>NW_028136551.1:0-1200000 GCF_964662115.1 Mustela nivalis
TGGATGTTGTGTGGGTCCAGGCTGTGGGCACAGAAGTCTGAATACACAAACTCATCTTATGAGTGGCGCCTAGGGTATGGCCGGCCGGATGTACAGCCCGAGAGGGAGCTCCTGGGACTCTGAAACAAGGGCGAGTGGGAGGCGTTCCTTCAGGCTTTTGTCTCTGGATGTTGTGTCCGGGATAGCCGTGGATTGGAGCGGTGGCCTCAGGTACTGTGGACGAGTATCCCTCTCTGGGGATTTGTCCCAGCTCCCAAGAGTTTGGGATCATTTTGTGGGAAGGGTGGAGTCGTGTTGTCTGGCTCATGGGTCTGTCCAAGAAAGGGATTCCAGAGCAGAGCTCCAGGTACGGGCGGGGCGACTGGAAAATTGAAACCGTGGTTAGGATTGGGTGCATAGGGGCTTGGCAAGCCCCATATGTGGGCTCTTGGTCCAGGCCCTGACATTCCTTTCTTTGACATGGGGCTCATGCTGAGGGTCACAGTGTGAATTTGTGCCCAAGCAGCACTCAAGTTTGGGCGTGGCATCATGGGCCATGAAGGTTTCTCCCACCCTGAAGGTGTGACTGCATGCCAAGAGTAAGGTTGACAGCCATGGGGAAGGAGGAGTTCTGTTTTGTGCTTGCTATACCCAGCTGTGTGGAGAATTGATATAATGTCTAGGTTCAGATATCTGAAAACCAAGGTTAGGATGAGGTGACGGCATAAGACCATGGCGTGTCCGAAGTGCTGGGTGTGCGGCCAGCTGTCTCCTTGTCTGTCTGGACGTCTGGCTTCAGGCTGTGTCAGGCAGAGCATGAGTGCCCAGAGCAGCCTATCCAGTTCGGGTACCGTCGAGGCCCGAGCAGGTTGATCCTCATCTGGGTTTTCTGGAGAGCCCCACAGGGAAACGTTTTTCTTCCGTTGGGCAGACACTGGGCTGGGTTTTGGTTCTGGAGTTCCTAGTCCGGAGGGCTTGATTGCCAGGAGTGTGAGGAAGGAAGTCTGAAAACACAAGCTAGCGTGAGGTTTGGGACCGAGGGCACGGCAGGCCCACTCTGCAGAGGCTGAATCGAGATCTCCTTCACTGAGGTCATGTCAACTATGAGACGTGCCTCAGGCTAGAGTTCTTGTCCAGCATGGCCTCTCCTGAAGGGTGTGGGGGCTTCATGAGGCCAGAAAGTTTTGCCTACGATGGGATTTGTGAACTGCTCCAAAACTGAAGGTTACCTTCTGCACGACAGTCGAGTCCTATTGGATGGTTCCAAGAGGCCCCATATGGAAAGACTCGAGAGCAGGTGTCTAAGCATGGATGCCTGGGAATGCCACCTCATATTCCCACTCTTTAGTCAGGACAAGGCAGGCTCAATCTGCGGGCTCCTGGGTGAGCTACCCAGAGGGGAGAGTTGAAATGGACTCTCCTGAAGATGAGTCCTACTGTGGCTTGGTGGCCTGGGAGACCTTGGAATGTGGAGGTGGCTCAGGGACTCTGCAGGATTCTCCAACATGAGCTGTTTGACACGGCTCCAACAAGGAAACTTCCCATGTGGAGACGAGAGGAGTTCTGTTCCGTGCCTCAGGAAAGCCCCATACCCTGTTCTTCGAACCAAAGCCTCTGAGGAGTGACACCTGGAAACCAAAGCAAGAGTTGAGACTACGGCCTAAAGGCCTGTCCGGCTCAACCTTCTATCTCTGTTGACATCTGTGTGCATGCATTCATGGATGTTGCTGCTCAGCTTGTGTCCGAATGCCCCTGTGAGTCCAGTGAGGCTCCCAGTAGTGGGATGTCCTCGGAGGCCTTGAGGTTTCTCATATTCTGGAGGTGTGTGGCCAAAGGAATGGACACAGTTTCCCAGGAGAGAGCAGGCACGGTCCTGTGGTATGGCTCCAGAGGACCCAGCCTAGAGGCTGTGTTTGCCAGGGCTGTGGGGACAGATGTCTGAAAAAGCAAACTTGGCTCAGCTAGGGGCCAATGTAATGGCAGGCCTGATCTCTAGTCCGTGAGGGGAGATCCTCTGGAAATCAAAGTAGGGCAAGGGGGAGGCAGTCACTCAGGATTTTGTCTCTGGGTGTTGCGTTTAAAGTGTCCGGTCAGGGTAGGGGTTGTCTCAGAGGCCGAGGAAGAGCCTTCCTCTCGGGGGATTGTCCAAGCTCCCAAGTGTTTGTGTTCATTCTGTGGGAATGAAGAGTACTGTTTTCTGCCACAGGGGACCCCCCAGGAGAGGGACTCTAGAGCACAGCAGTGGGTTCCCTCAACTGGAATACACACCATCTAGTTAGTCCTGGGTGCCTATGGGCATGGCAAGCCACATATGCGGGCTCTTGGTCCAGTCACTGAGAGGCGTTACTTGAATAAGGTACTCACGCTGAGGGTCACAATGTGTGTTTGTGCCCAAGGCGGCCCTCACGCTTGGGCGTGGCCTCATGGGCCATGCCGTTTTCTCCTACACTGAAGGTTTGACCCACTGCCAGCAGCAAGGTTTCTTGCCATGGGGAAGGAGGGGTTCTGACTTGTGCATCAGGTTCCCCCCCTGTGCAGGGATTGGAGATAAGGTCTAGGTTCCGATGACTGAAAACCCAGGTTGGGAATGGATGGTGGCCTAAGGCAGTGGCGGGTCCAATGTGCTGGGTGTGCAGCCAGCTGTGTCGGTGTCTGTTGGAAGGTCTGGGCTCAGGCTATTTGCGACAGAGCATCACTGTTTAAGGTAGCCTATGCAATTGGGGTGTTGCCGAGGGCCAAGCAGTTTGATCCTCATTTGGGGTTTCTGGGCAGCGCCATAGACAATGTTTTTCTCCTGGGAGGCAGGCACAGTGCTTCATTGTGGCCCGAAAATTCCCAGTAGGGAGGGTTTGTGGGCCATGAGTGTGAGAACGGAAGTCTGAAAACACAAGCTAGTGTGAGGATTGGAGCCAAGGGCAGAGCAGGCCCACTCTGCAGAGGCTGAATCAAAATCTCCTGCATCTGAAGTCAGGCTGAGGATCAGACGTTGGCTGAGGCTGGAGTATGTGTCCATGATGGCACCTTCATGAAGTGGGGGCCTCATGAGGCCAAGGAAGTTTTCCCACGCTGAGTTTGGAGGTTGCCCCAAACCACAAGGTTTCCTTCTGCGGGACATTCGAGTCCTGTTGCATGGCTCCAGGACATACCATATGGAAGGACTGGAGAGCAGGGTTCGAAGGATGGATCCCTGTACAGCATGCCTCCCATTCCCATTGGCTATTAGTGACAAGATATGTTTGATCTGCTGCCTCTGGAACACGCGACCCAGGGGGCTGAGTTGAAATGGCCTCTCCTGAGGATGCGTCATAATGTGCGTTTGGGTCCATGGAGACCTTGGAATGTGCTGGTTGTTCAGTGGCCCTGCGGAACTCTCCTACCAGAAGTGTTTGATACATCCCAGTAAGAATGCTGCCCATGTGGAGATGAGAGAGGTTTGGTTTGGTGCCTCAGAAAAGCCCCAGGTGCTGGTCTACGAAAATAGTCCTCTGAGAACGGAAACATGGAAACCAAAGCTAAGGTTCAGATTAGGGCCTGGGGGCCTGTCCATTTCAACCTTCTGTCTCTGGGGACACTGTCTGAGAGTCTAAGTGGAGAGAGTTGCTCCGCTGGTGTCAGAGAGCCCCTCTTAGTCCAGGGTGGCCTATACTATTGATGGCCTCAGGGACCTTGGAGCTTTTCCCTAACCTGTAGGGTTGTGGTCAATGGATTGGGCACGCTTTCCTTGGAGAGGGCAGGCACAATCTTTCGCTGTTTGGTCCAGAGGCCCTAGCCTGGATGTTGTGTGGGTCCAGGCTGTGGGCACAGAAGTCTGAATAAACAAACTCAGCTTATGAGTGGCGCCTAGGGTATGGCAGGCCGGATGTACAGCCCGAGAGGGAGCTCCTGGGCCTCTGAAACAAGGGCGAGTGGGAGGCGTTCCTTCAGGCTTTTGTCTCTGGATGTTGTGTCCGGGATAGCCGTGGATTGGAGCGGTGGCCTCAGGTACTGTGTACGAGTATCCCTCTCTGGGGATTTGTCCCAGCTCCCAAGAGTTTGGGGTCATTTTGTGGGAAGGGTGGAGTCGTGTTGTCTGGCTCATGGGTCTGTCCAAGAAAGGGATTCCAGAGCAGAGCTCCAGGTACGGGCGGGGCGACTGGAAAATTCAAACCGTGGTGAGGATTGGGTGCATAAGAGCTTGGCAAGCCCCATATGTGGGCTCTTGGTCCAGGCCCTGACAGGCCTTTCTTTGACATGGGGCTCATGCTGAGGGTCACAGTGTGAATTTGTGCCCAAGCAGCACTCAAGTTTGGGCGTGGCATCAGGGGCCATGAAGGTTTCTCCCACCCTGAAGGTGTGACTCCATGCCAAGAGCAAGCTTGACAGCCATGGGGAAGGAGGAGTTCTGTTTTGTGCTTGCTATACCCAGCTGTGTGGAGAATTGATATAATGTCTAGGTTCAGATATCTGAAAACCAAGGTTAGGATGAGGTGACGGCATAAGACCATGGCGTGTCCGAAGTGCTGGGTGTGCGGCCAGCTGTCTCCTTGTCTGTCTGGACGTCTGGCTTCAGGCTGTGTCAGGCAGAGCATGAGTGCCCAGAGCAGCCTATCCAGTTCGGGTACCGTCGAGGCCCGAGCAGGTTGATCCTCATCTGGGTTTTCTGGAGAGCCCCACAGGGAAACGTTTTTCTTCCGTTGGGCAGACACTGGGCTGGGTTTTGGTTCTGGAGTTCCTAGTCCGGAGGGCTTGTTTGCCAGGAGTGTGAGGAAGGAAGTCTGAAAACACAAGCTAGCGTGAGGTTTGGGACCGAGGGCACGGCAGGCCCACTCTGCAGAGGCTGAATCGAGATCTCCTGCACTGAGGTCATGTCAACTATGAGACGTGCCTCAGGCTAGAGTTCTTGTCCAGCATGGCCTCTTCCTGAAGGGTGTGGGGGCTTCATGAGGCCAGAAAGTTTTGGCTACGATGGGATTTGTGAACTGCTCCCAAACTGAAGGTTACCTTCTGCACGACAGTCGAGTCCTATTGGATGGTTCCAAGAGGCCCCATATGGAAAGACTCGAGAGCAGGTGTCTAAGCATGGATGCCTGGGACCGCCACCTCATATTCCCTCTCTTTAGTCAGGACAAGGCAGGCTCAATCTGCGGGCTCCTGGGTGAGCTACCCAGAGGGGAGAGTTGAAATGGACTCTCCTGAAGATGAGTCCTACTGTGGCTTGGTGGCCTGAGAGACCTTGGAATGTGGAGGTGGCTCAGGGACTCTGGAGGATTCTCCAACATGAGCTGTTTGACACGGCTCCAACAAGGAAACTTCCCATGTGGAGACGAGAGGAGTTCTGTTCCGTGCCTCAGAAAAGCCCCATACCCTGTTCTTCGAACCAAAGCCTCTGAGAAGTGACACCTGGTAACCAAAGCAAGAGTTGAGACTACGGCCTAAAGGCCTGTCCGGCTCAACCTTCTATCTCTGTTGACATTTGTGTGCATGCATTCATGGATGTAGCTGCTCAGCTTGTGTCCGAATGCCCCTGTGAGTCCAGTGAGGCTCCCAGTAGTGGGATGTCCTCGGAGGCCTTGAGGTTTCTCATATTCTGGAGGTGTGTGGCCAAAGGAATGGACACAGTTTCCCAGGAGAGAGCAGGCACGGTCCTGTGGTATGGCTCCAGAGGACCCAGCCTAGAGGCTGTGTTTGCCAGGGCTGTGGGGACAGATGTCTGAAAAAGCAAACTTGGCTCAGCTAGGGGCCAATGTAATGGCAGGCCTGATCTCTAGTCCGTGAGGGGAGATCCTCTGGAAATCAAAGTAGGGCAAGGGGGAGGCAGTCACTCAGGATTTTGTCTCTGGGTGTTGCGTTTACAGTGTCCGGTCAGGGTAGGGGTTGTCTCAGAGGCCGAGGAAGAGCCTTCCTCTCAGGGGATTGTCCAAGCTCCCAAGTGTTTGTGTTCATTCTGTGGGAATGAAGAGTACTGTTTTCTGCCACAGGGGACCCCCCAGGAGAGGGACTCTAGAGCACAGCAGTGGGTTCCCTCAACTGGAATACACACCATCTAGTTAGTCCTGGGTGCCTATGGGCATGGCAAGCCACATATGCGGGCTCTTGGTCCAGTCACTGAGAGGCGTTACTTGAATAAGGTACTCACGCTGAGGGTCACAATGTGTGTTTGTGCCCAAGGCGGCCCTCACGCTTGGGCGTGGCCTCATGGGCCATGACGTTTTCTCCTACACTGAAGGTTTGACCCACTGCCAGCAGCAAGGCTTCTTGCCATGGGGAAGGATGGGTTCTGACTTGTGCATCAGGTTCCCCCCCTGTGCAGGGATTGGAGATAAGGTCTAGGTTCCGATGACTGAAAACCCAGGCTGGGAATGGATGGTGGCCTAAGGCATTGGCGGGTCCAATGTGCTGGGTGTGCAGCCAGCTGTGTCGGTGTCTGTTCGAAGGTCTGGGCTCAGGCTATTTGCGACAGAGCATCACTGTTTAAGGTAGCCTATGCAATTGGGGTGTTGCCGAGGGCCAAGCAGTTTGATCCTCATTTGGGGTTTCTGGGCAGCGCCATAGACAATGTTTTTCTCCTGGGAGGCAGGCACAGTGCTTCATTGTGGCCCCAGAATTCCCAGTAGGGAGGGTTTGTGGGCCATGAGTGTGAGAACGGAAGTCTGAAAACACAAGCTAGTGTGAGGATTGGAGCCAAGGGCAGAGCAGGCCCACTCTGCAGAGGCTGAATCAAAATCTCCTGCATCTGAAGTCAGGCTGAGGATCAGACGTTGGCTGAGGCTGGAGTATGTGTCCATGATGGCACCTTCATGAAGTGGGGGCCTCATGAGGCCAAGGAAGTTTTCCCACGCTGAGTTTGGAGGTTGCCCCAAACCACAAGGTTTCCTTCTGCGGGACATTCGAGTCCTGTTGCATGGCTCCAGGACATACCATATGGAAGGACTGGAGAGCAGGGTTCGGAGGATGGATCCCTGTACAGCATGCCTCGCATTCCCATTGGCTATTAGCGACAAGATATGTGTGATCTGCTGCCTCTGGAACACGCGACCCAGGGGCCTGAGTTGAAATGGCCTCTCCTGAGGATGCGTCATAATGTGCGTTTGGGTCCATGGAGACCTTGGAATGTGCTGGTTGTTCAGTGGCCCTGCGGAACTCTCCTACCTGAAGTGTTTGATACATCCCAGTAAGAAAGCTGCCCATGTGGAGATGAGAGAGGTTTGGTTTGGTGCCTCAGAAAAGCCCCATGTGCTGGTCTACGAAAACAGTCCTCTGAGAACGGAAACATGGAAACCAAAGCTAAGGTTCAGATTAGGGCCTGGGGGCCTGTCCATTTCAACCTTCTGTCTCTGGGGACACTGTCTGAGAGTCTAAGTGGAGAGAGTTGCTCCGCTGGTGTCAGAGAGCCCCTCTTAGTCCAGGGTGGCCTATACTATTGATGGCCTCAGGGACCTTGGAGCTTTTCCCTAACCTGTAGGGTTGTGGTCAATGGATTGGGCACGCTTTCCTTGGAGAGGGCAGGCACAATCTTTCGCTGTTTGGTCCAGAGGCCCTAGCCTGGATGTTGTGTGGGTCCAGGCTGTGGGCACAGAAGTCTGAATACACAAACTCAGCTTATGAGTGGCGCCTAGGGTATGGCAGGCCGGATGTAAAGCCCGAGAGGGAGCTCCTGGGCCTCTGAAACAAGGGCGAGTGGGAGGCGTTCCTTCAGGCTTTTGTCTCTGGATGTTGTGTCCGGGATAGCCGTGGATTGGAGCGGTGGCCTCAGGTACTGTGGACGAGTATCCCTCTCTGGGGATTTGTCCCAGCTCCCAAGAGTTTGGGGTCATTTTGTGGGAAGGGTGGAGTCGTGTTGTCTGGCTCATGGGTCTGTCCAAGAAAGGGATTCCAGAGCAGAGCTCCAGGTACGGGCGGGGCGACTGGAAAATTCAAACCGTGGTGAGGATTGGGTGCATAAGAGCTTGGCAAGCCCCATATGTGGGCTCTTGGTCCAGGCCCTGACAGGCCTTTCTTTGACATGGGGCTCATGCTGAGGGTCACAGTGTGAATTTGTGCCCAAGCAGCACTCAAGTTTGGGCGTGGCGTCAGGGGCCATGAAGGTTTCTCCCACCCTGAAGGTGTGACTCCATGCCAAGAGCAAGCTTGACAGCCATGGGGAAGGAGGAGTTCTGTTTTGTGCTTGCTATACCCAGCTGTGTGTAGAATTGATATAATGTCTAGGTTCAGATATCTGAAAACCAAGGTTAGGATGAGGTGACGGCATAAGACCATGGCGTGTCCGAAGTGCTGGGTGTGCGGCCAGCTGTCTCCTTGTCTGTCTGGACGTCTGGCTTCAGGCTGTGTCAGGCAGAGCATGAGTGCCCAGAGCAGCCTATCCAGTTCGGGTACCGTTGAGGCCCGAGGAGGTTGATCCTCATCTGGGTTTTCTGGAGAGCCCCACAGGGAAACGTTTTTCTTCCGTTGGGCAGACACTGGGCTGGGTTTTGGTTCTGGAGTTCCTAGTCCGGAGGGCTTGTTTGCCAGGAATGTGAGGAAGGAAGTCTGAAAACACAAGCTAGCGTGAGGTTTGGGACCGAGGGCACGGCAGGCCCACTCTGCAGAGGCTGAATCGAGATCTCCTGCACTGAGGTCATGTCAACTATGAGACGTGCCTCAGGCTAGAGTTCTTGTCCAGCATGGCCTCTTCCTGAAGGGTGTGGGGGCTTCATGAGGCCAGAAAGTTTTGGCTACGATGGGATTTGTGAACTGCTCCCAAACTGAAGGTTACCTTCTGCACGACAGTCGAGTCCTATTGGATGGTTCCAAGAGGCCCCATATGGAAAGACTCGAGAGCAGGTGTCTAAGCATGGATGCCTGGGACCGCCACCTCATATTCCCACTCTTTAGTCAGGACAAGGCAGGCTCAATCTGCGGGCTCCTGGGTGAGCTACCCAGAGGGGAGAGTTGAAATGGACTCTCCTGAAGATGAGTCCTACTGTGGCTTGGTGGCCTGGGAGACCTTGGAATGTGGAGGTGGCTCAGGGACTCTGCAGGATTCTCCAACATGAGGTGTTTGACACGGCTCCAACAAGGCAACTTCCCATGTGGAGACGAGAGGAGTTCTGTTCCGTGCCTCAGGAAAGCCCCATACCCTGTTCTTCGAACCAAAGCCTCTGAGGAGTGACACCTGGAAACCAAAGCAAGAGTTGAGACTACGGCCTAAAGGCCTGTCCGGCTCAACCTTCTATCTCTGTTGACATCTGTGTGCATGCATTCATGGATGTAGCTGCTCAGCTTGTGTCCGAATGCCCCTGTGAGTCCAGTGAGGCTCCCAGTAGTGGGATGTCCTCGGAGGCCTTGAGGTTTCTCATATTCTGGAGGTGTGTGGCCAAAGGAATGGACACAGTTTCCCAGGAGAGAGCAGGCACGGTCCTGTGGTATGGCTCCAGAGGACCCAGCCTAGAGGCTGTGTTTGCCAGGGCTGTGGGGACAGATGTCTGAAAAAGCAAACTTGGCTCAGCTAGGGGCCAATGTAATGGCAGGCCTGATCTCTAGTCCGTGAGGGGAGATCCTCTGGAAATCAAAGTAGGGCAAGGGGGAGGCAGTCACTCAGGATTTTGTCTCTGGGTGTTGCGTTTACAGTGTCCGGTCAGGGTAGGGGTTGTCTCAGAGGCCGAGGAAGAGCCTTCCTCTCGGGGGATTGTCCAAGCTCCCAAGTGTTTGTGTTCATTCTGTCGGAATGAAGAGTACTGTTTTCTGCCACAGGGGCCCCCCCGGAGAGGGACTCTAGAGCACAGCAGTGGGTTCCCTCAACTGGAATACACACCATCTAGTTAGTCCTCGGTGCCTATGGGCATGGAAAGCCACATATGCGAGCTCTTGGTCCAGTCACTGAGAGGCGTTACTTGAATAAGGTACTCACGCTGAGGGTCACAATGTGTGTTTGTGCCCAAGGCGGCCCTCACGCTTGGGCGTGGCCTCATGGGCCATGCCGTTTTCTCCTACACTGAAGGTTTGACCCACTGCCAGCAGCAAGGTTTCTTGCCATGGGGAAGGAGGGGTTCTGACTTGTGCATCAGGTTCCCCCCCTGTGCAGGGATTGGAGATAAGGTCTAGGTTCCGATGACTGAAAACCCGGGTTGGGAATGGATGGTGGCCTAAGGCAGTGGCGGGTCCAATGTGCTGGGTGTGCAGCCAGCTGTGTCGGTGTCTGTTGGAAGGTCTGGGCTCAGGCTATTTGCGACAGAGCATCACTGTTTAAGGTAGCCTATGCAATTGGGGTGTTGCCGAGGGCCAAGCAGTTTGATCCTCATTTGGGGTTTCTGGGCAGCGCCATAGACAATGTTTTTCTCCTGGGAGGCAGGCACAGTGCTTCATTGTGGCCCCAGAATTCCCAGTAGGGAGGGTTTGTGGGCCATGAGTGTGAGAACGGAAGTCTGAAAACACAAGCTAGTGTGAGGATTGGAGCCAAGGGCAGAGCAGGCCCACTCTGCAGAGGCTGAATCAAAATCTCCTGCATCTGAAGTCAGGCTGAGGATCAGACGTTGGCTGAGGCTGGAGTATGTGTCCATGATGGCACCTTCATGAAGTGGGGGCCTCATGAGGCCAAGGAAGTTTTCCCACGCTGAGTTTGGAGGTTGCCCCAAACCACAAGGTTTCCTTCTGCGGGACATTCGAGTCCTGTTGCATGGCTCCAGGACATACCATATGGAAGGACTGGAGAG
This sequence comes from Mustela nivalis, assembly GCF_964662115.1. Classification (NCBI taxonomy): domain Eukaryota; kingdom Metazoa; phylum Chordata; class Mammalia; order Carnivora; family Mustelidae; genus Mustela; species Mustela nivalis. The sequence goes on from NW_028136551.1 coordinate 10,647, forward strand.
CAGGGTTCGAAGGATGGATCCCTGTACAGCATGCCTCGCATTCCCATTGGCTATTAGCGACAAGATATGTTTGATCTGCTGCCTCTGGAACACGCGGCCCAGGGGGCTGAGTTGAAATGGCCTCTCCTGAGGATGCGTCATAATGTGCGTTTGGGTCCATGGAGACCTTGGAATGTGCTGGTTGTTCAGTGGCCCTGCGGAACTCTCCTACCAGAAGTGTTTGATACATCCCAGTAAGAATGCTGCCCATGTGGAGATGAGAGAGGTTTGGTTTGGTGCCTCAGAAAAGCGCAGGTGCTGGTCTACGAAAATAGTCCTCTGAGAACGGAAACATGGAAACCAAAGGTAAGGTTCAGATTAGGGCCTGGGGGCCTGTCCATTTCAACCTTCTGTCTCTGGGGACACTGTCTGAGAGTTTAAGTGGAGAGAGTTGCTCCGCTGGTGTCAGAGAGCCCCTCTTAGTCCAGGGTGGCCTATACTATTGATGGCCTCAGGGACCTTGGAGCTTTTCCCTAACCTGTAGGGTTGTGGTCAATGGATTGGGCACACTTTCCTTGGAGAGGGCAGGCACAATCTTTCGCTGTTTGGTCCAGAGGCCCTAGCCTGGATGTTGTGTGGGTCCAGGCTGTGGGCACAGAAGTCTGAATACACAAACTCAGCTTATGAGTGGCGCCTAGGGTATGGCAGGCCGGATGTACAGCCCGAGAGGGAGCTCCTGGGCCTCTGAAACAAAGGCGAGTGGGAGGCGTTCCTTCAGGCTTTTGTCTCTGGATGTTGTGTCCGGGATAGCCGTGGATTGGAGCGGTGTCCTCAGGTACTGTGGACGAGTATCCCTCTCTGGGGATTTGTCCCAGCTCCCAAGAGTTTGGGGTCATTTTGTGGGAAGGGTGGAGTCGTGTTGTCTGGCTCATGGGTCTGTCCAAGAAAGGGATTCCAGAGCAGAGCTCCAGGTACGGGCGGGGCGACTGGAAAATTCAAACCGTGGTGAGGATTGGGTGCATAGGGGCTTGGCAAGCCCCATATGTGGGCTCTTGGTCCAGTCCCTGACAGGCCTTTCTTTGACATGGGGCTCATGCTGAGGGTCACAGTGTGAATTTGTGCCCAAGCAGCACTCAAGTTTGGGCGTGGCATCAGGGGCCATGAAGGTTTCTCCCACCCTGAAGGTGTGACTCCATGCCAAGAGCAAGCTTGACATCCATGGGGAAGAGGAGTTCTGTTTTGTGCTTGCTATACCCAGCTGTGTGGAGAATTGATATAATGTCTAGGTTCAGATATCTGAAAACCAAGGTTAGGATGAGGTGACGGCATAAGACCATGGCGTGTCCGAAGTGCTGGGTGTGCGGCCAGCTGTCTCCTTGTCTGTCTGGACGTCTGGCTTCAGGCTGTGTCAGGCAGAGCATGAGTGCCCAGAGCAGCCTATCCAGTTCGGGTACCGTCGAGGCCCGAGCAGGTTGATCCTCATCTGGGTTTTCTGGAGAGCCCCACAGGGAAACGTTTTTCTTCCGTTGGGCAGACACTGGGCTGGGTTTTGGTTCTGGAGTTCCTAGTCCGGAGGGCTTGTTTGCCAGGAGTGTGAGGAAGGAAGTCTGAAAACACAAGCTAGCGTGAGGTTTGGGACCGAGGGCACGGCAGGCCCACTCTGCAGAGGCTGAATCGAGATCTCCTGCACTGAGGTCATGTCAACTATGAGACGTGCCTCAGGCTAGAGTTCTTGTCCAGCATGGCCTCTTCCTGAAGGGTGTGGGGGCTTCATGAGGCCAGAAAGTTTTGGCTACGATGGGATTTGTGAACTGGTCCAAAACTGAGGTTACCTTCTGCACGACAGTCGAGTCCTATTCGATGGTTCCAAGAGGCCCCATATGGAAAGACTCGAGAGCAGGTGTCTAAGCATGGATGCCTGGGACCGCCACCTCATATTCCCACTCTTTAGTCAGGACAAGGCAGGCTCAATCTGCGGGCTCCTGGGTGAGCTACCCAGAGGGGAGAGTTGAAATGGACTCTCCTGAAGATGAGTCCTACTGTGGCTTGGTGGCCTGGGAGACCTTGGAATGTGGAGGTGGCTCAGGGACTCTGCAGGATTCTCCAACATGAGCTGTTTGACACGGCTCCAACAAGGCAACTTCCCATGTGGAGACGAGAGGTGTTCTGTTCCGTGCCTCAGGATAGCCCCATACCCTGTTCTTCGAACCAAAGCCTCTGAGGAGTGACACCTGGAAACCAAAGCAAGAATTGAGACTACGGCCTAAAGGCCTGTCCGGCTCACCCTTCTATCTCTGTTGACATCTGTGTGCATGCATTCATGGATGTAGCTGCTCAGCTTGTGTCCGAATGCCCCTGTGAGTCCAGTGAGGCTCCCAGTAGTGGGATGTCCTCGGAGGCCTTGAGGTTTCTCATATTCTGGAGGTGTGTGGCCAAAGGAATGGACACAGTTTCCCAGGAGAGAGCAGGCACGGTCCTGTGGTATGGCTCCAGAGGACCCAGCCTAGAGGCTGTGTTTGCCAGGGCTGTGGGGACAGATGTCTGAAAAAGCAAACTTGGCTCAGCTAGGGGCCAATGTAATGGCAGGCCTGATCTCTAGTCCGTGAGGGGAGATCCTCTGGAAATCAAAGTAGGGCAAGTGGGAGGCAGTCACTCAGGATTTTGTCTCTGGGTGTTGCGTTTACAGTGTCCGGTCAGGGTAGGGGTTGTCTCAGAGGCCGAGGAAGAGCCTTCCTCTCGGGGGATTGTCCAAGCTCCCAAGTGTTTGTGTTCATTCTGTGGGAATGAAGAGTACTGTTTTCTGCCACAGGGGACCCCCCAGGAGATGGACTCTAGAGCACAGCAGTGGGTTCCCTCAACTGGAATACACACCATCTAGTTAGTCCTGGGTGCCTATGGGCATGGCAAGCCACATATGCGGGCTCTTGGTCCAGTCACTGAGAGGCGTTACTTGAATAAGGTACTCACGCTGAGTGTCACAATGTGTGTTTGTGCCCAAGGCGGCCCTCACGCTTGGGCGTGGCCTCATGGGCCATGACGTTTACTCCTACACTGAAGGTTTGACCCACTGCCAGCAGCAAGGCTTCTTGCCATGGGGAAGGATGGGTTCTGACTTGTGCATCAGGTTCCCCCCCTGTGCAGGGATTGGAGATAAGGTCTAGGTTCCGATGACTGAAAACCCAGGTTGGGAATGGATGGTGGCCTAAGGCAGTGGCGGGTCCAATGTGCTGGGTGTGCAGCCAGCTGTGTCGGTGTCTGTTGGAAGGTCTGGGCTCAGGCTATTTGCGACAGAGCATCACTGTTTAAGGTAGCCTATGCAATTGGGGTGTTGCCGAGGGCCAAGCAGTTTGATCCTCATTTGGGGTTTCTGGGCAGCGCCATAGACAATGTTTTTCTCCTGGGAGGCAGGCACAGTGCTTCATTGTGGCCCCAGAATTCCCAGTAGGGAGGGTTTGTGGGCCAGGAGTGTGAGGACGGAAGTCTGAAAACACAAGCTAGTGTGAGGATTGGAGCCAAGGGCAGAGCAGGCCCACTCTGCAGAGGCTGAATCAAAATCTCCTGCATCTGAAGTCAGGCTGAGGATCAGACGTTGGCTGAGGCTGGAGTATGTGTCCATGATGGCACCTTCATGAAGTGGGGGCCTCATGAGGCCAAGGAAGTTTTCCCACGCTGAGTTTGGAGGTTGCCCCAAACCACAAGGTTTCCTTCTGCGGGACATTCGAGTCCTGTTGCATGGCTCCAGGACATACCATATGGAAGGACTGGAGAGCAGGGTTCGAAGGATGGATCCCTGTACAGCATGCCTCGCATTCCCATTGGCTATTAGCGACAAGATATGTTTGATCTGCTGCCTCTGGAACACGCGGCCCAGGGGGCTGAGTTGAAATGGCCTCTCCTGAGGATGCGTCATAATGTGCGTTTGGGTCCATGGAGACCTTGGAATGTGCTGGTTGTTCAGTGGCCCTGCGGAACTCTCCTACCAGAAGTGTTTGATACATCCCAGTAAGAATGCTGCCCATGTGGAGATGAGAGAGGTTTGGTTTGGTTCCTCAGAAAAGCCCCAGGTGCTGGTCTACGAAAATAGTCCTCTGAGAACGGAAACATGGAAACCAAAGGTAAGGTTCAGATTAGGGCCTGGGGGCCTGTCCATTTCAACCTTCTGTCTCTGGGGACACTGTCTGAGAGTTTAAGTGGAGAGAGTTGCTCCGCTGGTGTCAGAGAGCCCCTCTTAGTCCAGGGTGGCCTATACTATTGATGGCCTCAGGGACCTTGGAGCTTTTCCCTAACCTGTAGGGTTGTGGTCAATGGATTGGGCACACTTTCCTTGGAGAGGGCAGGCACAATCTTTCGCTGTTTGGTCCAGAGGCCCTAGCCTGGATGTTGTGTGGGTCCAGGCTGTGGGCACAGAAGTCTGAATACACAAACTCAGCTTATGAGTGGCGCCTAGGGTATGGCAGGCCGGATGTACAGCCCGAGAGGGAGCTCCTGGGCCTCTGAAACAAGGGCGAGTGGGAGGCGTTCCTTCAGGCTTTTGTCTCTGGATGTTGTGTCCGGGATAGCCGTGGATTGGAGCGGTGTCCTCAGGTACTGTGGACGAGTATCCCTCTCTGGGGATTTGTCCCAGCTCCCAAGAGTTTGGGGTCATTTTGTGGGAAGGGTGGAGTCGTGTTGTCTGGCTCATGGGTCTCTCCAAGAAAGGGATTCCAGAGCAGAGCTCCAGGTACGGGCGGGGCGACTGGAAAATTCAAACCGTGGTGAGGATTGGGTGCATAGGGGCTTGGCAAGCCCCATATGTGGGCTCTTGGTCCAGTCCCTGACAGGCCTTTCTTTGACATGGGGCTCATGCTGAGGGTCACAGTGTGAATTTGTGCCCAAGCAGCACTCAAGTTTGGGCGTGGCATCAGGGGCCATGAAGGTTTCTCCCACCCTGAAGGTGTGACTCCATGCCAAGAGCAAGCTTGACATCCATGGGGAAGAGGAGTTCTGTTTTGTGCTTGCTATACCCAGCTGTGTGGAGAATTGATATAATGTCTAGGTTCAGATATCTGAAAACCAAGGTTAGGATGAGGTGACGGCATAAGACCATGGCGTGTCCGAAGTGCTGGGTGTGCGGCCAGCTGTCTCCTTGTCTGTCTGGACGTCTGGCTTCAGGCTGTGTCAGGCAGAGCATGAGTGCCCAGAGCAGCCTATCCAGTTCGGGTACCGTCGAGGCCCGAGCAGGTTGATCCTCATCTGGGTTTTCTGGAGAGCCCCACAGGGAAACGTTTTTCTTCCGTTGGGCAGACACTGGGCTGGGTTTTGGTTCTGGAGTTCCTAGTCCGGAGGGCTTGTTTGCCAGGAGTGTGAGGAAGGAAGTCTGAAAACACAAGCTAGCGTGAGGTTTGGGACCGAGGGCACGGCAGGCCCACTCTGCAGAGGCTGAATCGAGATCTCCTGCACTGAGGTCATGTCAACTATGAGACGTGCCTCAGGCTAGAGTTCTTGTCCAGCATGGCCTCTTCCTGAAGGGTGTGGGGGCTTCATGAGGCCAGAAAGTTTTGGCTACGATGGGATTTGTGAACTGGTCCAAAACTGATTTTACCTTCTGCACGACAGTCGAGTCCTATTCGATGGTTCCAAGAGGCCCCATATGGAAAGACTCGAGAGCAGGTGTCTAAGCATGGATGCCTGGGACCGCCACCTCATATTCCCACTCTTTAGTCAGGACAAGGCAGGCTCAATCTGCGGGCTCCTGGGTGAGCTACCCAGAGGGCAGAGTTGAAATGGACTCTCCTGAAGATGAGTCCTACTGTGGCTTGGTGGCCTGGGAGACCTTGGAATGTGGAGGTGGCTCAGGGACTCTGCAGGATTCTCCAACATGAGCTGTTTGACACGGCTCCAACAAGGCAACTTCCCATGTGGAGACGAGAGGAGTTCTGTTCCGTGCCTCAGGAAAGCCCCATACACTGTTCTTCGAACCAAAGCCTCTGAGGAGTGACACCTGGAAACCAAAGCAAGAGTTGAGACTACGGCCTAAAGGCCTGTCCGGCTCAACCTTCTATCTCTGTTGACATCTGTGTGCATGCATTCATGGATGTAGCTGCTCAGCTTGTGTCCGAATGCCCCTGTGAGTCCAGTGAGGCTCCCAGTAGTGGGATGTCCTCGGAGGCCTTGAGGTTTCTCATATTCTGGAGGTGTGTGGCCAAAGGAATGGACACAGTTTCCCAGGAGAGAGCAGGCATGGTCCTGTGGTATGGCTCCAGAGGACCCAGCCTAGAGGCTGTGTTTGCCAGGGCTGTGGGGACAGATGTCTGAAAAAGCAAACTTGGCTCAGCTAGGGGCCAATGTAATGGCAGGCCTGATCTCTAGTCCGTGAGGGGAGATCCTCTGGAAATCAAAGTAGGGCAAGGGGGAGGCAGTCACTCAGGATTTTGTCTCTGGGTGTTGCGTTTACAGTGTCCGGTCAGGGTAGGGGTTGTCTCAGAGGCCGAGGAAGAGCCTTCCTCTCGGGGGATTGTCCAAGCTCCCAAGTGTTTGTGTTCATTCTGTGGGAATGAAGAGTACTGTTTTCTGCCACAGGGGACCCCCCAGGAGAGGGACTCTAGAGCACAGCAGTGGGTTCCCTCAACTGGAATACACACCATCTAGTTAGTCCTGGGTGCCTATGGGCATGGCAAGCCACATATGCGGGCTCTTGGTCCAGTCACTGAGAGGCGTTACTTGAATAAGGTACTCACGCTGAGGGTCACAATGTGTGTTTGTGCCCAAGGCGGCCCTCACGCTTGGGCGTGGCCTCATGGGCCATGCCGTTTTCTCCTACACTGAAGGTTTGACCCACTGCCAGCAGCAAGGTTTCTTGCCATGGGGAAGGAGGGGTTCTGACTTGTGCATCAGGTTCCCCCCCTGTGCAGGGATTGGAGATAAGGTCTAGGTTCCGATGACTGAAAACCCGGGTTGGGAATGGATGGTGGCCTAAGGCAGTGGCGGGTCCAATGTGCTGGGTGTGCAGCCAGCTGTGTCGGTGTCTGTTGGAAGGTCTGGGCTCAGGCTATTTGCGACAGAGCATCACTGTTTAAGGTAGCCTATGCAATTGGGGTGTTGCCGAGGGCCAAGCAGTTTGATCCTCATTTGGGGTTTCTGGGCAGCGCCATAGACAATGTTTTTCTCCTGGGAGGCAGGCACAGTGCTTCATTGTGGCCCCAGAATTCCCAGTAGGGAGGGTTTGTGGGCCAGGAGTGTGAGAACGGAAGTCTGAAAACACAAGCTAGTGTGAGGATTGGAGCCAAGGGCAGAGCAGGCCCACTCTGCAGAGGCTGAATCAAAATCTCCTGCATCTGAAGTCAGGCTGAGGATCAGACGTTGGCTGAGGCTGGAGTATGTGTCCATGATGGCACCTTCATGAAGTGGGGGCCTCATGAGGCCAAGGAAGTTTTCCCACGCTGAGTTTGGAGGTTGCCCCAAACCACAAGGTTTCCTTCTGCGGGACATTCGAGTCCTGTTGCATGGCTCCAGGACATACCATATGGAAGGACTGGAGAGCAGGGTTCGAAGGATGGATCCCTGTACAGCATGCCTCGCATTCCCATTGGCTATTAGCGACAAGATATGTTTGATCTGCTGCCTCTGGAACACGCGACCCAGGGGGCTGAGTTGAAATGGCCTCTCCTGAGGATGCGTCATAATGTGCGTTTGGGTCCATGGAGACCTTGGAATGTGCTGGTTGTTCAGTGGCCCTGCGGAAATCTCCTACCAGAAGTGTTTGATACATCCCAGTAAGAATGCTGCCCATGTGGAGATGAGAGAGGTTTGGTTTGGTGCCTCAGAAAAGCCCCATGTGCTGGTCTACGAAAACAGTCCTCTGAGAACGGAAACATGGAAACCAAAGCTAAGGTTCAGATTAGGGCCTGGGGGCCTGTCCATTTCAACCTTCTGTCTCTGGGGACACTGTCTGAGAGTTTAAGTGGAGAGAGTTGCTCCGCTGGTGTCAGAGAGCCCCTCTTAGTCCAGGGTGGCCTATACTATTGATGGCCTCAGGGACCTTGGAGCTTTTCCCTAACCTGTAGGGTTGTGGTCAATGGATTGGGCACACTTTCCTTGGAGAGGGCAGGCACAATCTTTCGCTGTTTGGTCCAGAGGCCCTAGCCTGGATGTTGTGTGGGTCCAGGCTGTGGGCACAGAAGTCTGAATACACAAACTCAGCTTAGGAGTGGCGCCTAGGGTATGGCAGGCCGGATGTACAGCCCGAGAGGGAGCTCCTGGGCCTCTGAAACAAGGGCGAGTGGGAGGCGTTCCTTCAGGCTTTTGTCTCTGGATGTTGTGTCCGGGATAGCCGTGGATTGGAGCGGTGTCCTCAGGTACTGTGGACGAGTATCCCTCTCTGGGGATTTGTCCCAGCTCCCAAGAGTTTGGGGTCATTTTGTGGGAAGGGTGGAGTCGTGTTGTCTGGCTCATGGGTCTCTCCAAGAAAGGGATTCCAGAGCAGAGCTCCAGGTACGGGCGGGGCGACTGGAAAATTCAAACCGTGGTGAGGATTGGGTGCATAGGGGCTTGGCGAGCCCCATATGTGGGCTCTTGGTCCAGGCCCTGACAGGCCTTTCTTTGACATGGGGCTAATGCTGAGGGTCACAGTGTGAATTTGTGCCCAAGCAGCACTCAAGTTTGGGCGTGGCATCAGGGGCCATGAAGGTTTCTCCCACCCTGAAGGTGTGACTCCATGCCAAGAGCAAGCTTGACAGCCATGGGGAAGGAGGAGTTCTGTTTTGTGCTTGCTATACCCAGCTGTGTGGAGAATTGATATAATGTCTAGGTTCAGATATCTGAAAACCAAGGTTAGGATGAGGTGACGGCATAAGACCATGGCGTGTCCGACGTGCTGGGTGTGCGGCCAGCTGTCTCCTTGTCTGTCTGGACGTCTGGCTTCAGGCTGTGTCAGGCAGAGCATGAGTGCCCAGAGCAGCCTATCCAGTTCGGGTACCGTCGAGGCCCGAGCAGGTTGATCCTCATCTGGGTTTTCTGGAGAGCCCCACAGGGAAACGTTTTTCTTCCGTTGGGCAGACACTGGGCTGGGTTTTGGTTCTGGAGTTCCTAGTCCGGAGGGCTTGTTTGCCAGGAGTGTGAGGAAGGAAGTCTGAAAACACAAGCTAGTGTGAGGTTTGGGACCGAGGGCACGGCAGGCCCACTCTGCAGAGGCTGAATCGAGATCTCCTGCACTGAGGTCATGTCAACTATGAGACGTGCCTCAGGCTAGAGTTCTTGTCCAGCATGGCCTCTTCCTGAAGGGTGTGGGGGCTTCATGAGGCCAGAAAGTTTTGCCTACGATGGGATTTGTGAACTGCTCCAAAACTGAAGGTTACCTTCTGCACGACAGTTGAGTCCTATTGGATGGTTCCAAGAGGCCCCATATGGAAAGACTCGTGAGCATGTGTCTAAGCATGGATGCCTGGGAACGCCACCTCATATTCCCACTCTTTAGTCAGAACAAGGCAGGCTCAATCTGCGGGCTCCTGGGTGAGCTACCCAGAGGGGAGAGTTGAAATGGACTCTGCTGAAGATGAGTCCTACTGTGGCTTGGTGGCCTGGGAGACCTTGGAATGTGGAGGTGGCTCAGGGACTCTGCAGGATTCTCCAACATGAGCTGTTTGACACGGCTCCAACAAGGAAACTTCCCATGTGGAGACGAGAGGAGTTCTGTTCCGTGCCTCAGGAAAGCCCCATACCCTGTTCTTCGAACTAAAAGCCTCTGAGGAGTGACACCTGGAAACCAAAGCAAGAGTTGAGACTACGGCCTAAAGGCCTGTCCGGCTCAACCTTCTATCTCTGTTGACATCTGTGTGCATGCATTCATGGATGTAGCTGCTCAGCTTGTGTCCGAATGCCCCTGTGAGTCCAGTGAGGCTCCCAGTAGTGGGATGTCCTCGGAGGCCTTGAGGTTTCTCATATTCTGGAGGTGTGTGGCCAAAGGAATGGACACAGTTTCCCAGGAGAGAGCAGGCACGGTCCTGTGGTATGGCTCCAGAGGACCCAGCCTAGAGGCTCTGTTTGCCAGGGCTGTGGGGACAGATGTCTGAAAAAGCAAACTTGGCTCAGCTAGGGGCCAATGTAATGGCAGGCCTGATCTCTAGTCCGTGAGGGGAGATCCTCTGGAAATCAAAGTAGGGCAAGTGGGAGGCAGTCACTCAGGATTTTGTCTCTGGGTGTTGCGTTTACAGTGTCCGGTCAGGGTAGGGGTTGTCTCAGAGGCCGAGGAAGAGCCTTCCTCTCGGGGGATTGTCCAAGCTCCCAAGTGTTTGTGTTCATTCTGTGGGAATGAAGAGTACTGTTTTCTGCCACAGGGGACCCCCCAGGAGAGGAACTCTAGAGCACAGCAGTGGGTTCCCTCAACTGGAATACACACCATCTAGTTAGTCCTGGGTGCCTATGGGCATGGCAAGCCACATATGCGGGCTCTTGGTCCAGTCACTGAGAGGGGTTACTTGAATAAGGTACTCACGCTGAGGGTCACAATGTGTGTTTGTGCCCAAGGCGGCCCTCACGCTTGGGCGTGGCCTCATGGGCCATGCCGTTTTCTCCTACACTGAAGGTTTGACCCACTACCAGCAGGAAGGTTTCTTTCCATGGGGAAGGAGGGGTTCTGACTTGTGCATCAGGTTCCCCCCCTGTGCAGGGATTGGAGATAAGGTCTAGGTTCCGATGACTGAAAACCCAGGTTGGGAATGGATGGTGGCCTAAGGCAGTGGCGGGTCCAATGTGCTGGGTGTGCAGCCAGCTGTGTCGGTGTCTGTTGGAAGGTCTGGGCTCAGGCTATTTGCGACAGAGCATCACTGTTTAAGGTAGCCTATGCAATTGGGGTGTTGCCGAGGGCCAAGCAGTTTGATCCTCATTTGGGGTTTCTGGGCAGCGCCATAGACAATGTTTTTCTCCTGGGAGGCAGGCACAGTGCTTCATTGTGGCCCCAGAATTCCCAGTAGGGAGGGTTTGTGGGCCAGGAGTGTGAGAACGGAAGTCTGAAAACACAAGCTAGTGTGAGGATTGGAGCCAAGGGCAGAGCAGGCCCACTCTGCAGAGGCTGAATCAAAATCTCCTGCATCTGAAGTCAGGCTGAGGATCAGACGTTGGCTGAGGCTGGAGTATGTGTCCATGATGGCACCTTCATGAAGTGGGGGCCTCATGAGGCCAAGGAAGTTTTCCCACGCTGAGTTTGGAGGTTGCCCCAAACCACAAGGTTTCCTTCTGCGGGACATTCGAGTCCTGTTGCATGGCTCCAGGACATACCATATGGAAGGACTGGAGAGCAGGGTTCGAAGGATGGATCCCTGTACAGCATGCCTCGCATTCCCATTGGCTATTAGCGACAAGATATGTTTGATCTGCTGCCTCTGGAACACGCGACCCAGGGGGCTGAGTTGAAATGGCCTCTGCTGAGGATGCGTCATAATGTGCGTTTGGGTCCATGGAGACCTTGGAATGTGCTGGTTGTTCAGTGGCCCTGCGGAACTCTCCTACCTGAAGTGTTTGATACATCCCAGTAAGAATGCTGCCCATGTGGAGATGAGAGAGGTTTGGTTTGGTGCCTCAGAAAAGCCCCAGGTGCTGGTCTCCGAAAATAGTCCTCTGAGAACGGAAACATGGAAACCAATGCTAAGGTTCAGATTAGGGCCTGGGGGCCTGTCCATTTCAACCTTCTGTCTCTGGGGACACTGTCTGAGAGTCTAAGTGGAGATAGTTGCTCCGCTGGTGTCAGAGAGCCCCTCTGAGTCCAGGGTGGCCTATACTATTGATGGCCTCAGGGACCTTGGAGCTTTTCCCTAACCTGTAGGGTTGTGGTCAATGGATTGGGCACGCTTTCCTTGGAGAGGGCAGGCACAATCTTTCGCTGTTTGGTCCAGAGGCCCTAGCCTGGATGTTGTGTGGGTCCAGGCTGTGGGCACAGAAGTCTGAATACACAAACTCAGCTTATGAGTGGCGCCTAGGGTATGGCAGGCCGGATGTACAGCCCGAGAGGGAGCTCCTGGGCCTCTGAAACAAGGGCGAGTGGGAGGCGTTCCTTCAGGCTTTTGTCTCTGGATGTTGTGTCCGGGATAGCCGTGGATTGGAGCGGTGGCCTCAGGTACTGTGGACGAGTATCCCTCTCTGGGGATTTGTCCCAGCTCCCAAGAGTTTGGGGTCATTTTGTGGGAAGTGTGGAGTCGTGTTGTCTGGCTCATGGGTCTCTCCAAGAAAGGGATTCCAGAGCAGAGCTCCAGGTACGGGGGGGGCGACTGGAAAATTCAAACCGTGGTGAGGATTGGGTGCATAGGGGCTTGGCAAGCCCCATATGTGGGCTCTTGGTCCAGGCCCTGACAGGCCTTTCTTTGACATGGGGCTCATGCTGAGGGTCACAGTGTGAATTTGTGCCCAAGCAGCACTCAAGTTTGGGCGTGGCATCAGGGGCCATGAAGGTTTCTCCCACCCTGAAGGTGTGACTCCATGCCAAGAGCAAGCTTGACAGCCATGGGGAAGGAGGAGTTCTGTTTTGTGCTTGCTATACCCAGCATTGTGGAGAATTGATATAATGTCAAGGTTCAGATATCTGAAAACCAAGGTTAGGATGAGGTGACGGCATAAGACCATGGCGTGTCCGAAGTGCTGGGTGTGCGGCCAGCTGTCTCCTTGTCTGTCTGGACGTCTGGCTTCAGGCTGTGTCAGGCAGAGCATGAGTGCCCAGTGCAGCCTATCCAGGTCGGGTACCGTCGAGGCCCGAGCAGGTTGATCCTCATCTGGGTTTTCTGGAGAGCCAGACAGGGAAACGTTTTTCTTCCGTTGGGCAGACACTGGGCTGGGTTTTGGTTCTGGAGTTCCTAGTCCGGAGGGCTTCTTTGCCAGGAGTGTGAGGAAGGAAGTCGGAAAACACAAGCTAGCGTGAGGTTTGGGACCGAGGGCACGGCAGGCCCACTCTGCAGAGGCTGAATCGAGATCTCCTGCACTGAGGTCATGTCAACTATGAGACGTGCCTCAGGCTAGAGTTCTTGTCCAGCATGGCCTCTTCCTGAAGGGTGTGGGGGCTTCATGAGGCCAGAAAGTTTTGCCTACGATGGGATTTGTGAACTGCTCCAAAACTGAAGGTTACCTTCTGCACGACAGTCGAGTCCTATTGGATGGTTCCAAGAGGCCCCATATGGAAAGACTCGAGAGCAGGTGTCTAAGCATGGATGCCTGGGAACGCCACCTCATATTCCCACTCTTTAGTCAGGACAAGGCAGGCTCAATCTGCGGGCTCCTGGGTGAGCTACCCAGAGGGGAGAGTTGAAATGGTCTCTCCTGAAGATGAGTCCTACTGTGGCTTGGTGGCCTGGGAGACCTTGGAATGTGGAGGTGGCTCAGGGACTCTGCAGGATTCTCCAAGATGAGGTGTTTGACACGGCTCCAACAAGGTAACTTCCCATGTGGAGACGAGAGGAGTTCTGTTCCGTGCCTCAGGAAAGCCCCATACCCTGTTCTTCGAACCAAAGCCTCTGAGGAGTGACACCTGGAAACCAAAGCAAGAGTTGAGACTACGGCCTAAAGGCCTGTCCGGCTCACCCTTCTATCTCTGTTGACATCTGTGTGCATGCATTCATGGATGTAGCTGCTCAGCTTGTGTCCGAATGCCCCTGTGAGTCCAGTGAGGCTCCCAGTAGTGGGATGTCCTCGGAGGCCTTGAGGTTTCTCATATTCTGGAGGTGTGTGGCCAAAGGAATGGACACAGTTTCCCAGGAGAGAGCAGGCACGGTCCTGTGGTATGGCTCCAGAGGACCCAGCCTAGAGGCTGTGTTTGCCAGGGCTGTGGGGACAGATGTCTGAAAAAGCAAACTTGGCTCAGCTAGGGGCCAATGTAATGGCAGGCCTGATCTCTAGTCCGTGAGGGGAGATCCTCTGGAAATCAAAGTAGGGCAAGTGGGAGGCAGTCACTCAGGATTTTGTCTCTGGGTGTTGCGTTTACAGTGTCCGGTCAGGGTAGGGGTTGTCTCAGAGGCCGAGGAAGAGCCTTCCTCTCGGGGGATTGTCCAAGCTCCCAAGTGTTTGTGTTCATTCTGTGGGAATGAAGAGTACTGTTTTCTGCCACAGGGGACCCCCCAGGAGAGGGACTCTAGAGCACAGCAGTGGGTTCCCTCAACTGGAATACACACCATCTAGTTAGTCCTGGGTGCCTATGGGCATGGAAAGCCACATATGCGGGCTCTTGGTCCAGTCACTGAGAGGCGTTACTTAAATAAGGTACTCACGCTGAGGGTCACAATGTGTGTTTGTGCCCAAGGCGGCCCTCACGCTTGGGCGTGGCCTCATGGGCCATGCCGTTTTCTCCTACACTGAAGGTTTGACCCACTGCCAGCAGCAAGGTTTCTTGCCATGGGGAAGGAGGGGTTCTGACTTGTGCATCAGGTTCCCCCCCTGTGCAGGGATTGGAGATAAGGTCTAGGTTCCGATGACTGAAAACCCAGGTTGGGAATGGATGGTGGCCTAAGGCAGTGGCGGGTCCAATGTGCTGGGTGTGCAGCCAGCTGTGTCGGTGTCTGTTGGAAGGTCTGGGCTCAGGCTATTTGCGACAGAGCATCACTGTTTAAGGTAGCCTATGCAATTGGGGTGTTGCCGAGGGCCAAGCAGTTTGATCCTCATTTGCGGTTTCTGGGCAGCGCCATAGACAATGTTTTTCTCCTGGGAGGCAGGCACAGTGCTTCATTGTGGCCCCAGAATTCCCAGTAGGGAGGGTTTGTGGGCCAGGAGTGTGAGGACGGAAGTCTGAAAACACAAGCTAGTGTGAGGATTGGAGCCAAGGGCAGAGCAGGCCCACTCTGCAGAGGCTGAATCAAAATCTCCTGCATCTGAAGTCAGGCTGAGGATCAGACGTTGGCTGAGGCTGGAGTATGTGTCCATGATGGCACCTTCATGAAGTGGGGGCCTCATGAGGCCAAGGAAGTTTTCCCACGCTGAGTTTGGAGGTTGCCCCAAACCACAAGGTTTCCTTCTGCGGGACATTCGAGTCCTGTTGCATGGCTCCAGGACATACCATATGGAAGGACTGGAGAGCAGGGTTCGAAGGATGGATCCCTGTACAGCATGCCTCGCATTCCCATTGGCTATTAGCGACAAGATATGTTTGATCTGCTGCCTCTGGAACACGCGACCCAGGGGGCTGAGTTGAAATGGCCTCTGCTGAGGATGCGTCATAATGTGCGTTTGGGTCCATGGAGACCTTGGAATGTGCTGGTTGTTCAGTGGCCCTGCGGAACTCTCCTACCTGAAGTGTTTGATACATCCCAGTAAGAAAGCTGCCCATGTGGAGATGAGAGAGGTTTGGTTTGGTGCCTCAGAAAAGCCCCAGGTGCTGGTCTCCGAAAATAGTCCTCTGAGAACGGAAACATGGAAACCAATGCTAAGGTTCAGATTAGGGCCTGGGGGCCTGTCCATTTCAACCTTCTGTCTCTGGGGACACTGTCTGAGAGTCTAAGTGGAGATAGTTGCTCCGCTGGTGTCAGAGAGCCCCTCTGAGTCCAGGGTGGCCTATACTATTGATGGCCTCAGGGACCTTGGAGCTTTTCCCTAACCTGTAGGGTTGTGGTCAATGGATTGGGCACGCTTTCCTTGGAGAGGGCAGGCACAATCTTTCGCTGTTTGGTCCAGAGGCCCTAGCCTGGATGTTGTGTGGGTCCAGGCTGTGGGCACAGAAGTCTGAATACACAAACTCAGCTTATGAGTGGCGCCTAGGGTATGGCAGGCCGGATGTACAGCCCGAGAGGGAGCTCCTGGGCCTCTGAAACAAGGGCGAGTGGGAGGCGTTCCTTCAGGCTTTTGTCTCTGGATGTTGTGTCCGGGATAGCCGTGGATTGGAGCGGTGGCCTCAGGTACTGTGGACGAGTATCCCTCTCTGGGGATTTGTCCCAGCTCCCAAGAGTTTGGGGTCATTTTGTGGGAAGTGTGGAGTCGTGTTGTCTGGCTCATGGGTCTCTCCAAGAAAGGGATTCCAGAGCAGAGCTCCAGGTACGGGCGGGGCGACTGGAAAATTCAAACCGTGGTGAGGATTGGGTGCATAGGGGCTTGGCAAGCCCCATATGTGGGCTCTTGGTCCAGGCCCTGACAGGCCTTTCTTTGACATGGGGCTCATGCTGAGGGTCACAGTGTGAATTTGTGCCCAAGCAGCACTCAAGTTTGGGCGTGGCATCAGGGGCCATGAAGGTTTCTCCCACCCTGAAGGTGTGACTCCATGCCAAGAGCAAGCTTGACAGCCATGGGGAAGGAGGAGTTCTGTTTTGTGCTTGCTATACCCAGCATTGTGGAGAATTGATATAATGTCAAGGTTCAGATATCTGAAAACCAAGGTTAGGATGAGGTGACGGCATAAGACCATGGCGTGTCCGAAGTGCTGGGTGTGCGGCCAGCTGTCTCCTTGTCTGTCTGGACGTCTGGCTTCAGGCTTTGTCAGGCAGAGCATGAGTGCCCAGTGCAGCCTATCCAGGTCGGGTACCGTCGAGGCCCGAGCAGGTTGATCCTCATCTGGGTTTTCTGAAGAGCCAGACAGGGAAACGTTTTTCTTCCGTTGGGCAGACACTGGGCTGGGTTTTGGTTCTGGAGTTCCTAGTCCGGAGGGCTTGTTTGCCAGGAGTGTGAGGAAGGAAGTCGGAAAACACAAGCTAGCGTGAGGTTTGGGACCGAGGGCACGGCAGGCCCACTCTGCAGAGACTGAATCGAGATCTCCTGCACTGAGGTCATGTCAACTATGAGACGTGCCTCAGGCTAGAGTTCTTGTCCAGCATGGCCTCTTCCTGAAGGGTGTGGGGGCTTCATGAGGCCAGAAAGTTTTGCCTACGATGGGATTTGTGAACTGCTCCAAAACTGAAGGTTACCTTCTGCACGACAGTCGAGTCCTATTGGATGGTTCCAAGAGGCCCCATATGGAAAGACTCGAGAGCAGGTGTCTAAGCATGGATGCCTGGGAACGCCACCTCATATTCCCACTCTTTAGTCAGGACAAGGCAGGCTCAATCTGCGGGCTCCTGGGTGAGCTACCCAGAGGGGAGAGTTGAAATGGTCTCTCCTGAAGATGAGTCCTACTGTGGCTTGGTGGCCTGGGAGACCTTGGAATGTGGAGGTGGCTCAGGGACTCTGCAGGATTCTCCAAGATGAGGTGTTTGACACGGCTCCAACAAGGTAACTTCCCATGTGGAGACGAGAGGAGTTCTGTTCCGTGCCTCAGGAAAGCCCCATACCCTGTTCTTCGAACCAAAGCCTCTGAGGAGTGACACCTGGAAACCAAAGCAAGAGTTGAGACTACGGCCTAAAGGCCTGTCCGGCTCACCCTTCTATCTCTGTTGACATCTGTGTGCATGCATTCATGGATGTAGCTGCTCAGCTTGTGTCCGAATGCCCCTGTGAGTCCAGTGAGGCTCCCAGTAGTGGGATGTCCTCGGAGGCCTTGAGGTTTCTCATATTCTGGAGGTGTGTGGCCAAAGGAATGGACACAGTTTCCCAGGAGAGAGCAGGCACGGTCCTGTGGTATGGCTCCAGAGGACCCAGCCTAGAGGCTGTGTTTGCCAGGGCTGTGGGGACAGATGTCTGAAAAAGCAAACTTGGCTCAGCTAGGGGCCAATGTAATGGCAGGCCTGATCTCTAGTCCGTGAGGGGAGATCCTCTGGAAATCAAAGTAGGGCAAGTGGGAGGCAGTCACTCAGGATTTTGTCTCTGGGTGTTGCGTTTACAGTGTCCGGTCAGGGTAGGGGTTGTCTCAGAGGCCGAGGAAGAGCCTTCCTCTCGGGGGATTGTCCAAGCTCCCAAGTGTTTGTGTTCATTCTGTGGGAATGAAGAGTACTGTTTTCTGCCACAGGGGACCACCCAGGAGAGGGACTCTAGAGCACAGCAGTGGGTTCCCTCAACTGGAATACACACCATCTAGTTAGTCCTGGGTGCCTATGGGCATGGCAAGCCACATATGCGGGCTCTTGGTCCAGTCACTGAGAGGTGTTACTTGAATAAGGTACTCACGCTGAGGGTCACAATGTGTGTTTGTGCCCAAGGCGGCCCTCACGCTTGGGCGTGGCCTCATGGGCCATGCAGTTTTCTCCTACACTGAAGGTTTGACCCACTGCCAGCAGCAAGGTTTCTTGCCATGGGGAAGGAGGGGTTCTGACTTGTGCATCAGGTTCCCCCCTGTGCAGGGATTGGAGATAAGTTCTAGGTTCCGATGACTGAAAACCCAGGTTGGGAATGGATGGTGGCCTAAGGCAGTGGCGGGTCCAATGTGCTGGGTGTGCAGCCAGCTGTGTCGGTGTCTGTTGGAAGGTCTGGGCTCAGGCTATTTGCGACAGAGCATCACTGTTTAAGGTAGCCTATGCAATTGGGGTGTTGCCGAGGGCCAAGCAGTTTGATCCTCATTTGGGGTTTCTGGGCAGCGCCATAGACAATGTTTTTCTCCTGGGAGACAGGCACAGTGCTTCATTGTGGCCCCAGAATTCCCAGTAGGGAGGGTTTGTGGGCCAGGAGTGTGAGGACGGAAGTCTGAAAACACAAGCTAGTGTGAGGATTGGAGCCAAGGGCAGAGCAGGCCCACTCTGCAGAGGCTGAATCAAAATCTCCTGCATCTGAAGTCAGGCTGAGGATCAGACGTTGGCTGAGGCTGGAGTATGTGTCCATGATGGCACCTTCATGAAGTGGGGGCCTCATGAGGCCAAGGAAGTTTTCCCACGCTGAGTTTGGAGGTTGCCCCAAACCACAAGGTTTCCTTCTGCGGGACATTCGAGTCCTGTTGCATGGCTCCAGGACATACCATATGGAAGGACTGGAGAGCAGGGTTCGAAGGATGGATCCCTGTACAGCATGCCTCGCATTCCCATTGGCTATTAGCGACAAGATATGTTTGATCTGCTGCCTCTGGAACACGCGACCCAGGGGGCTGAGTTGAAATGGCCTCTCCTGAGGATGCGTCATAATGTGCGTTTGGGTCCATGGAGACCTTGGAATGTGCTGGTTGTTCAGTGGCCCTGCGGAACTCTCCTACCTGAAGTGTTTGATACATCCCAGTAAGAAAGCTGCCCATGTGGAGATGAGAGATGTTTGGTTTGGTGCCTCAGAAAAGCCCCATGTGCTGGTCTACGAAAACAGTCCTCTGAGAACGGAAACATGGAAACCAAAGCTAAGGTTCATATTAGGGCCTGGGGGCCTGTCCATTTCAACCTTCTGTCTCTGGGAACACTGTCTGAGAGTCTAAGTGGAGAGAGTTGCTCCGCTGGTGTCAGAGAGCCCCTCTTAGTCCAGGGTGGCCTATACTATTGATGGCCTCAGGGACCTTGGAGCTTTTCACTAACCTGTAGGGCTGTGGGAAATGGATTGGGCACACTTTCCTTGGAGAGGGCAGGCACAATCTTTCGCTGTTTGGTCCAGAGGCCCTAGCCTGGATGTTGTGTGGGTCCAGGCTGTGGGCACAGAAGTCTGAATACACAAACTCAGCTTATGAGTGGCGCCTAGGGTATGGCAGGCCGGATGTACAGCCTGAGAGGGAGCTCCTGGGCCTCTGAAACGAGGGCGAGTGGGAGGCATTCCTTCAGGCTTTTGTCTCTGGATGTTGTGTCCGGGATAGCCGTGGATTGGAGCGGTGGCCTCAGGTACTGTGGACGAGTATCCCTCTCTGGGAATTTGTCCCAGCTCCGAAGAGTTTGGGGTCATTTTGTGGGAAGGGTGGAGTCGTGTTGTCTGGCTCATGGGTCTGTCCAAGAAAGGGATTCCAGAGCAGAGCTCCAGGTACGGGCGGGGCGACTGGAAAATTCAAACCGTGGTGAGGATTGGGTGCATAGGGGCTTGGCAATCCCCATATGTGGGCTCTTGGTCCAGTCCCTGACAGGCCTTTCTTTGACATGGGGCTCATGCTGAGGGTCACAGTGTGAATTTTTGCCCAAGCAGCACTCAAGTTTGGGCGTGGCATCAGGGGCCATGAAGGTTTCTCCGACCCTGAAGTTGTGACTCCATGCCAAGAGCAAGCTTGACAGCCTTTGGGAAGGAGGAGTTCTGTTTTGTGCTTGCTATACCCAGCTGTGTGGAGAATTGATATAATGTCTAGGTTCAGATATCTGAAAACCAAGGTTAGGATGAGGTGACGTCATAAGACCATGGCGTGTCCAAAGTGCTGGGTGTGCGGCCAGCTGTCTCCTTGTCTGTCTGGACGTCTGGCTTCAGGCTGTGTCAGGCAGAGCATGAGTGCCCAGAGCAGCCTATCCAGTTCGGGTACCGTCGAGGCCCGAGCAGGTTGATCCTCATCTGGGTTTTCTGGAGAGCCCCACAGGGATACGTTTTTCTTCCGTTGGGCAGACACTGGGCTGGCTTTTGGTTCCGGAGTTCCTAGTCCGGAGGGCTTGTTTGCCAGGTGTGTGAGGAAGGAAGTCTGAAAACACAAGCTAGCGTGAGGTTTGGGACCGAGGGCACGGCAGGCCCACTCTCCAGAGGCTGAATCGAGATCTCCTGCACTGAGGTCATGTCAACTATGAGACGTGCCTCAGGCTAGAGTTCTTGTCCAGCATGGCCTCTTCCTGAAGGGTGTGGGGGCTTCATGAGGCCAGAAAGTTTTGCCTACGATGGGATTTGTGAACTGCTCCAAAACTGAAGGTTACCTTCTGCACGACAGTCGAGTCCTATTGGATGGTTCCAAGAGGCCCCATATGGAAAGACTCGAGAGTAGGTGTCTAAGCATGGATGCCGGGGAAAGCCACCTCATATTCCAACTCTTTAGTCAGGACAAGGCAGGCTCAATCTGCAGGCTCCTGGGTGAGCTACCCAGAGGGGAGAGTTGAAATGGTCTCTCCTGAAGATGAGTCCTACTGTGGCTTGGTGGCCTGGGAGACCTTGGAATGTGGAGGTGGCTCAGGGACTCTGCAGGATTCTCCAACATGAGGTGTTTGACACGGCTCCAACAAGGAAACTTCCCATGTGGAGACGAGAGGTGTTCTGTTCCGTGCCTCAGGATAGCCCCATACCCTGTTCTTCGAACCAAAGACTCTGAGGAGTGACACCTGGAAACCAAAGCAAGAGTTGAGAATATGGCCTAAAGGCCTGTCCGGCTCAACCTTCTATCTCTGTTGACATCTGTGTGCATGCATTCATGGATGTAGCTGCTCAGCTTGTGTCCGAATGCCCCTGTGAGTCCAGTGAGGCTCCCAGTAGTGGGATGTCCTCGGAGGCCTTGAGGTTTCTCATATTCTGGAGGTGTGTGGCCAAAGGAATGGACACAGTTTCCCAGGAGAGAGCAGGCACGGTCCTGTGGTATGGCTCCAGAGGACCCAGCCTAGAGGCTGTGTTTGCCAGGGCTGTGGGGACAGATGTCTGAAAAAGCAAACTTGGCTCAGCTAGGGGCCAATGTAATGGCAGGCCTGATCTCTAGTCCGTGAGGGGAGATCCTCTGGAAATCAAAGTAGGGCAAGTGGGAGGCAGTCACTCAGGATTTTGTCTCTGGGTGTTGCGTTTACAGTGTCCGGTCAGGGTAGGGGTTGTCTCAGAGGCCGAGGAAGAGCCTTCCTCTCGGGGGATTGTCCAAGCTCCCAAGTGTTTGTGTTCATTCTGTGGGAATGAAGAGTACTGTTTTCTGCCACAGGGGACCCCCCAGGAGAGGGACTCTAGAGCACAGCAGTGGGTTCCCTCAACTGGAATACACACCATCTAGTTAGTCCTGGGTGCCTATGGGCATGGCAAGCCACATATGCGGGCTCTTGGTCCAGTCACTGAGAGGCGTTACTTGAATAAGGTACTCACGCTGAGGGTCACAATGTGTGTTTGTGCCCAAGGCGGCCCTCACGCTTGGGCGTGGCCTCATGGGCCATGCCGTTTTCTCCTACACTGAAGGTTTGACTCACTGCCAGCAGCAAGGTTTCTTGCCAGGGGGAAGGAGGGGTTCTGACTTGTGCATCAGGTTCCCCCCTGTGCAGGGATTGGAGATAAGGTCTAGGTTCCGATGACTGAAAACCCAGGTTGGGAATGGATGGTGGCCTAAGGCAGTGGCGGGTCCAATGTGCTGGGTGTGCAGCCAGCTGTGTCGGTGTCTGTTGGAAGGTCTGGGCTCAGGCTATTTGCGACAGAGCATCACTGTTTAAGGTAGCCTATGCAATTGGGGTGTCGCCGAGGGCCAAGCAGTTTGATCCTCATTTGGGGTTTCTGGGCAGCGCCATAGACAATGTTTTTCTCCTGGGAGGCAGGCACAGTGCTTCATTGTGGCCCCAGAATTCCCAGTAGGGAGGGTTTGTGGGCCAGGAGTGTGAGGACGGAAGTCTGAAAACACAAGCTAGTGTGAGGATTGGAGCCAAGGGCAGAGCAGGCCCACTCTGCAGAGGCTGAATCAAAATCTCCTGCATCTGAAGTCAGGCTGAGGATCAGACGTTGGCTGAGGCTGGAGTATGTGTCCATGATGGCACCTTCATGAAGTGGGGGCCTCATGAGGCCAAGGAAGTTTTCCCACGCTGAGTTTGGAGGTTGCCCCAAACCACAAGGTTTCCTTCTGCGGGACATTCGAGTCCTGTTGCATGGCTCCAGGACATACCATATGGAAGGACTGGAGAGCAGGGTTCGAAGGATGGATCCCTGTACAGCATGCCTCGCATTCCCATTGGCTATTAGCGACAAGATATGTTTGATCTGCTGCCTCTGGAACACGCGACCCAGGGGGCTGAGTTGAAATGGCCTCTCCTGAGGATGCGTCATAATGTGCGTTTGGGTCCATGGAGACCTTGGAATGTGCTGGTTGTTCAGTGGCCCTGCAGAACTCTCCTACCTGAAGTGTTTGATACATCCCAGTAAGAAAGCTGCCCATGTGGAGATGAGAGATGTTTGGTTTGGTGCCTCAGAAAAGCCCCATGTGCTGTTCTACGAAAACAGTCCTCTGAGAACGGAAACATGGAAACCAAAGCTAAGGTTCAGATTAGGGCCTGGGGGCCTGTCCATTTCAACCTTCTGTCTCTGGGGACACTGTCTGAGAGTCTAAGTGGAGAGAGTTGCTCCGCTGGTGTCAGAGAGCCCCTCTTAGTCCAGGGTGGCCTATACTATTGATGGCCTCAGGGACCTTGGAGCTTTTCCCTAACCTGTAGGGTTGTGGTCAATGGATTGGGCACACTTTCCTTGGAGAGGGCAGGCACAATCTTTCGCTGTTTCGTCCAGAGGCCCTAGCCTGGATGTTGTGTGTGTCCAGGCTGGGGAAACAGAAGTCTGAATACACAAACTCAGCTTATGAGTGGCACCTAGGGTATGGCAGGCCGGATGTACAGCCCGAGAGGGAGCTCCAGGGCCTCTGAAACAAGGGCGAGTGGGAGGCGTTCCTTCAGGCTTTTGTCTCTGGATGTTGTGTCCGGGATAGCCGTGGATTGGAGCGGTGGCCTCAGGTACTGTGGACGAGTATCCCTCTCTGGGGATTTGTCCCAGCTCCCAAGAGTTTGGGGTCATTTTGTGGGAAGGGTGGAGTCGTGTTGTCTGGCTCATGGGTCTCTCCAAGAAAGGGATTCCAGAGCAGAGCTCCAGGTACGGGCGGGGCGACTGGAAAATTCAAATAGTGGTGAGGTTTGGGTGCATAGGGGCTTGGCAAGCCCCATATGTGGGCTCTTGTTCCACGCCCTGACAGGCCTTTCTTTGACATGGGGCTCATGCTGAGGGTCACAGTGTGAATTTGTGCCCAAGCAGCACTCAAGTTTGGGCGTGGCATCAGGGGCCATGAAGGTTTCTCCCACCCTGAAGGTATGACTCCATGCCAGAGCAAGCTTGACAGCCATGGGGAAGGAGGAGTTCTGTTTTGTGCTTGCTATACCCAGCTGTGTGGAGAATTGATATAATGTCTAGGTTCAGATATCTGAAAACCAAGGTTAGGATGAGGTGACGGCATAAGACCATGGCGTGTCCGAAGTGCTGGGTGTGCGGCCAGCTGTCTCCTTGTCTGTCTGGACGTCTGGCTTCAGGCTAGGTCAGGCAGAGCATGAGTGCCCAGAGCAGCCTATCCAGTTCGGGTACCGTCGAGGCCCGAGCAGGTTGATCCTCATCTGGGTTTTCTGGAGAGCCCCAAGGGAAACGTTTTTCTTCCGTTGGGCAGACACTGGGCTGGGTTTTGGTTCCGGAGTTCCTAGTCCGGAGGGCTTGTTTGCCAGGTGTGTGAGGAAGGAAGTCTGAAAACACAAGCTAGCGTGAGGTTTGGGACCGAGGACACGGCAGGCCCACTCTGCAGAGGCTGAATCGAGATCTCCTGCACTGAGGTCATGTCAACTATGAGACGTGCCTCAGGCTAGAGTTCTTGTCCAGCATGGCCTCTTCCTGAAGGGTGTGGGGGCTTCATGAGGCCAGAAAGTTTTGCCTACGATGGGATTTGTGAACTGCTCCAAAACTGAAGGTTACCTTCTGCAAGACAGTCGAGTCCTATTGGATGGTTCCAAGAGGCCCCATATGGAAAGACTCGAGAGCAGGTGTCTAAGCATTGATGCCTGGAAACGCCACCTCATATTCCCACTCTTTAGTCAGGACAAGGCAGGCTCAATCTGCGGGCTCCTGGGTGAGCTACCCAGTGGGGAGAGTTGAAATGGTCTCTCCTGAAGATGAGTCCTACTGTGGCTTGGTGGCCTGGGAGACCTTGGAATGTGGAGGTGGCTCAGGGACTCTGCAGGATTCTCCAACATGAGGTGTTTGACACAGCTCCAACAAGGAAACGTCCCATGTGGAGATGAGAGGAGTTCTGTTCCGTGCCTCAGGAAAGCCCCATACCCTGTTCTTCGAACCAAAGCCTCTGAGGAGTGACACCTGGAAACCAAAGCAAGAGTTGAGACTACGGCCTAAAGGCCTGTCCGGCTCAACCTTCTATCTCTGTTGACATCTGTGTGCATGCATTCATGGATGTAGCTGCTCAGCTTGTGTCCGAATGCCCCTGTGAGTCCAGTGAGGCTCCCAGTAGTGGGATGTCCTCGGAGGCCTTGAGGTTTCTCATATTCTGGAGGTGTGTGGCCAAAGGAATGGACACAGTTTCCCAGGAGAGAGCAGGCACGGTCCTGTGGTATGGCTCCAAAGGACCCAGCCTAGAGGCTGTGTTTGCCAGGGCTGTGGGGACAGATGTCTGAAAAAGCAAACTTGGCTCAGCTAGGGGCCAATGTAATGGCAGGCCTGATCTCTAGTCCGTGAGGGGAGATCCTCTGGAAATCAAAGTAGGGCAAGTGGGAGGCAGTCACTCAGGATTTTGTCTCTGGGTGTTGCGTTTACAGTGTCCGGTCAGGGTAGGGGTTGTCTCAGAGGCCGAGGAAGAGCCTTCCTCTCGGGGGATTGTCCAAGCTCCCAAGTGTTTGTGTTCATTCTGTGGGAATGAAGAGTACTGTTTTCTGCCACAGGGGACCCCCCAGGAGAGGGACTCTAGAGCACAGCAGTGGGTTCCCTCAACTAGAATACACAAGATCTAGTTAGTCCTGGGTTCCTATGGGAATGACAAGCCACATATGCGGGCTCTTGGTCCAGTCACTGAGAGGCGTTACTTGAAAAAGGAACTCACGCTGAGGGTTACAATGTGTGTTTGTGCCGAAGGCGGCCCTCACGCTTGGGCGTGGCCTCATGGTCCATGCCGTTTTCTCCTACACTGAAGGTTTGACTCACTGCCAGCAGCAAGGTTTCTTGCCAGGGGGAAGGAGGGGTTCTGACTTGTGCATCAGGTTCCCCCCTGTGCAGGGATTGGAGATAAGGTCTAGGTTACGATGACAGAAAACCCAGGTTGGGAATGGATGGTGGCCTAAGGCAGTGGCGGGTCCAATGTGCTGGGTGTGCAGCCAGCTGTGTCGGTGTCTGTTGGAAGGTCTGGGCTCAGGCTATTTGCGACAGAGCGTCACTGTTTAAGGTAGCCTATGCAATTGGGGTGTCGCCGAGGGCCAAGCAGTTTGATCCTCATTTGGGGTTTCTGGGCAGCGCCATAGACAATGTTTTTCTCCTGGGAGGCAGGCACAGTGCTTCATTGTGGCCCCAGAATTCCCAGTAGGGAGGGTTTGTGGGCCAGGAGTGTGAGGACGGAAGTCTGAAAACACAAGCTAGTGTGAGGATTGGAGCCAAGGGCAGAGCAGGCCCACTCTGCAGAGGCTGAATCAAAATCTCCTGCATCTGAAGTCAGGCGGAGGATCAGACGTTGGCTGAGGCTGGAGTATGTGTCCATGATGGCACCTTCATGAAGTGGGGGCCTCATGAGGCCAAGGAAGTTTTCCCACGCTGAGTTTGGAGGTTGCCCCAAACCACAAGGTTTCCTTCTGCGGGACATTCGAGTCCTGTTGCATGGCTCCAGGACATACCATATGGAAGGACTGGAGAGCAGGGTTCGAAGGATGGATCCCTGTACAGCATGCCTCGCATTCCCATTGGCTATTAGCGACAAGATATGTTTGATCTGCTGCCTCTGGAACACGCGACCCAGGGGGCTGAGTTGAAATGGCCTCTCCTGAGGATGCGTCATAATGTGCGTTTGGGTCCATGGAGACCTTGGAATGTGCTGGTTGTTCAGTGGCCCTGCGGAACTCTCCTACCTGAAGTGTTTGATACATCCCAGTAAGAAAGCTGCCCATGTGGAGATGAGAGATGTTTGGTTTGGTGCCTCAGAAAAGCCCCATGTGCTGGTCTACGAAAACAGTCCTCTGAGAACGGAAACATGGAAACCAAAGCTAAGGTTCAGATTAGGGCCTGGGGGCCTGTCCATTTCAACCTTCTGTCTCTGGGGACACTGTCTGAGAGTCTAAGTGGAGATAGTTGCTCCGCTGGTGTCAGAGAGCCCCTCTTAGTCCAGGGTGGCCTATACTATTGATGGCCTCAGGGACCTTGGAGCTTTTCCCTAACCTGTAGGGCTGTGGGAAATGGATTGGGCACACTTTCCTTGGAGAGGGCAGGCACAATCTTTCGCTGTTTGGTCCAGAGGCCCTAGCCTGGATGTTGTGTGGGTCCAGGCTGTGGGCACAGAAGTCTGAATACACAAACTCATCTTATGAGTGGCGCCTAGGGTATGGCAGGCCGGATGTACAGCCTGAGAGGGAGCTCCTGGGCCTCTGAAACAAGGGCGAGTGGGAGGCGTTCCTTCAGGCTTTTGTCTCTGGATGTTGTGTCCGGGATAGCCGTGGATTGGAGCGGTGGCCTCAGGTACTGTGGACGAGTATCCCTCTCTGGGGATTTGTCCCAGCTCCCAAGAGTTTGGGGTCATTTTGTGGGAAGGGTGGAGTCGTGTTGTCTGGCTCATGGGTCTCTCCAAGAAAGGGATTCCAGAGCAGAGCTCCACTTACGGGCGGGGCGACTGGAAAATTCAAACCGTGGTGAGGATTGGGTGCATAGGGGCTTGGCAAGCCCCATATGTGGGCTCTTGGTCCAGGCCCTGACAGGCCTTTCTTTGACATGGGGCTCATGCTGAGGGTCACAGTGTGAATTTGTGCCCAAGCAGCACTCAAGTTTGGGCGTGGCATCAGGGGCCTTCAAGGTTTCTCCCACCCTGAAGGTGTGACTCCATGCCAAGAGCAAGCTTGACAGCCATGGGGAAGGAGGAGTTCTGTTTTGTGCTTGCTATACCCAGCTGTGTGGAGAATTGATATAATGTCTAGGTTCAGATATCTGTAAAGCAAGGTTAGGATGAGGTGACGGCATAAGACCATGGCGTGTCCGAAGTGCTGGGTGTGCGGCCAGCTGTCTCCTTGTCTGTCTGGACGTCTGGCTTCAGGCTGTGTCAGGCAGAGCATGAATGCCCAGAGCAGCCTATCCAGTTCGGGTACCGTCGAGGCCCGAGCAGGTTGATCCTCATCTGGGTTTTCTGGAGAGCCCCACAGGGAAACGTTTTTCTTCCGTTGGGCAGACACTGAGCTGGGTTTTGGTTCCGGAGTTCCTAGTCCGGAGGGCTTGTTTGCCAGGTGTGTGAGGAAGGAAGTCTGAAAACACAAGCTAGCGTGAGGTTTGGGACCGAGGGCACGGCAGGCCCACTCTGCAGAGGCTGAATCGAGACCTCCTGCACTGAGGTCATGTCAACTATGAGACGTGCCTCAGGCTAGAGTTTTTGTCCAGCATGGCCTCTTCCTGAAGGGTGTGGAGGCTTCATGAGGCCAGAAAGTTTTGCCTACGATGGGATTTGTGAACTGCTCCAAAACTGAAGGTTACCTTCTGCACGACAGTCGAGTCCTATTGGATGGTTCCAAGAGGCCCCATATGGAAAGACTCGAGAGCAGGTGTCTAAGCATGGAAGCCTGGGAACGCCACCTCATATTCCCACTCTTTAGTCAGGACAAGGCAGGCTCAATCTGCGGGCTCCTGGGTGAGCTACCCAGAGGGGAGAGTTGAAATGGTCTCTCCTGAAGATGAGTCCTACTGTGGCTTGGTGGCCTGGGAGACCTTGGAATGTGGAGGTGGCTCAGGGACTCTGCAGGATTCTCCAACATGAGGTGTTTGACACGGCTCCAACAAGGAAACTTCCCATGTGGAGACGAGAGGAGTTCTGTTCCGTGCCTCAGGAAAGCCCCATACCCTGTTCTTCGAACCAAAGCCTCTGAGGAGTGACACCTGGAAACCAAAGAAAGAGTTGAGACTACGGCCTAAAGGCCTGTCCGGCTCAACCTTCTATCTCTGTTGACATCTGTGTGCATGCATTCATGGATGTAGCTGCTCAGCTTGTGTCCGAATGCCCCTGTGAGTCCAGTGAGGCTCCCAGTAGTGGGATGTCCTCGGAGGCCTTGAGGTTTCTCATATTCTGGAGGTGTGTGGCCAAAGGAATGGACACAGTTTCCCAGGAGAGAGCAGGCACGGTCCTGTGGTATGGCTCCAGAGGACCCAGCCTAGAGGCTGTGTTTGCCAGGGCTGTGGGGACAGATGTCTGAAAAAGCAAACTTGGCTCAGCTAGGGGCCAATGTAATGGCAGGCCTGATCTCTAGTCCGTGAGGGGAGATCCTCTGGAAATCAAAGTAGGGCAAGTGGGAGGCAGTCACTCAGGATTTTGTCTCTGGGTGTTGCGTTTACAGTGTCCGGTCAGGGTAGGGGTTGTCTCAGAGGCCGAGGAAGAGCCTTCCTCTCGGGGGATTGTCCAAGCTCCCAAGTGTTTGTGTTCATTCTGTGGGAATGAAGAGTACTGTTTTCTACCACAGGGGACCCCCCAGGAGAGGGACTCTAGAGCACAGCAGTGGGTTCCCTCAACTGGAATACACACCATCTAGTTAGTCCTGGGTGCCTATGGGCATGGCAAGCCACATATGCGGGCTCTTGGTCCAGTCACTGAGAGGCGTTACTTGAATAAGGTACTCACGCTGAGGGTCACAATGTGTGTTTGTGCCCAAGGCGGCCCTCACGCTTGGGCGTGGCCTCATGGTCCATGCCGTTTTCTCCTACACTGAAGGTTTGACTCACTGCCAGCAGCAAGGTTTCTTGCCAGGGGGAAGGAGGGGTTCTGACTTGTGCATCAGGTTCCCCCCTGTGCAGGGATTGGAGATAAGGTCTAGGTTCCGATGACTGAAAACCCAGGTTGGGAATGGATGGTGGCCTAAGGCAGTGGCGGGTCCAATGTGCTGGGTGTGCAGCCAGCTGTGTCGGTGTCTGTTGGAAGGTCTGGGCTCAGGCTATTTGCGACAGAGCATCACTGTTTAAGGTAGCCTATGCAATTGGGGTGTTGCCGAGGGCCAAGCAGTTTGATCCTCATTTGGGGTTTCTGGGCAGCGCCATAGACAATGTTTTTCTCCTGGGAGGCAGGCACAGTGCTTCATTGAGGCCCCAGAATTCCCAGTAGGGAGGGTTTGTGGGCCAGGAGTGTGAGGACGGAAGTCTGAAAACACAAGCTAGTGTGAGGATTGGAGCCAAGGGCAGAGCAGGCCCACTCTGCAGAGGCTGAATCAAAATCTCCTGCATCTGAAGTCAGGCGGAGGATCAGACGTTGGCTGAGGCTGGAGTATGTGTCCATGATGGCACCTTCATGAAGTGGGGGCCTCATGAGGCCAAGGAAGTATTCCCACGCTGAGTTTGGAGGTTGCCCCAAACCACAAGGTTTCCTTCTGCGGGACATTCGAGCCCTGTTGCATGGCTCCAGGACATACCATATGGAAGGACTGGAGAGCAGGGTTCGAAGGATGGATCCCTGTACAGCATGCTTCGCATTCCCATTGGCTATTAGCGACAAGATATGTTTGAACTGCTGCCTCTGGAACACGCGACCCAGGGGGCTGAGTTGAAATGGCCTCTCCTGAGGATGCGTCATAATGTGCGTTTGGGTCCATGGAGACCTTGGAATGTGCTGGTTGTTCAGTGGCCCTGCGGAACTCTCCTACCTGAAGTGTTTGATACATCCCAGTAAGAAAGCTGCCCATGTGGAGATGAGAGATGTTTGGTTTGGTGCCTCAGAAAAGCCCCATGTGCTGGTCTACGAAAACAGTCCTCTGAGAACGGAAACATGGAAACCAAAGCTAAGGTTCAGATTAGGGCCTGGGGGCCTGTCCATTTCAACCTTCTGTCTCTGGGGACACTGTCTGAGAGTCTAAGTGGAGATAGTTGCTCCGCTGGTGTCAGAGAGCCCCTCTTAGTCCAGGGTGGCCTATACTATTGATGGCCTCAGGGACCTTGGAGCTTTTCCCTAACCTGTAGGGTTGTGGTCAATGGATTGGGCACACTTTCCTTGGAGAGGGCAGGCACAATCTTTCGCTGTTTGGTCCAGAGGCCCTAGCCTGGATGTTGTGTGGGTCCAGGCTGTGGGCACAGAAGTCTGAATACACAAACTCAGCTTATGAGTGGCGCCTTTGGTATGGCAGGCCGGATGTACAGCCCGAGAGGGAGCTCCTGGGACTCTGAAACAAGGGCGAGTGGGAGGCGTTCCTTCAGGCTTTTGTCTCTGGATGTTGTGTCCGGGATAGCCGTGGATTGGAGCGGTGGCCTCAGGTACTGTGGACGAGTATCCCTCTCTGGGGATTTGTCCCAGCTCCCAAGAGTTTGGGGTCATTTTGTGGGAAGGGTGGAGTCGTGTTGTCTGGCTCATGGGCCTCTCCAAGAAAGGGATTCCAGAGCAGAGCTCCAGGTACGGGCGGGGCGACTGGAAAATTCATACCGTGGTGAGGATTGGGTGCATAGGGGCTTGGCAAGCCCCATATGTGGGCTCTTGGTCCAGGCCCTGACAGGCCTTTCTTTGACATGGGGGTCATGCTGAGGGTCACAGTGTGAATTTGTGCCCAAGCAGCACTCAAGTTTGTGCGTGGCATCAGGGGCCTTGAAGGTTTCTCCCACCCTGAAGGTGTGACTCCATGCCAAGAGCAAGCTTGACAGCCATGGGGAAGGAGGAGTTCTGTTTTGTGCTTGCTATACCCAGCTGTGTGGAGAATTGATATAATGTCTAGGTTCAGATATCTGTAAAGCAAGGTTAGGATGAGGTGACGGCATAAGACCATGGCGTGTCCGAAGTGCTGGGTGTGCGGCCAGCTGTCTCCTTGTCTGTCTGGACGTCTGGCTTAGGCTGTGTCAGGCAGAGCATGAGTGCCCAGAGCAGCCTATCCAGTTCGGGTACCGTCGAGGCCCGAGCAGGTTGATCCTCATCTGGGTTTTCTGGAGAGCCCCACAGGGAAACGTTTTTCTTCCGTTGGGCAGACACTGAGCTGGGTTTTGGTTCCGGAGTTCCTAGTCCGGAGGGCTTGTTTGCCAGGTGTGTGAGGAAGGAAGTCTGAAAACACAAGCTAGCGTGAGGTTTGGGACCGAGGGCACGGCAGGCCCACTCTGCAGAGGCTGAATCGAGACCTCCTGCACTGAGGTCATGTCAACTATGAGACGTGCCTCAGGCTAGAGTTTTTGTCCAGCATGGCCTCTTCCTGAAGGGTGTGGGGGCTTCATGAGGCCAGAAAGTTTTGCCTACGATGGGATTTGTGAACTGCTCCAAAACTGAAGGTTACCTTCTGCACGACAGTCGAGTCCTATTGGATGGTTCCAAGAGGCCCCATATGGAAAGACTCGAGAGCAGGTGTCTAAGCATGGAAGCCTGGGAACGCCACCTCATATTCCCACTCTTTAGTCAGGACAAGGCAGGCTCAATCTGCGGGCTCCTGGGTGAGCTACCCAGAGGGGAGAGTTGAAATGGTCTCTTCTGAAGATGAGTCCTACTGTGGCTTGGTGGCCTGGGAGACCTTGGAATGTGGAGGTGGCTCAGGGACTCTGCAGGATTCTCCAACATGAGGTGTTTGACACGGCTCCAACAAGGAAACTTCCCATGTGGAGACGAGAGGAGTTCTGTTCCGTGCCTCAGGAAAGCCCCATACCCTGTTCTTCGAACCAAAGCCTCTGAGGAGTGACACCTGGAAACCAAAGAAAGAGTTGAGACTACGGCCTAAAGGCCTGTCCGGCTCAACCTTCTATCTCTGTTGACATCTGTGTGCATGCATTCATGGATGTAGCTGCTCAGCTTGTGTCCGAATGCCCCTGTGAGTCCAGTGAGGCTCCCAGTAGTGGGATGTCCTCGGAGGCCTTGAGGTTTCTCATATTCTGGAGGTGTGTGGCCAAAGGAATGGACACAGTTTCCCAGGAGAGAGCAGGCACGGTCCTGTGGTATGGCTCCAGAGGACCCAGCCTAGAGGCTGTGTTTGCCAGGGCTGTGGGGACAGATGTCTGAAAAAGCAAACTTGGCTCAGCTAGGGGCCAATGTAATGGCAGGCCTGATCTCTAGTCCGTGAGGGGAGATCCTCTGGAAATCAAAGTAGGGCAAGTGGGAGGCAGTCACTCAGGATTTTGTCTCTGGGTGTTGCGTTTACAGTGTCCGGTCATGGTAGGGGTTGTCTCAGAGGCCGAGGAAGAGCCTTCCTCTCGGGGGATTGTCCAAGCTCCCAAGTGTTTGTGTTCATTCTGTGGGAATGAAGAGTACTGTTTTCTGCCACAGGGGACCCCCCAGGAGAGGGACTCTAGAGCACAGCAGTGGGTTCCCTCAACTGGAATACACACCATCTAGTTAGTCCTGGGTGCCTATGGGCATGGCAAGCCACATATGCGGGCTCTTGGTCCAGTCACTGAGAGGCGTTACTTGAATAAGGTACTCACGCTGAGGGTCACAATGTGTGTTTGTGCCCAAGGCGGCCCTCACGCTTGGGCGTGGCCTCATGGGCCATGCCGTTTTCTCCTACACTGAAGGTTTGACTCACTGCCAGCAGCAAGGTTTCTTGCCAGGGGGAAGGAGGGGTTCTGACTTGTGCATCAGGTTCCCCCCTGTGCAGGGATTGGAGATAAGGTCTAGGTTCCGATGACTGAAAACCCAGGTTGGGAATGGATGGTGGCCTAAGGCAGTGGCGGGTCCAATGTGCTGGGTGTGCAGCCAGCTGTGTCGGTGTCTGTTGGAAGGTCTGGGCTCAGGCTATTTGCGACAGAGCATCACTGTTTAAGGTAGCCTATGCAATTGGGGTGTTGCCGAGGGCCAAGCAGTTTGATCCTCATTTGGGGTTTCTGGGCAGCGCCATAGACAATGGTTTTCTCCTGGGAGGCAGGCACAGTGCTCCATTGTGGCCCCAGAATTCCCAGTAGGGAGGGTTTGTGGGCCAGGAGTGTGAGGACGGAAGTCTGAAAACACAAGCTAGTGTGAGGATTGGAGCCAAGGGCAGAGCAGGCCCACTCTGCAGAGGCTGAATCAAAATCTCCTGCATCTGAAGTCAGGCTGAGGATCAGACGTTGGCTGAGGCTGGAGTATGTGTCCATAATGGCACCTTCATGAAGTGGGGGCCTCATGAGGCCAAGGAAGTTTTTCCACGCTGAGTTTGGAGGTTGCCCCAAACCACAAGGTTTCCTTCTGCGGGACATTCGAGCGCTGTTGCATGGCTCCAGGACATACCATATGGAAGGACTGGAGAGCAGGGTTCGAAGGATGGATCCCTGTACAGCATGCTTCGCATTCCCATTGGCTATTAGCGACAAGATATGTTTGATCTGCTGCCTCTGGAACACGCGACCCAGGGGGCTGAGTTGAAATGGCCTCTCCTGAGGATGCGTCATAATGTGCGTTTGGGTCCATGGAGACCTTGGAATGTGCTGGTTGTTCAGTGGCCCTGCGGAACTCTCCTACCTGAAGTGTTTGATACATCCCAGTAAGAAAGCTGCCCATGTGGAGATGAGAGATGTTTGGTTTGGTGCCTCAGAAAAGCCCCATGTGCTGGTCTACGAAAACAGTCCTCTGAGAACGGAAACAAGGAATCCAAAGCTAAGGTTCAGATTAGGGCCTGGGGTCCTGTCCATTTCAACCTTCTGTCTCTGGGGACACTGTCTGAGAGTCTAAGTGGAGATAGTTGCTCCGCTGGTGTCAGAGAGCCCCTCTTAGTCCAGGGTGGCCTATACTATTGATGGCCTCAGGGACCTTGGAGCTTTTCCCTAACCTGTAGGGTTGTGGTCAATGGATTGGGCACACTTTCCTTGGAGAGGGCAGGCACAATCTTTCGCTGTTTGGTCCAGAGGCCCTAGCCTGGATGTTGTGTGGGTCCAGGCTGTGGGCACAGAAGTCTGAATACACAAACTCAGCTTATGAGTGGCGCCTAGGGTATGGCAGGCCGGATGTACAGCCCGAGAGGGAGCTCCAGGGCCTTGAAACAAGGGCGAGTGGGAGGCGTTCCTTCAGGCTTTTGTCTCTGGATGTTGTGTCCGGGATAGCCGTGGATTGGAGCGGTGGCCTCAGGTACTGTGGACGAGTATCCCTCTCTGGGGATTTGTCCCAGCTCCCAAGAGTTTGGGGTCATTTTGTGGGAAGGGTGGAGTCGTGTTGTCTGGCTCATGGGTCTCTCCAAGAAAGGGATTCCAGAGCAGAGCTCCAGGTATGGGCGGGGCGACTGGAAAATTCAAACCGTGGTGAGGATTGGGTGCATAGGGGCTTGGCAAGCCCCATATGTGGGCTCTTGGTCCAGGCCCTGACAGGCCTTTCTTTGACATGGGGCTCATGCTGAGGGTCACAGTGTGAATTTGTGCCCAAGCAGCACTCAAGTTTGGGCGTGGCATCAGGGGCCATGAAGGTTTCTCCCACCCTGAAGGTGTGACTCCATGCCAAGAGCAAGCTTGACAGCCATGGGGAAGGAGGAGTTCTGTTTTGTGCTTGCTATACCCAGCTGTGTGGAGAATTGATATAATGTCTAGGTTCAGATATCTGAAAACCAAGGATAGGATGAGGTGACGGCATAAGACCATGGCGTGTCCGAAGTGCTGGGTGTGCGGCCAGCTGTTTCCTTGTCTGTCTGGACGTCTGGCTTCAGGCTGTGTCTGGCAGAGCATGAGTGCCCAGAGCAGCCTATCCAGTTCGGGTACCGTCGAGGCCCGAGCAGTTTGATCCTCATCTGGGTTTTATGGAGAGCGCTACAGGGAAACGTTTTTCTTCCGTTGGGCAGACACTGGGCTGGGTTTTGGTTCCGGAGTTCCTAGTCCGGAGGGCTTGTTTGCCAGGTGTGTGAGGAAGGAAGTCTGAAAACACAAGCTAGCGTGAGGTTTGGGACCGAGGGCACGGCAGGCCCACTCTGCAGAGGCTGAATCGAGATCTCCTGCACTGAGGTCATGTCAACTATGAGACGTGCCTCAGGCTAGAGTTTTTGTCCAGCATGGCCTCTTCCTGAAGGGTGTGGGGGCTTCATGAGGCCACAAAGTTTTGCCTACGATGGGATTTGTGAACTGCTCCAAAACTGAAGGTTACCTTCTGCACGACAGTCGAGTCCTATTGGATGGTTCCAAGAGGCCCCAAATGGAAAGACTCGAGAGCAGGAGTCTAAGCATGGATGCCTGGGAACGCCACCTCATATTCCCACTCTTTAGTCAGGACAAGGCAGGCTCAATCTGCGGGCTCCTGGGTGAGCTACCCGGAGGGGAGAGTTGAAATGGTCTCTCCTGAAGATGAGTCCTACTGTGGCTTGGTGGCCTGGGAGACCTTGGAATGTGGAGGTGGCTAGGGACTCTGCAGGATTCTCCAACATTAGCTGTTTGACACGGCTCCAACAAGGAAACTTCCCATGTGGAGACGAGAGGAGTTCTGTTCCGTGCCTCAGGAAAGCCCCATACCATGTTCTTCGAACCAAAGCCTCTGAGGAGTGACACCTGGAAACCAAAGCAAGAGTTGAGACTACGGCCTAAAGGCCTGTCCGGCTCAACCTTCTATCTCTGTTGACATCTGTGTGCATGCATTCATGGATGTAGCTGCTCAGCTTGTGTCCGAATGCCCCTGTGAGTCCAGTGAGGCTCCCAGTAGTGGGATGTCCTCGGAGGCCTTGAGGTTTCTCATATTCTGGAGGTGTGTGGCCAAAGGAATGGACACAGTTTCCCAGGAGAGAGCAGGCACGGTCCTGTGGTATGGCTCCAGAGGACCCAGCCTAGAGGCTGTGTTTGCCAGGGCTGTGGGGACAGATGTCTGAAAAAGCAAACTTGGCTCAGCTAGGGGCCAATGTAATGGCAGGCCTGATCTCTAGTCCGTGAGGGGAGATCCTCTGGAAATCAAAGTAGGGCAAGTGGGAGGCAGTCACTCAGGATTTTGCCTCTGGGTGTTGCGTTTACAGTGTCCTGTCAGGGTAGGGGTTGTCTCAGAGGCCGAGGAAGAGCCTTCCTCTCGGGGATTGTTCAAGCTCCCAAGTGTTTGTGTTCATTCTGTGGAAATGAAGAGTACTGTTTCCTGGCACAGGGGACCCCCCAGGAGAGGGAATCTAGAGCACAGCAGTGGGTTCCCTCAACTGGAATACACACCATCTAGTTAGTCCTGGGTGCCTATGGGCATGGCAAGCCACATATGCAGGCTCTTCGTCCAGTCACTGAGAGAGAGGCGTTACTTGAATAAGGTACTCACGCTGAGGGTCACAATGTGTGTTTGTGCCCAAGGCGGCCCTCACGCTTGGGCGTGGCCTCATGGGCCATGCCGTTTTCTCCTACACTGAAGGTTTGACTCACTGCCAGCAGCAAGGTTTCTTGCCAGCAGGAAGGAGCGGTTCTGACTTGTGCATATGGTTCCCCCCTGTGCAGGGATTGGAGATAAGGTCTAGGTTCCGATGACTGAAAACCCAGGTTGGGAATGGATGGTGGCCTAAGGCAGTGGCGGGTCCAATGTGCTGGGTGTGCATCCAGCTGTGTCGGTGTCTGTTGGAAGGTCTGGGCTCAGGCTATTTTCGACAGAGCATCACTTTTTAAGGTAGCCTATGCAATTGGGGTGTTGCCGAGGGCCAAGCAGTTTGATCCTCATTTGTGGTTTCTGGGCAGCGCCATAGA
The DNA here is from genome assembly GCF_964662115.1 of Mustela nivalis. Lineage (NCBI taxonomy): Eukaryota > Metazoa > Chordata > Mammalia > Carnivora > Mustelidae > Mustela > Mustela nivalis. The sequence goes on from NW_028136551.1 coordinate 47,760, forward strand.
CAATGTTTTTCTCCTGGGAGGCAGCCACAGTGCTTCATTGTGGCCCCAGAATTCCCAGTAGGGAGGGTTTGTGGGCCAGGAGTGTGAGGACGGAAGTCTGAAAACACAAGCTAGTGTGAGGATTGGAGCCAAGGGCAGAGCAGGCCCACTCTGCAGAGGCTGAATCAAAATCTCCTGCATCTGAAGTCAGGCTGAGGATCAGACGTTGGCTGAGGCTGGAGTATGTGTCCATGATGGCACCTTCATGAAGTGGGGGCCTCATGAGGCCAGGGAAGTATTCCCATGCTGAGTTTGGAGGTTGCCCCAAACCACAAGGTTTGCTTCTGAGAATTCGAGCCCTGTTGCATGGCTCCAGGACATACCATATGGAAGGACTGGAGAGCAGGGTTCGAAGGATGGATCCCTGTACAGCATGCCTCGCATTCCCATTGGCTATTAGCGACAAGATATGTTTGATCTGCTGCCTCTGGAACACGCGACCCAGGGGGCTGAGTTGAAATGGCCTCTCCTGAGGATGCGTCATAATGTGCGTTTGGGTCCATGGAGACCTTGGAATGTGCTGGTTGTTCAGTGGCCCTGCGGAACTCTCCTACCTGAAGTTTTTGATACATCCCAGTAAGAAAGCTGCCCATGTGGAGATGAGAGATGTTTGGTTTGGTGCCTCAGAAAAGCCCCATGTGCTGGTCTACGAAAACAGTCCTCTGAGAACGGAAACAAGGAAACCAAAGCTAAGGTTCAGATTAGGGCCTGGGGGCCTGTCCATTTCAACCTTCTGTCTCTGGGGACACTGTCTGAGAGTCTAAGTGGAGATAGTTGCTCCGCTGGTGTCAGAGAGCCCCTCTTAGTCCAGGGTGGCCTATACTATTGATGGCCTCAGGGACCTTGGAGCTTTTCCCTAACCTGTAGGGTTGTGGTCAATGGATTGGGCACACTTTCCTTGGAGAGGGCAGGCACAATCTTTCGCTGTTTGGTCCAGAGGCCCTAGCCTGGATGTTGTGTGGGTCCAGGCTGTGGGCACAGAAGTCTGAATACACAAACTCAGCTTATGAGTGGCGCCTAGGGTATGGCAGGCCGGATGTACAGCCCGAGAGGGAGCTCCAGGGCCTCTGAAACAAGGGCGAGTGGGAGGCGTTCCTTCAGGCTTTTGTCTCTGGATGTTGTGTCCGGGATAGCCGTGGATTGGAGCGGTGGCCTCAGGTACTGTGGACGAGTATCCCTCTCTGGGGATTTGTCCCAGCTCCCAAGAGTTTGGGGTCATTTTGTGGGAAGGGTGGAGTCGTGTTTTCTGGCTCATGGGTCTCTCCAAGAAAGGGTTCCAGAGCAGAGCTCCAGGTATGGGCGGGGCGACTGGAAAATTCAAACCGTGGTGAGGATTGGGTGCATAGGGGCTTGGCAAGCCCCATATGTGGGCTCTTGGTCCAGGCCCTGACAGGCCATACTTTGACATGTGGCTCATGCTGAGGGTCACAGTGTGAATTTGTGCCCAAGCAGCACTCAAGTTTGGGCGTGGCATCAGGGGCCTTGAAGGTTTCTCCCACCCTGAAGGTGTGACTCCATGCCAAGAGCAAGCTTGACAGCCATGGGGAAGGAGGAGTTCTGTTTTGTGCTTGCTATACCCAGCTGTGTGGAGAATTGATATAATGTCTAGGTTCAGATATCTGTAAAGCAAGGTTAGGATGAGGTGACGGCATAAGACCATGGCGTGTCCGAAGTGCTGGGTGTGCGGCCAGCTGTCTCCTTGTCTGTCTGGACGTCTGGCTTAGGCTGTGTCAGGCAGAGCATGAGTGCCCAGAGCAGCCTATCCAGTTCGGGTACCGTCGAGGCCCGAGCAGGTTGATCCTCATCTGGGTTTTCTGGAGAGCCCCACAGGGAAACGTTTTTCTTCCGTTGGGCAGACACTGAGCTGGGTTTTGGTTCCGGAGTTCCTAGTCCGGAGGGCTTGTTTGCCAGGTGTGTGAGGAAGGAAGTCTGAAAACACAAGCTAGCGTGAGGTTTGGGACCGAGGGCACGGCAGGCCCACTCTGCAGAGGCTGAATCGAGACCTCCTGCACTGAGGTCATGTCAACTATGAGACGTGCCTCAGGCTAGAGTTTTTGTCCAGCATGGCCTCTTCCTGAAGGGTGTGGGGGCTTCATGAGGCCAGAAAGTTTTGCCTACGATGGGATTTGTGAACTGCTCCAAAACTGAAGGTTACCTTCTGCACGACAGTCGAGTCCTATTGGATGGTTCCAAGAGGCCCCATATGGAAAGACTCGAGAGCAGGTGTCTAAGCATGGAAGCCTGGGAACGCCACCTCATATTCCCACTCTTTAGTCAGGACAAGGCAGGCTCAATCTGCGGGCTCCTGGGTGAGCTACCCAGAGGGGAGAGTTGAAATGGTCTCTTCTGAAGATGAGTCCTACTGTGGCTTGGTGGCCTGGGAGACCTTGGAATGTGGAGGTGGCTCAGGGACTCTGCAGGATTCTCCAACATGAGGTGTTTGACACGGCTCCAACAAGGAAACTTCCCATGTGGAGACGAGAGGAGTTCTGTTCCGTGCCTCAGGAAAGCCCCATACCCTGTTCTTCGAACCAAAGCCTCTGAGGAGTGACACCTGGAAACCAAAGAAAGAGTTGAGACTACGGCCTAAAGGCCTGTCCGGCTCAACCTTCTATCTCTGTTGACATCTGTGTGCATGCATTCATGGATGTAGCTGCTCAGCTTGTGTCCGAATGCCCCTGTGAGTCCAGTGAGGCTCCCAGTAGTGGGATGTCCTCGGAGGCCTTGAGGTTTCTCATATTCTGGAGGTGTGTGGCCAAAGGAATGGACACAGTTTCCCAGGAGAGAGCAGGCACGGTCCTGTGGTATGGCTCCAGAGGACCCAGCCTAGAGGCTGTGTTTGCCAGGGCTGTGGGGACAGATGTCTGAAAAAGCAAACTTGGCTCAGCTAGGGGCCAATGTAATGGCAGGCCTGATCTCTAGTCCGTGAGGGGAGATCCTCTGGAAATCAAAGTAGGGCAAGTGGGAGGCAGTCACTCAGGATTTTGTCTCTGGGTGTTGCGTTTACAGTGTCCGGTCATGGTAGGGGTTGTCTCAGAGGCCGAGGAAGAGCCTTCCTCTCGGGGGATTGTCCAAGCTCCCAAGTGTTTGTGTTCATTCTGTGGGAATGAAGAGTACTGTTTTCTGCCACAGGGGACCCCCCAGGAGAGGGACTCTAGAGCACAGCAGTGGGTTCCCTCAACTGGAATACACACCATCTAGTTAGTCCTGGGTGCCTATGGGCATGGCAAGCCACATATGCGGGCTCTTGGTCCAGTCACTGAGAGGCGTTACTTGAATAAGGTACTCACGCTGAGGGTCACAATGTGTGTTTGTGCCCAAGGCGGCCCTCACGCTTGGGCGTGGCCTCATGGGCCATGCCGTTTTCTCCTACACTGAAGGTTTGACTCACTGCCAGCAGCAAGGTTTCTTGCCAGGGGGAAGGAGGGGTTCTGACTTGTGCATCAGGTTCCCCCCTGTGCAGGGATTGGAGATAAGGTCTAGGTTCCGATGACTGAAAACCCAGGTTGGGAATGGATGGTGGCCTAAGGCAGTGGCGGGTCCAATGTGCTGGGTGTGCAGCCAGCTGTGTCGGTGTCTGTTGGAAGGTCTGGGCTCAGGCTATTTGCGACAGAGCATCACTGTTTAAGGTAGCCTATGCAATTGGGGTGTTGCCGAGGGCCAAGCAGTTTGATCCTCATTTGGGGTTTCTGGGCAGCGCCATAGACAATGGTTTTCTCCTGGGAGGCAGGCACAGTGCTCCATTGTGGCCCCAGAATTCCCAGTAGGGAGGGTTTGTGGGCCAGGAGTGTGAGGACGGAAGTCTGAAAACACAAGCTAGTGTGAGGATTGGAGCCAAGGGCAGAGCAGGCCCACTCTGCAGAGGCTGAATCAAAATCTCCTGCATCTGAAGTCAGGCTGAGGATCAGACGTTGGCTGAGGCTGGAGTATGTGTCCATAATGGCACCTTCATGAAGTGGGGGCCTCATGAGGCCAAGGAAGTTTTTCCACGCTGAGTTTGGAGGTTGCCCCAAACCACAAGGTTTCCTTCTGCGGGACATTCGAGCGCTGTTGCATGGCTCCAGGACATACCATATGGAAGGACTGGAGAGCAGGGTTCGAAGGATGGATCCCTGTACAGCATGCTTCGCATTCCCATTGGCTATTAGCGACAAGATATGTTTGATCTGCTGCCTCTGGAACACGCGACCCAGGGGGCTGAGTTGAAATGGCCTCTCCTGAGGATGCGTCATAATGTGCGTTTGGGTCCATGGAGACCTTGGAATGTGCTGGTTGTTCAGTGGCCCTGCGGAACTCTCCTACCTGAAGTGTTTGATACATCCCAGTAAGAAAGCTGCCCATGTGGAGATGAGAGATGTTTGGTTTGGTGCCTCAGAAAAGCCCCATGTGCTGGTCTACGAAAACAGTCCTCTGAGAACGGAAACAAGGAATCCAAAGCTAAGGTTCAGATTAGGGCCTGGGGTCCTGTCCATTTCAACCTTCTGTCTCTGGGGACACTGTCTGAGAGTCTAAGTGGAGATAGTTGCTCCGCTGGTGTCAGAGAGCCCCTCTTAGTCCAGGGTGGCCTATACTATTGATGGCCTCAGGGACCTTGGAGCTTTTCCCTAACCTGTAGGGTTGTGGTCAATGGATTGGGCACACTTTCCTTGGAGAGGGCAGGCACAATCTTTCGCTGTTTGGTCCAGAGGCCCTAGCCTGGATGTTGTGTGGGTCCAGGCTGTGGGCACAGAAGTCTGAATACACAAACTCAGCTTATGAGTGGCGCCTAGGGTATGGCAGGCCGGATGTACAGCCCGAGAGGGAGCTCCAGGGCCTTGAAACAAGGGCGAGTGGGAGGCGTTCCTTCAGGCTTTTGTCTCTGGATGTTGTGTCCGGGATAGCCGTGGATTGGAGCGGTGGCCTCAGGTACTGTGGACGAGTATCCCTCTCTGGGGATTTGTCCCAGCTCCCAAGAGTTTGGGGTCATTTTGTGGGAAGGGTGGAGTCGTGTTGTCTGGCTCATGGGTCTCTCCAAGAAAGGGATTCCAGAGCAGAGCTCCAGGTATGGGCGGGGCGACTGGAAAATTCAAACCGTGGTGAGGATTGGGTGCATAGGGGCTTGGCAAGCCCCATATGTGGGCTCTTGGTCCAGGCCCTGACAGGCCTTTCTTTGACATGGGGCTCATGCTGAGGGTCACAGTGTGAATTTGTGCCCAAGCAGCACTCAAGTTTGGGCGTGGCATCAGGGGCCATGAAGGTTTCTCCCACCCTGAAGGTGTGACTCCATGCCAAGAGCAAGCTTGACAGCCATGGGGAAGGAGGAGTTCTGTTTTGTGCTTGCTATACCCAGCTGTGTGGAGAATTGATATAATGTCTAGGTTCAGATATCTGAAAACCAAGGATAGGATGAGGTGACGGCATAAGACCATGGCGTGTCCGAAGTGCTGGGTGTGCGGCCAGCTGTTTCCTTGTCTGTCTGGACGTCTGGCTTCAGGCTGTGTCTGGCAGAGCATGAGTGCCCAGAGCAGCCTATCCAGTTCGGGTACCGTCGAGGCCCGAGCAGTTTGATCCTCATCTGGGTTTTATGGAGAGCGCTACAGGGAAACGTTTTTCTTCCGTTGGGCAGACACTGGGCTGGGTTTTGGTTCCGGAGTTCCTAGTCCGGAGGGCTTGTTTGCCAGGTGTGTGAGGAAGGAAGTCTGAAAACACAAGCTAGCGTGAGGTTTGGGACCGAGGGCACGGCAGGCCCACTCTGCAGAGGCTGAATCGAGATCTCCTGCACTGAGGTCATGTCAACTATGAGACGTGCCTCAGGCTAGAGTTTTTGTCCAGCATGGCCTCTTCCTGAAGGGTGTGGGGGCTTCATGAGGCCACAAAGTTTTGCCTACGATGGGATTTGTGAACTGCTCCAAAACTGAAGGTTACCTTCTGCACGACAGTCGAGTCCTATTGGATGGTTCCAAGAGGCCCCAAATGGAAAGACTCGAGAGCAGGAGTCTAAGCATGGATGCCTGGGAACGCCACCTCATATTCCCACTCTTTAGTCAGGACAAGGCAGGCTCAATCTGCGGGCTCCTGGGTGAGCTACCCGGAGGGGAGAGTTGAAATGGTCTCTCCTGAAGATGAGTCCTACTGTGGCTTGGTGGCCTGGGAGACCTTGGAATGTGGAGGTGGCTAGGGACTCTGCAGGATTCTCCAACATTAGCTGTTTGACACGGCTCCAACAAGGAAACTTCCCATGTGGAGACGAGAGGAGTTCTGTTCCGTGCCTCAGGAAAGCCCCATACCATGTTCTTCGAACCAAAGCCTCTGAGGAGTGACACCTGGAAACCAAAGCAAGAGTTGAGACTACGGCCTAAAGGCCTGTCCGGCTCAACCTTCTATCTCTGTTGACATCTGTGTGCATGCATTCATGGATGTAGCTGCTCAGCTTGTGTCCGAATGCCCCTGTGAGTCCAGTGAGGCTCCCAGTAGTGGGATGTCCTCGGAGGCCTTGAGGTTTCTCATATTCTGGAGGTGTGTGGCCAAAGGAATGGACACAGTTTCCCAGGAGAGAGCAGGCACGGTCCTGTGGTATGGCTCCAGAGGACCCAGCCTAGAGGCTGTGTTTGCCAGGGCTGTGGGGACAGATGTCTGAAAAAGCAAACTTGGCTCAGCTAGGGGCCAATGTAATGGCAGGCCTGATCTCTAGTCCGTGAGGGGAGATCCTCTGGAAATCAAAGTAGGGCAAGTGGGAGGCAGTCACTCAGGATTTTGCCTCTGGGTGTTGCGTTTACAGTGTCCTGTCAGGGTAGGGGTTGTCTCAGAGGCCGAGGAAGAGCCTTCCTCTCGGGGATTGTTCAAGCTCCCAAGTGTTTGTGTTCATTCTGTGGAAATGAAGAGTACTGTTTCCTGGCACAGGGGACCCCCCAGGAGAGGGAATCTAGAGCACAGCAGTGGGTTCCCTCAACTGGAATACACACCATCTAGTTAGTCCTGGGTGCCTATGGGCATGGCAAGCCACATATGCAGGCTCTTCGTCCAGTCACTGAGAGAGAGGCGTTACTTGAATAAGGTACTCACGCTGAGGGTCACAATGTGTGTTTGTGCCCAAGGCGGCCCTCACGCTTGGGCGTGGCCTCATGGGCCATGCCGTTTTCTCCTACACTGAAGGTTTGACTCACTGCCAGCAGCAAGGTTTCTTGCCAGCAGGAAGGAGCGGTTCTGACTTGTGCATATGGTTCCCCCCTGTGCAGGGATTGGAGATAAGGTCTAGGTTCCGATGACTGAAAACCCAGGTTGGGAATGGATGGTGGCCTAAGGCAGTGGCGGGTCCAATGTGCTGGGTGTGCATCCAGCTGTGTCGGTGTCTGTTGGAAGGTCTGGGCTCAGGCTATTTTCGACAGAGCATCACTTTTTAAGGTAGCCTATGCAATTGGGGTGTTGCCGAGGGCCAAGCAGTTTGATCCTCATTTGTGGTTTCTGGGCAGCGCCATAGACAATGTTTTTCTCCTGGGAGGCAGCCACAGTGCTTCATTGTGGCCCCAGAATTCCCAGTAGGGAGGGTTTGTGGGCCAGGAGTGTGAGGACGGAAGTCTGAAAACACAAGCTAGTGTGAGGATTGGAGCCAAGGGCAGAGCAGGCCCACTCTGCAGAGGCTGAATCAAAATCTCCTGCATCTGAAGTCAGGCTGAGGATCAGACGTTGGCTGAGGCTGGAGTATGTGTCCATGATGGCACCTTCATGAAGTGGGGGCCTCATGAGGCCAGGGAAGTATTCCCATGCTGAGTTTGGAGGTTGCCCCAAACCACAAGGTTTGCTTCTGAGAATTCGAGCACTGTTGCATGGCTCCAGGACATACCATATGGAAGGACTGGAGAGCAGGGTTCGAAGGATGGATCCCTGTACAGCATGCCTCGCATTCCCATTGGCTATTAGCGACAAGATATGTTTGATCTGCTGCCTCTGGAACACGCGACCCAGGGGGCTGAGTTGAAATGGCCTCTCCTGAGGATGCGTCATAATGTGCGTTTGGGTCCATGGAGACCTTGGAATGTGCTGGTTGTTCAGTGGCCCTGCGGAACTCTCCTACCTGAAGTTTTTGATACATCCCAGTAAGAAAGCTGCCCATGTGGAGATGAGAGATGTTTGGTTTGGTGCCTCAGAAAAGCCCCATGTGCTGGTCTACGAAAACAGTCCTCTGAGAACGGAAACAAGGAAACCAAAGCTAAGGTTCAGATTAGGGCCTGGGGGCCTGTCCATTTCAACCTTCTGTCTCTGGGGACACTGTCTGAGAGTCTAAGTGGAGATAGTTGCTCCGCTGGTGTCAGAGAGCCCCTCTTAGTCCAGGGTGGCCTATACTATTGATGGCCTCAGGGACCTTGGAGCTTTTCCCTAACCTGTAGGGTTGTGGTCAATGGATTGGGCACACTTTCCTTGGAGAGGGCAGGCACAATCTTTCGCTGTTTGGTCCAGAGGCCCTAGCCTGGATGTTGTGTGGGTCCAGGCTGTGGGCACAGAAGTCTGAATACACAAACTCAGCTTATGAGTGGCGCCTAGGGTATGGCAGGCCGGATGTACAGCCCGAGAGGGAGCTCCAGGGCCTCTGAAACAAGGGCGAGTGGGAGGCGTTCCTTCAGGCTTTTGTCTCTGGATGTTGTGTCCGGGATAGCCGTGGATTGGAGCGGTGGCCTCAGGTACTGTGGACGAGTATCCCTCTCTGGGGATTTGTCCCAGCTCCCAAGAGTTTGGGGTCATTTTGTGGGAAGGGTGGAGTCGTGTTTTCTGGCTCATGGGTCTCTCCAAGAAAGGGTTCCAGAGCAGAGCTCCAGGTATGGGCGGGGCGACTGGAAAATTCAAACCGTGGTGAGGATTGGGTGCATAGGGGCTTGGCAAGCCCCATATGTGGGCTCTTGGTCCAGGCCCTGACAGGCCATACTTTGACATGTGGCTCATGCTGAGGGTCACAGTGTGAATTTGTGCCCAAGCAGCACTCAAGTTTGGGCGTGGCATCAGAAGCCATGAAGGTTTCTCCCACCCTGAAGGTGTGACTCCATGCCAAGAGCAAGCTTGACAGCCATGGGGAAGGAGGAGTTCTGTTTTGTGCTTGCTATACCCAGCTGTGTGGAGAATTGATATAATGTCTAGGTTCAGATATCTGAAAACCAAGGTTAGGATGAGGTGACGGCATAAGACCATGGCGTGTCCGAAGTGCTGGGTGTGCGGCCAGCTGTCTCCTTGTCTGTCTGGACGTCTGGCTTCAGGCTGTGTCAGGCAGAGCATGAGTGCCCAGAGCAGCCTATCCAGTTCGGGTACCGTCGAGGCCCGAGCAGGTTGATCCTCATCTGGGTTTTATGGAGAGCCCCACAGGGAAACGTTTCTCTTCCGTTGGGCAGACACTGGGCTTGGCTTTGGTTCCGGAGTTCCTAGTCCGGAGGGCTTGTTTGCCAGGAGTGTGAGGAAGGAAGTCTGAAAACACAAGCTAGCGTGAGGTTTGGGATTGAGGGCACGGCAGGCCCACTCTGCAGAGGCTGAATCGAGATCTCCTGCACTGAGGTCATGTCAACTATGAGACGTGCCTCAGGCTAGAATTTTTGTCCAGCATGACCTCTTCCTGAAGGGTGTGGGGGCTTCATGAGGCCAGAAAGTTTTGCCTACGATGGGATTTGTGAACTGCTCCAAAACTGAAGGTTACCTTCTGCACGACAGTCGAGTCCTATTGGATGGTTCCAAGAGGCCCCAAATGGAAAGACTCGAGAGCAGGAGTCTAAGCATGGATGCCTGGGAACGCCACCTCATATTCCCACTCTTTAGTCAGGACAAGGCAGGCTCAATCTGCGGGCTCCTGGGTGAGCTACCCGGAGGGGAGAGTTGAAATGGTCTCTCCTGAAGATGAGTCCTACTGTGGCTTGGTGGCCTGGGAGACCTTGGAATGTGGAGGTGGCTCAGGGAATCTGCAGGATTCTCCAACATGAGGTGTTTGACACGGCTCCAACAAGGAAACGTCCCATGTGGAGATGAGAGGAGTTCTGTTCCGTGCCTCAGGAAAGCCCCATACCCTGTTCTTCGAACCAAAGCCTCTGAGGAGTGACACCTGGAAACCAAAGCAAGAGTTGAGACTACGGCCTAAAGGCCTGTCCGGCTCAACCTTCTATCTCTGTTGACATCTGTGTGCATTCATTCATGGATGTAGCTGCTCAGCTTGTGTCCGAATGCCCCTGTGAGTCCAGTGAGGCTCCCAGTAGTGGGATGTCCTCGGAGGCCTTGAGGTTTCTCATATTCTGGAGGTGTGTGGCCAAAGGAATGGACACAGTTTCCCAGGAGAGAGCAGGCTCGGTCCTGTGGTATGGCTCCAGAGGACCCAGCCTAGAGGCTGTGTTTGCCAGGGCTGTGGGGACAGATGTCTGAAAAAGCAAACTTGGCTCAGCTAGGGGCCAATGTAATGGCAGGCCTGATCTCTAGTCCGTGAAGGGAGATCCTCTGGAAATCAAAGTAGGGCAAGTGGGAGGCAGTCACTCAGGATTTTGTCTCTGGGTGTTGCGTTTACAGTGTCCGGTCAGGGTAGGGGTTGTCTCAGAGGCCGAGGAAGAGCCTTCCTCTCGGGGATTGTTCAAGCTCCCAAGTGTTTGTGTTCATTCTGTGGGAATGAAGAGTACTGTTTTCTGCCACCGGGGACCCCCCAGGAGAGGGACTCTAGAGCACAGCAGTGGGTTCCCTCAACTGGAATACACACCATCTAGTTAGTCCTGGGTGCCTATGGGCATGGCAAGCCACATATGCGGGCTCTTGGTCCAGTCACTGAGAGACAGGCCTTACTTGAATAAGGTACTCACGCTGAGGGTCACAATATGTGTTTGTGCCCAAGGCGGCCCTCACGCTTGGGCGTGGCCTCATGGGCCATGCCGTTTTCTCCTACACTGAAGGTTTGACTCACTGCCAGCAGCAAGGTTTCTTGCCAGGGGGAAGGAGGGGTTCTGACTTGTGCATCAGGTTCCCCCCTGTGCAGGGATTGGAGATAAGGTCTAGGTTCCGATGACTGAAAACCCAGGTTGGGAATGGATGGTGGCCTAAGGCAGTGGCAGTCCCAATATGCTGGGTGTGCAGCCAGCTGTGTCGGTGTCTGTTGGAAGGTCTGGGCTCAGGCTATTTTCGACAGAGCATCACTGTTTAAGGTAGCCTATGCAATTGGGGTGTCGCCGAGGGCCAAGCAGTTTGATCCTCATTTGTGGTTTCTGGGCAGCGCCATAGACAATGTTTTTCTCCTGGGAGGCAGGCACAGTGCTTCATTGTGGCCCCAGAATTCCCAGTAGGGAGGGTTTGTGGGCCAGGAGTGTGAGGACGGAAGTCTGAAAACACAAGCTAGTGTGAGGATTGGAGCCAAGGGCAGAGCAGGCCCACTCTGCAGAGGCTGAATCAAAATCTCCTGCATCTGAAGTCAGGCTGAGGATCAGACGTTGGCTGAGGCTGGAGTATGTGTCCATGATGGCACCTTCATGAAGTGGGGGCCTCATGAGGCCAAGGAAGTTTTCCCACGCTGAGTTTGGAGGTTGCCCCAAACCACAAGGTTTCCTTCTGCGGGACATTCGAGTCCTGTTGCATGGCTCCAGGACATACCATATGGAAGGACTGGAGAGCAGGGTTCGAAGGATGGATCCCTGTACAGCATGCCTCGCATTCCCATTGGCTATTAGCGACAAGATATGTTTGATCTGCTGCCTCTGGAACACGCGACCCAGGGGGCTGAGTTGAAATGGCCTCTCCTGAAGATGTGTCATAATATGCGTTTGGGTCCATGGAGACCTTGGAATGTGCTGGTTGCTCAGTGGCCCTTCGGAACTCTCCTACCTGAAGTTTTTGATACATACCAGTAAGAAAGCTGCCCATGTGGAGATGAGAGAGGTTTGGTTTGGTACCTCAGAAAAGCCCCATGTGCTGGTCTACGAAAACAGTCCTCTGAGAACGGAAACATGGAAACCAAAGCTAAGGATCAGATTAGGGCCTGGGGGCCTGTCCATTTCAACCTTCTGTCTCTGGGGACACTGTCTGAGATTCTAAGTGGAGATAGTTGCTCCGCTGGTGTCAGAAAGCCCCTCTTAGTCCAGGGTGGCCTATACTATTGATGGCCTCAGGGACCTTGGAGCTTTTCCCTAACCTGTAGGGTTGTGGTCAATGGATTGGGCACACTTTCCTTGGAGAGGGCAGGCACAATCTTTCGCTCTTTGGTCCAGAGGCCCTACCCTGGATGTTGTGTGGGTCCAGGCTGGGGGAACAGAAGTCTGAATACACAAACTCAGCTTATGAGTGGCGCCTAGGGTATGGCAGGCCGGATGTACAGCCCGAGAGGGAGCTCCTGGGCCTCTGAAACAAGGGCGAGTGGGAGGCGTTCCTTCAGGCTTTTGTCTCTGGATGTTGTGTCCGGGATAGCCGTGGATTGGAGAGGTGGCCTCAGGTACTGTGGACGAGTATCCCTCTCTGGGGATTTGTCCCAGCTCCCAAGAGTTTGGGGTCATTTTGTGGGAAGGGTGGAGTCGTGTTGTCTGGCTCATGGGTCTCTCCAAGAAAGGGATTCCAGAGCAGAGCTCCAGGTACGGGCGGGGCGACTGGAAAATTCAAACCGTGGTGAGGATTGGGTGCATAGGTGCTTGGCAAGCCCAATATGTGGGCTCTTGGTCCAGGCCCTGACAGGCCTTTCTTTGACATGGGGCTCATGCTGAGGGTCACAGTGTGAATTTGTGCCCAAGCAGCACTCAAATTTGGGTGTGGCATCAGGGGCCATGAAGGTTTCTCCCACCCTGAAGGTGTGACTCCATGCCAAGAGCAAGCTTGACAGCCATGGGGAAGGAGGAGTTCTGTTTTGTGCTTGCTATACCCAGCTGTGCGGAGAATTGATATAATGTCTAGGTTCAGATATCTGAAAACCAAGGTTAGGATGAGGTGACGGCATAAGACCATGGCGTGTCCGAAGTGCTGGGTGTGCGGCCAGCTGTCTCCTTGTCGGTCTGGACGACTGGCTTCAGGCTGTGTCAGGCAGAGCATGAGTGCCCAGAGCAGCCTATCCAGTTCGGGTACCGTCGAGGCCCGAGCAGGTTGATCCTCATCTGGGTTTTATGGAGAGCGCCACAGGGAAACGTTTTTATTCCGTTGGGCAGACACTGGGCTGGGTTTTGGTTCCGGAGTTCCTAGTCCGGAGGGCTTGTTTGCCAGGAGTGTGAGGAAGGAAGTCTGAAAACACAAGCTAGCGTGAGGTTTGGGACCGAGGGCACGGCAGGCCCACTCTGCAGAGGCTGAATCGAGATCTCCTGCACTGAGGTCATCTCAACTATGAGACGTGCCTCAGGCTAGAGTTTTTGTCCAGCATGGCCTCTTCCTGAAGGGTGTGGGGGCTTCATGAGGCCAGAAAGTTTTGCCTACGATGGGATTTGTGAACTGCTCCAAAACTGAAGGTTACCTTCTGCAAGACAGTCGAGTCCTATTGGATGGTTCCAAGAGGCCCCAAATGGAAAGACTCGAGAGCAGGAGTCTAAGCATGGATGCCTGGGAACGCCACCTCATATTCCCACTCTTTAGTCAGGACAAGGCAGGCTCAATCTGCGGGCTCCTGGGTGAGCTACCCGGAGGGGAGAGTTGAAGTGGTCTCTCCTGAAGATGAGTCCTACTGTGGCTTGGTGGCCTGGGAGACCTTGGAATGTGGAGGTGGCTCAGGGACTCTGCAGGATTCTCCAACATGAGGTGTTTGACACGGCTCCAACAAGGAAACTTCCCATGTGGAGACGAGAGGAGTTCTGTTCCGTGCCTCAGGAAAGCCCCATACCCTGTTCTTCGAACCAAAGCCTCTGAGGAGTGACACCTGGAAACCAAAGCAAGAGTTGAGACTACGGCCTAAAGGCCTGTCCGGCTCAACCTTCTATCTCTGTGACATCTGTGTGCATGCATTCATGGATGTAGCTGCTCAGCTTGTGTCCGAATGCCCCTGTGAGTCCAGTGAGGCTCCCAGTAGTGGGATGTCCTCGGAGGCCTTGAGGTTTCTCATATTCTGGAGGTGTGTGGCCAAAGGAATGGACACAGTTTCCCAGGAGAGAGCAGGCACGGTCCTGTGGTATGGCTCCAGAAGACCCAGCCTAGAGGCTGTGTTTGCCAGGGCTGTGGGGACAGATGTCTGAAAAAGCAAACTTGGCTCAGCTAGGGGCCAATGTAATGGCAGGCCTGATCTCTAGTCCGTGAGGGGAGATCCTCTGGAAATCAAAGTAGGGCAAGTGGGAGGCAGTCACTCAGGATTTTGTCTCTGGGTGTTGCGTTTACAGTGTCCGGTCAGGGTAGGGGTTGTCTCAGAGGCCGAGGAAGAGCCTTCCTCTCGGGGGATTGTCCAAGCTCCCAAGTGTTTGTGTTCATTCTGTGGGAATGAAGAGTACTGTTTTCTGCCACAGGGGACCCCCCAGGAGAGGGACTCTAGAGCACAGCAGTGGGTTCCCTCAACTGGAATACACACCATCTAGTTAGTCCTGGGTGCCTATGGGCATGGCAAGCCACATATGCGGGCTCTTGGTCCAGTCACTGAGAGGCGTTACTTGAATAAGGTACTCACGCTGAGGGTCACAATGTGTGTTTGTGCCCAAGGCGGCCCTCACGCTTGGGCGTGGCCTCATGGGCCATGCCGTTTTCTCCTACACTGAAGGTTTGACTCACTGCCAGCAGCAAGGTTTCTTGCCAGGGGGAAGGAGGGGTTCTGACTTGTGCATCAGGTTCCCCCCTGTGCAGGGATTGGAGATAAGGTCTAGGTTCCGATGACTGAAAACCCAGGTTGGGAATGGATGGTGGCCTAAGGCAGTGGCGGGTCCAATGTGCTGGGTGTGCAGCCAGCTGTGTCGGTGTCTGTTGGAAGGTCTGGGCTCAGGCTATTTGCGACAGAGCATCACTGTTTAAGGTAGCCTATGCAATTGGCTTGTTGCCGAGGGCCAAGCAGTTTGATCCTCATTTGGGGTTTCTGGGCAGCGCCATAGACAATGTTTTTCTCCTGGGAGGCAGGCACAGTGCTCCATTGTGGCCCCAGAATTCCCAGTAGGGAGGGTTTGTGGGCCAGGAGTGTGAGGACGGAAGTCTGAAAACACAAGCTAGTGTGAGGATTGGAGCCAAGGGCAGAGCAGGCCCACTCTGCAGAGGCTGAATCAAAATCTCCTGCATCTGAAGTCAGGCTGAGGATCAGACGTTGGCTGAGGCTGGAGTATGTGTCCATAATGGCACCTTCATGAAGTGGGGGCCTCATGAGGCCAAGGAAGTTTTTCCACGCTGAGTTTGGAGGTTGCCCCAAACCACAAGGTTTCCTTCTGCGGGACATTCGAGCGCTGTTGCATGGCTCCAGGACATACCATATGGAAGGACTGGAGAGCAGGGTTCGAAGGATGGATCCCTGTACAGCATGCTTCGCATTCCCATTGGCTATTAGCGACAAGATATGTTTGATCTGCTGCCTCTGGAACACGCGACCCAGGGGGCTGAGTTGAAATGGCCTCTCCTGAGGATGCGTCATAATGTGCGTTTGGGTCCATGGAGACCTTGGAATGTGCTGGTTGTTCAGTGGCCCTGCGGAACTCTCCTACCTGAAGTGTTTGATACATCCCAGTAAGAAAGCTGCCCATGTGGAGATGAGAGATGTTTGGTTTGGTGCCTCAGAAAAGCCCCATGTGCTGGTCTACGAAAACAGTCCTCTGAGAACGGAAACAAGGAATCCAAAGCTAAGGTTCAGATTAGGGCCTGGGGTCCTGTCCATTTCAACCTTCTGTCTCTGGGGACACTGTCTGAGAGTCTAAGTGGAGATAGTTGCTCCGCTGGTGTCAGAGAGCCCCTCTTAGTCCAGGGTGGCCTATACTATTGATGGCCTCAGGGACCTTGGAGCTTTTCCCTAACCTGTAGGGTTGTGGTCAATGGATTGGGCACACTTTCCTTGGAGAGGGCAGGCACAATCTTTCGCTGTTTGGTCCAGAGGCCCTAGCCTGGATGTTGTGTGGGTCCAGGCTGTGGGCACAGAAGTCTGAATACACAAACTCAGCTTATGAGTGGTGCCTAGGGTATGGCAGGCCGGATGTACAGCCCGAGAGGGAGCTCCAGGGCCTCTGAAACAAGGGCGAGTGGGAGGCGTTCCTTCAGGCTTTTGTCTCTGGATGTTGTGTTCGGGATAGCCGTGGATTGGAGCGGTGGCCTCAGGTACTGTGGACGAGTATCCCTCTCTGGGGATTTGTCCCAGCTCCCAAGAGTTTGGGGTCATTTTGTGGGAAGGGTGGAGTCGTGTTGTCTGGCTCATGGGTCTCTCCAAGAAAGGGATTCCAGAGCAGAGCTCCAGGTATGGGCGGGGCGACTGGAAAATTCAAACCGTGGTGAGGATTGGGTGCATAGGGGCTTGGCAAGCCCCATATGTGGGCTCTTGGTCCAGGCCCTGACAGGCCTTTCTTTGACATGGGGCTCATGCTGAGGGTCACAGTGTGAATTTGTGCCCAAGCAGCACTCAAGTTTGGGCGTGGCATCAGGGGCCATGAAGGTTTCTCCCACCCTGAAGGTGTGACTCCATGCCAAGAGCAAGCTTGACAGCCATGGGGAAGGAGGAGTTCTGTTTTGTGCTTGCTATACCCAGCTGTGTGGAGAATTGATATAATGTCTAATTTCAGATATCTGAAAACCAAGGATAGGATGAGGTGACGGCATAAGACCATGGCGTGTCCGAAGTGCTGGGTGTGCGGCCAGCTGTTTCCTTGTCTGTCTGGACGTCTGGCTTCAGGCTGTGTCTGGCAGAGCATGAGTGCCCAGAGCAGCCTATCCAGTTCGGGTACCGTCGAGGCCCGAGCAGTTTGATCCTCATCTGGGTTTTATGGAGAGCCCCACAGGGAAACGTTTCTCTTCCGTTGGGCAGACACTGGGCTGGGTTTTGGTTCCGGAGTTCCTAGTCCGGAGGGCTTGTTTGCCAGGAGTGTGAGGAAGGAAGTCTGAAAACACAAGCTAGCGTGAGGTTTGGGACCGAGGGCACGGCAGGCCCACTCTGCAGAGGCTGAATCGAGATCTCCTGCACTGAGGTCATGTCAACTATGAGACGTGCCTCAGGCTAGAGTTTTTGTCCAGCATGGCCTCTTCCTGAAGGGTGTGGGGGCTTCATGAGGCCACAAAGTTTTGCCTACGATGGGATTTGTGAACTGCTCCAAAACTGAAGGTTACCTTCTGCACGACAGTCGAGTCCTATTGGATGGTTCCAAGAGGCCCCAAATGGAAAGACTCGAGAGCAGGAGTCTAAGCATGGATGCCTGGGAACGCCACCTCATATTCCCACTCTTTAGTCAGGACAAGGCAGGCTCAATCTGCGGGCTCCTGGGTGAGCTACCCGGAGGGGAGAGTTGAAATGGTCTCTCCTGAAGATGAGTCCTACTGTGGCTTGGTGGCCTGGGAGACCTTGGAATGTGGAGGTGGCTCAGGGACTCTGCAGGATTCTCCAACATGAGCTGTTTGACACGGCTCCAACAAGGAAACTTCCCATGTGGAGACGAGAGGAGTTCTGTTCCGTGCCTCAGGAAAGCCCCATACCATGTTCTTCGAACCAAAGCCTCTGAGGAGTGACACCTGGAAACCAAAGCAAGAGTTGAGACTACGGCCTAAAGGCCTGTCCGGCTCAACCTTCTATCTCTGTTGACATCTGTGTGCATTCATTCATGGATGTAGCTGCTCAGCTTGTGTCCGAATGCCCCTGTGAGTCCAGTGAGGCTCCCAGTAGTGGGATGTCCTCGGAGGCCTTGAGGTTTCTCATATTCTGGAGGTGTGTGGCCAAAGGAATGGACACAGTTTCCCAGGAGAGAGCAGGCACGGTCCTGTGGTATGGCTCCAGAGGACCCAGCCTAGAGGCTGTGTTTGCCAGGGCTGTGGGGACAGATGTCTGAAAAAGCAAACTTGGCTCAGCTAGGGGCCAATGTAATGGCAGGCCTGATCTCTAGTCCGTGAGGGGAGATCCTCTGGAAATCAAAGTAGGGCAAGTGGGAGGCAGTCACTCAGGATTTTGTCTCTGGGTGTTGCGTTTACAGTGTCCTGTCAGGGTAGGGGTTGTCTCAGAGGCCGAGGAAGAGCCTTCCTCTCGGGGATTGTTCAAGCTCCCAAGTGTTTGTGTTCATTCTGTGGAAATGAAGAGTACTGTTTCCTGGCACAGGGGACCCCCCAGGAGAGGGAATCTAGAGCACAGCAGTGGGTTCCCTCAACTGGAATACACACCATCTAGTTAGTCCTGGGTGCCTATGGGCATGGCAAGCCACATATGCAGGCTCTTCGTCCAGTCACTGAGAGAGAGGCGTTACTTGAATAAGGTACTCACGCTGAGGGTCACAATGTGTGTTTGTGCCCAAGGCGGCCCTCACGCTTGGGCGTGGCCTCATGGGCCATGCCGTTTTCTCCTACACTGAAGGTTTGACTCACTGCCAGCAGCAAGGTTTCTTGCCAGCAGGAAGGAGCGGTTCTGACTTGTGCATATGGTTCCCCCCTGTGCAGGGATTGGAGATAAGGTCTAGGTTCCGATGACTGAAAACCCAGGTTGGGAATGGATGGTGGCCTAAGGCAGTGGCGGGTCCAATGTGCTGGGTGTGCATCCAGCTGTGTCGGTGTCTGTTGGAAGGTCTGGGCTCAGGCTATTTTCGACAGAGCATCACTTTTTAAGGTAGCCTATGCAATTGGGGTGTTGCCGAGGGCCAAGCAGTTTGATCCTCATTTGTGGTTTCTGGGCAGCGCCATAGACAATGTTTTTCTCCTGGGAGGCAGCCACAGTGCTTCATTGTGGCCCCAGAATTCCCAGTAGGGAGGGTTTGTGGGCCAGGAGTGTGAGGACGGAAGTCTGAAAACACAAGCTAGTGTGAGGATTGGAGCCAAGGGCAGAGCAGGCCCACTCTGCAGAGGCTGAATCAAAATCTCCTGCATCTGAAGTCAGGCTGAGGATCAGACGTTGGCTGAGGCTGGAGTATGTGTCCATGATGGCACCTTCATGAAGTGGGGGCCTCATGAGGCCAAGGAAGTTTTCCCACGCTGAGTTTGGAGGTTGCCCCAAACCACAAGGTTTCCTTCTGCGGGACATTCGAGTCCTGTTGCATGGCTCCAGGACATACCATATGGAAGGACTGGAGAGCAGGGTTCGAAGGATGGATCCCTGTACAGCATGCTTCGCATTCCCATTGGCTATTAGCGACAAGATATGTTTGATCTGCTGCCTCTGGAACACGCGACCCAGGGGGCTGAGTTGAAATGGCCTCTCCTGAGGATGCGTCATAATGTGCGTTTGGGTCCATGGAGACCTTGGAATGTGCTGGTTGTTCAGTGGCCCTGCGGAACTCTCCTACCTGAAGTGTTTGATACATCCCAGTAAGAAAGCTGCCCATGTGGAGATGAGAGATGTTTGGTTTGGTGCCTCAGAAAAGCCCCATGTGCTGGTCTACGAAAACAGTCCTCTGAGAACGGAAACAAGGAATCCAAAGCTAAGGTTCAGATTAGGGCCTGGGGTCCTGTCCATTTCAACCTTCTGTCTCTGGGGACACTGTCTGAGAGTCTAAGTGGAGATAGTTGCTCCGCTGGTGTCAGAGAGCCCCTCTTAGTCCAGGGTGGCCTATACTATTGATGGCCTCAGGGACCTTGGAGCTTTTCCCTAACCTGTAGGGTTTTGGTCAATGGATTGGGCACACTTTCCTTGGAGAGGGCAGGCACAATCTTTCGCTGTTTGGTCCAGAGGCCCTAGCCTGGATGTTGTGTGGGTCCAGGCTGTGAGCACAGAAGTCTGAATACACAAACTCAGCTTATGAGTGGCGCCTAGGGTATGGCAGGCCGGATGTACAGCCCGAGAGGGAGCTCCAGGGCCTCTGAAACAAGGGCGAGTGGGAGGCGTTCCTTCAGGCTTTTGTCTCTGGATGTTGTTTTCGGGATAGCCGTGGATTGGAGCGGTGGCCTCAGGTACTGTGGACGAGTATCCCTCTCTGGGGATTTGTCCCAGCTCCCAAGAGTTTGGGGTCATTTTGTGGGAAGGGTGGAGTCGTGTTGTCTGGCTCATGGGTCTCTCCAAGAAAGGGATTCCAGAGCAGAGCTCCAGGTATGGGCGGGGCGACTGGAAAATTCAAACCGTGGTGAGGATTGGGTGCATAGGGGCTTGGCAAGCCCCATATGTGGGCTCTTGGTCCAGGCCCTGACAGGCCTTTCTTTGACATGGGGCTCATGCTGAGGGTCACAGTGTGAATTTGTGCCCAAGCAGCACTCAAGTTTGGGCGTGGCATCAGGGGCCATGAAGGTTTCTCCCACCCTGAAGGTGTGACTCCATGCCAAGAGCAAGCTTGACAGCCATGGGGAAGGAGGAGTTCTGTTTTGTGCTTGCTATACCCAGCTGTGTGGAGAATTGATATAATGTCTAGGTTCAGATATCTGAAAACCAAGGATAGGATGAGGTGACGGCATAAGACCATGGCGTGTCCGAAGTGCTGGGTGTGCGGCCAGCTGTTTCCTTGTCTGTCTGGACGTCTGGCTTCAGGCTGTGTCTGGCAGAGCATGAGTGCCCAGAGCAGCCTATCCAGTTCGGGTACCGTCGAGGCCCGAGCAGTTTGATCCTCATCTGGGTTTTATGGAGAGCGCTACAGGGAAACGTTTTTCTTCCGTTGGGCAGACACTGGGCTGGGTTTTGGTTTCGGAGTTCCTAGTCCGGAGGGCTTGTTTGCCAGGAGTGTGAGGAAGGAAGTCTGAAAACACAAGCTAGCGTGAGGTTTGGGACCGAGGGCACGGCAGGCCCACTCTGCAGAGGCTGAATCGAGATCTCCTGCACTGAGGTCATGTCAACTATGAGA
This sequence comes from Mustela nivalis, assembly GCF_964662115.1. Taxonomy (NCBI): domain Eukaryota; kingdom Metazoa; phylum Chordata; class Mammalia; order Carnivora; family Mustelidae; genus Mustela; species Mustela nivalis. The sequence continues at coordinate 68,585 of NW_028136551.1, forward strand.
CGTGCCTCAGGCTAGAGTTTTTGTCCAGCATGGCCTCTTCCTGAAGGGTGTGGGGGCTTCATGAGGCCACAAAGTTTTGCCTACGATGGGATTTGTGAACTGCTCCAAAACTGAAGGTTACCTTCTGCACGACAGTCGAGTCCTATTGGATGGTTCCAAGAGGCCCCAAATGGAAAGACTCGAGAGCAGGAGTCTAAGCATGGATGCCTGGGAACGCCACCTCATATTCCCACTCTTTAGTCAGGACAAGGCAGGCTCAATCTGCGGGCTCCTGGGTGAGCTACCCGGAGGGGAGAGTTGAAATGGTCTCTCCTGAAGATGAGTCCTACTGTGGCTTGGTGGCCTGGGAGACCTTGGAATGTGGAGGTGGCTCAGGGACTCTGCAGGATTCTCCAACATGAGCTGTTTGACACGGCTCCAACAAGGAAACTTCCCATGTGGAGACGAGAGGAGTTCTGTTCCGTGCCTCAGGAAAGCCCCATACCATGTGCTTCGAACCAAAGCCTCTGAGGAGTGACACCTGGAAACCAAAGCAAGAGTTGAGACTACGGCCTAAAGGCCTGTCCGGCTCAACCTTCTATCTCTGTTGACATCTGTGTGCATTCATTCATGGATGTAGCTGCTCAGCTTGTGTCCGAATGCCCCTGTGAGTCCAGTGAGGCTCCCAGTAGTGGGATGTCCTCGGAGGCCTTGAGGTTTCTCATATTCTGGAGGTGTGTGGCTAAAGGAATGGACACAGTTTCCCAGGAGAGAGCAGGCACGGTCCTGTGGTATGGCTCCAGAGGACCCAGCCTAGAGGCTGTGTTTGCCAGGGCTGTGGGGACAGATGTCTGAAAAAGCAAACTTGGCTCAGCTAGGGGCCAATGTAATGGCAGGCCTGATCTCTAGTCCGTGAGGGGAGATCCTCTGGAAATCAAAGTAGGGCAAGTGGGAGGCAGTCACTCAGGATTTTGTCTCTGGGTGTTGCGTTTACAGTGTCCTGTCAGGGTAGGGGTTGTCTCAGAGGCCGAGGAAGAGCCTTCCTCTCGGGGATTGTTCAAGCTCCCAAGTGTTTGTGTTCATTCTGTGGAAATGAAGAGTACTGTTTCCTGGCACAGGGGACCCCCCAGGAGAGGGAATCTAGAGCACAGCAGTGGGTTCCCTCAACTGGAATACACACCATCTAGTTAGTCCTGGGTGCCTATGGGCATGGCAAGCCACATATGCAGGCTCTTCGTCCAGTCACTGAGAGAGAGGCGTTACTTGAATAAGGTACTCACGCTGAGGGTCACAATGTGTGTTTGTGCCCAAGGCGGCCCTCACGCTTGGGCGTGGCCTCATGGGCCATGCCGTTTTCTCCTACACTGAAGGTTTGACTCACTGCCAGCAGCAAGGTTTCTTGCCAGCAGGAAGGAGCGGTTCTGACTTGTGCATATGGTTCCCCCCTGTGCAGGGATTGGAGATAAGGTCTAGGTTCCGATGACTGAAAACCCAGGTTGGGAATGGATGGTGGCCTAAGGCAGTGGCGGGTCCAATGTGCTGGGTGTGCATCCAGCTGTGTCGGTGTCTGTTGGAAGGTCTGGGCTCAGGCTATTTTCGACAGAGCATCACTTTTTAAGGTAGCCTATGCAATTGGGGTGTTGCCGAGGGCCAAGCAGTTTGATCCTCATTTGTGGTTTCTGGGCAGCGCCATAGACAATGTTTTTCTCCTGGGAGGCAGCCACAGTGCTTCATTGTGGCCCCAGAATTCCCAGTAGGGAGGGTTTGTGGGCCAGGAGTGTGAGGACGGAAGTCTGAAAACACAAGGTAGTGTGAGGATTGGAGCCAAGGGCAGAGCAGGCCCACTCTGCAGAGGCTGAATCAAAATCTCCTGCATCTGAAGTCAGGCTGAGGATCAGACGTTGGCTGAGGCTGGAGTATGTGTCCATGATGGCACCTTCATGAAGTGGGGGCCTCATGAGGCCAAGGAAGTTTTCCCACGCTGAGTTTGGAGGTTGCCCCAAACCACAAGGCTTCCTTCTGCGGGACATTCGAGCCCTGTTGCATGGCTCCAGGACATACCATATGGAAGGACTGGAGAGCAGGGTTCGAAGGATGGATCCCTGTACAGCATGCCTCGCATTCCCATTGGCGATTAGCGACAAGATATGTTTGATCTGCTGCCTCTGGAACACGCGACCCAGGGGGCTGAGTTGAAATGGCCTCTCCTGAGGATGCGTCATAATGTGCGTTTGGGTCCATGGAGACCTTGGAATGTGCTGGTTGTTCAGTGGCCCTGCGGAACTCTCCTACCTGAAGTGTTTGATAGATCCCAGTAAGAAAGCTGCCCATGTGGAGATGAGAGAGGTTTCGTTTGGTGCCTCAGAAAAGCCCCATGTGCTGGTCTACGAAAACAGTCCTCTGAGAAAGGAAACATGGAAACCAAAGCTAAGGTTCAGATTAGGGCCTGGGGGCCTCTCCATTTCAACCTTCTGTCTCTGGGGACACTGTCTGAGAGTCTAAGTGGAGATAGTTGCTCCGCTGGTGTCAGAGAGCCCCTCTTAGTCCAGGGTGGCCTATACTATTGATGGCCTCAGGGACCTTGGAGCTTTTCCCTAACCTGTAGGGTTGTGGTCAATGGATTGGGCACACTTTCCTTGGAGAGGGCAGGCACAATCTTTCGCTGTTTGGTCCAGAGGCCCTAGCCTGGATGTTGTGTGGGTCCAGGCTGTGGGCACAGAAGTCTGAATACACAAACTCAGCTTATGAGTGGCGCCTAGGGTATGGCAGACCGGATGTACAGCCCGAGAGGGAGCTCCTGGGCCTCTGAAACAAGGGCGAGTGGGAGGCGTTCCTTCAGGCTTTTGTCTCTGGATGTTGTGTCCGGGATAGCCGTGGATTGGAGCGGTGGCCTCAGGTACTGTGGACGAGTATCCCTCTCTGGGGATTTGTCCCAGCTCCCAAGAGTTTGGGGTCATTTTGTGGGAAGGGTGGAGTCGTGTTGTCTGGCTCATAGGTCTCTCCAAGAAAGGGATTCCAGAGCAGAGCTCCAGGTACGGGCGGGGCGACTGGAAAATTCAAACTGTGGTGAGGATTGGGTGCATAGGGGCTTGGCAAGCCCCATATGTGGGCTCTTGGTCCAGGCCCTGACAGGCCTTTCTTTGACATGGGGCTCATGCTGAGGGTCACAGTGTGAATTTGTGCCCAAGCAGCACTCAAGTTTGGGCGTGGCATCAGGGGCCATGAAGGTTTCTCCCACCCTGAAGGTGTGACTCCATGCCAAGAGCAAGCTTGACAGCCATGGGGAAGGAGGAGTTCTGTTTTGTGCTTGCTATACCCAGCTGTGTGGAGAATTGATATAATGTCTAGGTTCAAATATCTGAAAACCAAGGTTAGGATGAGGTGACGGCATAAGACCATGGCGTGTCCGAAGTGCTGGGTGTGAGGCCAGCTGTCTCCTTGTCTGTCTGGACGTCTGGCTTCAGGCTGTTTCAGGCAGAGCATGAGTGCCCAGAGCAGCCTATCCAGTTCGGGTACCGTCGAGGCCCGAGCAGTTTGATCCTCATCTGGGTTTTCTGGAGAGCCCCACAGGGAAACGTTTTTCTTCCGTTGGGCAGACACTGGGCTGGATTTTGGTTCCGGAGTTCCTAGTCCGGAGGGCTTGTTTGCCAGGAGTGTGAGGAAGGAAGTCTGAAAACACAAGCTAGCGTGAGGTTTGGGACCGAGGGCACGGCAGGCCCACTCTGCAGAGGCTGAATCGAGATCTCCTGCACTGAGGTCATGTCAACTATGAGACGTGCCTCAGGCTAGAGTTCTTGTCCAGCATGGCCTTTTCCTGAAGGGTGTGGGGGCTTCATGAGGCCAGAAAATTTTGCCTATGATGGGATTTGTGAACTGCTCCAAAACTGAAGGTTACCTTCTGCACGACAGTCGAGTCCTATTGGATGGTTCCAGAAGGCCCCATACAGAAAGACTAGAGAGCAGGTGTCTAAGCATGGATGCCTGGGAACGCCACCTCATATTCCCACTCTTTAGGCAGGACAAGGCAGGCTCAATCTGCGGGCTTCTGGGTGAGCTACCCAGAGGGGAGAGTTGAAATGGACTCTCCTGAAGATGAGTCCTACTGTGGCTTTGTGGCCTGGGAGACCTTGGAATGTGGAGGTGGCTCAGGGACTCTGCATGGTTTTCCAAACTGAGGTGTTTGACACAGCTCCAACAAGGAAGCTTCCCATGTGGAGACGAGAGGAGTTCTGTTCAGTGCCTCAGGAAAGCCCCATATCCTGTTCTTCGAACCAAAGCCTCTGAGGAGTAACACCTGGAACCCAAAGCAAGAGTTGAGATTAGGGCCTAAGGGCCTGTCCGTCTCAACCTTCTATCTCTGTTGACATCTGTGTGCATGCCTTCGTGGAGGTAGCTGCTCAGCTTGTGTCCGAATGCCCCTGTGTGTCCAGGGAGGCTCCCAGTAGTGGGATGTCCTCGGGGGCCTTGTGGTTTCTCATATTCTGGTGGTGTGTGGCCAAAGGAATAGACACAGTTTCCCAGGAGAGAGCAGGCACGGTCCTGTGGTATGGCTCCATAGGACCCAGCCTAGAGGCTGTGTTTGCCAGGGCTGTGGGGACTGATGTCTGAAAGAGCAAACTTGGCTCAGGTAGGGGCCAAGGTAATGGCAGGCCTGATCTCCAGTCCGTGAGGGGAGATCCTCTGGATATCAAAGGAGGGCAAGTGGGAGGCAGTTGCTCAGGCTTTTGTCTCTGGGTGTTGCGTTCACAGTGTCCGGTCACGGTAGGGGTTGCCTCAGTTTTCGAGGAAGAGCCTTCCTCTCGGGGGATTGTCCAACCTCCCAAGGGTTTGGGTTCATTCTGTGGGAAGTGAAGAGTACTGTTTTCTGCCACAAAGGACCTCCCAGGAGAGGGACTCTAGAGCACAGCAGTGGGTTCCCTCAACTGGAATACACACCATCTAGTTAGTCCTGGGTGACTATGTGCATGGCAAGGACTATATGCAGGATCTTCGTCCCGATCCTGACAGGCCTTTCTTTGTCATGGGGCTCATGCTAGGGTCACAGTGTGAATTTGTGCCCAAGCAGCACTCATGTTTGGGCGTGGCATCAGGGGCCATGAAGGGTTCCCCACGTGAAGGTGTGACTCAATGCGAAGAACAAGCATTACAGCATTGTGGAAGGCAGAGTTCTGATTGTGATTCCGATACTCAAACTCAGCTTTGGGGACATCGGTATGGCAGGCCCAATCTACAAACCATGAGAAGAACTCATGAAGATTTGAATATAGAGTGAGTCTGAGGCGCTTGCTCAGGCATTTGTCTCTGGAATTTGTATCAGCGATCTCCGTGGAATGTCGGGGATGCCTCATGGGCCATGGACGAATCTACCTCTATAATAATTTCGCCCGATTCCCAATTATTTTTCGTCAATCTGTGGGATGGGAAGCATCCTTTCAGTTATGTTACCTCAGGTGTCCCACGAAAAGAGGAATTCCAAAGCAAAGCCGTGGGGAAGACTGAAGGGACCACCTGAACTATGGTTAAAAATTGGGGCCTAGTGACATGGCAATCCCAATATGCTATCTCTTCATCCAGCCACTGAGAGGCCTTACTTGAGGACTTTGGTAAGGCTGAGGGTCACAATGTGTGTTTGTGACCAATGTAGCCTGCGAGCATGGAGGGGCCTCATGGGCAACACTGGATTCAACTACACGGAAAGTTGGACAACATGCCAACCACAAGGTTTCTTGCCATGGGGAAGGACTTCTGATTTCTGCATCAGGATCAACCCTGGGCAGTGATTGGAGATAAGGTCTAGAATCTAAAGCCTGAATACCGAGGTTGGGAAGAGATGACAACCTAAGGCCATGGTGGCTCGATGTGCTCAGTGTGCGGCAAGCTGTCTGGTTGGGGCCAGGAAGTCCAGGCTCAGGCTGTGTCAGAAAGGGCATTAGTGCCCTGGTCAGCCTATATGTTCAGGTTACAGCCAAGGTAGGTGCAGGTTGATCCTCACTTGGGGTTACTGGGTAGCCCCAGAGGGCAATGTTTTTCTTCTGGAGGGCAGGCAGAGTGCTGCATTGTAGTTCTGGATTGCCAAACTGGAGGGCTTGTGGGCCAGTAGTCTGAGGACAGAAGTCTGAGAACACAAGCTCGGCTTAGATTTCTGGTTGAGGACATGGCAGGCAGAATCTACAGACCGGAATCGAGATCTCATGCATCTGAAGTCAGGGCGAGGATCAGACGATCGCTCAGGTTGGAGTTTCTGTCCCTTATGGCCCCTTCTAGAAGGGGGAGCATCACAAGGCCATGGGGGTTGTCCCACGATGGGATTTGTGAGAAGCTCCAAACTGCAAAGTGTCTTCTGCAGGACAATTGAGACCTGTTGTTTGGCTCCAGGCCAATGATTCTGAGCAGGGTTCTAAGGATGGATCACTGGTTAGCCCACCTCGCATTCCAATTGTCTCCTAGCAACAAGACAGGTTAGATCTGCTGGATCTGGGGGAGCAACCGAGGAGGCTGAGTTGAAATGGACTCTCCTGGAGTTGGGTCCTAGCGTGCTTTTGTGTGTATCGAGACCTTGGAATGAAGCGGTGGCACTGGGGCCCTGACAGGTTCTCCAAATTGAGGCTTTGACAGAGCTCCAACGTGCTAGTTTCCCATGTGTAGATGAGATTTTTTCTGATGGGTGCATCAAGAAAAAGCCATTGCTGGTTTTGAAATCCAGGCGTCTGAGGAGAGATCCTGGAAACCAAAGCAATGGATCTGATTAGTGCCTAGGGGCCTGTTCTTTCCTTTTTACCTCTGGGGACATCTGTTTATGGGTCTGAGTGCAGGTAGGTGCACAGATGGGCTCAGATTGCCCCTGTTTTTCCTGGGAAGCCAGCCCTAGTGAGATGGATCAGGTATTGGGTGTTTATTCTATAGAAGGGTTGTGGCCATTGGAAATGGCAAACACATTTCCCTTACAGAGGGCAAGTACAGTCCTCAGGCTTGGCTCCAGGGGCCTGATCCTGTAGGTTGTGTAGGCCAGGGATGTTTGGACAGTTGTCTGAAAACACAACCTCGGCTTATGTTTCCGGTCATAGTTATGGCAGGACTGATCTACAGACAATGAGGAGAACTCTTCGGGATTTGAAAAAAGAGCGAGTGTGAGGCTCTTGCTCAAGTTTTTGTCTCTGGATATCGTGTCACTCACGGTGGTGAAATTTCTGGGTGACTTCATGGGAAATGGATGAGTCTTACTCTCTGGTGGTTTGGCCCCGTCCAAAGAGTTTGGGGTCATTCTGTGGGATGGAAGACGTCCGTTTTGTTGTTGTTGTTGTTTTCTTTTTTAACCTCAGGTGTCCCACAAAATGAGGGATTCCAGAGTAGAGCCCTGGGGAGGGGCGACTGGACAATCAGAAATCTGGTTAAAAATTAGGGCCTAGGGACAAGTCAAGCCCATTATGACATCTAATGGTCCAGCCACTGAGAGGACTTACTAGAGGAGAAGACTCATGCTGAGGGTCACAATGCGTGTTTATGACCCCGTCGCACTCAAGAATGGGCGGGGCCTCGGGGTGAATGCTGGTTTCATCTACTCTGACCGTTGACAATGTGCCAACCACAAGGTTTCTTGCCATGGGTAAGGAGGAGTTCTGATTTCTGCGTCACACTCAAACCTGGGCAGTGATTGGCGATAAGGTCTCGGTTCTGAAGCCTGAAAACTGAAGTAGGGAAGAGATGATGACCTAAGGCCATGGCGGGTCTTATGTGCTCAGTGTGCTGTCAGCTTTCTGGGGGTTGGTCTGAGGTCCGGGCTCAGGTTGTGTCCGACAGTGGTTTAGTGCCCACGTTAAACTATATAATTTGGGTAGAGTCGAGTGCTGTGTAGGTTTATTCTCATTTAAGATGCCTGGGCAGCTCATGAAGCAATAATTTTTTTCTACAGGGCAGGCAGAGTGCTGCACTGTGGTTCCGGAATTGCCAAACTTGAGGGCTTCGGGGCCAGGGGTGTGAGGACGGAAGTCTGAGAAGACAAGCTAGACTTGGCTTTCAGGGCGAGGCCACGGCAGGTACCCCCTGCAGATCTGAACCAATATCTCATGCATCTGAATTCAGGCGAGGATCAGACGTTGGCTCAGGTTGGAGTTTCTGTGCATGACGGCCGCTTCATGAAGGGAGCGGAATCTCGAGGCCATTGAGGTTTTCCCACGTTGGGAGTTGTGGGATGCCCCCTTCAAGGATTCCTTCTGCGGAACAATTGAGACCTGTTGGACAGCTCCAGGACATCCCATACGGAATGACTCCAGAGCACCCTTCGAGGATGGAAGACTGGGAAGCCCGCCTCGCATTCCAATTGTCTCCTAGCAACAATACAGTTTAGATCTGATGGCTCTGCGGGAGCAACCGGGGTGGCTGAGTTGAAATGGACTTTCCTGAGGATGTGTCCTAATGGGTTTTTATGTCCATGAGGGCCTTGGAATGGGGCGGTGGCACCGGGACCCTGAAGTACTCTCCTAAGCTTTTGACATAGCTCCCATGCACAGGTTTCCTTGTGGAGACGAGATGAGTTCTGATGGGTGCCTCAGGAAAACCCCTATGCTCGTATTGGAATCAGGCTTTTGAGGAGACATGCCTGTAAACCAAAGCAATGGATCCTATTATGGCCTAGGGTCCTGTCTGGTTCAATCTTCTTCTCTGGGAACACCCATCTATGGTATGAGTGGAGGTCGATTATCAGCTGGTGTCAGACAGCCCTTGTTTCTTCCGGGCGACCTACACTATTGGGATGGCCTCAGGGACTTTGGAGGTTTCTCCTAATTTGTACGATTTTGGACCATGGAATGGGCAGAATTCCCATGGATTGGTAGGCAGAGTCCTAATGTGTGGCTCCAGGCGCCCAGCCTGGAGGGTGTGTGACCCAAGACTTTGAGGACAGAAGTCTGAAAACACAAACTCACCTTAGTTTTGGGCACGTAGGTATGGCAGGCCCGATCTACAAACCATGAGAAGAACTCTTCAGGATATGAAGAAAGTGCGAGTCTGAGGCGTTTGCTCAGGCTTTTGTCTCTGGATTTTGTATCAGCAACTGCCGTGGAATGTCAGGGAGGCCTCATGGGCCATGGACGAATCTTCCTCTCTGAGGATTTGTCCCGATTCGCAATTGCTTTTCGTCAATCTGTGGGATGGGAGGTCTCCTTTCAGGTTTGTTACCTCAGGTGTCCCACCAAAAGAGGAATTCCAAAGCAAAGCCATGGGGAAGACTGAAGGGACAACCCGAACTATGGTTAAAAATTGGGGCCTACGGGCATGGCAAGCCCAATATGCTATCTTTTCATCCAGCCACTGAGTGGCCTTACTTGAGGACTGGGCTCATTCTGAGGGTCACAATGTGTGTTTGTGAACAATGTGGCCCGCGAGCATGGGCGGGGCCTCATGGGCCACACTGGTTTCAACTACACTGAACGTTGGACAACATGCCAACCACAAGGTTTCTTGCAATGGGGAAGGAGTTCTGATTTCTGCATCACCTTCAACCCTGGGCAGTGATTGGAGATAAGGTCTAGGTTCTGAAACCTGAAAACCGAGGTTGGGAAGAGATGACGACCTAAGGCCATGGCGGCTCGATGTGCTCAGTGTGCGGCCAGCTGTCTGGGAGGGGCCAGGGGGTCCAGGCTCAGGCTGTGTCAGAAAGGGCATTAGTGCCCTGGTCAGCCTATGTATTTGGGGTACAGCCAAGGTCGGTGCAGGTTGATCCTCATTTGGGGTTACTGTTTAGCCCCAGAGGACAATGTTTTTCTTCTGCAGGGCCGGCAGAGTGCTGCATTGTAGTTCTGGATTGCCAAACTGGAGGGCTTGTGGGCCAGTAGTCTGACGACAAAAGTTTGAGAACACAAGCTAGGCTTAGGGTTCTGGGTGAAGCCATAGCACGCACAATCTACAGACCTGAATCGAGATCTCGTGCATCTGAAGTCAGGGCGAGGATCAGACGATTGCTCAGGTTGGAGTTTCTGTCCCTGATGGCTCCTTCATGAATGTGGGGGGGGCATCACAAGGCCATGGGTGTTTTCCCACGATGGGAGTTGTGAGAAGCTCCAAACTGCAGAGAGTCTTCTGCAGGACAATTGTGACCTGTTGTTTGGCTCCAGGCCAATGATTCTGAGCAGGGTTCCTAGGATGGATGGCTGGGTAGCCCACCTCGCATTCCAATTGTCTCCTAGCAACAAGACAGGTTAGATCTCCTGGATCTGTGGGAGCAACCGAGGACGCTGAGTTGAAATGGACACCCCTGGGGATGGGTCTTAACATGCTTTTGTGTCTATGGAGACCTTGGAATGAAGCGGTGGCACTGGGGCCCAAAGGGTTCTCCTAAACAGAGGCTTTGACACAGCTCCAACGTGCAAGTTTCCCATGTGTAGATGAGATGTTTTCTGATGGGTGAGTGAAGAAACAGCTATATGCTGCTTTTGAAATCCAGGCCTCTGAGGAGAGATGCCTGGAAACCAAAGCAATGGATCTGATTAGTGCCTAGGGGCCTGTTCTTTCCTTTTTACCTCTGGGGACATCTGTCTATGGGTCTGAGTGCAGGTAGGTGCTCAGTTGGGCTCAGATTGCCCCTGTTTTTCCTGGGAAGCCACCACTATTGAGATGGATCAGGGACATTGGTGGTTTATCCTATTAGAAGGGTTGTGGCCATTGGAATGGGCACACACAATTCCCTTGGAGAGGGCAAGTACAGTCCTCAGGTTTGGCTCCAGGGGCCTGAGCCTGTAGGTTGTGTAGGCCAGGGCTGTTTGGACAGTAGTCTGAAAACACAAACTCGGCTTATGTTTCGGGTCATAGGTATGGCAGGACTGATCTACAGGCCATGAGGAGAACTCTTCGGGATTTGAAAGAAGGGCGAGTGTGAGGCTCCAATTCAAGTTTTTGTCTCTGGATATCGTGTCACTCATGGTCGTGGAATTTCTGGGTGACTTCATGGGAAATGGACGAGTCTTACTCTCTGGTGGTTTGGCCCCGTCCAAAGAGTTTGGGGTCATTCTGTGGGCTGAAAGAAGTTCATTTTTTGTTGTTGTTGTTGTTGTTTTTTTTCTCTTTTAACCTCAGGTGTCCCACCAAATGAGGGATTCCAGAGTAGAGCCCTGGGGAGGAGCGACTGGACTATCAGAAATCTGGTTAAAAATTGGGGCCTAGGGACTTGTCAAGCCCATTATGACATCTAATGGTCCAACCACTGAGAGGACTTACTAGAGGACAGGACTTGTGCTGAGGGTCACAATGCGTGTGTATGCCCTCGTCGCACTGAAGAATGGGCGGGGCCTCAGGGTGAATGCTGGTTTCTCATATCACTGAACGTTGGACAACGTGCCAACCACAAGGGTTCTTGCAATGGATTAGGAGGAGTTCTGATTTCTGCATCACACTCACCCCTGGGCAGTGATTGGAGATAAGGTCTCGGTTCTGAAGCCTGACAACTGAGGTATGGAAGAGATGATGACCTAAGGCCATGGCGGGTTTTATGTGCTCAGTGTGCGGTCAGCTTTCTGGGTGTTGGTCAGGAGGTCCGGGCTCAGGTTGTGTTCGACAGTGCATTAGTGCCCAGGTTAGACTATATAATTTGGGTAAAGTCGAGTGCTGTGTAGGTTTACCCTCATTTAGGGTGCCTGGGCAACTCATGAGGATAATTTTTTTTCTAGAGGGCAGGCAGAGTGCTGCATTGTGGGTCCGGAATTGCCAAACTTGAAAGCTTCGGGACCAGGAGTGTGAGGACGGAAGTCTGAGAAGACAAGCTAGACTTGGGTTTCAGGGCGAGGGCACGGCAGGTACCCCCTGCAGATCTGAACCAATATCTCATGCATCTGAAGTCAGGGCGAGGATCAGACGTTGGCTCAGGTTGGAGTTTCTGAGCATGACGGCCGCTTCATGAAGGGAGCGGAATCTCGAGGCCATTGAGGTTTCCCACGTTGGGAGTTGTGGGATGCCCCCTTCAAGGAACCTTCTGCGGGACAATTGAGACCTGTTGGACAGCTCCAGGACATCCTATATGGAATGACTCCAGAGCACCGTTCGCGGATGGATGCCTGGGAAGCCGGCCTCGCATTCCAATTGTCTCCTAGCAACAAGACAGTTTAGATCTGATGGCTCTGCGGGAGCAACCGGGGTGGCTGAGTTGAAATGGACTTTCCTGAGGATGGGTCCTAATGTGTTTTTGTGACCATGAGGGCCTTGGAATGGGGCGGTGGCACCGGGACCCTGAAGTACTCTCCTAAGCTTTGGACATGGCTCCCATGCACAGGTTTCCTTGTGGAGACGAGATGAGTTCTGATGGGTGCCACAGGAAAACACCTATGCTCGTATTGGAATCAGACTTTTGAGGACACATGCCTGTAACACAAAGCAATGGATCCTATTATGGCCTAGGGTCCTGTCTGGTTCAATCTTCTTCTCCGGGGACATCCATCTATGGTATGAGTGGAGGTCGATTATCAGCTGGTGTCAGACAGCCCTTGTTTGTTCCGGGCGACCTACACTATTGGGATGGCCTCAGGGACTTTGGAGGTTTCTCCTAATTTGTACGATTTTGGACCATGGAATGGGCAGAATTCCCATGGATTGGTAGGCACAGTCCGAATGTGTGGCTCCAGGGGCCCAGCCTGGAGGGTGTGTGGCCCAAGACTTTGAGGACAGAAGTCTGAAAACAGAAACTCAGCTTAGGTTTGGGGACGTAGGTATGGCAGGCCCGATCTACAAACCATGAGAAGACCTCTTCAGGATATGAAGAAAGTGCGAGTCTGAGGTGCTTGCTCAAACATTTGTCTCTCGATTTTGTATCAGTGATGGCCGTGGAATGTCGGGGAGGCCTCATGGGCCATGGACGAATCTTCCTCTCTGAGGATTTGGCCCGATTCGCAATTGCTTTTCGTCAATCTGTGGCATGGGAGGACTCATTTCAGTTTTGTTACCTCAGGTGTCCCACCAAAAGAGGAATTCCAAAGCCAAGCCGTGGGGAAGACTGAAGGGACAACCCGAACTATGGTTAAAAATTGGGGCCTAGGGGCATGGCAAGCCCAATATGCTATCTCTTCATCCAGCCACTGAGTGACCTTACTTGAGGACTGGGCTCAGCCTGAGCGTCACAATGTGTGTTTGTGACCAATTTGGCCCGCGAGCATGGGCGGGGCCTCATGGGCCACACTGGTTTCAACTACACTGAACGTTGGACAACATGCCAACCACAAGGTTTCCTGCCATGGGGAAGGAGTTCTGATTTCTGCATCACCTTCAACCCTGGGCAGTGATTGGAGATAAGGTCTAGGTTCTGAAACCTGAAAACCGAGGTGGGGAAGAAATGACGACCTAAGGCCATGACAGCTCGATGTGCTCAGTGTGCGGCCAGCTGTCTGGGAGGGGCCAGGGGGTCCAGGCTCAGGCTGTGTCAGAAAGGGCATTAGTGCCCTGGTCAGCCTATGTATTTGGGGTACAGCCAAGGTCGGTGCAGGTTGATCCTCATTTGGGGTTACTGGGTAGCCCCAGAAGACAATGTTTTTCTTCTGCAGAGCCGGCAGAGCGCTGCATTGCAGTTCTGGATTGCCAACTGGAGGGCTTGTGGGCCAGTTGTCTGATGACAAAAGTCTGAGAACACAAGCTAAGCTTAGGTTTCTGGGTGAGGCCATGGCACGCACAATCTACAGACCTGAATCGAGGTCTCGTGCATCTGAAGTCAGGGCGAGGATCAGACGATCGCTCAGGTTGGAGTTTCTGTCCCTGATGGCCCCTTCATGAATGAGGGGGGGCATCACGAGGCCATGGGTGTTTTCCCACGAGGGGAGTTGTGAGAAGCTCCAAACTGCAGAGAGTCTTCTGCCGGACAATTGAGACCAGTTGTTTGGCTCCAGGCCAATGATTCTGAGCAGGGTTCTAAGGATGGATGGCTGGGTAGCCCACCTCGCATTCCAATTGTCTCCTAGCAACAAGACAGGTTAGATCTCCTGGATCTGTGGGGAGCAACCGAGGACGCTGAGTTGAAATGGACACCCCTGGGGATGGGTCCAGCGTGCTTTTGTGTCTATGGAGACCTTGGAATGAAGCGGTGGCACTGGGGCCCTAAAGGGTTCTCCTAAACAGAGGCTTTGACACAGCTCCAACGTGCAAGTTTCCCATGTGTAGATGAGATGTTTTCTGATGGGTGAGTCAAGAAACAGCTATATGCTGCTTTTGAAATCCAGGCCTCTGAGGAGAGATGCCTGGAAACCAAAGCAATGGATCTGATTAGTGCCTAGGGGCCTGTTCTTTCCTTTTTACCTCTGGGGACATCTGTCTATGGGTCTGAGTGCAGGTAGTTGCTCAGTTGGGCTCAGATTGCCCCTGTTTTTCCTGGTAAGCCCCCACTATTGAGATGGATCAGGGACTTTGGAGGTTTATCCTATTAGAAGGGTTGTGGACATTGGAATGGGCACACACAATTCCCTTGGAGAGGGCAAGTACAGTCCTCAGGTTTGGCTCCAGGCGCCTGTAGGTTGTGTAGGCCAGGGCTGTTTGGTCAGTTCTCTGAAAACACAAACTCGGCTTATGTTTCGGGTCATAGGTATGGCAGGACTGATCTACAGGCCATGAGGAGAACTCTTCGGGATTTGAAAGAAGGGCGAGTGTGAGGCTCCTGCTCAAGTTTTTGTCTCTGGATATCGTGTCACTCATGGTCGTGGAATTTCTGGGTGACTTCATGGGAAATGGACGAGTCTTACTCTCTGGTGGTTTGGCCCCGTCCAAAGAGTTTGGGGTCATTCTGTGGGCTGGAAGAAGTCCGTTTTTTTTATTATTCTTGTTTTTTTTCTTTTTTATCCTCAGGTGTCCCAACAAATGAGGGATTCCAGAGTAGAGCCCTGGGGAGGGGCGACTGGACCATCAGAAATTTGGTTAAAAATTGGGGCCTAGGGTCATATCAAGCCCATTACGACATCTAATGGTCCAGCAACTGAGAGGACTTACTAGAGGACAGGACTCATGCTGAGGGTCACAATGCGTGTGTATGCCATCGTCGCACTCAAGAATGGGCGGGGCCTCAGGGTGAATGCTGGTTTCTCCTACACTGAACGTTGGACAACGTGCCAACCACAGGGTTCTTGCCATGGGTAAGGAGGAGTTCTGATTTCTGCATCACACTCACCCCTTGGCAGTGATTGGAGATTAGGTCTCGGTTCTGAAGCCTGAAAGCTGAGGTAGGGAAGAGATGATGACCTAAGGCCATGGCGGGTTTTATGCGCTCAGTGTGCGGTCAGCTTTCTGGGTGTTGGTCAAAAAATCCGGGCTCAGGTTGTGTTCGACAGTGCATTAGTGCCCAGGTTAGACTATATAATTCGGGTAATGACGAGTGCTGTGTAGGTTTACCCTCATTTAAGGTGCCTGGGCAGCTCATGAGGCAATAATTTTTTTTCTAGAGGGCAGGCAGCGTGCTGCATTGTGGGTCCGGAATTGTCAAACTTGAGGGCTTCGGGGCCAGGAGTGTGAGGACGGAAGTCTGAGAAGACAAGCTAGACTTGGGTTTCAGGGCGAGGGCACGGCAGGTACCCCCTGCAGATCTGAACCAATATCTCATGCATCTGAAGTCAGGGCGAGGATCAGACGTTGGCTCAGGTTGGAGTTTCTGAGCATGACGGCCGCTTTATGAAGGGAGCGGAATCTCGAGGCCATTGAGGTTTTCCCACGTTGGGAGTTGTGGGATGCCCCCTTCATGGATTCCTTCGGCGGGACAATTGAGACCTGTTGGACAGCTCCAGGACATCCCATATGGAATGACTCCAGAGCACCGTTCGCGGATGGATGCCTGGGAAGCCGGCCTCGCATTCCAATTGTCTCCTAGCAACAAGACAGTTTAGATCTGATGGCTCTGCGGGAGCAACCGGGGTGGCTGAGTTGAAATGGACTTTCCTGAGGATGGGTCCTAATGTGTTTTTGTGTCCATGAGGGCCTTGGAATGGGGCGGTGGCACCGGGACCCTGAAGTACTCTCCTAAGCTTTGGACATGGCTCCCATGCACAGGTTTCCTTGTGGAGACGAGATGAGTTCTGATGGGTGCCTCAGGAAAACCCCTATGCTCGTATTCGAATCAGGCTTTTGAGGACACATGCCTGTAACCCAAAGCAATGGATCCTATTATGGCCTAGGTTCCTGTCTGGTTCAATCTTCTTCTCTGGGGACATCCATCTATGGTATGAGTCGAGGTCGATTATCAGCTGGTGTCAGACTGCCCTTGTTTGTTCCAGGCGACCTACACTATTGGGATGGCCTCAGGGACTTTGGATATTTCTCCTAATTTGTACGATTTTGGACCATGGAATGGGCAGAATTCCCATGGATTGGTAGGCACAGTCCTAATGTGTGGCTCCAGGGGCCCAGCCTGGAGGGTGTGTGGCCCAAGACTTTGAGGACAGAAGTCTGAAAACAGAAACTCAGCTTAGGTTTGGGGACGTAGGTATGGCAGGCCCGATCTACAAACCATGAGAAGAACTCTTCAGGATATGAAGAAAGTGTGACTCTGAGGTGCTTGCTCAGGCTTTTGTCTCTGGATTTTGTATCAGTGATGGCCGTGGAATGACGGGGAGGCCTCATGGGCCATGGACGAATCTTCCTCTCTGAGGATTTGGCCCGTTTCGCAATTGCTTTTCGTCAATCTGTGGGATGGGAGGACTCATTTCAGTTTTGTTACCTCAGGTGTCCCACCAAAAGAGGAATTCCAAAGCCAAGCCGTGGGGAAGACTGAAGGGACAACCCGAACTATGTTTAAAAATTGGGGCCTAGGGGCATGGCAAGCCCAATATGATATCTCTTCATCCAGCCACTGAGTGGCCTTACTTGAAGATTGGGCTCGGCCTGAGGGTCACAATGTGTGTTTGTGACCAATGTGGCCCGCAAGCATGGGCGGGGCCTCATGGGCCACACTGGTTTCAACTACACTGAACGTTGGACACCATGCCAACCACAAGGTTTCTTGCCATGGGGAAGGAGTTCTGATTTCTGCATCACCTTCAACCCTGGGCAGTGATTGGAGATAAGGTCTAGGTTCTGAAACCTGAAAACCGAGGGTGGGAAGAGATGACGACCTAAGGCCATGGCGGCTCGATGTGCTCAGTGTACGGCCAGCTGTCTGGGAGGGGCCAGTGGGTCCAGGCTCAGGCTGTCTCAGAAAGGGCATTAGTGCCCTGGTCAGCCTATGTATTTGGGGTACAGCCAAGGTCGGTGCAGGTTGATCCTCATTTGGGGTTACTGGGTTGCCCCAGCGGACAATGTTTTTCTTCTGGAGGGCCGGCAGAGTGCTGCATTGTAGTTCTGGATTGCCAAACTGGAGGGCTTGTGGGCCAGTAGTCTGACGACAAAAGTTTGAGAACACAAGCTAGGCTTAGGTTTCTGGGTGAGGCCATGGCAGGCACAATCTACAGACCTGAATCTAGATCTCGTGCATCTGAAGTCAGGGCGAGGATCAGACGATCGCTCAGGTTGTAGTTTCTGTCCCTGATGGCCCCTTCATGAATGGGGGGGCATCACGAGGCCATGGGTGTTTTCCCACGATGGGAGTTGTGAGAAGCTCCAAACTGCAGAGAGTCTTCTGCAGGACAATTGAGACCTGCCGTTTGGATCCAGGCCAATGATTCTGAGCAGGGTTCTAAGGATGGATAGCTGGGCAGCCCACCTCGCATTCCAATTGTCTCCTAGCAACAAGACAGGTTAGATCTCCTGGATCTGTGGGGAGCAACCGAGGACGCTGAGTTGAAATGGACACCCCTGGGGATGGGTCCTAATGTGCTTTTGTGTCTATGGAGACCTTGGAATGAAGCGGAGGCACTGGGGCCCTAAAGGGTTCTCCTTAACAGAGGCTTTGACACAGCCCCAACGTGCAAGTTTCCCATGTGTAGATGAGATGTTTTCTGATGTGTGGGTCAAGAAACAGCTATATGCTGCTTTTGAAATCCAGGCCTCTGAGGAGAGATGCCTGGAAACCAAAGCAATGGATCTGATTAGTGCCTAGGGGCCTGTTCTTTTCTTTTTACCTCTGGGGACATCTGTCTATGGGTCTGAGTGCAGGTAGATGCTCAGTTGGGCTCAGATTGCCCCTGTTTTTCCTGGTAAGCCCCCACTATTGAGATGGATCAGGGACTTTCAAGGTTTATCCTATTAGAAGGGTTGTGGCCATTGGAATGGGCACACACAATTCCCTTGGAGAGGGCAAGTACAGTCCTCAGGTTTGGCTCCAGGGGCCTGAGCCTGTAGGTTGTGTAGGCCAGGGCTGTTTGGACAGTTGTCTGAAAACACACACCCTCCAGGCTAGGGCCCCTGGAACCACACCTCAGGATTGTTCCTTCCCTCTCAAAGGGAATTCTTCATATTCCATTGGCCACAACCATATAAATCAGGAGAAATCTCCAATGTACCTGGGACCATACCAATATTGTAGGCCGCTTGGAACAAACAGGGGTGATGTGACACTAGCTGAGCAACTAGCTCCACACCAACTCGGAGACAGATGTCCCCAGAGAAGAACATTGAACTGGACAGGCCCCTAGGCCCTAATCAGATCCATTGCTTTGGTTTCCAGGCAACTCTTCTCAGAGGCCTGGTTTCCAATACCAGCCTATGGGGTTTCCAGAGGCCCCTTCAGAGCAAGTCTTGTCTGCACATTGGAAACTTGCTCGTGGAGCTATGTCAGAACCTCAGAGGCCTGGTTTTCAATACCACCATATGGGGGTTTCCTGAGTCATCAGTCAGAACAAATGTCTTCTCCACATGGGAAACGTGCTCTTTCAAGCTGTGTCATAACCTCCGGCTAGGAAAATCCTTCAGGGCCCCGGTGCCACCACCTCATTCCAAGGTCTCCATGGACACAATCCCACATTAGGACCCATCTGCAGGAGAGTCTATTTCAACTCAGTGCCCTTGGGTGCTCCCCTAGAGCCAGCAGATCCAACCTATCTTGTCACTAGGAGACAATTGGAATGTGAGGCGGGCTGGCTAGGCATCCATCTGTAGAAAACTACTCTGAAGTAATTCCATATGGGACGTCCTGGAGCCATCCAACAGGTCACAGCTGTCCTGCAGACGGAATCCTTGCGCTTTGGAACACCTCACAACTCCCATCATGGGAAAAGCTCTGTGGCCTCGTGGTGCACCGTCCCCTTCATGAAAGAGCCATCTTGGACAGAAACTCCAACCTGAGCCAACGTCTAATCCTCGCCCTGACTTCAGATGCACGAAATCTTGATTCAACTCTGCAGAGTGTGCCTGCCGAAACCCCGCCCCGAAGCAAAACCTAGCCATTGTTCTCAGACTTCGTCCTCACACTCCGAGCCCACCAGCCCTCCAGTTAGGGAATTCTGGAGAGACACAATGCAGCACTCTGACTGCCCTCCAGAAGAGAAACGTTGTCCTATGGGGCTAACCAGAAACACCAAATGAGGATCAACCTGCATGCCACTTGACTCTACCCCAATTATACAGTTTCGCTTCGGCGTTGATGCCCTGTCTTGCACAGCCTGAGGTCTGAATTCCCAACCGACACCCAGACAGCTGGCTGTACACTGAGCACATCAGACCCGCCATGGCTTTAGGTCATCATCTCTTCCCAACCTTGGTTTTCAGGCTTCAGAACCTAGACCTTATATATACTCACTACCCAGGGGTGAACGTGATGCAGAAATGAAACTCCTTCTTCCTCAAGGCAAGAAACCTTGTGGTTGGCATGTTTTCCAACGTTCAGTGTAGGAGAATCCAGTGTAGCCCATGAGTCCCCGCCCATGCTTGAGAACCGCAATGGGCACAAACACATTGGGACCCTCAGTGTGAGCCCTGTCCTCAAGTAAAGCCTCTCAGGGGCTGGACCAAGAACCCGCATTGCCATCCCTAGTCCCCCAATATTAATGAGAGGTTGAGAGGTCTAGTCACCCCTATTCAGGTCTCTGCTCTGGAACCCCTGAGGAAAAAAATATCGAAGGGTCTCCTCCATCCCCTGAATGAGCCCCAAAACTTGGGATCTGACCAAATCTTAAAAGAGAAAGAATCATCCATGGCCAAAGAGGCCATCCCGTCATTCCATGGCCACCATTGACACAAAATCTAGTGACAAAAGCCTGGATATATGCCTCACACTTGCCCTTTGTTCATAGCCTGAAAAATTCTCCTCACAGGCCTGTCATACCTACGTCCCCAAACCTAAGCTGAGTTTGGGTTTTCAGATTTCTGTCCCCACTGTCCTGGCCCACACACCCTCCAGGCTGGGGCCCCTGGAGCCATGCCTCAGGACTGTGCCTGCCTTCTCCAAGCAAATTCTGCCCATTCCATTGGCCACAACCCTAAAGATTAGGAGAACACTCCAACGTCCCTGAGGCCATCCCAATAGTGTTGGCCACTCAGGGCAAACAGGGTGATCTGTCCCAAGATGAGCAACTACCTCAACTCAGACCCATAGACAGATAACCCCAGAGAAGAAGATTGAACCGGACAGGCACCTAGGCCCTAATCAGATCCATTGCTTTTGATTCCAGGCATCTCTCCTCAGAGGCCTGGTTTCCAATACCAGCATATGTGTTCTTCTGGAGGTACCAGTCTGAACAAATCTCATTTCCACATGGGAAACATACATTTTGGAGCTGTGTCACAACCTCCAGTTAAGGGAAACCTTCAGGTCCCAGCAGCCAACACCCCATTCCAAGGTCTCCATGGACACAAACGCACATTATGACCCATCCGCAGGCGAGTCCATTTCAACACATCCCCTTTGGTTGCTCCCCAAAAGAAGCAGATCGAACCTGCCTTGTCACTAGGAGACAATAGGAATGTGAGGCGGGCACTCCAGGAATCCATCCTTAGAACCCTGCACTGCCGTGGTTCCGCATGGGACGTCCTGGAGCAATATGACCGGTCTCGACTGTCCTGTAGAAGGAATCCTTGCCGATTGGAGCAACATACAATGCCAATAGTGGGAAAGTCTCCATAGCCCCATGAGGCCCCCCACCATCATGAAGGGGCCATCCTGAACAGAAACTTCAACCTGAGCCTACGTCTGATCCTCGCCCTGACTTCAGATGCATGAGATTTAGATTTAGCTCTACAGAGTGTGCCTGCCATGATCTTGACCCAAAACCTAAGCCTAGCTTGTGTTCTCACACTTCCTTCCTCACAATTCTGGCCCACAAGCCCTCCAGTGTGAGAATTCCGTCGCCACAATGCAGCAATCTTCCTTCCCTCCAGAAGAAAAACGTTGCCCCTGGGGCTACCCAGAAACGCCAAATGAGGATCAACCTGCATGCCACTCAACTTTACTCCAATTATAAAGTCTAAGCTTGGCACTAATGCCCTGTCTGACACAGCCTAAGCCTGGACCTCCTGGATGACACCCAGAAAGGTGGTGTCACACCTAAGGACTGTGCCAGTGCTCTCCAAGGGAACTCTGCCCGTTTCATTTGCCACAACCTTACAGATTAGGAGAAACCTCCAATTCCCATGACCAGTCCAATAGTGTTGGCCTCCCTCAACAAACATGGGTGATCTGACACAAGCTGAGCAGTGACCTCCATTCTGTATCTTAGACAGAGACACTCAGAGGAGAATATTGAAAAGGACAGGCCCCTAGACCGTAATCAGATCCATTGCTTTGGATTCCAGGCATTGTTCCCCAGATGCTTGATTTCCAATACCAGGTTGTGGGGTTTTCAGAACAAATCTCGTCTCTACATGGGAAACTTGCTCTTTGGAGCTGCATCAAAACCTCAGGTTAGGAGAATTCTTCAGGGCAACAGAGCCACTGCCCCATTCCAAGGGATCCATGGACACAAATCCACATCGACTGATCCTCATGAGATTCCATTTCAATTCAGCCCCCTCGGTTGTTCCCCCAGTGACAGCAGATCAAATCCTCCTTTTCACTAGGACACAACTGGAATGCAAGTTGGACTGCCCAGGCATCCATCATTAGAACTGTGCTTTGGAGCATTTCTTATGGGACGTCCTTGATCCATCCAAAAGGTCGTGACTGTCCCGCTGACGGAATCCTTGTGGTTTGGAGCATCACACACTCACAAAGTTGGAAATCTTCCATGGTTTCCTGATGCCCCCCCCCACCTTCATGAAGGGGACATCATGTACAGAAACTCCAACCTAAGCCAACATCTGATCCTCGCCCTGACTTCAGATGCACGAGATCTCATTTCAGGTCTGTAGAGTGTGCCTGCCATGTCACCGCTGCGAATTCAAAGCTGAACTTGTGTTCTCAGACTTCTGTCCTAAAACACCTGGCCCACAAGCCCTGAAGTTGGCAATTTTGGAGACAGAATGCAGCACTCTGCCTGCCCTCCAGAAGAAAATCTTTGCCCTATGGGGCCAACCAGAAACCCCAAATGAGGACCAACCTTCACATCACTCGTCTGTACCCCAATTATACAGTCTAGCCTGGGGACTAATGCCCTGCCTGACACAGCCTGAGCCCAGACCTCATGATGGACACAGACATCTGGCCGCACACTAAGTGCATTGGACCCACCATGGCCTTAGGTTGTCATCTCTTACCAACCTCGGTTTTCAGGCTTCAGAATCTAGACCTTATCTCTACTCACTGCCATGCCGTGTACGTGATGCAGAAATCAGAACTCCTCCTTCCCCATGACCAGAAACCCTGTGGTTGGCATGTTGTCCAACGTGCAGTGTAGGAGAAACCAGCATGGCCCATGAGGCCCCAGACATGCTTGAGGGCTGCGATGGGCACAAACACACATTAGGATCCTAAGCATGATCCCTGGCCTCAAGTAAAGCCTCTCCGGGGATGGACCAAGAGCCCACATATGGAGATTACCATGCCCCTACTCCCCAAGCCTTAACCAGTGCTTGAGAAGTCTAGTCACCCCTACTCAGATCTCTTCTCTAGAATCCCTCCTTGGTGGGACACATGAAGTTAAAAAAATAATAGAGAAAGGACTCCTACCGTCCAAAGAATGACCGCAAACACTTGGAATTGGGCCAAATTCACAGAGAGAAATACTCGTCCATGGCTGATGAGGCCATCCTGACATTCCACGGCCACCATTGACACAAAATCCGGAGACAAAAGCCTGAAAAAGCGCCACACACTCGCCCTTTGTTCAAAGCCTGAAAAATTCTCACGGTCTGTAGATCGGGCCTGCCATACCTATGTCCCCAAACCTAAGCCAAGTTTGTGTTTTCAGACTTCTGTCTCCATTGTCCTGGCCCACACACCCTCAAGGCTTGGCCCCATGGAGCCACACCTCAGGACTGTGCCTGCCCTCTCCATGGGAATTCTGCTCATTCCTTTGGCACAACCTGACAGATTAGGAGAAACATCCGAAGTCCCCGAGGCCACCCCAATATTGTAGGATGTCCGGGACAAACAGGGACCATCTGCCACAAGCTGAGCCACTACCTCCAATCAGACCTGTAGATAGATATCCATAGAAAAGAAGATTGAACAGGACAGGCACCTAGGCCCTAAACGGATCCATTGCTTTTGTTTTCACGTATCTCTCCTCAGAGGCCTGGATTCCAATACCAGCACATGGCTGTTTCTGGAGCTACCAATCAGAACAAATCGCATGCCACATGGGAATCATGCTATATGGAACTGTGTCAAAACCTCCAGTTAGGAGAAAATTTCACGTCACTGGAGCCACCGCCCCATTCCATTGTCTCAATGGACACAATCCCACATTATGACCCATCCTCAGGAGAGTCCATTTCAACTCAAACCTGGCGGTTGCTCACCCAGTGCCAGCAAATCAAACCTGCTTTTTCACTAGGAGACAATTAGAATGCGAGTTCGTTGCCCAGGTATCCGTTGTTAGAACTCTGCTCTGGAGAAATTCCTAATGGGGTGTCCTTGATCCATTCAACAGGTCTCAACTGTCCTGCAGAAGGAATCCTTGTGGTTTGCAGCATCACACACTCGCACCGTGGGAAAACCTCCATGGCCTCGTGATGCCTCCACCTTCAGGTAGAGGACATCATGGACAGAAACTCCCGTCTGATCCTCGCCCTGACTTCAGATGCATGAGATCTCAATTCAGCTCTGCAGAGTGTGCCTGCCTTGCCCTCGCCCCAAAACCTAAGCCAGCTCACGTTCTCATACTTCCGTTCTCACACTCCTGGCCCACAAGCCTTCCACTTTGGGAATTCTGGAGACAAAATGCAGCACTCTGCCTGCCCTCCAGAAGAGAGACTTTGCCCTAGGGGTCTACCCAGAAACATCAAATGAGGATCAACCTGCAATTCTCTATACTGTACCCCAATTATACAGTCTAGCCTGGGCACTAATGCCCTGTCTGAAACAGCCTGACCCCAGACCTCGTGACCGACACCCAGACACCTGGCCTCACACTGAACACATCGAACATGCCATGGCCTTAGGTCATCATCTCTTCCCAACCTTGGTCTTCAGGCTTCAGAACCTAGACATTATCTCCACTCACAACTAAGTGATGTACGTGATGCAGAAATCAGAACTTCACCTTCCCCATGACCAGAAACCTTGTGGTTGGCATGTTGTCCAACGTTCAGTATATGAGAACCCAGCATGGCCCATGAGGCCTCAGACATGCTTGAGGGCTGCGATGGGCACAAACACACATTAGGACCCTAAGCATGAACCCTGGCCTCAAGTAAAGCCTCTCCTGGGCTGGACCAAGAGCCTGCATATGGGAATTGCCATGCCCCTACTCCCCCAATCCTAGCCAGAGCTTGAGAAGTCTAGTCAACCTTATTCAGAGCTCTTTTCTGGAATCCCTCTTTGGTGGGACACATAAGGTAAAAAAAAAAAAAAAAAAAAAAAAAAAACCAAGTTAAAGAAAAAAAAAAAAAGTAAGGACTCCTACCATCCAAAGAATGACCACAAACACTTGGAATCTGGCCAAATCCACAGAGAGAAATACTCGTCCATGGTCGATGAGGCCAGCCTGACATTCCACGGCCACCATTGACACAAAATCCGGAGACAAAAACCTGAAAAAGCGCCACACACTTGCCCTTTGTTCAGAGCCCCCAAAATTCTCAAGGTCTGTAGATCGGGCCTGCCATACCTATGTCCCCAAACCTAAGCCTAGTTTGTGTTTTCAGACTTCTGTCTCCATTGTCCTCACCCACACATTCTAAAGGCTGGGCCCCATGGAGCCACACCTCAGGACTGTGCCTGCCCTCTCCAAGGGAATTCTGATCATTCATTTGGCACAACCTGACAGATTAGGAGAATCATCCAAAATCTCTGAGGCCATCCCAATAGTGTAGGATGTCCTGGACATACAGGGACCCTCTGGCCCAAGCTGAGCCACTACCTCCAATCAGAACCTTAGACAGATATCCATAGAAAAGAATATTGAACAAGACAGGCACCTAGGCCCTAATTGGATCCATTGCTTTTGTTTTCAGGCATCTCTCCTCAGAGGCCTGGATTCCAATACCAGCATAAGGGGGTTTCCAGAGCTACCTATCAGAAAAAATCTCGTCTCCACATGGGAATCTTGCTCTATGGAGCTGTGTCATAACCTCCAGTTAGGAGAAAACTTCAGGTCACTGGAGCCACTGCCCCATTTGAATATCTCCATGGACACAATCCGAAATTATGACCCATCCTCAGGAGAGTCCATTTCAACTAAACCCCCTCGGTTGCTACTCCAGAGCCAGCAGATTGAACCTGCCTTGTCGCTAGGAGACAATTGAAATGCAAGTTGGGCTCTTCAGGCATCCATCCTTAGAACCCTGTTCTTGCGTCGTTCCTTATGGGACATCCTTGAGCCATCCAACAGGTCTCGACTGTCCCACAGCAGTCCTTGTGCATGGACCACCTAACAACTCATATCATGGAAAGCTTCTAAGGTCACATGATGCCCCCAATCTTCATGAAGGCAGATCATGGAAAGAAACTCCAACCTGAGCCAACAGCTGATCTTCGCCTTGACTTCAGATGCACGAGATCTTGATTCAGCTCTTCAGAGTGTACCTGCTGTGCCCTCACCCCAAAACCTAAGCGTAGCTAGTGTTCTCCGACTTCCGTCCTCACTCTCCTGGACCACACGCCCTCTATTTTGGGATTTCTGATGACACAGTGCTGCACTCTGCCTGCCCTCTAGAAGAATAATATTGCCCTATGGGTCTACCCAGAAACCTCAAAATGAGGATAAACCTGCACGTCACTCAACTGTACACCAATTATATAGTCTAGCCTGTGCACTAATGCCCTGTCTGACAGAACCTGAGGCCTGAATTCCCAACCGACACCCAGACAGCTTGCAGTACACTGAGAACATCAGAACCGCCATGGCCTTAGGTCGCCATCTCTTTCCAACTTCGGTTTTCAGGCTACAGAATTCTAGACCTTATCTCTACTCACTTCCCATGGGTGAACGTGATGCAGAAATCAGAACTCCTCCTTCCCTCTCGCCAGAATCTTGTGGTTGGCATCTTGTCCAACGTTCAGTGGAGGACCCCTGTAGGGCCTACAGGGGTAGTAGTAGGGCCCCTGAGGGTAGTGTAGGGTCCCTGAGGCCCTGCTTATGCTTAAGAGCTGCGGTGGGCTTAAACACACATTGGGACCCTCAGTTTGAGCCCTGTCCTCAAGTAAAGCCTCTCAGTGGCTGGACCATGAGCCCACATATGGG
This sequence comes from Mustela nivalis, assembly GCF_964662115.1. NCBI lineage: Eukaryota > Metazoa > Chordata > Mammalia > Carnivora > Mustelidae > Mustela > Mustela nivalis. The sequence continues at coordinate 95,164 of NW_028136551.1, forward strand.
GCCTGCCATGCCCCAAGTCACCCAATCTTAACCAGAGGTAGAGACATCTAGTCACTCCTACTCAGGGCTCTGCTCTGGAATCCCTCTTTGGTGGGACATTTGAGGTAAATAAACACAGAAAGGACTCTTCCCACTCACAGAATGACCCCAATCACTTGGGATTGGGCCATCCCAAGTGATTGGGGTCCAGAGAGAAAGACTCGTCCATGGCCCATGAGGCCAGCCCGACATTCCACGGCCACTATTGACACAAAATCCAGAGACATAAGCTTCAGCAAGTGTTCACACTCACCCTTAGGTCATAGCCCAAAAAATTCTCCTCATAGTCTGTAGATTGGGCCTGCCATATTGTGTTTTCAGACTTCTATCCTGACATCCCTGTCCCACACACCCTCCAGACTGAGGCCCCTGGAGCCACACCTCAGGACTGTGCCTGCCCTCTCCAAGGAAATTCTTCCCATTCCATTGGCCACAACCCTACAGATAAGGAGAAACCTCCAAAGTCACAGAGGCCATTCCAATAGTGTAGGCTACCCAGGACAAAGAGGGGCGATCTCTCACAAGCTGAGCAACGACGTCAACTCACCCGTAGGCAGATAACCCAAGAGAAGAAGATTAAACTGGACTGGCCCCTAGAATGTAATTGGTTCCATTGCTTTTTTTTCTAAGCATCTCTCCTCAGAGGCCTGTTTTCCAATACCAGCATATGGGGGATTCCAGAGATACCAATCAGAACAAATCTTGTCTTCACATGGGAAACTTATCCTTTGGAGCACTGTAAAAGCCTCCAGTTAGGAGAAACCTTCAGGTAGCCGGAGCAACCGCCCTATTCCAAGGTCTCCATGGACACATACCCGCATTATGACCATTCGGCAGGAGAGTACATTTCAACTCAGCCCCGTCGATTACTCCCCCAGAGGCAGAATATCAAACCTGCCTTGTCGCTAGGAGACAACTGGAATGCAAAGCAGACTCTCTAGGCATCCATCCATGGAATCCTGCTCTTGCGCCGTTCCATATGGGATGTCCTGGAGCCTTCCAACAGGTCTTGACTGTCCCACAGAAGGAATCCTTGCAGATTGGAGCATCTCACAACTCCTATCGTGGGAAAACCTACATGGCCTCATGAGAGGCTCCCCTTTATAAAGGGGCCATCATGGACAGAAACTCCAACCTGAGCCAACTTCTGATGCATTGCTTTGGTTTCTAGGTATCTCTCCTCAGAGGCCTGGTTTCCAATATCAGAATATGGGGGCTTCCTAAGGAAACAATCAGAACAGATCTCATCTCCACATGGGAAACTTGCTCTTTGGAGCTGTGTCAATACCTCAGGTTAGGAGGATCCTTCAGGGAGCTGGCAGCATGGCCCAATCCCAAGGTCTCCAAGGACACAAACTTACATTATGAACCATTCTCAGGAGAGTCCATTTCAAATCAGCCCACTCGGCTGCTCACCCAGAGCCAGCAGATCAAGCCTTCCTTGTCACTAGGAGACAGTTAGAATGGGAGGCGGGCTGCCCAGGCATCCATCCTTAGAACCCTGCTCTGGAGAACTTCTTTAAGGGGTGTCTTGAATCCAACCAACCTGTCTTGACTGTCTCGCAGAATGAATCCTTGTGGTTTGAAGCATCACACAATAACACTGTGAGAAAACCTCCATTTCCTCATGATGCCCCACACCTTCATAAATGGGCCATCATGGACAGAAACTCCATCCTAAGCCAAAGTCTGATCCTCGCCCTGAATTCAGAAGCATGAGATCTCGATTCAGCACTTGAGAGTGTGCCTGCTGGGCCCTCGCCTTGAAACCTAAGCCTATCTTGTGTTCTCAGACTTCCGTCCTCAGAATCCTGGCCACACCCCTCCAGTTTGGAAATTCTGGAGACACAATGCAGCACTCTGCCTGGCCTCCAGAAGAAAAATGTTGCCCTATAGTGCTAAACAGAAACGCCAAATGAGTAACAACCTGCATGCCACTCGACCATACCCCAATTATACAGTCTAGCCTGTGCACTAAAGCCCTGTCTGACACAGCCTGGGGGCAGACCTCCAGTCCAACACCAGGACAGCTGGCCATACACTGAGCATATCATACCCACAATGGCTTTAGGCCATCATCTCTACCCAACCTCAATTTTCACCTTCAGAACCTAGACCTTATCTACACTCACTGCTCAGGAGTGAACGTGATGCAAGAATCAGAACTTCTCCTTCGCCATGGCAAGAAACCTTGTGGTTGGCATGTTGTCCAACGTTCATTGTAGGAGAAAGCAGCATGGACTATAAGGTCCCACCTATCCCTGAGGGCCACAATTTGCACAAACACATATTGTGACCCTCAGCGTGAGCCCTATCCTCATGTGAAGCCTCTTAGTGACTGGAACAACAGCCCACATATGGGGCTTGCCAAGCCCCTAGTCACCCAATCTCAACCAGAGTTCGAGATGTCTAGTCACCCAACTCAGGGCTCTGCTCTGGAATCCCTCTTTGGTGGGACACCTGAGGTAAAAAAAAAAAATACAGAAAGGACTTTTCCCATCCACAGAATGATCCCAACCCCTTGGGATCAGGCCAAATCACCTGAGAAAGAATTGTCCATGGCCCTTGAGGACACCCCGACATTCCACGGCCACCGTTGACACAAAATCCAGAGACAAAAGCCTGAGCAAGCGCCACATACTCGCCCTTTGTTCATAGCCCGGAAAATTCTCACGGTCTGTAGATCGAGCCTTCATACATACATCCCCAAACCTAAGCTGAGTTTGTGTTTTCAGACTTCTGTCCCCACAGTCCTGGCCCACACACCATCCAAGTTGGGGCCCCTGGAGCCACACCTCAGGACTGTGGCTTCCCTCTCCAGGGGAATTCTGCCATTTCCATTGGCCACAACCTTATAGATTAGGAGAAACCTCCAAACTCCCCGAGGCCATCCGAATAGTGTTGGCAGCCCAGGACAAACAGGGATGATCTTTCACAAGTTAAGAAACTACCTCCACTCAGACCCAGAGACAGATATCCCCATAGAATAAGATTGAACTGGACAGGCACTTAGGCCCTAATCAGATCCATTGCTTTTGTTTCCAGGCATCTCTCCTCAGAGGCCTGGTTTCCAATACCAGCATAGGGGGATTACTGAGGCACTCATCAGAAAAATCTCGTCTCCACCTAGGAAATGTACTCTTTGGAGCTCTATAAAAACCTCTGTTTAGGAGAATCTTTCAGGGCCCCGGATCAAGCGCCCCATTCCAAGGTCTCCATGGACTTAAACCCACATTATGATCTATCCTCGGGAGCGTCCATGTCAACTCAACACCCTTGGTTTCTCCCCCAGGGCCTGCAGATCAAACCTGCCTTGTCGCTAGGAGACAACTAGAATCGGAGGTGGGCTGCCTAGGCATCAATCCTTAGAACCCTACTCTGGAGTCATTCCATATGGGACATCCTAGAGCCATCCAACAGATCTCAAGTGTCCCACAGAAGGAATCTTTGCAGTCGGGAGCATCTCAGAACTCCCATTGTGGGAAAATCTACATGGACTCTTGAGACGCTCCACTTATAAAGTGGCCATCATGGACAGAAACTCCAACCTGAGCAAACGTCTGATATTCGCCCTGACTTCAGGTGCATGAGATCATGATTCAGCTCTGCAGAGTGTGCCTTCTGTGCCCTCACCCCAAAAACTAAGCCTAGCTTGTATTCTCAGACTACAGTCCTCACACCGCTGGCCCAAAAGCTCTACAGTTTGGCAATACTGGGGCCACAATGCAGCACTCTGCCTGCCCTCCCAGAGAAAAAACGTTGCCTTATGGAACTACCTAGAGACCCGAATGAAGATCAATTGAACGCCACTCGACTGCACCCCAAATATTCAGTCTACCCTGTCTAATGCCTTGTCTGACACAGCATGAGCCCACACCTCCAGACCTACGCTCAACAGCTGGCCGCACACTGAGCTCATTGGACCCAACAGGTCCTTAGGTCTTCATCTCTACACAACCTCGGTTTTCGGGTTTCAGAACCTAGACCTAAACTCCAATCACTGTCCAGGGGTTAACGTGATGCAGAAGTCAAAACTCTTCCTTCGCCATGGCCAGAAACTTTGTGGTTGGCATATTCTCCAACGTTCAGTGTCGAAGAATCCAGCGTGGCCCATGAGGCCCTTCCCATGCTTGAGGGCCTTGTTGGCACAAATAGGCATTGTGACCCTCAGCATGAGCCCTGTCCTCAAGGAAGGCCTCTCAGTGTCTGAATCAAGAGCCCACATATTGGACTTGCCATGCCCCTAGGCCCCCAAACTAAAACAGAGGTGAGGTTGTCCAGTTATCCCTCCCGAGGACTCTGCTCTGGAATCCATCCTTTATTGGGACACATGAGGTACAAAAAATAAAATAAAATAAAATAAAAAACAGAAAGGACTCCTCCCATCCAACAGAACATACACAAACTCTTGGGATGGGTCAAATCCTCAGAGAAGGAAAGCTGTCCACAACCCATGAGGCCACGCCAGCATTCCACCCACATTGTTGAAACAAATCCAGAGACAAAATCTGAGCAAGCACCTCAAACTCACACTTTTTCATATCCTGAAGTGTTATCACGGTCTGTAGATTGGGCGTGCCATAACTATGTCCCCAATCCTAAGCATAGTTTGTGTTTTCAGATTTTTGCTCCACAGGCCTGGCCCACACACCCTCAAGGTTGGGCCCCTAGAGCCAAACTCAGAACTTTGCCTGCCCTCTCCAGGGGATTTCTGCCCATTCCATTGGCCACAACCCTATAGATTAGGAGAAACTCAAAAGTCCCGAGGCCATTCCAATATTATAGGTCGCCCAGGACAATCAGGGGCGATCTGACACAATCTGAGCAACTACCTCACCTCAGATACTTAGACATGTATCCCCAGCAAAGAGATTGAACCGGACAGGCACCTAGGCTCTAATCATATCCATTGCTTTTGTTTCCAGTCATCTCTCCTCAGAGGCCTGTTTTCCAATACCAGCATATGGGAGATTCCTTAGGCACTCATCAAAACAATTCTCTTCTCTACATAGGAAACATACTCTTTAGAGCTACATCAAAACCTCCGGTTATGAACATCCCTCAAGGACCCGGATCAGACCCCATTCCAAGGTCTCCATGGACACAAATGCACATTATGACCCATCCTCAACTCACCCATTTCAACACACACGATTCGGATGCTCCACTAAATCAGGCAGATCGAACTTGCCTTGGCTCTATGAGACACCTGGAATGGGAGGCAGGCTGCCCAGGCATCCATCCTTAGAACCCTGCTCTGGATAACTTCCTTATGGGATGTCCTGGAGCCATCCACCGGTCTCACCTGTCCCACAGAAGGAATCATTGCGGTTTGGAGCATCTCACAATTCAAATCGTGGGAAAACCTCCATGTCCTCGTGACACCCTCTTCTTCATGAAGGGGCCGTCATGGACAGAAACTCCGACCTAAGCCAACGTCTGATCCTAGCTCTGTCTTCAGGTATACGGGATCTCGAATCATCTCTGCAGAGGGTGCCTGCAGGCCTTCACCCCGAAATCTAAGTCTGGCTTGTGTTCTCAGAATTTTTTCCTCACACTCCTGGCCCACAAGCCTTCCAGTTTGGGAATTCTGGAGCCAGTATGTGACACTGTGTCTTCCCTCCAGAAGAAAAACGTTGCCCTTTGGGGCTACCCAGTAACCACAAATGAGTACCATCCTGCACGAAACTCGACTGCACCCCAATGATACAGTCTAGCCTGGGCACTAATTCCCTGTCTGCCACAGCCTGAGCCTACACCTCCCAACCCACACTCAACAGCTGGCCGAACACTGAGCACATCAGACACACCATGGCCTTAGGGCTTCATCTCTTCCCAACCTCAGTTTTCAGGCTTCAGAACCTAGACCTAAAATCCAATCATAGTCCAGGAGTGAAAGAGTTGCAGAAATTAGAACTCCTTCTTCCCCATGGCGAGAAAACTTGTGGTTGCCATATTGTGCAACGTTCAGTGTAGGAGAAACCAGCATGGTACATTAGGCCACGCCCTGACTTGAGGGGCTCCTTGAGCACAAAAACACATTGTGAAACTCAGTGTGAGACCTATCCTCAAGGAAGGCCTCTCAGTGTCTGGACCAAGAGCCCAAATATGGGGCTTGCCATGTTCTTAGGTCCCAATGCTAACCAGAGGTCTGGTTGTCCAGTCGCCCCTCACCAGGACTCTGCTCTGGAATGCCTCTTTTGGTGGTCCACCTGAGGTAAAAAAAAACAAAACAAACAAAAAAAAAACCAGAAAGACCTCCTCCCTTCTGACAGAATGACCCCAAACTCTTGGGATCGGGTCAAATCCCCAGAAAGGAAGCCTCATCGATGGCCCATGAAGACCCCCCGACATTCCATGGCAATCGGTGACACCTTTCCAGAAAAAAAAAAAAAAAGCATGAGCAAGCACCTCACATTCGCCCTTTGTTCATATACCGAAGAGTTCTCCTCATGGTCTATAGATCGGGCCGGCCATACCTACATCCTCCAAACTAAGTGGAGTTTGTGTTTTCAGACTTTTATTCCAAATAGCCCTGGACCACACACGCTCCACACTTGGGTCCCTGGAGCCACACCTCAGGACTGTGCTTCCCTTTCAAGGGAATTCTTCCCATTCAATTGGCCACAACCTTGCAAATTAGGAAAAACCTCCAAAGTCACCGAGGCCATCCCAATAGTTTAGGCCGACCAGGACAAACAGGGGTGATCTCAAACCACCTGAGCAACTACCTGCACTCAGACAACATATGTCCCCAGAGAAAAATATTGAACCGGACAGGCCCGTAGGCCCTAATCAGATCCATTGCTTTGGTTTCCAGGCATCTCTCCTCAGAGGCCTCGTTTCCAATACCAGCTTATGGTGGTTTCCTGAGGCACCAATGAGAACAAATCTCGTCTCCCCATGGAAAACTTGCTCATTGGAGCTTTGTCATAACCTCTGGTTAGGAGAATCCTTCAGGGCCCTGGTGCCACTGCCCCATACCAAGGTCTCCATGGATTCAAACCAACATTAAGACCATCCTCAGGAAAGTCCATTCAACTCAGCCCCCTCTGTTGCTACCCCAAGCCAGCAGATCAAACGTTTCTTGTTGCTAGGAGACAATTGGAATGGGAGACTGCTGCCCAGGCATCCATACGTAGAACCCTGTTCTGGAAAAATACCTTATAAGACGTCCTGGAGCCATCCAACAAATCTTAATTGTCCCACAGAAGGAATCCTTGCGGTTTGGAGCATCTCACAACTCCAATAGTGGCAAAACCCCTATGGCCTCATAATCCCCCCTCTTCTAGAAGGGGCCAAAATGGAAAGAAACTCAAACCTGAGCCAAAGTCTGATCCTCGACCTGACTTCAGACACATGAGATCTCAATTCAGATCTGCAGAGTGTGCCTGCCATGTCCTTGCACCGAAACCTAAGGCTAGCTTGTGTTCTCAGCTTCCGTCCTCACTCTCCTGGCCCAAAAGCATTCCAGTTTGGGAATTCCGAAGCCACAATGCAGCACTCTGCCTGCCCTCAAGAAGAAAAACTTTGCCCTATGCTGCTAATAAGAAACCCCAAATGATTTCTAATGCATGTCACTCGATGGTAAAGCAATTATACAGCCTACCCTGTATACTAATGCCCTGTCTGGCACAGCCTGAGACAAGACATCCCAAACGACACCCAGACAGCTGCCCCAACCTGGACACATAGGCCCGCTATTGCTGTAGGTCGTCATCTCTTCCCAACCTCGGTTTTCAGGCTTCAGAACGTAGACCTTAAATCCAATCATAGTCCAGGAGTGAAAGTGTTGCAGAAATTAGAACTCCTTCTTCCCAATGGCCAGAAAACTTGTGGTTGCCATATTGTGCAATGTTCAGTGTAGGAGAAACCAGCATGTTACATTAGGCCACGCCCTTCCTTGAGGGGCTCCTTGGGCTCAAAAACACATTGTGAAACTCAGTGTGAGACCTATCCTCAAGGAAGGCCTCTCAGTGTCTGGACCAAGAGCCCACATATGGGGCTTGCCATGTTCTTAGGTCCCAATGTTAACCAGAGGTCTGGTTGTCCAGTTGCCCCCACCAACGACTCTGCTCTGGAATCCCTCTTTTGGTGGTCCACCTGAGGTAAAAAAAAAAATAAATAAATAAATAAATAAAAAAATAAAAAAAAATCCAGAAAGGCCTCCTCCCTTACGACAGAATGACCCCAAACCCTTGGGATCGGGTTAAATCCCCAGAAAGGGAGCCTCATCGATGGCCCATGAGGACACCCCGACATTTCATGGCAATCGGTGACACATTTCCAGAAAAAAAAAAAAAAAAAAAAAAGCATGAGCAAGCACCTCACATTCGCCCTTTGTTCATATGCCGAAGAGTTCTCCTCAGGGTCTATAGATCGGGCCGGCCATACATACAACCTCCAACCTAAGTGGAATTTGTGTTTTCAGACTTTTGTCCAAATAGCCCTGGACCACACACGCTCCACACTTGGGTCCCTGGAGCCACACCTCAGGACTGTGCTTCCCTTTCAAGGGAATTCTTCCCATTCCATTGGCCACAACCTTGCAAATTAGGAAAAACCTCCAAAGTCACCGAGGCCATCCGAATAGTTTAGGCCGACCAGGACAAACAGGGGTGATCTCAAACAACCTGAGCAACTACCTGCACTCAGACAAGAGATGTCCCCAGAGAAAAATATTGAACTGGACAGGCCCCTAGGCCCTAATCAGATCCATTGCTTTGGTTTCCAGTCATCTCTCTTCAGAGGCCTCGTTTCCAATACCAGCATATGGTGATTTCCTAAGGCACCAATAAGAACAAATCTCGTCTCCCCATGGAAAATTGCTCATTGGAGCTTTGTCATAACCTCTGGTTAGGAGAATCCTTCAGGGCCCTGGTGCCACTGCCCCATACCAAGGTCTCCATGGACTCAAACCAACATTAAGACCATCTTCAGGAAGATCCATTTCAACTCAGCCCCCACTGTTGCTACCCCAGGACAGCAGATCAAACGTTTCTTGTTGCTAGGAGACAATTGGAATGTGAGGCTGGCTGCCCAGGCATCCATACTTAGAACGCTGTTCTGGAAAAATACCTTATAAGACGTCCTGGAGCCATCCAACAAATCTTAATTGTCCCACAGAAGGAATCCTTGCGGTTTGGAGCATCTCACAACTCCAATAGTGGCAAAACCCCCATGGCCTCATAATCCCCCCTCTTTTTGAAGGGGCCAACATGGACAGAAACTCAACCCTGAGGTAAGTCTGAACCTCGACCTGACTTCACTCGCATGAGATCTCAATTCAGCTCTGCAGAGTGTGCCTGCCATGTCCTTGCCCCGAAACCTAAGCCTAGCTTGTGTTCTCAGCTTCCGTCCTCACTCTCCTGGCCCACAAGCCCTCCAGTTTGGGAATTCCGAAGCCACAATGCAGCACTCTGCCTGCCCTCCAGAAGAAAAACTTTGCCCTATGCTGCTAATAAGAAACACCAAATGATTTTCTAATGCATGCCACTCGATTGTAAAGCAATTATACAGCCCATCCTGTATACTAATGCCCTGTCTGGCACAGCCTGAGACAAGACATCCCAAACGACACCCAGAGAGCTGACCCCAACCTGGACACATTGGACTCGCTACAGCTGTAGGTCGTCATCTCTTCCCAACCTCGGTTTTCAGGTTTCAAAACCTAGACCTTATCTCCAATCACTGCCCAGGGGTGAACGTGATGCAGAAATTAGAATTCCTCCTTCCCCATGGCCAGAAACCTTGTGGTTGGCATGTTGTCCAACGTTCAATTGGGAAAACCTGCATTGTCCGAAAGGCCAGGCCAGTGCTTGAGGGCCGCCTAGGGCACAGATATGCATTGTGACCTGCAGCGTGAGTCCCGTATTAAAGTAACGCCTCTCAGTGGCTGGACCAAGATCCTGCATATGGGGCTTGTCATATCCATAGGCCCCCCAGGCTTAACCAGAGGGCGAGTATTCCAGTTGTCAGTACCCACTGCTATGCTCTAGAATCCCTCTACTGGGGGGACACATGAAGCAGAAAACAGGACACTTCCTTCCCACAGAAGGACCCCAAACTCTTGGGGGCTGGACAAACTACCAGAGAGGGAGACTTCTACGACCCATGAGGCAACTCCTACATTAAACGGCCCTTGTGGACAAAACATCCAGAGACAAAAGCCTGAGCCACTGCCTCCCACTCACCCTTCTTTCATATCCAGAGGAGGTCCCCTCATGGACTGGAGATCAGGCCTGCCGTAACCTCGGCCCCAAACCTGAGCTGAGTTAGGGTTTTTGTATGTCTGTCTGCACAGCCATGGCCCACACAGCCTCCAGGCTGGGGTCTCTGGAGCCACACAAAAGTACTGTGCCTGCTCTCTCCTAAGAAACTGCCCATTCCATTGGCCACAACTCACAAAATATTAGAAACCTCAAGGTCCCCAAGACATCCCACTACCGCAAGCCGCACTGGACAAATAGGGGCATTATGACACAAGCTGAGCAACTACTACCTCCATGCAGACACACAGACAGATATCCGCAGAGACAGAAGATTGAACCAGACAGGACCCTAGGCCCTATTATGAACTCTTGCTTTGGTGTCCAGGTATCACTCCTCAGAGGCCTGGGTTCGAAGACCAGCATACGGAGCTTTCCTGAGGCACCAGACAGAAGACCTCTCATCTCCACATGGGAAGCTTCCTTGTTGGGGTTGTGTCAAGCCCTTCGGGTTGGAGAATCCTGCAGAGTCCCTTAGCTACTGCCACATTTCAAGGTCTCCATGGCCACCAACCCACATTATGACTCATCCTCGGCAGAGTCCATTTAAACTCAGCCTTCTGGGTAGCTCACCCAAGAGCCCGCAGATTGAGCGTGCCTTGTCTCCACCAGGCAATGGGAAGGTGAGTTGGCGTTTCTCGGCATCCATGCTTACGGCCCTGCTCTCGAGTCTTTCTGTATGGGGCATCCTGGAACCATCCAATAGTACTCGACTGTCCTGAAGAAGGAAACTTTGAAGTTTGGAGCAGCTCACAACTCCCAGCGTAGGGAAACCTCCCTGGCCTCAGGACGCCCCCACCCCCTTCAGGAAGGGGCCGTCATGGACACAAACTCCAGCTTGAGGCATCATCTGATACTCGCCCTGACCTCACCTGCAGGAGATCTCGATTCAGCCTCTCCAGAGTGGGCCTGCCATGCTCTTGGCCCCAAAACTCGTGCTAGCTTGTGTTTTCAGACTTCCTTCCTCACAATCCTGGCCACACACCTCCAGTTTGGCAATTCTGGAGACACAATGCAGCACTCTGCCTGCCCTCCAGAAGAAAAATGTTGCCCTATAGGGGCAAATGAGTAACAACCTGCATGCCACTCGACCATACCCCAATTATACAGTCTAGCCTGTGCACTAAGGCCCTGTCTGACACAGCCTGAGGGCAGACCTCCAGTCCAACACCCAGACAGCTGGCCGTACACAGAGCATATCACACCCACAATGGCTTTAGGCCATCATCTCTACCCAACCTCAGTTTTCACCTTCAGAACCTAGACCTTATCTCCACTCACTGCTCAGGAGTGAACGTGATGCAAGAATCAGAACTTCTCCTTCGCCTTGGCAAGAAACCTAGTGGTTGGCATGTTGTCCAATGTTCATTGTAGGAGAAAGCAGCATGGACTATGAGGCCCCACCTATTCCTGAGGGCCACAATGTGCACAAACACACATTGTGACCCTCAGCGTGAGCCCTATCCTCATGTAAAGCCTCTTAGTGACTGGAACAACAGCCCACATATGGGGCTTGCCAAGCTCCTAGTCCCCCAATCTCAACCAGAGTTCGAGATGTTTAGTCACCCCTACTCAGGGCTCTACTCTGGAATCCCTCTTTGGTGGGACAACTGAGGTAAAAAAAAAAATACAGAAAGGACTGTTCCCATCCACAGAATGGTCCCAACCACTTGGGATCAGGCCAAATCACCAGAGAAAGTAATGTCCATGGCCCTTGAGGACACCCCGACATTCCACGGCCACCGTTGACACAAAATCCAGAGACAAAAGCCTGAGCAAGCGCCACATACTCGCCCTTTGTTCATAGCCCGGAAAATTCTCACGGTCTGTAGATCGAGCCTTCATACATACATCCCCAAACCTAAGCTGAGTTTGTGTTTTCAGACTTCTGTCCCCACAGTCCTGGCCCACACACCATCCAAGTTGGGGCCCCTGGAGCCACACCTCAAAACTGTGGCTTATCTCTCCAGGGGAATTCTGCCATTTCCATTGGCCACAACCCTATAGATTAGGAGTATCCTCCAATCTCCCCGAGGCCATCCGAATAGTGTTGGCTGCCCAGGACACACAGGGATGATCTTTCACAAGTTAGGAAACTACCTCCACTCAGACCCAGAGACAGATATCCCCATAGAATAAGATTGAACTGGACAGGCACTTAGGCCCTAATCAGATCCATTGCTTTTGATTCCAGTCATCTCTCCTCAGAGGCCTGGTTTCCAATACCAGCATATGGGAGATTCCTTAGGCACTCATCAAAACAATTCTCTTCTCTACATAGGAAACATAATCTTTAGAGCTCCATCAAAACCTCCGTTATGAACATCCCTCAAGGCCCCGGATCAAGCACCCCATTCCAATGTCTACATGGACACAAATGCACATTATGACCCATCCTCAACTCACCCGTTCAACACACCTGCCTCGGTTGCTACCCTGGATCCAGCAGATCAAACTTGCCCTGGCTCTATGAGACACCTGGAATGGGAGGCAGGCTGCCCAGGCATCCATCCTTAGAACCCTGCTCTGGATAACTTCCTTATGGGATTCCGGGAGCCATCCAACAGGTCTCACCTGTCCCACAGAAGGAATCATTGCGGTTTGGACCATCTCACAATTCCCATCGTGGGAAAACCTCCATGTCCTCGTGACACCCTCCCCTTCATGAAGGGGCCGTCATGGACAGAAACTCCGACCTAAGCCAACGTCTGATCCTAGCTCTGTCTTCAGGTATACAGGATCTCGAATCATCTCTGCAGAGGGTGCCTGCCGTCCCCTCACCCCGAAATCTAAGTCTGGCTTGTGTTCTCAGAATTTTTTCCTCACACTCCTGGCCCACAAGCCTTCCAGTTTGGGAATTCTGGAGCCACTATGTGGCACTGTGTCTTCCCTCCAAAGAAAAACGTTGCCCTCTGGGGCTACCCAGTAACCACAAATGAGTACCATCCTGCACGAAACTCGACTGCACCCCAATGATACAGTCTAGCCTGGGCATTAATTTCCTGTCTGCCACAGCCTGAGCCTGCACCTCCCAACCCAAACTCAACAGCTGCCCGAACACTGAGCACATCAGACACACCATGGCCTTAGGTCTTCATCTCTACCCAACCTCAGTTCAGGCTTCAGAACCTAGACCTTAAATCCAATCACAGTCCAGGAGTGAAAGTGTTGCAGAAATTATAACTCCATCTTCCCCATGGCCAGAAAACTTGTGGTTACCATATTGTGCAACGTTCAGTGTAGGAGAAACCAGCATGGTACATTAGGCCACGCCCTGCCTTGAGGGGCTCCTTGGGCACAAAAACACATTGTGAAACTCAGTGTGAGACCTATCCTCAAGGAAGGCCTCTCAGTGTCTGGACCAACAGCCCACATATGGGGCTTGCCATGTTCTTAGGTCCCAATGTTAACCAGAGGTCTGGTTGTCCAGTTGCCCCAACCCACGACTCTGCTCTGGAATCCCTCTTTTGGTCGTCCACCTGAGGTAAAAAGAAAAACAAAAACAAAAACAAAAAAAATAAACAAAAAAAACAGAAAGGCCTCCTCTCTTCCGACAGAATGAACCCAAACTCTTGGGATCGGGTCAAATCCCCAGAAAGGGAGCCTCATCGATGGCACATGAGGACACCACAACATTCCATGGCAATCGGTGACACATTTCCAGAAAAAAAAAAAAAAAAGCATGAGAGCACCTCACATTCGCCCTTTTTTCATATCCCGAAGAGTTCTCCTCACGGTCTATAAATCAAGCCGGCCATACCTACATCCTCCAAACTAAGTAGAGTTTGTGTTTTCAGACTTTTGTCCAAATAGCCCTGGACCACACACGCTCCACACTTGGGTCCCTGGAGCCACACCTCAGGACTGTGCTTCCCTTTCAAGGGAATTCTTCCCATTCCATTGGCCACAACCTTGCAAATGAGGAAAAACCTCCAAAGTCACCGAGGCCATCTCAATAGTGTAGGCCGCCCAGGACAAACAGGGGTGATCTCAAACCAGTTGAGCAACTACCTCCACTCAGACAACAGATGTCCCCAGAGAAGAATATTGAACCGGACAGGCCCCTAGGCCCTAATCAAATCCATTGCTTTGGTTTCCAGGCATCTCTCCTCAGAGGCCTCGTTTCCAATACCAGCATATGGTGGTTTCCTGAGGCACCAATGAGAACAAATCTCGTCTCACCATGGAAAACTTGCTCATTGGAGCTTTGTCATAACCTCTGGTTAGGAGAATCCTTCACGGCCCTGGTGCCACTGCCCCAGACCAAGGTCTCCATGGACTCAAACCAACATTAAGACCATCCTCAGGAAAGTCCATTTCAACTCAGCCACCTCTGTTGCTACCCCAGGACAGCAGATCAAACGTTTCTCATTGCTAGGAGAAATTGGAAGGTGAGGCTGCTGCCCAGGCATCCATACGTAGAACCCTGTTCTGGAAAAATACCTTATAAGACGTCCTGGAGCCATCCAACAAATCTTAATTGGCCCAAAGAAGGAATCCTTGCAGTTTGGAGCATCTCAAAACTCCAATAGTTGCAAAACCCCCATGGCCTCATAATCCCCCCTCTTCTTGAAGGGGCCAACATGGACTGTGATTGGATTTAAGGTCTAGGTTCTGAAGCCAGAAAACTGAGGTTGGGAAGAGATGAAGACCTAAGGCCATGGTGTGTCTGATGTGCTCAGTGTTCGGCCAGCTGTTGAGTGTGGGTTGGGAGGTGCAGGTTCAGGCTGTGGCAGACAGGGAATCAATGCCCAGGCTAGACTGTATCATTGGGGTGCAGTCGAGTTTCGTGCAGGATGGTACTCATTTGTGGTTACTGGGTAGCCCCAAAGGGCAACGTTTTTCTTCTGGAGGGAAGACACAGTGCCACATAGTGGCTCCAGAATTCCCAAACTGGAAGGCTTGTGGCCCAGGAGTGTGAGGAAAAAATTCTGAGAACACAAGCCAGACTTAGATGTCGGGGTGAGGGGACGGCAGGCACCCTCTGCAGAGATGATTCGAGATCCCGTATACCTGAAGACAGAGCTAGGATCAGTAGTTGGCTTAGGTCGGAGTTTCTGTCCATGACGGCCCCTTCATGAAGGGGAGGGTGTCACGAGGACATGGAGGTTTTCCCACGATGGGAATTGTGAGATGCTCCAAACCGCAATGATTCCTTCTGTGGGACAGTCGAGACCTGTTGGATGGCTCAAGGACATCCCATAAGGATGTTATCCAGAGCAGGGTTCTAAGGATGGATGCCTGGGCAGCCTGCCTCCCATTCCAGGTGTCTCATAGAGCCAAGGCAAGTTCGATCTGCTGGATCTAGGGGAGCAACCGAGGCGGGTGTGTTGAAATGGGTGAGTTGAGGATGGGTCATAATGTGCATTTGTGTCCATGTAGACCTTGGAATGGGGTGCTTGATCCGGGGCCTTGAGGGATGTTCATAACCGGAGGTTTTGATGGAGCTCTAAGGAGTATGTTTCCTATGTAGAGAAGAGAATTGTTTTGATGAGTGCCTAAGGAATCTCCCATATGCTGGTATTGGAAACCAGGCCTCTGAGGAGAGATGACTGGAATCAAAAGCAATGGATCTGATTAGGGCCTAAGTGCCTGTCCAGTTCAATCTTATTCTCTGGGGATATCTGTCTCTGGGTCTGAGTGGAGGTAGTTTCCTAACTTTTGAGAGATCATCTCTGTTTATCCTGGGCAGCCAACACTATTCGGTTGGCCTCGGGGAGATTGGAGGATACTCCTAATCTATAGGGTTGTGGCCAATGGAAATGGCAGAATTCCCCTGGAGAGGGAAGCCACAGTCCTGAGGTGTGGCTCCAGGGGCCCCAACTTGGATGGTGTGTGGGCCAGGACTGTGGGGACAGAAGACTGAATACACAAACTCAGCTTAGGTTTGGGGATGTATGTATGAAGGCTCGATCTACAGACCGTGAGAATTTTCCGGGCTATGAACAAAGGGCGAGTATGTGGCGCTTGCTCAGGCTTTTGTCTCTGGATTTTGTGTCAACGGTGGCCGTGGAATGTCGGGGTGTCCTCAAGGGCCATGGACAATTCTTTCTCTGATGATTTGGCCTGATCCCAAATCATTCTGTGGATGGGAAGAGTCCTTTCTGTATTTTTTTTTTTTACCTCAGGTGTCCCACCAAAGAGGGATTCCAGAGTAGAGCCCTGAGTAGGGGTGACTAGACATCTCGAACTCTGGTTGAGATTGGGGGACTAGGGGCCTGGCAAGCCCCATATGTGGGCTGTTGTTCCAGTCACTAAGAGGCTTTACATGAAGATAGGGCTCACGCTGAGGGTCACAATGTGTGTTTGTTCACATTGTGGACCTCAGGGATAGCTGGGGCCTCATAGTCCATGCTGCTTTCTCCTACAATGAACATTGGACAACATGCCAACCACTAGGTTTCTTACCAAAGAGAAGGAGAAGTTCTGATTCTTGCATCACGTTCACTCCTGAGCTGTGAGTGGAGATAAGGTCTAGGTTCTGAAGTTGAAAACTGAGGTTGGGTAGAGATGATGGCCTAAAGCCATTGTGGGTGTGATATGCTCTGTGTACGGCCAGCTGTCTGGGTGTTGGACTGGAGGTCTGCCCTCAGGCTGTGTCAGACAGGGCTTTAGTGCACAGGCTAGACTGTATAATTGGGGTATGGTCGAGTGGCATGCAGGTTGTTACTCATTTGGCGTTTCTGGTTAGCCCTATAGGGCAACATTTTTCTTCTGGAGGGCAGGCAGAGTGCTGCATTGTGTCTCCAGAATTTCCAAACTGGAGGGGTGTGGCCAGGATTGTGAGGAAGGAAGTCTGAAAACACAAGCTAGCACGAGTTTTGGGGCCAAGAGCATGGCAGGACCACTCTGCAGAGGCTGAATCGAGATCTCCTGCAGGTGAGGTCAGGGCGAGTATCAGATGTTGCCTCAAGCTGGAGTTTGTGTCCATGACGGCCCCTTCCTGAAGGGGGTGGGGGCGTCATGAGGCCAGGGAGGTTTCCCTACGCTGGGAGTTGTGAGCTGCTCCAAACTTCAAAGTTTCCTTCTTCAGGACAGTCGAGTACTATTGGATGGTTCCAGGATGCCCCATACAGAAAGACTCGAGAGCAGGGCCGTAAGCATGGATGCCGAGAAACGCCAACTCACCTTCCCATTGCCTGGTCGAGACAAGGCACGCTCAAACTGCGGGCTCTTGGGTGAGCTCAAGAAGGCTGAGTTTAAATGGACTCTCCTGAGGATGAGTCATAATGTGGGTTGGTGGCCATGGAGACCTTGGAATGTGGCAGTAGCTAAGGGACTCTGCAGGATTCTCCAACCCGAAGGGCTTGACACAACCCCAACAAGGAAGCTTCCCATGTGGAGATGAGAGGTCTTCTGTCTGGTGCCTCAGGAAAGCCCCGTATGCTGGTCTTCGAAACCAGGCCTCTGAGGAGTGATACCTGGACACCAAAGCAAGAGTTCATAATAGGGCCTAGGGGCCTGTCTGGTTCAATCTTCTGTCTCTGCGGATATCTGTCTGTGTGTCTGCATGGAGGTAGTAGTTGCTCAACTTGTGTCATAATGCCCCTATTTGTCCAGTGCGGCTTGCGGTAGTGGGATGTCCTTGGGGATATTGAGGTTTCTACTATTTTGTAGAGTTGTGGCCAATGGAATGGGCAGTTTCTTAGGAGAGAGCAGGCACAGTACTGTGGTGTGGCTCCAGAGACCCCAGCCTGGAGGCTGTGTGGGCCATGGCTGTGCAGACAGACATCCAAACACCCTAACTCAGCTCAGGTTTGGGGCCGAGGTTACGGCAGGCCTGATCTACAGTCCATGAGGGGAGTTCTTCTGGATATGAAAGAAGGGTGAGAGGGAGGCAGTAATTCCGGCTTTTGTCTCTGGATGTTTTGTCCACAAAAGCCGTTTAATGTAGGAGTTGCCTCATGGGTCGTAGAAGTCTCCCTCTCTGGTAGTTTGTCCAGCCCCCAAGAGTTTGGGGTCATTCTGTGGGAAGGGAAGTGTCCTGTTTTCTGCTTCATGTGTCCCCCCAGTAGAGGGATTCTAGAGCATAGCAGTGGGTACTGACAACTGGAATACTCGCCCTCTGGTTAAGCCTAGGGGCCTATGTATATGAAAAGCCCCATATGCAGGATCTGGTCCAGCCACTGAAAGGCGTTACTTTAATACTGGACTCACGCTGCAGGTCACAATGCATGTCTGTGCCCTAGGCGGCCCTCAAGCACTGGCGTGGCCTTTCGGACAATGCAGGTTTTCCCACATTGAACGTTGGACAACATGCCAACCACAAGGTTTCTGGCCATGGGGAAGGAGGAATTCTAATTTGTGCATCACGTTCACCCCTGGGCAGTGATTGGAGATAAGGTCTAGGTTTTGAAACCTGAAAACCGAGGTTGGGAAGAGATGACGACCTACAGCCATAGCGGGTCCTATGTGTCCAGGTTGGGGCCAGCTGTCTGGGTGTCGTTTGGGATGTCTTGTCTCAGGCTGTGCCAGACAGGGCATTAGTATACAGGGTGGGCTGTATAATTGCTTTACAATCGAGTGGCATGCATTAGAAAATCATTTGGGGTTTCTTATTAGCAGCATAGGGCAAAGTTTTTCTTCTGGAGGGCAGGCAGCATGCTGCAATGTGGCTTCGGAATTCCCAAACTGGAGGGCTTATGGGCCAGGAGAGTGAGGACGGAAGTCTGAGAACACAAGCTAGGCTTAGGTTTCGGGGCAAGGACATGGCAGGCACACTCTGCAGAGCTGAATTGAGATCTCATGCGTCTGAAGTCAGGTCGAGGTTCAGACTTTGGCTCAGGTTTGAGTTTCTGACCATGTTGGCCCCTACAGGAAGGGGGGGCATTATGAGGCCATGGGGGTTTTCCCACTATTGGAGTTGTGAGATGCTCCAAACCGCAAGGATTCCCTCTGTGGGACAATTAAGATTTGTTGGATGGCTCCAGGACGACTTATAAGGTATTTTTCCAGAACAGGGTTCTAAGTATGGATGCCTGGGCAGCCAGCCTCACATTCCAATTGTCTCCTAGCAACAAGAAACGTTTGATCTGCTGGCTTGGGGTAGCAACAGAGGGGGCTGAGTTGAAATGGACTTTCCTGAGGATGGTCTTAATGTTGGATTGAGTCCATGGAGACCTTGGTCTGGGGCAGTGGCACCAGGGCCCTGAAGGATTCTCCTAACCAGAGGTTATGACAAAGCTCCAATGAGCAAGTTTTCCATGTGGAGACGAGATTTGTTCTCATTGGTGCCACAGGAAACCACCATATGCTGGTATTGGAAACGAGGCCTCTGAGGAGAGATGCCTGGAAACCAAAGCAATGGATCTGATTAGGGCTTAGGATCCTGTCCGGTTCAATATTCTTCTCTGGGGACATCTGTTGTCTGAGTGGAGGTAGTTGCTCAGCTGGTTTGAGATCACCCCTGATTGTCCTGGGCGGCCTACACTATTGGGATGGCCTCGGTGACTTTGGAGGTTTTTCCTCATTTGCAAGGTTGTGGCCAATGGAATGGGAAGAATTCCCTTGAAAGGGAAGCACAGTCCTGAGGTGTGGCTCCAGGGACCCAAGTGTGGAGCGTGTGTGGTCCAGGGCTATTTGGTCAAAAGTCTGAAAACACAAACTCCACTTAGGTTGTGGGATGTAGGTATGGCCGGCCCGATCTATAGACCGTGAGGAGAACTCTTCGGCATATGAACAAAGGGCGAATGTGAGGTGCTTGCTCATGCTTTTTATTTTTTTATTTTTTTTTTTCTGGAAATGTGTCACCGATTGCCATGGAATGTCGGGGTGTCCTCATGGGCCATCGATGAGGCTCCCTTTCTGGGGATTTAACCAGATCCCAAGAGTTTGGGGTCATTCTGTTGTAAGGGAGGAGGCCTTTCTGGTTGTTTTTTTGTTTATTTTTATTTATTTATTTATTTTTTTTACCTTAGGTGGACCACCAAAAGAGGGATTCCAGAGCAGAGTCGTGGGTGGGGGCAACTGGACAACCTGACCTCTGGTTAACATTGGGACCTAAGAACATGGCAAGCCCCATATGTGGGCTCTTGGACCAGACACGGAGAGGCTTTCCTTGAGGATAGGTCTCGCACTGAGTTTCACAATGTGTTTTTGTGCCCAAGGAGCCCCTCAAGTCAGGGCGTGGCCTAATGTACCATGCTGGTTTCTCCTACACTGAACGTTGCACAATATGGCAACCAAAAGTTTTCTGGCCATGGGGAAGAAGGAGTTCTATTTTCTGCAACTCTTTCACTCCTGGACTGTGATTGGATTTAAGGTCTAGGTTCTGAAGCCTGAAAACTGAGGTTGGGAAGAGATGAAGACCTAAGGCCATGGTGTGTCCGATGTGCTCAGCGTTCGGCCAGCTGTTGAGTGTGAGTTGGGAGCGGCAGGCTCAGGCTGTGGCAGACAGGGAATTAATGCCCAGGCTAGACTGTATCATTAGGGTGCAGTCGAGTTTCGTGCAGGATGGTACTCATTTGTGGTTACTGGGTAGCCCCAAAGGGCAACGTTTTTCTTCTGGAGGGAAGACACAGTGCCACATAGTGGCTCCAGAATTCCCAAACTGGAAGGCTTGTGGGCCAGGAGTGTGAGGAAAAAATTCTGAGAACACAAGCCAGACTTAGATTTCGGGGTGAGGGGACGGCAGGCACCCTCTGCAGAGATGATTCGAGATCCCGTATAACTGAAGACAGAGCTAGGATCAGAAGTTGGCTTAGGTCGGAGTTTCTGTCCATGACGGCCCCTTCATGAAGGGGAGGGTGTCACGAGGACATGGAGGTTTTCCCACGATGGGAATTGTGAGATGCTCCAAACCGCAATGATTCCTTCTGTGGGACAGTCGAGACCTGTTGGATAGCTCCAGGACATCCCATAAGGAAGTTATCCAGAGCAGGGTTCTAAGGATGGATGCCTGGGCAGCCTGCCTCCCATTCCAGGTGTCTCATAGAGCCAAGGCAAGTTCGATCTGCTGGATCTAGGGGAGCAACCGAGGCGGGTGTGTTGAAATGGGTGAGTTGAGGATGGGTCATAATGTGCATTTGTGTCCATGTAGACCTTGGAATGGGGTGCTTGATCCGGGGCCTTGAGGGATGTTCATAACCGGGGGTTTTGATGGAGCTCTAAAGAGTATGTTTCCTATGTAGAGAAGAGAATTGTTTTGATGAGTGCCTAAGGAATCTCCCATATGCTGGTATTGGAAACCAGGCCTCTGAGGAGAGATGACTGGAATCAAAAGCAATGGATCTGATTAGGGCCTAAGTGCCTGTCCAGTTCAATCTTATTCTCTGGGGATATCTGTCTCTGGGTCTGAGTGGAGGTAGTTTCCTAACTTGTGAGAGATCATCCCTGTTTGTCCTGGGCAGCCAACACTATTCGGATGGCCTCGGGGAGATTGGAGGATACTCCTAATCTATAGGGTTGTGGCCAATGGAAATGGCAGAATTCCCCTGGAGAGGGAAGCCACAGTCCTGAGGTGTGGCTCCAAGGGCCCCAACTTGGATGGTGTGTGGGCCAGGACTGTGGGGACAGAAGTCTGAAAACACAAACTCAGCTTAGGTTTGGGGATGTATGTATGAAGGCTCGATCTACAGACCGTGAGAATTTTCCGGGCTATGAACAAAGGGCGAGTATGTGGCGCTTGCTCAGGCTTTTGTCTCTGGATTTTGTGTCAACGGTGGCCGCGGAATGTCGGGGTGTCCTCAAGGGCCATGGACAATTCTTTCTCTGATGATTTGGCCTGATCCCAAGTGGTTGGGATCATTCTGTGGATGGGAAGAGTCCTTTCTGTATTTTTTTTTTTTTACCTCAGGGGTCCCACCAAAGAGGGATTCCAGAGTAGAGCCCTGAGTAGGGGTGACTAGACATCTCGAACTCTGGTTGAGATTGGGGGACTAGGGGCTTGGCAAGCCCCATATGTGGGCTGTTGTTCCAGTCACTAAGAGGCTTTACATGAGGATAGGGCTCACGCTGAGGGTCACAATGTGTGTTTGTGCACATTGTGGCCCTCAGGGATAGGTGGGGTTTCATAGTCCATGCTGCTTTCTCCTACAATGAACATTGGACAACATGCCAACCACTAGGTTTCTTGCCAAGGCGAAGGAGAAGTTCTGATACTTGCATCACGTTCACTCCTGAGCAGTGAGTGGAGATAAGGTCTAGGTTCTGAAGGTGAAAACTGAGGTTGGGTAGAGATGATGGCCTAAAGCCATTGTGGGTGTGATATGCTCTGTGTACGGCCAGCTGTCTGGGTGTTGGACTGGATGTCTGCCCTCAGGCGGTGTCAGACAGGGCTTTAGTGCACAGGCTAGACTGTATAATTGGGGTATGGTCGAGTGGCATGCAGGTTGTTACTCATTTGGCGTTTCTGGTTAGCCCTATAGGGCAACATTTTTCTTCTGGAGGGCAGGCAGAGAGCTGCATTGTGTCTCCAGAATTGCCAAACTGGAGGGGTGTGGCCAGGATTGTGAGGAAGGAAGTCTGAAAACACAAGCTAGCACGAGTTTTGGGGCCAAGAGCATGGCAGGCCCACTCTGCAGAGGCTGAATCGAGATCTCCTGCAGATGAGGTCAGGGGGAGTATCAGATGTTGCCTCAAGCTGGAGTTTGTGTCCATGACGGCCCCTTCCTGAAGGGGGTGGGGGCGTCATGAGGCCAGGGAGGTTTCCCTACGCTGGGAGTTGTGAGCTGCTCCAAACTTCAAAGTTTCCTTCTTCAGGACAGTCGAGTACTATTGGATGGTTCCAGGATGCCCCATACAGAAAGACTCGAGAGCAGGGCCGTAAGCATGGATGCCGAGAAACGCCAACTCACCTTCCCATTGCCTGGTCGAGACAAGGCACGCTCAATCTGCGGGCTCTTGGGTGAGCTACCCAGAAGGCTGAGTTTAAATGGACTCTCCTGAGGATGAGTCATAATGTGGGTTGGTGGCCATGGAGACCTTGGAATGTGGCAGTAGCTAAGGGACTCTGCAGGTTTCTCCAACCCGAAGGGCTTGACACAACCCCAACAAGGAAGCTTCCCATGTGGAGATGAGAGGTCTTCTGTCTGGTGCCTCAGGAAAGCCCCGTATGCTGGTCTTCGAACCCAGGCCTCTGAGGAGTGATACCTGGACACCAAAGCAAGAGTTCATAATAGGGCCTAGGGGCCTGTCTGGTTCAATCTTCTGTCTCTGCGGATATCTGTCTTTGTGTCTGCATGGAGGTAGTAGTTGCTCAGCTTGTGTCATAATGCCCTTATTTGTCCAGTGCGGCTTGCGGTAGTGGGATGTCCTTGGGGACCTTGAGGTTTCTACTATTTTGTAGAGTTGTGGCCAATGGAATGGGCAGTTTCTTAGGAGAGAGCAGGCACAGTACTGTGGTGTGGCTCCAGAGACCCCAGCCTGGAGGCTGTGTGGGCCATGGCTGTGCAGACAGACATCCAAAAACCCTAACTCAGCTCAGGTTTGGGGCCGAGGTTACGGCAGGCCTGATCTACAGTCCATGAGGGGAGCTCCTCTGGATATGAAAGAAGGGTGAGAGGGAGGCAGTCGCTCAGGCTTTTGTCTCTGGATGTTTTGTCCACAATGGCCGTGTAATGTAGGAGTTGCCTCATGGGTCGTAGAAGTCTCCCTCTCTGGTAGTTTGTCCAGCCCCCAAGAGTTTGGGGTCCTTCTGTGGGAATGGAAGTGTCCTGTTTTCTGCTTCATGTGTCCGCCCAGTAGAGGGATTCTAGAGCATAGCAGTGGGTACTGACAACTGGAATACTCGCCCTCTGGTTAAGCCTGGGGGCCTATGGATATAACAAGCCCCATATGCAGGATCTTGGTCCAGCCACTGAATGGCGTTACTTTAATACGGGACTCACGCTGCAGGTCACAATGCATGTCTGTGCCCTAGGCGGCCCTCAAGCACTGGCGTGGCCTTTCGGACAATGCAGGTTTTCCCACATTGAACGTTGGACAACATGCCAACCACAAGGTTTCTGGCCATGGGGAAGGAGGAATTCTAATTTCTGCATCACGTTCACCCCTGGGCAGTGATTGGAGATAAGGTCTAGGTTCTGAAGCCTGAAAACCGAGGTTGGGAAGAGATGACGACCTACAGGCATAGCGGGTCCTATGTGTCCAGGTTGGGGCCAGCTGTCTGGGTGTCGTTTGGGATGTCTTGTCTCAGGCTGTGCCAGACAGGGCATTAGTATACAGGGTGGGCTGTATAATTGCTTTACAATCGAGTGGCATGCATTAGAAAATCATTTGGGGTTTCTTATTAGCAGCATAGGGCAAAGTTTTTCTTCTGAAGGGCAGGCAGCATGCTGCATTGTGGCTTCGGAATTCCCAAACTGGGGGGCATATGGGCCAGGAGAGTGAGGACGGAAGTCTGAGAACACAAGCTAGGCTTAGGTTTCGGGGCAAGGACATGGCAGGCACACTCTGCAGAGCTGAATTGAGATCTCATGCGTCTGAAGTCAGGTCGAGGTTCAGACTTTGGCTCAGGTTTGAGTTTCTGTCCATGTTGGCCTTTTCAGGAAGGGGGGGCATTATGAGGCCATGGGGGTTTTCCCACTATTGGAGTTGTGAGATGCTCCAAACCGCAAGGATTCCTTCTGTGGGACAATTAAGATTTGTTGGATGGCTCCAGGACGTCTTATAAGGTATTTTTCCAGAACAGGGTTCTAAGTATGAATGCCTGGGCAGACAGCCTCACATTCCAATTGTCTCCTAGCAACAAGAAACGTTTGATCTGCTGGCTTGGGGTAGAAACAGAGGGGGCTGAGTTGAAATGGACTTTCCTGAGGATGGTCTTATGTTGGATTGAGTCCATGGAGACCTTAGTATGGGGCAGTGGCACCAGGGCTCTGAAGGATTCTCATAACCAGAGGTTATGACAAAGCTCCAATGAGCAAGTTTCCCATTGGGAGGCGAGATTTGTTCTTATTGGTGCCTCAGGAAACCACCATATGCTGGTATTGGAAACGAGGCCTCTGAGGAGAGATGCCTGGAAACCAAAGCAATGGATCTGATTAGGGCCTAGGGTCCTCTTCCGTTCAATATTCTTCTCTGGGGACATCTGTTGTCTGAGTGGAGGTAGTTGCTCAGCTGGTTTGAGATCACCCCTGTTTGTCCTGGGCGGCCTACACTATTGGGATGGCCTCGGTGACTTTGGAGGTTTTTCCTCATTTGCAAGGTTGTGGCCAATGGAATGGGAAGAATTCCCTTGAAAGGGAAGCACAGTCCTGAGGTGTGGCTCCAGGGACCCAAGTGTGGAGCGTGTGTGGTCCAGGGCTATTTGGTCAAAAGTCTGAAAACACAAACTCCACTTAGGTTGGGGGATGTAGGTATGGCCGGCCCGATCTATAGACCGTGAGGAGAACTCTTCGGCATATGAACAAAGGGCGAATGTGAGGTGCTTGCTCATACTTTTTTTTTTTTTTATGGAAATGTGTCACCGATTGCCATGGAATGTCGGGGTGTCCTCATGGGCCATCGATGAGGCTCCCTTTCTGGGGATTTGACCAAATCCCAAGAGTTTGGGGTCATTCTGTCGTAAGGGAGGAGTCCTTTCTGGTTTTTTTGATTATTTTTATTTATTTATTTTTTTTTTTTTTACCTCAGGTGGACCACCAAAAGAGGGATTCCAGAGCAGTGTCGTGGGTGGGGGCAACTGGACAACCAGACCTCTGGTTAACATTGGGAGCTAAGAACATGGCAAGCCCCATATGTGGGTCTTGATCCAGACACTGAGAGGCCTTCCTTTAGGATAGGTCTCGCACTGAGTTTCACAATGTGTTTTTGTGCCCAAGGAGCCCCTCAAGTCAGGGCGTGGCCTAATGTACCATGCTGGTTTCTCCTACACTGAACGTTGCACAATATGGCAACCAAAAGGTTTCTGGCCATGGGGAAGAAGGAGTTCTATTTTCTGCAACTCTTTCACTCCTGGACTGTGATTGGATTTAAGGTCTAGGTTCTGAAGCCTGAAAACTGAGGTTGGGAAGAGATGAAGACCTAAGGCCATGGTGTGCCGATTGCTCAGTGTTCGGCCAGCTGTTGAGTGTGGGTTGGGAGGTGCAGGCTCAGGCTGTGGCAGACAGGGAATTAATGCCCAGGCTAGACTGTATCATTGGGGTGCAGTCGAGTTTCGTGCAGGATGGTACTCATTTGTGGTTACTGGGTAGCCCCAAAGGGCAACGTTTTTCTTCTGGAGGGAAGACACAGTGCCACATAGTGGCTCCAGAATTCCCAAACTGGAAGGCTTGTGGGCCAGGAGTGTGAGGAAAAAATTCTGAGAACACAAGCCAGACTTAGATTTCGGGGTGAGGGGACGGCAGGCACCCTCTGCAGAGATGATTCGAGATCCCGTATACCTGAAGACAGAGCTAGGATCAGAAGTTGGCTTAGGTCGGAGTTTCTGTCCATGACGGCCCCTTCATGAAGGGGAGGGTGTCACGAGGACATGGAGGTTTTCCCACGATGGGAATTGTGAGATGCTCCAAACCACAATGATTCCTTCTGTGGGACAGTCGAGACCTGTTGGATAGCTCCAGAACATCCCATAAGGAAGTTATCCAGAGCAGGGTTCTAAGGATGGATGCCTGGGCAGCCTGCCTCCCATTCCAGGTGTCTCATAGAGCCAAGGCAAGTTCGATCTGCTGGAACTAGGGGAGCAACCGAGGCGGGTGTGTTGAAATGGGTGAGTTGAGGATGGGTCATAATGTGCATTTGTGTCCATGTAGACCTTGGAATGGGGTGCTTGATCCGGGGCCTTGAGGTATGTTTATAACCGGAGGTTTTGTTGGAGCTCTAAAGAGTATGTTTCCTATGTAGAGAAGAGAATTGTTTTGATGAGTGCCTAAGGAATCTCCCATATGCTGGTATTGGAAACCAGGCCTCTGAGGAGAGATGACTGGAATCAAAAGCAATGGATCTGATTAGGGCCTAAGTGCCTGTCCAGTTCAATCTTATTCTCTGGGGATATCTGTCTCTGGGTCTGAGTGGAGGTAGTTTCCTAACTTGTGAGAGATCATCCCTGTTTGTCCTGGGCAGCCAACACTATTCGGATGGCCTCGGGGAGATTGGAGGATACTCCTAATCTATAGGGTTTTGGCCAATGGAAATGGCAGAATTCCCCTGGAGAGGGAAGCCACAGTCCTGAGGTGTGGCTCCAGGGGCCCCACTTGGATGGTGTGTGGGCCAGGACTGTGGAAACAGAAGTCTGAAAACACAAACTCAGCTTAGCTTTGGGGATGTATGTATGAAGGCTCGATCTACAGACCGTGAGAATTTTCCGGGCTATGAACAAAGGGCGAGTATGTGGCGCTTGCTCAGGCTTTTGTCTCTGGATTTTGTGTCAACGGTGGCCGCGGAATGTCGGGGTGTCCTCCAGGGCCATGGACAATTCTTTCTCTGATGATTTGGCCTGATCCCAAGTGGTTGGGATCATTCTGTGGATGGGAAGAGTCCTTTCTGTATTTTTTTTTTACCTCAGGTGTCCCACCAAAGAGGGATTCCAGAGTAGAGCCCTGAGTAGGGGTGACTAGACATCTCGAACTCTGGTTGAGATTGGGGGACTAGGGGCCTGGCAAGCCCCATATGTGGGCTGTTGTTCCAGTCACTAAGAGGCTTTACATGAGGATAGGCCTCACGCTGAGGGTCTCAATGTGTGTTTGTGCACATTGTGGCCCTCAGGGATAGGTGGGGCCTCATAGTCCATGCTGCTTTCTCCTACAATGAACATTGGACAACATGCCAACCACTAGGTTTCTTGCCAAGGCGAAGGAGAAGTTCTGATTCTTGCATCACGTTCACTCCTGAGCAGTGAGTGGAGATAAGGTCTAGGTTCTGAGGGTGAAAACTGAGGTTGGGTAGAGATGATGGCCTAAAGCCATTGTGGGTGTGATATGCTCTGTGTACGGCCAGCTGTCTGGGTGTTGGACTGGAGGTCTGCCCTCAGGCTGTGTCAGACAGGGCTTTAGTGCACAGGCTAGACTGTATAATTGGGGTATGGTCGAGTGGCATGCAGGTTGTTACTCATTTGGCGTTTCTGGTTAGCCCTATAGGGCAACATTTTTCTTCTGGAGGGCAGGCAGAGTGCTGCATTGTGTCTCCAGAATTGCCAAACTGGAGGGGTGTGGCCAGGATTGTGAGGAAGGAAGTCTGAAAACACAAGCTAGCACGAGTTTTGGGGCCAAGAGCATGGCATGCCCACTCTGCAGAGGCTGAATCGAGATCTCCTGCAGGTGAGGTCAGGGCGAGTATCAGATGTTGCCTCAAGCTGGAGTTTGTGTCCATGACGGCCCCTTCCTGAAGGGGGTGGGGGCGTCATGTGGCCAGGGAGGTTTCCCTACGCTGGGAGTTGTGAGCTGCTCCAAACTTCAAAGTTTCCTTCTTCAGGACAGTCGAGTACTATTGGATGGTTCCAGGATGCCCCATACAGAAAGACTCGAGAGCAGGGCCGTAAGCATGGATGCCGAGAAACGCCAATTCACCTTCCCATTGCCTGATCCAGACAAGGCACGCTCTATCTGCAGGCTCTTGGGTGAGCTACCCAGAAGGCTGAGTTTAAATGGACTCTCCTGAGGATGAGTCATAATGTGGGTTGGTGGCCATGGAGACCTTGGAATGTGGCAGTAGCTAAGGGACTCTGCAGGATTCTCCAACCCGAAGGGCTTGACACAACCCCAACAAGGAAGCTTCCCATGTGGAGATGAGAGGTCTTCTGTCTGGTGCCTCAGGAAAGCCCCGTATGCTGGTCTTCGAACCCAGGCCTCTGAGGAGTGATACCTGGACACCAAAGCAAGAGTTCATAATAGGGCCTAGGGGCCTGTCTGGTTCAATCTTCTGTCTCTGCGGATATCTGTCTGTGTGTCTGCATGGAGGTAGTAGTTGCTCAACTTGTGTCATAATGCCCCTATTTGTCCAGTGCGGCTTGCGGTAGTGGGATGTCCTTGGGGACCTTGAGGTTTCTACTATTTTGTAGAGTTGTGGCCAATGGAATGGGCAGTTTCTTAGGAGAGAGCCGGCACAGCACTGTGGTGTGGCTCCAGAGACCCCAGCCTGGAGGCTGTGTGGGCCATGGCTGTGCAGACAGACATCCAAAAACCCTAACTCAGCTCAGGTTTGGGGCCGAGGTTACGGCAGGCCTGATCTACAGTCCATGAGGGGAGTTCCTCTGGATATGAAAGAAGGGTGAGAGGGAGGCAGTCGCTCAGGCTTTTGTCTCTGGATGTTTTGTCCACAATGGCCGTTTAATGTAGGAGTTGCCTCATGGGTCGTAGAAGTCTCCCTCTCTGGTAGTTTGTCCAGCCCCCAAGAGTTTGGGGTCCTTCTGTGGGAAGGGAAGTGTCCTGTTTTCTGCTTCATGTGTCCCCCCAGTAGAGGGATTCTAGAGCACAGCAGTGGGTACTGACAACTGGAATACTCGCCCTCTGGTTAAGCCTGGGGGCCTATGGATATGACAAGCCCCATATGCAGGATCTTGGTCCAGCCACTGAAAGGCGTTACTTTAATACGGGACTCACGCTGCAGGTCACAATGCATGTCTGTGCCCTAGGCGGCCCTCAAGCACTGGCGTGGCCTTTCGGACAATGCAGGTTTTCCCACATTGAACGTTGGACAACATGCCAACCACAAGGTTTCTGGCCATGGGGAAGGAGGAATTCTAATTTCTGCATCACGTTCACCCCTGGGCAGTGATT
This sequence comes from Mustela nivalis, assembly GCF_964662115.1. NCBI lineage: Eukaryota > Metazoa > Chordata > Mammalia > Carnivora > Mustelidae > Mustela > Mustela nivalis. Next base: position 125,123 of record NW_028136551.1, read on the forward strand.
GGAGATAAGGTCTAGGTTCTGAAGCCTGAAAACCGAGGTTGGGAAGAGATGACGACCTACAGGCATAGCGGGTCCTATGTGTCCAGGTTGGGGCCAGCTGTCTGGGTGTCGTTTGGGATGTCTTGTCTCAGGCTGTGCCAGACAGGGCATTAGTATACAGGGTCGGCTGTATAATTGCTTTACAATCGAGTGGCATGCATTAGAAAATCATTTGGGGTTTCTTATTAGCAGCATAGGGCAAAATTTTTCTTCTGAAGTGCAGGCAGTATGCTGCATTGTGGCTTCGGAAGTCCCAAACTGGAGGGCTTATGGGCCAGGAGAGTGAGGACGGAAGTCTGAGAACACAAGCTAGGCTTAGGTTTCGGGGCAAGGACATGGCAGGCACACTCTGCAGAGCTGAATTGAGATCTCATGCGTCTGAAGTCAGGTCGAGGTTCAGACGTTGGCTCAGGTTTGAGTTTCTGTCCATGTTGGCCCCTTCAGGAAGGGGGGGCATTATCAGGACATGGGGGTTTTCCCACTATTGGAGTTGTGAGATGCTCCAAACCGCAAGGATTCCTTCTGTGGGACAATTAAGATTTGTTGGATGGCTCCAGGTCGTCTTATAAGGTATTTTTCCAGAACAGCGTTCTAAGTATGGATGCCTGGGCAGCCAGCCTCACATTCCAATTGTCTCCTAGCAACAAGAAACGTTTGATCTGCTGGCTTGGGGTAGCAACAGAGGGGGCTGAGTTGAAATGGACTTTCCTGAGGATGGTCTTAATGTTGGATTGAGTCCATGGAGACCTTGGTATGGGGCAGTGGCACCAGGGCCCTGAAGGATTCTCCTAACCACAGGTTATGACAAAGCTCCAATGAGCAAGTTTTCCATGGGGAGACGAGATTTGTTCTTATTGGTGCCTCAGGAAACCACCATATGCTGGTATTGGAAACGAGGCATTGAGGAGAGATGCCTGGAAACCAAAGCAATGGATCTGATTAGGGCCTAGGGTCCTGTCCGGTTCAATATTCTTCTCTGGGGACATCTGTTGTCTGAGTGGAAGTAGTTGCTCAGCTGGTTTGAGATCACCCCTGTTTGTCCTGGTCGGCCTACACTATTGGGTTGGCCTCGGTGAATTTGGAGGTTTTTCCTCATTTGCAAGGTTGTGGCCAATGGAATGAGAAGAATTCCCTTGAAAGGGAAGCACAGTCCTGAGGTGTGGCTCCAGGGACCCAGTGTGGAGCGTGTGTGGTCCAGGGCTATTTGGTCAAAAGTCTGAAAGCACAAACTCCACTTAGGTTAGGGGATATAGGTATGGCCGGCCGATCTATAGACCGTGAGGAGAACTCTTTGACATATGAACAAAGGACGAATGTGAGGTCCTTGCCTATGTTTTTTTATTTTTTTCTGGAAATGTGTCACCGATTGCCATGGAATGTCGGGGTGTCCTCATGGGCCATCGATGAGGCTCCCTTTCTGGGGATTTGACCCGTTCCCAAGAGTTGGGGGTCATTCTGACGGAAGGGAGGAGGCCTTTCTGTTTTTTTTTTTTATTTTTTTTGTTTTTTGTTTTTGTTTTTGTTTTTTTTACCTCAGGTGGACCACCAAAAGAGGGATTCCAGAGCAGAGTCGTGGGTGGGGGCAACTGGACAACCAGACCTCTGGTTAACATTGGGACCTAAGAACATGGCAAGCCCCACATGTGGGTTCTCGGTTCAGGCACAGAGAGGCCTTCCTTGAGGATAGGTCTCACACTGAGTTTCACAATGTGTTTTTGTGCCCAAGGAGCCCCTCAAGGCAGGGCGTGGCCTAATGTACCATGCTGGTTTCTCCTACACTGAACGTTGCACAATATGGCAACCAAAAGTTTTCTAGCCATGGGGGAGAAGGAGTTCTATTTTCTGCAACACTTTCACTCCTGGACTGTGATTGGATTTAAGGTCTAGGTTCTGAAGCCTGAAAACTGAGGTTGGGAAGACATGAAGACCTAAGGCCATGGTGTGTCTGATGTGCTCAGTGTTCGGCCAGCTGTTGAGTGTGGGTTGGGAGGGGCAGGCTCAGGCTGTGGCAGACAGGGAATTAGTGCCCAGGCTACACTGTATCATTGGGGTTCAGTCGAGTTTCCTGCAGGATGGTACTCATTTGTGGTTACTGGGTAGCCCCAAAGGGCAACGTTTTTCTTCTGGAGGGAAGACACAGTGCCACATAGTGGCTCCAGAATTCCCAAACTGGAAGGCTAGTGGGCCAGGAGTGTGAGGAAAAAATTCGGAGAACACAAGCCAGACTTAGATTTCGGGGTGAGGGGACGGCAGGCACCCTCTGCAGAGATGATTCGAGATCCCGTATACCTGAAGACAGAGCTAGGATCAGAAGTTGGCTTAGGTCGGAGTTTCTGTCCATGACGGCCCCTTCATGAAGGGGAGGGTGTCACGAGGACATGGAGGTTTTCCCACGATGGGAATTGTGAGATGCTCCAAACCGCAATGATTCCTTCTGTGGGACAGTCGAGACCTGTTGGATGGCTCCAGGACATCCCATAAGGAAGTTATCCAGAGCAGGGTTCTAAGGATGGATGCCTGGGCAGCCTGCCTCCCATTCCAGGTGTCTCATAGAACCAAGGGAAGTTCGATCTGCTGGATCTAGGGGAGCAACCGAGGCGGGTGTGTTGAAATGGGTGAGTTGAGGATGGGTCATAATGTGCATTTGTGTCCATGTAGACCTTGGAATGGGGTGCTTGATCCGGGGCCTTGAGGGATGTTCATAAACGGAGGTTTTGATGGAGCTCTAAAGAGTATGTTTCCTATGTAGAGAAGAGAATTGTTTTGATGAGTGCCTAAGGAATCTCCCATATGCTGGTATTGGAAACCAGGCCTCTGAGGAGAGATGACTGGAATCAAAAGCAATGGATCTGATTAGGGCCTAAGTGCCTGTCCAGTTCAATCTTATTCTCTGGGGATATCTGTTTGTGGGTCTGAGTGGAGGTAGTTTCCTAACTTGTGAGAGATCATCCCTGTTTGTCCTGGGCAGCCAACACTATTCGGATGGCCTCGGGGAGATTGGAGGATACGCATAATCTATAGGGTTGTGGCCAATGGAAATGGCAGAATTCCCCTGGAGAGGGAAGCCACAGTCCTGAGGTGTGGCTCCAGGGGCCCCAACTTGGATGGTGTGTGGGCCAGGACTGTGGGGACAGAAGTCTGAAAACACAAACTCAGCTTAGGTTTGGGGATGTATGTATGAAGGCTCGATCTACAGACTGTGAGAATTTTCCGGGCTATGAACAAAGGGCGAGTATGTGGCGCTTGCTCAGGCTTTTGTCTCTGGATTTTGTGTCAACGGTGGCCGCGGAATGTCGGGGTGTCCTCAAGGGCCATGGACAATTCTTTCTCTGATGATTTGGACTGATCCCAAGTGGTTGGGATCATTCTGTGGATGGGAAGAGTCCTTTCTGTATTTTTTTTTTTTACCTCAGGTGTCCGACCAAAGAGGGATTCCAGAGTAGAGCCCTGAGTACGGGTGACTAGATATCTCGAACTCTGGTTGAGATTGGGGGACTAGGGGTTTGGCAAGCCCCATATGTGGGCTGTTGTTCCAGTCACTAAGAGGCTTTACATGAGGATAGGGCTCACGCTGAGTGTCACAATGTGTGTTTGTGCACATTTTGGCCCTCAGGGATAGGTGGGGCCTCATAGTCCATGCTGCTTTCTCCTACAATGAACATTGGACAACATGCCAACCACTAGGTTTCTTGCCAAGGCGAAGGAGAAGTTCTGATTCTTGCATCACGTTCACTCCTGAGCAGTGAGTGGAGATAAGGTCTAGGTTCTGAAGGTGAAAACTGAGGTTGGGTAGAGATGATGGCCTAAAGCCATTGTGGGTGTGATATGCTCTGTGTACGGCCAGCTGTCTGGGTGTTGGACTGGATGTCTGCCCTCAGGCGGTGTCAGACAGGGCTTTAGTGCACAGGCTAGACTGTATAATTGGGGTATGTTCGAGTGGCATGCAGGTTGTTACTCATTTGGCGTTTCTGGTTAGCCCTATAGGGCAACATTTTTCTTCTGGAGGGCAGGCAGAGAGCTGCATTGTGTCTCCAGAATTGCCAAACTGGAGGTGTGTGGCCAGGATTGTGAGGAAGGAAGTCTGAAAACACAAGCTAGCACGAGTTTTGGGGCCAAGAGCATGGCAGGCCCACTCTGCAGAGGCTGAATCGAGATCTCCTGCAGGTGAGGTCAGGGCGAGTATCAGATGTTGCCTCAAGCTGGAGTTTGTGTCCATGACGGCCCCTTCCTGAAGGGGGTGGGGGCGTCATGAGGCCAGGGAGGTTTCCCTACGCTGGGAGTTGTGAGCTGCTCCAAACTTCAAAGTTTCCTTCTTCAGGACAGTCGAGTACTATTGGATGGTTCCAGGATGCCCCATACAGAAAGACTCGAGAGCAGGGCCGTAAGCATGGATGCCGAGAAACGCCAACTCACCTTCCCATTGCCTGGTCAAGACAAGGCACGCTCAATCTGCGGGCTCTTGGGTGAGCTACCCAGAAGGCTGAGTTTAAATGGACTCTCCTGAGGATGAGTCATAATGTGGGTTGGTGGCCATGGAGACCTTGGAATGTGGCAGTAGCTAAGGGACTCTGCAGGATTCTCCAACCCGAAGGGCTTGACACAACCCCAACAAGGAAGCTTCCCATGTGGAGATGAGAGGTCTTCTGTCTGGTGCCTCAGGAAAGCCCCGTATGCTGGTCTTCGAACCCAGGCCTCTGAGGAGTGATACCTGGACACCAAAGCAAGAGTTCATAATAGGGCCTAGGGGCCTGTCTGGTTCAATCTTCTGTCTCTGCGGATATCTGTCTGTGTGTCTGCATGGAGGTAGTAGTTGCTCAGCTTGTGTCATAATGCCCCTATTTGTCCAGTGCGGCTTGCGGTAGTGGGATGTCCTTGGGGACCTTGAGGTTTCTACTATTTTGTAGAGTTGTGGCCAATGGAATGGGCAGTTTCTTAGGAGAGAGCAGGCACAGTACTGTGGTGTGGCTCCAGAGACCCCAGCCTGGAGGCTGTGTGGGCCATGGCTGTGCAGACAGACATCCAAAAACCCTAACTCAGCTCAGGTTTGGGGCCGAGGTTACGGCAGGCCTGATCTACAGTCCATGAGGGGAGTTCCTCTGGATATGAAAGAAGGGTGAGAGGGAGGCAGTCGCTCAGGCTTTTGTCTCTGGATGTTTTGTCCACAATGGCCGTTTAATGTAGGAGTTGCCTCATGGGTCGTAGAAGTCTCCCTCTCTGGTAGTTTGACCAGCCCCCAAGAGTTTGGGGTCCTTCTGTGGGATTGGAAGTGTCCTGTTTTCTGCTTCATGTGTCCCCCCAGTAGAGGGATTCTAGAGCATAGCAATGGGTACTGACAACTGGAATACTCGCCCTCTGGTTAAGCCTGGGGGCCTATGGATATGACAAGCCCCATATGCAGGATGTTGGTCCAGCCACTGAGAGGCGTTACTTTAATACGGGACTCACGCTGCAGGTCACAATGCATGTCTGTGCCCTAGGCGGCCCACAAGCACTGGCGTGGTCTTTCGGACAATGCAGGTTTTCCCACATTGAACGTTGGACAACATGCCAACCAAAAGGTTCCTGGCCATGGGGAAGGAGGAATTCTAATTTCTGCATCACGTTCACCCCTGGGCAGTGATTGGAGATAAGGTCTAGGTTCTGAAGCCTGAAAACCGAGGTTGGGAAGAGATGACGACCTACAGCCATAGCGGGTCCTATGTGTCCAGGTTGGGGCCAGCTGTCTGGATGTCGATTGGGATGTCTTGTCTCAGGCTGTGCCAGACAGGGTATTAGTATACAGGGTGGGCTGTATAATTGCTTTACAATCGAGTGGCATGCATTAGAAAATCATTTGGGGTTCCTTATTAGCAGCATAGGGCAAAGTTTTTCTTCGGGAGGGCAGGCAGAGTGCTGCATTGTGGCTTCGGAATTCCCAAAGTGGAGGGCTTATGGGCCAGGAGAGTGAGGACGGAAGTCTGAGAACACAAGCTAGGCTTAGGTTTCGGTGCAAGGACATGGCAGGCACACTCTGCAGAGCTGAATTGAGATCTCATGCGTCTGAAGTCAGGTCGAGGTTCAGACTTTGGCTCAGGTTTGAGTTTCTGTCCATGTTGGCCTCTTCAGGAAGGGGGGACATTATGAGGCCATTGGGGTTTTCCCACTATTGGAGTTGTGAGATGCTCCAAACCGCAAGGATTCCTTCTGTGGGACAATTAAGATTTGTTGGATGGCTCCAGGACGTCTTATAAGGTATTTTTCCAGAACAGCGTTCTAAGTATGGATGCCTGGGCAGCCAGCCTCACATTCCAATTGTCTCCTAGCAACAAGAAACGTTTGATCTGCTGGCTTGGGGTAGCAACAGAGGGGGCTGAGTTGAAATGGACTTTCCTGAGGATGGTCTTAATGTTGGATTGAGTCCATGGAGACCTTGGTATGGGGCAGTGGCACCAGGGCCCTGAAGGATTCTCCTAACCACAGGTTATGACAAAGCTCCAATGAGCAAGTTTTCCATGGGGAGACGAGATTTGTTCTTATTGGTGCCTCAGGAAACCACCATATGCTGGTATTGGAAACGAGGCATTGAGGAGAGATGCCTGGAAACCAAAGCAATGGATCTGATTAGGGCCTAGGGTCCTGTCCGGTTCAATATTCTTCTCTGGGGACATCTGTTGTCTGAGTGGAAGTAGTTGCTCAGCTGGTTTGAGATCACCCCTGTTTGTCCTGGGCGGCCTACACTATTGGGTTGGCCTCGGTGACTTTGGAGGTTTTTCCTCATTTGCAAGGTTGTGGCCAATGGAATGAGAAGAATTCCCTTGAAAGGGAAGCACAGTCCTGAGGTGTGGCTCCAGGGACCCAAGTGTGGAGCGTGTGTGGTCCAGGGCTATTTGGTCAAAAGTCTGAAAGCACAAACTCCACTTAGGTTAGGGGATATAGGTATGGCCGGCCGATCTATAGACCGTGAGGAGAACTCTTTGACATATGAACAAAGGACGAATGTGAGGTCCTTGCCTATGCTTTTTTTTTTTTTTCTGGAAATGTGTCACCGATTGCCATGGAATGTCGGGGTGTCCTCATGGGTCATCGATGAGGCTCCCTTTCTCGGGATTTGACCCGTTCCCAAGAGTTGGGGGTCATTCTGACGGAAGGGAGGAGGCCTTTCTGTTTTTTTTTTTTTATTTTTTTTGTTTTTTGTTTTTGTTTTTGTTTTTTTTACCTCAGGTGGACCACCAAAAGAGGGATTCCAGAGCAGAGTCGTGGGTGGGGGCAACTGGACAACCAGACCTCTGGTTAACATTGGGACCTAAGAACATGGCAAGCCCCATATGTGGGTTCTCGGTTCAGGCACTGAGAGGCCTTCCTTGAGGATAGGTCTCACACTGAGTTTCACAATGTGTTTTTGTGCCCAAGGAGCCCCTCAAGGCAGGGCGTGGCCTAATGTACCATGCTGGTTTCTCCTACACTGAACGTTGCACAATATGGCAACCAAAATTTTCTAGCCATGGGGGAGAAGGAGTTCTATTTTCTGCAACTCTTTCACTCCTGGACTGTGATTGGATTTAAGGTCTAGGTTCTGAAGCCTGAAAACTGAGGTTGGGAAGACATGAAGACCTAAGGCCATGGTGTGTCTGATGTGCTCAGTGTTCGGCCAGCTGTTGAGTGTGGGTTGGGAGGGGCAGGCTCAGGCTGTGGCAGACAGGGAATTAGTGCCCAGGCTACACTGTATCATTGGGGTGCAGTCGAGTTTCGTGCAGGAATGTACTCATTTGTGGTTACTGGGTAGCCCCAAAGGGCAACGTTTTTCTTCTGGAGGGAAGACACAGTGCCACATAGTGGCTCCAGAATTCCCAAACTGGAAGGCTTGTGGGCCAGGAGTGTGAGGAAAGAATACTGAGAACACAAGCCAGACTTAGATTTCGGGGTGAGGGGAGGGCAGGCACCCTCTGCAGAGATGATTCGAGATCCCGGATACCTGAAGACAGAGCTAGGATCAGAAGTTGGCTTAGGTCGGAGTTTCTGTCCATGACGGCCCCTTCATGAAGGGGAGGGTGTCACGAGGACATGGAGGTTTTCCCACGATGGGAATTGTGAGATGCTCCAAACCGCAATGATTCCTTCTGTGGGACAGTTGAGACCTGTTGGATGGCTCCAGGACATCCCATAAGGAAGTTATCCAGAGCAGGGTTCTAAGGATGGATGCCTGGGCAGCCTGCCTCCCATTCCGGGTGTCTCATAGAGCCAAGGCAAGTTCGATCTGCTGGATCTAGGGGAGCAACCGAGGCGGGTGTGTTGAAATGGGTGAGTTGAGGATAGGTCATAATGTGCATTTGTGTCCATGTAGACCTTGGAATGGGGTGCTTGATCCGGGGCCTTGAGGGATGTTCATAACCGGAGGTTTTGATGGAGCTCTAAAGAGTATGTTTCCTATGTAGAGAAGAGAATTGTTTTGATGAGTGCCTAAGGAATCTCCCATATGCTGGTATTGGAAACCAGGCCTCTGAGGAGAGATGACTGGAATCAAAAGCAATGGATCTGATAAGGGCCTAAGTGCCTGTCCAGTTCAATCTTATTCTCTGGGGATATCTGTCTCTGGGTCTGAGTGGAGGTAGTTTCCTAACTTGTGAGAGATCATCCCTGTTTGTCCTGGGCAGCCAACAGTATTCGGATGGCCTCGGGGAGATTGGAGGATACTCCTAATCTATAGGGTTGTGGCCAATGGAAATGGCAGAATTCCCCTGGAGAGGGAAGCCACAGTCCTGAGGTGTGGCTTCAAGGGCCCCAACTTGGATGGTGTGTGGGCCAGGACTGTGGGGACAGAAGTCTGAAAACACAAACTCAGCTTAGGTTTGGGGATGTATGTATGAAGGCTCGATCTACAGACCGTGAGAATTTTCCGGGCTATGAACAAAGGGCGAGTATGTGGCGCTTGCTCAGGCTTTTGTCTCTGGATTTTGTGTCAACGGTGGCCGCGGAATGTCGGGGTGTCCTCAAGGGCCATGGACAATTCTTTCTCTGATGATTTGGCCTGATCCCAAGTGGTTGGGATCATTCTGTGGATGGGAAGAGACTTTTCTGTATTTTTTTTTTTTAGCCTCAGGTATCCCACCAAAGAGGGATTCCAGAGTAGAGCCCTGAGAAGGGGTGACTAGACATCTCGAACTCTGGTTGAGATTGGGGGACTAGGGGCCTGACAAGCCCCATATGTGGGCTGTTGTTCCAGTCACTAAGAGGCTTTACATGAGGATAGGGCTCACGCTGAGGGTCACAATGTGTGTTTGTGCACATTGTGGCCCTCAGGGATAGGTGGGGCCTCATAGTCCATGCTGCTTTCTCCTACAATGAACATTGGACAACATGCCAACCACTAGGTTTCTTGCCAAGGCGAAAGAGAAGTTCTGATTCTTGCATCACATTCAATCCTGAGCAGTGAGTGGAGATAAGGTCTAGGTTCTGAAGGTGAAAACTGCGGTTGGGTAGAGATGAGGGCCTAAACCATTGTGGGTGTGATATGCTCTGTGTATGGCCAGCTGTCTGGGTGTTGGACTGGAGGTCTGCCCTCAGGCTGTGTCAGACAGGGCTTTAGTGCACAGGCTAGACTGTATAATTGGGGTATGGTCGAGTGGCATGCAGGTTGTTACTCATTTGGCGTTTCTGGTTAGCCTTATAGGGCAACATTTTTCTTCTGGAGGGCAGGCAGAGTGCTGCATTGTGTCTCCAGAATTTCCAAACTGGAGGGGTGTGGCCAGGATTGTGAGGAAGGAAGTCTGAAAACACAAGCTAGCACGAATTTTGGGGCCAAGAGCATGGCAGGCCCACTCTGCAGAGGCTGAATCGAGATCTCCTGCAGGTGAGGTCAGGGCGAGTATCAGATGTTGCCTCAAGCTGGAGTTTGTGTCCATGACGGCCCCTTCCTCAAGGGGGTGGGGGTGTCATGAGGCCAGGGAGGTTTCCCTACGCTGGGAGTTGTGAGCTGCTCCAAACTTCAAAGTTTCCTTCTTCAGGACAGTCGAGTACTATTGGATGGTTCCAGGATGCCCCATACAGAAAGACTCGAGAGCAGGGCCGTAAGCATGGATGCCGAGAAACGCCAACTCACCTTCCCATTGCCTGGTCGAGACAAGGCACGCTCAATCTGCGGGCTCTTGGGTGAGCTACCCAGAAGGCTGAGTTTAAATGGACTCTCCTGAGGATGAGTCATAATGTGGGTTGGTGGCCATGGAGACCTTGGAATGTGGCAGTAGCTAAGGGACTCTGCAGGATTCTCCAACCCGAAGGGCTTGACACAACCCCAACAAGGAAGCTTCCCATGTGGAGATGAGAGGTCTTCTGTCTGGTGCCTCAGGAAAGCCCCGTATGCTGGTCTTCGAACCCAGGCCTCTGAGGAGTGATACCTGGACACCAAAGCAAGAGTTCATAATAGGGCCTAGGGGCCTGTCTGGTTCAATCTTCTGTCTCTGCGGATATCTGTCTGTGTGTCTGCATGGAGGTAGTAGTTGCTCAGCTTGTGTCATAATGCCCCTATTTGTCCAGTGCGGCTTGCGGTAGTGGGATGTCCTTGGGGACCTTGAGGTTTCTACTATTTTGTAGAGTTGTGGCCAATGGAATGGGCAGTTTCTTAGGAGAGAGCAGGCACAATACTGTGGTGTGGCTCCAGAGACCCCAGCCTGGAGGCTGTGTGGGCCATGGCTGTGCAGACAGACATCCAAAAACCCTAACTCAGCTCAGGTTTGGGGCCGAGGTTACGGCAGGCCTGATCTACAGTCCATGAGGGGAGTTCCTCTGGATATGAAAGAAGGGTGAGAGGGAGGCAGTCGCTCAGGCTTTTGTCTCTGGATGTTTTGTCCACAATGGCCGTTTAAAGTAGGAGTTGCCTCATGGGTCGTAGAAGTCTCCCTCTCTGGTAGTTTGTCCAGAGCCCAAGAGTTTGTGGTCCTTCTGTGGGAAGGGAAGTGTCCTGTTTTCTGCTTCATGTGTCCCCCCAGTAGAGGGATTCTAGAGCATAGCAGTGGGTACTGACAACTGGAATACTCGCCCTCTGGTTAAGCCTGGGGGCCTATGGATATGACAAGCCCCATATGCAGGATCTTGGTCCAGCCACTGAGAGGCGTTACTTTAATACGGGACTCAGGCAGCAGGTCACAATGCATGTCTGTGCCCTAGGCGGCCCTCAAGCACTGGCGTGGCCTTTCGGACAATGCAGGTTTTCCCACATTGAACGTTGGACAACATGCCAACCACAAGGTTTCTGGCCATGGGGAAGGAGGAATTCTAATTTCTGCATCACGTTCACCCCTGGGCAGTGATTGGAGATAACGTCTAGGTTCTGAAGCCTGAAAACCGAGGTTGGGAAGAGATGACGACCTACAGCCATAGCGGGTCCTATGTGTCCAGGTTGGGGCCAGCTGTCTGGGTGTCGTTTGGGATGTCTTGTCTCAGGCTGTGCCAGACAGGGCATTAGTATACAGGGTGGGCTGTATAATTGCTTTACATCGAGTGGCATGCATTAGAAAATCATTTGGGGTTTCTTATTAGCAGCATAGGGCAAAGTTTTTCTTCTGGAGGGCAGGCAGCATGCTGCATTGTGGCTTCGGAATTCCCAACCTGGAGGGCTTATGGGCCAGGAGAGTGAGGACGTGGCTGAGAACACAAGCTAGGCTTAGGTTTCGGGGCAAGGACATGGCAGGCACACTCTGCAGAGCTGAATTGAGATCTCATGCGTCTGAAGTCAGGTCGTGGTTCAGACTTTGGCTCAGGTTTGAGTTTCTGTCCATGTTGGCCGCTTCAGGAAGGGGGGGCATTATGAGGCCATGGGGGTTTTCCCACTATTGGAGTTGTGAGATGCTCCAAACCGCAAGGATTCCTTCTGTGGGACAATTAAGATTTGTTGGATGGCTCCAGGACGTCTTATAAGGTATTTTTCCAGAACAGCGTTCTAAGTATGGATGCCTGGGCAGCCAGCCTCACATTCCAATTGTCTCCTAGCAACAAGAAACGTTTGATCTGCTGGCTTGGGGTAGCAACAGAGGGGGCTGAGTTGAAATGGACTTTCCTGAGGATGGTCTTAATGTTAGTCCATGGAGACCTTGGTATGGGGCAGTGGCACCAGGGCCCTGAAGGATTCTCCTAACCACAGGTTATGACAAAGCTCCAAAGAGCAAGTTTTCCATGGGGAGACGAGATTTGTTCTTATTGGTGCCTCAGGAAACCACCATATGCTGGTATTGGAAACGAGGCATTGAGGAGAGATGCCTGGAAACCAAAGCAATGGATCTGATTAGGGCCTAGGGTCCTGTCCGGTTCAATATTCTTCTCTGGGGACATCTGTTGTCTGAGTGGAGGTAGTTGCTCAGCTGGTTTGTGATCACCCCTGTTTGTCCTGGTCGGCCTACACTATTGGGATGGCCTCGGTGACTTTGGAGGTTTTTCCTCATTTGCAAGGTTGTGGTCAATGGAATGAGAAGAATTCCCTTGAAAGGGAAGCACAGTCCTGAGGTGTGGCTCCAGGGACCCAAGTGTGGAGCGTGTGTGGTCCAGGGCTATTTGGTCAAAAGTCTGAAAACACAAACTCCACTTAGGTTGGGGGATGTAGGTATGGCCGGCCCGATCTATAGACCGTGAGGAGAACTCTTTGACATATGAACAAGGACGAATGTGAGGTGCTTGCTCATGTTTTTTTTTTTTTTTTTCTGGAAATGTGTCACCGATTGCCATGGAATGTCAGGGTGTCCTCATGGGCCATCGATGAGGCTCCCTTTCTGGGGATTTGACCCGTTCCCAAGAGTTGGGGGTCATTCTGACGGAAGGGAGGAGGCCTTTCTGTTTTTTTTTTTTATTTTTTTTGTTTTTTGTTTTTGTTTTTGTTTTTTTTACCTCAGGTGGACCACCAAAAGAGGGATTCCAGAGCAGAGTCGTGGGTGGGGGCAACTGGACAACCAGACCTCTGGTTAACATTGGGACCTAAGAACATGGCAAGCCCCATATGTGGGTTGTCGGTTCAGGCACTGAGAGGCCTTCCTTGAGGATAGGCCTCACACTGAGTTTCACAATGTGTTTTTGTGCCCAAGGAGCCCCTCAAGTCAGGGCGTGGCCTAATGTACCATGCTGGTTTCTCCTACACTGAACGTTGCACAATATGGCAACCAAAAGTTTTCTAGCCATGGGGGAGAAGGAGTTCTATTTTCTGCAACACTTTCACTCCTGGACTGTGATTGGATTTAAGGTCTAGGTTCTGAAGCCTGAAAACTGAGGTTGGGAAGACATGAAAACCTAAGGCCATGGTGTGTCTGATGTGCTCAGTGTTCGGCCAGCTGTTGAGTGTGGGTTGGGAGGGGCAGGCTCAGGCTGTGACAGACAGGGAATTAGTGCCATGGCTACACTGTATCATTGGGGTGCAGTCGAGTTTCGTGCAGATGGTACTCATTTGTGGTTACTGGGTAGCCCCAAAGAGCAAAGTTTTTCTTCTGGAGGGAAGACACAGTGCCACATAGTGGCTCCAGAATTCCCAAACTGGAAGGCTTGTGGGCCAGAAGTGTGAGGAAAAAATTCTGAGAACACAAGTCAGACTTAGATTTCGGGGTGAGGGGACGGCAGGCACCCTCTGCAGAGATGATTCGAGATCCCGGATACCTGAAGACAGAGCTAGGATCAGAAGTTGGCTTAGGTCGGAGTTTCTGTCCATGACGGCCCCTTCATGAAGGGGAGGGTGTCACGAGGACATGGAGGTTTTCCCACGATGGGAATTGTGAGATGCTCCAAACCGCAATGATTCCTTCTGTGGGACAGTTGAGACCTGTTGGATGGCTCCAGGACATCCCATAAGGAAGTTATCGAGAGCAGGGTTCTAAGGATGGATGCCTGGGCAGCCTGCCTCCCATTCCGGGTGTCTCATAGAGCCAAGGCAAGTTCGATCTGCTGGATCTAGGGGAGCAACCGAGGCGGGTGTGTTGAAATGGGTGATTTGAGGATAGGTCATAATGTGCATTTGTGTCCATGTAGACCTTGGAATGGGGTGCTTGATCCGGGGCCTTGAGGGATGTTCATAACCGGAGGTTTTGATGGAGCTCTAAAGAGTATGTTTCCTATGTAGAGAAGAGAATTGTTTTGATGAGTGCCTAAGGAATCTCCCATATGCTGGTATTGGAAACCAGGCCTCTGAGGAGAGATGACTGGAATCAAAAGCAATGGATCTGATTAGGGCCTAAGTGCCTGTCCAGTTCAATCTTATTCTCTGGGGATATCTGTTTGTGGGTCTGAGTGGAGGTAGTTTCCTAACTTGTGAGAGATCATCCCTGTTTGTCCTGGGCAGCCAACAGTATTCGGATGGCCTCGGGGATATTGGAGGATACTCCTAATCTATAGGGTTGTGGCCAATGGAAATGGCAGAATTCCCCTGGAGAGGGAAGCCACAGTCCTGAGGTGTGGCTTCAAGGGCCCCAACTTGGATGGTGTGTGGGCCAGGCCTGTGGGGACAGAAGTCTGTAAACACAAACTCAGCTTAGGTTTGGGGATGTATGTATGAAGGCTCGATCTACAGACCGTGAGAATTTTCCGGGCTATGAACAAAGGGCGAGTATGTGGCGCTTGCTCAGGCTTTTGTCTCTGGATTTTGTGTCAACGGTGGCCGCGGAATGTCGGGGTGTCCTCAAGGGCCATGGACAATTCTTTCTCTGATGATTTGGCCTGATCCCAAGTGGTTGGGATCATTCTGTGGATGGGAAGAGACTTTTCTGTATTTTTTTTTTTAGCCTCAGGTATCCCACCAAAGAGGGATTCCAGAGTAGAGCCCTGAGAAGGGGTGACTAGACATCTCGAACTCTGGTTGAGATTGGGGGACTAGGGGCCTGGCAAGCCCCATATGTGGGCTGTTGTTCCAGTCACTAAGAGGCTTTACATGAGGATAGGGCTCACGCTGAGGGTCACAATGTGTGTTTGTGCACATTGTGGCCCTCAGGGATAGGTGGGGCCTCATAGTCCATGCTGCTTTCTCCTACAATGAACATTGGACAACATGCCAACCACTAGGTTTCTTGCCAAGGCGAAAGAGAAGTTCTGATTATTGCATCACGTTCACTCCTGAGCAGTGAGTGGAGATAAGGTCTAGGTTCTGAAGGTGAAAACTGCGGTTGGGTAGAGATGATGGCCTAAAGCCATTGTGGGTGTAATATGCTCTGTGTACGGCCAGCTGTCTGGGTGTTGGACTGGAGGTCTGCCCTCAGGCTGTGTCAGACAGGGCTTTAGTGCACAGGCTACACTGTATAATTGGGGTATGGTCGAGTGGCATGCAGGTTGTTACTCATTTGGCGTTTCTGGTTAGCCCTATAGGGCAACATTTTTCTTCTGGAGGGCATGCAGAGTGCTGCATTGTGTCTCCAGAATTTCCAAACTGGAGGGGTGTGGCCAGGATTGTGAGGAAGGAAGTCTGAAAACACAAGCTAGCTCGAGTTTTGGGGCCAAGAGCATGGCAGGCCCACTCTGCAGAGGCTGAATCGAGATCTCCTGCAGGTGAGGTCAGGGCGAGTATCAGATGTTGCCTCAAGCTGGAGTTTGTGTCCATGACGGCCCCTTCCTGAAGCGGGTGGGGGCGTATTGAGGCCAGGGAGGTTTCCCTACGCTGGGAGTTGTGAGCTGCTCCAAACTTCAAAGTTTCCTTCTTCAGGACAGTCGAGTACTATTGGATGGTTCCAGGATGCCCCATACAGAAAGACTCGAGAGCAGGGCCGTAAGCATGGATGCCGAGAAACGCCAACTCACCTTCCCATTGCCTGGTCGAGACAAGGCACGCTCAATCTGCGGGCTCTTGGGTGAGCTACCCAGAAGGCTGAGTTTAAATGGACTCTCCTGAGGATGAGTCATAATGTGGGTTGGTGGCCATGGAGACCTTGGAATGTGGCAGTAGCTAAGGGACTCTGCAGGATTCTCCAATCCGAAGGGCTTGACACAACTCCAACAAGGAAGCTTCCCATGTGGAGATGAGAGGTCTTCTGTCTGGTGCCTCAGGAAAGCCCCGTATGCTGGTCTTCGAACCCAGGCCTCTGAGGAGTGATACCTGGACACCAAAGCAAGAGTTCATAATAGGGCCTAGGGGCCTGTCTGGTTCAATCTTCTGTCTCTGCGGATATCTGTCTGTGTGTCTGCATGGAGGTAGTAGTTGCTCAGCTTGTGTCATAATGCCCCTATTTGTCCAGTGCGGCTTGCGGTAGTGGGATGTCCTTGGGGACCTTGAGGTTTCTACTATTTTGTAGAGTTGTGGCCAATGGAATGGGCAGTTTCTTAGGAGAGAGCAGGCACAGTACTGTGGTGTGGCTCCAGAGTCCCCAGCCTGGAGGCTGTGTGGGCCATGGCTGTGCAGACAGACATCCAAAAACCCTAACTCAGCTCAGGTTAGGGGCCGAGGTTACGGCAGGCCTGATCTACAGTCCACGAGGGGAGCTCTTCTGGATCTGAAAGAAGGGTGAGTGGGAGGCAGTCGCTCAGGCTTTTGTCTCTGGATGTTTTGTCCACAATGGCCGTTTAATGTAGGAGTTGCCTCATGGGTCATAGAACTCTCCCTCTCTGGTAGTTTGTCCAGCCCCCAAGAGTTTGGGGTCATTCTGTGGGAAGGGAAGTGTCCTGTTTTCTGCTTCATGTGTCCCCCCAGTAGAGGGATACTAGAGCATAGCAGTGGGTACTGACAACTGGAATACTCGCCCTCTGGTTAAGCCTGGGGGCCTATGGATATGACAAGCCCCATATGCAGGATCTTGATCCAGCCACTGAAAGGCGTTACTTTAATACGGGACTCACACTGCAGGTCACAATGCATGTCTGTGCCCTAGGCGGCCCTCAAGCACTGGCGTGGCCTTTCAGACAATGCAGGTTTTCCCACATTGAACGTTGGACAACATGCCAACCACAAGGTTTCTGGCCATGGGGAAGGAGGAATTCTAATTTCTGCATCACGTTCACCCCTGGGCAGTGATTGGAGATAAGGTCTAGGTTCTGAAGCCTGAAAACCGAGGTTGGGAAGAGATGACGACCTACAGCCATAGCGGGTCCTATGTGTCCAGGTTGGGGCCAGCTGTCTGGGTTTTGTTTGGGATGTCATGTCTCAGGCTGTGCCAGACAGGGCATTAGTATACAGGGTAGACTCTATAATTGTTTTACCATCGAGTGACATGCATTAGAAAATCATTTGGGGTTTCTTATTAGCAGCATAGGGCAAAGTTTTTCTTCTGGAGGGCAGGCAGCATGCTGCATTGTGGCTTCGGAATTCCCAAACTGGAGGGCTTGTGGGCCAGGAGAGTGAGGACGTGGCTGAGAACACAAGCTAGGCTTAGGTTTCGGGGCAAGGACATGGCAGGCACACTCTGCAGAACTGAATTGAGATCTCATGCGTCTGAAGTCAGTCGAGGATCAGACTTTGGCTCAGGTTTGAGTTTCTGTCCATGATGGCCCGTTCAAGAAGATGGGGGATTATGAGGCCATGGGCGTTTTGCCACTATTGGAGTTGTGAGATGCTCCAAACCGCAAGGATTCCTTCTGTGGGACAATTAAGATTTGTTGGATGGCTCCAGGACGTCTTATAAGGTATTTTCCAGAACAGGGTTCTACGTATGGATGGCTGGGCAGCCAGCCTCACATTCCAATTGTCTCCTAGCAACAAGAAACTTTTAATCTGCTGGCTTGGGGTAGCAACAGAGGGGGCTGAGTTGAAATGGACTTTCCTGAGGATGGTCTTAATGTTGGATTGAGTCCATGGAGACCTTGGTATGGGGCAGTGGCACCAGGGCCCTGAAGGATTCTCCTAACCAGAGGTTATGACAAAGCTCCAATGAGCAAGTTTTCCATGGGGAGACGAGATTTGTTCTTATTGGTTCCTCAGGAAACCACCATATGCTGGTATTGGAAACGAGGCCTCTGAGGAGAGATGCCTGGAAACCAACGCAATGGATCTGATTAGGGCCTAGGGGCCTGTCTGGTTCAATATTCTTCTCTGGGGACATCTGTTGTCTGAGTGGAGGTAGTTGCTCAGCTGGTTTGAGATCACACCTGTTTGTCCTGGGCGGCCTACACTATTGGGATGGCCTCAGTGACTTTGGATGTTTTTCCACATTTGCAAGGTTGTGGCCAATGGAATGGGAAGAATTCCCTTGAAAGGGAAGCAAAGTCCTGAGGTGTGGCTCCAGGGACCCAAGTGTGGAGCGTGTGTGGTCCAGGGCTATTTCGACAAAAGTCTGAAAACACAAACTCCACTTAGTTTGGTGGATGTAGGTATGGCCGGCCCGATCTATAGACCGTGAGGAGAACTCTTCGGGATATGAACAAAGGGCGAATGTGAGGTGCTTGCTCATGCTTTTTTTTTTTTTTTCTGGAAATGTGTCACCGATTGCAATGGAATGTCGGGGTGTCCTCATGGGCCATCGATGAGGCTCCCTTTCTGGGGATTGACACGATCCCAAGGGTTTGGGGTCATTGTGTCGGAAGGGAGGAGGCCTTTGTGTTTTTTTTTTTTTTTTTTTTTTTTTTTTTTTTTTTTTTTTTTTACCTCAGGTGTACCACCAACAGAGGGATTCCAGAGCAGAGTCCTGGGGAGGGGCGACTGGACAACCAGACATCTGGTTAACATTGGGACCTAAGAACATGGCAAGCCCCATATTTGGGCTCTTGGTCCAGACACTGAGAGGCCTTCCTTGAGGATAGGTCTCACACTGAGTTTCACAATGTGTTTTTGTGCCCAATGAGCCCCTCAAGGCAGGGCGTGGCCTAATGTACCATGCTGGTTTCTCCTACACTGAACGTTGCACAATATGGCAACCAAAAGTTTTCTGGCCATGGGGAAGAAGGAGTTCTAATTTCTGCAACACTTTCACTCCTGGACTGTGATTAGATTTAAGTTCTAGGTTCTGAAGCCTGAAAACTGAGGTTGGGAAGAGATGAAGACCTAAGGCCATGGTGTGTCTGATGTGCTCAGTGTTCGGCTAGCTGTTGAGTGTGGGTTAGGAGGTGCAGGCTCAGGCTGTGGCAGACAGGGAATTAGTGCCCAGGCTAGACTGTATCATTGGGGTGCAGGCGAGTTTCGTGCAGGATGGTACTCATTTGTGGTTACTGGGTAGCCCCAGAGGTCAACGTTTTTCTTCTGTAGGGAAGACACAGTGTCAAATAGTGGCTCCAGAATTCCCAAACTGGAAGGCTTTTGGGCCAGGAGTGTGAGGAAAAAATTCTGAGAACACAAGCCAGACTTAGATTTCGGTGTGAGGGGACGGCAGGCACCCTCTGCAGAGATGATTCGAGATCCCGTATACCTGAAGACAGAGCTAGGATCAGACGTTGGCTTAGGTCGGAGTTTCTGTCCATGACGGCCCCTTCATGAAGGGGAGCGTGTCACGAGGACATGGAGGTTTTCCCACGATGGGAATTGTGAGATGCTCCAAACCGCAATGATTCCTTCTGTGGGACAGTCGAGACCTGTTGGATGGCTCCAGGACATCCCATAAGGAAGTTATCCAGAGCAGGGTTCTAAGGATGGATGCCTGGGCAGCCTGCCTCCCATTCCAGGTGTCTCATAGAGCCAAGGCAAGTTCGATCTGTCTGATCTAGGGGAGCAACTGAATCGGGTGTGTTGAAATGGGTGAGTTGAGGATGGGTCATAATGTGCCTTTGTGTCCATGGAGACCTTGGAATGGGGTCTTGATCCGGGTCCTTGAGGGATGTTCATAACCGGAGGTTTTGATGGAGCTCTAAAGAGTATGTTTCCTATGTAGAGAAGAGAATTGTTTTGATGAGTGCCTAAGGAATCTCCCATATGCTGGTATTGGAAACCAGGCCTCTGAGGAGAGATGACTGGAAACAAAAGCAATCGAGATGATTAGGGCAGAGGTGCCTGTCCGGTTCAATCTCTTTCCTGAGGATACGTGTATAAGGATCTGAGGGGATGTAGTTGCTCAGCTTGTGTCAGATTGCCCCTGTTTGTCCTGGGCAGCCTATAATATTGGGATGGCCTCAGGACTTTGGAGTTTCTCCTATTCTATAGGGTTGTGGCCAATGGAATGGGCAGAAATCCCCTGGAGAGGGCAGGCAAAGTTCTGAGTTTGGCTCTAGGGCCCCAACCTTGAGGGTGTGTGGGCCAGGCCTGTGGGGACAAAAATCTGAAAACACAAACTCTGCTTAGGATTGGGGACATATTTATGGCACGCCCAATCTACAGACCGTGATAACACTTCAGGATATGAAAAAGTTTGAGTTTGAGTTGCTTGCTCAGATTTTGTCTCTGGATTTGTGACAACAATGTGGGTGGAATGCTGGCGTGGCCTCATGGGTTGTGGACGGCTTTCCTTCTCTGAGGATTTGACCCAATCCCAAGAGTTTGGGTACGTTCTGTGGGATGGGAGGAGTCCTTTCTGTTTTTTGTTTTATTTTATTTTATTTTATTTTTTGTACCTCATGTGTCCCAATAAAGAGGGATTCCAGAGCAGAGTCCTCGGTAGGGACAACTGGACAACCTCACCTCTGTTTTAGTTTGGGGGCCTAGGGGCATGGCAAGTCCAATATGTGGGCTCTTGATTCAGAAACTGAGAGGCCTTCCTTGAGGACAGGGCTCATGCTGAGGGTCACAATGCCTATTTGTGCCAACAAGGCCCTCAAGCATGGGAAGGGCCTCATGGGCCATGCTGGATTCTCTGACACTGAACGTTGGAGAATATGCCAACCACAAGGTTTCTGGCCATGGCGAAGGAAGAGTTGTGACTTCTGCATCACGTTCACCGCTGGACAGTGATTGGAGTTTAGGTCTAGGTTCTGAAACCCGAAAACCGAGGTTGGGAAGAGATGAAGACCTAAGGACCTGTTGGGTCCAATGAGCTCAGTGTGCGGCCAGCTGTTGAGCGTAGGTCTGGAGGTGTGGGCTCATGCTGTGTCAGACAAGGCATTAGACAGGGTAGACTGTATATTTGGGGTGCAGTCGAGTGGCGTTCAATTGATCCTCATTCGGGTTTCTAGGTAGTTCCATTAGGCAACGTTTTTCTCTGGGAGGGCAGGCAGAGTGCTGCATTGTGGCCCCAGTATTGCCAAACTGTAGGGCTTTTGGGCCAGGGGTGTGAGGACTGTAGTCTGAGAACACAAGCTAGGCTTAGTTTTGGGGTGACGGCACAGAAGGCACACTCTGCAGAGCTGAATCATGATCTCATGCACCTGAAGTCAGGGCGAATATCAGACGTTTGCTCAGGTTGGAGTTTCTGTCCATGATGGCCACTTTATAAAGTGGAGCGTCTCAAGAGGCCATGTAGATTTTCCCACAATGGGAGTTGTGAGATGATCCAGACTGCAAATATTCCTTCTGTGGGACACTTGAGACCTGTTGGATGGCTCTAGGATGTCCCATATGGAATGACTCCAGAGTAGGGTTCTAAGGATTGATGCCTATGCAGCCCACCTCCCATTCTAGTTGTCTCCTAGCAACAAGGCAGGTTTGATCTGCAGGCCCTGGGGGAGAAACCAAGGGGGTTGAGTTGACATGGACGCTCCCGAGGATAGATCATAATGTGGGTTTAAGTCCATGGAGACCTTGGAATGGGGCGCTTGATCCGGGGCCCTGAAAGATTCTCCAAAAAAGAGGTTTTTATAGAGCTCCAAAGAGTACATTTCCTATGTGGAGACGAGATTTTTCTGATGAGTGCCTCAGTAATTCCCCTATGCTGGTATTGTAAACCAGGCCTCTGAGGAGAGATGCCTGGAAACAAAAGCATTGGATCTGATTAGGGCCTAAGTGCCTGTCCAGTTCAATCTTATTCTATGGGGATATCTGTCTCTGGGTCTGAGTGGAGGTAGTTTCCTAACTTGTGAAAGATCATCCCTGTTTGTCCTGGGCAGCCAACACTATTCAGATGGCCTCGGGGAGTTTGGAGGTTCCTCCTAATCTATAGGGTTGTGGCCAATGGAAATGGCAGAATTCCCCTGGAGAGGGAAGCCACAGTCCTGAGGTATGGCTCCAGGGGCCCCAGCTTGGATGGTGTGTGGGCCAGGACTGTGGGGACAGAAGTCTGAAAACACAAACTCAGCTTAGGTTTGGGGCTGTATGTATGAAGGCTCGATCTACAGACCGTGAGAATTTTCCGGGCTATGAACAAAGGGCGAGTATGTGGCGCTTGCTCAGGCTTTTGTCTCTGGATTTTGTGTCAACGGTGGCTGTGGAATGTCGGGGTGTCCTCAAGGGCCATGGACAATTCTTTCTCTGGTGATTTGGCATGATCCCAAGGGGTTGGGATCATTCTGTGGATGGGAAAAGTCCTTTCTGTATTTTTTTTTTTTAACTCAGGTGTCCCACCAAAGAGGGATTCCAGAGCAGAGCCCTGAGTCGGGTGACTTGACATCTCAAATCTGGTTGAGATTGGGTGACTAGGGGCTTGGCAAGCCCCATATGTGGGCTGTTGTTCCAGTCACTAAGAGGCTTCACATGAGGATAGGGCTCACGTTGAGGGTCACAATGTGTGTTTGTGCACATTGTGGCCCTCAGGGATAGGTGGGGCCTCATAGTCCATGCTGCTTTCTCCTACAATGAACGTTGGACAACATGCCAACCACGAGGTTTCTTGCCATGGCGAAGGAGAAGCTCTGATTCTTGCATCACGTTCTCTCCTGAGCAGTGAGTGGAGATAAGGTCTAGGTTCTGAAGGTGAAAACTGAGGTTGGGTAGAGATGATGGCCTAAAGCCATTGTGGGTATGATATGCTCAGTGTACGGCCACCTGTCCTGGTGTTGGACTGGAGGTCTGCCCTCAGGCTGTGTCAGACAGGGATTTAGTGCACAGGCTAGACTGTATAATTGGGGTATGGTCGAGTGGCATGCAGGTTGTTACTCATTTGGCGTTTCTGGTTAGCCCTATAGGGCAACATTTTTCTTCTGGAGGCCAGGCAGAGTGCTGCATTGTGTCTCCAGAATTTCCAAACTGGAGGGGTGTGGCCAGGATTCTGAGGACGGAAGTCTGAGAACACAAGTTTGGCTTAGGTTTCGGGGAGAGGGCCCAGCAGGCACACTCTCAAGTGCTGAATCGAGATCTCATGCTTCTGAATTCAGGGCGAGGATCAGACTTTGGCTTAGGATGGAGTTTCTGTCCATGATGGCCCATTTATGAAGGTGTGGGGCATCATGAGGAAATGGAGGTTTTCTCACAGTGTTATTGTGTGATGCTTCAAACCACAAGGATACATTCTGCGAGACAGTCAAGACAGGTTGGTTGGATTCAAGACGTCCCATAAAGAAGTTCTCCAGAGCAGGGTTCTAAGGATGGATGCCTGGGCAGCCCGCCTCCCATTCTAACTGTCTCCTAGTGACAAGGAAGGTTTGATCTGCTGCCTCTGGGTGAGCAGCCGAGGGGGCTGATTTGAAATGGACTCTCCTGAGAATGGATCATAATGTAAGTTTGTGTCCTTGGAGACCTTGGGATTGGGCCATGGCGCCAGCGCCCTGAAGGATCCTCCTAACCTGAGGTATTGACACAGCTCCAAAGAGCAAGTTTCCCATGTGGAGATGAGATCTGTTCTGATTGTTTCCTTAGGAAACCCCCATATTCTGATATTGGAAACCAGGCCCCTGAGGAGAGATACCTAGAAACCAAAGCAATGCATCAGAAGTTGGCTCAGGTTGGAGTTTCTGTCCATGATGGCCTCTTTATAAAGAGGAGCATCTCATGAGGCCATGTAGGTTTTCCCACGATAGGAGTTGTGAGATGCTCCAATCTGCAAGGATTCCTTCTGTGGGACAGTCAAGACCTGTTGGAAGGCTCCAGGACATCCCATATGGAACGGCGCCAGAGCAGGATTCCAAGGATGGATGCCTACAGAGTCTGCTTTGCATTCCAGTTGTCTCCTAGCGACAAGGCAGGTTTGATATTCTGCCTCTGGGGGAGTAATCGACGGGGCTGAGTTGAAATGTACTCTCCTGCCGAATGGTCATAATGCGGGTATGTGTCCATGGAGACCTTGGAATAGGGCGGTTGCTCCGGCTACCTGAAGGTTTCTCCTAACTGGAGGCTTTTACAGAGCTCCAAAGGATAAGTTTCCCATGTGAAGACAAGATTTGTTCTGATTGGTATCTCTGGAATCCCCCATATGCTGGTATTGGAAAACAAGCCTCTGAGGAGAGATGCTTAGAAAAAAAAGCAATGGAACCAATTACATTCTAGGGGCCAGTCCAGTTTAATCTTCTTCTCTTGGGTTATCTGTCTACGGGTGAGTTGACGTCGTTGCTCAGCTTGTGAGAGATCGCCCCTCTTTGTCCTGGGTGGCCTACACTATTGGAATGGCCTCTGGGACTTTGGAGGTTTCTCCTTATCTGTAGGGTTGTGGCCAATGGAATGGGAAGAATTTCCTTGGAGAGGGCAGGCACAGTCCTGAGGTGTGGCTCCAGGGGCCTCAGTCTGGAGGGTGTGTGGGACAGGGATGTCAGGATAGAAGTCTGAAAACACAAACTCGGCTTAGGTTTGGGGACGTAGGTATGGCAGGCCCAATCTACAGACTATGAGGGGAATTTTTTGGGCTATGACCTAAGGGTGAGTGTGAACGCTTGCTGAAGCTTATGTCTCTGGATTTTGTGTCAATAGTGGCCGTGGAATGTCGGGCTGGCCTCATGGGCCATGGACGAGTCTTTCTCTCTGGACCCCAATCACTTGGGATGGCCCAATCCCAAGTGATTGGGGTCATTCTGTGAGTGGGAGGAGTCCTTTCTGTGTTTATTTACCTCAAATGTCCCACCAAAGAGGGATTCCAGAGCAGAGCCCTGAGTAGGGGTGACTAGATGTCTCTACCTCTGGTTAAGATTGGGTGACTTGGGGCATGGCAGGCCCCATATGTGGGCTCATGGTCCAGCCACTGAGAGGCTTTACTTGAGGACAGGGCTCAAACTGAGGGTCCCAATGTGTGTTTGAGCCCACCGCAGCTCTTAAGCATAGGCAGGGCCTCAGGGACCCTACACTACCCTCAGGGGCCCTACTACTACCCCTGTAGGCCCTACAGGGGTCCTCCACTGAACGTTGGACAAGATGCCAACCACAAGATTCTGGCGAGAGGGAAGGAGGAGTTCTGATTTCTGCATCACGTTCACCCATGTGAAGTGAGTAGAGATAAGGTCTAGGATTCTGTAGCCTGAAAACCGAAGTTGGAAAGAGATGGCGACCTAAGGCCATGGCGGTTCAGATGTTCTCAGTGTACTGCAAGCTGTCTGGGTGTCGGTTGGGAATTCAGGCCTCAGGTTATGTCAGACAGGGCATTAGTGCACAGGCTAGACTATATAATTGCTGTACAGTTGAGTGACGTGCAGGTTTATCCTCATTTGAGGTTTCTGGGTAGACCCATAGGGCAATATTTTTCTTCTAGAGGGCAGGCAGAGTGCAGCACTGTTTCATCCGAAATCCCAAAATAGAGGGCGTGTGGTCCAGGAGAGTGAGGACAGAAGTCGGAGAACACTAGCTACGCTTAGGTTTTGGGGTGAGGGCACAGCAGGTACACTCTGAAGAGCTGAATCAAGATCTCGTGCATCTGAAGTCAAGGCGAAGATCAGCTGTTGGCTCAGGTTGGAGTTTCTTTCCATGATCTGCCTTCATGAAGATTGGGGGCATCATGTGACCTTGGAATCTTTCCATGATATGAGTTGTTAGGTGGTCCATGCACAAGGACTCCTGTGGGACAGTCGAGACCTGTTGGATGGCTCAAGGATGTCCCATAAGGAATGACGCAAGAGCAGGGTTCTAAGGATGGATGCCTGAAGAGCCCAACTCGCATTTCAATTGTCTCCTAGCGACAAGGCAGGTTCAATCTGCTGGCTCTGGGGTAGCAACCGAGGGGGTTTAGTTGAAATGGACTCTCCTGAGGATGGGTCAAATTGGGGATTGTGTCCATGGAGATATTCAAATGGGGCAGTGGCTCCAGTGACCTGAAGTTTTCTCCTAACTGGAGGTTATGACACAGCTCCATAGAGCAAGATTCCCATGTGGAGACGAGATTTTTTCTGATAGGTATCTCTGGAAACCCCCTTATGCTGGTATTGGAATCCAGGCCTCTGAGGAGAGATGCCTGAAAACAAAAGCAATGGATCCAATTAGGGCATAGGTGCCTGTCTTGTTCAATATTCTTTTCTATGGATATCTGTCTAAGGTTCTGAATTGAGGTAGTGGCTCAGCTTGTGCCAGAGGGTCCCTGTATGTCCAGGACATCCTACACTATTGGGATGGCCTCAGAGATTTTGGATGATTCTCCTAATCTGTCAGGTTGTGCCAAATGAATGAGCAGAATTCCCTTGGAGAGGGCAGGCACAGTCCTGAGGTGTGGCTCCATGGGGCCCAGCCTTTAGGGTGTGTGGGTGAGGACAATGGAGACAGAAGTCTGAAAACACAAACTCGGCTTAGGTTTGGGGACATAGGTATGGCAGGCCCGATCTACAGACCTTGAGAATTTTGGGGGCTTTGAACAAAGGGCAAGTGTGTGGCGCTTTTTCAGGTTTTTGTCTCCAGATTTTGTGTCAATGGTGGCCGTGGAATGTCAGGCTGGCCTCATCGACCATGGACGAGTATTTCTCTCTGTGGATTTGGCCAAATTCCAAGTGTTTGGGGTCATTCTTTGGATGGTAGGAGTCCTTACTTTTTTTTTTTTTCTTTATCTTGGTTTTTTTTTTTTTTTTTTTTTTTTTTTACCTTATGTGTCCCACCAAAGAGGGATTCCAGAAAAGAGCTCTGAATAAGGTTGGCTAGACTTCTCAAGCTCTGGCTAGGATTGGGGGAGTAGGGGCATGGCAAGTCCCATATGCAGGCTCTTGGTCCAGCCCCGGAGAGGCTTACTTGAGGCCAGGGTTCATGCTTAGGGTCCTAATGTGTGTTTATGCCCATCGCGGCCCTCAAGCATGTCTGAGGCCCCATGGGCCATGCTGGGTTCTCATATACTGAACGTTGGACAACATGCCAACCACAAGGTTTCTGGTCATGGGGAAGGTGAAGTTCTGATTTCTGCATCACGTACATCACTTAGTTGTGAGTGGAGATAACGTCTAGGTTCTGAAGCCTGAAGACCAATGTTGGGAAGAGATGATGACCTAAGGCCATGGCATGTTCGATGTGTTCAGTGTGAGGCCAGGTGTCTGGGTGTCAGTCACGAGGTCTGGGGTCAGGCTGTGTCAGACAGGGCATTAGTGCCCAGGCTAGACTGTATAATTGGGGTACAGTCTAGAGAATTGCAGGTTGATCCTCATTTGATGTTTCTGGGTAGACCCCTAGGGCAAAGTCTCTTTTCTGGAGGGCAGGCAGAGTGCTGCATTTTGTCTCCAGAATTCCCAAAGTGGAAGGCTTGTGGGCCAGGAGTGTGAGGACGGAAGTCTGAGAACGCGAGCTGGCTTAGGTTTTGGGGCGAGGGCAAGGCAGGCACACTCTGCAGAGCTGAATTCAGATCTCATGCATCTGAAGTCATGGCGAATCAGACGGGAGTTTCTGTCCATGATGTCCTCTACCTGAAGGTGGAGGCATCACGAGGCCATGGAGGTTTTCCCACGGTGCGAGTGTGTGATGCTGCAAACTACAAGGATTCCTTCTGCAGGACAGTTGAGACCTGTTGAATGGATCAAGGACACCCCATTAGGAATTTCTCCAGAGCAGAGTTCTAACAATGGATACCTGGGCAACAAACTCGCATTCCAATTGTCTCCTAGTGACAAAGCAGGTTTGATCTGCTGGCACTGGGTGAGCAACCGCCAGGTTTGAGTTGAAATGGACTCTCCTGAGGATGGGTCATAATGTGGGATTGTGTCCATTGAGACATTGGAATGGGGCGGTGGCTCCAGTGACGTGAAATTTTCTCCTAACTGGAGGTTTAGACACAGTTCCATATAGCATGATTCCCATGTGGCATGCGATTTGTTCTGATTGGTAGCTCCAGAAACCCCCATGTGCTGGTATTGGAATCCAGGCCTCTGAGGAGAGATACATGAAAACAAAAGCAATGAATTCGTTTAGGGCCTAGGTGCCTGTCCTGTTCAATCTTCTTTTCTATGGATATCTATCTACAGGTCTGATTGGAGGTAGTGGCTCAGCTTGTGGCAGATGGTCCCTGTTTGTCCCGGACATCCTACAATATTGGGGTGGCCTCGGGGACTTCGGATGTTTCTCCTAATCTGTCAGGTTGTGCCAAAGGAATGAGCAGAATTCCCATGGAGAGGGCAGGCACAGTCCTGAAGTGTGGCTCCATGGGGCCAAGCCTTGAGGGTGTGTGGGCCAGAACAATGGAGACAGAAGTCTGAAAACAGAAACTTGGCTTAGGTTTGGGGACATAGGTATGGCAGGCCCGATCTACAGACCGTGAGAATTTTTCAGGCTTTGAACAAAGGGCGAGTGTGTGGCGCTTTTTCAGGCTTTTGTCTCCGGATTTTGTGTCAATGGTGGCCGTGGAATGTCAGGATGGCCTCATCAGCCATGGACGAGTATTTCTCTCTGTGAATTTGGCCCAATTCCAAGTGTTTGTGGTCATTCTTTGGACGGTAGGAGTCCTTTCTCTATTTTTTTTTAACCTCATGTGTCCCACCAAGGAGGGATTCTAGAGAAGAGATCTGAGTAGGGGTGACTAGACTTCTCAAGCACTGGTTAAGGTTTGGGGAGTAGGGGCATGGTAATCTCCATATGTGGGCTCTTGGTCCAGCCCCGGAGAGGCTTTACTTGAGGCCAGGGTTCATGCTTAGGGTCCTAATGTGTGTTTGTGCCCATCGCAGCCCTCAAGCATGTCTGAGGCCTCATGGGCCATGCTGGTTTCTCCTACACTGCACGTTGGACAACATGCCAACCACAGGGTTTCTGGTCATGGGGAAGGAGGAGTTCTGATTTCTGCATCACGTACACGGCATGGCAGTGAGTAGAGATAAGGTCTAGAATCTGAAGCCTGAAAACCGAGGTTGGTAAGAGATGACGACCTAAGGCCATGGTGGGTCCGATGCACTTAGTGTGCGGCCAGATGTCTGTGTCCATCATGAGGTCTGGGCTCAGGCTGTGTCAGGCAGGGCATTAGTCCCCAGGCTAGACTGTATAATTGGGGTACAGTCGAGTGATGTGAAGGTTGGTCCTCATTTGGGGTTTCTGGTTGGCCCCATAGGGCAAAGATTTTCTTCTGCAGGGCAGGCAGAGTGCTGCATTCTGGCTCCAGAATTGCCAACTTCAGGGCTTGTGGGCCAGGTGTTTTAGGACAGAAGTCTGAGAACACAAGTTCAGCTTTGAATTCGCAGCGGTGACATGGCAGGCACACTCTACAGACCTGAAATGAGATCTCGTGCATCTGAAGTCAGGGCGAGGATCAGATGTTGGCTTAGGTTGGAGTTTCTGTACATGATGTCCCCTTCATGAAGGTGGGGGGGCATCAGGAAACCATGGAAGATTTCCAACTTTGTGAGTGTGTGATGCTCCAAACCACAAGGATTCCGTCAGCGGGACAGTCACGACCTTTTGGATGGATCAAGGACGTCCCATAAGAAATGCTCCAAAGCACAGTTCTAATGATGGATGCCTGGGCAGTCCAACTTGCATTCCAGTTGTGTCCTAGTGAAAAGGAGGATTCGATCTGCTGTCACTGGGGGAACAACTGAGGGGGCTGAATTGAAATGCACTCTCATGAGGATCAGTCATGATGTGGATTTGTGTCCATGGATCCCTTGGAATGGGGCAGTGGCTCTGTTTCCCTGAAGAATTCTCCTAACCTGAGGTTTTGATGCAGCTCCAAAGAGCAAGTTTCCCATGTAGAGACAAGATTTGTTCTGAAACCCCCACAACCTGGTATTGGAAACCAAGCATCTGGGGAACAATGCCTGGAATCCAAAGCAATGGATCTGATTACGGTCTAGGGGCCTGTCCTTTTCAATATTCTCCTCTGAGTGTCTCTGTCTAAGATACAGAATGGAGGTCACTGCTCCGCTTGTGTCAGATCACCCATGTTTGTTGGGGGAGGCCAACACTATTAGGCTGGTCTTGGGAATTGGAGGTTTCTCCTAATCTGTAAGGTTGTGGCAAATGAAACGGGCAGAGTTCCCTTGGAGAGCACTGGCACAGTCCTTAGGTGTGACACCACCTTTCTGGGTGTCATCCAGGAGGTCCAGGCTCAGGCTGTGTCAGACAGGGCATTAGTGCCAAACTTAGACTGTATAATTGGAGTAAAGTTGATGGCATGCATATTGATCCTCATTTGGCGTTTCTGGGTAGCCCCAGGGGCAACGTTTTTCTTCTGGAGGGAAGGAAGAGTGCTGCATTGTGGCGACGGAATTCTCACACTGGAGAGCTTGTGGGACAGAATTGTGAGGAAGGAAGTGTGAGAACACAAGCTAGGCTTAGGTTTAGGGTCAAGATCATGGCAGGCACACTCTGTAGAGCTAAATCTAAATCTCATGCATCTGAAGTCAGGGCGAGGATCAGACGTAGGCTCAGGTTGAAGTTTCTGTTCAGGATGGCCCCTTCATGATGGTGGGGGGCATCAATAGAGCCAGCAGATCTAAACTGTCTTGTTGCTAGGAGACAATTGGAATGCGAGGCGGGCTTCCCAGGCATCCATCCGCGAACGGTGCTCTGGAGTAATTCCATATGGGATGTCCTGGAGCTGTCCAACAGGTCTCAATTGTCCCGCAGAAGGAATCCTTGAAGGGGGCATCCCACAACTCCCAACGTGGGAAAACCTCAATGGCCTCGAGATTCCGCTCCCTTCATGAAGCGGCCGTCATGCACAGAAACTCCAACCTGAGCCAACGTCTGATCCTTGCCCTGACTTCAGATGCATGAGATATTGGTTCAGATCTGCAGGGGGTACCTGCCGTGCCCTCGCCCTGAAACCCAAGTCTAGCTTGTATTCTCAGACTTCCGTCCTCACACTCCTGGCCCCGAAGCCCTCAAGTTTAGCAATTCCGGACCCACAATGCAGCACCCTGCATGCCCTCTAGAAAAAAAATTATTGCCTCATGAGCTGCCCAGGCAACTTAAATGAAGATAAACCTACACAGCACTCGACTTTACCCAAATTATATAGTCTAACCTGGGCACTAATGCACTGTTGAACACAACCTGAGCCCGGACCTCCTGACCAACACCCAGAAAGCAGACCACACACTGAGCACATAAAACCCGCCATGGCCTTAGGTCATCATCTATTTCCTACCTCAGTTTTCAGGCTTCAGAACCGAGACCTATCTCCAATCACTGCCCAGGGGTGAGTGTGATGCAGAAATCAGAACTCCTCCTTACCCATGGCAAGAACCCTTGTGGTTGGCACGTTGTCCAACGTTCAGTGTAGGAGAAACCAGCATTCACCCTGAGGCCCCGCCCATTCTTCAGTGCGACGAGGGCATACACACGCATTGTGACCCTCATCATGAACCTGTCCTCTAGTAAGTCCTCTCCTTGGCTGGACCATTAGATGTCATAATGGGCTTGACATGTCCCTAGGCCCCAATTTTTAACCAGATTTCTGATTGTCCAGTCGCCCCTCCCCAGGGCTCTACTCTGGAATCCCTCATTCGTTGGGACACCTAAGGTTAAAAAAGAAAACAACAACAACAACAACAACAACAACAACAACAAAAAAAAACGGACTTCCTCCAGCCCACAGAATGACCCCAAACTCTTTGGACGGGGCCAAACCAACAGAGAGTAAGACTCGTCCATTTCCCATGAAGTCACCCAGAAATTCCACGACCATGAGTGACACGATATCCAGAGACAAAAACTTGAGAAGGAGCCTCACACTCGCCCTTCTTTCAAATCCCGAAGAGTTCTCCTCATGGTCTGTAGATCAGTCCTGCCATACCAATGACCCGAAACATAAGCCGAGTTTGTGTTTTCAGACAACTGTCCAAATAGCCCTGGCCTACACAACCTACAGGCTAAGGCCCCTGGAGCCAAACCTGAGGACTGTACTTGCCCTCTCCAAGGGAATTGTGTGTGCCCATTCCAATGGCCACAACCCTTCTAATAGGATAAACCTCCAAAGTCCCTGATCCATCTCAATAGTGGTGGCTTCCCAGGAAAAACAGGGGCAATCTGAGCCCTACAGAGCACCTACCTGCACTCAGACCCATAGACAGATATCCCCAGAGGTAAAAAGGAAAGAACAGGCCCCTAGGCACTAATCAGATCCATTGCTTTCGTTTCCAGGAATCTCTCCTCAGAGGCCTGGATTTCAAAAGCAGCATATAGCTGTTTCTTGACTCACCCTTCAGAAAACTTCTCATCTACACATGGGAAACTTACACGTTGGAGCTGTGTCAAAGCCTCTGTTTAGTAGAACTCTTTAGGGCCCAAGTGCCACCGCTTCCTTCCAAGGTCTCCTTAGACACAAAGGCACATTAGGACCCATCCCCAGGGGTGTCCATCAATGCAGCATCCTCGGTTGCTCCCCACAGATCCAGGAGATCTAACCTGTCTTATTGCTAGGAGACAATAGGAATGCGAGGTGGGCTACCCAGCCATCCATTCTTAGAACACTGCTCAGAATCATTGGCCTGGAGCCAAACAACAGGTCTCAATTGTCCTGCAGAAGACTCTCTGCAGTTTGGAGCTTCTCACAACTCCCATCGTGGGAAAACCCCCATGGCCTCGTGATGCCCCCCCCATTCATGAAGGGGCCATCAGGGACAGAAACTCCAACCTGAGCGATCGTCTGATCCTCGCCCTGACTTCAGATGCACGAGATCTCGATTCAGGTCTGTAGATTGTGCCTGCCATGGCCTCACCCAGAAACCTAAGCCTAGCTTGTGTTCTCAGACTTTTGTCGTCAGACTACTGGCCCACAAGCCCTCCAGTTTGGCAATCCAGAACTACAATGCCGCACTCTGCCTGCCCGCCAGAAGAAAAACATTGTCCTCTGGGGCTATCCAGTAACCCCAAATGAGGATCAACCTGCACCGACCTTGGCTGTACCCCAAATACATAGGCTGACCAGGGCACTAATGCCCTTTCTGACACAGCCTGAGCCTGGACACCCTGGCCCCTCCCAGACAGCTGGCCGCACACTGAGCACATCGAGCCGCCATGGCCTTAGGTCGTCATCTCTTCCCAACCTCGGTTTTCAGGTTTCAGAACCTAGACCTTATCTCCAATCACTGCCCGGGGTTGAAGGTGATGCTGAAATCAGAACTCCTTCCCCATGGCAAGGAACCTTGTGGTTGGCATGTTGTCCAACGTTCAGTGTCGTTGAAACCAGTGTGGCCCATGAGGCCCCGCCCATGCTCGCGGGCCACATTGGTCACAAACACACATTGTGACCCTCAGGCTGAGCCCAGTCCTCAAGTAAGGCCACTCAGTGGCTGGATGAAGAGACAGCATATTGGGCTTGCCATGCCCCTAGGCCCCAATTTTTAACCATAGTTCGGGTTGTCCCTTCAGTCTTCCCCACGGCTTAGCTTTGGAATTCCTCTTTTGGTGGGACACCTGAGGTAACAAAACTGAAATGAGTCATCCCATCCCACAGATTGACGAAAAGCAATTGCGAATCGGGCCAAGTCCTCAGAGAGGAAGATTCGTCCACGGCCCATGAGGCCTCCCCGACATTCCACGGCCATCGCTGATACAAAATCCAGAGACAAAAGCCTGAGCAAGCGCCTCAGACTCGCACTTTCTTCATATCCTGAAGAGTTCTTCTCATGGTTTGTAGATCGGGCCTGCCATACCTACGTCCACAAACCTAAGCTGAGTTTGTGTTTTCAGACTTCTGTCTTCAAAGTCTTGGGCCCCACACCCTCCAGGCTGGGCCCCTGGAGCCACACATTAGTACTGTGCCTACCAATCCATGGGAATTCTGCCCATCCCATGGTCCAAAATCGTACAAATTAGTAGAAACCTCCAAATTCCCTGAGGCCATCCCAATAGTGTAGGTCGCCCGGAACAAACAAGGGCTGTCTGACACCAGCTGATAATCGACCTCCACTCATACCATAGATGGATGTCCCCAGAGAAGAAGATTGAACCAGACAGGACCCTAGGCCATAATAGGATCCATTTCTTTGGGTTACAGGCATGTGTCCTCAAAAGCCTGATTCCAATACGAGCATAGGGGTTTTCCTAAGGCACCCAGTAGAACTCATCTCGTCTCCACAAGGAAACCTGTGCATGGGAGCCATGTCCAAAGCTTAGGAGAGTACTTCCGGGTCCCGGTGCCACCACCCCATTCCAAGGCCCTCATGGACACAAAAACACATTAGGACCCATCGTCAGGAAAGTCCATTTCAACTCAGCCACCCCGGTTGCTCCCGCAGAGCCAGCAGATCTAAACTGTCTTGTTGCTAGGAGACAATTGGAATGCGAGGCGGGCTTCCCAGGCATCCATCCGCGAACGGTGCTCTGGAGTAATTCCATATGGGATGTCCTGGAGCTGTCCAACAGGTCTCAATTGTCCCGCAGAAGGAATCCTTGAAGGGGGCATCCCACAACTCCCAACGTGGGAAAACCTCAATGGCCTCGAGATTCCGCTCCCTTCATAAAGCGGCCGTCATGCACAGAAACTCCAACCTGAGCCAACGTCTGATCCTTGCCCTGACTTCAGATGCATGAGATATTGGTTCAGATCTGCAGGGGGTACCTGCCGTGCCCTCGCCCTGAAACCCAAGTCTAGCTTGTCTTCTCAGACTTCCGTCCTCACACTCCTGGCCCCGAAGCCCTCAAGTTTGGCAATACTGGACCCACAATGCAGCACCCTGCATGCCCTCTAGAAAAAAAATTATTGCCTCATGAGCTGCCCAGGCAACTTAAATGAAGATAAACCTACACAGCACTCGACTTTACCCAAATTATATAGTCTAACCTAAGCACTAATGCACTGTCGAACACAACCTGAGCCCGGACCTCCTGACCAACACCCAGAAAGCTGACCGCACACTGAGCACATAAAACCCGCCATGGCCTTAGGTCATCATCTCTTTCCTACCTCAGTTTTCAGGCTTCAGAACCGAGACCTTATCTCCAATCACTGCCCAGGGGTGAGTGTGATGCAGAAATCAGAACTCCTCCTTACCCATGGCAAGAACCCTTGTGGTTGGCACGTTGTCCAACGTTCAGTGTAGGAGAAACCAGCATTCACCCTGAGGCCCCGCCCATTCTTGAGTGCGA
Organism: Mustela nivalis; assembly: GCF_964662115.1. Lineage (NCBI taxonomy): Eukaryota > Metazoa > Chordata > Mammalia > Carnivora > Mustelidae > Mustela > Mustela nivalis. The sequence continues at coordinate 160,215 of NW_028136551.1, forward strand.
CGAGGGCATACACACGCATTGTGACCCTCAGCATGAGTCCTGTCCTCTAGTAAGTCCTCTCCTTGGCTGGACCATTAGATGTCATAATGGGCTTGACAGGTCCGTAGGCCACAATTTTTAACCAGATTTCTGATTGTCCAGTCGCCCCTCCCCAGGGCTCTACTCTGGAATCCCTCATTCGGTGGGACACCTGAGGTTAAAAAAGAAAACAACAACAACAACAACAACAAAAAAAAACGGACTTATTCCAGCCCACAGAATGACCCCAAACTCTTTGGACGGGGCCAAACCAACAGAGAGTAAGACTCGTCCATTTCCAATGAAGTCACCCAGAAATTCCACGACCATGAGTGACACGATATCCAGAGACAAAAACTTGAGCAGGAGCCTCACACTCGCCCTTCTTTCAAATCCCGAAGAGTTCTCCTCATGGTCTGTAGGTCAGTCCTGCCATACCTATGACCCGAAACATAAGCTGAGTTTGTGTTTTCAGACAACTCTCCAAACAGCCATGGCCTACACAACCTACAGGCTAAGGCCCTTGGAGCCAAACCTGAGGACTGTACTTGCCCTCTCCAAGGGAATTGTGTGTGCCCATTCCAATGGCCACAACCCTTCTAATAGGATAAACCTCCAAAGTCCCTGATCCATCTCAATAGTGGTGGCTTCCCAGGAAAAACAGGGGCAATCTGAGCCCTACAGAGCACCTACCTGCACTCAGACCCATAGACAGATGTCCCCAGAGGTAAAAAGGAAAGAACAGGCCCCTAGGCACTAATCAGATCCATTGCTTTGGTTTCCAGGCATCTCTCCTCAGAGGCCTGGATTTCAAAAGCAGCATATAGCTGTTTCTTGACTCACCCTTCAGAAAACTTCTCATCTACACATGGGAAACTTGCACGTTGGAGCTGTGTCAAAGCCTCTGTTTAGTAGAACTCTTTAGGGCCCAAGTGCCACCGCTTCCTTCCAAGGTCTCCTTAGACACGAAGGCACATTAGGACCCATCCCCAGGGGTGTCCATCAATGCAGCATCCTCGGTTGCTCCCCACAGATCCAGGAGATCTAACCTGTCTTATTGCTAGGAGACAATAGGAATGCGAGGTGGGCTACCCAGCCATCCATCCTTAGAACCCTGCTCAGAATCATTGGCCTGGAGCCAAACAACAGGTCTCAATTGTCCTGCAGAAGACTCTCTGCAGTTTGGAGCTTCTCACAACTCCCATCGTGGGAAAACCCCCATGGCCTCGTGATGCCCCCCCCATTCATGAAGGGGCCATCAGGGACAGAAACTCCAACCTGAGCGATCGTCTGATCCTCGCCCTGACTCAGATGCACGAGATCTCGATTCAGGTCTGTAGATTGTGCCTGCCATGGCCTCACCCAGAAACCTAAGCCTAGCTTGTGTTCTCAGACTTTTGTCGTCAGACTACTGGCCCACAAGCCCTCCAGTTTGGCAATCCAGAACTACAATGCCGCACTCTGCCTGCCCGCCAGAAGAAAAACATTGTCCTCTGGGGCTATCCAGTAACCCCAAATGAGGATCAACCTGCACCGACCTTGGCTGTACCCCAAATACATAGGCTGACCAGGGCACTAATGCCCTTTCTGACACAGCCTGAGCCTGGACACCCTGGCCCCTCCCAGACAGCTGGCCGCACACTGAGCACATCGAGCCGCCATGGCCTTAGGTCGTCATCTCTTCCCAACCTCGGTTTTCAGGTTTCAGAACCTAGACCTTATCTCCAATCACTGCCCGGGGTTGAAGGTGATGCTGAAATCAGAACTCCTTTCCCATGGCAAGAAACCTTGTGGTTGGCATGTTGTCCAACGTTCAGTGTCGTTGAAACCAGTGTGGCCCATGAGGCCCCGCCCATGCTCGCGGGCCACATTGGTCACAAACACACATTGTGACCCTCAGGCTGAGCCCAGTCCTCAAGTAAGGCCACTCAGTGGCTGGATGAAGAGAGAGCATATTGGGCTTGCCATGCCCCTAGGCCCCAATTTTTAACCATAGTTCGGGTTGTCCCTTCAGTCTTCCCCACGGCTTAGCTTTGGAATTCCTCTTTTGGTGGGACACCTGAGGTAACAAAACTGAAATGAGTCATCCCATCCCACAGATTGACGAAAAGCAATTGCGAATCGGGCCAAATCCTCAGAGAGGAAGATTCGTCCACGGCCCATGAGGCCTCCCCGACATTCCACGGCCATCGCTGATACAAAATCCAGAGACAAAAGCCTGAGCAAGCGCCTCAGACTCGCACTTTCTTCATATCCTGAAGAGTTCTTCTCATGGTTTGTAGATCGGGCCTGCCATACCTACGTCCCCAAACCTAAGCTGAGTTTGTGTTTTCAGACTTCTGTCGTCAAGGTCTTGGGCCACACACCCTCCAGGCTGGGCCCCTGGAGCCACACATTAGTACTGTGCCTAGCAATCCATGGGAATTCTGCCCATCCCATGGTCCAAAATCGTACAAATTAGTAGAAACCTCCAAATTCCCTGAGGCCATCCCAATTGTGTAGGTCGCCCGGAACAAACAAGGGCTGTCTGACACCAGCTGATAATCGACCTCCACTCATACCATAGATGGATGTCCCCAGAGAAGAAGATTGAACCAGACAGGACCCTAGGCCATAATAGGATCCATTTCTTTGGGTTACAGGCATGTGTCCTCAAAAGCCTGATTCCAATACGAGCATAGGGGTTTTCCTAAGGCACCCAGTAGAACTCATCTCGTCTCCACAAGGAAACCTGTGCATGGGAGCCATGTCCAAAGCTTAGGAGAGTACTTCCGGGTCCCGGTGCCACCACCCCATTCCAAGGCCCTCATGGACACAAAAACACATTAGGACCCATCCTCAGGAAAGTCCATTTCAACTCAGCCACCCCGGTTGCTCCCGCAGAGCCAGCAGATCTAAACTGTCTTGTTGCTAGGAGACAATTGGAATGCGAGGCGGGCTTCCCAGGCATCCATCCGCGAACGGTGCTCTGGAGTCATTCCATATGGGATGTCCTGGAGCTGTCCAACAGGTCTCAATTGTCCCGCAGAAGGAATCCTTGAAGGGGGCATCCCACAACTCCCAACGTGGGAAAACCTCAATGGCCTCGAGATTCCGCTCCCTTCATGAAGCGGCCGTCATGCACAGAAACTCCAACCTGAGCCAACGTCTGATCCTTGCCCTGACTTCAGATGCATGAGATATTGGTTCAGATCTGCAGGGGGTACCTGCCGTGCCCTCGCCCTGAAACCCAAGTCTAGCTTGTCTTCTCAGACTTCCGTCCTCACACTCCTGGCCCTGAAGCCCTCAAGTTTGGCAATACCGGACCCACAATGCAGCACCCTGCATGCCCTCTAGAAAAAAAATTATTGCCTCATGAGCTGCCCAGGCACCTTAAATGAAGATAAACCTACACAGCACTCGACTTTACCCAAATTATATAGTCTAACCTAAGCACTAATGCACTGTCGAACACAACCTGAGCCCGGACCTCCTGACCAACACCCAGAAAGCTGACCGCACACTGAGCACATAAAACCCGCCATGGCCTTAGGTCATCATCTCTTTCCTACCTCAGTTTTCAGGCTTCAGAACCGAGACCTTATCTCCAATCACTGCCCAGGGGTGAGTGTGATGCAGAAAAGAGAACTCCTCCTTACCCATGGCAAGAACCCTTGTGGTTGGCACGTTGTCCAACGTTCAGTGTAGGAGAAACCAGCATTCACCCTGAGGCCCCGCCCATTCTTGAGTGCGACGAGGGCATACACACGCATTGTGACCCTCAGCATGAGTCCTGTCCTCTAGTAAGTCCTCTCCTTGGCTGGACCATTAGATGTCATAATGGGCTTGACAGGTCCGTAGGCCACAATTTTTAACCAGATTTCTGATTGTCCAGTCGCCCCTCCCCAGGGCTCTACTCTGGAATCCCTCATTCGGTGGGACACCTGAGGTTAAAAAAGAAAACAACAACAACAACAACAACAAAAAAAAACGGACTTCTTCCAGCCCACAGAATGACCCCAAACTCTTTGGACGGGGCCAAACCAACAGAGAGTAAGACTCGTCCATTTCCAATGAAGTCACCCAGAAATTCCACGACCATGAGTGACACGATATCCAGAGACAAAAACTTGAGCAGGAGCCTCACACTCGCCCTTCTTTCAAATCCCGAAGAGTTCTCCTCATAGACTGTAGGTCAGTCCTGCCATACCTATGACCCGAAACATAAGCTGAGTTTGTGTTTTCAGACAACTCTCCAAACAGCCATGGCCTACACAACCTACAGGCTAAGGCCCTTGGAGCCAAACCTGAGGACTGTACTTGCCCTCTCCAAGGGAATTGTGTGTGCCCATTCCAATGGCCACAACCCTTCTAATAGGATAAACCTCCAAAGTCCCTGATCCATCTCAATAGTGGTGGCTTCCCAGGAAAAACAGGGGCAATCTGAGCCCTACAGAGCACCTACCTGCACTCAGACCCATAGACAGATGTCCCCAGAGGTAAAAAGGAAAGAACAGGCCCCTAGGCACTAATCAGATCCATTGCTTTGGTTTCCAGGCATCTCTCCTCAGAGGCCTGGATTTCAAAAGCAGCATATAGCTGTTTCTTGACTCACCCTTCAGAAAACTTCTCATCTACACATGGGAAACTTGCACGTTGGAGCTGTGTCAAAGCCTCTGTTTAGTAGAACTCTTTAGGGCCCAAGTGCCACCGCTTCCTTCCAAGGTCTCCTTAGACACAAAGGCACATTAGGACCCATCCCCAGGGGTGTCCATCAATGCAGCATCCTCGGTTGCTCCCCACAGATCCAGGAGATCTAACCTGTCTTATTGCTAGGAGACAATAGGAATGCGAGGTGGGCTACCCAGCCATCCATCCTTAGAACCCTGCTCAGAATCATTGGCCTGGAGCCAAACAACAGGTCTCAATTGTCCTGCAGAAGACTCTCTGCAGTTTGGAGCTTCTCACAACTCCCATCGTGGGAAAACCCCCATGGCCTCGTGATGCCCCCCCCATTCATGAAGGGGCCATCAGGGACAGAAACTCCAACCTGAGCGATCGTCTGATCCTCGCCCTGACTTCAGATGCACGAGATCTCGATTCAGGTCTGTAGATTGTGCCTGCCATGGCCTCACCCAGAAACCTAAGCCTAGCTTGTGTTCTCAGACTTTTGTCGTCAGACTACTGGCCCACAAGCCCTCCAGTTTGGCAATCCAGAACTACAATGCCACACTCTGCCTGCCCGCCAGAAGAAAAACATTGTCCTCTGGGGCTACCCAGTAACCCCAAATGAGGATCAACCTGCACCGACCTTGGCTGTACCCCAAATACATAGGCTGACCAGGGCACTAATGCCCTTTCTGACACAGCCTGAGCCTGGACACCCTGGCCCCTCCCAGACAGCTGGCCGCACACTGAGCACATCGAGCCGCCATGGCCTTAGGTCGTCATCTCTTCCCAACCTCGGTTTTCAGGTTTCAGAACCTAGACCTTATCTCCAATCACTGCCCGGGGTTGAAGGTGATGCTGAAATCAGAACTCCTTCCCCATGGCAAGAAACCTTGTGGTTGGCATGTTGTCCAACGTTCAGTGTCGTTGAAACCAGTGTGGCCCTTGAGGCCCCGCCCATGCTCGCGGGCCACATTGGTCACAAACACACATTGTGACCCTCAGGCTGAGCCCAGTCCTCAAGTAAGGCCACTCAGTGGCTGGATGAAGAGAGAGCATATTGGGCTTGCCATGCCCCTAGGCCCCAATTTTTAACCATAGTTCGGGTTGTCCCTTCATTCTTCCCCACGGCTTAGCTTTGGAATTCCTCTTTTGGTGGGACACCTGAGGTAACAAAACTGAAATGAGTCATCCCATCCCACAGATTGACGAAAAGCAATTGCGAATCGGGCCAAGTCCTCAGAGAGGAAGATTCGTCCACGGCCCATGAGGCCTCCCCGACATTCCACGGCCATCGCTGATACAAAATCCAGAGACAAAAGCCTGAGCAAGCGCCTCAGACTCGCACTTTCTTCATATCCTGAAGAGTTCTTCTCATGGTTTGTAGATCGGGCCTGCCATACCTACGTCCCCAAACCTAAGCTGAGTTTGTGTTTTCAGACTTCTGTCCTCAAAGTCTTGGGCCACACACCCTCCAGGCTGGGCCCCTGGAGCCACACATTAGTACTGTGCCTACCAATCCATGGGAATTCTGCCCATCCCATGGTCCAAAATCGTACAAATTAGTAGAAACCTCCAAATTCCCTGAGGCCATCCCAATTGTGTAGGTCGCCCGGAACAAACAAGGGCTGTCTGACACCAGCTGATAATCGACCTCCACTCATACCATAGATGGATGTCCCCAGAGAAGAAGATTGAACCAGACAGGACCCTAGGCCATAATAGGATCCATTTCTTTGGGTTACAGGCATGTGTCCTCAAAAGCCTGATTCCAATACGAGCATAGGGGTTTTCCTAAGGCACCCAGTAGAACTCATCTCGTCTCCACAAGGAAACCTGTGCATGGGAGCCATGTCCAAAGCTTAGGAGAGTACTTCCGGGTCCCGGTGCCACCACCCCATTCCAAGGCCCTCATGGACACAAAAACACATTAGGACCCATCCTCAGGAAAGTCCATTTCAACTCAGCCACCCCGGTTGCTCCCGCAGAGCCAGCAGATCTAAACTGTCTTGTTGCTAGGAGACAATTGGAATGCGAGGCGGGCTTCCCAGGCATCCATCCGCGAACGGTGCTCTGGAGTCATTCCATATGGGATGTCCTGGAGCTGTCCAACAGGTCTCAATTGTCCCGCAGAAGGAATCCTTGAAGGGGGCATCCCACAACTCCCAACGTGGGAAAACCTCAATGGCCTCGAGATTCCGCTCCCTTCATGAAGCGGCCGTCATGCACAGAAACTCCAACCTGAGCCAACGTCTGATCCTTGCCCTGACTTCAGATGCATGAGATATTGGTTCAGATCTGCAGGGGGTACCTGCCGTGCCCTCGCCCTGAAACCCAAGTCTAGCTTGTCTTCTCAGACTTCCGTCCTCACACTCCTGGCCCCGAAGCCCTCAAGTTTGGCAATACCGGACCCACAATGCAGCACCCTGCATGCCCTCTAGAAAAAAAATTATTGCCTCATGAGCTGCCCAGGCACCTTAAATGAAGATAAACCTACACAGCACTCGACTTTACCCAAATTATATAGTCTAACCTAAGCACTAATGCACTGTCGAACACAACCTGAGCCCGGACCTCCTGACCAACACCCAGAAAGCTGACCGCACACTAAGCACATAAAACCCGCCATGGCCTTAGGTCATCATCTCTTCCCTACCTCAGTTTTCAGGCTTCAGAACCGAGACCTTATCTCCAATCACTGCCCAGGGGTGAGTGTGATGCAGAAATCAGAACTCCTCCTTACCCATGGCAAGAACCCTTGTGGTTGGCACGTTGTCCAACGTTCAGTGTAGGAGAAACCAGCATTCACCCTGAGGCCCCGCCCATTCTTGAGTGCGACGAGGGCATACACACGCATTGTGACCCTCAGCATGAGTCCTGTCCTCTAGTAAGTCCTCTCCTTGGCTGGACCATTAGATGTCATAATGGGCTTGACAGGTCCGTAGGCCACAATTTTTAACCAGATTTCTGATTGTCCAGTCGCCCCTCCCCAGGGCTCTACTCTGGAATCCCTCATTCGGTGGGACACCTGAGGTTAAAAAAGAAAACAACAACAACAAAAAAAAAAAGGACTTCTACCAGCCCACAGAATGACCCCAAACTCTTTGGACGGGGCCAAACCAACAGAGAGTAAGACTCGTCCATTTCCCATGAAGTCACCCAGAAATTCCACGACCATGAGTGACACGATATCCAGAGACAAAAACTTGAGAACGAGCCTCACTCTCGCCCTTCTTTCAAATCCCGAAGAGTTCTCCTCATGGTCTGTAGATCAGTCCTGCCATACCTATGACCCGAAACATAAGCCGAGTTTGTGTTTTCACACAACTGTCCAAACAGCCCTGACCTACACAACCTACAGGCTAAGGCCCCTGGAGCCAAACCTGAGGACTGTACTTGCCCTCTCCAAGGGAATTGTGTGTGCCCATTCCAATGGCCACAACCCTTCTAATAGGATATACCTCCAAAGACCGTGATCCATCTCAATAGTGGTGGCTTCCTAGGAAAAACAGGGGCAATCTGAGCCCTACAGAGCACCTACCTGCACTCAGACCCATAGACAGATGTCCCCAGAGGTAAAAAGGAAAGAACAGGCCCCTAGGCACTAATCAGATCCATTGCTTTCGTTTCCAGGAATCTCTCCTCAGAGGCCTGGATTTCAAAAGCAGCATATAGCTGTTTCTTGACTCACCCTTCAGAAAACTTCTCATCTACACATGGGAAACTTACACGTTGGAGCTGTGTCAAAGCCTCTGTTTAGTAGAACTCTTTAGGGCCCAAGTGCCACCGCTTCCTTCCAAGGTCTCCTTAGACACAAAGGCACATTAGGACCCATCCCCAGGGGTGTCCATCAATGCAGCATCCTCGGTTGCTCCCCACAGATCCAGGAGATCTAACCTGTCTTCTTGCTAGGAGACAATAGGAATGCGAGGTGGGCTACCCTGACATCCATCCTTAGAACCCAGCTCAGAATCATTGGCCTGGAGCCAAACAACAGGTCTCAATTGTCCTGCAGAAGACTCTCTGCAGTTTGGAGCTTCTCACAACTCCCATCGTGGGAAAACCCCCATGGCCTCGTGATGCCCCCCCCATTCATGAAGGGGCCATCAGGGACAGAAACTCTAACCTGAGCGATCGTCTGATCCTCGCCCTGACTTCCGATGCACGATATCTCGATTCAGGTCTGTAGATTGTGCCTGCCATGGCCTCACCCAGAAACCTAAGCCTAGCTTGTGTTCTCAGACTTTTGTCGTCAGACTACTGGCCCACAAGCCCTCCAGTTTGGCAATCCAGAACTACAATGCCGCACTCTGCAGGCCCGCCAGAAGAAATACATTGTCCTCTGGGGCTATCCAGTAACCCCACCTGAGGATCAACCTGCACTGACCTTGGCTGTACCCCAAATACATAGGCTGACCAGTGCTCTAATGCCCTTTCTGACACAGCCTGAGCCTGGACCCCCTCGCCTCTCCCAGACAGCTGGCCGCACACTTAGCACATCGAGCCGCCATGGCCTTAGGTCGTCATCTCTTCCCAACCTCGGTTTTCAGGTTTCAGAACCTAGACCTTATCTCCAATCACTGCCCGGGGTTGAAGGTGATGCTGAAATTAGAACTCCTTCCCCATGGCAAGATACCTTGTGGTTTGCATGTTGTCCAATGTTCAGTGTCGTTGAAACTAGTGTGGCCCATGAGGCCCCGCCCATGCTCGCGGGCCACATTGGTCACAAACACACATTGTGACCCTCAGGCTGAGCCCAGTCCTCAAGTAAGGCCACTCAGTGGCTGGATGAAGAGACAGCATATTGGGCTTGCCATGCCACTAGGCCCCAATTTTTAACCATAGTTCGGGTTGTCCCTTCAGTCTTCCCCACGACTTAGCTTTGGAATTCCTCTTTTGGTGGGACACCTGAGGTAACAAAACTGAAATGAGTCATCCCATCCCACAGATTGACGAAAAGCAATTGCGAATCGGGCCAAATCCTCAGAGAGGAAGATTCGTCCACAACCCATGAGGCCTCCCCGACATTCCACGGCCATCGCTGATACAAAATCCAGAGACAAAAGCCTGAGCAAGCGCCTCAGACTCGCACTTTCTTCATATCCTGAAGAGTTCTTCTCATGGTTTGTAGATCGGGCCTGCCATACCTACGTCCCCAAAGCTAAGCTGAGTTTGTGTTTTCAGACTTCTGTCCTGAAAGTCTTGGGCCACACACCCTCCAGGCTGGGCCCCTGGAGCCACACATTAGGACTGTGCCTACCAATCCATGGGAATTCTGCCCATTCCATGGTCCAAAATCGTACAAATTAGGAGAAACCTCCAAAATCCCTGAGGCCATCCCAATAGTGTAGGTCGCCCGGAACAAAAAAGGGCTGTCTGACACCAGCTGATAATCGACCTCCACTCATACCATAGATGGATGTCCCCAGAGAAGAAGATTGAACCACACAGGACCCTAGGCCATAATACGATCCATTGCTTTGGGTTACAGGCATGTGTCCTCAAAAGCCTGATTCCAATACGAGCATAGGGGTTTTCCTGAGGAACCCATCAGAACTCATCTCGTCTCCACAAAAAAACCTGTGCATGGGAGCCATGTCCAAAGCTTAGGAGAGTACTCAAGGGTCCCGGTGCCACCGCCCCATTCCAAGGCCCTCATGGACACAAAAACACATTAGGACCCATCCTCAGGAAAGTCCATTTCATCTGAGCCACCCCGGTTGCTCCGGCAGAGCCGTCAGATCTAAACTGTCTTGTTGCTAGGAGACAATTGGAATGCGAGGCGGGCTTCCCAGGCATCCATCCGCGAACGGTGCTCTGGAGTCATTCCATATGGGATGTCCTGGAGCTGTCCAACAGGTCTCAATTGTCCCGCAGTAGGAATCCTTGAAGGGGGCATCCCACAACTCCCAACGTGGGAAAACCTCAATGGCCTCGAGATTCCGCTCCCTTCATGAAGCGGCCGTCATGCACAGAAACTCCAACCTGAGCCAACGTCTGATCCTTGCCCTGACTTCAGATGCATGAGGTATTGGTTCAGATCTGCAGGGGGTACCTGCCGTGCCCTCACCCTGAAACCCAAGTCTAGCTTGTCTTCTCAGACTTCCGTCCTCACACTCCTGGCCCCGAAGCCCTCAAGTTTGGCAATTCCGGACCCACAATGCAGCACCATGCATGCCCTCTAGAAAAAAAATTATTGCCTCATAAGCTGCCCAGGCACCTTAAATGAGGATAAACCTACACCGCACTCGACTTTACCCAAATTATATAGTCTAACCTTGGCACTAATGCACTGTCGAACACAACCTGAGCCCGGACCTCCTGACCAACACCCAGAAAGCTGACCGCACACTGAGCACATAAAACCCGCCATGGCCTTAGGTCATGATCTCTTCCCTACCTCAGTTTTCAGGCTTCAGAACCGAGACCTTATCTCCAATCACTGCCCAGGGGTGAGTGTGATGCAGAAATCAGAACTCCTCCTTACCCATGGCAAGAACCCTTGTGGTTGGCACGTTGTCCAACGTTCAGTGTAGGAGAAACCAGCATTCACCCTGAGGCCCCGCCCATTCTTGAGTGCGACGAGGGCATACACACGCATTGTGACCCTCAGCATGAGTCCTGTCCTCTAGTAAGTCCTCTCAGTGGCTGGACCATTAGGTGTCATAATGGGCTTGACATGTCCCTAGGCCCCAATTTTTAACCAGATTTCTGATTGTCCAGTCGCCCCTCCCCAGGGCTCTACTCTGGAATCCCTCATTTGGTGGGACACCTGAGGTTAAAAAAGAAAACAACAACAACAACAACAACAACAAAAAACGGACTTCTTCCAGCCCACAGAATGACCCCAAACTCTTTGGACGGGGCGAAACCAACAGAGAGTAAGACTCGTCCATTTCTCATGAAGTCACCCAGAAATTCCACGACCATGAGTGACACGATATCCAGAGACAAAAACTTGAGCAGGAGCCTCACACTCGCCCTTCTTTCAAATCCCGAAGAGTTCTCCTCATGGTCTGTAGATCAGTCCTGCCATACCTATGACCCGAAACATAAGCCGAGTTTGTGTTTTCAGACAATTGTCCAAACAGCCCTGGCCTACACAACCTACAGGCTAAGGCCCCTGGAGCCAAACCTGAGGACTGTACTTGCCCTCTCCAAGGGAATTGTGTGTGCCCATTCCAATGGTCACAACCCTTCTAATAGGATAAACCTCCAAAGTCCCTGATCCATCTCAATAGTGGTGGCTTCCCAGGAAAAACAGGGGCAATCTGAGCCCTACAGAGCACCTACCTGCACTCAGACCCATAGACAGATGTCCCCAGAGGTAACAAGGAAAGAACAGGCCCCTAGGCACTAATCAGATCCATTGCTTACGTTTCCAGGAATCTCTTCTAAGAGGCCTGGATTTCAAAAGCAGCATATAGCTGTTTCTTGACTCACCCTTCAGAAAACTTCTCATCTACACATGGGAAACTTACACATTGGAGCTGTGTCAAAGCCTCTGTTTAGTAGAACTCTTTAGGGCCCAAGTGCCACTGCTTCATTCCAAGGTCTCCTTAGACAAAAAGACATTAGGACCCATCCCCAGGGGTGTCCATTTCAATGCAGCATCCTCGGTTGCTCCCCACAGATCCAGGAGATCTAACCTGTCTTGTTGCTAGGAGACAATAGGAATGCGAGGTGGGCTACCCAGCCATCCATCCTTAGAACCCTGCTCAGAATCTTTGGCCTGGAGCCAAACAACAGGTCTCAATTGTCCTGCAGAAGACTCTCTGCAGTTTGGAGCTTCTCACAACTCCCATCGTGGGAAAACCCCCATGGCCTCGTGAAGTCCCCCCATTCATGAAGGGGCCATCAGGGACAGAAACTCCAACCTGGGCGATCGTCTGATCCTCGCCCTGACTTCAGATGCACGAGATCTCGATTCAGGTCTGTAGATTGTGCCTACCATGGCCTCACACAGAAACCTAAGCCTAGCTTGTGTTCTCAGACTTTTGTCGTCAGACTACTGGCCCACAAGCCCTCCAGTTTGGCAATCCAGAACGACAATGCAGCACTCTGCCTGCCCTCCACAAGAAAAACATTGTCCTCTGGGGCTACCCAGTAACCCCAAATGAGGATCAATCTGCACCGACCTTGGCTGTACCCCAAATACATAGGCTGACCAGGGCACTAATGCCCTTTCTGACACAGCCTGAGCCTGGACCCCCTGGCCACTCCCAGACAGCTGGCCGCACACTGAGCACATGGAGCCGCCATGGCCTTAGGTCCTCATCTCTTCCCAACCTCGGTTTTCAGGTTTCAGAACCTAGACCTTATCTCCAATGACTGCGCGGGGTTGAACGTGATGCAGAAATCAGAACTCCTTCCCCATGGCAAGAAACCTTGTGGTTGGCATGTTGTCCAACGTTCAATGTCGTTGAAACCAGTGTGGCCCATGAGGCCCCGCCCATGCTCGCGGGCCACTATGGTCACTAACACACATTGTGACCCTCAGGCTGAGCCCAGTCCTCAAGTAAGGCCACTCAGTGGCTGGATGAAGCGACAGCGTATTGGGCTTGCCATGCCTCTAGGCCCCAATTTTTAACCATAGTTCGGGTTGTCCCTTCAGTCTTCCCCACGGCTTTGCTTTGGAATTCCTCTTTTGGTGGGACACCTGAGGTAACAAAACTGAAAGGAGTACTCCCATCCCACAGATTGAATAAAAGCAATTGGGAATCGGGCCAAATCCTCAGAGAGGAAGATTCGTCCATGGCCCATGAGGCCTCTCCGACATTTCACGGCCATCGCTGATACAAAATCCAGAGACAGAAGCCTGAGCAAGCGCCTCAGACTCGCACTTTCTTCATATCCTGTAGAGTTCTTCTCATGGTTTGTAGATCGGGCCTGCCATACCTACGTCCCCAAACCGAAGCTGAGTTTGTGTTTTCAGACTTCTGTTCTCAAAGTCTTGGGCCACACACCCTCTAGGCTGGGCCCCTGGAGCCACACATTAGGACTGTGCCTACCAATCCATGGGAATTCTGCCCATTCCATGGTCCAAAATCGTACAAATTAGGAGAAACCTCCAAAGTCCCTGAGGCCATCCCAATAGTGTAGGTCGCCCGGAACAAACAAGGGCTGTCTGACACCAGCTGATAATCGACCTCCACTCATACCATAGATGGATGTCCCCCGAGAAGAAGATTGAACCAGACAGGACCCTAGGCCATAATAGGATCCATTCCTTTGGGTCACAGACATGTGTCCTCAAAAGCCTGATTCCAATATGAGCATAGGGGTTTTCCTGAGGCACCCATCATAACTCATCTCGTCTCCACAAGGAAACCTGTGCATGGGAGCCATGTCCAAAGCTTAGGAGAGTACTTCAGGGTCCCGGTGACACCGCCCCATTCCAAGGCCCTCATGGACACAAAAACACATTAGGACCCATCCTCAGGAAAGTCCATTTCAACTCAGCCACCCCGGTTGCTTCCCCAGAGCTAGCAGATCTAAACTGTCTTGTTGCTAGGAGACAATTGGAATGCGAGGCGGGCTTCCCAGGCAACCATCCGCGAACGGTGCTCTGGAGTCATTCCATATGGGATTTCCTGGAGCTGTCCAACAGGTCTCAATTGTTCCGCAGAAGGAATCCTTGAAGGGGGCATCCCACAACTCCCAACATGGGAAAACCTCAATGGCCTCGAGATTCCGCTCCCTTCATGAAGCGGTCTAATTGGGCACTAATGCACTGTCGAACACAACCTGAGCCCGGACCTCCTGACCAACACCCAGAAAGCTGACCGCACACTGAGCACATAAAAACCGCCATGGCCTTAGGTCATGATCTCTTCCCTACCTCATATTTCAGGCTTCAGAACCGTGACATTATCTCCAATCACTGCCCAGGGGTGAGTGTGATGCTGAAATCAGAACTCCTCCTTACCCATGGCAAGAACCCTTGTGGTTGGCACGTTGTCCAACGTTCAGTGTAGGAGAAACCAGCATTCACCATGAGGCCTCGCCCATTCTTGAGTGCGACGAGGGCATACACACGCATTGTGACCCTCAGCATGTGTCCTGTCCTCTAGTAAGTCCTCTCAGTGGCTGGACCATTAGATGTCATAATGGGCTTGACATGTCCCTAGGCCCCAATTTTTAACCAGATTTCTGATTGTCAAGTCGCCCCTCCCCAGGGCTCTACTCTGGAATCCCTCATTTGGTGGGACACCTGAGGTTAAAAAAGAAAACAAAAACAACAAAAAAAAAAGGACTTCTTCCAGCCCACAGAATGACCCCAAACTCTTTTGCCGGGGCCAAACCACCAGAGAGTAAGACTCGTCCATTTCCCATGAAGTCACCCAGAAATTCCACGACCATGATTGACACGATATCCAGAGACAAAAACTTGAGCAGGAGCCTCACACTCTCCCTTCTTTCAAATCCCGAAGAGTTCTCTTCATGGTCTGTAGATCAGTCCTGCCATACCTATGACCCGAAACATAAGACGAGTTTGTGTTTTCAGACAACTGTCCAAACAGACCTGGCCTACACAACCTACAGGCTCAGGCCCCTGGAGCCAGACCTGAGGACTGTACTTGCCATCTCCAAGGGAATTGTGTGTGCCCATTCCAATGGCCACAATCCTTCTAATAGCATAATCCTCCAAAGTCCCTGATCCATCTCAATAGTGGTGGCTTCCCAGGAAAAACAGGGGCAATCTGAGCCCAACTGAGCACCTACCTGCACTCAGACCCATAGACAGATGTCCCCAGAGGAAATAAGGATAGAACAGGCCCCTAGGCACTAATCAGATTCATTGCTTTGGTTTCCAGGCATCTCTCCTCAGAGGCCTGGATTTCAAAAGCAGCATATAGATGTTTCTTTACTCACCCATCAGAAAACATCTCATCTACACATGGGAAACTTGCACGTTGGAGCTGTGTCAAAGCCTCTGTTTAGGAGAACTATTTAGGGCCCCAGTGCCACCGCTTCATTCCAAGGTCTCCATAGACACAAAAGCACATTAGGACCCATCCCCAGGGGTGTCCATTTCAACTCAGCGTTTTCGGTTGCTCCCCACAGATCCAGGAGATCTAACCTCTCTTGTTGCTAGGAGACAATTGGAATGCGAGGTGGGCTACCCAGCCATCCATCCTTAGAACCCTGCTCAGAATCATTGGCCTGGAGCCAAACAACAGGTCTCAATTTCCTGCAGAAGACTCTCTGCAGTTTGGAGCTTCTCACAACTCCCATCGTGGGAAAACCCCCATGGCCTCGTGATGCCCCCCCCCATTCATGAAGGGGCCATCAGGGACAGAAACTCCAACCTGAGCGATCGTCTGATCCTCGCCCTGACTTCAGATGCACGAGATCTCGATTCAGGTCTGTAGATTGTGCCTGCCATGGCCTCACCCAGAAACCTAAGCCTAGCTTGTGTTCTCAGACTTTTGTCGTCAGACTACTGGCCCACAACACCTCCAGTTTGGCAATCCAGAACTACAATGCCGCACTCTTCCTGCCCGCAAGAAAAAAAGACATTGTCCTCTGGGGCTATCCAGTAACCACAAATGAGGATCAACCTGCACCGACCTTGTCTGTACCCCAAATACATAGGCTGACCAGGGCACTAATGCTTTTTCTGACACAGCCTGAGCCTGGACCCCCTGGCCCCTCCCAGACAGCTGGCCGCACACTGAGCACATCCAGCCTCCATGGCCTTACGTCGTCATCTCTTCCCAACCTCGGTTTTCAGGTTTCAGAACCTAGACCATATCTCCAATCACTGCCCGGGGTTGACGGTGATGCTGAAAGCAGAACTCCTTCCCCATGGCAAGAAACCTTGTGGTTGGCATGTTGTCCAACGTTCAGTGTATTTGAAAGCCAGGTTGGCCCATGAGGCCCCGCCCATGCTCGCGGGCCACATTGGTCACAAACACACATTGTGACCCTAGGCTGAGCCCAGTCCTCAAGTAAGGCCACTCAGTGGCTGGGATGAAGAGATAGCATATTGGGCTTGCCATGCCCCTAGGCCCCAATTTTTAACCATAGTTCGGGTTGTCCCTTCAGTCTTCCCCACGGCTTTGGTTTGGAATTCCTCTTTTGGTGGGACACCTGAGGTAACAAAACTGAAATGAGTCCTCCCATCACACAGATTTACGAAAAGCAATTGGGAATCGGGCCAAATCCTCAGAGAGGAAGATTCGTCCACGGCCCATGAGGCCTCCCCGACATTCCACGGCCATCGCTGATACAAAATCCAGAGACAAAAGCCTGAGCAAGCGCCTCAGACTCGCACTTTCTTCATATCCTGAAGAGTTCTTCTCATGGTTTGTAGATCGGGCCTGCCATACCTAGGTCCCAATCCTAAGCTGAGTTTGTGTTTTCAGACTTCTGTCCTCAAAGTCTTGGGCCACACACCCTCCAGGCTGGGCCCCTCGAGCCACACATTAGGACTGTGCCTACCAATCCATGGGAATTCTGCCCATTCCATGGTCCAAAATCGTACAAATTAGGAGAAACCTCCAAAGTCCCTGAGGCCATCCCAATTGTGTAGGTCGCCCGGAACAAACAAGGGCTGTCTGACACCAGCTGATAATCGACCTCCACTCATACCATAGATGGATGTCCCCAGAGAAGAAGATTGAACCAGACAGGACCCTAGGCCATAATAGGATCCATTGCATGGGTTACAGGCATGTGTCCTCAAAAGCCTGATTCCAATACGAGCATAGGGGTTTTCCTGAGGCACCCATCAGAACTCATCTCGTCTCCACAAGGAAACCTGTGCATGGGAGCCATGTCCAAAGCTTAGGTGAGTAGTTCAGGGTCCCGTTGCCACCGCCCCGTTCCAAGGCCCTCATGGACACAAAAACACATTAGGACCCATCCTCAGGAAAGTCCATTTCAACTCAGCCACCCCGGTTGCTCCGGCAGAGCCATCAGATCTAAACTGTCTTGTTGCTAGGAGGCAATTGGATTGCGAGGCGGGCTTCCCAGGCATCCATCCGTGAACGGTGCTCTGGAGTCATTCCATATGGGATGTCCTGGAGCTGTCCAACAGGTCTCAATTGTCCCGCAGTAGGAATCCTTGAAGGGGGCATCCCACAACTCCCAACGTGGGAAAACCTCAATGGCCTCGAGATTCCGCTCCCTTCATGAAACGGCCGTCATGCACAGAAACTCCAACCTGAGCCAACGTCTGATCCTCGCCCTGACTTCAGATGCATGAGATATTGGTTCAGATCTGCAGGGGGTACCTGCCGTGACCTCGCCCTGAAACCCAAGTCTAGCTTGTCTTCTCAGACTTCCGTCCTCACACTCCTGGCCCCGAAGCCCTCAAGTTTGGCAATTCCGGACCCACAATGCAGCACCCTGCCTGCCCTCTAGAAAAAAAATTATTGCCTCATGAGATGCCCAGGCACCTTAAATGAGGGTAAACCTACACAGCACTCGACTTTACCCAAATTATATAGGCTAACCTGGGCACTAATGCACTGTCGAACACAACCTGAGCCCGGACCTCCTGACCAACACCCAGAAAGCTGACCGCACACTGAGCACATAAAAACCGCCATGCCCTAGGTCATGATCTCTTCCCTACCTCATATTTCAGGCTTCAGAACCGCGACCTTATCTCCAATCACTGCCCAGGGGCGAGTGTGATGCTGAAATCAGAACTCCTCCTTACCCATGGCAAGAACCCTTGTGGTTGGCACGTTGTCCAACGTTCAGTGTAGGAGAAACCAGCATTCACCCTGAGGCCTCGCCCATTCTTGAGTGTGACGAGAGCATACACACGCATTGTGACTCTCAGCATGATTCCTGTCCTCTAGTAAGTCCTCTCAGTGGCTGGATCATTAGATGTCATAATGGGCTTGACATGTCCCTAGGCCCCAATTTTTAACCAGATTTCTGATTGTCCAGTCGCCCCTCCCCAGGGCTCTACTCTGGAATCCCTCATTTGGTGGGACACCTGAGGTTAAAAAAGAAAACAACAACAACAACAACAACAAAAAAAAAACGGACTTCTTCCAGCCCACAGAATGACCCCAAACTCTTTTGACGGGGCCAAACCACCAGAGAGTAAGACTCGTCCATTTCCCATGAAGTCACCCAGAAATTCCACGACCATGAGTGGCACGATATCCAGAGACAAAAACTTGAGCAGGAGCCTCACACTCTCCCTTCTTTCAAATCCCGAAGAGTTTCCTTCATGGTCTGTAGATCAGTCCTGCCATACCTATGACCCGAAACATAAGCCGAGTTTTTGTTTTCAGACAACTGTCCAAACAGCCCTGGCCTACACAACCTACAGGCTCAGGCCCATGGAGCCAGACCTGAGGACTGTACTTGCCCTCTCCAAGGGAATTGTGTGTGCCCATTCCAATGGCCAAAACCCTTCTAATAGGATAATCCTCCAAAGTCCCTGATCCATCTCAATAGTGGTGGCTTCCCAGGAAAAACAGGGGCAATCTGAGCCCAACTAAGCACCTACCTGCACTCAGACCCATAGACAGATGTCCCCAGAGTTAAAAAGGAAAAAACAGGCCCCTAGGCACTAATCAGATTCATTGCTTTGGTTTCCAGGCATCTCTCCTCAGAGGCTTGGATTTCAAAAGCAGCATATAGATGTTTCTTGACTCACCCATCAGAAAACATCTCATCTACACATGGGAAACTTGCACGTTGGAGATGTGTCAAAGCCTCTGTTTAGGAGAACCATATAGGGCCCCAGTGCCACTGCT
Source organism: Mustela nivalis (assembly GCF_964662115.1). Taxonomy (NCBI): domain Eukaryota; kingdom Metazoa; phylum Chordata; class Mammalia; order Carnivora; family Mustelidae; genus Mustela; species Mustela nivalis. Next base: position 179,609 of record NW_028136551.1, read on the forward strand.
TCATTCCAAGGTCTCCATAGACACAAAGGCACATTAGGACCCATCCCCAGGGGTGTCCATTTCAATGCAGCATCCTCGGTTGCTCCCCACAGATCCAGGAGATCTAACCTGTCTTGTTGCTAGCAGACAATTGGAATGCCAGGTGGGCTACCCAGCCATCCATCCTTAGAACCCTGCTCAAAATCATTGGCCTGGAGCCAAACAACAGGTCTCAATTGTCCTGCAGAAGACTCTCTGCAGTTTGTAGCTTCTCACAACTCTCATTTGGTAAAACCCCCATGGCTTCGTGATGCCCCCCCATTCAAAAAGGGGCCATCAGGGACAGAAACTCCAACCTGAGCGATCGTCTGATCCTCGCCCTGACTTCAGATGCACGATATCTCGATTCAGGTCTGTAGATTGTGCCTGCCATGGCCTCACCCAGAAACCTAAGCCTAGCTTGTGTTCTCAGACTTTTGTCGTCAGACTACTGGCCCACAAGCCCTCCAGTTTGGCAATCCAGAACTACAATGCCGCACTCTGCCTGCCCGCCAGAAGAAATACATTGTCCTCTGGGGCTATCCAGTAACCCCACCTGAGGATCAACCTGCACTGACCTTGGCTGTACCCCAAATACATAGGCTGACCAGGGCACTAATGCCCTTTCTGACACAGCCTGAGCCGGGACCCCCTCGCCTCTCCCAGACAGCTGGCCGCACACTGAGCACATCGAGCCGCCATGGCCTTAGGTCGTCATCTCTTCCCAACCTCGGTTTTCAGGTTTCAGAACCTAGACCTTATCTCCAATCACTGCCCGGGGTTGAAGGTGATGCTGAAATTAGAACTCCTTCCCCATGGCAAGATACCTTGTGGTTTGCATGTTGTCCAATGTTCAGTGTAGTTGAAACCAGTGTGGCCCATGAGGCCCCGCCCATGCTCGCGGGCCACATTGGTCACAAACACACATTGTGACCCTCAGGCTGAGCCCAGTCCTCAAGTAAGGCCACCCAGTGGCTGGATGAAGAGACAGCATATTGGGCTTGCCATGCCACTAGGCCCCAATTTTTAACCATAGTTCGGGTTGTCCCTTCAGTCTTACCCACGGCTTTGGTTTGGAATTCCTCTTTTGGTGGGACACCTGAGGTAACAAAACTGAAATGAGTCATCCCATCCCACAGATTGACGAAAAGCAATTACGAATCGGGCCAAATCCTCAGAGAGGAAGATTCGTCCACGGCCCATGAGGCCTCCCCGACATTCCACGGCCATCGCTGATACAAAATCCAGAGACAAAAGCCTGAGCAAGCGCCTCAGACTCGCACTTTCTTCATATCCTGAAGAGTTCTTCTCATGGTTTGTAGATCGGGCCTGCCATACCTACGTCCCCAAACCTAAGCTGAGTTTGTGTTTTCAGACTTCTGTCCTGAAAGTCTTGGGCCACACACCCTCCAGGCTGGGCCCCTGGAGCCACACATTAGGACTGTGCCTACCAATCCATGGGAATTCTGCCCATTCCATGGTCCAAAATCGTACAAATTAGGAGAAACCTCCAAATTCCCTGAGGCCATCCCAATAGTGTAGGTCGCCCGGAACAAAAAAGGGCTGTCTGACACCAGCTGATAATCGACCTCCACTCATACCATAGATGGATGTCCCCAGAGAAGAAGATTGAACCAGACAGGACCCTAGGCCATAATAGGATCCATTGCTTTGGGTTACAGGCATGTGTCCTCAAAAGCCTGATTCCAATACGAGCATAGGGGTTTTCCTGAGGAACCCATCAGAACTCATCTCGTCTCCACAAAAAAACCTGTGCATGGGAGCCATGTCCAAAGCTTAGGAGAGTACTCTAGGGTCCCGGTGCCACCGCCCCATTCCAAGGCCCTCATGGACACAAAAACACATTAGGACCCATCCTCAGGAAAGTCCATTTCAACTCAGCCACCCCGGTTGCTCCGGTAGAGCCATCAGATCTAAACTGTCTTGTTGCTAGGAGACAATTGGAATGCGAGGCGGGCTTCCCAGGCATCCATCCGCGAACGGTGCTCTGGAGTCATTCCATATGGGATGTCCTGGAGCTGTCCAACAGGTCTCAATTGTCCCGCAGTAGGAATCCTTGAAGGGGGCATCCCACAACTCCCAACGTGGGAAAACCTCAATGGCCTCGAGATTCCGCTCTCTTCATGAAGCGGCCGTCATGCACAGAAACTCCAACCTGAGCCAACGTCTGATCCTTGCCCTGACTTCAGATGCTTGAGGTATTGGTTCAGATCTGCAGGGGGTACCTGCCGTGACCTCGCCCTGAAACCCAAGTCTAGCTTGTCTTCTCAGACTTCCGTCCTCACACTCCTGGCCCCGAAGCCCTCAAGTTTGGCAATTCCGGACCCACAATGCAGCACCATGCATGCCCTCTAGAAAAAAAATTATTGCCTCATAAGCTGCCCAGGCACCTTAAATGAGGATAAACCTACACCGCACTCGACTTTACCCAAATTATATAGTCTAACCTTGGCACTAATGCACTGTCGAACACAACCTGAGCCCGGACCTCCTGACCAACACCCAGAAAGCTGACCGCACACTGAGCACATAAAACCCGCCATGGCCTTAGGTCATGATCTCTTCCCTACCTCAGTTTTCAGGCTTCAGAACCGAGACCTTATCTCCAATCACTGCCCAGGGGTGAGTGTGATGCAGAAATCAGAACTCCTCCTTACCCATGGCAAGAACCCTTGTGGTTGGCACGTTGTCCAACGTTCAGTGTAGGAGAAACCAGCATTCACCCTGAGGCCCCGCCCATTCTTGAGTGCGACGAGGGCATACACACGCATTGTGACCCTCAGCATGAGTCCTGTCCTCTAGTAAGTCCTCTCAGTGGCTGGACCATTAGGTGTCATAATGGGCTTGACATGTCCCTAGGCCCCAATTTTTAACCAGATTTCTGATTGTCCAGTCGCCCCTCCCCAGGGCTCTACTCTGGAATCCCTCATTTGGTGGGACACCTGAGGTTAAAAAAGAAAACAACAACAACAACAACAACAACAAAAAACGGACTTCTTCCAGCCCACAGAATGACCCCAAACTCTTTGGACGGGGCGAAACCAACAGAGAGTAAGACTCGTCCATTTCTCATGAAGTCACCCAGAAATTCCACGACCATGAGTGACACGATATCCAGAGACAAAAACTTGAGCAGGAGCCTCACACTCGCCCTTCTTTCAAATCCCGAAGAGTTCTCCTCATGGTCTGTAGATCAGTCCTGCCATACCTATGACCCGAAACATAAGCCGAGTTTGTGTTTTCAGACAATTGTCCAAACAGCCCTGGCCTACACAACCTACAGGCTAAGGCCCCTGGAGCCAAACCTGAGGACTGTACTTGCCCTCTCCAAGGGAATTGTGTGTGCCCATTCCAATGGTCACAACCCTTCTAATAGGATAAACCTCCAAAGTCCCTGATCCATCTCAATAGTGGTGGCTTCCCAGGAAAAACAGGGGCAATCTGAGCCCTACAGAGCACCTACCTGCACTCAGACCCATAGACAGATGTCCCCAGAGGTAACAAGGAAAGAACAGGCCCCTAGGCACTAATCAGATCCATTGCTTACGTTTCCAGGAATCTCTTCTAAGAGGCCTGGATTTCAAAAGCAGCATATAGCTGTTTCTTGACTCACCCTTCAGAAAACTTCTCATCTACACATGGGAAACTTACACATTGGAGCTGTGTCAAAGCCTCTGTTTAGTAGAACTCTTTAGGGCCCAAGTGCCACTGCTTCATTCCAAGGTCTCCTTAGACAAAAAGACATTAGGACCCATCCCCAGGGGTGTCCATTTCAATGCAGCATCCTCGGTTGCTCCCCACAGATCCAGGAGATCTAACCTGTCTTGTTGCTAGGAGACAATAGGAATGCGAGGTGGGCTACCCAGCCATCCATCCTTAGAACCCTGCTCAGAATCTTTGGCCTGGAGCCAAACAACAGGTCTCAATTGTCCTGCAGAAGACTCTCTGCAGTTTGGAGCTTCTCACAACTCCCATCGTGGGAAAACCCCCATGGCCTCGTGAAGTCCCCCCATTCATGAAGGGGCCATCAGGGACAGAAACTCCAACCTGGGCGATCGTCTGATCCTCGCCCTGACTTCAGATGCACGAGATCTCGATTCAGGTCTGTAGATTGTGCCTACCATGGCCTCACACAGAAACCTAAGCCTAGCTTGTGTTCTCAGACTTTTGTCGTCAGACTACTGGCCCACAAGCCCTCCAGTTTGGCAATCCAGAACGACAATGCAGCACTCTGCCTGCCCTCCACAAGAAAAACATTGTCCTCTGGGGCTACCCAGTAACCCCAAATGAGGATCAATCTGCACCGACCTTGGCTGTACCCCAAATACATAGGCTGACCAGGGCACTAATGCCCTTTCTGACACAGCCTGAGCCTGGACCCCCTGGCCACTCCCAGACAGCTGGCCGCACACTGAGCACATGGAGCCGCCATGGCCTTAGGTCCTCATCTCTTCCCAACCTCGGTTTTCAGGTTTCAGAACCTAGACCTTATCTCCAATGACTGCGCGGGGTTGAACGTGATGCAGAAATCAGAACTCCTTCCCCATGGCAAGAAACCTTGTGGTTGGCATGTTGTCCAACGTTCAATGTCGTTGAAACCAGTGTGGCCCATGAGGCCCCGCCCATGCTCGCGGGCCACTATGGTCACTAACACACATTGTGACCCTCAGGCTGAGCCCAGTCCTCAAGTAAGGCCACTCAGTGGCTGGATGAAGCGACAGCGTATTGGGCTTGCCATGCCTCTAGGCCCCAATTTTTAACCATAGTTCGGGTTGTCCCTTCAGTCTTCCCCACGGCTTTGCTTTGGAATTCCTCTTTTGGTGGGACACCTGAGGTAACAAAACTGAAAGGAGTACTCCCATCCCACAGATTGAATAAAAGCAATTGGGAATCGGGCCAAATCCTCAGAGAGGAAGATTCGTCCATGGCCCATGAGGCCTCTCCGACATTTCACGGCCATCGCTGATACAAAATCCAGAGACAGAAGCCTGAGCAAGCGCCTCAGACTCGCACTTTCTTCATATCCTGTAGAGTTCTTCTCATGGTTTGTAGATCGGGCCTGCCATACCTACGTCCCCAAACCGAAGCTGAGTTTGTGTTTTCAGACTTCTGTTCTCAAAGTCTTGGGCCACACACCCTCTAGGCTGGGCCCCTGGAGCCACACATTAGGACTGTGCCTACCAATCCATGGGAATTCTGCCCATTCCATGGTCCAAAATCGTACAAATTAGGAGAAACCTCCAAAGTCCCTGAGGCCATCCCAATAGTGTAGGTCGCCCGGAACAAACAAGGGCTGTCTGACACCAGCTGATAATCGACCTCCACTCATACCATAGATGGATGTCCCCCGAGAAGAAGATTGAACCAGACAGGACCCTAGGCCATAATAGGATCCATTCCTTTGGGTCACAGACATGTGTCCTCAAAAGCCTGATTCCAATATGAGCATAGGGGTTTTCCTGAGGCACCCATCATAACTCATCTCGTCTCCACAAGGAAACCTGTGCATGGGAGCCATGTCCAAAGCTTAGGAGAGTACTTCAGGGTCCCGGTGACACCGCCCCATTCCAAGGCCCTCATGGACACAAAAACACATTAGGACCCATCCTCAGGAAAGTCCATTTCAACTCAGCCACCCCGGTTGCTTCCCCAGAGCTAGCAGATCTAAACTGTCTTGTTGCTAGGAGACAATTGGAATGCGAGGCGGGCTTCCCAGGCAACCATCCGCGAACGGTGCTCTGGAGTCATTCCATATGGGATTTCCTGGAGCTGTCCAACAGGTCTCAATTGTCCCGCAGAAGGAATCCTTGAAGGGGGCATCCCACAACTCCCAACATGGGAAAACCTCAATGGGCTCGAGATTCCGCTCCCTTCATGAAGCGGTCTAATTGGGCACTAATGCACTGTCGAACACAACCTGAGCCCGGACCTCCTGACCAACACCCAGAAAGCTGACCGCACACTGAGCACATAAAAACCGCCATGGCCTTAGGTCATGATCTCTTCCCTACCTCATATTTCAGGCTTCAGAACCGCGACATTATCTCCAATCACTGCCCAGGGGTGAGTGTGATGCTGAAATCAGAACTCCTCCTTACCCATGGCAAGAACCCTTGTGGTTGGCACGTTGTCCAACGTTCAGTGTAGGAGAAACCAGCATTCACCATGAGGCCTCGCCCATTCTTGAGTGCGACGAGGGCATACACACGCATTGTGACCCTCAGCATGTGTCCTGTCCTCTAGTAAGTCCTCTCAGTGGCTGGACCATTAGATGTCATAATGGGCTTGACATGTCCCTAGGCCCCAATTTTTAACCAGATTTCTGATTGTCAAGTCGCCCCTCCCCAGGGCTCTACTCTGGAATCCCTCATTTGGTGGGACACCTGAGGTTAAAAAAGAAAACAACAACAACAAAAAAAAAGGACTTCTTCCAGCCCACAGAATGACCCCAAACTCTTTTGCCGGGGCCAAACCACCAGAGAGTAAGACTCGTCCATTTCCCATGAAGTCACCCAGAAATTCCACGACCATGATTGACACGATATCCAGAGACAAAAACTTGAGCAGGAGCCTCACACTCTCCCTTCTTTCAAATCCCGAAGAGTTCTCTTCATGGTCTGTAGATCAGTCCTGCCATACCTATGACCCGAAACATAAGACGAGTTTGTGTTTTCAGACAACTGTCCAAACAGACCTGGCCTACACAACCTACAGGCTCAGGCCCCTGGAGCCAGACCTGAGGACTGTACTTGCCATCTCCAAGGGAATTGTGTGTGCCCATTCCAATGGCCACAATCCTTCTAATAGCATAATCCTCCAAAGTCCCTGATCCATCTCAATAGTGGTGGCTTCCCAGGAAAAACAGGGGCAATCTGAGCCCAACTGAGCACCTACCTGCACTCAGACCCATAGACAGATGTCCCCAGAGGAAATAAGGATAGAACAGGCCCCTAGGCACTAATCAGATTCATTGCTTTGGTTTCCAGGCATCTCTCCTCAGAGGCCTGGATTTCAAAAGCAGCATATAGATGTTTCTTTACTCACCCATCAGAAAACATCTCATCTACACATGGGAAACTTGCACGTTGGAGCTGTGTCAAAGCCTCTGTTTAGGAGAACTATTTAGGGCCCCAGTGCCACCGCTTCATTCCAAGGTCTCCATAGACACAAAAGCACATTAGGACCCATCCCCAGGGGTGTCCATTTCAACTCAGCGTTTTCGGTTGCTCCCCACAGATCCAGGAGATCTAACCTCTCTTGTTGCTAGGAGACAATTGGAATGCGAGGTGGGCTACCCAGCCATCCATCCTTAGAACCCTGCTCAGAATCATTGGCCTGGAGCCAAACAACAGGTCTCAATTGTCCTGCAGAAGACTCTCTGCAGTTTGGAGCTTCTCACAACTCCCATCGTGGGAAAACCCCCATGGCCTCGTGATGCCCCCCCCATTCATGAAGGGGCCATCAGGGACAGAAACTCCAACCTGAGCGATCGTCTGATCCTCGCCCTGACTTCAGATGCACGAGATCTCGATTCAGGTCTGTAGATTGTGCCTGCCATGGCCTCACCCTAAAACCTAAGCCTAGCTTGTGTTCTCAGACTTTTGTCGTCAGACTACTGGCCCACAACACCTCCAGTTTGGCAATCCAGAACTACAATGCCGCACTCTTCCTGCCCGCAAGAAAAAAAGACATTGTCCTCTGGGGCTATCCAGTAACCACAAATGAGGATCAACCTGCACCGACCTTGTCTGTACCCCAAATACATAGGCTGACCAGGGCACTAATGCTTTTTCTGACACAGCCTGAGCCTGGACCCCCTGGCCCCTCCCAGACAGCTGGCCGCACACTGAGCACATCCAGCCTCCATGGCCTTACGTCGTCATCTCTTCCCAACCTCGGTTTTCAGGTTTCAGAACCTAGACCATATCTCCAATCACTGCCCGGGGTTGACGGTGATGCTGAAAGCAGAACTCCTTCCCCATGGCAAGAAACCTTGTGGTTGGCATGTTGTCCAACGTTCAGTGTATTTGAAAGCCAGGTTGGCCCATGAGGCCCCGCCCATGCTCGCGGGCCACATTGGTCACAAACACACATTGTGACCCTAGGCTGAGCCCAGTCCTCAAGTAAGGCCACTCAGTGGCTGGGATGAAGAGATAGCATATTGGGCTTGCCATGCCCCTAGGCCCCAATTTTTAACCATAGTTCGTGTTGTCCCTTCAGTCTTACCCACGGCTTTGGTTTGGAATTCCTCTTTTGGTGGGACACCTGAGGTAACAAAACTGAAATGAGTCCTCCCATCACACAGATTTACGAAAAGCAATTGGGAATCGGGCCAAATCCTCAGAGAGGAAGATTCGTCCACGGCCCATGAGGCCTCCCCGACATTCCACGGCCATCGCTGATACAAAATCCAGAGACAAAAGCCTGAGCAAGCGCCTCAGACTCGCACTTTCTTCATATCCTGAAGAGTTCTTCTCATGGTTTGTAGATCGGGCCTGCCATACCTAGGTCCCAATCCTAAGCTGAGTTTGTGTTTTCAGACTTCTGTCCTCAAAGTCTTGGGCCACACACCCTCCAGGCTGGGCCCCTCGAGCCACACATTAGGACTGTGCCTACCAATCCATGGGAATTCTGCCCATTCCATGGTCCAAAATCGTACAAATTAGGAGAAACCTCCAAAGTCCCTGAGGCCATCCCAATTGTGTAGGTCGCCCGGAACAAACAAGGGCTGTCTGACACCAGCTGATAATCGACCTCCACTCATACCATAGATGGATGTCCCCAGAGAAGAAGATTGAACCAGACAGGACCCTAGGCCATAATAGGATCCATTGCATGGGTTACAGGCATGTGTCCTCAAAAGCCTGATTCCAATACGAGCATAGGGGTTTTCCTGAGGCACCCATCAGAACTCATCTCGTCTCCACAAGGAAACCTGTGCATGGGAGCCATGTCCAAAGCTTAGGTGAGTAGTTCAGGGTCCCGTTGCCACCGCCCCGTTCCAAGGCCCTCATGGACACAAAAACACATTAGGACCCATCCTCAGGAAAGTCCATTTCAACTCAGCCACCCCGGTTGCTCCGGCAGAGCCATCAGATCTAAACTGTCTTGTTGCTAGGAGGCAATTGGATTGCGAGGCGGGCTTCCCAGGCATCCATCCGTGAACGGTGCTCTGGAGTCATTCCATATGGGATGTCCTGGAGCTGTCCAACAGGTCTCAATTGTCCCGCAGTAGGAATCCTTGAAGGGGGCATCCCACAACTCCCAACGTGGGAAAACCTCAATGGCCTCGAGATTCCGCTCCCTTCATGAAACGGCCGTCATGCACAGAAACTCCAACCTGAGCCAACGTCTGATCCTCGCCCTGACTTCAGATGCATGAGATATTGGTTCAGATCTGCAGGGGGTACCTGCCGTGCCCTCGCCCTGAAACCCAAGTCTAGCTTGTCTTCTCAGACTTCCGTCCTCACACTCCTGGCCCCGAAGCCCTCAAGTTTGGCAATTCCGGACCCACAATGCAGCACCCTGCCTGCCCTCTAGAAAAAAAATTATTGCCTCATGAGCTGCCCAGGCACCTTAAATGAGGGTAAACCTACACAGCACTCGACTTTACCCAAATTATATAGGCTAACCTGGGCACTAATGCACTGTCGAACACAACCTGAGCCCGGACCTCCTGACCAACACCCAGAAAGCTGACCGCACACTGAGCACATAAAAACCGCCATGCCCTAGGTCATGATCTCTTCCCTACCTCATATTTCAGGCTTCAGAACCGCGACCTTATCTCCAATCACTGCCCAGGGGTGAGTGTGATGCTGAAATCAGAACTCCTCCTTACCCATGGCAAGAACCCTTGTGGTTGGCACGTTGTCCAACGTTCAGTGTAGGAGAAACCAGCATTCACCCTGAGGCCTCGCCCATTCTTGAGTGTGACGAGAGCATACACACGCATTGTGACTCTCAGCATGATTCCTGTCCTCTAGTAAGTCCTCTCAGTGGCTGGATCATTAGATGTCATAATGGGCTTGACATGTCCCTAGGCCCCAATTTTTAACCAGATTTCTGATTGTCCAGTCGCCCCTCCCCAGGGCTCTACTCTGGAATCCCTCATTTGGTGGGACACCTGAGGTTAAAAAAGAAAACAACAACAACAACAACAACAAAAAAAAAAAAAACGGACTTCTTCCAGCCCACAGAATGACCCCAAACTCTTTTGACGGGGCCAAACCACCAGAGAGTAAGACTCGTCCATTTCCCATGAAGTCACCCAGAAATTCCACGACCATGAGTGGCACGATATCCAGAGACAAAAACTTGAGCAGGAGCCTCACACTCTCCCTTCTTTCAAATCCCGAAGAGTTTCCTTCATGGTCTGTAGATCAGTCCTGCCATACCTATGACCCGAAACATAAGCCGAGTTTTTGTTTTCAGACAACTGTCCAAACAGCCCTGGCCTACACAACCTACAGGCTCATGCCCGTGGAGCCAGACCTGAGGACTGTACTTGCCCTCTCCAAGGGAATTGTGTGTGCCCATTCCAATGGCCAAAACCCTTCTAATAGGATAATCCTCCAAAGTCCCTGATCCATCTCAATAGTGGTGGCTTCCCAGGAAAAACAGGGGCAATCTGAGCCCAACTAAGCACCTACCTGCACTCAGACCCATAGACAGATGTCCCCAGAGTTAAAAAGGAAAAAACAGGCCCCTAGGCACTAATCAGATTCATTGCTTTGGTTTCCAGGCATCTCTCCTCAGAGGCTTGGATTTCAAAAGCAGCATATAGATGTTTCTTTTCTCACCCATCAGAAAACATCTCATCTACACATGGGAAACTTGCACGTTGGAGATGTGTCAAAGCCTCTGTTTAGGAGAACCATATAGGGCCCCAGTGCCACTGCTTCATTCCAAGGTCTCCATAGACACAAAGGCACATTAGGACCCATCCCCAGGGGTGTCCATTTCAATGCAGCATCCTCGGTTGCTCCCCACAGATCCAGGAGATCTAACCTGTCTTGTTGCTAGCAGACAATTGGAATGCCAGGTGGGCTACCCAGCCATCCATCCTTAGAACCCTGCTCAAAATCATTGGCCTGGAGCCAAACAACAGGTCTCAATTGTCCTGCAGAAGACTCTCTGCAGTTTGTAGCTTCTCACAACTCTCATTTGGTAAAACCCCCATGGCTTCGTGATGCCCCCCCATTCAAAAAGGGGCCATCAGGGACAGAAACTCCAACCTGAGCGATCGTCTGATCCTCGCCCTGACTTCAGATGCACGAGATCTCAATTCAGGTCTGTAGATTGTGCCTGCCATGGCCTCACCCAGAAACCTAAGCCTAGTTTGTGTTCTCAGACTTTTGTCGTCAGACTACTGGCCCACAAGCCCTCCAGTTTGGCAATCCAGAACTACAATGCAGCACTCTGCCTGCCCTCCAGAAGAAAAACATTGTCCTCTGGGGCTACCCAGTAACCCCAAATGAGGATCAACCTGCACCGACCTTGGCTGTACCCCAAATACATAGGCTGACCAGGGCACTAATGCCCTTTCTGACACAGCCTGAGCCTGGACCCCCTGGCCCCTCCCAGACAGCTGGCCGCACACTGAGCACATGGAGCCGCCATGGCCTTAGGTCGTCATCTCTTCCCAACATCGGTTTTCAGGTTTCAGAACCTAGACCTTATCTCCAATGACTGCGCAGGGTTGAACGTGATGCAGAAATCAGAACTCCTTCCCCATGGCAAGAAACCTTGTGGTTGGCATGTTGTCCAACGTTCAGTGTAGTTGAAACCAGTGTGGCCCATGAGGCCCCGCCCATGCACACGGGCCACTATGGTCACTAACACACATTGTGACCCTCAGGCTGAGCCCAGTCCTCAAGTAAGGCCACTCAGTGGCTGGATGAATAGACAGCGTATTGGGCTTGCCATGCCCCTAGGCCCCAATTTTTAACCATAGTTCGGATTGTCCATTCAGTCTTCCCCATGGCTTTGCTTTGGAATTCATCCTTTGGTGGGACACCTGAGGTAATAAAACTGAAATGAATCCTCCCATCCCACAGATTGACTAAAAGCAATTGGGATTGGGCCAAATCCTCAGAGAGGAAGATTTGTCCATGGCCCATGAGGCCTCCCCGACATTCCGCTGCCATCGCTGATACAAAATCCAGAGACAAAAGCCTTAGCAAGTGCCTCAGACTCGCACTTTCTTCATATCCTGAAGAGTTCTTCTCATGGTTTGTAGATCGGGCCTGCCATACCTACGTCCCTAAACCTAAGCTGAGTTTGTGTTTTCAGACTTCTGTCCTCAAAGTCTTGGGCCACACACCCTCCAGGCTGGGCCCCTCGAGCCACACATTAGGACTGTGCCTACCAATCCATGGGAATTCTGCCCATTCCATGGTCCAAAATCGTACAAATTAGGAGAAACCTTCAAAGTCCCTGAGGCCATCCCAATAGTGTAGGTCGCCCGGAACAAACAAGGGCTGTCTGACAACAGCTGATAATCTACCTCCACTCATACCATAGATGGATGTCCCCAGAGAAGAAGATTGAACCAGACAGGACCCTAGGCCATAATACGATCCATTGCTTTGGGTTACAGGCATGTGTCCTCAAAAGCCTGATTCCAATTCGAGCATAGCGGTATTCCTGAGGCACCCATCAGAACTCATCTCGTCTCCACAAGGAAACCTCTGCATGGGAGCCATGTCCAAAGCTTAGGAGAGTACTTCAGGGTCCCGGTGCCACCGCCCCATTCCAAGGCCCTCATGGACACAAAAACACATTAGGACCCATCCTCAGGAAAGTCCATTTCAACTCAGCCACCCCGGTTGCTCCGGCAGAGCCATCAGATCTAAACTGTCTTGTTGCTAGGAGACAATTGGAATGCGAGGCGGGCTTCCCAGGCATCCATCCGCGAACGGTGCTCTGGAGTCATTCCATATGGGATGTCCTGGAGCTGTCCAACAGGTATCAATTGTCCCGCAGTAGGAATCCTTGAAGGGGGCATCCCACAACTCCCAACGTGGGAAAACCTCAATGGCCTCGAGGTTCCGCTCCCTTCATGAAGCGGCCGTCATGCACAGAAACTCCAACCTGAGCCAACGTCTGATCCTCGCCCTGACTTCAGATGCATGAGATATTGGTTCAGATCTGTAGGGGGTACCTGCCGTGCCCTCGCCCTGAAACCCAAGTCTAGCTTGTCTTCTCAGACTTCCGTCCTCACACTCCTGGCCCCGAAGCCCTCAAGTTTGGCAATTCCGGACCCACAATGCAGCACCCTGCCTGCCCTCTAGAAAAAAAATTATTGCCTCATGAGCTACCCAGGCACCTTAAATGAGGATAAACCTACACCGCACTCGACTTTACCCAAATTATATAGTCTAACCTGGGCACTAATGCACTGTCGAACACAACCTGAGCCTGGACCTCCTGACCAACACCCAGAAAGCTGACCGCACACTGAGCAGATAAAACCCGCCATGGCCTTAGCTCATGATCTCTTCCCTACCTCAGTTTTCAGGCTTCAGAACCGAGACCTTATCTCCAATCACTGCCCAGGGGTGAGTGTGATGCTGAAATCAGAACTCTTCCTTACCCATGGCAAGAACCCTTGTGGTTGGCACGTTGTCCAACGTTCAGTGTAGGGGAAACCAGCTTTCACCCTGAGGCCCCGCCCATTCCTGAGTGCGACGAGGGCATACACTCGCATTGTGACCCTCAGCATGAGTCCTGTCCTCTAGTAAGTCCTCTCCTTGGTTGGACCATTAGATGTCATAATGGGCTTGACAGGTCCCTAGGCCACAATTTTTAACCAGATTTCTGATTGTCCAGTAGCCCCTCCCCAGGGCTCTACTCTGGAATCCCTCATTTGGTGGGACACCTGAGGTTAAAAAAGAAAACAACAACAACAACAACAACAAAAAAAAAACGGACTTCTTCCAGCCCACTAAATGAACCCAAACTCTTTGTATGGGGCCAAACCACCAGAGAGGAAGACTCGTCCATTTCCCATGAAGTCACCCAGAAATTCCACGACCATGAGTGACACGATATCCAGAGACAAAAACTTGAGCAGGAGCCTCACACTCGCCCTTCTTTCAAATCCCGAAGAGTTCTCCTCATGGTCTGTAGGTCAGTCCTGCATACCTATGACCCGAAACATAAGCCGAGTTTGTGTTTTCAGACAATTGTCCAAACAGCCCTGGCATACACAACCTACAGGCTAAGGCCCTGGAGCCAAACCTGAGGACTGTACTTGCCCTCTCAAAGGGAATTGTGTGTGCCCATTCCAATGGCCACAACTCTTCTAATAGGATAAACCTCCAAAGTCCCTGATCCATCTCAATAGTGGTGGCTTCCCAGGAAAACAAGGGCAATCTGAGCCCTACAGAGCACCTACCTGCACTCAGACCCATAGACAGATGTCCCCAGAGGTAAAAAGGAAAAAACAGGCCCCTAGGCACTAATCAGATCCATTGCTTTGGTTTCCAGGAATCTCTCCTCAGAGGCCTGGATTTCAAAAGCAGCATATAGCTGTTTCTTGACTCACCCATCAGAATACATCTCATCTACACATGGGAAACTTGCACGTTGGAGCTGTGTCAAAGCCTCTGTTTAGTAGAACTCTTTAGGGCCCAAGTGCCACCGCTTCATTCCAAGGACTCCTTAGACACAAAGGCACATTAGGACCCATCCCCAGGGGTGTCCATTTCAATGCAGCGTCCTCAGTTGCTCCCCACAGATCCAGGAGATCTAACCTGTCTTGTTGCTAGCAGACAATTGGAATGCGAGGTGGGCTACCCAGCCATCCATCCTTAGAACCCTGCTCAGATCATTGGCCTGGAGCCAAACAACAGGTCTCAATTGTCCTGCCGAAGACTCTCTGCAGTTTGGAGCTTCTCACAACTCCCATCATGGGAAAACACCCATGGCCTCGTGATGGCCCCCCATACATGAAGGGGCCATCAGGGACAGAAACTCCAACCTGAGCGATCGTCTGATCCTCGCCCTGACTTCAGATGCACGAGATCTCGATTCAGGTCTGTAGATTGTGCCTGCCATGGCCTCACCCAGAAACCTAAGCCTAGCTTGTGTTCTCAGACTTTTGTCGTCAGACTACTGGCCCACAAGCCCTCCAGTTTGGCAATCCAGAACTACAATGCAGCACTCTGCCTGCCCTCCAGAAGAAAAACATTGTCCTCTGGGGCTACCCAGTAACCCCAAATGAGGATCAACCTGCACCGACCTTGGCTGTACCCCAAATACATAGGCTGACCAGGGCACTAATGCCCTTTCTGACACAGCCTGAGCCTGGACCACCTGGCCCCTCCCAGACAGCTGGCCGCACACTGAGCACATGGAGCCGCCATGGCCTTAGGTCGTCATCTCTTCCCAACCTCGGTTTTCAGGTTTCAGAACCTAGACCTTATCTCCAATGACTGCGCAGGGTTGAACGTGATGCAGAAATCAGAACTCCTTCCCCATGGCAAGAAACCTTGTGGTTGGCATGTTGTCCAACGTTCAGTGTCGTTGAAACCAGTGTGGCCCATTAGGCCCCACCCATTCTCGCGGGCCACTATGGTCACTAACACACATTGTGACCCTCAGGCTGAGCCCAGTCCTCAAGTAAGGCCACTCAGTGGCTGGATGAAGCGACAGCGTATTGGGCTTGCCATGCCGCTAAGCCCCAATTTTTAACCATAGTTCGTGTTGTCACTTCAATCTTCCCCACGGCTTTGCTTTGGAATTCCTCTTTTGGTGGGACACCTGAGGTAACAAATTGAAATGAGTCTTCCCATCCCAGAGATTGACGAAAAGTAATTGGGAATCGGGCCAAATACTCAGAGAGGAAGATTCGTCCATGGCCCATGAGGCCTCCCCGACATTCCACGGCCATCGCTGATACAAAATCCAGAGACAAAAGCCTGAGCAAGCGCCTCAGACTCGCACTTTCTTCATATCCTGAAGAGTTCTGCTCATGGTTTGTCGATCAGGCCTGCCATACCTACGTCCCCAAACCTAAGCTGAGTTTGTGTTTTCAGACATCTGTCCTCAAAGTCTTGGGCCACACACCCTCCAGGCTGGGCACCTGGCGCCACACATTAGGACTGTGCCTACCAATCCATGGGAATTCTGCCCATTCCATGGTTCAAAATCGTACAAATTAGGAGAAACCTCCAAAGTCCCTGAGGCCATCCCAATAGTGTAGGTCGCCCGGAACAAACAAGGGCTGTCTGACACCAGCTGATAATCAACCTCCACTCAGACCATAGATGGATGTCCCCAGAGAAGAAGATTGAACCAGACAGGACCCTAGGCCATAATAGGATCCATTGCTTTGGGTTACAGGCATGTGTCCTCAAAAGCCTGATTCCAATACGAGAATAGGGGTTTTCCTGAGGCACCCATCAGAACTCATCTCGTCTCCACAAGGAAACCTCTGCATGGGAGCCATGTCCAAAGCTTAGGAGAGTACTTCAGAGTCCCGGTGCCACCGCCCCATTCCAAGGCCTTCATGGACACAAAAACACATTAGGACCCATCCTCAGGAAAGTCCATTTCAACTCAACCACCCCGGTTGCTCCCGCAGTGCCATCAGATCCATACTGTCTTGTTGCTAGGAGACAATTGGAATGCGAGGCGGGCTTCCCAGGCATCCATCCGCGAACGGTGCTCTGGAGTCATTCCATATGGGATGTCCTGGAGCTGTCCAACAGGTCCCAATTGTCCCGCAGAAGGAATCCATGAAGGGGGCATCTAACAACTCCCAACGTGGTAAAACCTCAATGGCCTCGAGATTCCGCTCCCTTTATGAAGCGGCCGTCATGCTCAGAAACTCCAACCTGAGCCAACGTCTGATGCTCGCCCTGACTTCAGATGCATGAGATATTGGTTCAGATCTGCATGGGGTACCTGCCGTGCCCTCGCCCTGAAACCCAAGTCCTGCTTGTCTTCTCAGACTTCCGTCCTCACACTCCTGGCCCCGAAGCCCTCAAGTTTGGCAATTCCTGACCCACAATGCAGCACTCTGCCTGCCCTCTAGAAAAAAAATTATTGCCTCATGAGCTGCCCAGGCACCTTAAATGAGGGTAAACCTACACAGCATCGACTTTACCCTAATTATATAGTCTAACCTGGGCACTAATACACTGTCGAACACAACCTGAGCCCGGACCTCCTGACCAACACCCAGAAAGCTGACCGCACACTGAGCACATAAAACCCGCCATGGCTTTAGGTCATCATCTCTTCCCTACCTCAGTTTTCAGCTTCAGAACCGAGACCTTATCTCCAATCACTGCCCAGGGGTGAGTGTGATGGAGAAATCAGAACTCCTCCTTACCCATGGCAAGAACCCTTGTGGTTGGCACGTTGTCCAACGTTCAGTGTAGGAGAAACCAGCATTCACCCTGAGGCCCCGCCCATTCTTGAGTGTTACGAGGGCATACACACACATTGAGACCTTCAGCATGAGTCCTGTCCTCTAGTAAGTCCTCTCAGTGGCTGGACCATTAGATGTCATAATGGGCTTGACATGTCCCTAAGCCCCAATTTTTTACCAGATTTCTGATTGTCCAGTCGCCCCTCCTCAGGGCTCTAATCTGGAATCCCTCATTTGGTGGGACACCTGAGGTTAAAAAAGAAAACAACAACAACAACAACAACAACAAAAAACGGACTTCTTCCAGCCCACAGAATGTCCCCAAACTCTTTGGACGGGGCCAAACCACCAGAGAGTAAGACTCGTCCATTTCCCATGAAGTCTCCCAGAAATTCCACGACCATGAGTGACACGATATCCAGAGCAAAAAACTTGAGCAGGAGCCTCACACTCGCCCTTCTTTCAAATCCTGAAGAGTTCTCCTCATGGTCTGTAGATCAGTCCTGCCATACCTATGACCCGAAACATAAGCCGAGTTTGTGTTTTCAGACAACTGTCCAAACAGCCCTAGCCTACACAACCTACAGGCTCAGGCCCCTGGAGCCAAACCTGAGGATTGTACTTGCCCTCTCCAAGGGAATTGTGTGTGCCCATTCCAATGGCCACAACCCTTCTAATAGGATAAACCTCCAAAGTCCCTGATCCATCTCAATAGTGGTGGCTTCCCAGGAAAAACAGGGGCAATCTGAGCCCAACTGAGCACCTACCTGCACTCATTCCCATAGACAGATGTCCCCAGAGGTAAAAAGGAAAGAACAGGCCCCTAGGCACTAATCAGATCCATTGCTTTGGTTTCCAGGCATCTCTCCTCAGAGGCCTGGATTTCAAAAGCAGCATATAGCTGTTTCTTGACTCACCCATCAGAAAACACCTCATCTACACATGGGAAACTTGCACGTTGGAGCTGTGTCAAAGCTTCAGTTTATGAGAAACCTTAAGGTCCCCAGTGCCACCGCTTCATTCTAAGGTCTCCATAGACACAAAAGCACGTTAGGACCCATCCCCAGGGGTGTCCAATTCAACTCAGCGTCCTCGGTTGCTCCCCACAGATCCAGGAGATCTAACCTGTTTTGTTGCTAGGAGACAATTGGAATGCGAGGTGGGCTACTCAGCCATCCATCCTTAGAACCCTGCTCAGAATCATTGGCCTGGAGCCAAACAACAGGTCTCAATTGTCCTGCAGAAGACTCTCTGCAGTTTGGAGCTTCTCACAACTACCATCGTGGTTAAACACCCATGGCCTCGTGATGACCACCCCCATTCATGACGGGGCCATCAGACCAGAAACTCCAACCTGAGCGATCGTCTAATCCTTGCCCTGACTTCAGATGCACGAGAACTCGATTCAGGTCTGTAGATTGTGCCTGCCACATCCTCACCTCGAAACCTAAGCCTAGCTTGTGTTCTTAGACATTTGTCGTCAGACTACTGGCCCACAAGCCCTCCAGTTTGGCAATCCAGAACTACAATGCAGCACTCTGCCGGCCCTCCAGAAGAAAAACATTGTCCTCTGGGGCTACCCAGTAACCCAAATGAGGATCAACCTGCACCGACCTTGGCTGTACCCCAAATACATAGGCTGACCAGGGCACTAATGCCCTTTCTGACACAGCCTGAGCCTGGAACCCCTGGATCCTCCCAGACAGTTGGCCGCACACTGAGCACATCTAGCCGCCATGGCCTTAGGTCGTCATCTCTTCCCAAACTCGGTTTTCAGGTTTCAGAACCTAGACCTTATCTCCAAACACTGCCCAGGGTTGAAGGTGATACAGAAATCAGAACTCCTTTTCCATGGCAAGAAACCTTGTGGTTGGCATGTTGTCCAACGTTCAGTGTAGTTGAAACCAGTGTGGCCCATGAGGCCCCGCCCATGCTCACGGGCCACATTGGTCACAAACACACATTGTGACCCTCAGGCTGAGCCCAGTCCACAAGTAAAGCCACTCAGTGGCTGGATGAAGAGATAGCATATTGGGCTTGCCATGCCCCTTGGCCCCAATTTTTATCCATAGTTCGGGTTGTCCCTTCAGTCTTCCCCACGGCTTGGCTTTGGAATTCCTCTTTTGGTGGGACACCTGAGGTAACAAAACTGAAATGAGTCCTCCCATCCCACAGATTAACGAAAAGCAATTGGGAATCGGGCCAAATACTCAGAGAGGAAGATTCATCCATGGCCCATGAGGCCTCCCCGACATTCCACGGACATCGCTGGTACAAAATCCAGAGACAAAAGCCTGAGTAAGCGCCTCAGACTAGCCTTTTTTCATATCCTGAAGAGTTCTTCTCATGGTTGTAGATCGGGCCTGCCATATACGTCCCCAATCCTAAGCTGAGTTTGTGTTATCAGACTTCTGACCTCAAAGTCTTGGGCCACACAACCTCCAGGCTGGGACCCTGGAGCCACACATTAGGACTGTGCCTACCAATCCATGGGAATTCTGCCCATTCCATGGTCCAAAATCGTACAAATTAGGAGAAACCTCCAAAGTCCCTGAGGCCATCCCAATAGTGTAGGTCGCCCGGAACAAACAAGGGCTGTCTGACACCAGCTGATAATCGACCACCACTCAGACCATAGATGGATGTCCCCAGAGAAGAAGATTGAACCAGACAGGACCCTAGGCCATAATAGGATCCATTGCTTTGGGTTACAGGCATGTGTCCTCAAAAGCTTGATTCCAATACGAGCATATGGGTTTTCCTGAGGCACCCATCAGAACTCATCTCGTCTCCACAAGGAAACCTCTGCATGGGAGCCATGTCCAAAGCTTAGGAGAGTACTTCAGAGTCCCGGTGCCACCGCCCCATTCCAAGGCCCTCATGGACACAAAAACACATTAGGACCCATCCTCAGGAAAGTACATTTCAACTCAACCACCCCGGTTACTCCCGCAGAGCATTCAGATATATACTGTCTTGTTGCTAGGAGACAATTGGATTGCGAGGCGGGCTTCCCAGGCATCCATCCGCAAACGGTGCTCTGGAGTCATTCCATATGGGATGTCCTGGAGCTGTCCAACAGGTCCCAATTGTCCCACAGAAGGATTCCTTGAAGGGGGCATCTAACATCTCCCAACGTGGGAAAACCTCAATGGCCTCGAGATTCCGCTACATTTATGAAGCGGCCGTCATGCTCAGAAACTCCAACCTGAGCCAACGTTGATACTCGCCCTGACTTCAGATGCATGAGATATTGTTTCAGATCTGCATGGGGTACCTGCCGTGCCCTCGCCCTGAAACCCAAGTCTAGCTTGTCTTCTCAGACTTCCGTCCTCACACTCCTGGCCCCTAAGCCCTCAAGTTTGGCAATTCCGGACCCACAATGCAGCACTCTGCCTGCCCTCTAGAAAAAAAATTATTGCCTCATGAGCTGCCCAGGCACCTTAAATGAGGGTAAACCTACACAGCACTCGACTTTACCCAAATTATATAGTCTAACCTGGGCACTAATACACTGTCGAACACAACCTGAGACCTGACCTCCTGACCAACACCCAGAAAGCTGATCGCACACTGAGCACATAAAACCCGCCATGGCTTTAGGTCATCATCTCTTCCCTACCTCAGTTTTCAGCTTCAGAACCGAGACCTTATCTCCAATCACTGCCCAGGGGTGAGTGTGATGGAGAAATCAGAACTCCTCCTTACCCATGGCAAGAACCCTTGTGGTTGGCACGTTGTCCAACGTTCAGTGTAGGAGAAACCAGCATTCACCCTGAGGCCCCGCCCATTTTTGAGTGTTATGAGGGCATACACACGCATTGAGACCCTCAGCATGAGTCCTGTCCTCTAGTAAGTCCTCTCAGTGGCTGGACCATTAGATGTCATAATGGGCTTGACATGTCCCTAAGCCCCAATTTTTTACCAGATTTCTGATTGTCCAGTCGCCCCTCCTCAGTGCTCTACTCTGGAATCCCTCATTTGGTGGGACACCTGAGGTTAAAAAAGAAAACAACAACAACAACAACAACAACAACAACAAAAAACGGACTTCTTCCAGCCCACAGAATGTCCCCAAACTCTTTGGACGGGGCCAAACCACCAGAGAGTAAGACTCGTCCATTTCCCATGAAGTCTCCCAGAAATTCCACGACCATGAGTGACACGATATCCAGAGCAAAAAACTTGAGCAGGAGCCTCACACTCGCCCTTCTTTCAAATCCTGAAGAGTTCTCCTCATGGTCTGTAGATCAGTCCTGCCATACCTATGACCCGAAACATAAGCCGAGTTTGTGTTTTCAGACAACTGTCCAAACAGCCCTGGCCTACACAACCTACAGGCTCAGGCCCCTGGAGCCAAACCTGAGGACTGTACTTGCCCTCTCCAAGGAAATTGTGTGTGCCCATTCCAATGGCCACAACCCTTCTAATAGGATAAACCTCCAAAGTCCCTGATCCATCTCAATAGTGGTGGCTTCCCAGGAAAAACAGGGGCAATCTGAGTCCAACTGAGCACCTACCTGCACTCAGACCCATAGACAGATGTCCCCAGAGGTAAAAAGGAAAGAACAGGCCCCTAGGCACTAATCAGATCCATTGCTTGGTTTCCAGGCATCTCTCCTCAGAGGCCTGGATTTCAAAAGCAGCATATAGCTGTTTCTTGACTCACCCATCAGAAAACACCTCATCTACACATGGGAAACTTGCACGTTGGATCTGTGTCAAAGCTTCAGTTTAGGAGAAACCTTAAGGTCCCCAGTGCCACCGCTTCATTCTAAGGTCTCCATAGACACAAAAGCACGTTAGGACCCATCCCCAGGGGTGTCCAATTCAACTCAGCGTCCTCGGTTGCTCCCCACAGATCCAGGAGATCTACCCTGTTTTGTTGCTAGGAGACAATTGGAATGCGAGGTGGGCTACTCAGCCATCCATCCTTAGAACCCTGCTCAGAATCATTGGCCTGGAGCCAAACAACAGGTCTCAATTGTCCTGCAGAAGACTCTCTGCAGTTTGGAGCTTCTCACAACTACCATCGTGGTTAAACACCCATGGCCTCGTGATGACCACCCCCATTCATGAAGGGGCCATCAGGGACAGAAACTCCAACCTGAGCGATCGTCTAATCCTTGCCCCGACTTCAGATGCACGAGATCTCGATTCAGGTCTGTAGATTGTGCCTGCCATATCCTCACCCAGAAACCTAAGCCTAGCTTGTGTTCTTAGACATTTGTCGTCAGACTACTGGCCCACAAGCCCTCCAGTTTGGCAATCCAGAACTACAATGCAGCACTCTGCCGGCCCTCCAGAAGAAAAACATTGTCCTCTGGGGCTACCCAGTAACCCCAAATGAGGATCAACCTGCACCGACCTTGGCTGTACCCCAAATACATAGGCTGACCAGGGCACTAATGCCCTTTCTGACACAGCCTGAGCCTGGACCCCCTGGCCCCTCCCAGACAGCTGGCCACACACTGAGCACATCGAGCTGCCATGGCCTTAGATCGTCATCTCTTCCCAACATCAGTTTTCAGGTTTCAGAACCTAGACCTTATCTCCAATCACTGCCCAGGGTTGAAGGTGATGCAGAAATCAGAACTCCTTCCCCATGGCAAGAAACCTTGTGGTTGGCATGTTGTCCAACGTTCAGTGTAGTTGAAACCAGTGTGGCCCATGAGCCCCGGCCCATGCTCGCAGGCCACATTGGTCACAAACACACATTGTGACCCTCAGGCTGAGCCCAGTCCTCAAGTAAGGCCACTCAGTGGCTGGATGAAGAGATAGCATATTGGGCTTGCCATGCCCATAGGCCCCAATTTTTAACCATAGTTCAGGTTGTCCCTTCAGTCTTACCCACGGCTTGGCTTTGGAATTCCTCTTTTGGTTGGACACCTGAGGTAACAAAACTGAAATGAGTCCTCCCATCCCAAAGATTGACGAAAAGAAATTGGGAATCGGGCCAAATCCTCAGAGAAGAAGATTCGTCCATGGCCCATGAGGCCTTCCCGACATTCCACGGCCATCGCTGATACAAAATCCAGATACAAAAGCCTGAGCAAGCGCCTCAGACTCGCACTTTCTTCATATCCTGAAGAGTTCTGCTCATGGTTTGTTGATCAGGCCTGCCATACCTACGTCCCCAACCTAAGCTGAGTTTTTGTTTTCAGACATCTGTCCTCAAAGTCTTGGGCCACACACCCTCCAGGCTGGGCACCTGGCACCACACATTAGGACTGTGCCTACCAATCCATGGGAATTCTGCCCATTCCATGGTCCAAAATCGTACAAATTAGGAGAAACCTCCAAAGTCCCTGAGGCCATCCCAATAGTGTAGGTCGCCCGGAACAAACAAGGGCTGTCTGACACCAGCTGATAATCGACCTCCACTCAGACCATAGATGGATGTCCCCAGAGAAGAAGATTGAACCAGACAGGACCCTAGGCCATAATAGGATCCATTGCTTTGGGTTACAGGCATGTGTCCTCAAAAGCCTGATTCCAATACGAGCATAGGGGTTTTCCTGAGGCACCCATCGGAACTCATCTCGTCTCCACAAGGAAACCTCTGCATGGGAGCCGTGTCCAAAGCTTAGGAGAGTACTTCAGAGTCCCGGTGCCACCGCCCCATTCAAAGGCCCTCATGGACACAAAAACACATTAGGACCCATCCTCAGGAAAGTCCATTTCAACTCAACCACCCCGGTTACTCCCGCAGAGCCATCAGATATATACTGTCTTGTTGCTAGGAGACAATTGGAATGCGAGGCGGGCTTCCCAGGCATCCATCCGCAAATGGTGCTCTGGAGTCATTCTATATGGGATGTCCTGGAGCTGTCCAACAGGTCCCAATTGTCCCACAGAAGGAATCCTTGAAGGGGGCATCTAACAACTCCCAACTTTGGAAAACCTCAATGGCCTCGAGATTCCGCTCCCTTTATGAAGCGGCCGTAATGCTCAGAAACTCCAACCTGAGCCAAAGTCTGATACTCGCCCTGACTTCAGATGCATGAGATATTGGTTCAGATCTGCATGGGGTACCTGCCGTGCCCTCGCCCTGAAACCCAAGTCTAGCTTGTCTTCTCAGACTTCCGTCCTCACACTCCTGGCCCCTAAGCCCTCAAGTTTGGCAATTCCGGACCCACAATGCAGCACTCTGCCTGCCCTCTAGAAAAAAAATTATTGCCTCATGAGCTGCCCAGGCACCTTAAATGAGGGTAAACCTACACAGCACTCGACTTTACCCAAATTATATAGTCTAACCTGGGCACTAATGCACTGTCGAACACAACCTGAGCCCGGACCTCCTGACCAACACCCAGAAAGCAAACCGCACACTGAGCACATAAAACCCGCCACGGCTTTAGGTCATCATCTCTTCCCTACCTCAGTTTTCAGCTTCAGAACCGAGACCTTATCTCCAATCACTGCCCAGGGGTGAGTGTGATGGAGAAATCAGAACTCCTCCTTACCCATGGCAAGAACCCTTGTGGTTGGCACGTTGTCCAACGTTCAGTGTAGGAGAAACCAGCATTCACCCTGAGGCCCCGCCCATTTTTGAGTGTTACTAGGGCATACACACGCATTGAGACCCTCAGCATGTGTCCTGTCCTCTATAAGTCCTCTCAGTGGCTGGACCATTAGATGTCATAATGGGCTTGACATGTCCATAAACCCCAATTTTTTACCAGATTTCTGATTGTCCAGTCGCCCCTCCTCAGTGCTCTACTCTGGAATCCCTCATTTGGTGGGACACCTGAGGTTAAAAAAGAAAACAACAACAACAACAACAACAACAACAACAACAAACGGACTTCTTCCAGCCCACAGAATGTCCCCAAACTCTTTGGACGGGGCCAAACCACCAGAGAGTAAGACTCGTCCATTTCCCATGAAGTCTCCCAGAAATTCCACGACCATGAGTGACACGATATCCAGAGCAAAAAACTTGAGCAGGAGCCTCACACTCGCCCTTCTTTCAAATCCTGAAGAGTTCTCCTCATGGTCTGTAGATCAGTCCTGCCATACCTATGACCCGAAACATAAGCCGAGTTTGTGTTTTCAGACAACTGTCCAAACAGCCCTGGCCTACACAACCTACAGGCTCAGGCCCCTGGAGCCAAACCTGAGGACTGTACTTGCCCTCTCCAAGGAAATTGTGTGTGCCCATTCCAATGGCCACAACCCTTCTAATAGGATAAACCTCCAAAGTCCCTGATCCATCTCAATAGTGGTGGCTTCCCAGGAAAAACAGGGGCAATCTGAGTCCAACTGAGCACCTACCTGCACTCAGACCCATAGACAGATGTCCCCAGAGGTAAAAAGGAAAGAACAGGCCCCTAGGCACTAATCAGATCCATTGCTTGGTTTCCAGGCATCTCTCCTCAGAGGCCTGGATTTCAAAAGCAGCATATAGCTGTTTCTTGACTCACCCATCAGAAAACACCTCATCTACACATGGGAAACTTGCACGTTGGATCTGTGTCAAAGCTTCAGTTTAGGAAAAACCTTAAGGTCCCCAGTGCCACCGCTTCATTCTAAGGTCTCCATAGACACAAAAGCACGTTAGGACCCATCCCCAGGGGTGTCCAATTCAACTCAGCGTCCTCGGTTGCTCCCCACAGATCCAGGAGATCTACCCTGTTTTGTTGCTAGGAGACAATTGGAATGCGAGGTGGGCTACTCAGCCATCCATCCTTAGAACCCTGCTCAGAATCATTGGCCTGGAGCCAAACAACAGGTCTCAATTGTCCTGCAGAAGACTCTCTGCAGTTTGGAGCTTCTCACAACTACCATCGTGGTTAAACACCCATGGCCTCGTGATGACCACCCCCATTCATGAAGGGGCCATCAGGGACAGAAACTCCAACCTGAGCGATCGTCTAATCCTTGCCCTGACTTCAGATGCACTAGATCTCGATTCAGGTCTGTAGATTTTGCCTGCCATATCCTCACCTCGAAACCTAAGCCTAGCTTGTGTTCTTAGACATTTGTCGTCAGACTACTGGCCCACAAGCCCTCCAGTTTGGCAATCCAGAACTACAATGCAGCACTCTGCCGGCCCTCCAGAAGAAAAACATTGTCCTCTGGGGCTACCCAGTAACCCCAAATGAGGATCAACCTGCACCGAACTTGGCTGTACCCCAAATACATAGGCTGACCAGGGCACTAATGCCCTTTCTGACACAGCCTGAGCCTGGACCCCCTGGCCCCTCCCAGACAGTTGGCAGCACACTGAGCACATCTAGCCGCCATGGCCTTAGGTCGTCATCTCTTCCCAACAACAGTTTTCAGGTTTCAGAACCTAGACCTTATCTCCAAACACTGCCCAGGGTTGAAGGTGATACAGAAATCAGAACTCCTTCCCCATGGCAAGAAACCTTGTGGTTGGCATGTTGTCCAACGTTCAGTGTAGTTGAAACCAGTGTGGCCCATGAGGCCCCGCCCATGCTCACGGGCCACATTGGTCACAAACACACATTGTGACCCTCAGGCTGAGCCCAGTCCTCAAGTAAAGCCACTCAGTGTCTGGATGAAGAGATAGCATATTGGGCTTGCCATGCCCCTTGGCCCCAATTTTTATCCATAGTTCGGGTTGTCCCTTCAGTCTTCCCCACGGCTTGGCTTTGGAATTCCTCTTTTGGTGGGACACCTGAGGTAACAAAATTGAAATGAGTCCTCCCATCCCACAGATTAACAAAGCAATTGGGAATCGGGCCAAATACTCAGAGAGGAAGATTCGTCCATGGCCCATGAGGCCTCCCCGACATTCCACGGACATCGCTGGTACAAAATCCAGAGACAAAAGCCTGAGTAAGCGACTCAGACTAGCCTTTCTTCATATCCTGAAGAGTTCTTCTCATGGTTGTAGATCGGGCCTGCCATATCTACGTCCCCAATCCTAAGCTGAGTTTGGGTTATCAGACTTCTGTCCTCAAAGTCTTGGGCCACACAACCTCCAGGCTGGGCCCCTGGAGCCACACATTAGGACTGTGCCTACCAATCCATGGGAATTCTGCCCATTCCATGGTCCAAAATCGTACAAATTAGGAGAAACCTCCAAAGTCCCTGAGGCCATCCCAATAGTGTAGGTCGCCCGGAACAAACAAGGGCTGTCTGACACCAGCTGATAATCGTCCTCCACTCAGACCATAGATGGATGTCCCAAGAGAAGAAGATTGAACCAGACAGGACCCTAGGCCATAATAGGATCCATTGCTTTGGGTTACAGGCATGTGTCCTCAAAAGCCTGATTCCAATACGAGCATAGGGGTTTTCCTGAGGCACCCATCAGAACTCATCTCGTCTCCACAAGGAAACCTCTGCATGGGAGCCATGTCCAAAGCTTAGGAGAGTACTTCAGAGTCCCGGTGCCTCCGCCCCATTCCAAGGCCCTCATGGACACAAAAACACATTAGGACCCATCCTCAGGAAAGTCCATTTCAACTCAACCACCCCGGTTGCTCCCGCAGTGCCATCAGATCTATACTGTCTTGTTGCTAGGAGACAATTGGAATGCGAGGCGGGCTTCCCAGGCATCCATCCGCGAACGGTGCTCTGGAGTCATTCCATATGGGATGTCCTGGAGCTGTCCAACAGATCCCAATTGTCCCACAGAAGGAATCCTTGAAGGGGGCATCTAACAACTCCCAACGTGGGAAAACCTCAATGGCCTCGAGATTCCGCTCCCTTTATGAAGCGGCCGTCATGCTCAGAAACTCCAACCTGAGCCAACGTCTGATGCTCGCCCTGACTTCAGATGCATGAGATATTGGTTCAGATCTGCATGGGGTACCTGCTGTGCCCTTGCCCTGAAACCCAAGTCTAGTTTGTCTTCTCAGACTTCCGTCCTCACACTCCTGGCCCCGAAGCCCTCAAGTTTGGCAATTCCGGACCCACAATGCAGCACTCTGCCTGCCCTCTAGAAAAAAAATTATTGCCTCATGAGCTGCCCAGGCACCTTAAATGAGGGTAAACCTACACAGCACTCGACTTTACCCAAATTATATAGTCTAACCTGGGCACTAATACACTGTCGAACACAACCTGAGCCCGGAACTCCTGACCAACACCCAGAAAGCTGACCGCACACTGAGCACATAAAACCCGCCATGGATTTAGGTCATCATCTCTTCCCTACCTCAGTTTTCAGCTTCAGAACCGAGACCTTATCTCCAATCACTGCCCAGGGGTGAGTGTGATGGAGAAATCAGAACTCCTACTTACCCATGGCAAGAACCCTTGTGGTTGGCACGTTGTCCAACGTTCAGTGTAGGAGAAACCAGCATTCACCCTGAGGCCCCGCCCATTCTTGAGTTTTACGAGGGTATATACACGCATTGTGTCCCTCAGCATGAGTCCTGTCCTCTAGTAAGTCTTCTCAGTGGCTGGACCATTAGATGTCATAATGGGCTTGACATGTCCCTAGGTTCCAATTTTTAACCAGATTTCTGATTGTCCAGTCGCCCCTCCCCAGGGCTCTACTCTGAAATCCCTCATTTGTTGGGACACCTGAGGTTAAAAAAGAACACAACAACAACAACAACAAAAAAAAACGGACTTCTTCCAGCCCACAGAATGACCCCAAACTCTTTGGACGGGGCCTAACCACCAGAGAGTATGATTCGTCCATTCCCCATGAAGTCACCCAGAAATTCCACGACCATGAGTGACACGATATCCAGAGACAAAAACTTGAGCAGGAGCCTCACACTCGCCCTTCTTTCAAATCCCGAAGAGTTCTCCTCATGGTCTGTAGATCAGTCCTGCCATACCTATGACCCAAAACATAAGCCGAGTTTGTGTTTTCAGACAACTGTCCAAACAGCCCTGGCCTACACAACCTACAGGCTCAGGCCCCTGGAGCCAAACCTGAGGACTGTACTAGCCCTCTCCAAGGGAATTGTGTGTGCCCATTCCAATGGCCACAACCCTTCTAATAGGATAAACCTCCAAAGTCCCTGATCCATCTCAATAGTGGTGGCTTCCCAGGAAAAACAGGGGCAATCTGAGCCCAACTGAGCACCTACCTGCACTCAGACCCATAGACAGATGTCCCCAGAGGTAAAAAGGAAAGAACAGGCCCCTAGGCACTAATCAGATCCATTGCTTTGGTTTCCAGGCATCTCTCCTCAGAGGCCTGGATTTCAAAAGCAGCATATAGCTGTTTCTTAACTCACCCATCAGAAAACATCTCATCAACACATGGGAAACTTGCACGTTGGAGGTGGGTCAAAGCCTCTGTTTAGGAGAACCCTTTAGGGCCCCAGTGCCACCGCTTCATTCCAAAGTCTCCATAGACACAAAAGCACGTTAGGACCCATCCCCAGGGGTGTCCATTTCAACTGGGCATCCTCGGTTGCTCCCCACAGATCCAGGATATCTAACCTGTCTTGTTGCTAGGTGACAATTGGAATGCGAGGTGTGCTACCCAGCCATCCATCCTTAGAACCCTGCTCAGAATCATTGGCCTGGAGCCAAACAACAGGTCTCAATTGTCCTGCAGAGGACTGTCTGCTGTTTGGAGCTTCTCACAACTCTCATCGTGGAAAAACCCCCATGGCCTCTTGATGCCCCCCCCTCATTCATGAAGGGGCCATCAGGGACAGAAACTCCAACCTGAGCGATCTTCTGATCCTCGCCCTGACTTCAGATGCACGAGATCTAGATTCAGGTCTGTAGATTGTGCCTGCCATGGCCTCACCCAGAAACCTAAGCCTAGCTTGTGTTCTCAGACTTTTGTCGTCAGACTACTGGCCCACAAGCCCTCCAGTTTGGCAATCCAGAACGACAATGCAGCACTCTGCTGGCCCTCCAGAAGAAAAATATTGTCCTCTGGGGTTACCCAGTAATCCCAAATGAGGATCAACCTGCACCGAACTTAGCTGTACCCCAAATACATAGGCTGACCAGGGAACTAATGCCCTTTCTGACACAGCCTGAGCCTGGACCCCCTGGCCCCTCCCAGACAGCTGGCCGCACACTGAGCACATCGAGCTGCCATGGCCTTAGGTCGTCATCTCTTCCCAACAACAGTTTTCAGGTTTCAGAACCTAGACCTTATCTCCAATCACTGCCCAGGGTTGAAGGTGATGCAGAAATCAGAACTCCTTCCCCATGGCAAGAAACCTTGTGGTTGGCATGTTGTCCAACGTTCAGTGTAGTTGAAACCAGTGTGGTTCATGAGTCCCGGCCCATGCTCGCAGGCCACATTGGTCACAAACACACATTGTGACCCTCAGGCTGAGCCCAGTCCTCAAGTAAGGCAACTCCGTGGCTGGATGAAGAGATAGCATATTGGGCTTGCCATGCCCCTAGGCCCCAATTTTTAACCATAGTTCAGGTTGTCCCTTCAGTCTTCTCGACGGCTTGGCTTTGGAATTCCTCTTTTGGTTGGACAACTGAGGTAACAAAACTGAAATGAGTCCTCCCATCCCACAGATTGACGAAAAGCAATTGGGAATCGGGCCAAATCCTCAGAGAGGAAGATTCGTCCATGGCCCATGAGGCCTCCCCGACATTCCACGGCCATCGCTGATACAAAATCCAGAGACAAAAGCCTGAGCAAGCGCCTCAGACTCGCACTTTCTTCATATCCTGAAGAGTTCTGCTCATGGTTTGTCGACCGGCCTGCCATACCTACGTCCCCAAACCTAAGCTGAGTTTGTGTTTTCAGACTTCTGTCCTCAAAGTCTTGGGCCACACACCCTCCAGGCTGGGCCCCTGGAGCCACACATTAGGACTGTGCCTACCAATCCATGGGAATTCTGCCCATTCCATGGTCCAAAATCGTACAAATTAGGAGAAACCTCCAAAGGCCCTGAGGCCATCCCAATAGTGTAGGACGCCCGGAACAAACAAGGGCTGTCTGACACCAGCTGATAATCGACCTCCACTCATACCATAGATGGATGTCCCCAGAGAAGAAGATTGAACCAGACATGACCCTAGGCCATAGTAGGATCCATTGCTTTGGGTTACAGGCATGTGTCCTCAAAAGCCTGATTCCAATACGAGCATAGGGGTTTTCCTGAGGCACCCATCAGAACTCATCTCGTCTCCACAAGGAAACCTGTGCATGGGAGCCATGTCCAAAGCTTAGGAGAGTACTTCAGGGTCCAGGTGCCACCGCCCCATTCCAAGGCCCTCATGGACACAAAAACACATTAGGACCCATCCTCAGGAAAGTCCATTTCAACTCAGCCACCTCAGTTGCTCCGGCAGAACCATCAGATCTAAACTGTCTTGTTGTTAGGAGACAATTGGAATGCGAGGCGGGCTTCCCAGGCATCCATCCGCGAACGGTGCTCTGGAGTCATTCCATATGGGATGTCCTGGAGCTGTCCAACAGGTCTCAATTGTCCCGCAGAAGGAATCCTTGAAGGGGTCATCCCACAACTCCCAACGTGGGAAAACCTCAATGGCCTCGAGATTCCGCTCCCTTCATGAAGCAGACGTCATGCTAGAAAATCCAACCTGAGCCAACGTCTGATCCTCGCTCTGACTTCAGATGCATGAGATATTGGTTCAGATCTTCATGGGGTACCTGCCGTGCCCTCACCCTGAAACCCAAGTCTAGCTTGTCTTCTCAGACTTCCGTCCTCACACTCCTGGCCCCAAAGCCCTCAAGTTTGGCAATTCCGGACCCACAATGCAGCACTCTGCCTGCCCTCTAGAAAAAAAATTATTGCCTCATGAGCTGCCCAGGCACCTTAAATGAGGGTAAACCTACACAGCACTCGACTTTACCCAAATTATATAGTCTAACCTGGGCACTAATGCACTGTCGAACACAACCTGAGCCCGGACCTCTTGACCAACACCCAGAAAGCTGACCGCACACTGAGCACATAAAACCCGCCATAGCCTTAGGTCATGATCTCTTCCCTACCTCAGTTTTCAGGCTTCAGAACCGAGACCTTATCTCCAATCACTGCCCAGCGGGGAGTGTGATGCAGAAATCAGAACTCCTCCTTACCCATGGCAAGAACC
The DNA here is from genome assembly GCF_964662115.1 of Mustela nivalis. Classification (NCBI taxonomy): domain Eukaryota; kingdom Metazoa; phylum Chordata; class Mammalia; order Carnivora; family Mustelidae; genus Mustela; species Mustela nivalis. Next base: position 212,016 of record NW_028136551.1, read on the forward strand.
CTTGTGGTTGGCACGTTGTCCAACGTTCAGTGTAGGAGAAAGCAGCATTCATCCTGAGGCCCCGCCCATTCTTGAGTTTTACGAGGGCATATACACGCATTGTGTCCCTCAGCATGAGTCCTGTCCTCTAGTAAGTCTTCTCAGTGGCTTGACCATTAGATGTCATAATGGGCTTGACATGTCCCTAGGTTCCAATTTTTAACCAGATTTCTGATTGTCCAGTCGCCCCTCCCCAGGGCTCTACTCTGGAATCCATCATTTGGTGGGACACATGAGGTTAAAAAAGAAAAAAACAACAACAACAAAAAAAAAAAAACGGACTTCACCCAGTCCACAGAATGACCCCAACCTCTTTGGACGGGGCCAAACCACCAGAGAGTAAGACTCGTCCATTTCCCATGAAGTCACCCAGAAATTCTACGACCATGAGTGACACGATATCCAGAGACAAAAACTTAAGCAGGAGCCTCACACTCGCCCTTCTTTCAAATCCCGAAGAGTTCTCCTCATGGTCTGTAGATCAGTCCTGCCATACCTATGACCCGAAACATAAGCCGAGTTTGTGTTTTCAGACAACTGTCCAAACAGCCCTGGCCTACACAACCTACAGGCTCAGGCCCCTGGAGCTAAACCTGAGGACTGTTCTAGCCCTCTCCAAGTGAATTGTGTGTGCCCATTCCAATGGCCACAACCCTTCTAATAGGATAAACCTCCAAAGTCCCTGATCCATCTCAATAGTGGTGGCTTCCCAGGAAAAACAGGGGCAATCTGAGCCCAACTGAGCACCTACCTGCACTCATTCCCATAGACAGATGTCCCCAGAGGTAAAAAGGAAAGAACAGGCCCCTAGGCACTAATCAGATCCATTGCTTTGGTTTCCAGGCATCTCTCCTCAGAGGCCTGGATTTCAAAAGCAGCATATAGCTGTTTCTTGACTCACCCATCAGAAAACACCTCATCTACACATGGGAAACTTGCACGTTGGAGCTGTGTCAAAGCTTCAGTTTAGGAGAAACCTTAAGGTCCCCAGTGCCACCGCTTCATTCCAAGGTCTCCATAGACACAAAATCACGTTAGGACCCATCCCCAGGGGTGTCCAATTCAACTCAGCGTCCTCGGTTGCTCCCCACAGATCCAGGAGATCTAACCTGTTTTGTTGCTAGGAGACAATTGGAATGCGAGGTGGGCTACTCAGCCATCCATCCTTAGAACCCTGCTCAGAATCATTGGCCTGGAGCCAAACAACAGGTCTCAATTGTCCTGCCGAAGACTCTCTGCAGTTTGGAGCTTCTCACAACTCCCATCGTGGAAAAACACCCATGGCCTCGTGATGACCACCCCCATTCATGAGGGGCCATCAGACCAGAAACTCCAACCTGAGCGATCGTCTAATCCTTGCCCTGACTTCAGATGCACGAGATCTCGATTCAGGTCTGTAGATTGTGCCTGCCATATCCTCACCTCGAAACCTAAGCCTAGCTTGTGTTCTTAGACATTTGTCGTCAGACTACTGGCCCACAAGCCCTCCAGTTTGGCAATCCAGAACTACAATGCAGCACTCTGCCGGACCTCCAGAAGAAAAACATTGTCCTCTGGGGCTACCCAGTAACCACAAATGAGGATCAACCTGCACCGACCTTGGCTGTACCCCAAATACATAGGCTGACCAGGGAACTAATGCCCTTTCTGACACAACCTGAGCCTGGACCCCCTGGCCCCTCCCAGACAGTTGGCCGCACACTGAGCACATCTAGCCGCCATGGACTTAGGTCGTCATCTCTTCCCAAACTCGGTTTTCAGGTTTCAGAACCTAGACCTTATCTCCAAACACTGCCCAGGGTTGAAGGTGATACAGAAATCAGAACTCCTTCCCCATGGCAAGAAACCTTGTTGTTGGCATGTTGTCCAACGTTCAGTGTAGTTGAAACCAGTGTGGCCCATGAGGCCCCGCCCATGCTCACGGGCCACATTGGTCACAAACACACATTGTGACCCTCAGGCTGAGCCCAGTCCTCAAGTAAAGCCACTCAGTGGCAGGATGAAGAGATAGCATATTGGGCTTGCCATGCCCCTTGGCCCCAATTTTTATCCATAGTTCGGGTTGTCCCTTCAGTCTTCCCCACGGCTTGGCTTTGGAATTCCTCTTTTGGTGGGACACCTGAGGTAACAAAATTGAAATGAGTCCTCCCATCCCACAGATTAACGAAAAGCAATTGGGAATCGGGCCAAATACTCAGAGAGGAAGATTTGTCCATGGCCCATGAGGCCTCCCCGACATTCCACAAACATCGCTGGTACAAAATCCAGAGACAAAAGCCTGAGTAAGCGCCTCAGACTAGCCTTTCTTCATATCCTGAAGAGTTCTTCTCATGGTTGTAGATCGGGCCTGCCATATCTACGTCCCCAATCCTAAGATGAGTTTGGGTTATCAGACTTCTGTCCTCAAAGTCTTGGGCCACACAACCTCCAGGCTGAGCCACTGGAGCCACACATTAGGACTGTGCCTACCAATCCATGGGAATTCTGCCCATTCCATGGTCCAAAATCGTACAAATTAGGAGAAACCTCCAAAGTCCCTGAGGCCATCCCAATAGTGTAGGTCGCCCGGAACAAACAAGGGCTGTCTGACACCAGCTGATAATCGACCTCCACTCATACCATAGATCGATGTCCCCAGAGAAGAAGATTGAACCAGACAGGACCCTAGGCCATAATAGGATCCATTGCTTTGGGTTTCAGGCATGTGTCCTCAAAAGCCTGATTCCAATACGAGCATAGGGGTTTTCCTGAGGCACCAATCAGAACTCATCTCGTCTCCACAAGGAAACCTGTGCATGGGAGCCATGCCCAAGGCTTAGGAGAGTACTACAGGGTCCCGGTGCCACCACCCCATTCCAAGGCCCTCATGGACACAAAAACACATTAGGACCCATCCTCAGGAAAGTCCATTTCAACTCAGCCACCCCAGTTGCTCCAGCAGAACCATCAGATCTAAACTGTCTTGTTGCTAGATGACAATTGGAATGCGAGGCGAGCTTCCCAGGCATCCATCCGCGAACGGTGCTCAGGAGTCATTCCATATGGTATTTCCTGGAGCTGTCCAACAGGTCTCAATTTTCCAGCAGAAGGAATCCTTGAAGGGGGCATCCCACAACTCCCAACGTGGGAAAACCTCAATGGCCTCGAGATTCCGCTCCCTTCATGAAGCAGACGTCATGCTCAGAAAATCCCACCTGAGCCAACGTCTGATCCTCGCTCTGACTTCAGATGCATGAGATATTGGTTCAGATCTTCATGGGGTACCTGCCGTGCCCTCACCCTGAAACCCAAGTCTAGCTTGTCTTCTCAGACTTCCGTCCTCACACTCCTGGCCCCGAAGCCCTCAAGTTTGGCAATTCCGGACCCACAATGCAGCACTCTGCCTGCCCTCTAGAAAAAAAATTATTGCCTCATGAGCTGCCCAGGCACCTTAAATGAGGGTAAACCTACACAGCACTCGACTTTACCCAAATTATATAGTCTAACCTGGGCACTAATGCACTGTCGAACACAACCTGAGCCCGGAACTCCTGACCAACACCCAGAAAGCTGACCGCACACTGAGCACATAAAACCCGCCATGGCCTTAGGTCATCATCTCTTCCCTACCTCAGTTTTCAGGCTTCAGAACCGAGACCTTATCTCCAATCACTGCCCTGGGGTGAGTGTGATGGAGAAATCAGAACTCCTCCTTACCCATGGCAAGAACCCTTGTGGTTGGCACGTTGTCCAACGTTCAGTGTAGGAGAAACCAGCATTCATCCTGAGGCCCCGCCCATTCTTGAGTTTTACGAGGGCATATACACGCATTGTGTCCCTCAGCATGAGTCCTGTCCTCTAGTAAGTCTTCTCAGTGGCTGGACCATTAGATGTCATAATGGGCTTGACATGTCCCTAGGTTCCAATTTTTAACCAGATTTCTGATTGTCCAGTCGCCCCTCCCCAGGGCTCTACTCTGAAATCCCTCATTTGTTGGGACACCTGAGGTTAAAAAAGAACACAACAACAACAACAACAACAAAAAAAAAAACGGACTTCTTCCAGCCCACAGAATGACCCCAAACTCTTTGGACGGGGCCAAACCAACAGAGAGTAAGACTCGTCCATTTCCAATGAAGTCACCCAGAAATTCCACTACCATGAGTGACACGATATCCAGAGCAAAAAACTTGAGCAGGAGCCTCACACTCGCCCTTCTTTCAAATCCCGAAGAGTTCTCCTCATGGTCTGTAGATCAGTCCTGCCATACCTATGACCCGAAACATAAGCCGAGTTTGTGTTTTCAGACAACTGTCCAAACAGCCCTGGCCTACACAACCTACAGGCTCAGGCCCCTGGAGCCAAACCTGAGGACTATACTAGTCCTCTCCAAGGGAATTGTGTGTGCCCACTCCAATGGCCACAACCCTTCTAATAGGATAAACCTCCAAAGTCCCTGATCCATCTCAATAGTGGTGGCTTCCCAGGAAAAACAGGGTCAATCTGAGCCCAACTGAGCACCTACCTGCACTCAGACCCATAGACAGATGTCCCCAGAGGTAAAAAGGAAAGAACAGGCCCCTAGGCACTAATCAGATCCATTGCTTTGGTTTCCAGGCATCTCTCCTCAGAGGCCTGGATTTCAAAAGCAGCATATAGCTGTTTCTTAACTCACCCATCAGAAAACATCTCATCTACACATGGGAAACTTGCACGTTGGAGCTGGGTCAAAGCCTCTGTTTAGGAGATCCCTTTAGGGCCCCAGTTCCACCGCTTCATTCCAAGGTCTCCATAGACACAAAAGCACGTTAGGACCCATCCCCAGGGGTGTCCATTTCAACTCAGCGTCCTCGGTTGCTCCCCACAGATCCAGGATATCTAACCTGTCTTGTTGCTAGGTGACAATTGGAATGCGAGGTGGGCTACCCAGCCATCCATCCTTAGAACCCTGCTCAGAATCATTGGCCTGGAGCCAAACAACAGGTCTCAATTGTCCTGCAGAGGACTGTCTGCTGTTTGGAGCTTCTCACAACTCTCATCGTGGAAAAACCCCCATGGCCTCTTGATGCCCCCCCCAAATTCATGAAGGGGCCATCAGGGACAGAAACTCCAACCTGAGCGATCATCTGATCCTCGCCCTGACTTCAGATGCACGAGATCTAGATTCAGGTCTGTAGATTGTGCCTGCCATGGCCTCACCCAGAAACCTAAGCCTAGCTTGTGTTCTCAGACTTTTGTCGTCAGACTACTGGCCCACAAGCCCTCCAGTTTGGCAATACAGAACTACAATGCAACACTCTGCCGGCCCTCCAGAAGAAAAATATTGTCCTCTGGGGTTACCCAGTAATCCCAAATTAGGATCAACCTGCACCGAACTTAGCTGTACCCCAAATACATAGGCTGACCAGAGAACTAATGCCCTTTCTGACACAGCCTGAGGCTAGACCCCCTGGCCCCTCCCAGACAGCTGGCCGCACACTGAGCACATCGAGCTGCCATGGCCTTAGGTCGTCATCTCTTCCCAACAACAGTTTTCAGGTTTCAGAACCTAGACCTTATCTCCAATCACTGCCCAGGGTTGAAGGTGATGCAGAAATCAGAACTCCTTCCCCATGGCAAGAAACCTTGTGGTTGGCATGTTGTCCAACGTTCAGTGTAGTTGAAACCAGTGTGGCCCATGAGTCCCGGCCCATGAGCTGAATCGAGATCTCCTGCACTGAGGTCATGTCAACTATGAGACGTGCCTCAGGCTAGAGTTTTTGCCCAGCATGGCCTCTTCCTGAAGGGTGTGGGGGCTTCATGAAGCCAGGGAGGTTTGTCTACGATGGGATTTGTGAACTACTCCAAACCTCAAGCTTTCCTTCTGCACGACAGTCGAGTCCTATTGGATGGTTCCAGGAGGCCCCATACGGAAAGACTCGAGAGCAGGTGTCTAAGCATGGATGCCTGGGAACGCCACCTCATATTCCCACTCTTTAGGCAGGACAAGGCAGGCTCAATCTGCAGGCTCCTGGGTGAGCTACCCAGTGGGGAGAGTTGAAATGGACTCTCCTGAAGATGAGTCCTACTGTGGCTTGGTGGCCTGGGAGACCTTGGAATGTGGAGGTGGCTCAGGGACTCTGTAGGGTTCTCCAAACTGAGGTGTTTGACACAGCTCCAACAGGGAAGCTTCCCATGTGGAGACGAGAGGAGTTCTGTTCAGTGCCTCAGGAAAGCCCCATATCCTGTTCTTTGAACCAAAGCCTCTGAGGAGTAACCCCTGGAACCCAAAGCAAGAGTTGAGACTACGGCCTAAGGGCCTGTCCGGCTCAACCTTCTATCTCTGTTGACATCTGTGGGCATGCCTTCGTGGAGGTAGCTGCTCAGCTCATGTCCGAATGCCCCTGTGTGTCCAGGGAGCCTCCCAGAAGTGGGATGTCCTCGGGGGCCTTGAGGTTTCTCATATTCTGGAGGTGTGTGTCCAAAGGAATGGACACAGTTTCCCAGGAGAGAGCAGGCACGGTCCTGTGGTATGGCTCCAGAAGACCCAGCCTAGAGGCTGTGTTTGCCAGGGCTGTGGGGACAGATGTCTGAAAAAGCAAACTTGGCTCAGCTAGTGTCCAAGGTAATGGCAGGACTGATCTCCAGTCCGTGAGGGGAGATCCTCTGGATATCAAAGGAGGGCAAGTGGGAGGCAGTCACTCAGGATTTTGTCTCTGGGTGTTGCGTTTACAGTGTCCAGTCAGGGTAGGGGTTGTCTCAGAGGCCGAGGAAGAGCCTTCCTCTCGGGGGATTGTCCAAGCTCCCAAGTGTTTGTGTTCATTCTGTGGGAATGAAGAGTACTGTTTTCTGCCACAGGGGACCCCCCAGGAGAGGGACTCTAGAGCACAGCAGTGGGTTCCCTTAACTGGAATACACACCATCTAGTTAGTCCTGGGTGCCTATGGGCATGACAAGCCACATATGCGGGCTCTTGGTCCAGTCACTGAGAGGCGTTACTTGAATAAGGTACTCACGCTGAGGGTCACAATGTGTGTTTGTGCCAAGGTTTCTCCCACCCTGAAGGTGTGACTCCATGCCAAGAGCAAGCTTGACAGCCATGGGGAAGGAGGAGTTCTGTTTTGTGCTTGCTATACCCAGCTGTGTGGAGAATTGATATAATGTCTAGGTTCAGATATCTGAAAACCAAGGTTAGGATGAGGTGACGGCATAAGACCATGGCGTGTCCGAAGTGCTGGGTGTGTGGCCAGCTGTCTCCTTGTCTGTCTGGACGTCTGGCTTCAGGCTGTGTCAGGCAGAGCATGAGTGCCCAGAGCAGCCTATCCAGTTCGGGTTCCGTCGAGGCCCGAGCAGGTTGATCCTCATCTGGGTTTTCTGGAGAGCCCCACAGGGAAACGTTTTTCTTCCGTTGGGCAGACACTGGGCTGGGTTTTGGTTCCGGAGTTCCTAGTCCGGAGGGCTTGTTTGCCAGGAGTGTGAGGAAGGAAGTCTGAAAACACAAGCTAGCGTGAGGTTTGGGACCGAGGGCACGGCAGGCCCACTCTGCAGAGGCTGAATCGAGATCTCCTGCACTGAGGTCATGTCAACTATGAGACGTGCCTCAGGCTAGAGTTCTTGTCCAGCATGGCCTCTTCCTGAAGGGTGTGGGGGCTTCATGAGGCCAGAAAGTTTTGCCTACGATGGGATTTGTGAACTGCTCCAAAACTGAAGGTTACCTTCTGCACGACAGTCGAGTCCTATTGGATGGTTCCAAGAGGCCCCATATGGAAAGACTCGAGAGCAGGTGTCTAAGCATGGATGCCTGGGAACGCCACCTCATATTCCCACTCTTTAGTCAGGACAAGGCAGGCTCAATCTGCGGGCTCCTGGGTGAGCTACCCAGAGGGGAGAGTTGAAATGGACTCTCCTGAAGATGAGTCCTACTGTGGCTTGGTGGCCTGGGATACCTTGGAATGTGGAGGTGGCTCAGGGACTCTGCAGGATTCTCCAACATGAGGTGTTTGACACGGCTCCAACAAGGAAACTTCCCATGTGGAGACGAGAGGAGTTCTGTTCCGTGCCTCAGGAAAGCCCAATACCCTGTTCTTCGAACCAAAGCCTCTGAGGAGTGACACCTGGAAACCAAAGCAAGAGTTGAGACTACGGCCAAAAGGCCTGTCCGGCTCAACCTTCTATCTCCTTTGACATCTGTGTGCATGCATTCATGGATGTAGCTGCTCAGCTTGTGTCCGAATGCCCCTGTGAGTCCAGTGAGGCTCCCAGTAGTGGGATGTCCTCGGAGGCCTTGAGGTTTCTCATATTCTGGAGGTGTGTGGCCAAAGGAATGGACACAGTTTGCCAGGAGTGAGCAGGCACGGTCCTGTGGTATGGCTCCAGAGGACCCAGCCTAGAGGCTGTGTTTGCCAGGGCTGTGGGGACAGATGTCTGAAAAAGCAAACTTGTCTCAGCTAGTGGCCAATGTAATCGCAGGCCTGATCTCTAGTGCGTGAGGGGAGATCCTCTGGAAATCAAAGTAGGGCAAGTGGGAGGCAGTCACTCAGGATTTTGTCTCTGGGTGTTGCGTTTACAGTGTCCGGTCAGGGTAGGGGTTGTCTCAGAGGCCGAGGAAGAGCCTTCCTCTCGGGGGATTGTCCAAGCTCCCAAGTGTTTGTGTTCATTCTGTGGGAATGAAGAGTACTGTTTTCTGCCACAGGGGACCCCCCAGGAGAGGGACTCTAGAGCACAGCAGTGGGTTCCCTCAACTGGAATACACACCATCTAGTTAGTCCTGGGTGCCTATGGGCATGACAAGCCACATATGCGGGCTCTTGGTCCAGTCACTGAGAGGCGTTACTTGAATAAGGTACTCACGCTGAGGGTCACAATGTGTGTTTGTGCCCAAGGCGGGCCTCACGCTTGGGCGTGGCCTCATGGGCCATGCCGTTTTCTCCTACACTGAAGGTTTGACACACTGCCAGCAGCAAGGTTTCTTGCCATGGGGAAGGAGGGGTTCTGACTTGTGCATCAGGTTCCCCCCTGTGCAGGGATTGGAGATAAGGTCTAGGTTCCGATGACTGAAAACCCAGGTTGGGAATGGATGGTGGCCTAAGGCAGTGGCAGGTCCAATGTGCTGGGTGTGCAGCCAGCTGTGTCGGTGTCTGTTGGAAGGTCTGGGCTCAGGCTATTTGCGACAGAGCATCACTGTTTAAGGTAGCCTATGCAATTGGGGTGTTGCCGAGGGCCAAGCAGTTTGATCCTCATTTGGGGATTCTGGGCAGCGCCATAGACAATGTTTTTTCTCCTGGGAGGCAGGCACAGTGCTTCATTGTGGCCCCAGAATTCCCAGTAGGGAGGGTTTGTGGGCCAGGAGTGTGAGGACGGAAGTCTGAAAACACAAGCTAGTGTGAGGATTGGAGCCAAGGGCAGAGCAGGCCCACTCTGCAGAGGCTGAATCAAAATCTCCTGCATCTGAAGTCAGGCTGAGGATCAGACGTTGGCTGAGGCTGGAGTATGTGTCCATGATGGCACCTTCATGAAGTGGGGGCCTCATGAGGCCAAGGAAGTTTTCCCACGCTGAGTTTGGAGGTTGCCCCAAACCACAAGGTTTCCTTCTGCGGGACATTCGAGTCCTGTTGCATGGCTCCAGGACATACCATATGGAAGGACTGGAGAGCAGGGTTTGAAGGATGGATCCCTGTACAGCATCCCTCGCATTCCCATTGGCTATTAGCGACAAGATATGTTTGATCTGCTGCCTCTGGAACACGCGACCCAGGGGGCTGAGTTGAAATGGCCTCTCCTGAGGATGCGTCATAATGTGCGTTTGGGTCCATGGAGACCTTGGAATGTGCTGGTTGTTCAGTGGCCCTGCGGAACTCTCCTACCTGAAGTGTTTGATACATCCCAGTAAGAAAGCTGCCCATGTGGAGATGAGAGAGGTTTGGTTTGGTGCCTCAGAAAAGCCCCATGTGCTGGTCTACGAAAACAGTCCTCTGAGAACGGAAACATGGAAACCAAAGCTAAGGTTCAGATTAGGGCCTGGGTGCCTGTCCATTTCAAACTTCTGTCTCTGGGGACACTGTCTGAGAGTCTAAGTGGAGAGAGTTGCTCCGCTGGTGTCAGAGAGCCCCTCTTAGTCCAGGGTGGCCTATACTATTGATGGCCTCAGGGACCTTGGAGCTTTTCCCTAACCTGTAGGGTTGTGGTCAATGGATTGGGCACACTTTCCTTGGAGAGGGCAGGCACAATCTTTCGCTGTTTGGTCCAGAGGCCCTAGCCTGGATGTTGTGTGGGTCCAGGCTGTGGGCACAGAAGTCTGAATACACAAACTCAGCTTATGAGTGGCGCCTAGGGTATGGCAGGCCGGATGTACAGCCCGAGAGGGAGCTCCTGGGCCTCTGAAACAAGGGCGAGTGGGAGGCGTTCCTTCAGGCTTTTGACTCTGGATGTTGTGTCCGGAATAGCCGTGGATTGGAGCGGTGGCCTCAGGTACTGTGGACGAGTATCCCTCTCTGGGGATTTGTCCCAGCTCTCAAGAGTTTGGGGTAATTTTGTGGGAAGGGTGGAGTCGTGTTGTCTGGCTCATGAGTCTCTCCAAGAAAGGGATTCCAGAGCAGAGCTCCAGGTACGGGCGGGGAGACTGGAAAATTCAAACCGTGGTGAGGATTGGGTGCATAGGGGCTTGGCAAGCCCCATATGTGGGCTCTTGGTCCAGGCCCTGACAGGCCTTTCTTTGACATGGGGCTCATGGTGAGGGTCACAGTGTGAATTTGTGCCCAAGCAGCACTCAAGTTTGGGCGTGGCATCAGGGGCCATGAAGGTTTCTCCCACCCTGAAGGTGTGACTCCATGCCAAGAGCAAGCTTGACAGCCATGGGGAAGGAGGAGTTCTGTTTTGTGCTTGCTATACCCAGCTGTGTGGAGAATTGATATAATGTCTAGGTTCAGATATCTGAAAACCAAGGTTAGGATGAGGTGACGGCATAAGACCATGGCGTGTCCGAAGTGTGGGTGTGCGGCCAGCTGTCTCCTTGTCTGTCTGGACGTCTGGCTTCAGGCTGTGTCAGGCAGAGCATGAGTGCCCAGAGCAGCCTATCCAGTCCGGGTACCGTCGAGGCCCGAGTAGGTTGATTCTCATCTGGGTTTTCTGGAGAGCCCCACAGGGAAACGTTTTTCTTCCGTTGGGCAGACACTGGGCTGGGTTTTAGTTCTGGAGTTCCTAGACCGGAGGGCTTGTTTGCCAGGAGTGTGAGGAAGGAAGTCTGAAAACACAAGCTAGCGTGAGGTTTGGGACCGAGGGCTCGGCAGGCCCAATCTGCAGAGGCTGAATCGAGATCTCCTGCACTGAGGTCATGTCAACTATGAGACGTGCCTCAGGCTAGAGTTCTTGTCCAGCATGGCCTCTTCCTGAAGGGTGTGGGGGCTTCATGAGGCCAGAAAGTTTTGCCTACGATGAGATTTGTGAACTGCTCCAAAACTGAAGGTTACCTTCTGCACGACAGTCGAGTCCTATTGGATGGTTCCAAGAGGCCCCATATGGAAAGACTCGAGAGCAGGTGTCTAAGCATGGATGCCTGGGAACGCCACCTCATATTCCCACTCTTTAGTCAGGACAAGGCAGGCTCAATCTGCGGGCTCCTGGGTGAGCTACCCAGAGGGGAGAGTTGAAATGGACTCTCCTGAAGATGAGTCCTACTGTGACTTGGTGGCCTGGGAGACCTTGGAATGTGGAGGTGGCTCAGGGACTCTGCAGGATTCTCCAACATGAGGTGTATGACACGGCTCCAAGAAGGAAACTTCCCATGTAAAGACGAGAGGAGTTCTGTTCCGTGCCTCAGGAAAGCCCCATACCTTGTTCTTCGAACCAAAGCCTCTGAGGAGTGACACCTGGAAACCAAAGCAAGAGTTGAGACTACGGCCTAAAGGCCTGTCCAGCTCAACCTTCTATCTCTGTTGACATCTGTGTGCATGCATTCATGGATGTAGCTGCTCAGCTTGTGTCCGAATGCCCCTGTGAGTCCAGTGAGGCTCCCAGTAGTGGGATGTCCTCGGAGGCCTTGAGTTTTCTCATATTCTGGAGGTGTGTGGCCAAAGGAATGGACACAGTTTCCCAGGAGAGAGCAGGCACGGTCCTGTGGTATGGCTCCAGAACCCAGCCTAGAGGCTGTGTTTGCCAGGGCTGTGGGGACAGATGTCTGAAAAAGCAAACTTGGCTCAGCTAGGGGCCAATGTAATGGCAGGCCTGATCTCTAGTGCGTGAGGGGAGATCCTCTGGAAATCAAAGTAGGGCAAGTGGGAGGCAGTCACTCAGGATTTTGTCTCTGGGTGTTGCGTTTACAGTGTCCGGTCAGGGTAGGTGTTGTCTCAGAGGCCGAGGAAGAGCCTTCCTCTCGGGGGATTGTCCAAGCTCCCAAGTGTTTGTGTTCATTCTGTAGGAATGAAGAGTACTGTTTTCTGCCACAGGGGACCACCCAGGAGAGGGACTCTAGAGCACAGCAGTGGGTTCCCTCAACTGGAATACACACCATCTAGTTAGTCCTGGGTGCCTATGGGCATGGCAAGCTACATATGCGGGCTCTTGGTCCAGTCACTGAGAGGCGTTACTTGAATAAGGTACTCACGCTGAGGGTTACAATGTGTGTTTGTGCCCAAGACGGCCCTCACGCTTGGGCGTGGCCTCATGGGCCATGCCGTTTTCTCCTACACTGAAGCTTTGACTCACTGCCAGCAGCAAGGTTTCTTGCCATGGGGAAGGAGGGGTTGTGACTGGTGCATCAGGTTCCCCCCTGTGCAGGGATTGGAGATAATTCTAGGATCCGATGACTGAAAACCCAGGCTGGGAATGGATGGTGGCCTAAGGCAATGGCGGGTCCAATGTGCTGGGTGTGCAGCCAGCTGTGTCGGTGTCTCTTGGAAGGTCTGGGCTCAGGCTATTTGCGACAGAGCATCACTGTTTAAGGAAGCCTATGCAATTGGGGTGTTGCCGAGGGCCAAGCAGTTTGATCCTCATTTGGGGTTTCTGGGCAGCGCCATAGACAATGTTTTTCTCTTGGGAGTCAGGCACAGTGCTTCCTTGTGGCCCCAGAATTCCCAGTAGGGAGGGTTTGTGGGCCAGGAGTGTGAGGACAGAAGTCTAAAAACACAAGCTAGTGTGAGGATTGGAGCCAAGGGCAGAGCAAGCCCAATCTGCAGAGGCTGAATCAAAATCTCCTGCAACTGAAGTCAGGCTGAGGATCAGACGTTGGCTGAGGCTGGAGTATGTGTCCATGATGGCACCTTCATGAATTGGGGGCCTCATGAGGCCAAGGAAGTTTTCCCACGCTGAGTTTGGAGGTTGCCCCAAACCACAAGGTTTCCTTCTGCGGGACTATGGAGTCCTGTTGAATGGCTCCAGGACATACCATAAGGAAGGACTGGAGAGCAGGGTTCGAAGGATGGATCCCTGTACAGCATGCCTCGCATTCCCATTGGCTATTAGCGACAAGATATGTTTGATCTGCTGCCTCTGGAACACGCGACCCAGGGGGCTGAGTTGAAATGGCCTCTCCTGAGGATGCGTCATAATGTGCGTTTGGGTCCATGGAGAACTGGAATGTGCTGGTTGTTCAGTGGCCCTGCGGAACTCTCCTACCTGAAGTGCTTGATACATCCCAGTAAGAAAGCTGCCCATGTGGAGATGAGAGATGTTTGGTTTGGTGCTTTAGAAAAGCCCCATGTGCTGGTCTACGGAAACAGTCCTCTGAGAACGGAAACATGGAAACCAAAGCTAAGGTTCAGATTAGGGCCTGGGGGCCTGTCCATTTCAACCTTCTGTCTCTGGGGACACTGTCTGAGAGTCTAAGTGGAGATAGTTGCTCCGCTGGTGTCAGAGAGCCCCTCTTAGTCCAGGGTGGCCTATACTATTGATGGCCTCAGGGACCTTGGAGCTTTTCCCTAACCTGTAGGGTTGTGGTCAATGGATTGGGCACACTTTCCTTGGAGAGGGCAGGCACAATCTTTCGCTGTTTGGTCCAGAGGCCCTAGCCTGGATGTTGTGTGGGTCCAGGCTGTGGGCACAGAAGTCTGAATACACAAACTCAGCTTATGAGTGGCGCCTAGGGTATGGCAGGCCGGATGTACAGCCCGAGAGGGAGCTCCTGGGCCTCTGAAACAAGGGGGAGAGGGAGGTGTTCTTTCAGGCTTTTGTCTCTGGATGTTGTGTCCGGGATAGCCGTGGATTGGAGCTGTGGCCTCAGGTACTGTGGACGAGTATCCCTCTCTGGGGATTTGTCCCAGCTCCCAAGAGTTTGGGGTCATTTTGTGGGAAGGGTGGAGTCGTGTTGTCTGGCTCATGGGTCTCTCCAAGAAAGGGATTCCAGAGCAGAGCTCCAGGTACGGGCGGGGCGACTGGAAAATTCAAACCGTGGTGAGGATTGGGTGCATAGGGGCTTGGCAAGCCCCATATGTGGGCTCTTTGTCCAGGCCCTGACAGGCCTTTCTTTGACATGGGGCTCATGCTGAGGGTCACAGTGTGAATTTGTGCCCAAGCAGCACTCAAGTTTGGGCGTGGCATCAGGGGCCATGAAGGTTTCTCCCACCCTGAAGGTGTGACTCCATGCCAAGAGCAAGCTTGACAGCCATGGGGAAGGAGGAGTTCTGTTTTGTGCTTGCTATACCCAGCTGTGTGGAGAATTGATATAATGTCTAGGTTCAGATATCTGAAAACCAAGGTTAGGATGAGGTGACGGCATAAGACCATGGCGTGTCCGAAGTGCTGGGTGTGCGGCCAGCTGTCTCCTTGTCTGTCTGGACGTCTGGCTTCAGGCTGTGTCAGGCAGAGCATGAGTGCCCAGAGCAGCCTATCCAGTTCGGGTACCGTCGAGGCCCGAGCAGGTTGATCCTCATCTGGGTTTTCTGGAGAGCCCCACAGGGAAACGTTTTTCTTCCGTTGGGCAGACACTGGGCTGGGTTTTGGTTCTGGAGTTCCTAGTCCGGAGGGCTTGTTTGCCAGGAGTGTGAGGAAGGAAGTCTGAAAACACAAGCTAGCGTGAGGTTTGGGACCGAGGGCACGGCAGGCCCACTCTGCAGAGGCTGAATCGAGATCTCCTGCACTGAGGTCATGTCAACTATGAGACGTGCCTCAGGCTAGAGTTCTTGTCCAGCATGGCCTCTTCCTGAAGGGTGTGGGGGCTTCATGGGGCCAGAAAGTTTTGCCTACGATGGGATTTGTGAACTGCTCCAAAACTGAAGGTTACCTTCTGCACGACAGTCGAGTCCTATTGGATGGTTCCAAGAGGCCCCATATGGAAAGACTCGAGAGCAGGTGTCTAAGCATGGATGCCTGGGAACGCCACCTCATATTCCCACTCTTTAGTCAGGACAAGGCAGGCTCAATCTGCCGGCTCCTGGGTGAGCTACCCAGAGGGGAGAGTTGAAATGGACTCTCCTGAAGATGAGTCCTACTGTGGCTTGGTGGCCTGGGAGACCTTGGAATGTGGAGGTGGCTCAGGGACTCTGCAGGATTCTCCAACATGAGGTGTTTGACATGGCTCCAACAAGGAAACTTCCCATGTGGAGACGAGAGGAGTTCTGTTCCGTGCCTCAGAAAAGCCCCATACCCTGTTCTTCGAACCAAAGCCTCTGAGGAGTGACACCTGGAAACCAAAGCAAGAGTTGAGACTAAGGCCTAAAGGCCTGTCCGCCTCAACCTTCTATCTCTGTTGACATCTATGTGCATGCATTCATGGATGTAGCTGCTCAGCTTGTGTCTGAATGCCCCTGTGAGTCCAGTGAGGCTCCCAGTAGTGGGATGTCCTCGGAGGCCTTGAGGTTTCTCATATTCTGGAGGTGTGTGGCCAAAGGAATGGACACAGTTTGCCAGGAGTGAGCAGGCACGGTCCTGTGGAATGTCTCATGAGGACCCAGCCTAGAGGCTGTGTTTGCCAGGGCTGTGGGGACAGATGTCTGAAAAAGCAAACTTGGCTCAGCTAGGGGCCAATGTAATGACAGGCCTGATCTCTAGTGCGTGAGGGGAGATCCTCTGGAAATCAAAGTAGGGCAAGTGGGAGGCAGTCACTCAGGATTTTGTCTCTGGGTGTTGCGTTTACAGTGTCCGGTCAGGGTAGGGGTTGTCTCAGAGGCCGAGGAAGAGCCTTCCTCTCGGGGGATTGTCCAAGCTCCCAGGTGTTTGTGTTCATTCTGTGGGAATGAAGAGTACTGTTTTCTGCCAGAAAGGACCCCCCTGGGGAGGGACTCTAGAGCACAGCAGTGGGTTCCCTCAACTGGAATAAACACCATCTAGTTAGTCCTGGGTGTCTATGGGCATGGCAAGCCACATATGCGAGCTCTTGGTCCAGTCACTGAGAGGCGTTACTTGAATAAGGTACTCACGCTGAGGGTCACAATGTGTGTTTGTGCCCAAGGCGGCCCTCACGCTTGGGCGTGGCCTCATGGGCCATGCCGTTTTCTCCTACACTGAAGGTTTGACTCACTGCCAGCAGCAAGGTTTCTTGTCATGGGGAAGGAGGGGTTCTGACTTGTGCATCAGGTTCCCCCCTGTGCAGGGATTGGAGATAAAGTCTAGGTTCCGATGACTGAAAACCCAGGTTGGGAATGGATGGTGACCTAAGGCAGTGGCGGGTCCAATGTGCTGGGTGTGCAGCCAGCTGTGTCGGTGTCTGTTGGAAGGTCTGGGCTCAGGCTATTTGCGACAGAGCATCACTGTTTAAGGTATCCTATGCAATTGGGGTGTTGCCGAGGGCCAAGCAGTTTGATCCTCATTTGTGGTTTCAGGGCAGCGCCATAGACAATGTTTTTCTCCTGGGAGGCTGGCACAGTGCTTCATTGTGGCCCCAGAATTCCCAGTAGGGAGGGTTTGTGGGCCAGGAGTGTGAGGACGGAAGTCTGAAAACACAAGCTAGTGTGAGGATTGGAGCCAAGGGCAGAGCAGGCCCACTCTGCAGAGGCTGAATCAAAATCTCCTGCATCTGAAGTCAGGCTGAGGATCAGAAGTTGGCTGAGGCTGGAGTATGTGTCCATGATGGCACCTTCATGAAGTGGGGGCCTCATGAGGCCAAGGAAGTTTTCCCACGCTGAGTTTGGAGGTTGCCCCAAACCACAAGGTTTCCTTCTGCGGGACATTCGAGTCCTGTTGCATGGCTCCAGGACATACCATATGGAAGGACTGGAGAGCAGGGTTCGAAGGATGGATCCCTGTACAGCATGCCTCGCATTCCCATTGGCTATTAGCGACAAGATATGTTTGATCTGCTGCCTCTGGAACACGCGACCCAGGGGGCTGAGTTGAAATGGCCTCTCCTGAGGATGCGTCATAATGTGCGTTTGAGTCCATGGAGACCTTGGAATGTGCTGGTTGTTCAGTGGCCCTGCGGAACTCTCCTACCTGAAGTGTTTGATACATCCCAGTAAGAAAGCTGCCCATGTGGAGATGAGAGATGTTTGGTTTGGTGCCTCAGAAAAGCCCCATGTGCTGGTCTACGAAAACAGTCCTCTGAGAACGGAAACATGGAAACCAAAGCTAAGGTTCAGATTAGGGCCTGGGGGCCTGTCCATTTCAACCTTCTGTCTCTGGGGACACTGTCTGAGAGTCTAAGTGGAGATAGTTGCTCCGCTGGTGTCAGAGAGCCCCTCTTAGTCCAGGGTGGCCTATACTATTGATGGCCTCAGGGACCTTGGAGCTTTTCCCTAACCTGTAGGGTTGTGGTCAATGGATTGGGCACACTTTCCTTGGAGAGGGCAGGCACAATCTTTCGCTGTTTGGTCCAGAGGCCCTAGCCTGGATGTTGTGTGGGTCCAGGCTGTGGGCACAGAAGTCTGAATACACCAACTCAGCTTATGAGTGGCGCCTAGGGTATGGCAGGCCGGATGTACAGCCCGAGAGGGAGCTCCTGGGCCTATGAAACAAGGGCGAGTGGGAGGCGTTCCTTCAGGCTTTTGTCTCTGGGTGTTGTGACCGGGATAGCTGTGGATTGGAGCGGTGGCCTCAGGTACTGTGGACGAGTATCCCTCTCTGGGGATTTGTCCCAGCTCCCAAGAGTTTGGGGTCATTTTGTGGGAAGGGTGGAGTCGTGTTGTCTGGCTCATGGGTCTCTCCAAGAAAGGGATCCCAGAACAGAGCTCCAGGTACGGGCGGGGAGACTGGAAAATTCAAACCGTGGTGAGGATTGGGTGCATAGGGGCTTGGCAAGCCCCATATGTGGGCTCTTGGTCCAGGCCCTGACAGGCCTTTCTTTGACATGGGGCTCATGCTGAGGGTCACAGTGTGAATTTGTGCCCAAGTAGCTCTCAAGTTTGGGCGTGGCATCAGGGGCCATGAAGGTTTCTCCCACCCTGAAGGTGTGACTTCATGCCTAGAGCAAGCTTGACAGCCATGGGGAAGGAGGAGTTCTGTTTTGTGCTTGCGATACCCAGCTGTGTGGAGAATTGATATAATGTCTAGGTTCAGATATCTGAAAACCAAGGTTAGGATGAGGTGACGGCATAAGACCATGGCGTGTCCGAAGTGCTGGGTGTGCGGCCAGCTGTCTCCTTGTCTGTCTGGACGTCTGGCTTCAGGCTGTGTCAGGCAGAGCATGAGTGCCCAGAGCAGCCTATCCAGTTCGGGTACCGTCGAGGTCCGAGCAGGTTGATCCTCATCTGGGTTTTCTGGAGAGCCCCACAGGGAAACGTTTTTCTTCCGTTGGGCAGACACTGGACTGGGTTTTGGTTCTGGAGTTCCTAGTCCGGAGGGCTTGTTTGCCAGGAGTGTGAGGAAGGAAGTCTGAAAACACAAGCTAGCATGAGGTTGGGAACGAGGGCACGGCAGGCCCACTCTGCAGAGGCTGAATCGAGATCTCCTGCACTGAGGTCATGTCAACTATGAGACGTGCCTCAGGCTAGAGATCTTGTCCAGCATGGCCTCTTCCTGAAGGGTGTGGGGGCTTCATGAGGCCAGAAAATTTTGCCTACAATGGGATTTGTGAACTGCTCCAAAACTGAAGGTTACCTTCTGCACGACAGTCGAGTCCTAATGGATGGTTCCAAGAGGCCCCATATGGAAAGACTCGAGAGCAGGTGTCTAAGCTGGATGCCTGGGAACGCCACCTCATATTCCCACTCTTTAGTCAGGACAAGGCAGGCTCAATCTGCGGGCTCCTGGGTGAGCTACCCAGAGGGGAGAGTTGAAATGGACTCTCCTGAAGATGAGTCCTAATGTGGCTTGGTGGCCTGGGATACCTTGGAATGTGGAGGTGGCTCAGGGACTCTGCAGGATTCTCCAACATGAGGCGTTTGACACGGCTCCAACAAGGAAACTTCCCATGTGGAGATGAGAGGAGTTCTGTCCCGTGCCTCAGGAAAGCCCCATACCCTGTTCTTCGAACCAAAGCCTCTGAGGAGTGACACCTGGAAACCAAAGCAAGAGTTGAGACTACAGCCTAAAGGCCTGTCCGGTTCAACCTTCTCTCTCTGTTGATATCTGTGTGCATGCATTCAAGGATGTAGCTGCTCAACTTGTGTCCGAATGCCCCTGTGAGTCCAGTGAGGCTCCCAGTAGTGGGATGTCCTCGGAGGCCTTGAGGTTTCTCATATTCTGGAGGTGTGTGGCCAAAGGAATGGACACAGTTTCCCAGGAGAGAGCAGGCACGGTCCTGTGGTATGGCTCCTAGAGGCTGTGTTTGCCAGGGCTGTGGGGACAGATGTCTGAGAAAGCAAACTTGGCTCAGCTAGGGGCCAATGTAATGGCAGGCCTGATCTCTAGTCCGTGAGGGGACATCCTCTGGAAATCAAAGTAGGGCAAGTGGGAGGCAGTCACTCAGGATTTTGTCTCTGGGTGTTGCGTTTACAGTGTCCGGTCAGGGTAGGGGTTGTCTCAGAGGCCGAGGAAGAGCCTTCCTCTCGGGGGATTGTCCAAGCTCCCAAGTGTTTGTGTTCATTCTGTGGGAATGAAGAGTACTGTTTTCTGAAACAGGGGACCCCCCAGGAGAGGGACTCTAGAGCACAGCAGTGGGTTCCCTCAACTGGAATACACACCATCTAGTTAGTCCTGGGTGCCTATGGGCATGGCAAGCCACATATGCGAGCTCTTGGTCCAGTCACTGAGAGGCGTTACTTGAATAAGGTACTCACGCTGAGGGTCACAATGTGTGTTTGTGCCCAAGGCGGGCCTCACGCTTGGGCGTGGCCTCATGGGACATGCCGTTTTCTCCTACACTGAAGGTTTGACTCACTGCCAGCAGCAAGGTTTCTTGCCATGGGGAAGGAGGGGTTCTGAATTGTGCATCAGGTTCCCCCCTGTGCAGGGATTGGAGATAAGGTCTGGGTTCCGTTGACTGAAAACCCAGGTTGGGAATGGATGGTGGCCTAAGCCAGTGGCGAGTCCAATGAGCTGGGTGTGCAGCCAGCTGTGTCGGTGTCTGTTGGAAGGTCTGGGCTCAGGCTATTTGCGACAGAGCATCACTGTTTAAGGTAGCCTATGCAATTGGGGTGTTGCCGAGGGCCAAGCAGTTTGATCCTCATTTGGGGTTTCTGGGCAGCGCCATAGACAATGTTTTTCTCCTGGGAGGCAGGCACAGTGCTTCATTGTGGTCCCAGAATTCCCAGTAGGGAGGGTTTGTGGGCCAGGTGTGTGAGGACGGAAGTCTGAAAACACAAGCTAGTGTGAGGATTGGAGCCAAGGGCAGAGCAGGCCCACTCTGCAGAGGCTGAATCAAAATCTCCTGCATCTGAAGTCAGGCTGAGGATCAGACGTTGGCTGAGGCTGGAGTATGTGTCCATGATGGCACCTTCATGAAGTGGGGGCCTCATGAGGCCAAGGAAGTTTTCCCACGCTGAGTTTGGAGGTTGCCCCAAACCACAAGGTTTCCTTCTGCGGGACATTCGAGTCCTGTTGCATGGCTCCAGGACATACCATATGGAAGGACTGGAGAGCAGGGTTCGAAGGATGGATCCCTGTACAGCATGCCTCGCATTCCCATTGGCTATTAGCGACAAGATATGTTTGATCTGCTGCCTGCAACACGCGTCCCAGGGTGCTGAGTTGAAATGGCCTCTCCTGAGGATGCATCATAATGTGCGTTTGGGTCCATGGAGACCTTGGAATGTGCTGGTTGTTCAGTGGCCCTGCGGAACTCTCCTACCTGAAGTGTTTGATACATCCCAGTAAGAAAGCTGCCCATGTGGAGATGAGAGATGTTTGGTTTGGTGCCTCAGAAAAGCCCCATGTGCTGGTCTACGAAAACAGTCCTCTGAGAAAGGAAACATGGAAACCAAAGCTAAGGTTCAGATTAGGGCCTGGGGGCCTGTCCATTTCAACCTTCTGTCTCTGGGGACACTGTCTGAGAGTCTAAGTGGAGATAGTTGCTCCGCTGGTGTCAGAGAGCCCCTCTTAGTCCAGGGTGGCCTATACTATTGATGGCCTCAGGGACCTTGGAGCTTTTCCCAAACCTGTAGGGTTGTGGTCAATGGATTGGGCACACTTTCCTTGGAGAGGGCAGGCACAATCTTTCGCTGTTTGGTCCAGAGGCCCTAGCCTGGATGTTGTGTGGGTCCAGGCTGTGGGCACAGAAGTCTGAATACACAAATTCAGCTTATTGGTGGCGCCTAGGGTATGGCAGGCCGGATGTACAGCACGAGAGGGAGCTCCTGGGCCTCTGAAACAAGGGCGAGTGGGAGGCGTTCCTTCAGGCTTTTGTCACTGGATGTTGTGTCCGGGATAGCCGTGGATTGGAGCGGTGGCCTCAGGTACTGTGGACGAGTATCCCTCTCTGGGGATTTGTCCCAGCTCCCAAGAGTTTGGGGTCATTATGTGGGAAGGGGGGAGTCGTGTTGTCTGGCTCATGGGTCTCTCCAAGAAAGGGATTCCAGAGCAGAGCTCCAGGTACGGGCGGGGCGACTGGAAATTCAAACCGTGGTGAGGATTGGGTGCATAGGGGCTTGGCAAGCCCCATATGTGGGCTCTTGGTCCAGGCCCTGACAGGCCTTTCTTTGACATGGGGCTCATGCTGAGGGTCACAGTGTGAATTTGTGCCCAAGCAGCACTCAAGTTTGGGCGTGGCATCAGGGGCCATGAAGGTTTCTCCCACCCTGAAGGTGTGACTCCATGCCAAGAGCAAGCTTGACAGCCATGGGGAAGGAGGAGTTCTGTTTTGTGCTTGCTATACCCAGCTGTGTGGAGAATTGATATAATGTCTAGGTTTAGATATCTGAAAACCAAAGTTAGGATGAGGTGACGGCATAAGACCATGGCGTGTCCGAAGTGCTGGTTGTGCGGCCAGCTGTCTCCTTGTCTGTCTGGACGTCTGGCTTCAGGCTGTGTCAGGCAGAGCATGAGTGCTCAGAGCTGCCTATCCAGTTCGGGTACCGTCGAGGCCCGAGCAGGTTGATCCTCATCTGGGTTTTCTGGAGAGCCCCACAGGGAAACGTTTTTCTTCCATTGGGCAGACACAGGGCTGGGTTTTGGTTCTGGAGTTCCTAGTCCGGAGGGCTTGTTTGCCAGGAGTGTGAGGAAGGAAGTCGAAAAACACTAGTTAGCGTGAGGTTTGGGACCGATGGCACGGCAGGCCCACTCTGCAGAGGCTGAATCGAGATCTCCTGCACTGAGGTCATGTCAACTATGAGACGTGCCTCAGGCTAGAGTTTTTGTCCAGCATGGCCTCTTTTTGAAGGGTGTGGGGGCTTCATGGGGCCAGAAAGTTTTGCCTACGATGGGATTTGTGAACTGCTCCAAAACTGAAGGTTACCTAATGCACGACAGTCGAGTCCTATTGGATGGTTCCAAGAGGCCCCATATGGAAAGACTCGAGAGTAGGTGTCTAAGCATGGATGCCTGGGAACGCCACCTCATATTCCCACTTTTTAGTCAGGACAAGGCAGGCTCAATCTGCAGGCTTCTGGGTGAGCTACCCAGAGGGGAGAGTTGAAATGGACTCTCCTGAAGATGAGTCCTACTGTGGCTTGGTGGCCTGGGAGACCTTGGAATGTGGAGGTGGCTCAGGGACTCTGCAGGATTCTCCAACATGAGGTGTTTGACACGGCTCCAACAAGGAAACTTCCCATGTGGAGAAGAGAGGAGTTCTGTCCCGTGCCTCAGGAAAGCCCCATACCCTGTTCTTCGAACCAAAGCCTCTGAGGAGTGACAACTGGAAACCAAAGCAAGAGTTGAGACTACGGCCTAAAGACCTGTCCGGCTCAACCTTCTATCTCTGTTGACATCTGTGTGCATGCATTCATGGATGTAGCTGCTCAGCTTGTGTCCAAATGCCCCTGTGAGTCCAGTGAGGCTCCCAGTAGTGGGATGTCCTCGGAGGCCTTGAGGTTTCTCATATTCTGGAGGTGTGTGGCCAAAGGAATGGACACAGTTTCCCAGGAGAGAGCAGGCACGGTCCTGTGGTATGGCTCCTAGAGGCTGTGTTTGCCAGGGCTGTGGGGACAGATGTCTGAGAAAGCAAACTTGGCTCAGCTAGGGGCCAATGTAATGGCAGGCCTGATCTCTATTCCGTGAGGGGAGATCCTCTGGAAATCAAAGTAGGGCAAGTGGGAGGCAGTCACTCAGGATTTTGTCTCTGGGTGTTGCGTTTACAGTGTCCGGTCAGGGTAGGGGTTGTCTCAGAGGCCGAGGAAGAGCCTTCCTCTCGGGGGATTGTCCAAGCTCCCAAGTGTTTGTGTTCATTCTGTGGGAATGAAGAGTACTGTTTTCTGCCACAGGGGACCCCCCAGGAGAGGGACTCTAGAGCACAGCAGTGGGTCCCTCAACTGGAATACACACCATCTAGTTAGTCCTGGGTGCCTATGGGCATGGCAAGCCACATATGCGGGCTCTTGGTCCAGTCACTGAGAGGCGTTACTTGAATAAGGTACTCACGCTGAGGGTCACAATGTGTGTTTGTGCCCAAGGCGGGCCTCACGCTTGGGCGTGGCCTCATGGGCCATGCCGTTTTCTCCTACACTGAAGGTTTGACTCACTGCCAGCAGCAAGGTTTCTTGCCATGGGGAAGGAGGGGTTCTGACTTGTGCATCAGGTTCCCCCCTGTGCAGGGATTGGAGATAAGGTCTAGGTTCCGATGACTGAAAACCCAGGTTGGGAATGGATGGTGGCCTAAGGCAGTGGCAGGTCCAATGTGCTGGGTGTGCAGCCAGCTGTGTCGGTGTCTGTTGGAAGGTCTGGGCTCAGGCTATTTGCGACAGAGCATCACTGTTTAAGGTATCCTATGCAATTGGGGTGTTGCCGAGGGCCAAGCAGTTTGATCCTCATTTGGGGTTTCTGGGCAGCGCCATAGACAAAGTTTTTCTCCTGGGAGGCAGGCACAGTGCTTCATTGTGGCCCCAGAATTCCCAGTAGGGAGGGTTTTTGGGCCAGGGGTGTGAGGACGGAAGTCTGAAAACACAAGCTAGTGTGAGGATTGGAGCCAAGGGCAGAGCAGGCCCACTCTGCAGAGGCTGAATCAAAATCTCCTGCATCTGAAGTCAGGCTGAGGATCAGACGTTGGCTGAGGCTGGAGTATGTGTCCATGATGGCACCTTCATGAAGTGGGGGCCTCATGAGGCCAAGGAAGTTTTCCCACGCTGAGTTTGGAGGTTGCCCCAAACCACAAGGTTTCCTTCTGCGGGACATTCGAGTCCTGTTGCATGGCTCCAGGACATACCATATGGAAGGACTGGAGAGCAGGGTTCGAAGGATGGATCCCTGTACAGCATGCCTCGCATTCCCATTGGCTATTAGCGACAAGATATGTTTGATCTGCTGCCTCTGGAACACGCGACCCAGGGGGCTGAGTTGAAATGGCCTCTCCTGAGGATGCGTCATAATGTGCGTTTGGGTCCATGGAGACCTTGGAATGTGCTGGTTGTTCAGTGGCCCTGCGGAACTCTCCTACCTGAAGTGTTTGATACATCCCAGTAAGAAAGCTGCCCATGTGGAGATGAGAGATGTTTGGTTTGGTGCCTCAGAAAAGCCCCATGTGCTGGTCTACGAAAACAGTCCTCTGAGAAAGGAAACATGGAAACCAAAGCTAAGGTTCAGATTAGGGCCTGGGGGCCTGTCCATTTCAACCTTCTGTCTCTGGGGACACTGTCTGAGAGTCTAAGTGGAGATAGTTGCTCCGCTGGTGTCAGAGAGCCCCTCTTAGTCCAGGGTGGCCTATACTATTGATGGCCTCAGGGACCTTGGAGCTTTTCCCTAACCTGAAGGGTTGTGGTCAATGGATTGGGCACACTTTCCTTGGAGAGGGCAGGCACAATCTCTCGCTGTTTGGTCCAGAGGCCCTAGCCTGGATGTTGTGTGGGTCCAGGCTGTGGGCACAGAAGTCTGAATACACCAACTCAGCTTATGAGTGGCGCCTAGGGTATGGCAGGCCGGATGTACAGCCCGAGAGGGAGCTCCTGGGTTTCTGAAACAAAGGCGAGTGGGAGGCGTTCCTTCAGGCTTTTGTCTCTGGATGTTGTGTCCGGGATAGCCGTGGATTGGAGTGGTGGCCTCAGGTAATGTGGACGAGTCTCCCTCTCTGGGGATTTGTCCCAGCTCCCAAGAGTTTGGGGTCATTTTGTGGGAAGGGTGGAGTCGTGTTGTCTGACTCATGGGTCTCTCCAAGAAAGGGATTCCAGAGCAGAGCTCCAGGTACGGGCGGGGCGACTGGAAATTCAAACCGTGGTGAGGATTGGGTGCATAGGGCCTTGGCAAGCCCCATATGTGGGCTCTTGGTCCAGGCCCTGACAGGCCTTTCTTTGACATGGGGCTCATGCTGAGGGTCACAGTGTGAATTTGTGCCCAAGCAGCACTCAAGTTTGGGCGTGGCATCAGGGGCCATGAAGGTTTCTCCCACCCTGAAGGTTTGACTCCATGCCAAGAGCAAGCTTGACAGCCATGGGGAAGGAGGAGTTCTGTTTTGTGCTTGCTATACCCAGCTGTGTGGAGAATTGATATAATGTCTAGGTTCAGATATCTGAAAACCAAGGTTAGGATGAGGTGACGGCATAAGACCATGGCGTGTCCGATGTGCTGGGTGTGCGGCCAGCTGTCTCCTTGTCTGTCTGGACGTCTGGCTTCAGGCTGTGTCAGGCAGAGCATGAGTGCCCAGAGCAGCCTATCCAGTTCGGGTACCGTCGAGGCCCGAGCAGGTTGATCCTCATTTGGGTTTTCTGGAGAGCCCCACAGGGAAACGTTTTTCTTCCGTTGGGCAGACACTGGGCTGGGTTTTGGTTCTGGAGTTCCTAGTCCGGAGGGCTTGTTTGCCAGGAGTGTGAGGAAGGAAGTCTGAAAACACAAGCTAGCGTGAGGTTTGGGACCGATGGCACGGCAGGCCCACTCTGCAGAGGCTGAATCGAGATCTCCTGCACTGAGGTCATGTCAACTATGAGACGTGCCTCAGTCTAGAGTTTTTGTCCAGCATGGCCTCTTCCTGAAGGGTGTGGGGGCTTCATGGGGCCAGAAAGTTTTGCCTACGATGGGATTTGTGAACTGCTCCAAAACTGAAGGTTACCTTCTGCACGACAGTCGAGTCCTATTGGATGGTTCCAAGAGGCCCCATATGGAAAGACTCGAGAGCAGGTGTCTAAGCATGGATGCCTAGGAACGCCACCTCATATTCCCACTCTTTAGTCAGGACAAGGCAGGCTCAATCTGCGAGCTCCTGGGTGAGCTACCCAGAGGGGAGAGTTGAAATGGACTCTCCTGAATATGAGTCCTACTGTGGCTTGGTGGCCTGGGAGACCTTGGAATATGGAGGTGGCTCAGGGACTCTGCAGTATTCTCCAACATGAGGTGTTTGACACGGCTCCAACAAGTAAACTTCCCATGTGGAGACGAGAGGAGTTCTGTTCCGTGCCTCAGGAAAGCCCCATACCCTGTTCTTCGAACCAAAGCCTCTGAGGAGTGACACCTGGAAACCAAAGCAAGAGTTGAGACTACGGCCTAAAGGCCTGTCCGGCTCAACCTTCTATCTCTGTTGACATCTGTGTGCATGCATTCATGGATGTAGCTGCTCAGCTTGTGTCCGAATGCCCCTGTGAGTCCAGTGAGGCTCCCAGTAGTGGATGTCTTCGGAGGCCTTGAGGTTTCTCATATTCTGGAGGTGTGTGGCCAAAGGAATGGACACAGTTTCCCAGGAGAGAGCAGGCACGGTCCTGTGGTATGGCTCCAGAGGACCCAGCCTAGATGCTGTGTTTGCCAGGGCTGTGGGGACAGATGTCTGAAAAAGCAAACTTGGCTCAGCTGGGGGCCAATGTAATGGCAGGCCTGATCTCTAGTGCGTGAGGGGAGATCCTCTGGAAATCAAAGTAGGGCAAGTGGGAGGCAGTCACTCAGGATTTTGTCTCTGGGTGTTGCGTTTACAGTGTCCGGTCAGGGTAGGGGTTGTCTCAGAGGCCGAGGAAGAGCCTTCCTCTCGGGGGATTGTCCAAGCTCCCACGTGTTTGTGTTCATTCTGTGGGAATGAAGAGTACTGTTTTCTGCCACAGGGGACCCCCCAGGAGAGGGACTCTAGAGCACAGCAGTGGGTTCCCTCAACTGGAATACACACCATCTAGTTAGTCCTGGGTGCCTATGGGCATGGCAAGCCACATATGCGGGCTCTTGGTCCAGTCACTGAGAGGCGTTACTTGAATAAGGTACTCACGCTGAGGGTCACAATGTGTGTTTGTGCCCAAGGCGGCCCTCACGCTTGGGCGTGGCCTCATGGGCCATGCCGTTTTCTCCTACACTGAAGGTTTGACTCACTGCCAGCAGCAAGGTTTCTTGCCATGGGGAAGGAGGGGTTCTGACTTGTGCATCAGGTTCCCCCCTGTGCAGGGATTGGAGATAAGGTCTAGGTTCCGTTGACTGAAAACCCAGGTTGGGAATGGATGGTGGCCTAAGGCAGTGGCGGGTCCAATGTGCTGGGTGTGCAGCCAGCTGTGTCGGTGTCTGTTGGAGGGTCTGGGCTCAGGCTATTTGCGACAGAGCATCACTGTTTAAGGTAGCCTATGCAATTGGGGTGTTGCCGAGGGCCAAGCAGTTTGATCCTCATTTGGGGTTTCTGGGTAGCGCCATAGACAATGTTTTTCTCCTGGGAGGCAGGCACAGTGCTTCATTGTGGCCCCAGAATTCCCAGTATGGAGGGTTTGTGGGCCAGGAGTGTGAGGACGGAAGTCTGAAAACACAAGCTAGTGTGAGGATTGGAGCCAAGGGCAGAGCAGGCCCACTCTGCAGAGGCTGAATCAAAATCTCCTGCATCTGAAGTCAGGCTGAGGATCAGATGTTGGCTGAGTCTGGAGTATGTGTCCATGATAACACCTTCATGAAGTGGGGGCCTCATGAGGCCAAGGAAGTTTTCCCACGCTGAGTTTGGAGGTTGCCCCAAACCACAAGGTTTCCTTCTGCGGGACATTCGAGTCCTGTTGCATGGCTCCAGGACATACCATATGGAAGGACTGGAGAGCAGGGTTCGAAGGATGGATCCCTGTACAGCATGCCTCGCATTCCCATTGGCTATTAGCGACAAGATATGTTTGATCTGCTGCCTCTGGAACACGCGACCCAGGGGGCTGAGTTGAAATGGCCTCTCCTGAGGATGCGTCATAATGTGCGTTTGGGTCCATGGAGACCTTGGAATGTGCTGGTTGTTCAGTGGCCCTGCGGAACTCTCCTACCTGAAGTGTTTGATACATCCCAGTAAGAAAGCTGCCCATGTGGAGATGAGAGATGTTTGGTTTGGTGCCTCAGAAAAGCCCCATGTGCTGGTCTACGAAAACAGTCCTCTGAGAAAGGAAACATGGAAACCAAAGCTAAGGTTCAGATTAGGGCCTGGGGGCCTGTCCATTTCAACCTTCTGTCTCTGGGGACACTGTCTGAGAGTCTAAGTGGAGATAGTTGCTCCGCTGGTGTCAGAGAGCCCCTCTTAGTCCAGGGTGGCCTATACTATTGATGGCCTCAGGGACCTTGGAGCTTTTCCCTAACCTGTAGGGTTGTGGTCAATGGATTGGGCACACTTTCCTTGGAGAGGGCAGGCACAATCTCTCGCTGTTTGGTCCAGAGGCCCTAGCCTGGATGTTGTGTGGGTCCAGGCTGTGGGCAGAGAAGTCTGAATACACCAACTCAGCTTATGAGTGGCGCCTAGGGTATGGCAGGCCGGATGTACAGCCCGAGAGGGAGCTCCTGGGCCTCTGAAACAAAGGCGAGTGGGAGGCGTTCCTTCAGGCTTTTGTCTCTTGATGTTGTGTCCGGGATAGCCGTGGATTGGAGCGGTGGCCTCAGGTAATGTGGACGAGTCTCCCTCTCTGGGGATTTGTCCCAGCTCCCAAGAGTTTGGGGTCATTTTGTGGGAAGGGTGGAGTCGTGTTGTCTGACTCATGGGTCTCTCCAAGAAAGGGATTCCAGAGCAGAGCTCCAGGTACGGGCGGGGCGAATGGAAATTCAAACCGTGGTGAGGATTGGGTGCATAGGGCCTTGGCAAGCCCCATATGTGGGCTCTTGGTCCAGGCCCTGACAGGCCTTTCTTTGACATGGGGCTCATGCTGAGGGTCACAGTGTGAATTTGTGCCCAAGCAGCACTCAAGTTTGGGCGTGGCATCAGGGGCCATGAAGGTTTCTCCCACCCTGAAGGTTTGACTCCATGCCAAGAGCAAGCTTGACAGCCATGGGGAAGGAGGAGTTCTGTTTTGTGCTTGCTATACCCAGCTGTGTGGAGAATTGATATAATGTCTAGGTTCAGATATCTGAAAACCAAGGTTAGGATGAGGTGACGGCATAAGACCATGGCGTGTCCGAAGTGCTGGGTGTGCGGCCTGCTGTCTCCTTGTCTGTCTGGACGTCTGGCTTCAGGCTGTGTCAGGCAGAGCATGAGTGCCCAGAGCAGCCTATCCAGTTCGGGTACCTTCGAGGCCCGAGCAGGTTGATCCTCATTTGGGTTTTCTGGAGAGCCCCACAGGGAAACGTTTTTCTTCCGTTGGGCAGACACTGGGCTGGGTTTTGGTTCTGGAGTTCCTAGTCCGGAGGGCTTGTTTGCCAGGAGTGTGAGGAAGGAAGTCTGAAAACACAAGCTAGCGTGAGGTTTGGGACCGATGGCACGGCAGGCCCACTCTGCAGAGGCTGAATCGAGATCTCCTGCACTGAGGTCATGTCAACTATGAGACGTGCCTCAGTCTAGAGTTTTTGTCCAGCATGGCCTCTTCCTGAAGGGTGTGGGGGCTTCATGGGGCCAGAAAGTTTTGCCTACGATGGGATTTGTGAACTGCTCCAAAACTGAAGGTTACCTTCTGCACGACAGTCGAGTCCTATTGGATGGTTCCAAGAGGCCCCATATGGAAAGACTCGAGAGCAGGTGTCTAAGCATGGATGCCTGGGAACGCCACCTCATATTCCCACTCTTTAGTCAGGACAAGGCAGGCTCAATCTGCGAGCTCCTGGGTGAGCTACCCAGAGGGGAGAGTTGAAATGGACTCTCCTGAAGATGAGTCCTACTGTGGCTTGGTGGCCTGGGAGACCTTGGAATATGGAGGTGGCTCAGGGACTCTGCAGTATTCTCCAACATGAGGTGTTTGACACGGCTCCAACAAGTAAACTTCCCATGTGGAGACGAGAGGAGTTCTGTTCCGTGCCTCAGGAAAGCCCCATACCCTGTTCTTCGAACCAAAGCCTCTGAGGAGTGACAACTGGAAACCAAAGCAAGAGTTGAGACTACGGCCTAAAGGCCTGTCCGGCTCAACATTCTATCTCTGTTGACATCTGTGTGCATGCATTCATGGATGTTGCTGCTCAACTTGTGTCCGAATGCCCCTGTGAGTCCAGTGAGGCTCCCAGTAGTGGATGTCTTCGGAGGCCTTGAGGTTTCTCATATTCTGGAGGTGTGTGGCCAAAGGAATGGACACAGTTTCCCAGGAGAGAGCAGGCACGGTCCTGTGGTATGGCTCCAGAGGACCCAGCCTAGATGCTGTGTTTGCCAGGGCTGTGGGGACAGATGTCTGAAAAAGCAAACTTGGCTCAGCTGGGGGCCAATGTAATGGCAGGCCTGATCTCTAGTGCGTGAGGGGAGATCCTCTGGAAATCAAAGTAGGGCAAGTGGGAGGCAGTCACTCAGGATTTTGTCTCTGGGTGTTGCGTTTACAGTGTCCGGTCAGGGTAGGGGTTGTCTCAGAGGCCGAGGAAGAGCCTTCCTCTCGGGGGATTGTCCAAGCTCCCACGTGTTTGTGTTCATTCTGTGGGAATGAAGAGTACTGTTTTCTGCCACAGGGGACCCCCCAGGAGAGGGACTCTAGAGCACAGCAGTGGGTTCCCTCAACTGGAATACACACCATCTAGTTAGTCCTGGGTGCCTATGGGCATGGCAAGCCACATATGCGGGCTCTTGGTCCAGTCACTGAGAGGCGTTACTTGAATAAGGTACTCACGCTGAGGGTCACAATGTGTGTTTGTGCCCAAGGCGGGCCTCACGCTTGGGCGTGGCCTCATGGGCCATGCCGTTTTCTCCTACACTGAAGGTTTGACTCACTGCCAGCAGCAAGGTTTCTTGCCATGGGGAAGGAGGGGTTCTGACTTGTGCATCAGGTTCCCCCCTGTGCAGGGATTAGAGATAAGGTCTAGGTTCCGATGACTGAAAACCCAGGTTGGGAATGGATGGTGGCCTAAGGCAGTGGCGGGTCCAATGTGCTGGGTGTGCAGCCAGCTGTGTCGGTGTCTGTTGGAAGGTCTGGGCTCAGGCTTTTTGCGACAGAGCATCACTGTTTAAGGTAGCCTATGCAATTGGGGTGTTGCCGAGGGCCAAGCAGTTTGATCCTCATTTGGGGTTTCTGGGCAGCGCCATAGACAATGTTTTTCTCCTGGGAGGCTGGCACAGTGCTTCATTGTGGCCCCAGAATTCCCAGTAGGGAGGGTTTGTGAGCCAGGAGTGTGAGGACGGAAGTCTGAAAACACAAGCTAGTGTGAGGATTGGAGCCAAGGGCAGAGCAGGCCCACTCTGCAGAGGCTGAATCAAAATCTCCTGCATCTGAAGTCAGGCTGAGGATCAGACGTTGGCTGAGGCTGGAGTATGTGTCCATGATGGCACCTTCATGAAGTGGGGGCCTCATGAGGCCAAGGAAGTTTTCCCACGCTGAGTTTGGAGGTTGCCCCAAACCACAAGGTTTCCTTCTGCGGGACATTCGAGTCCTGTTGCATGGCTCCAGGACATACCATATGGAAGGACTGGAGAGCAGGGTTCGAAGGATGGATCCCTGTACAGCATGCCTCGCATTCCCATTGGCTATTAGCGACAAGATATGTTTGATCTGCTGCCTCTGCAACACGCGACCCAGGGGGCTGAGTTGAAATGGCCTCTCCTGAGGATGCATCATAATGTGGGTTTGGGTCCATGGAGACCTTGGAATGTGCTGGTTGTTCAGTGGCCCTGCGGAACACTCCTACCTGAAGTGTTTGATACATCCCAGTAAGAAAGATGCCCATGTGGAGATGAGAGATGTTTGGTTTGGTGCCTCAGAAAAGCCCCATGTGCTGGTCTACGAAAACAGTCCTCTGAGAACGGAAACTTGGAAACCAAAGCTAAGGTTCAGATTAGGGCCTGGGGGCCTGTCCATTTCAACCTTCTGTCTCTGGGGACACTGTCTGAGAGTCTAAGTGGAGATAGTTGCTCCGCTGGTGTCAGAGAGCCCCTCTTAGTCCAGGGTGGCCTATACTATTGATGGCCTCAGGGACCTTGGAGCTTTTCCCTAACCTGTAGGGTTGTGGTCAATGGATTGGGCACACATTCCTTGGAGAGGGCAGGCACAATCATTCGCTTTTTGGTCCAGAGGCCATAGCCTGGATGTTGTGTGGGTCCAGGCTGTGGGCACAGAAGTCTGAATACACCAACTCAGCTTATGAGTGGCGCCTAGGGTATGGCAGGCCGGATGTACAGCCCGAGAGGGAGCTCCTGGGCCTCTGAAACAAAGGCGAGTGGGAGGCGTTCCTTCAGGGTTTTGTCTCTGGATGTTGTGTCCGGGATAGCCGTGGATTGGAGCGGTGGCCTCAGGTAATGTGGACGAGTCTCCCTCTCTGGGGATTTGTCCCAGCTCCCAAGAGTTTGGGGTCATTTTGTGGAAAGGGTGGAGTCGTGTTGTCTGGCTCATGGGTCTCTCCAAGAAAGGGATTCCAGAGCAGAGCTCCAGGTACGGGCGGGGCGACTGGAAATTCAAACCGTGGTGAGGATTGGGTGCATAGGGCCTTGGCAAGCCCCATATGTGGGCTCTTGCTCCAGGCCCTGACAGGCCTTTCTTTGACATGGGGCTCATGCTGAGGGTCACAGTGTGAATTTGTGCCCAAGCAGCACTCAAGTTTGGGCGTGGCATCAGGGGCCATGAAGGTTTCTCCCACCCTGATGGTGTGACTCCATGCCAAGAGCAAGCTTGACAGCCATGGGGAAGGAGAAGTTCTGTTTTGTGCTTGCTATACCCAGCTGTGTGGAGAATTGATATAATGTCTAGGTTCAGATATCTGAAAACCAAGGTTAGGATGAGGTGACGGCATAAGACCATGGCGTGTCCGAAGTGCTGGGTGTGCGGCCAGCTGTCTCCTTGTCTGTCTGGACGTCTGGCTTCAGGCTGTGTCAGGCAGAGCATGAGTGCCCAGAGCAGCCTATCCAGTTCGGGTACCGTCGAGGCCCGAGCAGGTTGATCCTCATTTGGGTTTTCTGGAGAGCCCCACAGGGAAACGTTTTTCTTCCGTTGGGCAGACACTGGGCTGGGTTTTGGTTCTGGAGTTCCTAGTCCGGAGGGCTTGTTTGCCAGGAGTGTGAGGAAGGAAGTCTGAAAACACAAGCTAGCGTGAGGTTTGGGACCGAGGGCACGGCAGGCCCACTCTGCAGAGGCTGAATCGAGATCTCCTGCACTGAGGTCATGTCAACTATGAGACGTGCCTCAGGCTAGAGTTTTTGTCCAGCATGGCCTCTTCCTGAAGGGTGTGGGGGCTTCATGGGGCCAGAAAGTTTTGCCTACGATGGGATTTGTGAACTGCTCCAAAACTGAAGGTTACCTTCTGCACGACAGTCGAGTCCTATTGGATGGTTCCAAGAGGCCCCATATGGAAAGACTCGAGAGCAGGTGTCTAAGCATGGATGCCTGGGAACGCCACCTCATATTCCCACTCTTTAGTCAGGACAAGGCAGGCTCAATCTGCGGGCTCCTGGGTGAGCTACCCAGAGGGGAGAGTTGAAATGGACTCTCCTGAAGATGAGTCCTACTGTGGCTTGGTGGCCTGGGAGACCTTGGAATGTGGAGCTGGCTCAGGGACTCTGCAGGATTCTCCAACATGAGGTGTTTGACACGGCTCCAACAAGGAAACTTCCCATGTGGAGACGAGAGGAGTTCTGTCCCGTGCCTCAGGAAAGCCCCATACCCTGTTCTTCGAACCAAAGCCTCTGAGGAGTGACACCTGGAAACCAAAGCAAGAGTTGAGACTACGGCCTAAAGGCCTGTCCGGCTCAACCTTCTATCTCTGTTGACATCTGTGTGCATGCATTCATGGATGTAGCTGCTCAGCTTGTGTCCGAATGCCCCTGTGAGTCCAGTGAGGCTCCCAGTAGTGGGATGTCCTCGGAGGTCTTGAGGTTTCTCATATTCTGGAGGTGTGTGGCCAAAGGAATGGACACAGTTTCCCAGGAGAGAGCAGGCACGGTCCTGTGGTATGGCTCCTAGAGGCTGTGTTTGCCAGGGCTGTGGGGACAGATGTCTGAGAAAGCAAACTTGGCTCAGCTAGGGGCCAATGTAATGGCAGGCCTGATCTCTATTCCGTGAGGGGAGATCCTCTGGAAATCAAAGTAGGGCAAGTGGGAGGCAGTCACTCAGGATTTTGTCTCTGGGTGTTGCGTTTACAGTGTCCGGTCAGGGTAGGGGTTGTCTCAGAGGCCGAGGAAGAGCCTTCCTCTCGGGGGATTGTCCAAGCTCCCACGTGTTTGTGTTCATTCTGTGGGAATGAAGAGTACTGTTTTCTGCCACAGGGGACCCCCCAGGAGAGGGACTCTAGAGCACAGCAGTGGGTTCCCTCAACTGGAATACACACCATCTAGTTAGTCCTGGGTGCCTATGGGCATGGCAAGCCACATATGCGGGCTCTTGGTCCAGTCACTGAGAGGCGTTACTTGAATAAGGTACTCACGCTGAGGGTCACAATGTGTGTTTGTGCCCAAGGCGGCCCTCACGCTTGGGCGTGGCCTCATGGGCCATGCCGTTTTCTCCTACACTGAAGGTTTGACTCACTGCCAGCAGCAAGGTTTCTTGCCATGGGGAAGGAGGGGTTCTGACTTGTGCATCAGGTTCCCCCCTGTGCAGGGATTGGAGATAAGGTCTAGGTTCCGATGACTGAAAACCCAGGTTGGGAATGGATGGTGGCCTAAGGCAGTGGCAGGTCCAATGTGCTGGGTGTGCAGCCAGCTGTGTCGGTGTCTGTTGGAAGGTCTGGGCTCAGGCTATTTGCGACAGAGCATCACTGTTTAAGGTATCCTATGCAATTGGGGTGTTGCCGAGGGCCAAGCAGTTTGATCCTCATTTGGGGTTTCTGGGCAGCGCCATAGACAATGTTTTTCTCCTGGGAGGCAGGCACAGTGCTTCATTGTGGCCCCAGAATTCCCAGTAGGGAGGGTTTTTGGGCCAGGAGTGTGAGGACAGAAGTCTGAAAACACAAGCTAGTGTGAGGATTGGAGCCAAGGGCAGAGCAGGCCCACTCTGCAGAGGCTGAATCAAAATCTCCTGCATCTGAAGTCAGGCTGAGGATCAGACGTTGGCTGAGGCTGGAGTATGTGTCCATGATGGCACCTTCATGAAGTGGGGGCCTCATGAGGCCAAGGAAGTTTTCCCACGCTGAGTTTGGAGGTTGCCCCAAACCACAAGGTTTCCTTCTGCGGGACATTCGAGTCCTGTTGCATGGCTCCAGGACATACCATATGGAAGGACTGGAGAGCAGGGTTCGAAGGATGGATCCCTGTACAGCATGCCTCGCATTCCCATTGGCTATTAGCGACAAGATATGTTTGATCTGCTGCCTCTGGAACACGCGACCCAGGGGGCTGAGTTGAAATGGCCTCTCCTGAGGATGCGTCATAATGTGCGTTTGGGTCCATGGAGACCTTGGAATGTGCTGGTTGTTCAGTGGCCCTGCGGAACTCTCCTACCTGAAGTGTTTGATACATCCCAGTAAGAAAGCTGCCCATGTGGAGATGAGAGATGTTTGGTTTGGTGCCTCAGAAAAGCCCCATGTGCTGGTCTACGAAAACAGTCCTCTGAGAACGGAAACATGGAAACCAAAGCTAAGGTTCAGATTAGGGCCTGGGGGCCTGTCCATTTCAACCTTCTGTCTCTGGGGACACTGTCTGAGAGTCTAAGTGGAGATAGTTGCTCCGCTGGTGTCAGAGAGCCCCTCTTAGTCCAGGGTGGCCTATACTATTGATGGCCTCAGGGACCTTGGAGCTTTTCCCTAACCTGTAGGGTTGTGGTCAATGGATTGGGCACACTTTCCTTGGAGAGGGCAGGCACAATCTCTCGCTGTTTGGTCCAGAGGCCCTAGCCTGGATGTTGTGTGGGTCCAGGCTGTGGGCACAGAAGTCTGAATACACCAACTCAGCTTATGAGTGGCGCCTAGGGTATGGCAGGCCGGATGTACAGCCCGAGAGGGAGCTCCTGGGCCTCTGAAACAAAGGCGAGTGGGAGGCGTTCCTTCAGGCTTTTGTCTCTTGATGTTGTGTCCGGGATAGCCGTGGATTGGAGCGGTGGCCTCAGGTAATGTGGACGAGTCTCCCTCTCTGGGGATTTGTCCCAGCTCCCAAGAGTTTGGGGTCATTTTGTGGGAAGGGTGGAGTCGTGTTGTCTGACTCATGGGTCTCTCCAAGAAAGGGATTCCAGAGCAGAGCTCCAGGTACGGGCGGGGCGACTGGAAATTCAAACCGTGGTGAGGATTGGGTGCATAGGGGCTTGGCAAGCCCCATATGTGGGCTCTTGGTCCAGGCCCTGACAGGCCTTTCTTTGACATGGGGCTCATGCTGAGGGTCACAGTGTGAATTTGTGCCCAAGCAGCACTCAAGTTTGGGCGTGGCATCAGGGGCCATGAAGGTTTCTCCCACCCTGATGGTGTGACTCCATGCCAAGAGCAAGCTTGACAGCCATGGGGAAGGAGAAGTTCTGTTTTGTGCTTGCTATACCCAGCTGTGTGGAGAATTGATATAATGTCTAGGTTCAGATATCTGAAAACCAAGGTTAGGATGAGGTGACGGCATAAGACCATGGCGTGTCCGAAGTGCTGGGTGTGCGGCCAGCTGTCTCCTTGTCTGTCTGGACGTCTGGCTTCAGGCTGTGTCAGGCAGAGCATGAGTGCCCAGAGCAGCCTATCCAGTTCGGGTACCGTCGAGGCCCGAGCAGGTTGATTCTCATCTGGGTTTTCTGGAGAGCCCCACAGGGAAACGTTTTTCTTCCGATGGGCAGACACTGGGCTGGGTTTTGGTTCTGGAGTTCCTAGTCCGGAGGGCTTGTTTGCCAGGAGTGTGAGGAAGGAAGTCTGAAAACACAAGCTAGCGTGAGGTTTGGGACCGAGGGCACGGCAGGCCCACTCTGCAGAGGCTGAATCGAGATCTCCTGCACTGAGGTCATGTCAACTATGAGACGTGCCTCAGGCTAGAGTTTTTGTCCAGCATGGCCTCTTCCTGAAGGGTGTGGGGGCTTCATGGGGCCAGAAAGTTTTGCCTACGATGGGATTTGTGAACTGCTCCAAAACTGAAGGTTACCTTCTGCACGACAGTCGAGTCCTATTGGATGGTTCCAAGAGGCCCCATATGGAAAGACTCGAGAGCAGGTGTCTAAGCATGGATGCCTGGGAACGCCACCTCATATTCCCACTCTTTAGTCAGGACAAGGCAGGCTCAATCTGCGGGCTCCTGGGTGAGCTACCCAGAGGGGAGAGTTGAAATGGACTCTCCTGAAGATGAGTCCTACTGTGGCTTGGTGGCCTGGGAGACCTTGGAATGTGGAGCTGGCTCAGGGACTCTGCAGGATTCTCCAACATGAGGTGTTTGACACGGCTCCAACAAGGAAACTTCCCATGTGGAGACGAGAGGAGTTCTGTCCCGTGCCTCAGGAAAGCCCCATACCCTGTTCTTCGAACCAAAGCCTCTGAGGAGTGACACCTGGAAACCAAAGCAAGAGTTGAGACTACGGCCTAAAGGCCTGTCCGGCTCAACCTTCTATCTCTGTTGACATCTGTGTGCATGCATTCATGGATGTAGCTGCTCAGCTTGTGTCCGAATGCCCCTGTGAGTCCAGTGAGGCTCCCAGTAGTGGGATGTCCTCGGAGGTCTTGAGGTTTCTCATATTCTGGAGGTGTGTGGCCAAAGGAATGGACACAGTTTCCCAGGAGAGAGCAGGCACGGTCCTGTGGTATGGCTCCTAGAGGCTGTGTTTGCCAGGGCTGTGGGGACAGATGTCTGAGAAAGCAAACTTGGCTCAGCTAGGGGCCAATGTAATGGCAGGCCTGATCTCTATTCCGTGAGGGGAGATCCTCTGGAAATCAAAGTAGGGCAAGTGGGAGGCAGTCACTCAGGATTTTGTCTCTGGGTGTTGCGTTTACAGTGTCCGGTCAGGGTAGGGGTTGTCTCAGAGGCCGAGGAAGAGCCTTCCTCTCGGGGGATTGTCCAAGCTCCCAAGTGTTTGTGTTCATTCTGTGGGAATGAAGAGTACTGTTTTCTGCCACAGGGGACCCCCCAGGAGAGGGACTCTAGAGCACAGCAGTGGGTTCCCTCAACTGGAATACACACCATCTAGTTAGTCCTGGGTGCCTATGGGCATGGCAAGCCACATATGCGGGCTCTTGGTCCAGTCACTGAGAGGCGTTACTTGAATAAGGTACTCACGCTGAGGGTCACAATGTGTGTTTGTGCCCAAGGCGGCCCTCACGCTTGGGCGTGGCCTCATGGGCCATGCCGTTTTCTCCTACACTGAAGGTTTGACTCACTGCCAGCAGCAAGGTTTCTTGCCATGGGGAAGGAGGGGTTCTGACTTGTGCATCAGGTTCCCCCCTGTGCAGGGATTGGAGATAAGGTCTAGGTTCCGATGACTGAAAACCCAGGTTGGGAATGGATGGTGGCCTAAGGCAGTGGCAGGTCCAATGTGCTGGGTGTGCAGCCAGCTGTGTCGGTGTCTGTTGGAAGGTCTGGGCTCAGGCTATTTGCGACAGAGCATCACTGTTTAAGGTATCCTATGCAATTGGGGTGTTGCCGAGGGCCAAGCAGTTTGATCCTCATTTGGGGTTTCTGGGCAGCGCCATAGACAATGTTTTTCTCCTGGGAGGCAGGCAC
Organism: Mustela nivalis; assembly: GCF_964662115.1. Lineage (NCBI taxonomy): Eukaryota > Metazoa > Chordata > Mammalia > Carnivora > Mustelidae > Mustela > Mustela nivalis. The sequence continues at coordinate 251,239 of NW_028136551.1, forward strand.
AGTGCTTCATTGTGGCCCCAGAATTCCCAGTAGGGAGGGTTTTTGGGCCAGGAGTGTGAGGACAGAAGTCTGAAAACACAAGCTAGTGTGAGGATTGGAGCCAAGGGCAGAGCAGGCCCACTCTGCAGAGGCTGAATCAAAATCTCCTGCATCTGAAGTCAGGCTGAGGATCAGACGTTGGCTGAGGCTGGAGTATGTGTCCATGATGGCACCTTCATGAAGTGGGGGCCTCATGAGGCCAAGGAAGTTTTCCCACGCTGAGTTTGGAGGTTGCCCCAAACCACAAGGTTTCCTTCTGCGGGACATTCGAGTCCTGTTGCATGGCTCCAGGACATACCATATGGAAGGACTGGAGAGCAGGGTTCGAAGGATGGATCCCTGTACAGCATGCCTCGCATTCCCATTGGCTATTAGCGACAAGATATGTTTGATCTGCTGCCTCTGGAACACGCGACCCAGGGGGCTGAGTTGAAATGGCCTCTCCTGAGGATGCGTCATAATGTGCGTTTGGGTCCATGGAGACCTTGGAATGTGCTGGTTGTTCAGTGGCCCTGCGGAACTCTCCTACCTGAAGTGTTTGATACATCCCAGTAAGAAAGCTGCCCATGTGGAGATGAGAGATGTTTGGTTTGGTGCCTCAGAAAAGCCCCATGTGCTGGTCTACGAAAACAGTCCTCTGAGAACGGAAACATGGAAACCAAAGCTAAGGTTCAGATTAGGGCCTGGGGGCCTGTCCATTTCAACCTTCTGTCTCTGGGGACACTGTCTGAGAGTCTAAGTGGAGATAGTTGCTCCGCTGGTGTCAGAGAGCCCCTCTTAGTCCAGGGTGGCCTATACTATTGATGGCCTCAGGGACCTTGGAGCTTTTCCCTAACCTGTAGGGTTGTGGTCAATGGATTGGGCACACTTTCCTTGGAGAGGGCAGGCACAATCTCTCGCTGTTTGGTCCAGAGGCCCTAGCCTGGATGTTGTGTGGGTCCAGGCTGTGGGCACAGAAGTCTGAATACACCAACTCAGCTTATGAGTGGCGCCTAGGGTATGGCAGGCCGGATGTACAGCCCGAGAGGGAGCTCCTGGGCCTCTGAAACAAAGGCGAGTGGGAGGCGTTCCTTCAGGCTTTTGTCTCTTGATGTTGTGTCCGGGATAGCCGTGGATTGGAGCGGTGGCCTCAGGTAATGTGGACGAGTCTCCCTCTCTGGGGATTTGTCCCAGCTCCCAAGAGTTTGGGGTCATTTTGTGGGAAGGGTGGAGTCGTGTTGTCTGACTCATGGGTCTCTCCAAGAAAGGGATTCCAGAGCAGAGCTCCAGGTACGGGCGGGGCGACTGGAAATTCAAACCGTGGTGAGGATTGGGTGCATAGGGGCTTGGCAAGCCCCATATGTGGGCTCTTGGTCCAGGCCCTGACAGGCCTTTCTTTGACATGGGGCTCATGCTGAGGGTCACAGTGTGAATTTGTGCCCAAGCAGCACTCAAGTTTGGGCGTGGCATCAGGGGCCATGAAGGTTTCTCCCACCCTGATGGTGTGACTCCATGCCAAGAGCAAGCTTGACAGCCATGGGGAAGGAGAAGTTCTGTTTTGTGCTTGCTATACCCAGCTGTGTGGAGAATTGATATAATGTCTAGGTTCAGATATCTGAAAACCAAGGTTAGGATGAGGTGACGGCATAAGACCATGGCGTGTCCGAAGTGCTGGGTGTGCGGCCAGCTGTCTCCTTGTCTGTCTGGACGTCTGGCTTCAGGCTGTGTCAGGCAGAGCATGAGTGCCCAGAGCAGCCTATCCAGTTCGGGTACCGTCGAGGCCCGAGCAGGTTGATTCTCATCTGGGTTTTCTGGAGAGCCCCACAGGGAAACGTTTTTCTTCCGTTGGGCAGACACTGGGCTGGGTTTTGGTTCTGGAGTTCCTAGTCCGGAGGGCTTGTTTGCCAGGAGTGTGAGGAAGGAATCTGAAAACACAAGCTAGCGTGAGGTTTGGGACCGAGGGCACGGCAGGCCCACTCTGCAGAGGCTGAATCGAGATCTCCTGCACTGAGGTCATGTCAACTATGAGACGTGCCTCAGGCTAGAGTTCTTGTGCAGCATGGCCTCTTCCTGAAGGGTGTGGGGGCTTCATGGGGCCAGAAAGTTTTGCCTACGATGGGATTTGTGAACTGCTCCAAAACTGAAGGTTACCTTCTGCACGACAGTCGAGTCCTATTGGATGGTTCCAAGAGGCCCCATATGGAAAGACTCGAGAGCAGGTGTCTAAGCATGGATGCCTGGGAACGCCACCTCATATTCCCACTCTTTAGTCAGGACAAGGCAGGCTCAATCTGCGGGCTCCTGGGTGAGCTACCCAGACAGGAGAGTTGAAATGGACTCTCCTGAAGATGAGTCCTACTGTGGCTTGGTGGCCTGGGAGACCTTGAAATGTGGAGCTGGCTCAGGGACTCTGCAGGATTCTCCAACATGAGGTGTTTGACACGGCTCCAACAAGGAAACTTCCCATGTGGAGAAGAGAGGAGTTCTGTCCCGTGCCTCAGGAAAGCCCCATACCCTGTTCTTCGAACCAAAGCCTCTGAGGAGTGACACCTGGAAACCAAAGCAAGAGTTGAGACTATGGCCTAAAGGCCTGTCCGGCTCAACCTTCTATCTCTGTTGACATCTGTGTGCATGCATTCATGGATGTAGCTGCTCAGCTTGTGTCCGAATGCCCCTGTGAGTCCAGTGAGGCTCCAGGTAGTGGGATGTCCTCGGAGGCCTTGAGGTTTCTCATATTCTGGAGGTGTGTGGCCAAAGGAATGGACACAGTTTCCCAGAAGAGAGCAGGCACGGTCCTGTGGTATGACTCCTAGAGGCTGTGTTTGCCAGGGCTGTGGGGACAGATGTCTGAGAAAGCAAACTTGGCTCAGCTAGGGGCCAATGTAATGGCAGGCCTGATCTCTAGTCCGTGAGGGGAGATCCTCTGGAAATCAAAGTAGGGCAAGTGGGAGGCAGTCACTCAGGATTTTCTCTCTGGGTGTTGCGTTTACAGTGTCCGGTCAGGGTAGAGGTTGTCTCAGAGGCCGAGGAAGAGCCTTCCTCTCGGGGGATTGTCCAAGCTCCCAAGTGTTTGTGTTCATTCTGTGGGAATGAAGAGTACTGTTTTCTGCCACAGGGGACCCCCCAGGAGAGGGACTCTAGAGCACAGCAGTGGGTCCCTCAACTGGAATACACACCATCTAGTTAGTCCTGGGTGCCTATGGGCATGGCAAGCCACATATGCGGGCTCTTGGTCCAGTCACTGAGAGGCGTTACTTGAATAAGGTACTCACGCTGAGGGTCACAATGTGTGTTTGTGCCCAAGGCGGGCCTCACGCTTGGGCGTGGCCTCATGGGCCATGCCGTTTTCTCCTACACTGAAGGTTTGACTCACTGCCAGCAGCAAGGTTTCTTGCCATGGGGAAGGAGTGGTTCTGACTTGTGCATCAGGTTCCCCCCTGTGCAGGGATTGGAGATAAGGTCTAGGTTCCGATGACTAATAACCCCGGTTGGGAATGGATGGTGGCCTAAGGCAGTGGCAGGTCCAATGTGCTGGGTGTGCAGCCAGCTGTGTCGGTGTCTGTTGGAAGGTCTGGGCTCAGGCAATTTGCCACAGAGCATCACTGTTTAAGGTATCCTATGCAATTGGGGTGTTGCCGAGGGCCAAGCAGTTTGATCCTCATTTGGGGTTTCTGGGCAGCGCCATAGACAATGTTTTTCTCCTGGGAGGCTGGCACAGTGCTTCATTGTGGCCCCAGAATTCCCAGTAGGGAGGGTTTTTGGGCCAGGAGTGTGAGGACGGAAGTTTGAAAACACAAGCTAGTGTGAGGATTGGAGCCAAGGGCAGAGCAGGCCCACTCTGCAGAGGCTGAATCAAAATCTCCTGCATCTGAAGTCAGGCTGAGGATCAGACGTTGGCTGAGGCTGGAGTATGTGTCCATGATGGCACCTTCATGAAGTGGGGGCCTCATGAGGCCAAGGAAGTTTTCCCACGCTGAGTTTGGAGGTTGCCCCAAACCACAAGGTTTCCTTCTGCGGGACATTCGAGTCCTGTTGCATGGCTCCAGGACATACCATATGGAAGGACTGGAGAGCAGGGTTCGAAGGATGATTCCCTGTACAGCAAGCCTCGCATTCCCATTGGCTATTAGCGACAAGATATGTTTGATCTGCTGCCTCTGGAACACGCGACCCAGGGGGCTGAGTTGAAATGGCCTCTCCTGAGGATGCGTCATAATGTGCGTTTGGGTCCATGGAGACCTTGGAATGTGCTGGTTGTTCAGTGGCCCTGCGGAACTCTCCTACCTGAAGTGTTTGATACATCCCAGTAAGAAAGCTGCCCATGTGGAGATGAGAGATGTTTGGTTTGGTGCCTCAGAAAAGCCCCATGTGCTGGTCTACGAAAACAGTCCTCTGAGAAAGGAAACATGGAAACCAAAGCTAAGGTTCAGATTAGGGCCTGGGGGCCTGTCCATTTCAACCTTCTGTCTCTGGGGACACTGTCTGAGAGTCTAAGTGGAGATAGTTGCTCCGCTGGTGTCAGAGAGCCCCTCTTAGTCCAGGGTGGCCTATACTATTGATGGCCTCAGGGACCTTGGAGCTTTTCCCTAACCTGTAGGGTTGTGGTCAATGGATTGGGCACACTTTCCTTGGAGAGGGCAGGCACAATCTCTCGCTGTTTGGTCCAGAGGCCCTAGCCTGGATGTTGTGTGGGTCCAGGCTGTGGGCACAGAAGTCTGAATACACCAACTCAGCTTATGAGTGGCGCCTAGGGTATGGCAGGCCAGATGTACAGCCCGAGAGGGAGCTCCTGGGCCTCTGAAACAAAGGCGAGTGGGAGGCGTTCCTTCAGGCTTTTGTCTCTGGATGTTGTGTCCGGGATAGCCGTGGATTGGAGCGGTGGCCTCAGGTAATGTGGACGAGTCTCCCTCTCTGGGGATTTGTCCCAGCTCCCAAGAGTTTGGGGTCATTTTGTGGGAAGGGTGGAGTCGTGTTGTCTGACTCATGGGTCTCTCCAAGAAAGGGATTCCAGAGCAGAGCTCCAGGTACGGGCGAGGCGACTGGAAATTCAAACCGTGGTGAGGATTGGGTGCATAGGGCCTTGGCAAGCCCCATATGTGGGCTCTTGGTCCAGGCCCTGACAGGCCTTTCTTTGACATGGGGCTCATGCTGAGGGTCACACTGTGAATTTGTGCCCAAGCAGCACTCAAGTTTGGGCGTGGCATCAGGGGCCATGAAGGTTTCTCCCACCCTGAAGGTGTGACTCCATGCCAAGAGCAAGCTTGACAGCCATGGGGAAGGAGGAGTTCTGTTTTGTGCTTGCTATACCCAGCTGTGTGGAGAATTGATATAATGTCTAGGTTCAGATATCTGAAAACCAAGGTTAGGATGAGGTGACGGCATAAGACCATGGCGTGTCCGAAGTGCTGGGTGTGCGGCCAGCTGTCTCCTTGTCTGTCTGGACGTCTGGCTTCAGGCTGTGTCAGGCAGAGCATGAGTGCCCAGAGCAGCCTATCCAGTTCGGGTACCGTCGAGGCCCGAGCAGGTTGATCCTCATCTGGGTTTTCTGGAGAGCCCCACAGGGAAACGTTTTTCTTCCGTTTGGCAGACACTGGGCTGGGTTTTGGTTCTGAAGCTAGTCCGGAGGACTTGTTTGCCAGGAGTGTGAGGAAGGAAGTCTGAAAACACAAGCTAGCGTGAGGTTTGGGACCGAGGGCACGGCAGGCCCACTCTGCAGAGGCTAAATCGAGATCTCCTGCACTGAGGTCATGTCAACTATGAGACGTGCCTCAGTCTAGAGTTTTTGTCCAGCATGGCCTCTTCCTGAAGGGTGTGGGGGCTTCATGGTGCAGAAAGTTTTGCCTACGATGGGATTTGTGAACTGCTCCAAAACTGAAGGTTACCTTCGGCACGACAGTCGAGTCCTATTGGATGGTTCCAAGAGGCCCCATATGGAAAGACTCGAGAGCAGGTGTCTAAGCATGGATGCCTGGGAACGCCACCTCATATTCCCACTCTTTAGTCAGGACAAGGCAGGCTCAATCTGCGGGCTCCTGGGTGAGCTACCCAGAGGGGAGAGTTGAAATGGACTCTCCTGAAGATGAGTCCTACTTTGGCTTGGTGGCCTGGGAGACCTTGGAATGTGGAGGTGGCTCAGGGACTCTGCAGTATTCTCCAACATGAGGTGTTTGACACGGCTCCAACAAGTAAACTTCCCATGTGGAGACGAGAGGAGTTCTGTTCCGTGCCTCAGGAAAGCCCCATACCCTGTTCTTCGAACCAAAGCCTCTGAGGAGTGACACCTGGAAACCAAAGCAAGAGTTGAGACTACGGCCTAAAGGCCCGTCCGGCTCAACCTTCTATCTCTGTTGACATCTGTGTGCATGCATTCATGGATGTAGCTGCTCAGCTTGTGTCCGAATGCCCCTGTGAGTCCAGTGAGGCTCCCAGTAGTGGATGTCTTCGGAGGCCTTGAGTTTTCTCATATTCTGGAGGTGTGTGGCCAAAGGAATGGACACAGTTTCCCAGGAGAGAGCAGGCACGGTCCTGTGGTATGGCTCCAGAGGACCCAGCCTAGAGGCTGTGTTTGCCAGGGCTGTGGGGACAGATGTCTGAAAAAGCAAACTTGGCTCAGCTGGGGGCCAATGTAATGGCAGGCCTGATCTCTAGTGCGTGAGGGGAGATCCTCTGGAAATCAAAGTAGGGCAAGTGGGAGGCAGTCACTCAGGATTTTGTCTCTGGGTGTTGCGTTTACAGTGTCCGGTCAGGGTAGGGGTTGTCTCAGAGGCCGAGGAAGAGCCTTCCTCTCGGGGGATTGTCCAAGCTTCCACGTGTTTGTGTTCATTCTGTGGGAATGAAGAGTACTGTTTTTTGCCACAGGGGACCCCCCAGGAGAGGGACTCTAGAGCACAGGAGTGGGTTCCCTCAACTGGAATACACACCATCTAGTTAGTCCTGGGTGCATATGGGCATGGCAAGCCACATATGCGGGCTCTTGGTCCAGTCACTGAGAGGCGTTACTTGAATAAGGTACTCACGCTAAGGGTCACAATGTGTGTTTGTGCCCAAGGCGGGCCTCACGCTTGGGCGTGGCCTCATGGGCCATGCCTTTTTCTCTCACACTGAAGGTTTGACTCACTGCCAGCAGCAAGGTTTCTTGCCATGGGGAAGGAGGGGTTCTGACTTGTGCATCAGGTTCCCCCCTGTGCAGGGATTGGAGATAAGGTCTAGGTTCCGATGACTGAAAACCCAGGTTGGGAATGGATGGTGGCCTAAGGCAGTGGCGGGTCCAATGTGCTGGGTGTGCAGCCAGCTGTGTCGGTGTCTGTTGGAGGGTCTGGGCTCAGGCTATTTGCGACAGAGCATCACTGTTTAAGGTAGCCTATGCAATTGGGGTGTTGCCGAGGGCCAAGCAGTTTGATCCCCATTTGGGGTTTCTGGGCAGCGCCATATACAATGTTTTTCTCCTGGGAGGCAGGCACAGTGCTTCATTGTTGCCCCAGAATTCCCAGTAGGGAGGGTTTGTGGGCCAGGTGTGTGAGGACGGAAGTCTGAAAACACAAGCTAGTGTGAGGATTGGAGCCAAGGGCAGAGCAGGCCCACTCTGCAGAGGCTGAATCAAAATCTCCTGCATCTGAAGTCAGGCTGAGGATCAGATGATGGCTGAGTCTGGAGTATGTGTCCATGATAACACCTTCATGAAGTGGGGGCCTCATGAGGCCAAGGAAGTTTTCCCACGCTGAGTTTGGAGGTTGCCCCAAACCACAAGGTTTCCTTCTGCGGGACATTCGAGTCCTGTTGCATGGCTCCAGGACATACCATATGGAAGGACTGGAGAGCAGGGTTCGAAGGATGGATCCCTGTACAGCATGCCTCGCATTCCCATTGGCTATTAGCGACAAGATATGTTTGATCTGCTGCCTCTGGAACACGCGACCCAGGGGGCTGAGTTGAAATGGCCTCTCCTGAGGATGCGTCATAATGTGCGTTTGGGTCCATGGAGACCTTGGAATGTGCTGGTTGTTCAGTGTTCCTGCGAACTCTCCTACCTGAAGTGTTTGATACATCCCAGTAAGAAAGCTGCCCATGTAGAGATGAAAGATGTTTGGTTTGGTGCCTCAGAAAAGCCCCTTTTGCTGGTCGACGAAAACAGTCCTCTGAGAACGGAAACATGGAAACCAAAGCTAAGGTTCAGATTAGGGCCTGGGGGCCTGTCCATTTCAACCTTCTGTATCTGGGGACACGGTCTGAGAGTCTAAGTGGAGATAGTTGCTCCGCTGGTGTCAGAGAGCCCCTCTTAGTCCAGGGTGGCCTATATTATTGATGGCCTCAGAGACCTTGGAGCTTTTCCCAAACCTGTAGGGTTGTGGTCAATGGATTGGGCACACTTTCCTTGGAGAGGGCAGGCACAATCTTTCGCTGTTTGGTCCAGAGGCCCTAGCCTGGACGTTGTGTGGTCCAGGCTGTGGGCACAGAAGTCTGAATACACAAACTCATCTTATGAGTGGCGCCTAGGGTATGGCAGGCCGGATGTACAGCCCGAGAGGGAGCTCCTGGGCCTCTGAAACAAGGGCGAGTGGGAGGCGTTCCTTCAGGCTTTTGTCTCTGGATGTTGTGTCCGGGATAGCCGTGGATTGGAGCGGTGGCCTCAGGTACTGTGGACGAGTATCCCTCTCTGGGGATTTGTCCCAGCTCCCAAGAGTTTGGGGTCATTTTGTGGGAAGGGTGGAGTCGTGTTGTCTGACTCATGGGTCTCTCCAAGAAAGGGATTCCAGAGCAGAGCTCCAGGTATGGGCGGGGCGACTGGAAAATTCAAACCGTGGTGAGGATTGGGTGCATAGGGGCTTGTCAAGCCCCATATGTGGGCTCTTGGTCCAGGCCCTGACAGGCCTTTCTTTGACATGGGGCTCATGCTGAGGGTCACACTGTGAATTTGTGCCCAAGCAGCACTCAAGTTTGGGCGTGGCATCAGGGGCCATGAAGGTTTCTCCCACCCTGAAGGTGTGACTCCATGCCAAGAGCAAGCTTGACAGCCATGGGGAAGGAGGAGTTCTGTTTTGTGCTTGCTATACCCAGCTGTGTGGAGAATTGATATCATGTCTAGGTTCAGATATCTGAAAACCAAGGTTAGGATGAGGTGACGGCATAAGACCATGGCGTGTCCGAAGTGCTGGGTGTGCGGCCAGCTGTCTCCTTGTCTGTCTGGACGTCTGGCTTCAGGCTGTGTCAGGCAGAGCATGAGTGCCCAGAGCAGCCTATCCAGTTCGGGTACCGTCGAGGCCCGAGCAGGTTGATCCTCATCTGGGTTTTCTGAAGAGCCCCACAGGGAAACGTTTTTCTTCCGTTGGGCAGACACTGGGCTGGGTTTTGGTTCTGGAGTTCCTAGTCTGGAGGGCTTGTTTGCCAGGAGTGTGAGGAAGGAAGTCTGAAAACACAAGCTAGCATGAGGTTGGGAACGAGGGCACGGCAGGCCCACTCTGCAGAGGCTGAATCGAGATCTCCTGCACTGAGGTCATGTCAACTATGAGACGTGCCTCAGGCTAGAGATCTTGTCCAGCATGGCCTCTTCCTGAAGGGTGTGGGGGCTTCATGAGGCCAGAAAGTTTTGCCTACGATGGGATTTGTGAACTGCTCCAAAACTGAAGGTTACCTTCTGCACGACAGTCGAGTCCTATTGGATGGTTCCAAGAGGCCCCATATGGAAAGACTCGAGAGCAGGTGTCTAAGCATGGATGCCTGGGAACGCCACCTCATATTCCCACTCTTTAGTCAGGACAAGGCAGGCTCAATCTGCGGGCTCCTGGGTGAGCTACCCAGAGGGGAGAGTTGAAATGGACTCTCCTGAAGATGAGTCCTACTGTGGCTTGGTGGCCTGGGAGACCTTGGAATGTGGAGGTGGCTCAGGGACTCTGCAGTATTCTCCAACATGAGGTGTTTGACACGGCTCCAACAAGTAAACTTCCCATGTGGAGACGAGAGGAGTTCTGTTCCGTGCCTCAGGAAAGCCCCATACCCTGTTCTTCGAACCAAAGCCTCTGAGGAGTGACACCTGGAACCAAAGCAAGAGTTGAGACTACGGCCTAAAGGCCTGTCCGGCTCAACCTTCTATCTCTGTTGACATCTGTGTGCATGCATTCATGGATGTAGCTGCTCAGCTTGTGTCCGAATGCCCCTGTGAGTCCAGTGAGGCTCCCAGTAGTGGATGTCTTCGGAGGCCTTGAGGTTTCTCATATTCTGGAGGTGTGTGGCCAAAGGAATGGACACAGTTTCCCAGGAGAGAGCAGGCACGGTCCTGTGGTATGGCTCCAGAGGACCCAGCCTAGAGGCTGTGTTTGCCAGGGCTGTGGGGACAGATGTCTGAAAAAGCAAACTTGGCTCAGCTGGGGGCCAATGTAATGGCAGGCCTGATCTCTAGTGCGTGAGGGGAGATCCTCTGGAAATCAAAGTAGGGCAAGTGGGAGGCAGTCACTCAGGATTTTGTCTCTGGGTGTTGCGTTTACAGTGTCCGGTCAGGGTAGGGGTTGTCTCAGAGGCCGAGGAAGAGCCTTCCTCTCGGGGGATTGTCCAAGCTTCCACGTGTTTGTGTTCATTCTGTGGGAATGAAGAGTACTGTTTTCCGCCACAGGGGACCCCCCAGGAGAGGGACTCTAGAGCACAGGAGTGGGTTCCCTCAACTGGAATACACACCATCTAGTTAGTCCTGGGTGCCTATGGGCATGGCAAGCCACATATGCGGGCTCTTGGTCCAGTCACTGAGAGGCGTTACTTGAATAAGGTACTCACGCTAAGGGTCACAATGTGTGTTTGTGCCCAAGCCGGGCCTCACGCTTGGGCGTGGCCTCATGGGCCATGCCTTTTTCTCTCACACTGAAGGTTTGACTCACTGCCAGCAGCAAGGTTTCTTGCCATGGGGAAGGAGGGGTTCTGACTTGTGCATCAGGTTCCCCCCTGTGCAGGGATTGGAGATAAGGTCTAGGTTCCGATGACTGAAAACCCAGGTTGGGAATGGATGGTGGCCTAAGGCAGTGGCGGGTCCAATGTGCTGGGTGTGCAGCCAGCTGTGTCGGTGTCTGTTGGAGGGTCTGGGCTCAGGCTATTTGCGACAGAGCATCACTGTTTAAGGTAGCCTATGCAATTGGGGTGTTGCCGAGGGCCAAGCAGTTTGATCCTCATTTGGGGTTTCTGGGCAGCGCCATAGACAATGTTTTTCTCCTGGGAGGCAGGCACAGTGCTTCATTGTTGCCCCAGAATTCCCAGTAGGGTTGGTTTGTGGGCCAGGTGTGTGAGGACGGAAGTCTGAAAACACAAGCTAGTGTGAGGATTGGAGCCAAGGGCAGAGCAGGCCCACTCTGCAGAGGCTGAATCAAAATCTCCTGCATCTGAAGTCAGGCTGAGGATCAGATGTTGGCTGAGTCTGGAGTATGTGTCCATGATAACACCTTCATGAAGTGGGGGCCTCATGAGGCCAAGGAAGTTTTCCCACGCTGAGTTTGGAGGTTGCCCCAAACCACAAGGTTTCCTTCTGCTGGACATTCGAGTCCTGTTGCATGGCTCCAGGACATACCATATGGAAGGACTGGAGAGCAGGGTTCGAAGGATGGATCCCTGTACAGCATGCCTCGCATTCCCATTGGCTATTAGCGACAAGATATGTTTGATCTGCTGCCTCTGGAACACGCGACCCAGGGGGCTGAGTTGAAATGGCCTCTCCTGAGGATGCGTCATAATGTGCGTTTGGGTCCATGGAGACCTTGGAATGTGCTGGTTGTTCAGTGTTCCTGCGAACTCTCCTACCTGAAGTGTTTGATACATCCCAGTAAGAAAGCTGCCCATGTAGAGATGAAAGATGTTTGGTTTGGTGCCTCAGAAAAGCCCCATTTGCTGGTCGACGAAAACAGTCCTCTGAGAACGGAAACATGGAAACCAAAGCTAAGGTTCAGATTAGGGCCTGGGGGCCTGTCCATTTCAACCTTCTGTCTCTGGGGACACTGTCTGAGAGTCTAAGTGGAGATAGTTGCTCCGCTGGTGTCAGAGAGCCCCTCTTAGTCCAGGGTGGCCTATATTATTGATGGCCTCAGGGACCTTGGAGCTTTTCCCAAACCTGTAGGGTTGTGGTCAATGGATTGGGCACACTTTCCTTGGAGAGGGCAGGCACAATCTTTCGCTGTTTGGTCCAGAGGCCCTAGCCTGGACGTTGTGTGGTCCAGGCTGTGGGCACAGAAGTCTGAATACACAAACTCATCTTATGAGTGGCGCCTAGGGTATGGCAGGCCGGATGTACAGCCCGAGAGGGAGCTCCTGGGCCTCTGAAACAAGGGCGAGTGGGAGGCGTACCTTCAGGCTTTTGTCTCTGGATGTTGTGTCCGGGATAGCCGTGGATTGGAGCGGTGGCCTCAGGTACTGTTGACGAGTATCCCTCTCTGGGGATTTGTCCCAGCTCCCAAGAGTTTGGGGTCATTTTGTGGGAAGGGTGGAGTCGTGTTGTCTGACTCATGGGTCTCTCCAAGAAAGGGATTCCAGAGCAGAGCTCCAGGTATGGGCGGGGCGACTGGAAAATTCAAACCGTGGTGAGGATTGGGTGCATAGGGGCTTGTCAAGCCCCATATGTGGGCTCTTGGTCCAGGCCCTGACAGGCCTTTCTTTGACATGGGGCTCATGCTGAGGGTCACAGTGTGAATTTGTGCCCAAGCAGCACTCAAGTTTGGGCGTGGCATCAGGGCCCATGAAGGTTTCTCCCACCCTGAAGGTGTGACTCCATGCCAAGAGCAAGCTTGACAGCCATGGGGAAGGAGGAGTTCTGTTTTGTGCTTGCTATACCCAGCTGTGTGGAGAATTGATATAATGTCTAGGTTCAGATATCTGAAAACCAAGGTTAGGATGAGGTGATGGCATCAGACCATGGCGTGTCCGAAGTGCTGGGTGTGCGGCCAGCTGTCTCCTTGTCTGTCTGGACGTCTGGCTTCAGGCTGTGTCAGGCAGAGCATGAGTGCCCAGAGCAGCCTATCCAGTTCGGGTACCGTCGAGGCCCGAGCAGGTTGATCCTCATCTGGGTTTTCTGGAGAGCCCCACAGGGAAACGTTTTTCTTCCGTTGGGCAGACACTGGGCTGGGTTTTGGTTCTGGAGTTCCTAGTCTGGAGGGCTTGTTTGCCAGGAGTGTGAGGAAGGAAGTCTGAAAACACAAGCTAGCATGAGGTTGGGAACGAGGGCACGGCAGGCACACTCTGCAGAGGCTGAATCGAGATCTCCTGCACTGAGGTCATGTCAACTATGAGACGTGCCTCAGGCTAGAGATCTTGTCCAGCATGGCCTCTTCCTGAAGGGTGTGGGGGCTTCATGAGGCCAGAAAGTTTTCCCTACGATGGGATTTGTGAACTGCTCCAAAACTGAAGGTTACCTTCTGCACGACAGTCGAGTCCTATTGGATGGTTCCAAGAGGCCCCTTATGGATAGACTCGAGATCAGGTGTCTAAGCTGGATGCCTGGGAACGCCACCTCATATTCCCACTCTTTAGTCAGGACAAGTCAGGCTCAATCTGCGGGCTCTTGGGTGAGCTACCCAGAGGGGAGAGTTGAAATGGACTCTCCTGAAGATGAGTCCTACTGTGGCTTGGTGGCCTGGGAGACCTTGGAATGTGGGACTGAAGGAACGCCTCCCACTCGCCCTCAGGGACTCTGCAGGATTCTCCAACATGAGGTGTTTGACACGGCTCCAACAAGGCAACTTCCCATGTGGAGACGAGAGGAGTTCTGTTCCGTGCCTCAGGAAAGCCCCATACACTGTTCTTCGAACCAAAGCCTCTGAGGAGTGACACCTGGAAACCAAAGCAAGAGTTGAGACTACAGCCTAAAGGCCTGTCCGGCTCAACCTTCTATCTCTGTTGACATCTGTGTGCATGCATTCATGGATGTAGCTGCTCAGCTTGTGTCGGAATGTCCCTGTGAGTCCAGTGAGGCTCCCAGTAGTGGTATGTCCTCAAAGGCCTTGAGTTTTCCTATATTCTGGAGGTGTGTGGCCAAAGGAATGGACACAGTTTCCCAGGAGAGAGCAGGCACGGTCCTGTGGTATGGCTCCAGAGGACCCAGCCTAGAGGCTGTGTTTGCCAGGGCTGTGGGGACTGATGTCTGAAAAAGCAAACTTGGCTCAGCTTGGGGCCAATGTAATGGCAGGCCTGATCTCTAGTGCGTGAGGGGAGATCCTCTGGAAATCAAAGTAGGGCAAGTGGGAGGCAGTCACTCAGGATTTTGTCTCTGGGTGTTGCGTTTACAGTGTCCGGTCAGGGTAGGGGTTGTCTCAGAGGCCGAGGAAGAGCCTTCCTCTCGGGGGATTGTCCAAGCTCCCAAGTGTTTGTGTTCATTCTGTGGGAAGTGAAGAGTACTGTTTTCCGCCACAAAGGACCTCCCAGGAGAGGGACTCTAGAGCACAGCAGTGGGTTCCCTCAACTGGAATACACACCATCTAGTTAGTCCTGGGTGACTATGGGCATGGCAAGGACTATATGCAGGTTCTTCGTCCCGAACCTGACAGGCCTTGCTTTGTCATGGGGCTCATGCTAGGGTCACAGTGTGAATTTGTGCCCAAGCAGCACTCATGTTTGGGCGTGGCATCAAGGGCCATGAAGGTTTCCCCACGTGAAGGTGTGACTCCCTGCGAAGAACAAGCTTTACAGCCATGTGGAAAGCAGCGTTCTGATTGTGATTCCGATACTCAAACTCAGCTTTGTTTGGGGACATCGGTATGGCAGGCCCAATCTACAAACCCTGAGAAGAACTCATGAAGATTTGAATATAGAGTGAGTCTGAGGCGCTTGCTCAGGCATTTGTCTCTGGAATTTGTATCAGTGATCTCCGTGGAATGTCGGGGATGCCTCATGGGCCATGGACGAATCTACCTCTATGATGATTTCGCCCGATTCCCAATTATTTTTCGTCAATCTGTGGGATGGGAGGACTCCTTTCAGTTTTGTTACCTCAGGTGTCCCACGAAAAGAGGAATTCCAAAGCAAAGCCGTGGGGAAGACTGAAGGGACCACCCGAACTATGGTTAAAAATTGGGGCCTAGGGGCATGGCAAGCCCAATATGCTATCTCTTCATCCAGCCACTGAGTGGCCTTACTTGAGGACTTTGTTCAGGCTGAGGGTCACAAAGTGTGTTTGTGACCAATGTAGCCTGCGAGCATGGAGGGGCCTCATGGGCAACACTGGATTCAACTACACTGAAAGTTGGACAACATGCCAACCACAAGGTTTCTTGCCATGGGGAAGGAGTTCTGATTTCTGCATCAGGTTCAACCCTGGGCAGTGATTGGAGATAAGGTCAAGAATCTGAAGCCTGAAAACCGAGGTTGGGAAGAGATGACCACCTAAGGCCATGGCGGCTCGATGTGCTCAGTGTGCGGCAAGCTGTCTGGTTGGGGCCAGGAAGTCCAGGCTCAGGCTGTGTCAGAAAGGGCATTAGTGCCCTGCTCAGCCTATATGTTCGGGGTACAGCCAAGGTAGGTGCAGGTTGATCCTCACTTGGGGTTACTGGGTAGCCCCAGAGGGCAATGTTTTTCTTCTGGAGGGCAGGCAGAGTGCTGCATTGTAGTTCTGGATTGCCAAAATGGATGGCTTGTGGGCCAGTAGTCTGAGGACAGAAGTCTGAGAACACAAGCTCGGCTTAGGTTTCTGGTTGAGGACATGGCAGGCAGAATCTACAGACCGGAATCGAGATCTCGTGCATCTGAAGTCAGGGCGAGGTTCAGACGATCGCTCAGGTTGGAGTTTCTGTCCCTTATGGCCCCTTCTTGAAGGGGGAGCATCACAAGGCCATGGGGGTTGTCCCACGATGGGATTTGTGAGAAGCTCCAAACTGCAAAGTGTCTTCTGCAGGACAATTGAGACCTGTTGTTTGGCTCCAGGCCAATGATTCTGAGCAGGGTTCTAAGGATGGATCGCTGGTTAGCCCACCTCGCATTCCAATTGTCTCCTAGCAACAAGACAGGTTAGATCTACTGGATCTGGGGGAGCAACCGAGGAGGCTGAGTTGAAATGGACTCTCCTGGGGTTGGGTCCTAGCGTGCTTTTGTGTGTATCGAGACCTTGGAATGAAGCGGTGACACTGGGGCCCTAAAGGGTTCTCCAAAACAGAGGCTTTGACAGAGCTCCAACGTGCTAGTTTCCCATGTGTAGATGAGATTTTTTCTGATGGGTGCATCAAGAAAAAGCCATTGCTGGTTTTGAAATCCAGGCGTCTGAGGAGAGACCTTGGAAACCAAAGTAATGAATCTGATTAGTGCCTAGGGGCCTGTTCTTTCCTTTTTACCTCTGGGGACATCTGTCTATGGGTCTGAGTGCAGGTAGGTGCACAGATGGGCTCAGATTGCCCCTGTTTTCCTGGGAAGCCAGCCCTAGTGAAATGGATCAGGTATTGGGTGTTTATTCTATTAGAAGGGTTGTGGCAATTGGAAATGGCAAACACATTTCCCTTACAGAGGGCAAGTACAGTCCTCAGGCTTGGCTCCAGGGGTCTGATCCTGTAGGTTGTGTAGGCCAGGGCTGTTTGGACAGTTGTCTGAAAACACAACCTCGGCTTATGTTTCCGGTCATAGTTATGGCAGGACTGATCTACAGACCATGAGGAGAACTCTTCGGGATTTGAAAAAAGAGCGAGTGTGAGGCTCTTGCTCAAGTTTTTTTCTCTGGATATCGTGCCACTCACGGTGGTGAAATTTCTGGGTGACTTCATAGGAAATGGATGAGTCTTACTCTCTGGTGGTTTGGCCCCGTCCAAAGAGTTTGGGGTCATTCTGTGGGATGGAAGACGTCCGTTTTGTTGTTGTTGTTGTTTTCTTTTTTAACCTCAGGTGTCCCAACAAATGAGGGATTCCAGAGTAGAGCCCTGGGGAGGGGCGACTGGACAATCAGAAATCTGGTTAAAAATTAGGGCCTAGGGACATGTCAAGCCCATTATGACATCTAACGGTCCAGCCACTGAGAGGACTTATTAGAGGAGAAGACTCATGCTGAGGGTCACAATGCGTGTTTATGACCCCGTCGCACTCAAGAATGGGCGGGGCCTCGGGGTGAATGCTGGTTTCTTCTACTCTGACCGTTGGACAATGTGCCAACCACAAGGTTTCTTGCCATGGGTAAGGAGGAGTTCTGATTTCTGCATCACACTCAAACCTGGGCAGTGATTGGCGATAAGGTCTCGGTTCTGAAGCCTGAAAACTGAAGTAGGGAAGAGATGATGACCTAACCATTGTGGGTCTTATGTGCTCAGTGTGCTGTCAGATTTCTGGGGGTTGGTCTGAGGTCCGGGCTCAGGTTGTGTCCGACAGTGGTTTAGTGCCCACGTTAGACTATATAATTTGGGTAACGTCGAGTGCTGTGTAGGTTTATTCTCATTTACGGTGCCTGGGCAGCTCATGAAGCAATAATTTTTTTCTACAGGGCAGGCAGTGAGCTGCACTGTGGGTCCGGAATTGCCAAACTTGAGGGCTTCAGGGGCCAGGGTGTGAGGACGGAAGTCTGAGAAGACAAGCTAGACTTGGCTTTCAGGGCGAGGGCATGGCAGGTACCCCCTGCAGATCTGAACCAATATCTCATGCATCTGAAGTCAGGCTAGGATCAGACGTTGGCTCAGGTTGAAGTTTCTGTGCATGACGGCCGCTTCATGAAGGGAGCCGAATCTCGAGGCCATTGAGGTTTTCCCACGTTGGGAGTTGTGGGATGCCCCCTTCAAGGATTCCTTCTGCGGAACAATTGAGACCTGTTGGACAGCTCCAGGACATCCCATACGGAATGACTCCAGAGCACCCTTCTTGGATGGATGCCTGGGAAGCCCGCCTCGCATTCCAATTGTCTCCTAGCAACAAGACAGTTTAGATCTGATGGCTCTGCGGGAGCAACCGGGGTGGCTGAGTTGAAATGGACTTTCCTGAGAATGTGTCCTAATGGGTTTTTATATCCATGAGGGCCTTGGAATGGGGCGGTGGCACCGGGACCCTGAAGTACTCTCCTAAGCTTTTGACATACCTCCCATGCACAGGTTTCCTTGTGGAGACGAGATGAGTTCTGATGGGTGCCTCAGGAAAACCCCTAAGCTCGTATTCGAATCAGGCTTTTGAGGAGACATGCCTGAAACCTGAGGTAGGGAAGAGATGATGACCTAAGGCCATGGCGGGTTTTATGTGCTCAGTGTGCGGTCAGCTTTCTGGGTGTTGGTCAGGAGTTCCGGGCTCAGGTTGTGTTCGACAGTGCATTAGTGCCCAGGTTAGACTATATAATTTGGGTAAAGTCGAGTGCTGTGTAGGTTTACCCTCATTTAATGTGCCTGGGCAGCTCATGAGGCAATAATTTTTTTTCTAGAGGGCAGGCAGAGTGCTGCATTGTGGGTCCGGAATTGCCAAACTTGAGGGCTTCGGGGCCAGGAGTGTGAGGACGGAAATCTGAGAAGACAAGCTAGACTTGGGTTTCAGGGCGAGGACACGGCAGGTACCCCCTGCAGATCTGAACCAATATCTCATGCATCTGAAGTCAGGGCGAGGATCAGACGTTAGCTCAGGGTGGAGTTTCTGTGCATGACGGCCGCTTCATGAAGGGAGCGGAATCTCGAGGCCATTGAGGTTTTCCCACGTTGGGAGTTGTGGGATGCCCCCTTCAAGGATTCCTTCTGCGGGACAATTGAGACCTGTTGGACAGCTCCAGGACATCCCATATGGAATGATTCCAGAGCACCGTTCACGGATGGATGCCTGGGAAGCCCGCCTCGCATTCCAATTGTCTCCTAGCAAGAACGCAGTTTAGATCTGATGGCTCTACCGGAGCAACCGGGGTGGCTGAGTTGAAATGGACTTTCCTGAGGATGGGTCCTAATGTGTTTTTGTGTCCATGAGGGCCTTAAATGGGGCGGTGGCACCGGGACCCTGAAGTACTCTCCTAAGCTTTGGACATGGCTCCCATGCACAGGTTTCCTTGTGGAGACGAGATGAGTTCTGATGGTTGCCTCAGGAAAACCCCTATGCTCGTATTGGAATCAGGCTTTTGAGGACACATGCCTGTAACCCATGCAATGGATCCTATTATGGCCTAGGGTCCTGTCTGGTTCAATCTTCTTCTCTGGGGACATCCATCTATGGTATGAGTGAAGGTCGATTATCAGCTGGTGTCAGACAGCCCTGGTTTGTTCCGGGCGACCTACACTATTGGGATGGCCTCAGGGACTTTGGAGGTTTCTCCTAATTTGTACGATTTTGGAGCATGGAATGGGCAAAATTCCGATGGAGTGGTAGGCACAGTCCTAATGTGTGGCTCTAGGGGCCCACCTGGAGGGTGTGTGGCCCAATACTTTGAGGACAGAAGTCTGAAAACACAAACTAGCTTAGGTTTGGACGTAGGTAAGGCAGGCCCGATCTACAAACCATGAATAGAACTCTCAGAATATGAAGAAAGTGCGAGTCTGAGGCGATGCTCAGGCTTTTGTATCTGGATTTTGTATCAGCGATGGCCGTGGAATTTCGGGGAGGTTTCATGGGCCATGGACGAATCTTCCTCTCTGAGGATTTGGCCAGATTTTCAATTGCGTTTCGTCATTCTATGGGATGGTAGGACTCATTTCAGTTTTGTTACCTCAGGTGTCCCACCAAAAGAGGAATTCCAAAGCAAACCGTGGGGAAGACTGAAGGGAGAACCCGAACTATGGTTAAAATTGGGGCCTACGGGCATGGCAAGCCCAATATGCTATCTCTTTATCCAGTCACTGAGTGGCCTTTCTTGAGGACTGGGCTCAACCTGAGGGACACAATGTGTGTTTGTGACCAATGTGTCCCACGAGCATGGGCGGGGCCGCAAGGCCACACTGGATTCAAGGACACTGAAGGTTGGAAAACATGCCAACCACAAGGTTTCTTGCCATGGGGAAGGAGCTCTGATTTCTGCATCACCTTCAACCCTGGGCAGTGATTGGAGATAAGGTCTAGGTTCTGAAACCTGAAAACCGAGGTTGGGAAGAGATGACGACCTAAGGCCATGGCGGTTCGATGTGCTCAGTCTGCGGACAGCTGTCTGGGAGGGGCCAGGGGGTCCAGGCTCAGGCTGTGTCAGAAAGGGCATTAGTGCCCTGGTCAGCCTATTTATTTGGGGTACAGCCAAGGTCGGTGCAGGTTGAACCTCATTTGGGGTTACTGGGTAGCCCCAGAGGACAATGTTTTTCTTCTGGAGGGCAGGCAGAGTGCTGCATTGTAGTTCTGGATTGCCAAAGTGGAGGGCTTGTGGGCCAGTAGTCTGACGACAAAAGTCTGAGAACACAAGCTAGGCTTAGGTTTCTGGGTGAGGCCATGGCAGGCACAATCTACAGACCTGAATCGAGATCTCGTGCATCTGAAGTCAGGGCGAGGATCAGACGATCGCTCAGGTTGGAGTTTCTGTCCCTGATGGCCCCTTCATGAATGGGGGTGGCATCACGAGGCCATGGGTGTTTTCCCACGATGGGAGTTGTGAGAAGCTCCAAACTGCAGAGAGTCTTCCGCAGGACAATTGAGACCAGTTGTATGGCTCCAGGCCAAAGATTCTGAGCAGGGTTCTAAGGATGGATGGCTGGGTAGCCCACCTCGCATTCCAATTGTCTCCTAGCAACCAGACAGGTTAGATCTCCTGGATCTGTGGGGAGAAACCGAGGACGCTGAGTTGAAATGAACACCCCTGGGGATGGGTCCTAATGTGCTTTTGTGTCTATTGAGACCTTGGAATGAAGCGGTGGCACTGGGGCCCTAAAGGGTTCTCCTAAACAGAGGCTTTGACACAGCTCCAACGTGCAAGTTTCCCATGTGTAGATGAGATGTTTTCTGATGGGTGAGTCAAGAAACAGCTATATGCTGCTTTTGAAATCCAGGCCTCTGAGGAGAGATGCCTGGAAACCAAAGCAATGGATCTGATTAGTGCCTAGGGGCCTGTTCTTTCCTTTTTAACTCTGGGGACATCTGTCTATGGGTCTGAGTGCAGGTAGGTGCTCAGTTGGGCTCAGATTGCCCCTGTTTTTCCTGGGAAGCCACCACTATTGAGATGGATCAGGGACTTTGGAGGTTTATCCTATTAGAAGTGTTGTGGCCATTGGAATGGGCACACACAATTCCCTTGGAGAGGGCAAGTACAGTCCTCAGGTTTGGCTCCAGGGGCCTGAGCCTGTAGGTTGTGTAGGCCAGGGCTGTTGAACAGTTGTCTGAAAACACAAACTCGGCTTATGTTCGGGTCATAGGTATGGCAGGACTGATCTACAGACCATGAGGAGAACTCTTCGGGATTTGAAAGAAGGGCGAGTGTGAGGCTCCTGCTCAAGTTTTTATCTCTGGATATCGTGTCAGTCATGGTCGTGGAATTTCTGGGTGACATCATGGGAAATGGACGAGTCTTACTCTCTGGTGGTTTGGCCCCGACAAAGAGTTTGGGGTCATTCTGTGGGCTGGAAGAAGTCCGTTTTTTTTTTTTTTTATTGTTGTTGTTGTTTTTTTCTTTTTTAACCTCAGGTGTCCCTCCGAATGAGGGATTCCAGAGTAGAGCCCTGGGGAGGGGCGACTGGACAATCAGAAATATGGTAAAAAATTGGGGCCTAGGGACATGTTAAGCCCATTATGACATCTAATGTTCCAGCCACTGAGAGGACTTACTAGAGGACAGGACTCATGCTGAGGGTCACAATGCGTGTGTAGGCCCTCGTCGCACTCAAGAATGGGCGGGGCCTCAGGGTGAATGCTGGTTTCTCCTACACTGAACGTTGGACAACGTGCCAACCACAAGGGTACTTGCCATGGGTAAGGAGGAGTTCTGATTTCTGCATCACACTCACCCCTGGGCAGTGATTGGAGATAAGGTCTCGGTTCTGAAGCCTGAAACCTGAGGTAGGGAAGAGATGATGACCTAAAACCATGGCGGGTTTTATGTGCTCAGTGTGCGGTCAGCTTTCTGGGTGTTGGTCAGGAGTTCCAGGCTCAGGTTGTGTTCGACAGTGCATTAGTGCCCAGGTTAGACTATATAATTTGGGTAAAGTCGAGTGCTGTGTAGGTTTACCCTCATTTAAGGTGCCTGGGCAGCTCATGAGGCAATAATTTTTTTTCTAGAGGGCAGGCAGAGTGCTGCATTGTGGGTCCGGAATTGCCAAACTTGAGGGCTTCGGGGCCAGGAGTGTGAGGACGGAAATCTGAGAAGACAAGCTAGACTTGGGTTTCAGGGCGAGGACACGGCAGGTACCCCCTGCAGATCTGAACCAATATCTCATGCATCTGAAGTCAGGGCGAGGATCAGACGTTGGCTCAGGTTGGAGATTTTGAGCATGAAGTCCGCTTCATGAAGGGAGCGGAATCTCGAGGCCATTGAGGTTTTCCCACGTTGGGAGTTGTGGGATGCCCCTTTCAAGGATTCCTTCTGCGGGACAATTAAGACCTGTTGGACAGCTCCAGTACATCCCATATGGAATGATTCCAGAGCACCGTTCGCGGATGGATGCCTGGGAAACCCGCCTCGCATTCCAATTGTCTCCTAGCAACAAGAAAGTTTAGATCTGATGGCTCTACCGGAGCAACCGGGGTGGCTGAGTTGAAATGGACTTTCCTGAGGATGGGTCCTAATGTGTTTTTGTGTCCTTGAGGGCCTTAAATGGGGCGGTGGCACCGGGACCCTGAAGTACTCTCCTAAGCTTTGGACATGGCTCCCATGCACAGGTTTCCTTGTGGAGAAGAGAAGTGTTCTGATGGGTGCCTCAGGAAAACCCCTATGCTCGTATTGGAATCAGGCTTTTGAGGACACATGCCTGTAACCC
Source organism: Mustela nivalis (assembly GCF_964662115.1). Taxonomy (NCBI): domain Eukaryota; kingdom Metazoa; phylum Chordata; class Mammalia; order Carnivora; family Mustelidae; genus Mustela; species Mustela nivalis. The sequence goes on from NW_028136551.1 coordinate 274,026, forward strand.
ATGCAATGGATCCTATTATGGCCTAGGGTCCTGTCTGGTTCAATCTTCTTCTCTGGGGACATCCATCTATGGTATGAGTGAAGGTCGATTATCAGCTGGTGTCAGACAGCCCTGGTTTGTTCCGGGCGACCTACACTATTGGGATGGCCTCAGGGACTTTGGAGGTTTCTCCTAATTTGTACGATTTCGGACCATGGAATGGGCAGAATTCCCATGGATTGGTAGGCACAGTCCTAATGTGTGGCTCCAGGGGCCCAGCCTGGAGGGTGTGTGGCCCAATACTTTGAGGACAGAAGTCTGAAAACACAAACTAAGCTTAGGTTTAGGACGTAGGTATGGCAGGCCCGATCTACAAACCATGAGAAGAACTCTTCAGGATATGAAGAAAATGCGAGTCTCAGGCGCTTGCTCAGTCTTTTGTCTCTGGATTTTGTATCAGCGATAGGCCGTGGAATTTCGGCAGGCTTCATGGGCCATGGACGAATCTACCTCTCTGAGGATTTGGCCCGATTCCCAATTGCTTTTCGTCATTCTGTGGGATGGGAGGACTCATTTCAGATTTGTTACCTCAGGTGTCCCACCAAAAGAGGAATTCCAAAGCAAAGCCGTGGGGAAGACTGAAGGGACAACCCGAACTATGGTTAAAAATTGTGGCCTAGGGGCATGGCAAGCCCAATATGCTATCTCTTCATCCAGCCACTGAGTGGCCTTACTTGAGGACTGGGCTCAGCCTGAGCGTCACAATGTGTGTTTGTGACCAATGTGGCCCGCGAGCATTGGCGGGGCCTCATGGGCCACACTGGTTTCAACGAAACTGAAAGTAGGACAACATGCCAACCACAAGTTTTCTTGCCATGGGGAAGGAGTTCTGATTTCTGCATCACCTTCAACCCTGGGCAGTGATTGGAGATAAGGTCTAGATTCTGAAACTTGAAAACCGAGGTTGAGGAGAGATGACGACCTAAGGCCATTGCGGCTCAATGTGCTCAGTGTGCGGCCAGCTGTCTGGGAGGGGCCAGGGGGTCCAGGCTCAGGCTGTGTCAGAAAGGGCATTAGTGCCCTGGTCAGCCTATGTATTTGGGGTACAGCCAAGGTCGGTGCAGGTTGATCCTCATTTGGGGTTACTGGGTAGCCCCAGAGGACAATGTTTTTCTTCTGGAGGGCAGGCAGAGTGCTGCATTGTAGTTCTGGATTGCCAAACTGGAGGGCTTGTGGGCCAGTAGTCTGACGACAAAAGTCTGAGAACACAAGCTAGGCTTAGGTATCTGGGTGAGGCCATGGCAGACACAATCTACAGACTGAATCGAGATCTCGTGCATCTGAAGTCAGGGCGAGGATCAGACGATCGCTAAGGTGGGAGTTTCTGTCCCTGATGGCCCCTTCATGAATGGGGGGTCATCACGAGGCCATGGGTGTTTTCCCACGATGGGAGTTGTGAGAAGCTCCAAACTGCAGAGAGTCTTCTGCAGGACAATTGAGACCTTTTGTTTGGCTGCAGGCCAATGATTCTAAGCAGGGTTCTAAGAATGGATGGCTGGGTAGCCCACCTCGCATTCCAATTGTCTCCTAACAACAAGACAGGTTAGATCTCCTGGAGCAACCGAGGACGCTGAGATGAATTGGACACCCCTGGGGATGGGTCCTAATGTGCTTTTGTGTCTATGGAGACCTTGGAATGAAGCGGTGGCACTGGGGCCCTAAAGGGTTCTCCTAAACAGAGGCTTTGACACAGCTCCAACGTGCAAGTTTCCCATGTGTAGATGAGATGTTTTCTGATGGGTGAGTCAAGAAACAGCTATATGCTGCTTTTGAAATCCAGGCCTCTGAGGAGAGATGCCTGGAAACCAAAGCAATGGATCTGATTAGTGCCTAGGAGCCTGTTCTTTCCTTTTTACCTCTGGGGACATCTGTCTATGGGTCTGAGTGCAAGTAGGAGCTCAGTTTGGCTCAGATAGCCCCTGTTTTTCCTGGGAAGCCACCACTTTTGAGATCGATCAGGGACTTGGAGGTTTATCCTATTAGAAGGGTTGTGGCCATTGGAATGGGCACACACAATTCCCTTGGAGAGGGCAAGTACAGTCCTCAGGTTTGGCTCCAGGGGCCTGAGCCTCTAGGTTGTGTAGGCCAGGGCTGTTTGGACAGTTGTCTGAAAACACAAACTCGGCTTATGTTTCGGGTCATAGGTATGGCAGGACTGATCTACAGACCATGAGGAGAACTCTTCGGGATTTGAAAGAAGGGCGAGTGTGAGGCTCCTGCTCAAGTTTTTGTCTCTGGATATCGTGTCACTCATGGTCGTGGAATTTCTGGGTGACGTCATGGGAAATGGACGAGTCTTACTCTCTGGTGGTTTGGCCCCGTCCAAAGAGTTTGGGGACATTCTGTGGGCTGGAAGAAGTCCGTTTTTTGTTGTTGTTGTTGTTGTTGTTGTTTTCTTTTTAAACCTCAGGTGTCCCACCAAATGAGGGATTCCAGATTAGAGCCCTGAGGAGGGGCGACTGGACAATCAGAAATCTGGTAAAAAATTGGGGCTTAGGGACATGTCAAGCCCATTATGACATCTAATGGTCCAGCCACTGAGAGGACTTACTAGAGGACAGGACTCATGCTGAGGGTCTCAATGTGTGTGTATGCCCTCGTAACACCCAAGAATGGGCGGGGCCTCAGGGTGAATGCTGGTTTCTCCTACACTGAACGTTGGACAACGTGCCAACCACAAGGGTTCTTGCCATGGGTAAGGAGGAGTTCTGATTTCTGCATCACACTCACCCCTGGGCAGTGATTGGAGATAAGGTCTCGGTTCTGAAGCCTGAAAACTGAGGTAGGGAAGAGATGATGACCTAAGGCCATGGCGGGTTTTATGTGCTCAGTGTGCGGTCAGCTTTCTGGGTGTTGGTCAGGAGGTCCGGGCTCTCGTTGTGTTCGACAGTGCATTAGTGCCCAGGTTAGACTATATAATTTGGGTAAAGTCGAGTGCTGTGTAGGTTTACCCTCATTTAATGTGCCTGGGCAGCTCATGAGGCAATAATTTTTTTACTAGAGGGCAGGCAGAGTGCTGCATTGTGGCTCCGGAATTGCCAAACTTGAGGGCTTCGGGACCAGGAGTGTGAGGACGGAAGTCTGAGAAGACAAGCTAGACTTGGGTTTCAGGGCGAGGGCACTTCAGGTACCCCCTGCAGATCTGAACCAATATCTCATGCATCTGAAGTCAGGGCGAGGATCAGACGTTGGCTCAGGTTGGAGTTTCTGAGCATGACGCCGCTTCATGAAGGGAGCGGAATCTCGAGGCCATTGAGGTTTTACCACGTTGGGAGTTGTGGGATGCCCCCTTCAAGGATTCCTTCTGCGGGACAATTGAGACCTGTTGGACAGCTCCAGGACATCACATATGGAATGACTCCAGAGCAACATTCGCGGATGGATGCCTGGGAAGCCCGCCTCGCATTCCAATTGTCTCCTAGCAACAAGACAGTTTAGATCTGATGGCTCTGCGGGAGCAACCGGGGTGGCTGAGTTGAAATGGACTTTCCTGAGGATGTGTCCTAATGTGTTTTTGTGTCCATGAGGGCCTTGGAATGGGGCGGTGGCACCGGGACCCTGAAGTACTCTCCTAAGCTTTGGACATGGCTCCCATTCACAGGTTTCCTTGTGGAGACGAGATGAGTTCTGATGGGTGCCTCAGGAAAACCCCTATGCTCGTATTGGAATCAGGCTTTTGAAGACACATGCCTGTAACCCAAGCAATGGATCCTATTATGGCCTAGGGTCCTGTCTGTTTCAATCTTCTTCTCTGGGGACATCCATATATGGTATGAGTGGAGGTCGATTATCAGCTGGGGTCAGACAGCCCTTGTTTGTTACGGGCGACCTACACTATTGGGATGGCCTCAGGGACTTTGGAGGTTTCTCCTAATTTGTACGATTTTGGACCATGGAATGGGCAGAATTCCCATGGATTGGTAGGCACAGTCCTAATAATGTGGCTCCAGGGGCCCAGGCTGGAGGGTGTGTGGCCCAAGACTTTGAGGACAGAAGGCTGAAAACACAAACTCAACTTAGGATTGGGGACGTAGGTATGGCAGGCCTGATCTACAAACCATGAGAAGAACTCTTCAGGATATGAAGACAGTGCGATTCTGAGGCGCTTGCTCAGGCTTTTGTCTCTGGATTTTGTATCAGCGATGGCCGTGGAATGTCGGGGAAGCCTCATGGGCCATGGACGAATCTTCCTCTCTGAGGGTTTGGCCCGATTCCCAATTGCTTTTCGTCAATCTGTGGGATGGGAGGACTCATTTCAGTTTTGTTACCTCAGGTGTTCCACCAAAAGAGGAATTCCAAAGCCAAGCCTTGGGGAAGACTGAAGGGACAACCCGAACTATGGTTAAAAATTGGGGCCTACGGGCATGGCAAGCCCAATATGCTATCTCTTCATCCACCCACTTAGTGGCCTAACTTGAGGACTGGGCTCAGCCTGAGCGTCACAATGTGTGTTTGTGACCAATGTGGCCCGCGAGCATGGGCGGGGCCTCATGGGCGACACTGGTTTCAACTACACTGAACGTTGGACAACATGCCAACCACAAGGTTTCTTGCCATGGGGAAAGAGTTCTGATTTCTGCATCACCTTCAACCCAGGGCAGTGATTGGAGATTAGGTCTAGGTTCTGAAACCTGAAACCGAGGTTGTGAAGAGGTGACGACCTAAGGCCATGGCGGCTCGATGTGCTCAGTGTGCGGCCAGCTGTCTGGGAGGGGCCAGGGGGTCCAGGCTCAGGCTGTGTCAGAAAGGGCATTAGTGCCCTGGTCAGCCTATGTATTTGGGGTACAGCCAAGGTCGGTGCAGGTTGATCCTCATTTGGGTTTACTGGGTAGCCCCAGAGGACAATGTTTTTCTTCTGGAGGGCCGGCAGAGTGCTGCATTGTAGTTCTGGTTTGCCAAACTGGAGGGCTTGTGGGCTAGTAGTCTGACGACAAAAGTCTGAGAACACAAGCTAGGCTTAGGTTTCTGGGTGAGGCCATGGCCGGCACAATCTACAGACCTGAATCGAGATTTCGTGCATCTGAAGTCAGGGCGAGGATCAGACGATCGCTCAGGTTGGAGTTTCTGTCCCTGATGGCCCCTTCATGAATGGGGTGGGCATCACGAGGCCATGGGTGTTTTCCCACGATGAGAGTTGTGAGAAGCTCCAAACTGCAGAGAGTCTTCTGCAGGACAATTGAGACCAGTTGTTTGGCTCCAGGCCAATGATTCTGAGCAGGGTTCTAAGGATGGATGGCTGGGTAGCCCACCTCGCATTCCAATTGTCTCCTAGCAAAAAGACAGGTTAGATCTCCTGCATCTGTGGGGAGCAACCGAGGACGCTGAGTTGAAATGAACACCCCTGGGGATGGGTCCTAACGTGCTTTTGTGTCTATGGAGACCTTGGAATGAAGCGGTGGCACTGGGGCCCTAAAGGGTTCTCCTAAACAGAGGCTTTGACTCAGCTCCAACGTGCAAGTTTCCCATTTGTAGATGAGATGTTTTCTGATGGGTGAGTCAAGAAACAGCTATATGCTGCTTTTGAAATCCAGGCCTCTGAGGAGAGATGCCTGGAAACCAAAGCAATGGATCTGATTAGTGCCTAGGGGCCTTTTCTTTCCTTTTTACCTCTGGGGACATCTGTCTATGGGTCTCAGTGCAGGTAGGTGCTCAGTTGGGCTCAGATTGCCCCTGTTTTTCCTGGGAAGCCACCACTATTGAGATGGATCAGGGACTTTGGAGGTTTATCCTATTAGAAGGGTTGTGACCATTGGAATGGGCACACACAATTTCCTTCGAGAGGGCAAGTACAGTCCTCAGGTTTGGCTCCAGGGGCCTGAGCCTGTAGGTTGTGTAGGCCAGGGATGTTTGGACAATTGTCTGAAAACACAAACTCGGCTTATGTTTCGGGTCATAGGTATGGCAGGACTGATCTACAGACCATGAGGAGAACACTTCGGGATTTGAATGAAGGGCGAGTGTGAGGCTCCTGCTCAAGTTTTTGTCTCTGGATATCGTGTCACTCATGGTCGTGGAATTTCTGGGTGACTTCATGGAAAATGGACTAGTCTTACTCTCTGGTGGTTTGGCCCCGTCCAAAGAGTTTGGGGTCATTTTGTTGGCTGGAAGAAGTCTGTTTTTTTTTTTTTGTTGTTGTTGTTGTTGTTTTCTTTTTTAACCTCAGGTGTCCCACCAAATAAAGGATTCCAGAGTAGAGCCCAGGGTTGGGGCGACTGGACCATCAGAAATCTGGTTAAAAATTGGGGCCAAGGGACATGTCAAGCCCATTATGACATCTAATGGTCCAGCCACTGAGAGGACTTACTAGAGGACAGGACTCATGATGAGGGTCACAATGCGTGTGTATGCCCTCGTCGCACTCAGGAATGGGCGGGGCCTCAGGGTGAATGCTGGTTTCTCCTACACTGAACGTTGGACAACGTGCCAACCACAAGGGTTCTTGCCATGGGTAAGGAGGAATTCTGATTTCTGCATCACACTCACCCCTGGGCAGTGATTGGAGATAAGGTCTCGGTTCTGAAGCCTGAAAACTGAGGTAGGGAAGAGATGATGACCTAAGGCCATGGCGGGTTTTATGTGCTCAGTGTGCGGTCAGCTTTCTGGGTGTTGGTCAGGAGGTCCGGGCTAAGGTTGTGTTCGACAGTGCATTAGTGCCCAGGTTAGACTATATAATTTGGGTAAAGTCGAGTGCTGTGTAGGTTTACCCTCATTTAAGGTGCCTGGGCAGCTCATGAGGCACTAATTTTTTTTCTAGAGGGCAGGCAGAGTGCTGCCTTGTGGGTCCGGAATTGCCAAACTTGAGGGCTTCGGGGCCAGGAGTGTGAGGATGGAATTCTGAGAAGGCAAGCTAGACTTGGGTTTCAGGGCGAGGGCACGGCAGGTACCCCCTGCAGATCTGAACCAATATTTCATGCATCTGAAGTCAGGGCGAGGATCAGACGTTGGCTCAGGTTGGAGTTTCTGTGCATGACGGCCGCTTCATGAAGGGAGCGGAATCTCGAGGCCATTGAGGTTTTCCCACGTTGGGAGTTGTGGGATGCCCCCTTCAAGGATTTCTTCTGCGGGACAATTGAGACTTGTTGGACAGCTCCAGGACATCCCATATGGAATGACTCCAGAGCACCGTTCGCGGATGGATGCCTGGGAAGCCCGCCTCGCATTCCAATTGTCTCCTAGCAACAAGACAATTTAGATCTGATGGGTCTGCCGGAGCAACTGGGGCGGCTGAGTTGAAATGGACTTTCGTGAGGATGGGTCCTAATGTGTTTTTGTGTCCATGAGGTCCTTGGAATGGGGCGGTGGCACCGGGATCCTGAAGTATTCTCCTAATCTTTGGACATGGCTCCCATGCACAGGTTTCCTTGTGGAGACGAGATGAGTTCTGATGGGTGTCTCAGGAAAACACCTATGCTCGTATTGCAATCAGGCTTTTGAGGACACATGCCTGTAACCCAAAGCAATGGATCCTATTATGGCCTAGGGTCCTGTCTGGTTCAATCTTCTTCTCTGGAGACATCCATCTATGGTATGAGTGGAGGTCGATTATCAGCTGGCGTTAGACAGCCCTTGTTTGTTCCGGGCGACCTACACTATTGGGATGGCCTCAGGGACTTTGGAGGTTTCTCCTAATTTGTACGATTTTGGAGCATGGAATGGGCAGAATTCCCATGGATTAGTAGGCACAGTCCTAATGTGTGGCTCCAGGGGCCCAGCCTGGAGGGTGTGTGGCCCAAGACTTTGAGGACAGAAGTCTGAAAACACAAACTCAGCTTAGTTTTGGGGACGTAGGTAAGGCAGGCCCGATCTACAAACCATGAGAAGAACTCTTCAGGATATGAAGAAAGTGCGAGTCTGAGGCACTTGCTCAGGCTTTTGTCTCTGAATTTTGTATCAGCGATGGCCGTGGAATGTCGGGGAGGCCTCATGGGCCATGGACGAATCTTCCTCTCTGAGGATTTGGCCCGATTCCCAATTGCTTTTCGTCAATCTGTGGGATGGGAGGACTCATTTCAGTTTTGTTACCTCAGGTGTCCCACCAAAAGAGGAATTCCAAAGCCAAGCCGTGGGGAAGACTGAAGGGACAACCCGAACTATGGTTAAAAATTGGGGCCTAGGGGCATGGCAAGCCCAATATGCTATCTCTTCATCCAGACACTTAGTCTCCTTACTTGAGGACTGGGCTAAGCCTGAGCGTCACAATGTGTGCTTGTGACCAATGTGGCCCGTGAGCATGGGCGGGGCCTCATGGGCCACACTGGTTTCAACTACACTGAACGTTGGACAACATGCCAACCACATGGTTTCTTGCCATGGGGAAGGAGTTCTGATTTCTGCATCACCTTCAACCCTGGGCAGTGATTGGAGATAAGGTCTAGGTTCTGAACCTGAAAACCGAGGTTGGGACGAGATGACGACCTAAGGCCATGGCGGCTCGATGTGCTCAGTGTGCGGCCAGCTGTCTGGGAGGGTCCAGGGGGTCCAGGCTCAGGCTGTGTCCGAAAGGGCATTAGTGCCCTGGTCAGCCTATGTATTTGGGGTACAGCCAAGGTCGGTGCAGGTTGATCCTCATTTGGGGTTACTGGGTAGCCCCAGAGGACAATGTTTTTCTTCTGGAGGGCCGGCAGAGTTCTGCATTGTAGTTCTGGATTGCCAAACTGGAGGGCTTGTGGGCCAGTAGTCTGACGACAAAAGTCTGAGAACACAAGCTAGGCTTAGGTTTCTGGGTGACGCCATGGCAGGCACAATCTACAGACCTGAATCGAGATCTCGTGCATCTGAAGTCAGGGCGAGGATCAGACGATCGCTCAGGTTGGAGTTTCTGTCCCTGATGGGCCCTTCATGAATGGGGTGGGCATCACGAGGCCATGGGTGTTTTCCCACGATGAGAGTTGTGAGAAGCTCCAAACTGCAGAGAGTCTTCTGCAGGACAATTGAGACCAGTTGTTTGGCTCCAGGCCAATGACTCTGAGCAGGGTTCTAAGGATGGATGGCTGGGTAGCCCACCTCGCATTCCAATTGTCTCCTAGCAAAAAGACAGGTTAGATCTCCTGCATCTGTGGGGAGCAACCGAGGACGCTGAGTTGAAATGAACACCCCTGGGGATGGGTCCTAACGTGCTTTTGTGTCTATGGAGACCTTGGAATGAAGCGGTGCCACTGGGGCCCTAAAGGGTTCTCCTAAACAGAGGCTTTGACACAGCTCCAACGTGCAAGTTTCCCATTTGTACATGAGATGTTTTCTGATGGGTGAGTCAAGAAACAGCTATATGCTGCTTTTGAAATCCAGGCCTCTGAGGAGAGATGCCTGGAAACCAAAGCAATGGATCTGATTAGTGCCTAGGGGCCTGTTCTTTCCTTTTTACCTCTGGGGACATCTGTCTATGGGTCTCAGTGCAGGTAGGTGCTCAGTTGGGCTCAGATTGCCCCTGTTTTTCCTGGGAAGCCACCACTATTGAGATGGATCAGGGTCTTTGGAGGTTTATCCTATTAGAAGGGTTGTGACCATTGGAATGGGCACACACAATTTCCTTCGAGAGGGCAAGTACAGTCCTCAGGTTTGGCTCCAGGGGCCTTAGCCTGTAGGTTGTGTAGGCCAGGGATGTTTGGACAATTGTCTGAAAACACAAACTCGGCTTATGTTTCGGGTCATAGGTATGGCAGGACTGATCTACAGACCATGAGGAGAACACTTCGGGATTTGAATGAAGGGCGAGTGTGAGGCTCCTGCTCAAGTTTTTGTCTCTGGATATCGTGTCACTCATGGTCGTGGAATTTCTGGGTGACTTCATGGAAAATGGACTAGTCTTACTCTCTGGTGGTTTGGCCCCGTCCAAAGAGTTTGGGGTCATTTTGTGGGCTGGAAGAAGTCCGTTTTTTTTTTTTTTTTTTTTTTTGTTGTTGTTTTCTTTTTTAACCTCAGGTGTCCCACCAAATAAGGGATTCCAGAGTAGAGCCCAGGGTTGGGGCGACTGGACCATCAGAAATCTGGTTAAAAATTGGGGCCAAGGGACATGTCAAGCCCATTATGACATCTAATGGTCCAGCCACTGAGAGGACTTACTAGAGGACAGGACTCATGATGAGGGTCACAATGCGTGTGTATGCCCTCGTCGCACTCAGGAATGGGCGGGGCCTCAGGGTGAATGCTGGTTTCTCCTACATTGAACGTTGGACAACGTGCCAACCACAAGGGTTCTTGCCATGGGTAAGGAGGAGTTCTGATTTCTGCATCACACTCACCCCTGGGCAGTGATTGGAGATAAGGTCTCGGTTCTGAAGCCTGAAAACTGAGGTAGGGAAGAGATGATGACCTAAGGCCATGGCGGGTTTTATGTGCTCAGTGTGCGGTCAGCTTTCTGGGTGTTGGTCAGGAGGTCCGGGCTCAGGTTGTGTTCGACAGTGCATTAGTGCCCAGGTTAGACTATATAATTTGGGTAAAGTCGAGTGCTGTGTAGGTTTACCCTCATTTAAGGTGCCTGGGCAGCTCATGAGGCACTAATTTTTTTTCTAGAGGGCAGGCAGAGTGCTGCCTTGTGGGTCCGGAATTGCCAAACTTGAGGGCTTCGGGGCCAGGAGTGTGAGGATGGAATTCTGAGAAGGCAAGCTAGACTTGGGTTTCAGGGCGAGGGCACGGCAGGTACCCCCTGCAGATCTGAACCAATATTTCATGCATCTGAAGTCAGGGCGAGGATCAGACGTTGGCTCAGGTTGGAGTTTCTGTGCATGACGGCCGCTTCATGAAGGGAGCGGAATCTCGAGGCCATTGAGGTTTTCCCACGTTGGGAGTTGTGGGATGCCCCCTTCAAGGATTTCTTCTGCGGGACAATTGAGACTTGTTGGACAGCTCCAGGACATCCCATATGGAATGACTCCAGAGCACCGTTCGCGGATGGATGCCTGGGAAGCCCGCCTCGCATTCCAATTGTCTCCTAGCAACAAGACAATTTAGATCTGATGGGTCTGCCGGAGCAACTGGGGCGGCTGAGTTGAAATGGGCTTTCGTGAGGATGGGTCCTAATGTGTTTTTGTGTCCATGAGGTCCTTGGAATGGGGCGGTGGCACCGGGATCCTGAAGTACTCTCCTAAGCTTTGGACATGGCTCCCATGCACAGGTTTCCTTGTGGAGACGAGATGAGTTCTGATGGGTGTCTCAGGAAAACACCTATGCTCGTATTGCAATCAGGCTTTTGAGGACACATGCCTGTAACCCAAAGCAATGGATCCTATTATGGCCTAGGGTCCTGTCTGGTTCAATCTTCTTCTCTGGAGACATCCATCTATGGTATGAGTGGAGGTCGATTATCAGCTGGTGTCAGACAGCCCTTGTTTGTTCCGGGCGACCTACACTATTGGGATGGCCTCAGGGACTTTGGAGGTTTCTCCTAATTTGTACGATTTTGGAGCATGGAATGGGCAGAATTCCCATGGATTGGTAGGCACAGTCCTAATGTGTGGCTCCAGGGGCCCAGCCTGGAGGGTGTGTGGCCCAAGACTTTGAGGACAGAAGTCTGAAAACACAAACTCAGCTTAGTTTTGGGGACGTAGGTAAGGCAGGCCCGATCTACAAACCATGAGAAGAACTCTTCAGGATATGAAGAAAGTGCGAGTCTGAGGCACTTGCTCAGGCTTTTGTCTCTGAATTTTGTATCAGCGATGGCCGTGGAATGTCGGGGAGGCCTCATGGGCCATGGACGAATCTTCCTCTCTGAGGATTTGGCCCGATTCCCAATTGCTTTTCGTCAATCTGTGGGATGGGAGGACTCATTTCAGTTTTGTTACCTCAGGTGTCCCACCAAAAGAGGAATTCCAAAGCCAAGCCGTGGGGAAGACTGAAGGGACAACCCGAACTATGGTTAAAAATTGGGGCCTAGGGGCATGGCAAGCCCAATATGCTATCTCTTCATCCAGACACTTAGTCTCCTTATTTGAGGACTGGGCTAAGCCTGAGCGTCACAATGTGTGCTTGTGACCAATGTGGCCCGTGAGCATGGGCGGGGCCTCATGGGCCACACTGGTTTCAACTACACTGAACGTTGGACAACATGCCAACCACATGGTTTCTTGCCATGGGGAAGGAGTTCTGATTTCTGCATCACCTTCAACCCTGGGCAGTGATTGGAGATAAGGTCTAGGTTCTGAACCTGAAAACCGAGGTTGGGACGAGATGACGACCTAAGGCCATGGCGGCTCGATGTGCTCAGTGTGCGGCCAGATGTCTGGGAGTGTCCAGGGGGTCCAGGCTCAGGCTGTACCAGAAAGGGCATTAGTGCCCTGGTCAGCCTATGTATTTGGGGTACAGCCAAGGTCGGTGCAGGTTGATCCTCATTTGGGGTTACTGGGTAGCCCCAGAGGACAATGTTTTTCTTCTGGAGGGCCGGCAGAGTTCTGCATTGTAGTTCTGGATTGCCAAACTGGAGGGCTTGTGGGCCAGTAGTCTGACGACAAAAGTCTGAGAACACAAGCTAGGCTTAGGTTTCTGGGTGACGCCATGGCAGGCACAATCTACAGACCTGAATCGAGATGTCGTGCATCTGAAGTCAGGGCGAGGATCAGACGATCGCTCAGGTTGGAGTTTCTGTCCCTGATGGGACCTTCATGAATGGGGTGGGCATCACGAGGCCATGGGTGTTTTCCCACGATGAGAGTTGTGAGAAGCTCCAAACTGCAGAGAGTCTTCTGCAGGACAATTGAGACCAGTTGTTTGGCTCCAGGCCAATGACTCTGAGCAGGGTTCTAAGGATGGATGGCTGGGTAGCCCACCTCGCATTCCAATTGTCTCCTAGCAAAAAGACAGGTTAGATCTCCTGCATCTGTGGGGAGCAACCGAGGACGCTGAGTTGAAATGAACACCCCTGGGGATGGGTCCTAACGTGCTTTTGTGTCTATGGAGACCTTGGAATGAAGCGGTGGCACTGGGGCCCTAAAGGGTTCTCCTAAACAGAGGCTTTGACACAGCTCCAACGTGCAAGTTTCCCATTTGTAGATGAGATGTTTTCTGATGGGTGAGTCAAGAAACAGCTATATGCTGCTTTTGAAATCCAGGCCTCTGAGGAGAGATGCCTGGAAACCAAAGCAATGGATCTGATTAGTGCCTAGGGGCCTTTTCTTTCCTTTTTACCTCTGGGGACATCTGTCTATGGGTCTCAGTGCAGGTAGGTGCTCAGTTGGGCTCAGATTGCCCCTGTTTTTCCTGGGAAGCCACCACTATTGAGATGGATCAGGGACTTTGGAGGTTTATCCTATTAGAAGTGTTGTGGCCATTGGAATGGGCACACACAATTCCCTTGGAGAGGGCAAGTACAGTCCTCAGGTTTGGCTCCAGGGGCCTGAGCCTGTAGGTTGTGTAGGCCAGGGCTGTTTGGTCAGTTGTCTGAAAACACAAACTCGGCTTATGTTTCGGGTCATAGGTATGGCAGGACTGATCTACAGACCATGAGGAGAACACTTCGGGATTTGAATGAAGGGCGAGTGTGAGGCTCCTGCTCAAGTTTTTGTCTCTGGATATCGTGTCAGTCATGGTCGTGGAATTTCTGGGTGACATCATGGGAAATGGAGGAGTCTTACTCTCTGGTGGTTTGGCCCCGTCCAAAGAGTTTGGGGTCATTCTGTGGGCTGGAAGAAGTCCGTTTTTGTTGTTGTTGTTGTTGTTGTTGTTTTCTTTTTTAACCTCAGGTGTCCCACCGAATGAGGGATTCCAGAGTAGAGCCCTGGGGAGGGGCGAATGGACAATCAGAAATCTGGTTAAAAATTGGGGCCTAGGGACATGTCAAGCCCATTATGACATCTAATGGTCCAGCCACTGAGAGCACTTACTAGAGGAAAGGACTCATGCTGAGGGTCACAATGCGTGTGTAGGCCCTCCTCGCACTCAAGAATGGGCGGGGCCTCAGAGTGAATGCTGGTTTCTCCTACACTGAACGTTGGACAACGTGCCAACCACAAGGGTTCTTGCCATGGGTAAGGAGGAGTTCTGATTTCTGCATCACACTCACCCCTGGGCAGTGATTGGAGATAAGGTCTCGGTTCTGAAGCCTGAAAACTGAGGTAGGGAAGAGATGATGACCTAACACCATGGCAGGTTATATGGGCTCAGTGTGCGGTCAGTTTTCTGGGTGTTGGTCAGGAGGTCCGGGCTCAGGTTGTGTTCGACAGTGCATTAGTGCCCAGGTTAGACTATATAATTTGGGTAAAGTCGAGTGCTGTGTAGGTTTACCCTCATTTAAGGTGCCTGGGCAGCTCATGAGGCACTAATTTTTTTTCTAGAGGGCAGGCAGAGTGCTGCCTTGTGGGTCCGGAATTGCCAAACTTGAGGGCTTCGGGGCCAGGAGTGTGAGGATGGAATTCTGAGAAGGCAAGCTAGACTTGGGTTTCAGGGCGAGGGCACGGCAGGTACCCCCTGCAGATCTGAACCAATATTTCATGCATCTGAAGTCAGGGCGAGGATCAGACGTTGGCTCAGGTTGGAGTTTCTGTGCATGACGGCCGCTTCATGAAGGGAGCGGAATCTCGAGGCCATTGAGGTTTTCCCACGTTGGGAGTTGTGGGATGCCCCCTTCAAGGATTTCTTCTGCGGGACAATTGAGACTTGTTGGACAGCTCCAGGACATCCCATATGGAATGACTCCAGAGCACCGTTCGCGGATGGATGCCTGGGAAGCCCGCCTCGCATTCCAATTGTCTCCTAGCAACAAGACAATTTAGATCTGATGGGTCTGCCGGAGCAACTGGGGCGGCTGAGTTGAAATGGACTTTCGTGAGGATGGGTCCTAATGTGTTTTTGTGTCCATGAGTTCCTTGGAATGGGGCGGTGGCACCGGGATCCTGAAGTATTCTCCTAATCTTTGGACATGGCTCCCATGCACAGGTTTCCTTGTGGAGACGAGATGAGTTCTGATGGGTGTCTCAGGAAAACACCTATGCTCGTATTGAAATCAGGCTTTTGAGGACACATGCCTGTAACCCAAAGCAATGGATCCTATTATGGCCTAGGGTCCTGTCTGGTTCAATCTTCTTCTCTGGAGACATCCATCTATGGTATGAGTGGAGGTCGATTATCAGCTGGCGTTAGACAGCCCTTGTTTGTTCCGGGCGACCTACACTATTGGGATGGCCTCAGGGACTTTGGAGGTTTCTCCTAATTTGTACGATTTTGGAGCATGGAATGGGCAGAATTCCCATGGATTAGTAGGCACAGTCCTAATGTGTGGCTCCAGGGGCCCAGCCTGGAGGGTGTGTGGCCCAAGACTTTGAGGACAGAAGTCTGAAAACACAAACTCAGCTTAGTTTTGGGGACGTAGGTAAGGCAGGCCCGATCTACAAACCATGAGAAGAACTCTTCAGGATATGAAGAAAGTGCGAGTCTGAGGCACTTGCTCAGGCTTTTGTCTCTGAATTTTGTATCAGCGATGGCCGTGGAATGTCGGGGAGGCCTCATGGGCCATGGACGAATCTTCCTCTCTGAGGATTTGGCCCGATTCCCAATTGCTTTTCGTCAATCTGTGGGATGGGAGGACTCATTTCAGTTTTGTTACCTCAGGTGTCCCACCAAAAGAGGAATTCCAAAGCCAAGCCGTGGGGAAGACTGAAGGGACAACCCGAACTATGGTTAAAAATTGGGGCCTAGGGGCATGGCAAGCCCAATATGCTATCTCTTCATCCAGACACTTAGTCTCCTTACTTGAGGACTGGGCTAAGCCTGAGCGTCACAATGTGTGCTTGTGACCAATGTGGCCCGTGAGCATGGGCGGAGCCTCATGGGCCACACTGGTTTCAACTACACTGAACGTTGGACAACATGCCAACCACATGGTTTCTTGCCATGGGGAAGGAGTTCTGATTTCTGCATCACCTTCAACCCTGGGCAGTGATTGGAGATAAGGTCTAGGTTCTGAACCTGAAAACCGAGGTTGGGACGAGATGACGACCTAAGGCCATGGCGGCTCGATGTGCTCAGTGTGCGGCCAGCTGTCTGGGAGTGTCCAGGGGGTCCAGGCTCAGGCTGTACCAGAAAGGGCATTAGTGCCCTGGTCAGCCTATGTATTTGGGGTACATCCAAGGTCGGTGCAGGTTGATCCTCATTTGGGGTTACTGGGTAGCCCCAGAGGACAATGTTTTTCTTCTGGAGGGCCGGCAGAGTTCTGCATTGTAGTTCTGGATTGCCAAACTGGAGGGCTTGTGGGCCAGTAGTCTGACGACAAAAGTCTGAGAACACAAGCTAGGCTTAGGTTTCTGGGTGACGCCATGGCAGGCACAATCTACAGACCTGAATCGAGATGTCGTGCATCTGAAGTCAGGGCGAGGATCAGACGATCGCTCAGGTTGGAGTTTCTGTCCCTGATGGGACCTTCATGAATGGGGTGGGCATCACGAGGCCATGGGTGTTTTCCCACGATGAGAGTTGTGAGAAGCTCCAAACTGCAGAGAGTCTTCTGCAGGACAATTGAGACCAGTTGTTTGGCTCCAGGCCAATGACTCTGAGCAGGGTTCTAAGGATGGATGGCTGGGTAGCCCACCTCGCATTCCAATTGTCTCCTAGCAAAAAGACAGGTTAGATCTCCTGCATCTGTGGGGAGCAACCGAGGACGCTGAGTTGAAATGAACACCCCTGGGGATGGGTCCTAACGTGCTTTTGTGTCTATGGAGACCTTGGAATGAAGCGGTGGCACTGGGGCCCTAAAGGGTTCTCCTAAACAGAGGCTTTGACACAGCTCCAACGTGCAAGTTTCCCATTTGTAGATGAGATGTTTTCTGATGGGTGAGTCAAGAAACAGCTATATGCTGCTTTTGAAATCCAGGCCTCTGAGGAGAGATGCCTGGAAACCAAAGCAATGGATCTGATTAGTGCCTAGGGGCCTTTTCTTTCCTTTTTACCTCTGGGGACATCTGTCTATGGGTCTCAGTGCAGGTAGGTGCTCAGTTGGGCTCAGATTGCCCCTGTTTTTCCTGGGAAGCCACCACTATTGAGATGGATCAGGGACTTTGGAGGTTTATCCTATTAGAAGTGTTGTGGCCATTGGAATGGGCACACACAATTCCCTTGGAGAGGGCAAGTACAGTCCTCAGGTTTGGCTCCAGGGGCCTGAGCCTGTAGGTTGTGTAGGCCAGGGCTGTTTGGTCAGTTGTCTGAAAACACAAACTCGGCTTATGTTTCGGGTCATAGGTATGGCAGGACTGATCTACAGACCATGAGGAGAACACTTCGGGATTTGAATGAAGGGCGAGTGTGAGGCTCCTGCTCAAGTTTTTGTCTCTGGATATCGTGTCAGTCATGGTCGTGGAATTTCTGGGTGACATCATGGGAAATGGACGAGTCTTACTCTCTGGTGGTTTGGCCCCGTCCAAAGAGTTTGGGGTCATTCTGTGGGCTGGAAGAAGTCCGTTTTTGTTGTTGTTGTTGTTGTTGTTGTTTTCTTTTTTAACCTCAGGTGTCCCACCGAATGAGGGATTCCAGAGTAGAGCCCTGGGGAGGGGCGAATGGACAATCAGAAATCTGGTTAAAAATTGGGGCCTAGGGACATGTCAAGCCCATTATGACATCTAATGGTCCAGCCACTGAGAGCACTTACTAGAGGAAAGGACTCATGCTGAGGGTCACAATGCGTGTGTAGGCCCTCCTCGCACTCAAGAATGGGCGGGGCCTCAGAGTGAATGCTGGTTTCTACTACACTGAACGTTGGACAACGTGCCAACCACAAGGGTTCTTGCCATGGGTAAGGAGGAGTTCTGATTTCTGCATCACACTCACCCCTGGGCAGTGATTGGAGATAAGGTCTCGGTTCTGAAGCCGAAAACTGAGGTAGGGAAGAGATGATGACCTAACACCATGGCAGGTTATATGGGCTCAGTGTGCGGTCAGTTTTCTGGGAGTTGGTCAGGAGGTCCCGGCTCAGGTTGTGTTCGACAGTGCATTAGTGCCCAGGTTAGACTATATAATTTGGGTAAAGTCGAGTGCTGTGTAGGTTTACCCTCATTTAAGGTGTCTGGGCAGCTCATGAGGCAATAATTTTTTTTCTAGAGGGCAGGCAGAGTGCTGCATTGTGGGTCCGGAATTGCCAAACTTGAGGGCTTCGGGGCCAGGAGTGTGAGGACGGAAGTCTGAGAAGACAAGCTAGACTTGGATTTCAGGGTGAGGGCACGGCAGGTACCCCCTGCAGATCTGAACCAATATCTCATGCATCTGAAGTCAGGGCGAGGAACAGACGTTAGCTCAGGGTGGAGTTTCTGTGCATGACGGCCGCTTCATGAAGGGAGCGGAATCTCGAGGCCATTGAGGTTTTCCCACGGTGGGAGTTGTGGGATGCCCCCTTCAAGGATTCCTTCTGCGGGACAATTGAGACCTGTTGGACAGCTCCAGGACATCCCATATGGAATGACTCCAGAGCACCGTTCGCAGATGGATGCCTGGGAAGCCCGCCTCGCATTCCAATTTATTCCTAGGAAGAAGGCAGTTTAGATCTGATGGCTCACCGGAGCAACCGGGATGGCTGAGTTGAAATGGACTTTCCTGAGGATGGGTCCTAATGTGTTTTTGTGTCCATGAGTGCCTTAAATGGGGCGGTGGCACCGGGACCCTGAAGTACTCTCCTAAGCTTTGGACATGGCTCCCATGCACAGGTTTCCTTGTGGAGACGAGATGAGTTCTGATGGGTGCCCCAGGAAAACCCCTATGCTCGTATTGGAATCAGGCTTTTGAGGACACATGCCTGTAACCCAAAGCAATGGATCCTATTATGGCCTAGGGTCCTGTCTGGTTCAATCTTCTTCTCTGGGGACATCCATCTATGGTATGAGTGGAGGTCGATTATCAGCTGGCGTTTGACAGCCCTTGTTTGTTCCGGGCGACCTACACTATTGGGATGGCCTCAGGGACTTTGGAGGTTTCTCCTAATTTGTACGATTTTGGAGCATGGAATGGGCAGAATTCCCATGGAGTGGTAGGCACAGTCCTAATGTGTGGCTCCAGGGGTTCAGCCTGGAGGGTGTGTGGCCCAAGACTTTGAGGACAGAAGTCTGAAAACACAAACTCAGCTTAGGTTTAGGACGTAGGTAAGGCAGGCCCGATCTACAAACCATGAATAGAACTCTCAGAATATGAAGAAAGTGCGAGTCTGAGGCGCTTGCTCAGGCTTTTGTATCTGGATTTTGTATCAGCGATGGTCGTGGAATTTCGGGGAGGCTTCATGGGCCATGGACGAATCTTCCTCTCTGAGGATTGGCCAGATTCCCAATTGCGTTTCGTCATTCTATGTGATGGGAGGACTCATTTCAGTTTTGTTACCTCAGTTGTCCCACCAAAAGAGGAATTCCAAAGCCAAGACGTGGGGAAGACTGAAGGGACAACCCGAACTATGGTTAAAAATTGGGGCCTAGGGACATGGCAAGCCCAATATGCTATCTCTTCATCCAGCCACTGAGTGGCCTTACTTGAGGACTGGGCTCAGCCTGAGCGTCACAATGTGTGTTTGTCACCAATGTGGCCCGCGAGTATGGGCGGGGCCTCATGGGCCACAATGGTTTCAACTACACTGAACGTTGGACAACATGCCAACCACAAGGTTTCTTGCCATGGGGAAAGAGTTCTAATTTCTGCATCACCTCAACCCTGGGCAGTGATTGGAGATAAGGTCTAGGTTCTGAAACCTGAAAACCGAGGTTGGGAAGAGATGACGACCTAAGGCCATGGCGGCTCGATGTGCTCAGTGTGCGGCCAGCTGTCTGGGAGGTTCCAGGGGGTCCAGGCTCAGGCTTTGTCAGAAAGGGCATTAGTGCCCTGGTCAGCCTATGTATTTGGGGTACAGCCAAGGTCGGTGCAGGTTGATCCTCATTTGGGGTTACTGGGTAGCCCCAGAGGACAATGTTTTTCTTCTGTAGGGCCAGCAGAGTGCTGCATTGTAGTTCTGGATTGCCAAACTGGAGGGCTTGTGGGCCAGTAGTCTGACGACAAAAGTCTGAGAACACAAGCTAGGCTTAGGTTTCTGTGTGAGGCCATGGCAGGCACAATCTACAGACTGAATCGAGATCTCGTGCACCTGAAGTCAGGGCGAGGATCAGACGATCGCTAAGGTGGGAGTTTCTGTCCCTGATGGCCCCTCCATGAATGGGGGGGCATCACGAAACCATGGGGGTTTTCAGACGATGGGAGTTGTGAGAAGCTCCAAACTGCAGAGAGTCTTATGCAGGACAATTGAGACCTGTTGTTTGGCTGCAGGCCAATGATTCTAAGCAGGGTTCTAAGAATGGATGGCTGGGTAGCCCACCTCGCATTCCAATTGTCTCATAACAACAAGACAGGTTAGAACTCCTAGAGCAACCGAGGATGCTGAGTTGAAATGGACACCCCTGGGGATGGGTCCTAATGTGCTTTTGTGTCTATGGAGACCTTGGAATGAAGCGGTGGCACTGGGGCACTAAAGGGTTCTCCTAAACAGAGGCTTTGACACAGCTCCAACGTGCAAGTTTCCCATGTGTAGATGAGATGTTTTCTGATGGGTGAGTCAAGAAACAGCTAGATGCTGCTTTTGAAATCCAGGCCTCTGAGGAGAGATGCCTGGTAACCAAAGCAATGGATCTGATTAGTGCCTAGGGGACTGTTCTTTCCTTTTTACCACTGGGGACATCTGTCTATGGGTCTGAGTGCAGGTAGGAGCTCAGTTGGGCTCAGATAGCCCCTGTTTTTTCTGGGAAGCCACCACTATTGAGATGGATCAGGGACTTGGAGGTTTATCATATTAGAAGGGTTGTGGCCATTGGAATGGGCACACACAATTCCGTTGGAGAGGGCAAGTACAGTCCTCAGGTTTGGCTCCAGGGGCCTGAGCCTGTAGGTTGTGTAGGCCGGGCCTGTTTGGACAGTTGTCTGAAAACACAAACTCGGCTTATGTTTCGGGGCATAGGTATGGCAGGACTGATCTACAGACCATGAGGAGAACACTTCGGGATTTGAATGAAGGGCGAGTGTGAGGCTCCTGCTCAAGTTTTTGTCTCTGGATATCGTGTCACTCATGGTCGTGGAATTTCTGGGTGACTTCATGGGAAATGGAAGAGTCTTACTCTCTGGGGGTTTGGCCCCGTCCAAAGAGTTTGGGGTCATTCTGTGGGCTGGAAGAAGTCCGTTTTTTTCTTTTGTTGTTGTTGTTGTTGTTGTTGTTTTCTTTTTTAACCTCAGGTGTCCCACCAAATGATGGATTCCAGAGTAGAGCCCTGGGTTGGGGCGACTGGACCATCAGAAATCTGGTTAAAAATTGGGGCCTAGAGACATGTCAAGCCCATTATGACATCTAATGGTCCAGCCACTGAGAGGACTTACTAGAGGCCAGGACTCATGATGAGGGTCACAATGCGTGTGTATGCCCTCGTCGCACTCAAGAATGGGCGGGGCCTCAGGGTGAATGCTGGTTTCTCCTACACTGAACGTTGGACAACGTGTCAACCACAAGGGTTCTTGCCATGGGTAAGGAGGAGTTCTGATTTCTGCATCACACTCACCCCTGGGCAGTGATGGGAGATATGGTCTCGGTTCTGAAGCCTGAAAACTGAGGTAGGGAAGAGATGATGACCTAAGGCCATGGCGGGTTTTATGTGCTCAGTGTGCGGTCAGCTTTCTGGGTGTTGGTCAGGAGGTCCGGGCTAAGGTTGTGTTCGACAGTGCATTAGTGCCCAGGTTAGACTATATAATTTGGGTAAAGTCGAGTGCTGTGTAGGTTTACCCTCATTTAAGGTGCCTGGGCAGCTCATGAGGCACTAATTTTTTTTCTAGAGGGCAGGCAGAGTGCTGTCTTGTGGGTCCGGAATTGCCAAACTTGAGGGCTTCGGGGCCAGGAGTGTGAGGACGGAAGTCCTAGAAGACAAGCTAGACTTGGGTTTCAGGGCGAGGGCACGGCAGTACCCCCTGCAGATCTGAACCAATATTTCATGCATCTGAAGTCAGGGCGAGGATCAGACGGTGGCTCAGGTTGGAGTTTCTGAGCATGACGGCCCCTTCATGAAGTGAGTGGAATCTCGAGGCCATTCAGTTTTCCTACGTTGGGAGTTGTGGGATGCCCCCTTCAAGGATTCCTTCTGCGGGACAATTGAGACCTGTTGGACAGCTCCAGGACATCCCATATGGAATGACTCCAGAGCACCGTTCGCGGATGGATGCCTGGGAAGCCCGCCTCGCATTCCAATTGTCTCCTAGCAACAAGACAGTTTAGATCTGATGGCTCTGCCGGAGCAACCGGGGTGGCTGAGTTGAAATGGACTTTCCTGAGGATGGGTCCTAATGTGTTTTTGTGTCCATGAGGGCCTTGGAATGGGGCGGTGGCACCGGGACCCTGAAGTACTCTCCTAAGCTTTGGACATGGCTCCCATGAACAGGTTTCCTTGTGGAGACGAGATGAGTTCTGATGGGTGCCTCAGGAAAACCCCTATGCTCGTATTGGAATCAGGCTTTTGAGGACACATGCCTGTAACCCAAAGCAATGGATCCTATTATGGCCTAGGGTCATGTCTGGTTCAATCTTCTTCTCTGGGGACATCCATCTATGGTATGAGTGGAGGTCGATTATCAGCTGGTGTCAGACAGCCCTTGTTTGTTCCGGGCGACCTACACTATTGGGATGGCCTCAGGGACTTTGGAGGTTTCTCCTAATTTGTACGATTTTGGACCATGGAATGGGCAGAATTCCCATGGATTGGTAGGCACAGTCCTAATGTGTGGCTCCAGGGGCCCAGCCTGGAGGGTGTGTGGCCCAAGACTTTGAGGACAGAAGTCTGAAAACACAAACTCAGCTTAGGTTTGGGGACGTAGGTATGGCAGGCCCGGTCGACAAACCATGAGCAGAACTCTTCAGGATATGAAGAAAGTGCGAGTCTGAGGCGCTTGCTCAGGCTTTTGTCTCTGGATTTTTTATCAGCGGTGGCCGTGGAATGTCGGGGAGGCCTCATGGGCCATGGTCGAATCTTCCTCTCTGAGCATTTGGCCCGATTCCCAATTGCTTTTCGTCAATCGTTGGGAATGAGGACTCATTTCAGTTTTGTTACCTCAGGTGTCCCACCAAAAGTGGAATTCCAAAGCCAAGCCGTGGGGAAGACTGAAGGGACAACCCGAACTATGGTTCAAAATTGGGGCCTAGGGGCATGGCAAGCCCAATATGCTATCTCTTCATCCAGGCACTGAGAGGCCTTACTTGAGGACTTGGCTCAGCCTGAGCGTCACAATGTGTGTTTGTGACCAATGTGGCCCGCGAGCATGGGCGGGGCCTCATGGGCCACACTGGTTTTAACTACACTGAACGTTGGACAACATGGCAACCACAAGGTTTCTTGCCATGGGGAAGGAGTTCTGATTTCTGCATCACCTTCAACCCTGGGCAGTGATTGGAGATATGGCCTAGGTTCTGAAACCTTAAAACCGAGGTTGGGAAGAGATGACGACCTAAGGCCATGGCGGCTCGATGTGCTCAGTGTGCGGCCAGCTGTCTGGAGGGTCCAGGGGGTCCAGGCTCAGGCTGTGTCCGAAAGGGCATTAGTGCCCTGGTCAGCCTATGTATTTGGGGTACAGCCAAGGTCGGTGCAGGTTGATCCTCATTTGGGGTTACTGGGTAGCCCCAGAGGACAATGTTTTTCTTCTGGAGTGCTGGCAGAGTTCTGCATTGTAGTTCTGGATTGCCAAACTGGAGGGCTTGTGGGCCAGTAGTCTGATGACAAAAGTCTGAGAACACAAGCTAGGCTTAGGTTTCTGGGTGAAGCCATGGCAGGCACAATCTACATACCTGAATCGAGATCTCGTGCATCTGAAGTCAGGGCGAGGATCAGACGATCGCTCAGGTTGGAGTTTCTGACCCTGATGGCCCCTTCATGAATGGGGGGGGGGCCTCACGAGGCCATGGGTGTTTTCCCACGATGGGAGTTGTGAGAAGCTCCAAACTGCAGAGAGTCTTCTGCAGGACAATTGAGACCAGTTGTTTGGCTCCAGGACAATGATTCTGAGCAGGGTTCTAAGGGTGGATGGCTGGGTAGCCCACCTCGCATTCCAATTGTCTCCTAGCAACAAGACAGGTTAGATCTCCTGGATCTGTGGGGAGCAACCGAGGACGCTGAGTTGAAATGGACACCCCTGGGGATGGGTCCTCACGTGCTTTTGTGTCTATGGAGACCTTGGAATGAAGCGGTGGCACTGGGGCCCTAAAGGGTTCTCCTAAACAGAGGCTTTGACACAGCTCCAACGTGCAAGTTTCCCACGTGTAGATGAGATGTTTTCTGATGGGTGAGTCAAGAAACAGCTAGATGCTGGTTTTGAAATCCAGGCCTCTGAGGAGAGATGCCTGGAAACCAAAGCAATGGATCTGATTAGTGCGCCTAGGGGCCTGTTCTTTCCTTTTTACCTCTGGGGACATCTGTCTATGGGTCTGAGTGCAGGTAGGTGCTCAGTTGGGCTCAGATTGCCCTTGTTTTTCCTGGGAAGCCACCACTATTGAGATGGATCAGGGACTTTGGAGGTTTATCCTATTAGAACGGTTGTGGCCATTGGAATGGGCACACACAATTCTCTTGGAGAGGGCAAGTACAGTCCTCAGGTTTGGCTCCAGGGGCCTGAGCCTGTAGGTTGTGTAGGCCAGGGCTGTTTGGACAGTTGTCTGAAAACACAAACTCGACTTATGTTTCGGGTCATAGGTATGGCAGGACTGATCTACAGACGATGAGGAGATCTCTTCGGGATTTGAAAGAAGGGCGAGTGTGAGGCTCCTGCTCAAGTTTTTGTCTCTGGATATCGTGTCACTCATGGTCGTGGAATTTCTGGGTGACTTCATGGGAAATGGACGAGTCTTACTTTCTGGGGGTTTGGCCCCGTCCAAAGAGTTTGGGGTCATTCTGTGGGCTGGAAGAAGTCCGTTTTTTTTTGTTGTTGTTGTTGTTTTTTTCTTTTTTAAACTCAGGTGTCCCACCAAATGATGGATTCCAGAGTAGAGCACTGGGGAGGGGCGACTGGACAATCGGAAATCTGGTTAAAAATTGGGGCCTTATGATATGTCAAGCCCATTATGACATCTAATGGTCCAGCAACTGAGAGGACTTACTAGAGGACAGGACTCATGATGAGGGTCACAATGTGTGTGTATGCCCTCGTCGCACTCAAGAATCGGCGGGGCCTCAGGGTGAATGCTGGTTTCTCCTACATTGAACGTTGGACAACGTGACAACCACAAGGGTTCTTGCCATGGGTAAGGAGGAATTCTGATTTCTGCATCACACTTACCCCTGGGCAGTGATTGGAGATAAGGTCTCGGTTCTGAAGCCTGAAAACTGAGGTAGGGAAGACATGATGACCTAAGGCCATGGCGGGTTTTATGTGCTCAGTGTGCGGTCAGCTTTCTGGGTGTTGGTCAGGAGGTCCGGGCTCAGGTTGTGTTCGACAGTGCATTAGTACCCAGGTTAGACTATATAATTTGGGTAAAGTAGAGTGCTGTGTAGGTTTACCCTCATTTAAGGTGCCTGGGCAGCTCATGAGGCAATAATTTTCTTTCTAGAGGGCAGGCAGAGTGCTGCATTGTGGGTCCGGAATTGCCAAACTTGAGGGCTTTGGGGCCAGGAGTGTGAGGACGGAAGTCTGAGAAGACAAGCTAGACTTGGGTTTCAGGGCGAGGGCACGGCAGGTACCCCCTGCAGATCTGATCCAATATCTCATGCATCTGAAGTCAGGGCGAGGATCAGACGTTGGCTCAGGTTGGAGTTTCTGAGCATGAAGGCCCCTTCATGAAGGGAGCGGAATCTCGAGGCCATGGAGGTTTTCCCACGTTGGGAGTTGTGGGATGCCCCCTTCAAGGATTCCTTCTGAGAGACAATTGAGACCTGTTGGACAGCTCCAGGACATCCCATATGGAATGACTCCAGAGCACCGTTCGCGGATGGATGCCTGGGAAGCCCGCTTCGCATTCCAATTGTCTCCTAGCAACAGGACAGTTTAGATCTGATGGCTCTGCGGGAGCAACCCGGGTGGCTGATTTGAAATGGACTTTCCTGAGGATGGGTCCTAATGTGTTTTTGTGACCATGAGGGCCTTGGAATAGGGCGGTGGCACCGGGATCCTGAAGTACTCTCCTAAGCTTTGGACATGGCTCCCATGCACAGGTTTCCTTGTGGAGACGAGATGAGTTCTGATGGGTGCCTCAGGAAAACCCCTATGCTCGTATTGGAATCAGGCATTTGAGGACACATGCCTGTATCCCAAAGCAATGGATCCTATTATGGCCTAGGGTCCTGTCTGGTTCAATCTTCTTCTCTGGAGACATCCATCTATGGTATGAGTGGAGGTCGATTATCAGCTGGTGTCAGACAGCCCTTGTTTGTTCCGGGCGACCTACACTATTGGGATGGCCTCAGGGACTTTGGAGGTTTCTGCTAATTTGTACGATTTTGGACCATGGAATGGGCAGAATTCCCATGGATTGCTAGGCACAGTCCTAATGTGTTGCTCCAGGGACCCAGCCTGGAGGGTGTGTGGCCCAAGACTTTGAGGACAGAAGTCTGAAAACACAAACTCAGCTTAGGTTTGGGGACGTAGGTATGGAGGCCCGATCTACAAACCATGAGAAGAACTCTTCAGGATATGAAGAAAGTGCGAGTCTGAGGCGCTTGCTCAGGCTTTTGTCTCTGGATTTTGTATCAGCGATGGCCGTGGAATGTCGGGGAGGCCTCATGGGCCATGGTCGAATCTTCCTCTCTGAGGATTTGGCCCGATTCCCAATTGCTTTTCGTCAATCTTTGGGATGGGAGGACTCATTTCAGTTTTGTTACCTCAGTTGTCCCACCAAAAGAGGAATTCCAAAGCCAAGCCGTGGGGAAGACTGAAGGGACAACCCGAACTATGGTTCAAAATTGGGGCCTAGGGGCATGGCAAGCCCAATATGCTATCTCTTCATCCAGGCACTGAGTGGCCTTACTTGAGGACTGGGCTCAGCCTGAGCGTCACAATGTGTGTTTGTGACCAATGTGGCCCGCGAACATGGGCGGGGCCTCATGGGCCACACTGGTTTCAACTACACTGAACGTTGGACAACATGGCAACCACAAGGTTTCTTGCCATGGGGAAGGAGTTCTGATTTCTGCATCACCTTCAACCCTGGGCAGTGATTGGAGATATGGCCTAGGTTCTGAAACCTTAAAACCGAGGTTGGGAAGAGATGACGACCTAAGGCCATGGCGGCTTGATGTGCTCAGTGTGCGGCCAGCTGTCTGGGAGGGTCCAGGGGGTCCAGGCTCAGGCTGTGTCAGAAAGGGCATTAGTGCCCTGGCAGCCTATGTATTTGGGGTACAGCCAAGGTCGGTGCAGGTTGATCCTCATTTGGGGTTACTGGGTAGCCCCAGAGGACAATGTTTTTCTTCTGGAGGGCCGGCAGAGTTCTGCATTGTAGTTCTGGATTGCCAAACTGGAGGGCTTGTGGGCCAGTAGTCTGACGACAAAAGTCTGAGAACACAAGCAAGGCTTAGGTTTCTGGGTGAAGCCATGGCAGGCACAATCTCCATACCTGAATCGAGATCTCGTGCATCTGAAGTCAGGGCGAGGATCAGACGATCGCTCAGGTTGGAGTTTCTGACCCTGATGGCCCCTTCATGAATGGGGGGGGCCTCACGAGGCCATGGGTGTTTTCCCACGATGGGAGTTGTGAGAAGCTCCAAACTGCAGAGAGTCTTCTGCAGGACAATTGAGACCAGTTGTTTGGCTCCAGGACAATGATTCTGAGCAGGGTCTAAGGATGGATGGCTGGGTAGCCCACCTCGCATTCCAATTGTCTCCTAGCAACAAGACAGGTTAGATCTCCTGGATCTGTGGGGAGCAACCGAGGACGCTGAGTTGAAATGGACACCCCTGGGGATGGGTCCTCACGTGCTTTTGTGTCTATGGAGACCTTGGAATGAAGCGGTGGCACTGGGGCCCTAAAGGGTTCTCCTAAACAGAGGCTTTGACACAGCTCCAACGTGCAAGTTTCCCATGTGTAGATGAGATGTTTTCTGATGGGTGAGTCAAGAAACAGCTATATGCTGCTTTTGAAATCCAGGCCTCTGAGGAGAGATGCCTGGAAACCAAAGCAATGGATCTGATTAGTGCGCCTAGGGGCCTGTTCTTTCCTTTTTACCTCTGGGGACATCTGTCTATGGGTCTGAGTGCAGGTAGGTGCTCAGTTGGGCTCAGATTGCCCTTGTTTTTCCTGGGAAGCCACCACTATTGAGATGGATCAGGGACTTTGGAGGTTTATCCTATTAGAAGGGTTGTGGCCATTGGAATGGGCACACACAATTTCCTTCAAGAGGGCAAGTACAGTCCTCAGGTTTGGCTCCAGGGGCCTGAGCCTGTAGGTTGTGTAGGCCAGGGCTGTTTGGACAGTTGTCTGAAAACACAAACTCGACTTATGTTTCGGGTCATAGGTATGGCAGGACTGATCTACAGACGATGAGGAGATCTCTTCGGGATTTGAAAGAAGGGCGAGTGTGAGGCTCCTGCTCAAGTTTTTGTCTCTGGATATCGTGTCACTCATGGTCGTGGAATTTCTGGGTGACTTCATGGGAAATGGACGAGTCTTACTCTCTGGGGGTTTGGCCCCGTCCAAAGAGTTTGGGGTCATTCTGTGGGCTGGAAGAAGTCCGTTTTTTTTTGTTGTTGTTGTTGTTTTTTTCTTTTTTAATCTCAGGTGTCCCACCAAATGATGGATTCCAGAGTAGAGCACTGGGGAGGGGCGACTGGACAATCGGAAATCTGGTTAAATATTGGGGCCTTGGGATATGTCAAGCCCATTATGACATCTAATGGTCCAGCAACTGAGAGGACTTACTATAGGACAGGACTCATGATGAGGGTCACAATGTGTGTGTATGCCCTCGTCGCACTCAAGAATCGGCGGGGCCTCAGGGTGAATGCTGGTTTCTCCTACATTGAACGTTGGACAACGTGCCAACCACAAGGGTTCTTGCCATGGGTAAGGAGGAGTTCTGATTTCTGCATCACACTCACCCCTGGGCAGTGATTGGAGATAAGGTCTCGGTTCTGAGCCTGAAAACTGAGGTAGGGAAGACATGATGACCTAAGGCCATGGCGGGTTTTATGTGCTCAGTGTGCGGTCAGCTTTCTGGGTGCTGGTCAGGAGGTCCGGGCTCAGGTTGTGTTCGACAGTGCATTAGTACCCAGGTTAGACTATATAATTTGGGTAAAGTCGAGTGCTGTGTAGGTTTACCCTCATTTAAGGTGCCTGGGCAGCTCATGAGGCAATAATTTTTTTTATAGAGGGCAGGCAGAGTGCTGCATTATGGGTCCGGAATTGCCAAACTTGAGGGCTTCGGGGCCAGGAGTGTGAGGACGGAAGTCTGAGAAGACAAGCTAGACTTGGGTTTCAGGGCGAGGGCACGGCAGGTACCCCCTGCAGATCTGAACCAATATCTCATGCATCTGAAGTCAGGGCGAGGATCAGACGTTGGCTCAGGTTGGAGTTTCTGAGCATGACGGCCCCTTCATGAAGGGAGCGGAATCTCGAGGCCATGGAGGTTTTCCCACGTTGGGAGTTGTGGGATGCCCCCTTCAAGGATTCCTTCTGAGAGACAATTGAGACCTGTTGGACAGCTCCAGGACATCCCATATGGAATGACTCCAGAGCACCGTTCGCGGATGGATGCCTGGGAAGCCCGCTTCGCTCCAATTGTCTCCTAGCAACAGGACAGTTTAGATCTGATTGCTCTGCGGGAGCAACCGGGGTGGCTGAGTTGAAATGGACTTTCCTGAGGATGGGTCCTAATGTGTTTTTGTGTCCATGAGGGCCTTGGAATGGGGCGGTGGCACCGGGATCCTGAAGTACTCTCCTAAGCTTTGGACATGGCTCCCATGCACAGGTTTCCTTCTGGAGACGAGATGAGTTCTGATGGGTGCCTCAGGAAAACCCCTATGCTCGTATTGGAATCAGGTATTTGAGGACACATGCCTGTAACCCAATGCAATGGATCCTATTATGGCCTAGGGTCCTGTCTGGTTCAATCTTCTTCTCTGGAGACATCCATCTATGGTATGAGTGGAGGTCGATTATCAGCTGGTGTCAGACAGCCCATGTTTGTTCCGGGCGACCTACACTATTGGGATGGCCTCAGGGACTTTGGAGGTTTCTGCTAATTTGTACGATTTTGGACCATGGAATGGGCAGAATTCCCATGGATTGCTAGGCACAGTCCTAATGTGTTGCTCCAGGGACCCAGCCTGGAGGGTGTGTGGCCCAAGACTTTGAGGACAGAAGTCTGAAAACACAAACTCAGCTTAGGTTTGGGGACGTAGGTATGGAGGCCCGATCTACAAACCATGAGAAGAACTCTTCAGGATATGAAGAAAGTGCGAGTCTGAGGCGCTTGCTCAGGCTTTTGTCTCTGGATATTTTATCAGCGATGGCCGTGGAATGTCGGGGAGGCCTCATGGGCCATGGTCGAATCTTTCTCTCTGAGGATTTGGCCCGATTCCCAATTGCTTTTCGTCAATCTTTGGGATGGGAGGACTCATTTCAGTTTTGTTACCTCAGGTGTCCCACCAAAAGAGGAATTCCAAAGCCAAGCCGTGGGGAAGACTGAATGGACAACCCGAACTATGGTTCAAAATTGGGGCCTAGGGGCATGGCAAGCCCAATATGCTATCTCTTCATCCAGGCACTGAGTGGCCTTACTTGAGGACTGGGCTCAGCCTGAGCGTCACAATGTGTGTTTGTGACCAATGTGGCCCGCGAGCATGGGCGGGGCCTCATGGGCCACACTGGTTTCAACTACACTGAACGTTGGACAACATGGCAACCACAAGGTTTCTTGCCATGGGGAAGGAGTTCTGATTTCTGCATCACCTTCAACCCTGGGCAGTGATTGGAGATAAGGTCTAGGTTCTGAAACCTTAAAACCGAGGTTGGGAAGAGATGACGACCTAAGGCCACATCGGCTCGATGTGCTCAGTGTGCGGCCAGCTGTCTGGGAGGGTCCAGGGGGTCCAGGCTCAGGCTGTGTCCGAAAGGGCATTAGTGCCCTGGTCAGCCTATGTATTTGGGGTACAGCCAAGGTCGGTGCAGGTTGATCCTCATTTGGGGTTACTGGTTAGCCCCAGAGGACAATGTTTTTCTTCTGGATGGCCGGCAGAGTGCTGCATTGTAGTTCTGGATTGCCAAACTGGAGGGCTTGTGGGCCAGTAGTCTGACGACAAAAGTCTGAGAACACAAGCTAGGCTTAGGTTTCTGGGTGAGGCCATGGCAGGCACAATCTACAGACCTGAATCGAGATCTCGTGCATCTGAAGTCAGGGCGAGGATCAGACGATCGCTCAGGTTGGAGTTTCTGACCCTGTTGTCCCCTTCATGAATGGGGGGGGCATCACGAGGCCATGGGTGTTTTCCCACGATGGGAGTTGTGAGAAGCTCCAAACTGCAGAGAGTCTTCTGCAGGACAATTGAGACCAGTTGTTTGGCTCCAGGACAATGATTCTGAGCAGGGTTCTAAGGATGGATGGCTGGGTAGCCCACCTCGCATTCCAATTGTCTCCTAGCAACAAGACAGGTTAGATCTCCTGGATCTGTGGGGAGCAACCGAGGACGCTGAGTTGAAATGGACACCCCTGGGGATGGGTCCTAACGTGCTTTTGTGTCTATGGAGACCTTGAATGAAGCGGTGGCACTGGGGCCCTAAAGGGTTCTCCTAAACAGAGGCTTTGACACAGCTCCAACGTGCAAGTTTCCCATGTGTAGATGAGATGTTTTCTGATGGGTGAGTCAAGAAACAGCTATATGCTGCTTTTGAAATCCAGGCCTCTGAGGAGAGATGCCTGGAAACCAAAGCAATGGATCTGATTAGTGCCTAGGGGCCTGTTCTTTCCTTCATACCTCTGGGGACATCTGTCTATGGGTCTGAGTGCAGGTAGGTGCTCAGTTGGGCTCAGATTGCCCCTGTATTTCCTGGGAAGCCACCACTATTGAGATGGATCAGGGACTTTGGAGGTTTATCCTATTAGAAGGGTTGTGGCCATTGGAATGGGCACACACAATTCCCTTGGAAAGGGCAAGTACAGTCCTCAGGTTGGCTCCAGGGGCCTGAGCCTGTAGGTTGTGTAGGCCTTGGCTGTTTGGACAGTTGTCTGAAAACACACACCCTCCAGGATAGGGCCCCTGGAACCACACCTCAGGATTGTTCCTGCCCTCTCAAAGGGAATTCTTCATATTCCATTGGCCACAACCATATAAATCAGGAGAAATCTCCAATGTCCCTGGGACCATACCAATATTGTAGGCCGCTTGGTACAAACAGGGGTGATCTGACACTAGCTGAGCAACTAGCTCCACACAGACTCGGAGACAGATGTTCCCAGAGAAGAACATTGAACTGGACAGGCCCCTAGGCCCTAATCAGATCCATTGCTTTGGTTTCCAGGCATCTCTTCTCTGAGGCCTGGTTTCCAATACCAGCCTATGGGGTTTCCAGAGGCCCCTTCAGAGCAAGTCTTGTCTGCACATTGGAAACTTGCTCGTGGAGCTATGTCAGAACCTCAGAGGCCTGGTTTTCAATACCACCATATGGGGGTTTCCTGAGTCATCAGTCAGAACAAATGTCTTCTCCACATGGGAAACTTGCTCTTTCAAGCTGTGTCAAAACCTCCGGCTAGGAAAATCCTTCAGGGCCCCGGTGCCACCACCTCATTCCAAGGTCTCCATGGACACAATCCCACATTAGGACCCATCTGCAGGAGAGTCTATTTCAACTCAGTGCCCTTGGGTGCTCCCCTAGAGCCAGCAGATCGAACCTATCTTGTCACTAGGAGACAATTGGAATGTGAGGCGGGCTGGCTAGGCATCCATCTATAGAAAACTACTCTGAAGTTATTCCATATGGGACCTCCTGGAGCCATCCAACAGGTCACAGCTGTCCTGCAGAAGGAATCCTTGCGCTTTGGAGCACCTCACAACTCCCATCATGGGAAAAGCTCTGTGGCCTCGTTGTGCACCGTCCCCTTCATGAAAGAGCCATCTTGGACAGAAACTCCAACCTGAGCCAACGTCTAATCCTCGCCCTGACTTCAGATGCACGAAATCTTGATTCAACTCTGCAGAGTGTGCCTGCCGAAACCCCGCCCCGAAGCAAAACCTAGCTATTGTTCTCAAACTTCGTCCTCACACTCCGAGCCCACCAGCCCTCCAGTTAGGGAATTCTGGAGAGACACAATGCAGCACTCTGACTGCCCTCCAGAAGAGAAACGTTGTCCTATGGGGCTAACCAGAAACACCAAATGAGGATCAACCTGCATGCCACTTGACTCTACCCCAATTATACAGTTTCGCTTCAGCGTTCATGCCCTGTCTTGCACAGCCTGAGGTCTGAATTCCCAACCGACACCCAGACAGCTGGCTGTACACTGAGCACATCAGACCCGCCATGGCTTTAGGTCATCATCTCTTCCCAACCTTGGTTTTCAGGCTTCAGAACCTAGACCTTATATATACTCACTACCCAGGGGTGAACGTGATGCAGAAATGAAACTCCTTCTTCCTCAAGGCAAGAAACCTTGTGGTTGGCATGTTTTCCAACGTTCAGTGTAGGAGAATCCAGTGTAGCCCATGAGTCCCCGCCCATGCTTGAGAACCGCAATGGGCACAAACACATTGGGACCCTCAGTGTGAGCCCTGTCCTCAAGTAAAGCCTCTCAGGGGCTGGACCAAGAACCCGCATTGCCATCCCTAGTCCCCCAATATTAATGAGAGGTTGAGAGGTCTAGTCACCCCTATTCAGGTCTCTGCTCTGGAACCCCTGAGGAAAAAAATATCGAAGGGTCTCCTCCATCCCCTGAATGAGCCCCAAAACTTGGGATCTGACCAAATCTTAAAAGAGAAAGAATCATCCATGGCCAAAGAGGCCATCCCGTCATTCCATGGCCACCATTGACACAAAATCTAGAGACAAAAGCCTGGAGATATGCCTCACACTTGCCCTTTGTTCATAGCCTGAAAAATTCTCCTCACGGTCTATAGATCAGGCCTGTCATACCTACGTCCCCAAACCTAAGCTGAGTTTGGGTTTTCAGATTTCTGTCCCCACTGTCCTGGCCCACACACCCTCCAGGCTGGGGCCCCTGGAGCCATGCCTCAAGACTGTGCCTGCCTTCTCCAAGCAAATTCTGCCCATTCCATTGACCACAACCCTAAAGATTAGGAGAACACTCCAACGTCCCTGAGGCCATCCCAATAGTGTTGGCCACTCAGGGCAAACAGGGTGATCTGTCCCAAGATGAGCAACTACCTCAACTCAGACCCATAGACAGATAACCCCAGAGAAGAAGATTGAACCGGACAGGCACCTAGGACCTAATCAGATCCATTGCTTTTGATTCCAGGCATCTCTCCTCAGAGGCCTGGTTTCCAATACCAGCATATGTGTTCTTCTGGAGGTACCAGTCTGAACAAATCTCATTTCCACATGGGAAACATGCATTTTGGAGCTGTGTCACAACCTCCAGTTAAGGGAAACCTTCAGGTCCCAGCAGCCAACACCCCATTCCAAGGTCTCCATGGACACAAACCCACATTATGACCCATCCGCAGGCGAGTCCATTTCAACACATCCCCTTTGGTTGCTCCCCAAAAGAAGCAGATCGAACCTGCCTTGTCACTAGGAGACAATAGGAATGTGAGGCGGGCACTCCAGGAATCCATCCTTAGAACCCTGCACTGCCGTGGTTCCGCATGGGACTTCCTGGAGCAATCTGACCGGTCTCGACTGTCCCGTAGAAGGAATCCTTGCCGATTGGAGCAACATACAATGCCAATAGTGGGAAAGTCTCCATAGCCCCATGATACCCCCCACCATCATGAAGGGGCCATCCTGAACAGAAACTTCAACCTGAGCCTACGTCTGATCCTCGCCCTGACATCAGATGCATGAGATTTAGATTTAGCTCTACAGAGTGTGCCTGCCATGATCTTGACCCAAAACCTAAGCCTAGCTTGTGTTCTCACACTTCCTTCCTCACAATTCTGGCCCATAAGCCCTCCAGTGTGAGAATTCCGTCGCCACAATGCAGCACTCTTTCTTCCCTCCAGAAGAAAAACGTTGCCCCTGGGGCTACCCAGAAACGCCAAATGAGGATCAACCTGCATGCCACTCAACTTTACTCCAATTATACAGTCTAAGCTTGGCACTAATGCCCTGTCTGACACAGCCTGAGCCTGGACCTCCTGGATGACACCCAGAAAGGTGGTGTCACACCTAAGGACTGTGCCAGTGCTCTCCAAGGGAACTCTGCCCGTTTCATTTGCCACAACCTTACAGATTAGGAGAAACCTCCAATTCCCAAGACCAGCCCAATAGTGTTGGCCTCCCTCAACAAACATGGGTGATCTGACACAAGCTGAGCAGTGACCTCCATTCTGAATCTTAGACAGAGACACTCAGAGGAGAATATTGAAAAGGACAGGCCCCTAGACCGTAATCAGATCCATTGCTTTGGATTCCAGGCATTGTTCCCCAGATGCTTGGTTTCCAATACCAGGTTGTGGGGGTTTCAGAACAAATCTCGTCTCTACATGGGAAACTTGCTCTTTGGACCTGCATCAAAACCTCAGGTTAGGAGAATTCTTCAGGGCAACAGAGCCACTGCCCCATTCCAGTGATCCATGGACACAAATCCACATCGACTGATCCTCATGAGATTCCATTTCAATTCAGCCCCCTCGGTTGTTCCCCCAGTGACAGCAGATCAAATCCTCCTTTTCACTAGGACACAACTGGAATGCAAGTTGGACTGCCCAGGCATCCATCATTAGAACTGTGCTTTGGAGCATTTCTTATGGGACGTCCTTGATCCATCCAAAAGGTCGTGACTGTCCCGCTGACGGAATCCTTGTGGTTTGGAGCATCACACACTCACAAAGTTGGAAATCTTCCATGGTTTCCTGATGCCCCCCCCACACCTTCATGAAGGGGACATCATGTACAGAAACTCCAACCTAAGCCAACATCTGATCCTCGCCCTGACTTCAGATGCACGAGATCTCATTTCAGGTCTGTAGAATGTGCCTGCCATGTCACCGCTGCGAATTCAAAGCTGAACTTGTGTTCTCAGACTTCTAGCCTAAAACACCTGGCCCACAAGCCCTGAAGTTGGCAATTCTGGAGCCAGAATGCAGCACTCTGCCTGCCCTCCAGAAGAAAATCTTTGCCCTATGGGGCCAACCAGAAACCCCAAATGAGGACCAACCTTCACATCACTCGACTGTACCCCAATAATACAGTCTAGCCTGGGGACTAATGCCCTGCCTGACACAGCCTGAGCCCAGACCTCATGATGGACACAGACATCTGGCCGCACACTAAGTGCATCGGACCCACCATGGCCTTAGGTCGTCATCTCTTACCAACCTCAGTTTTCAGGCTTCAGAATCTAGACCTTATCTCTACTCACTGCCATGCCGTGTACGTGATGCAGAAATCAGAACTCCTCCTACCCCATGACCAGAAACCCTGTGGTTGGCATGTTGTCCAACGTGCAGTGTAGGAGAAACCAGCATGGCCCATGAGGCCTCAGACATGCTTGAGGGCTGCGATGGGCACAAACACACATTAGGATCCTAAGCATGATCCCTGGCCTCAAGTAAAGCCTCTCCGGGGCTTGACCAAGAGCCCACATATGGAGATTACCATGCCCCTACTCCCCAAGCCTTAACCAGTGCTTGAGAAGTCTAGTCACCCCTACTCAGATCTCTTCTCTAGAATCCCTCCTTGGTGGGACACATGAGGTTAAAAAAAAATAGAGAAAGGACTCCTACCGTCCAAAGAATGACCACAAACACTTGGAATTGGGCCAAATTCACAGAGAGAAATACTCGTCCATGGCTGATGAGGCCATCCTGACATTCCACGGCCACCATTGACACAAAATCCGGAGACAAAAACCTGAAAAAGCGCCACACACTTGCCCTTTGTTCAGAGCCCCCAAAATTCTCAAGGTCTGTAGATCGGGCCTGCCATACCTATGTCCCCAAACCTAAGCCACGTTTGTGTTTTCAGACTTCTGTCTCCATTGTCCTGGCCCACACACCCTCAAGGCTTGGCCCCATGGAGCCACACCTCAGGACTGTGCCTACCCTCTCCATGGGAATTCTGCTCATTCCTTTGGCACAACCTGACAGATTAGGAGAAACATCCGAAGTCCCCGAGGCCATCCCAATATTGTAGGATGTCCGGGACAAACAGGGACCATCTGCCACAAGCTGAGCCACTACCTCCAATCAGACCTGTAGATAGATATCCATAGAAAAGAAGATTGAACAGGACAGGCACCTAGGCCCTAAACGGATCCATTGCTTTTGTTTTCACGTATCTCTCCTCAGAGGCCTGGATTCCAATACCAGCACATGGGGGTTTCTGGCGCTACCAATCAGAACAAATTGCATGCCACATGGGAATCATGCTATATGGAACTGTGTCAAAACCTCCAGTTAGGAGAAAATTTCACGTCACTGGAGCCACCGCCCCATTCCAATGTCTCAATGGACACAATCCCACATTATGACCCATCCTCAGGAGAGTCCATTTCAACTCAAACCTGGCGGTTGCTCACCCAGTGCCAGCAGATCAAACCTGCTTTGTCACTAGGAGACAATTGGAATGCGAGTTCGTTGCCCAGGTATCCGTTGTTAGAACTCTGCTCTGGAGAAATTCCTAATGGGGTGTCCTTGATCCATTCAACAGGTCTCAACTGTCCTGCAGAAGGAATCCTTGTGGTTTGCAGCATCACACACTTGCACCGTGGGAAAACCTCCATGGCCTCGTGATGCCTCCACCTTCAGTTGGACCCTAAGCATGAACCCTGGCCTCAAGTAAAGCCTCTCCAGGGCTGGACCAAGAGCCTGCATATGGGACTTGCCATGCCCCTACTCCCCCAATTCTAGCCAGAGCTTGAGAAGTCTAGTCAACCTTATTCAGAGCTCTTTTCTGGAATCCCTTTTTGGTGGGACACATAAGGTAAAAAAAAAAAAAAAACAAAACAAAAAAAACAACAAGATAAAGAAAAAAAAAAGTAAGGACTCCTACCATCCAAAGAATGACCCCAAACACTTGGAATTTGGCCAAATCCACAGAGAGAAATACTCGTCCATGGTCGATGAGGCCAGCCTGACATTCCACAGCCACCATTGACACAAAATCCGGAGACAAAAACCTGAAAAAGCGCCACACACTTGCCCTTTGTTCAGAGCCCCCAAAATTCTAAAGGTCTGTAGATCGGGCCTGCCATACCTATGTCCCCAAACCTAAGCCGAGTTTGTGTTTTCAGACTTCTGTCTCCATTGTCCTCACCCACACACCCTAAAGGCTGGGCCCCATGGAGCCACACCTCTGGACTGTGCCTGCCCTCTCCAAGGGAATTCTGCTCATTCATTTGGCACAACCTGACAGATTAGGAGAATCATCCAAAATCTCTGAGGCCATCCCAATAGTGTAGAATGTCCTGGACATACAGGGACCCTCTGGCACAAGCTGAGCCACTACCTCCAATCAGAACCTTAGACAGATATCCATAGAAAAGAATATTGAACAAGACAGGCACCTAGACCCTAATTGGATCCATTGCTTTTGTTTTCAGGCATCTCTCCTCAGAGGCCTGGATTCCAATACCAGCATAAGGGAGTTTCCAGAGCTACCTATCAGAAAAAATCTCGTCTCCACATGGGAATCTTGCTCTATGGAGCTGTGTCATAACCTCCATTTAGGAGAAAACTTCAGGTCACTGGAGCCACCGCCCCATTTGAATATCTCCATGGACACAATCCCAAATTATGACCCATCCTCAGGAGAGTCCATTTCAACTAAACCCCCTCGGTTGCTACCCCAGAGCCAGCAGATTGAACCTGCCTTGTCGCTAGGAGACAATTGAAATGCGAGTTGGGCTCTTCAGGCATCCATCCTTAGAACCCTGCTCTTGCGTCGTTCCTTATGGGACATCCTTGAGCCATCCAACAGGTCTCGACTGTCCCACAGGAGTCCTTGTGCATGGACCACCTAACAACTCATATCATGGAAAGCTTCCAAGGTCACATGATGCCCCCAATCTTCATGAAGGCAGATCATGGAAAGAAACTCCAACCTGAGCCAACAGCTGATCTTCGCCTTGACTTCAGATGCACGAGATCTTGATTCAGCTCTTCAGAGTGTACCTGTTGTGCCCTCACCCCAAAACCTAAGCGTAGCTAGTGTTCTCCGACTTCCGTACTCACTCTCCTGGACCACACGCCCTCTATTTTGGGATTTCCGATGACACAGTGCTGCACTCTGCCTGCCCTCTAGAAGAAAAATATTGCCCTATGGGTCTACCCAGAAACCTCAAATGAGGATGAACCTGCACGTCACTCAACTGTACGCCAATTATATAGTCTAGCCTGTGCACGAATACCCTGTCTGACAGAACCTGAGGCCTGAATTCCCAACCGACACCCAGACAGCTTGCAGTACACGGAGAACATCTGAACCACCATGGCCTTAGGTCGCCATCTCTTTCCAACTTCGGTTTTCAGGCTACAGAATCCTAGACCTTATCTCTACTCACTTCCCATGGGTGAACGTGATGCAGAAATCAGAACTCCTCCTTCCCTCTCGCCAGAATCTTGTGGTTGGCATCTTGTCCAACGTTCAGTGTAGGACCCCTGTAGGGCCTACAGGGGTAGTAGTAGGGCCCCTGAGGGTAGTGTAGGGTCCCTGAGGCCCTGCCTATGCTTAAGAGCTGCGGTGGGCTCAAACACACATTGGGACCCTCAGTTTGAGCCCTGTCCTCAAGTAAAGCCTCTCAGTGGCTGGACCATGAGCCCGCATATGGGGCCTGCCATGCCCCAAGTCACCCAATCTTAACCAGAGGTAGAGACATCTAGTCACCCCTACTCAGGGCTCTGCTCTGGAATCCCTCTTTGGTGGGACATTTGAGGTAAATAAACACAGAAAGGACTCCTCCCACTCACAGAATGACCCCAATCACTTGGGATTGGGCCATCCCAAGTGATTGGGGTCCAGAGAGAAAGACTCGTCCATGGCCCATAAGGCCAGCCCGACATTCCACGGCCACTATTGACACAAAATCCAGAGACATAAGCTTCAGCAAGCGTTCACACTCACCCTTAGGTCATAGCCCAAAAAATTCTCCTCATAGTCTGTAGATTGGGCCTGCCATGCCTACGTCCCCAAACCTAAGCCAAGTTTGTGTTTTTAGACTTCTATCCTGACATCCCTGTCCCACACACCCTCCAGACTGAGGCCCCTGGAGCCACACCTCAGGACTGTGCCTGCCCTCTCCAAGGAAATTCTTCCCATTCCATTGGCCACAACCCTACAGATAAGGAGAAACATCCAAAGTCCCAGAGGCCATTCCAATAGTGTAGGCCACCCAGGACAAAGAGGGGCGATCTCTCACAAGCTGAGCAATGACGTCAACTCACCCGTAGACAGATAACCCAAGAGAAGAAGATTAAACTGGACTGGCCTCTAGAATGTAATTGGTTCCATTGCTTTTTTTTCTAAGCATCTCTCCTCAGAGGCCTGTTTTTCAATACCAGCATATGGGGGATTCCAGAGATACCAATCAGAACAAATCTTGTCTTCACATGGGAAACTTATCCTTTGGAGCTCTGTAAAAGCCTCCAGTTAGGAGAAACCTTCAGGTAGCCGGAGCAACCGCCCTATTCCAAGGTCTCCATGGACACATACCCGCATTATGACCATTCGGCAGGAGAGTACATTTCAACTCAGCCCCGTCTATTACACCCCCAGAGGCAGAATATCAAACCTGCCTTGTCGCTAGGAGACAACTGGAATGCAAAGCAGACTCTCTAGGCATCCATCCATGGAATCCTGCTCTGGCGCCGCCCATATGGGATGTCCTGGAGCCTTCCAACAGGTCTTGACTGTCCCACAGAAGGAATCCTTGCAGATTGGAGCATCTCACAACTCCTATCGTGGGAAAACCTACATGGCCTCATGAGATGCTCCCCTTTATAATGGGGCCATCATGGACAGAAACTCCAACCTGAGCCAACTTCTGATGCATTGCTTTGGTTTCTAGGTATCTCTCCTCAGGGGCCTGGATTCCAATATCAGAATATGGGGGTTTCCTAAGAAAACAATCAGAACAGATCTCATCTCCACATGGGAAACTTGCTCTGAGGAGCTGTGTCAATACCTCAGGTTAGGAGGATCCTTCAGGGCGCTGGCACCATGGCCCAATCCCAAGGTCTCCAAGGACACAAACTTACATTATGAACCATTCTCAGGAGAGTCCATTTCAAATCAGCCCCCTCGGCTGCTCACCCAGAGCCAGCAGATCAAACCTTCCTTGTCACTAGGAGACAGTTAGAATGGGAGGCGGGCTGCCCAGGCATCCATCCTTAGAACCCTGCTCTGGAGAACTTCTTTATGGGACGTCTTGATTCCAACCAACCTGTCTTGACTGTCTCGCAGAATGAATCCTTGTGGTTTGAAGCATCACACAATAACACTGTGAGAAAACCTCCATTTCCTCATGATGCCCCACACCTTCATAAATGGGCCATCATGGACAGAAACTCCATCCTAAGCCAAAGTCTGATCCTCGCCCTGAATTCAGAAGCATGAGATCTTGATTCAGCACTTGAGAGAGTGCCTGCTGGGCCCTCGCCTTGAAACCTAAGCCTATCTTGTGTTCTCAGACTTCCGTCCTCAGAATCCTGGCCACACCCCTCCAGTTTGGAAATTCTGGAGACACAATGCAGCACTCTGCCTGGCCTCCAGAAGAAAAATGTTGCCCTATAGGGCTAACCAAAAACGCCAAATGAGTAACAACCTGCATGCCACTCGACCATACCCCAATTATACAGTCTAGCCTGTGCACTAAAGCCCTGTGTGACACAGCCTGAGGGCAGACCTCCAGTCCAACACCAGGACAGCTGTCCGTACACTGAGCATATCATACCCACAATGGCTTTAGGCCATCATCTCTACCCAACCTCAATTTTCACCTTCAGAACCTAGACCTTATCTACACTCACTGCTCAGGAGTGAACGTGATGCAAGAATCAGAACTTCTCCTTCGCCATGGCAAGAAACCTTGTGGTTGGCATGTTGTCCAACGTTCATTGTAGGAGAAAGCAGCATGGAATATGAGGTCCCACCTATACCTGAGGGCCACAATTTGCACAAACACATATTGTGACCCTCAGCGTGAGCCCTATCCTCATGTGAAGCCTCTTAGTGACTGGAACAACAGCCCACATATGGGGCTTGCCAAGCCCCTAGTCACCCAATCTCAACCAGAGTTCGAGATGTCTAGTCACCCGACTCAGGGCTCTGCTCTGGAATCCCTCTTTGGTGGGACACCTGAAGTAAAAAATAAAAAAAAAATACAGAAAGGACTTTTCCCATCCACAGAATGATTCCAACCCCTTGGGATCAGGCCAAA
Organism: Mustela nivalis; assembly: GCF_964662115.1. Classification (NCBI taxonomy): domain Eukaryota; kingdom Metazoa; phylum Chordata; class Mammalia; order Carnivora; family Mustelidae; genus Mustela; species Mustela nivalis. The sequence continues at coordinate 316,502 of NW_028136551.1, forward strand.
TCACCAGAGAAAGAATTGTCCATGGCCCTTGAGGACACCCCGATATTCCACGGCCACCGTTGACACAAAATCCAGAGACAAAAGCCTGAGCAAGCGCCACATACTCGCCCTTTGTTCATAGCCCGGAAAATTCTCATGGTCTGTAGATCGAGCCTTCATACATACATCCCCAAACATAAGCTGAGTTTGTGTTTTCAGACTTCTGTCCCCACAGTCCTGGCCCACACACCATCCAAGCTGGGGCCCCTGGAGCCACACCTCAGGACTGTGGCTTCCTCTCCAGGGGAATTCTGCCATTTCCATTGGCCACAACCTTATAGATTAGGAGAAACCTCCAAACTCCTTGAGGCCATCTGAATAGTGTTGGCTGCCCAGGACAAACAGGGATGATCTTTCACAAGTTAGGAAACTACCTCCACTCAGACCCAGAGACAGATATCCCCATAGAATAAGATTGAACTGGACAGGCACTTAGGCCCTAATCAGATCCATTGCTTTTGTTTCCAGGCATCTCTCCTCAGAGGCCTGGTTTCCAATACCAGCATAGGGGGATTACTGAGGCACTCATCAGAAAAATCTCGTCTCCACATAGGAAATGTACTCTTTGGAGCTCTATAAAAACCTCTGTTTAGGAGTATCTTTCAGGGCCCCGGATCAAGCGCCCCATTCCAAGGTCTCCATGGACTTAAACCCACATTATGATCTATCCTCGGGAGCGTCCATGTCAACTCAACTCCCTTGGTTTCTCCCCCAGGGCCTGCAGATCAAACCTGCCTTGTCGCTAGGAGACAACTAGAATGGGAGGTGGGCTGCCTAGGCATCAATCCTTAGAACCCTACTCTGGAGTCATTCCATATGGGACATCCTAGAGCCATCCAACAGGTCTCAAGTGTCCCACAGAAGGAATCTTTGCAGTCTGGAGCATCTCAGAACTCCCATTGTGGGAAAATCTACATGGCCTCTTGAGACGCTCCACTTTATAAAGTGGCCATCATGGACAGAAACTCCAACCTGAGCAAACGTCTGATATTCGCCCTGACTTCAGGTGCATGAGATCATGATTCAGCTCTGCAGAGTGTGCCTTCTGTGCCCTCACCCCAAAAACTAAGCCTAGCTTGTGTTCTCAGACTACAGTCCTCACACCCCTGGCCCAAAAGCCCTACAGTTTGGCAATACTGGGGCCACAATGCAGCACTCTGCCTGCCCTCCCAGAGAAAAAACGTTGCCTTATGGAACTACCTAGAGACCCGAATGAGGATCAATTGAACGCCACTCGACTGCACCCCAAATATACAGTCTATCCTGTCTAATGCCTTGTCTGACACAGCATGAGCCCACACCTCCAGACCTACGCTCAACAGTTGGCCGCACACTGAGCTCATTGGACCCAACAGGTCCTTAGGTCTTCATCTATTCCCAACCTCGGTTTTCGGGTTTCAGAACCTAGACCTAAACTCCAATCACTGTCCAGGGGTTAACGTGATGCAGAAGTCACAACTCTTCCTTCGCCATGGCCAGAAACCTTGTGGTTGGCATATTCTCCAACGTTCAGTGTCGGAGAATCCAGCGTGGCTTATGAGGCCCTTCCCATGCTTGAGGGCCTTGCTGGCACAAATAGGCATTGTGACCCTCAGCATGAGCCCTGACCTCAATGAAGGACTCTCAGTGTCTGAATCAAGAGCCCACATATTGGACTTGCCATGCCCCTAGGCCCCCAAACTAAAACAGAGGTGGGGTTGTCCAGTTGTCCCTCCCGAGGACTCTGCTCTGGAATCCCTCCTTTATTGGGACACATGAAGTACAAAAAATAAAATAAAATAAAAGAAAAAACAGAAAGGACTCCTCCCATCCCACAGAACATACCCAAACTCTTGGGATTGGGTCAAATCCTCAGAGAAGGAAAGCCGTCCACAACCCATGAGGCCACGCCAGCATTCCACCCACATTGTTGACACAAATCCAGAGACAAAATCTGAGCAAGCACCTCAAACTCACACTTTTTCATATCCTGAAGTGTTATCACGGTCTGTAGATTGGGCGTGCCATAACTATGTCCCCAATCCTAAGCGGAGTTTGTGTTTTCAGATTTTTGCTCCACAGGCCTGGCCCACACACCCTCAAGGTTGGGCCCCTAGAGCCAAACTCAGAACTTTGCCTACCCTCTCCAGGGGATTTCTGCCCATTCCATTGACCACAACCCTATAGATTAGGAGAAACTCCAAAGTCCCGAGGCCATTCCAATATTATAGGTCGCCCAGGACAAACAGGGGCGATCTGACACAATCTGAGCAACTACCTCACCTCAGATACTTAGACACGTATCCCCAGCAAAGAGATTGAACCGGACAGGCACCTAGGCTCTAATCATATCCATTGCTTTTGTTTCCAGTCATCTCTCCTCAGAGGCCTGGTTTCCAATACCAGCATATGGGAGATTCCTTAGGCACGCATCAAAACAATTCTCTTCTCTACATAGGAAACATACTTTTTAGAGCTCCATCAAAACCTCCGGTTATGAACATCCCACAAGGACCCGGATCAAGACCCCATTCCAAGGTCTCCATGGACACAAATGCACATTATGACCCATCCTCAACTCACCCATTTCAACACACCCGATTCGGTTGCTCCACTAGATCAGGCAGATCGAACTTGCCTTGGCTCTATGAGACACCTGGAATGGGAGGCAGGCTGCCCAGGCATCCATCCTTAGAACCCTGCTCTGGATAACTTCCTTATGGGATGTCCGGGAGCCATCCAACAGGTCTCGACTGTCCCACAGAAGGAATCATTGCGGTTTGGAGCATCTCACAATTCCCATCGTGGGAAAACCTCCATGTCCTCGTGACACCCTCCCCTTCATGAAGGGGCCGTCATGGACAGAAACTCCGACCTAAGCCAACGTCTGATCCTAGCTCTGTCTTCAGGTATACAGGATCTCGAATCATCTCTGCAGAGGGTGCCTGCCGTCCCTTCACCCCGAAATCTAAGTCTGGCTTGTGTTCTCAGAATTTTTTCCTCACACTCCGGGCCCACAAGCCTTCCAGTTTGGGAATTCTGGAGCCAGTATGTGACACTGTGTCTTCCCTCCAGAAGAAAAACGTTGCTTTCTGGGGCTACCCATGAATCACAAATGAGTACCATCCTGCACGAAACTCGACTGCACCCCAATGAAACAGTCAAGCCTGGGCACTAATTCCCTGTCTGCCACAGCCTGAGCCTGCACCTCCCAACCCACACTCAACAGCTGGCCAAACACTGAGCACATTAGACACACCATGGCCTTAGGGCTTCATCTCTTCCCAACCTCAGTTTTCAGGCTTCAGAACCTAGACCTTAAATCCAATCACAGTCCAGGAGTGAAAGTGTTGCAGAAATTACAACTCCTTCTTCCCATGGCCAGAAAACTTGTGGTTGCCATATTGTGCAACGTTCAGTGTAGGAGAAACCAGCATTGTACATTAGGCCACGCCCTGACTTGAGGGGCTCCTTGGGCACAAAAACACATTGTGAAACTCAGTGTGAGACCTATCCTCAAGGAAGGCCTCTCAGTGTCTGGACCAAGAGCCCAAATATGGGGTTTGCCATGTTCTTAGGTCCCAATGTTAACCAGAGGTCTGGTTGTCCAGTCGCCCCTCCCCAGGACTCTGCTCTGGAATGCTTCTTTTGGTGGTCCACCTGAGGTAAAAAAAAAAAAAAAAAAAAAACAGAAAGACCTCCTCCCTACGACAGAATGACCCCAAACTCTTGGGATCGGGTCAAATCCCAAGAAAGGGAGCCTCATCGATGGCCCATGAGGACACCCCGACATTCCATGGCAATCGGTGACACATTTGCAGAAAAAAAAAAAAAAGCATGAGCAAGCACCTCACATTCGCCCTTTGTTCATATCCCGAAAAGTTCTCCTCACGGTCTATAGATAGGGCCGGCCATACCTACATCCTCCAACCTAAGTGGAGTTTGTGTTTTCAGACTTTTATCCAAATAGCCCTGGACCACACATGCTCCACACTTGGGTCCCTGGAGCCACACCTCACCACTGTGCTTCCCTTTCAAGGGAATTCTTCCCATTCCATTGGCCACAACCTTGCAAATTAGGAAAAACCTCAAAAGTCACCGAGGCCATCCCAATAGTTTAGGCCACCCGGGACAAACAGGGGTGATCTCAATCCAGCTGAGCAACTACCTCCACTCAGACAACAGATGTCCCCAGAGAAAAATATTGATCCGGACCGGCCCCTAGGCCCTAATCAGATACATTGCTTTGGTTTCCAGGCATCTCTCCTCAGAGGCCTCGTTTCCAATACCAGCATATGGTGGTTTCCTGAGGCACCAATAAGAACAAATCTCGTCTCCCCATGGAAAACTTGCTCATTGGAGCTTTGTCATAACCTCTGGTTAGGAGTAACTTTCAGGGCCCTGGTGCCACTGCCCCATACCAAGGTCTCCATGGACTCAAACCAACATTAAGACCATCCTCAGGAAAGTCCATTCAACTCAGCCCCCTCTTTTGCTACCCCAAGCCAGCAGATCAAACGTTTCTTGTTGCTAGGAGACAATTGGAATGTGAGGCTGCTGCCCTGGCATCCATACGTAGAACCCTGTTCTGGAAAAATACCTTATAAGACGTCCTGGAGCCATCCAACAAATCTTAATTGTCCCACAGAAGGAATCCTTGTGGTTTGGAGCATCTCACAACTCCAATAGTGGCAAAACCCCCATGGCTTCATAATCCCCCCTCTCTTGAAGGGGCCAACATGGACAGAAACTCAAACCTGAGCCAAAGTCTGATCCTCGACCTAACTTCAGACGCATGAGATCTCAATTCAGCTCTGCAGAGTGTGCCTGCCATGCCCTTGCCCCGAAACCTAAGCCTAGCTTGTGTTCTCAGCTTCCGTCCTCACTCTCCTGGCCCACAAGCCCTCCAGTTTGGGAATTCCGAAGCCACAATGCAGCACTCTGCCTGCCCTCCAGAAGAAAAACTTTGCCCTATGCTGCTAATAAGAAACCCAAAATGATTTTCTAATGCATGTCACTCGATGGTAAAGCAATTATACAGCCTACCCTGTATACTAATGCCCTGTCTGGCACAGCCTGAGACAAGACATCCCAAACGACACCCAGACAGCTGGCCCCAACCTGGACACATAGGACCCGCTATTGCTGTAGGTCGTCATCTCTTCCCAACCTCAGTTTTCAGGCTTCAGAACCTAGACCTTAAATCCAATCACAGTCCAGGTGTGAAAGTGTTGCAGAAATTAGAACTCCTTCTTCCCCATGGCCAGAAAACTTGTGGTTGCCATATTGTGCAACGTTCAGTGTAGGAGAAACCAGCATGGTACATTAGGCCACGCCCTGACTTGAGGGTCTCCTTGGGCACAAAAACACATTGTGAAACTCAGTGTGAGACCTATCCTCAAGGAAGGCCTCTCAGTGTCTGGACCAAGAGCCCACATATGGGGCTTGCCATGTTCTTAGGTCCCAATGTTAAACAGAGGTCTGGTTGTCCAGTCGCCCCTCCCCAGGACTCTGCTCTTGAATCCCTCTTTTGGTGGTCCACCTTAGGTAAAAAAAAATAATAATAATAAAAAAATAAACAAAAAAACAAGAAAGGCCTCCTCCCTTCCCACAGAATGACCCCAAACTCTTGGGATCGGTTTAAATACCCAGAAAGGGAGCCTCATCGATGGCCCATGAGGACACCCGACATTTCATGGCAATCGGTGACACATTTCCAAAAAAAAAAAAAAGCATGAGCAAGCACCTCACATTCGCCCTTTGTTCATATGCCGAAGAGTTCTCCTCACGGTCCATACATACATCCTCCAACCTAAGTGGAGTTTGTGTTTTCAGACTTTTGTCCAAATAGCCCTGGACCACACACGCTCCACACTTGGGTTCCTGGAGCCACACCTCAGGACTGTGCTTCCCTTTCAAGGGAATTCTTCCCATTCCATTGGCCACAACTTTGCAAATTAGAAAAAACCTCCAAAGTCACCGAGGCCATCCCAATAGTGTAGGCCGCCCAGGACAAACAGGGGTGATCTAAAACCAGCGCAGCAACTACCTGCACTCAGACAACAGATGTCCCCAGAGAAAAATATTGAACCGGACAGGCCCCTAGGCCCTAATCAGATCCATTGCTTTGGTTTCCAGGCATCTCTCCTCAGAGGCCTCGTTTCCAATACCAGCATATGGTGGTTTCCTGAGGCACCATTAAGAACAAATCTCGTCTCCCCATGGAAAACTTGCTCATTGGAGCTTTGTCATAACCTCTGGTTAGGAGAATCCTTCAGGGCCCTGGTGCCACTGCCCCATACCAAGTTCTTCATGGACTCAAACCAACATTAAGACCATCCTCAGGAAAGTCCTTTTCAACTCAGCCCCCTCTGTTGCTACCCCAAGCCAGCAGATCAAACGTTTCTTGTTGCTAGGAGACAATTGGAATATGAGGCTGCTGCCCAGGCATCCATACGTAGAACACTGTTCTGGAAAAATACCTTCTAAGACGTCCTGGAGCCATCCAACAAATCTTAATTGTCCCACAGAAGGAATCCTTGCGGTTTGGAGCATCTCACAACTCCAATAGTGGCAAAACCCCCATGGCCTCATAATACCCCCTCTTCTTGAAGGGGCCAACATGGACAGAAACTCAAACCTGAGGTAAGTCTGAACCTCGACTGACTTCAGACGCATGGGATCTCAATTCAGCTCTGCAGTGTGTGCCTGCCATATCCTTGCCCCAAAACCTAAGCCTAGCTTGGGTTCTCAGACTTCCGTCCTCACTCTCCTGGCCCACAAGCCCTCCAGTTTGGGAATTCTGAAGCCACAATGCAGCACTCTGCCTGCCCTCCAGAAGAAAAACTTTGCCCTATGCTGCTAATAAGAAAGCCCAAATGATTTTCTAATGCATGTCACTCGATGGTAAAGCAATTATACAGCCCACCCTGTATACTAATGCCCTGTATGGCACAGCCTGAGACAAGACATCCCAAACGACACCCAGACAGCTGGCCCCAACCTGGACACATTGGACCCGCTATGGCTGTAGGTCGTCATCTCTTCCCAACCTCGGTTTTCAGGCTTCAGAACCTAGACCTTATCTCCAATCACTGCCCAGGGGTGAACGTGATGCAGAAATTAGAATTCCTCCTTCCCCATGGCCAGAAACCTTGTGGTTGGCATGTTGTCCAACGTTCAATGTGGGAAAACCTGCATTGTCCGAAAGGCCACGCCAGTGCTTGAGGGCCGCCTAGGGCACAGACATGCATTGTGACCTGCAGCGTGAGTCCCGTATTAAAGTAACGCCTCTCAGTGGCTGGACCAAGATCCTGCATATGGGGCTTGTCATATCCATAGGCCCCCAGGCTTAACCAGAGGGCGAGTATTCCAGTTGTCAGTACCCACTGCTATGCTCTAGAATCCCTCTACTGGGGGGACACATGAAGCAGAAAACAGGACACTTCCCTTCCCACAGAATGACCCCAAACTCTTGGGGGCTGGACAAACTACCAGAGAGGGAGACTTCTACGACCCATGAGGCAACTCCTACATTAAACGGCCATTGTGGACAAAACATCCAGAGACAAAAGCCTGAGCGACTGCCTCCCTCTCACCCTTCTTTCATATCCAGAGGAGCTCCCCTCATGGACTGTAGATCAGGCCTGCCGTAACCTCGGCCCCAAACCTGAGCTGAGTTAGGGTTTTTGGATGTCTGTCTGCACAGCCATGGCCCACACAGCCTCCAGGCTGGGGTCTCTGGAGCCACACCACAGAACTGTGCCTGCTCTCTCCTAAGAAACTGCCCATTCCATTGGCCACAACTCTACAAAATAGTAGAAACCTCAAGGTCCCCAAGGACATCCCACTACCGCAAGCCGCACTGGACAAATAGGGGCATTATGACACAAGCTGAGCAACTACTACCTCCATGCAGACACACAGACAGATATCCGCAGAGACAGAAGATTGAACCAGACAGGCCCCTAGGCCCTATTATGAACTCTTGCTTTGGTGTCCAGGTATCACTCCTCAGAGGCCTGGGTTCGAAGACCAGCATATGGGGCTTTCCTGAGGCACCAGACAGAAGACCTCTCATCTCCACATGGGAAGCTTCGTTGTTGGAGTTGTGTCAAGCCCTTCGGGTTGGAGAATCCTGCAGAGTCCCTTAGCTACTGCCACATTCCAAGGTCTCCATGGCCACCAACCCACATTATGACTCATCCTCAGGAGAGTCCATTTAAACTCAGCCTTCTGGGTAGCTCACCCAAGAGCCCGCAGATTGAGCGTGCCTTGTCTCCCCCAGGCAATGGGAAGGTGAGTTGGCGTGTCTCGGCATCCATGCTTAGGCCCCTGCTCTCGAGTCTTTCTGTATGGGGCATCCTGGAACCATCCAATAGGACTCGACTGTCCTGAAGAAGGAAACTTTGAAGTTTGGAGCAGCTCACAACTCCCAGCGTAGGGAAACCTCCCTGGCCTCATGACGCCCCCACCCCCTTCAGGAATGGGCCGTCATGGACACAAACTCCAGCTTGAGGCAACATATGATACTCGCCCTGACCTCACCTGCAGGAGATCTCGATTCAGCCTCTGCAGAGTGGGCCTGCCATGCTCTTGGCCCCAAAACTCGTGCTAGCTTGTGTTTTCAGACTTCCTTCCTCACAATCCTGGCCACACCCCTCCAGTTTGGCAATTCAGGAGACACAATGCAGCACTCTGCCTGCCCTCCAGAAGAAAAATGTTGCCCTATAGAGCTAACCAGAAACGCCAAATGAGTAACAACCTGCATGCCACTCGACCATACCCCAATTATACAGTCTAGCCTGTGCACTAAAGCCCTGTCTGACACAGCCTGAGGGCAGACCTCCAGTCCAACACCCAGAAAGCTAGCCGTACACAGAGCATATCACACCCACAATGGCTTTAGGCCATCACCTCTACCCAACCTCAGTTTTTACCTTCAGAACCTAGACCTTATCTCCACTCACTGCTCAGGAGTGAACGTGATGCAAGAATCAGAACTTCTCCTTCGCCTTGGCAAGAAACCTAGTGGTTGGCATGTTGTCCAATGTTCATTGAAGAGAAAGCAGCATGGACTATGAGGCCCCACCTATCCCTGAGGGCCACAATGTGCACAAACACACATTGTGACCCTCAGCGTGAGCCCTATGCTCATGTAAAGCCTCTTAGTGACTGGAACAACAGCCCACATATGGGGCTTGCCAAGCCCCTAGTCCCCCAATCTCAACCAGAGTTCGAGATGTCTAGTCACCCCTACTTAGGGCTCTACTCGGGAATCCCTCGTTGATGGGACACCTGAGGTAAAAATAAAAAATACAGAAAGGACTCTTCCAATCCACAGAATGATCCCAACCCCTTGGGATCAGGCCAAATCACCAGAGAAAGAATTGTCCATGGCCCTTGAGGACACCCCGACATTCCACGGCCACCGTTGACACAAAATCCAGAGACAAAAGCCTGAGCAAGTGCCACATACTCGCCCTTTGTTCATAGCCCGGAAAATTCTCACGGTCTGTAGATCGAGCCGTCATACATACATCCCCAAACCTAAGCTGAGTTTGTGTTTTCAGACTTCTGTCCCCACAGTCCTGGCCCACACACCATCCAAGCTGGGGCCCCTGGAGCCACACCTCAGGACACTGGCTTCCCTCTCCAGGGGAATACTGCCATTTCCATTGGCCACAACCCTATAGGTAGGAGAATCCGCCAAACTCCCCCAGGCCATCCGAATAGTGTTGGCTGCCCAGGACTAACAGGGATGATCTTTCACAAGTTAGGAAACTACCTCCACTCAGACCCAGAGACAGATATCCTCATAGAATAAGACTGAACTGGACAGGCACTTAGGCCCTAATCAGATCCATTGATTTGATTCCAGTCATCTCTCCTCAGAGGCCTGGTTTCCAATACCAGCATATGGGAGATTCCTTAGGCACTCATCAAAACAATTCTCTTCTCCACATAGGAAACATACTCTTTAGAGCTCCATCAAAACCTCCGGTTATGAACATCCCTCAAGGCCCCGGTTCAAGCACCCCATTCCAAGGTCTACATGGACACAAATGCACATTATGACCCATCCTCAACTCACCCATTTCAACACACCCGCCTCGGTTGCTCCCGTAGATCCAGGAGATCGAACTTGCCTTGGCTCTATGAGACACCTGGAATGGGAGGCAGGCTGGCCAGGCATCCATCCTTAGAACCCTGCTCTGGATAACTTCCTTATGGGATGTCCGGGAGCCATCCAACAGGTCTCGACTGTCCCACAGAAGGAATCATTGCGGTTTGGAGCATCTCACAATTCCCATCGTGGGAAAACCTCCATGTCCTCGTGACACCCTCCCCTTCATAAAGGGGCCGTCATGGACAGAAACTCCGACCTAAGCCAACGTCTGATCCTAGCTCTGTCTTCAGGTATACAGGATCCCGAATCATCTCTGCAGAGGGTGCCTGCCGTCCCCTCACCCCGAAATCTAAGTCTGGCTTGTGTTCTCAGAATTTTTTCCTCACACTCCTGGCCCACAAGCCTTCCAGTTTGGGAATTCTGGAGCCACTATGTGGCACTGTGTCTTCCCTCCAGAAGAAAAACGTTGCCCTCTGGGGCTAACCATGAACCACAAATGAGTACCATCCTGCACGAAACTCGACTGCACCCCAATGATACAGTCTAGCCTGGGCACTAATTCCCTGTCTGCCACAGCCTGAGCCTGCACCTCCCAACCAACACTCAACAGCTGGCCGAACACTGAGCACATCAGCCACACCATGGCCTTAGGTCTTCATCTCTTCCCAACCTCAGTTTTCAGGCTTCAGAACATAGACCTTAAATCCAATCACAGTCCAGGAGTGAAAGTGTTGCAGAAATTAGAACTCCATCTTCCCCATGGCCAGAAAACTTGTGGTAGCCCTATTGTGCAACGTTCAGTGTAGGAGAAACCAGCATGGTACATTAGGCCACGCCCTGACTTGAGGGTCTCCTTGGGCACAAAAACACATTGTGAAACTCAGTGTGAGACCTATCCTCAAGGAAGGCCTCTCAGTGTCTGGACCAAGACCCACATATGGGGCTTGCCATGTTCTTAGGTCCCAATGTTAACCAGAGGTCTGATTGTCCAGTTGGCCCCACCCACGACTCTGCTCTGGAATCCCTCTTTTGGTGGTCCACCTGAGGTAAAAATAAATAAATAAATAAATAAATAAATAAATAAATAAATATATAAACAAAAAAAAAACAAAAACAAAGGGGCTTCCTCCCTTCCCACAGAATGACCCCAAACTCTTGGGATCAGGTCAAATCCCCAGAAAGGTAGCCTCATCGATGGCTCATGAGGACCCCCCGACATTCCATGGAAATCGGTGACACATTTCCAGAAAAAAAAAAAAAAAAAAGCATGAGCAAGCACCTCACATTCGCCCTTTGTTCATATGCCGAAGATTTCTCCTCACGGTCTATAGATCGGGCCGGCCATACCTACAACCCCCAACCTAAGTGGAGTTTGTGTTTTCAGACTTTTGTCCAAATAGCCCTGGACCACACACGCTCCACACTTGGGTCCCTGGAGCCACACCTCACCACTGTGCTTCCCTTTCAAGGGAATTCTTCCCATTCCATTGGCCACAACCTTGCAAATGAGGAAAAACCTCCAAAGTCACCGAGGCCATCCCAATAGTGTAGGCCGCCCAGGACAAACAGGGGTGATCTCAATCCAGCTGAGCAACTACCTGCACTCAGACAACAGATGTCCCCAGAGAAGAATATTGAACCGCACAGGCCCCTAGGCCCTAATCAGATCCATTGCTTTGGTTTTCAGGCATCTCTCCTCAGAGGCCTCATTTCCAATACCAGCATATGGTGGTTTCCTGAGGCACCAATAAGAACAAATCTCGTCTCCCCATGGAAAACTTGCTCATTGGAGCTTTGTCATAACCTCTGGTTAGGAGTAACTTTCAGGGCCCTGGTGCCACTGCCCCATACCAAGGTCTCCATGGACTCAAACCAACATTAAGACCATCCTCAGGAAAGTCCATTCAACTCAGCCCCCTCTTTTGCTACCCCAAGCCAGCAGATCAAACGTTTCTTGTTGCTAGGAGACAATTGGAATGTGAGGCTGCTGCCCTGGCATCCATACGTAGAACCCTGTTCTGGAAAAATACCTTATAAGACGTCCTGGAGCCATCCAACAAATCTTAATTGTCCCACAGAAGGAATCCTTGTGGTTTGGAGCATCTCACAACTCCAATAGTGGCAAAACCCCCATGGCTTCATAATCCCCCCTCTCTTGAAGGGGCCAACATGGACAGAAACTCAAACCTGAGCCAAAGTCTGATCCTCGACCTGACTTCAGACGCATGAGATCTCAATTCAGCTCTGCAGAGTGTGCCTGCCATGCCCTTGCCCCGAAACCTAAGCCTAGCTTGTGTTCTCAGCTTCAGTCCTCACTCTCCTGGCCCACAAGCCCTCCAGTTTGGGAATTCCGAAGCCACAATGCAGCACTCTGCCTGCCCTCCAGAAGAAAAACTTTGCCCTATGCTGCTAATAAGAAACCCAAAATGATTTTCTAATGCATGTCACTCGATGGTAAAGCAATTATACAGCCTACCCTGTATACTAATGCCCTGTCTGGCACAGCCTGAGACAAGACATCCCAAACGACACCCAGACAGCTGGCCCCAACCTGGACACATAGGACCCGCTATTGCTGTAGGTCGTCATCTCTTCCCAACCTCAGTTTTCAGGCTTCAGAACCTAGACCTTAAATCCAATCACAGTCCAGGTGTGAAAGTGTTGCAGAAATTAGAACTCCTTCTTCCCCATGGCCAGAAAACTTGTGGTTGCCATATTGTGCAACGTTCAGTGTAGGAGAAACCAGCATGGTACATTAGGCCACGCCCTGACTTGAGGGTCTCCTTGGGCACAAAAACACATTGTGAAACTCAGTGTGAGACCTATCCTCAAGGAAGGCCTCTCAGTGTCTGGACCAAGAGCCCACATATGGGGCTTGCCATGTTCTTAGGTCCCAATGTTAAACAGAGGTCTGGTTGTCCAGTCGCCCCTCCCCAGGACTCTGCTCTTGAATCCCTCTTTTGGTGGTCCACCTTAGGTAAAAAAAAATAATAATAATAAAAAAATAAACAAAAAAACAAGAAAGGCCTCCTCCCTTCCCACAGAATGACCCCAAACTCTTGGGATCGGTTTAAATACCCAGAAAGGGAGCCTCATCGATGGCCCATGAGGACACCCGACATTTCATGGCAATCGGTGACACATTTCCAAAAAAAAAAAAAGCATGAGCAAGCACCTCACATTCGCCCTTTGTTCATATGCCGAAGAGTTCTCCTCACGGTCCATACATACATCCTCCAACCTAAGTGGAGTTTGTGTTTTCAGACTTTTGTCCAAATAGCCCTGGACCACACACGCTCCACACTTGGGTTCCTGGAGCCACACCTCAGGACTGTGCTTCCCTTTCAAGGGAATTCTTCCCATTCCATTGGCCACAACTTTGCAAATTAGAAAAAACCTCCAAAGTCACCGAGGCCATCCCAATAGTGTAGGCCGCCCAGGACAAACAGGGGTGATCTCAATCCAGCTGAGCAACTACCTGCACTCAGACAACAGATGTCCCCAGAGAAAAATATTGAACCGGACAGGCCCCTAGGCCCTAATCAGATCCATTGCTTTGGTTTCCAGGCATCTCTCCTCAGAGGCCTCGTTTCCAATACCAGCATATGGTGGTTTCCTGAGGCACCATTAAGAACAAATCTCGTCTCCCCATGGAAAACTTGCTCATTGGAGCTTTGTCATAACCTCTGGTTAGGAGAATCCTTCAGGGCCCTGGTGCCACTGCCCCATACCAAGTTCTTCATGGACTCAAACCAACATTAAGACCATCCTCAGGAAAGTCCTTTTCAACTCAGCCCCCTCTGTTGCTACCCCAAGCCAGCAGATCAAACGTTTCTTGTTGCTAGGAGACAATTGGAATATGAGGCTGCTGCCCAGGCATCCATACGTAGAACACTGTTCTGGAAAAATACCTTCTAAGACGTCCTGGAGCCATCCAACAAATCTTAATTGTCCCACAGAAGGAATCCTTGCGGTTTGGAGCATCTCACAACTCCAATAGTGGCAAAACCCCCATGGCCTCATAATACCCCCTCTTCTTGAAGGGGCCAACATGGACAGAAACTCAAACCTGAGGTAAGTCTGAACCTCAACTGACTTCAGACGCATGGGATCTCAATTCAGCTCTGCAGTGTGTGCCTGCCATATCCTTGCCCCAAAACCTAAGCCTAGCTTGGGTTCTCAGACTTCCGTCCTCACTCTCCTGGCCCACAAGCCCTCCAGTTTGGGAATTCTGAAGCCACAATGCAGCACTCTGCCTGCCCTCCAGAAGAAAAACTTTGCCCTATGCTGCTAATAAGAAAGCCCAAATGATTTTCTAATGCATGTCACTCGATGGTAAAGCAATTATACAGCCCACCCTGTATACTAATGCCCTGTATGGCACAGCCTGAGACAAGACATCCCAAACGACACCCAGACAGCTGGCCCCAACCTGGACACATTGGACCCGCTATGGCTGTAGGTCGTCATCTCTTCCCAACCTCGGTTTTCAGGCTTCAGAACCTAGACCTTATCTCCAATCACTGCCCAGGGGTGAACGTGATGCAGAAATTAGAATTCCTCCTTCCCCATGGCCAGAAACCTTGTGGTTGGCATGTTGTCCAACGTTCAATGTGGGAAAACCTGCATTGTCCGAAAGGCCACGCCAGTGCTTGAGGGCCGCCTAGGGCACAGACATGCATTGTGACCTGCAGCGTGAGTCCCGTATTAAAGTAACGCCTCTCAGTGGCTGGACCAAGATCCTGCATATGGGGCTTGTCATATCCATAGGCCCCCAGGCTTAACCAGAGGGCGAGTATTCCAGTTGTCAGTACCCACTGCTATGCTCTAGAATCCCTCTACTGGGGGGACACATGAAGCAGAAAACAGGACACTTCCCTTCCCACAGAATGACCCCAAACTCTTGGGGGCTGGACAAACTACCAGAGAGGGAGACTTCTACGACCCATGAGGCAACTCCTACATTAAACGGCCATTGTGGACAAAACATCCAGAGACAAAAGCCTGAGCGACTGCCTCCCTCTCACCCTTCTTTCATATCCAGAGGAGCTCCCCTCATGGACTGTAGATCAGGCCTGCCGTAACCTCGGCCCCAAACCTGAGCTGAGTTAGGGTTTTTGGATGTCTGTCTGCACAGCCATGGCCCACACAGCCTCCAGGCTGGGGTCTCTGGAGCCACACCACAGAACTGTGCCTGCTCTCTCCTAAGAAACTGCCCATTCCATTGGCCACAACTCTACAAAATAGTAGAAACCTCAAGGTCCCCAAGGACATCCCACTACCGCAAGCCGCACTGGACAAATAGGGGCATTATGACACAAGCTGAGCAACTACTACCTCCATGCAGACACACAGACAGATATCCGCAGAGACAGAAGATTGAACCAGACAGGCCCCTAGGCCCTATTATGAACTCTTGCTTTGGTGTCCAGGTATCACTCCTCAGAGGCCTGGGTTCGAAGACCAGCATACGGGGCTTTCCTGAGGCACCAGACAGAAGACCTCTCATCTCCACATGGGAAGCTTCGTTGTTGGAGTTGTGTCAAGCCCTTCGGGTTGGAGAATCCTGCAGAGTCCCTTAGCTACTGCCACATTCCAAGGTCTCCATGGCCACCAACCCACATTATGACTCATCCTCAGGAGAGTCCATTTAAACTCAGCCTTCTGGGTAGCTCACCCAAGAGCCCGCAGATTGAGCGTGCCATGTCTCCACCAGGCAATGGGAAGGTGAGTTGGCGTGTCTCGGCATCCATGCTTAGGCCCCTGCTCTCGAGTCTTTCTGTATGGGGCATCCTGGAACCATCCAATAGGACTCGACTGTCCTGAAGAAGGAAACTTTGAAGTTTGGAGCAGCTCACAACTCCCAGCGTAGGGAAACCTCCCTGGCCTCATGACGCCCCCACCCCCTTCAGGAAGGGGCCGTCATGGACACAAACTCCAGCTTGAGGCAACATATGATACTCGCCCTGACCTCACCTGCAGGAGATCTCGATTCAGCCTCTGCAGAGTGGGCCTGCCATGCTCTTGGCCCCAAAACTCGTGCTAGCTTGTGTTTTCAGACTTCCTTCCTCACAATCCTGGCCACACCCCTCCAGTTTGGCAATTCAGGAGACACAATGCAGCACTCTGCCTGCCCTCCAGAAGAAAAATTTGCCCTATAGAGCTAACCAGAAACGCCAAATGAGTAACAACCTGCATGCCACTCGACCATACCCCAATTATACAGTCTAGCCTGTGCACTAAAGCCCTGTCTGACACAGCCTGAGGGCAGACCTCCAGTCCAACACCCAGAAAGCTAGCCGTACACAGAGCATATCACACCCACAATGGCTTTAGGCCATCACCTCTACCCAACCTCAGTTTTTACCTTCAGAACCTAGACCTTATCTCCACTCACTGCTCAGGAGTGAACGTGATGCAAGAATCAGAACTTCTCCTTCGCCTTGGCAAGAAACCTAGTGGTTGGCATGTTGTCCAATGTTCATTGAAGAGAAAGCAGCATGGACTATGAGGCCCCACCTATCCCTGAGGGCCACAATGTGCACAAACACACATTGTGACCCTCAGCGTGAGCCCTATCCTCATGTAAAGCCTCTTAGTGACTGGAACAACAGCCCACATATGGGGCTTGCCAAGCCCCTAGTCCCCCAATCTCAACCAGAGTTCGAGATGTCTAGTCACCCCTACTTAGGGCTCTACTCGGGAATCCCTCGTTGATGGGACACCTGAGGTAAAAATAAAAAATACAGAAAGGACTCTTCCAATCCACAGAATGATCCCAACCCCTTGGGATCAGGCCAAATCACCAGAGAAAGAATTGTCCATGGCCCTTGAGGACACCCCGACATTCCACGGCCACCGTTGACACAAAATCCAGAGACAAAAGCATGAGCAAGCGCCACATACTCGCCCTTTGTTCATAGCCCGGAAAATTCTCACGGTCTGTAGATCGAGCCGTCATACATACATCCCCAAACCTAAGCTGAGTTTGTGTTTTCAGACTTCTGTCCCCACAGTCCTGGCCCAGACACCATCCAAGCTGGGGCCCCTGGAGCCACACCTCAGGACTCTGGCTTCCCTCTCCAGGGGAATACTGCCATTTCCATTGGCCACAACCCTATAGGTAGGAGAATCCGCCAAACTCCCCCAGGCCATCCGAATAGTGTTGGCTGCCCAGGACTAACAGGGATGATCTTTCACAAGTTAGGAAACTACCTCCACTCAGACCCAGAGACAGATATCCTCATAGAATAAGACTGAACTGGACAGGCACTTAGGCCCTAATCAGATCCATTGATTTGATTCCAGTCATCTCTCCTCAGAGGCCTGGTTTCCAATACCAGCATATGGGAGATTCCTTAGGCACTCATCAAAACAATTCTCTTCTCCACATAGGAAACATACTCTTTAGAGCTCCATCAAAACCTCCGGTTATGAACATCCCTCAAGGCCCCGGTTCAAGCACCCCATTCCAAGGTCTACATGGACACAAATGCACATTATGACCCATCCTCAACTCACCCATTTCAACACACCCGCCTCGGTTGCTCCCGTAGATCCAGGAGATCGAACTTGCCTTGGCTCTATGAGACACCTGGAATGGGAGGCAGGCTGGCCAGGCATCCATCCTTAGAACCCTGCTCTGGATAACTTCCTTATGGGATGTCCGGGAGCCATCCAACAGGTCTCGACTGTCCCACAGAAGGAATCATTGCGGTTTGGAGCATCTCACAATTCCCATCGTGGGAAAACCTCCATGTCCTCGTGACACCCTCCCCTTCATGAAGGGGCCGTCATGGACAGAAACTCCGACCTAAGCCAACGTCTGATCCTAGCTCTGTCTTCAGGTATACAGGATCCCGAATCATCTCTGCAGAGGGTGCCTGCCGTCCCCTCACCCCGAAATCTAAGTCTGGCTTGTGTTCTCAGAATTTTTTCCTCACACTCCTGGCCCACAAGCCTTCCAGTTTGGGAATTCTGGAGCCACTATGTGGCACTGTGTCTTCCCTCCAGAAGAAAAACGTTGCCCTCTGGGGCTACCCATGAACCACAAATGAGTACCATCCTGCACGAAACTCGACTGCACCCCAATGATACAGTCTAGCCTGGGCACTAATTCCCTGTCTGCCACAGCCTGAGCCTGCACCTCCCAACCAACACTCAACAGCTGGCCGAACACTGAGCACATCAGACACACCATGGCCTTAGGTCTTCATCTCTTCCCAACCTCAGTTTTCAGGCTTCAGAACCTAGACCTTAAATCCAATCACAGTCCAGGAGTGAAAGTGTTGCAGAAATTAGAACTCCATCTTCCCCATGGCCAGAAAACTTGTGGTAGCCCTATTGTGCAACGTTCAGTGTAGGAGAAACCAGCATGGTACATTAGGCCACGCCCTGACTTGAGGGTCTCCTTGGGCACAAAAACACATTGTGAAACTCAGTGTGAGACCTATCCTCAAGGAAGGCCTCTCAGTGTCTGGACCAAGAGCCCACATATGGGGCTTGCCATGTTCTTAGGTCCCAATGTTAACCAGAGGTCTGATTGTCCAGTTGGCCCCACCCACGACTCTGCTCTGGAATCCCTCTTTTGGTGGTCCACCTGAGGTAAAAATAAATAAATAAATAAATAAATAAATAAATAAATAAATAAATAAATATATAAACAAAAAAAAAAAAAAACAAAGGGGCTTCCTCCCTTCCCACAGAATGACCCCAAACTCCTGGGATCAGGTCAAATCCCCAGAAAGGTAGCCTCATCGATGGCCCATGAGGACCCCCCGACATTCCATGGCAATCGGTGACACATTTCCAGAAAAAAAAAAAAAAAGCATGAGCAAGCACCTCACATTCGCCCTTTGTTCATATGCGGAAGATTTCTCCTCACGGTCTATAGATCGGGCCGGCCATACCTACAACCCCCAACCTAAGTGGAGTTTGTGTTTTCAGACTTTTGTCCAAATAGCCCTGGACCACACACGCTCCACACTTGGGTCCCTGGAGCCACACCTCACCACTGTGCTTCCCTTTCAAGGGAATTCTTCCCATTCCATTGGCCACAACCTTGCAAATGAGGAAAAACCTCCAAAGTCACCGAGGCCATCCCAATAGTGTAGGCCGCCCAGGACAAACAGGGGTGATCTCAATCCAGCTGAGCAACCTCCTGCACTCAGACAACAGATGTCCCCAGAGAAGAATATTGAACCGCACAGGCCCCTAGGCCCTAATCAGATCCATTGCTTTGGTTTTCAGGCATCTCTCCTCAGAGGCCTCGTTTCCAATACCAGCATATGGTGGTTTCCTGAGGCACCAATAAGAACAAATCTCGTCTCCCCATGGAAAACTTGCTCATTGGAGCTTTGTCATAACCTCTGGTTAGGAGAATCCTTCAGGGCCCTGGTGCCACTGCCCCATACCAAGGTCTCCATGGACACAAACCAACATTAAGACCATCCTCAGGAAAGTCCTTTTCAACTCAGCCCCCTCTGTTGCTACCCCAAGCCAGCAGATCAAACGTTTCTTGTTGCTAGGAGACAATTGGAATGTGAGGCTGGTTGCCCAGGCATCCATACTTAGAACCCTGCTCTGGAAAAATACCTTATAAGATGTCCTGGAGCCATACAACAAATCTTAATTGTCCCACAGAAGGAATCCTTGCGATTTGGAGCATCTCACAACTCCAATAGTGGCAAAACCTCCATGGCCTCATAATGCCCCTCCTTCCTGAAGGGGCCCACATGGACAGAAACTCAAACCTGAGCCAAAGTCTGAACCTCGACCTGACTTCAGACGCATGAGATCTCAATTCAGCTCTGCAGAGTGTGCCTGCCATGTCCTTGCCCCGAAACCTAAGCCTAGCTTGTGTTCTCAGACTTCCGTCCTCACTCTCCTGGCCCACAAGCCCTCCAGTTTGGGAATTCCGAAGCCACAATGCAGCACTCTGCCTGCCCTCCAGAAGAAAAACTTTGCCCTATGCTGCTAATAAGAAAGCCCAAATGATTTTCTAATGCATGCCACTCGATTGTAAAGCAATTATACAGCCCACCCTGTATTCTAATGCCCTGTCTGGCATAGCCTGAGACAAGACATCCCAAACGACACCCAGACAGCTGGCCCCAACCTGGACACATAGGACCCGCTATGGCTGTAGGTCGTCATCGCTTCCCAACCTCGGTTTTCAGGCTTCAGAACCTAGACCTTATCTCCAATCACTGCCCAGGGGTGAACGTGATGCAGAAATTAGAATTCCTCCTTCCCCATGGCCAGAAACCTTGTGGTTGGCATGTTGTCCAACGTTCAATGTGGGAAAACCTGCATTGTCCGAAAGGCCACGCCAGTGCTTGATGGCCGCCTAGGGCACAGACATGCATTGTGACCTGCAGCGTGAGTCCCGTATTAAAGTAACGCCTCTCAGTGGCTGGACCAAGATCCTGCATATGGGGCTTGTCATATCCATAGGCCCCCAGGCTTAACCAGAGGGCGAGTATTCCAGTTGTCAGTACCCACTGCTATGCTCTAGAATCCCTCTACTGGGGGGACACATGAAGCAGAAAACAGGACACTTCCCTTCCCACAGAATGACCCCAAACTCTTGGGGGCTGGACAAACTACCAGAGAGGGAGACTTCTACGACCCATGAGGCAACTCCTACATTAAACGGCCATTGTGGACAAAACATCCAGAGACAAAAGCCTGAGCGACTGCCTCCCTCTCACCCTTCTTTCATATCCAGAGGAGCTCCCCTCATGGACTGTAGATCAGGCCTGCCGTAACCTCGGCCCCAAACCTGAGCTGAGTTAGGGTTTTTGGATGTCTGTCTGCACAGCCATGGCCCACACAGCCTCCAGGCTGGGGTCTCTGGAGCCACACCACAGAACTGTGCCTGCTCTCTCCTAAGAAACTGCCCATTCCATTGGCCACAACTCTACAAAATAGTAGAAACCTCAAGGTCCCCAAGGACATCCCACTACCGCAAGCCGCACTGGACAAATAGGGGCATTATGACACAAGCTGAGCAACTACTACCTCCATGCAGACACACAGACAGATATCCGCAGAGACAGAAGATTGAACCAGACAGGCCCCTAGGCCCTATTATGAACTCTTGCTTTGGTGTCCAGGTATCACTCCTCAGAGGCCTGGGTTCGAAGACCAGCATATGGGGCTTTCCTGAGGCACCAGACAGAAGACCTCTCATCTCCACATGGGAAGCTTCGTTGTTGGAGTTGTGTCAAGCCCTTCGGGTTGGAGAATCCTGCAGAGTCCCTTAGCTACTGCCACATTCCAAGGTCTCCATGGCCACCAACCCACATTATGACTCATCCTCAGGAGAGTCCATTTAAACTCAGCCTTCTGGGTAGCTCACCCAAGAGCCCGCAGATTGAGCGTGCCTTGTCTCCCCCAGGCAATGGGAAGGTGAGTTGGCGTGTCTCGGCATCCATGCTTAGGCACCTGCTCTCGAGTCTTTCTGTATGGGGCATCCTGGAACCATCCAATAGGACTCGACTGTCCTGAAGAAGGAAACTTTGAAGTTTGGAACAGCTCACAACTCCCAGGGTAGGGAAACCTCCCTGGCCTCATGACGCCCCCACCCCCTTCAGGAAGGGGCCGTCATGGACACAAACTCCAGCTTGAGGCAACATCTGATACTCGCCCTGACCTCACCTGCAGGAGATCTCGATTCAGCCTCTGCAGAGTGGGCCTGCCATGCTCTTGGCCCCAAAACTCGTGCTAGCTTGTGTTTTCAGACTTCCTTCCTCACAATCCTGGCCACACCCCTCCAGTTTGGCAATTCAGGAGACACAATGCAGCACTCTGCCTGCCCTCCAGAAGAAAAATGTTGCCCTATAGAGCTAACCAGAAACGCCAAATGAGTAACAACCTGCATGCCACTCGACCATACCCCAATTATACAGTCTAGCCTGTGCCCTAAAGCCCTGTCTGACACAGCCTGAGGGCAGACCTCCAGTCCAACACCCAGAAAGCTAGCCGTACACAGAGCATATCACACCCACAATGGCTTTAGGCCATCATCTCTACCCAACCTCAGTTTTTACCTTCAGAACCTAGACCTTATCTCCACTCACTGCTCAGGAGTGAACATGATGCAAGAATCAGAACTTCTCCTTCACCTTGGAAATAAACCTAGTTGTTGGCATGTTGTCCAATGTTCATTGAAGAGAAAGCAGCATGGACTATGAGGCCCCACCTATCCCTGAGGGCCACAATGTGCACAAACACACACTGTGACCCTCAGCGTGAGCCCTATCCTCATGTAAAGCCTCTTAGTGACTGGAACAACAGCCCACATATGGGGCTTGCCAAGCCCCTAGTCCCCCAATCTCAACCAGAGTTCGAGATGTCTAGTCACCCCTACTCAGGGCTCTACTCGGGAATCCCTCGTTGATGGGACACCTGAGGTAAAAATAAAAAATACAGAAAGGACTCTTCCAATCCACAGAATGATCCCAACCCCTTGGGATCAGGCCAAATCACCAGAGAAAGAATTGTCCATGGCCCTTGAGAACACCCCGACATTCCACGGCCACCGTTGACACAAAATCCAGAGACAAAAGCCTGAGCAAGTGCCACATACTCGCCCTTTGTTCATAACCCGGAAAATTTTCACGGTCTGTAGATCGAGCCTTCATACATACATCCCCAAACCTAAGCTGAGTTTGTGTTTTCAGACTTCTGTCCCCACAGTCCTGGCCCAGACACCATCCAAGCTGGGGCCCCTGGAGCCACACCTC
The DNA here is from genome assembly GCF_964662115.1 of Mustela nivalis. NCBI lineage: Eukaryota > Metazoa > Chordata > Mammalia > Carnivora > Mustelidae > Mustela > Mustela nivalis. The sequence continues at coordinate 339,398 of NW_028136551.1, forward strand.
AGGACTCTGGCTTCCCTCTCCAGGGGAATACTGCCATTTCCATTGGCCACAACCCTATAGGTAGGAGAATCCGCCAAACTCCCCCAGGCCATCCGAATAGTGTTGGCTGCCCAGGACTAACAGGGATGATCTTTCACAAGTTAGGAAACTACCTCCACTCAGACCCAGAGACAGATATCCTCATAGAATAAGACTGAACTGGACAGGTACTTAGGCCCTAATCAGATCCATTGATTTGATTCCAGTCATCTCTCCTCAGAGGCCTGGTTTCCAATACCAGCATATGGGAGATTCCTTAGGCACTCATCAAAACAATTCTCTTCTCCACATAGGAAACATACTCTTTAGAGCTCCATCAAAACCTCCGGTTATGAACATCCCTCAAGGCCCCGGTTCAAGCACCCCATTCCAAGGTCTACATGGACACAAATGCACATTATGACCCATCCTCAACTCACCCATTTCAACACACCCGACTCGGTTGCTCCCGTAGATCCAGGAGATCGAACTTGCCTTGGCTCTATGAGACACCTGGAATGGGAGGCAGGCTGGCCAAGCATCCATCCTTAGAACCCTGCTCTGGATAACTTCCTTATGGGATGTCCTGGAGCCATCCAACAGGTCTCGACTGTCCCACAGAAGGAATCATTGCGGTTTGGAGCATCTCACAATTCCCATCGTGGGAAAACCTCCATGTCCTCGTGACACCCTCCCCTTCATGAAGGGGCCGTCATGGACAGAAACTCCGACCTAAGCCAACGTCTGATCCTAGCTCTGTCTTCAGGTATACAGGATCTCGAATCATCTCTGCAGAGGGTGCCTGCCGTCCCCTCACCCCGAAATCTAAGTCTGGCTTGTGTTCTCAGAATTTTTTCCTCACACTCCTGGCCCACAAGCCTTCCAGTTTGGGAATTCTGGAGCCACTATGTGGCACTGTGTCTTCCCTCCAGAAGAAAAACGTTGCCCTCTGGGGCTACCCATGAACCACAAATGAGTACCATCCTGCACGAAACTCGACTGCACCCCAATGATACAGTCTAGCCTGGGCACTAATTCCCTGTCTGCCACAGCCTGAGCCTGCACCTCCCAACCAACACTCAACAGCTGGCCGAACACTGAGCACATCAGCCACACCATGGCCTTAGGTCTTCATCTCTTCCCAACCTCAGTTTTCAGGCTTCAGAACCTAGACCTTAAATCCAATCACAGTCCAGGAGTGAAAGTGTTGCAGAAATTAGAACTCCATCTTCCCCATGGCCAGAAAACTTGTGGTAGCCCTATTGTGCAACGTTCAGTGTAGGAGAAACCAGCATGGTACATTAGGCCACGCCCTGACTTGAGGGTCTCCTTGGGCACAAAAACACATTGTGAAACTCAGTGTGAGACCTATCCTCAAGGAAGGCCTCTCAGTGTCTGGACCAAGAGCCCACATATGGGGCTTGCCATGTTCTTAGGTCCCAATGTTAACCAGAGGTCTGGTTGTCCTGTTGCCCCCACCCACGACTCTGCTCTGGAATCCCTCTTTTGGTGGTCCACCTGAGGTAAAAATAAATAAATAAATAAATAAATAAATAAATATATAAACAAAAAAAAAAAACAAAGGGGCTTCCTCCCTTCCCACAGAATGACCCCAAACTCTTGGGATCAGGTCAAATCCCCAGAAAGGTAGCCTCATCGATGGCCGATGAGGACCCCCCGACATTCCATGGCAATCGGTGACACATTTCCAGAAAAAAAAAAAAAAAAAGCATGAGCAAGCACCTCACATTCGCCCTTTGTTCATATGCCGAAGAGTTCTCCTCACGGTCTATAGATCGGGCTGGCCATACCTACAACCCCCAACCTAAGTGGAGTTTGTGTTTTCAGACTTTTGTCCAAATAGCCCTGGACCACACACGCTCCACACTTGGGTCCCTGGAGCCACACCTCACCACTGTGCTTCCCTTTCAAGGGAATTCTTCCCATTCCATTGGCCACAACCTTGCAAATGAGGAAAAACCTCCAAAGTCACCGAGGCCATCCCAATAGTGTAGGCCGCCCAGGACAAACAGGGGTGATCTCAATCCAGCTGAGCAACCTCCTGCACTCAGACAACAGATGTCCCCAGAGAAGAATATTGAACCGCACAGGCCCCTAGGCCCTAATCAGATCCATTGCTTTGGTTTTCAGGCATCTCTCCTCAGAGGCCTCGTTTCCAATACCAGCATATGGTGGTTTCCTGAGGCACCAATAAGAACAAATCTCGTCTCCCCATGGAAAACTTGCTCATTGGAGCTTTGTCATAACCTCTGGTTAGGAGAATCCTTCAGGGCCCTGGTGCCACTGCCCCATACCAAGGTCTCCATGGACACAAACCAACATTAAGACCATCCTCAGGAAAGTCCTTTTCAACTCAGCCCCCTCTGTTGCTATCCCAAGCCAGCAGATCAAACGTTTCTTGTTGCTAGGAGACAATTGGAATGTGAGGCTGGTTGCCCAGGCATCCATACTTAGAACCCTGTTCTGGAAAAATACCTTATAAGATGTCCTGGAGCCATCCAACAAATCTTAATTGTCCCACAGAAGGAATCCTTGCGGTTTGGAGCATCTCACAACTCCAATAGTGGCAAAACCTCCATGGCCTCATAATGCCCCTCCTTCCTGAAGGGGCCCACATGGACAGAAACTCAAACCTGAGCCAAAGTCTGAACCTCGACCTGACTTCAGACGCATGAGATCTCAATTCAGCTCTGCAGAGTGTGCCTGCCATGTCCTTGCCCCGAAACCTAAGCCTAGCTTGTGTTCTCAGACTTCCGTCCTCACTCTCCTGGCGCACAAGCCCTCCAGTTTGGGAATTCCGAAGCCACAATGCAGCACTCTGCCTGCCCTCCAGAAGAAAAACTTTGCCCTATGCTGCTAATAAGAAACCCCAAATGATTTTCTAATGCATGCCACTCGATTGTAAAGCAATTATACAGCCCACCCTGTATTCTAATGCCCTGTCTGGCACAGCCTGAGACAAGACATCCCAAACGACACCCAGACAGCTGGCCCCAACCTGGACACATAGGACCCGCTATGGCTGTAGGTCGTCATCTCTTCCCAACCTCGGTTTTCAGGCTTCAGGACCTAGACCTTATCTCCAATCACTGCCCAGGGGTGAACGTGATGCAGAAATTAGAATTCCTCCTTCCCCATGGCCAGAAACCTTGTGGTTGGCATGTTGTCCAACGTTCAATGTGGGAAAACCTGCATTGTCCGAAAGGCCACGCCAGTGCTTGAGGGCCGCCTAGGGCACAGACATGCATTGTGACCTGCAGCGTGAGTCCCGTATTAAAGTAACGCCTCTCAGTGGCTGGACCAAGATCCTGCATATGGGGCTTGTCATATCCATAGGCCCCCAGGCTTAACCAGAGGGCGAGTATTCCAGTTGTCAGTACCCACTGCTATGCTCTAGAATCCCTCTACTGGGGGGACACATGAAGCAGAAAACAGGACACTTCCCTTCCCACAGAATGACCCCAAACTCTTGGGGGCTGGACAAACTACCAGAGAGGGAGACTTCTACGACCCATGAGGCAACTCCTACATTAAACGGCCATTGTGGACAAAACATCCAGAGACAAAAGCCTGAGCGACTGCCTCCCTCTCACCCTTCTTTCATATCCAGAGGAGCTCCCCTCATGGACTGTAGATCAGGCCTGCCGTAACCTCGGCCCCAAACCTGAGCTGAGTTAGGGATTTTGGATGTCTGTCTGCACAGCCATGGCCCACACAGCCTCCAGGCTGGGGTCTCTGGAGCCACACCACAGAACTGTGCCTGCTCTCTCCTAAGAAACTGCCCATTCCATTGGCCACAACTCTACAAAATAGTAGAAACCTCAAGGTCCCCAAGGACATCCCACTACCGCAAGCCGCACTGGACAAATAGGGGCATTATGACACAAGCTGAGCAACTACTACCTCCATGCAGACACACAGACAGATATCCGCAGAGACAGAAGATTGAACCAGACAGGCCCCTAGGCCCTATTATGAACTCTTGCTTTGGTGTCCAGGTATCACTCCTCAGAGGCCTGGGTTCGAAGACCAGCATACGGGGCTTTCCTGAGGCACCAGACAGAAGACCTCTCATCTCCACATAGGAAGCTTCCTTGTTGGAGTTGTGTCAAGCCCTTCGGGTTGGAGAATCCTGCAGAGTCCCTTAGCTACTGCCACATTCCAAGGTCTCCATGGCCACCAACCCACATTATGACTCATCCTCAGGAGAGTACATTTAAACTCAGTCTTCTGGGTAGCTCACCCAAGAGCCCGCAGATTGAACGTGCCTTGTCTCGACCAGGCAATGGGAAGGTGAGTTGGCGTTTCTCGGCATCCATGCTTAGGCCCCTGCTGTCGAGTCTTTCTGTATGGGGCATCCTGGAACCATCCAATAGGACTCGACTGTCCTGAAGAAGGAAACTTTGAAGTTTGGAGCAGCTCACAACTCCCAGCGTAGGGAAACCTCCCTGGCCTCATGACGCCCCCACCCCCTTCATGTAAGGGCCGTCATAGACACAAACTCCAGCTTGAGGCAACATCTGATACTCGCCCTGACCTCACCTGCAGGAGATCTCGATTCAGCCTCTGCAGTGTGGGCCTGCCATGCTCTTGGCCCCAAAACTCTTGCTAGCTTGTGTTTTCAGACTTCCTTCCTCACAATCCTGGCCACACCCCTCCAGTTTGGCAATTCTGGAGACACAATGCAGCACTCTGCCTGCCCTCCAGAAGAAAAATATTGCCCTATAGGGCTAACCGGAAACGCTAAATGAGTAACAACCTGCATGCCACTCGACCATACCCCAATTATACAGTCTAGCCTGTGCACTAAAGCCCTGTCTGACACAGCCTGAGGGCAGACCTCCAGTCCAACACCCAGACAGCTGGCCGTACACAGAGCATATCACACCCACAATGGCTTTAGGCCATCATCTCTACCCAACCTCAGTTTTCACCTTCAGAACCTAGGCCTTATCTCCACTCACTGCTCAGGAGTGAACGTGATGCAAGAATCAGAACTTCTCCTTCGCCTTGGCAAGAAACCTAGTGGTTGGCATGTTGTCCAATGTTCATTGTAGGAGAAAGCAGCATGGACTATGAGGCCCCACCTAACCCTGAGGGCCACAATTTGCACAAACACACATTGTGACCCTCAGCGTGAGCCCTATCCTCATGTAAAGCCTCTTAGTGACTGGAACAACAGCCCACATATGGGGCTTGCCAAGCCCCTAGTCCCCCAATCTCAACCAGAGTTCGAGATGTCTAGTCACCTCTACTCAGGGCTCTACTCTGGAATCCCTCTTTGGGGGACACCTGAGGTAAAAAAAAAAAATACAGAAAGGACTCCTTCCATCCACAGAATGATCCCAACCCCTTGGGATCAGGCCAAATCACCAGAGAAAGAATTGTCCATGGCCCTTGATGACACCCCGACATTCCACGGCCACCGTTGACACAAAATCCAGAGACAAAAGCTTGAGCAAGCGCCACATACTCGCCCTTTGTTCATAGCCCGGAAAATTCTCACGGTCTGTAGATCGAGCCTTCATACATACATCCCCAAACCTAAGCTGAGTTTGTGTTTTCAGACTTCTGTCCCCACAGTCCTGGCCCAGACACCATCCAAGCTGGGGCCCCTGGAGACACACCTCAGGACTGTGGCTTCCGTCTCCAGGGGAATTCTGCCATTTCCATTGGCCACAACCCTATAGATTAGTAGAATCCTCCAAACTCCCCGAGGCCATCCCAATAGTGTTGGCTGCCCAGGACAAACAGGGATGATCTTTCACAAGTTAGGAAACTACCTCCACTCAGACCCAGAGACAGATATCCCCATAGAATAAGATAGAATTGGACAGGCACTTAGGCTCTAATCAGATCCATTGCTTTTGTTTCCAGGCATCTCTCCTCAGAGGCCTGGATTCCAATACCAGCATACGGGGATTACTGAGGCACTCATCAGAAAAATCTCATCTCCACATAGGAAATGTACTCTGTGGAGCTCTATAAAAACCTCTGTTTAGGAGAATCTTTCAGGGCCCCGGATCAAGCGCCCCATTCCAAGGTCTCCATGGACTTAAACCCACATTATGATCTATCCTCGGGAGCGTCCATGTCAACTCAACCCCCTTGGTTTCTCTCCCAGGGCCTGCAGATCAAACCTGCCTTGTTGCTAGGAGACAACTAGAATGGGAGGCGGGCTGCCCAGGCATCCAACCTTAGAACCCTACTCTGGAGTCGTTCCACATGGGACATCCTAGAGCCATCCAACAGGTCTCAAGTGTCCCACAGAAGGAATCTTTGCAGTCTGGAGCATCTCACAACTCCCATTGTGGGAAAATCTACATGGCCTCTTGAGACGCTCCACTTTATAAAGGGGCCATCATGGACGGAAACTCCAACTTGAGCAAACGTCTGATATTCGCCCTGACTTCAGGTGCATGAGATCTTGATTCAGCTCTGCAGAGTGTGCCTTCTGTGCACTCACCCCCAAAACTAAGCCTAGCTTGTGTTCTCAGACTACCGTCCTCACACCCCTGCCCCAAAAGCCCTACAGATTGGCAATACTGGGGCCATAATGCAGCACACTGCCTGCCCTCCAGAAGAAAAACGTTGCCTTATGGAGCTACCTAGAAACCCGAATAAGGATCAACTGAACGCCACTCGACTGCACCCCAAATATGCAGTCTACCCTGTCTAATGCCTTGTCTGACACAGCATGAGCCCACACCTCCAGACCTACGCTCAACAGCTGGCCGCACACTGAGCTCATTGGACCCATCAGGTCCTTAGGTCTTCATCTCTTCCAACCTCAGTTTTCGGGTTTCATAACCTAGACCTAAACTCCAAACACTGTCCAGGGGTGAACGTGATGCAGAAATCACAACTCTTCCTTCGCCATGGCTGGAAACCTTGTGGTTGGCATATTCTCCTACGTTCAGTGAGGAAGAATCTAGCGTGGCCCATGAGGCACTTCCCATGCTTGAGGGCCTTGTTGGGCACAAATAGGCATTGTGAACCTCAGCATGAGCCGTGTCCTCAAGGAAGGCCTCTCAGTGTCTCAATCAAGAGCCCGCCTTTTGGACTTGCCATGCTCCTAGGCCCCCAAACTTAAACAGAGGTGGGGATATCCAGTTGTCCCTCCCAAGGACTCTGCTCTGGAATCCCTCTTTTATTGGGACACTTGAGGTACATAAAATAAAATATAAAATAAAATAAAATAAAAAACAGAAAAGACTCCTCCCATCCCACAGAATGTACCCAAACTCCTGGGATCGGGTCAAATCCTCAGAGAAGGAAAGCCATCCACAACCCATGAGGCCACGCCAGCATTCCACCCACATTGTTGACACAAATCCAGAGACAAAACCTGAGCAAGCAACTCAAACTCGCCCTTTTTCATATCCCTAAGTGTTATCACGGTCTGTAGATTGGGCGTGCCATACCTATGTCCTCAATCCTAAGCGGAGTTTGTGTTTTCAGACTTTTGTCCCCACAGGCCTGGCCCACACAGCCTCAAGGCTGGGCCCCTAGAGCCAAACCCAGAACTGTGCCTGCCCTATCCAGGGGATTTCTGCCCATTCCATTGGCCACAACCCTATAGATTAGGAGAAACTCCAAAGTCCCGAAGCCATCCCAATATTATAGGCTGCCCAGGACAAACAGGAGCGATCTGACACAAGCTGAGCAACTACATCCCCTCAGATCCTTAGACACGTATACTCAGGAAAGAGATTGAACCGGACAGGCACCTAGGACCTAATCATCTCGATTGCTTTTGTTTCCAGTCATCTCTCCTCAGAGGCCTGGTTTCCAATACCAGCATATGGGAGATTCCTTAGGCACTCATTAAAACAATTCTCTTCTCTACATAGGAAACGTACTCTTTAGAGCCCATCAAAACCTCTGGTAATGAACATCCCTCAAGGCCCCGGATCAAGCACCCCATTCCAAGGTCTACATCGACACAAATGCACATTATGACCCATCCTCAACTCACCCATTTCAACACACCCGCCTCGGTTGCTCCCCTAGATCCAGCAGATCGAACTTGCCTTGGCGCTATGAGACACCTGGAATGGGAGGCAGGCTGCCCAGGCATCCATCCTTAAAACCCTGCTCTGGATAACTTCCTTATGGGATGTCCTGGAGCCATCCAACAGGTCTCGACTGTCCCACAGAAGGAATCATTGCGGTTTGGAGCATCTCACAATTCCCATCGTGGGAAAACCTCCATGTCCTCGTGACGCACTCCCCTTCATGAAGGGGCCGTCATGGACAGAAACTCCGACGTAAGCCAATGTCTGATCCTAGCTCTGTCTTCAGGCATACGGGATCTCGAATCATCTCTGCAGAGGGTGCCTGCCGTCCCCTCACCCCGAAATCTAAGTCTGGCTTGTGTTCTCAGAATTTTTTTCTCACACTCCTGGCCCACAAGCCTTCCAGTTTGGGAATTCTGGAGCCAGTATGTGACACTGTGTCTTCCCTCCAGAAGAAAAACGTTGCCCTCTGGGGCTACCCAGTAACCACAAATGAGTACCATCCTGCACGAAACTCGACTGCACCCCAATGATACAGTCTAGCCTGGGCACTAATTCCCTGTCTGCCACAGCCTGAGCCTGCACCTCCCAATCCACACTCAACAGCTGGCCGAACACTGAGCACATCAGCCACACCATGGCCTTAGGTCTTCATCTCTTCCCAACCTCAGTTTTCAGGCTTCAGAACCTAGACCTTAAATCCAATCACAGTCCAGGAGTGAAAGTGTTGCAGAAATTAGAACTCCTTCTTCCCCATGGCCAGAAAACTTGTGGTTGCCATATTGTGCAGCGTTCCGTGTAGGAGAAACCAGCATGCTACATTAGGCCACGCCCTGACTTGAGGGGCTCCTTGGGCACAAAAACACATTGTGAAACTCAGTGTGAGACCTATCCTCAAGGAAGGCCTCTCAGTGTCTGGACCAAGAGCCCACATATGGGGCTTGCCATGTTCTTAGGTCCCAATGTTAACCAGAGGTCTGGTTGTCCAGTCGCCCCTCCCCAGGACTCTGCTCTTGAATCCCTCTTTTGGTGGTCCACCTTAGGTAAAAAAAAATAATAATAATAAAAAAATAAACAAAAAAACAAGAAAGGCCTCCTCCCTTCCCACAGAATGACCCCAAACTCTTGGGATCGGGTCAAATCCCCAGAAAGGGAGCCTCATCGATGGCCCATGAGGACACCCCGACATTCCATGGCAATCGGTGACACAATTCCAGAAAAAAAAAAAAAAAGCATGAGCCAGCACCTCACATTCGCCCTTGTTCATATCTCGAAGAGTTCTCCTCACGGTCTATAGATCGGGCCGGCCATACCTACATCCCCCAACCTAAGTGGAGTTTGTGTTTTCAGACTTTTGTCCAAATAGCCCTGGACCACACACGCTCCACACTTGGGTCCCTGGAGCCACACCTCAGGACTGTGCTACCCTTTCAAGGGAATTCTTCCCATTCCATTGGCCACAACCTTGCAAATGAGGAAAAACCTCCAAAGTCACCGAGGCCATCCCAATAGTGTAGGCCGCCCAGGACAAACAGGGGTGATCTCAAACCAGCTGAGCAACTACCTCCACTCAGACAACAGATGTACCCAGAGAAGAATATTGAAACGGACAGGCCCCTAGGCCCTAATCAGATCCATTGCTTTGGTTTTCAGGCATCTCTCCTCAGAGGCCTCGTTTTCAATACCAGCATATGGTGGTTTCCTGAAGCACCAATAAGAACAAATCTCGTCTCCCCATGGAAAACTTGCTCATTGGAGCTTTGACATAACCTCTGGTTAGGAGAATCCTTCAGGGCCCTGGTGCCACTGCCCCATACCAAGGTCTCCATGGACTCAAACCAACATTAAGACCATCCTCAGGAAAGTCCATTTCAACTCAGCCCCCTCTGTTGCTACCCCAAGCCAGCAGATCAAACGTTTCTTGTTGCTAGGAGACAATTGGAATGTGAGGCTGGCTGCCCAGGCTTTCATACTTAGAACCCTGTTCTGGAAAAATACCTTATAAGACGTCCTGGAGCCATCCAACAAATCTTAATTGTCCCACAGAAGGAATCCTTGCGGTTTGGAGCATCTCACAACTCCAATAGTGGCAAAACCCCCATGGCCTCATAATGTCCCCCCTTCATGAAGGGGCCAACATGGACAGAAACTCAAACCTGAGCCAAAGTCTGATCCTCGACCTGACTTCAGACGCATGAGATCTCAATTCAGCTCTGCAGAGTGTACCTGCCATGTCCTTGCCCCGAAACCTAAGCCTAGCTTGTGTTCTCAGACTTCCGTCCTCACTCTCCTGGCCCACAAGCCCTCCTGTTTGGGAATTCCGAAGCCACAATGCAGCACTCTGCCTGCCCTCCAGAAGAAAAACTTTGCCCTATGCTGCTAATAAGAAACCCCAAATGATTTTCTAATGCATGCCACTCGATTGTAAAGCTATTATACAGCCTACCCTGTATACTAATGCCCTGTCTGGCACAGCCTGAGACAAGACATCCCAAACGACACCCAGACAGCTGGCCCCAACCTGGACACATAGGACCCGCTATGGCTGTAGGTCGTCATCTCTTCCCAACCTCGGTTTTCAGGCTTCAGAACCTAGACCTTATCTCCAATCACTGCCCAGGGTGAGCGTGATGCAGAAATTAGAATTCCTCCTTCCCAATGGCCAGAAACCTTGTGGTTGGCATGTTGTCCAACGTTCAATGTGGGAAAACCTGCATTGTCCGAAAGGCCATGCCAGTGCTTGAGGGCCGCCTAGGGCACAGACATGCATTGTGACCTGCAGCGTGAGTCCCGTATTAAAGTAACGCCTCTCAGTGGCTGGACCAAGATCCTGCATATGGGGCTTGTCATATCCATAGGCCCCCAGGCTTAACCAGAGGGCGAGTATTCCAGTTGTCAGTACCCACTGCTATGCTCTAGAATCCCTCTACTGGGGGGACACATGAAGCAGAAAACAGGACACTTCCCTTCCCACAGAATGACCCCAAACTCTTGGGGGCTGGAAAAACTACCAGAGAGGGAGACTTCTACGACGCATGAGGCAACTCCTACATTAAACAGCCATTGTGGACAAAACATCCAGAGACAAAAGCCTGGGCGACTGCCTCCCTCTCACCCTTCTTTCATATCCAGAGGAGCTCCCCTCATGGACTGTAGATCAGGCCTGCCGTAACCTCGGCCGCAAACCTGAGCTGAGTTAGGGTTTTTGGATGTCTGTCTGCACAGCCATGGCCCACACAGCCTCCAGGCTGGGGTCTCTGGAGCCACACCACAGAACTGTGCCTGCTCTCTCCTAAGAAACTGCCCATTCCATTGGCCACAACACTACAAAATAGTAGAAACCTCAAGGTCCCCAAGGACATCCCACTACCACAAGCCGCACTGGACAAATACTGGCATTATGACACAAGCTGAGCAACTACTACCTCCATGCAGACACACAGACAGATATCCGCAGAGACAGAAGATTGAACCAGACAGGCCCCTAGGCCCTATTATGAACTCTTGCTTTGGTGTCCAGGTATCACTTCTCAGAGGCCTGGGTTCGAAGACCAGCATACGGGGCTTTCCTGAGGCACCAGACAGAAGACCTCTCATCTCCACATGGGAAGCTTCGTTGTTGGGGTTGTGTCAAGCCCTTCGGGTTGGAGAATCCTGCAGAGTCCCTTAGCTACTGCCACATTCCAAGGTCTCCATGGCCACCAACCCACATTATGACTCATGCTCAGGAGAGTCCATTTAAACTCAGCCTTCTGGGTAGCTCACCCAAGAGCCCGCAGATTGAGCGTGCCTTGTCTTGACCAGGCAATGGGAAGGTGAGCTGGCGTTTCTCGGCATCAATGCTTAGGCCCCTGCTCTCGAGTCTTTCTGTATGGGGCATCCTGGAACCATCCAATAGGACTCGACTGTCCTGAAGAAGGAAACTTTGAAGTTTGGAGCAGCTCACAACTCCCAGCGTAGGGAAACCTCCCTGGCCTCATGACGCCCCCACCCCCTTCATGTAAGGGCCGTCGTGGACACAAATCCAGCTTGAGGCAACATCTGATACTCACCCTGACCTCACCTGCAGGAGATCTCGATTCAGCCTCTGCAGATTGGGCCTGCCATGCTCTTGGTCCCAAAACTCGTGCTAGCTTGTGTTTTCAGACTTCCTTCCTCACAATCCTGGCCACACCCCTCCGGTTTGGAAATTCTGGAGAAACAATGCAGCACTCTGCCTGCCCTCCAGAAGAAAAATGTTGCCCTATAGGCCTAACCAGAAACGCCAAATGAGTAACAACCTGCATGCCACTCGACCATACCCCAATTATACAGTCTAGCCTGTGCACTAAAGCCCTGTCTGAAACAGCCTGAGGGCAGACCTCCAGACCAACACCCAGACAGCTGGCCGTAAACAGAGCATATCACACCCACAATGGCTTTAGGCCATCAACTCTACACAACCTCAGTTTTCACCTACAGAACCTAGACCTTATCTCCACTCACTGCTCAGGAGTGAACGTGATACAAGAATCAGAACTTCTCCTTCGCCTTGGCAAGAAACCTAGTAGTTGGCATGTTTTCCAACGTTCAGTGTAGTTGAAACCAGTGTGGCCCATGAGGCCCCGCCCATGTTTATGGGCCACATTGGTCACAAACACACATTGTGTCCCTCAGCCTGATCCCAGGCCTCAGGTAAGGCCTCTCAGTGGCTGGATGAAGAGTCAGCATATTCGGCTTGCCATGCCCCTAGGCCCCAAATTTTACCCATAGTTCGGGTTCTCCCTTCACTTTTCCCCAGGGCTCATCTTTGGAATTCCTCTTTTGGCGGGACACCTGAGGTAACAAACCTGAAAGGAGTCCTCCCTTTCCACAGATTGACGAAAAACAATTGGGATCGGGCCAAATCCCCAGAGAGAGAGATTCGTCCATGGCCCATGAGGCTTCCCCGACATTCCACGGCCATCTCTGATACAAAATCCAGAGACAAAAGCCTGAGCAAGTGCCTCAGACTCGCTCTTTCTTTATATCTGGAAGAGTTCTTCTCATGGTTTATAGATCGGGCATGCCATACCTACCTCCCCAAACCTAAGCTGAGTTTGTGTTTTCAGACTTCTGTCCCCAAAGTCCTGGGCCACACACCTTCCAGGCTGGGGCCCCTGGAGTCACACATTAGGACTGTGTCTACCCAATCCATGGGAATTCTGCCCATTCCATTGTCCAAAACGGTAAAATTAGGAGAACCCTCCAAATCCCTGAGGCCATCCCAATAGTGCAGTTCGCCCGGGACAAACAAGGGCGGTCTGATACCAGCTGAGCATCTACCTCCACTCATACCATAGATGGATGTCCCCTGAGAAGCAGATTGAAGGAGACAGGACCCTAGGCCATAATCGGATACATTGCTTTGGTTTACAGGCATGTCTCCTCAAAAGCCTAGATTCCAATACCAGCAATGGGGTTTTTCTGAGGCACCCATCAGAACAAATCTCGTCTCCACAAGGAAACTTGTGCATCGAGCTATGTCAAAAGCTTAGGAGAATACTTCAGGGTCCCGGTGCCACCGCCCCATTTTAAGGCCCTCATGGACACAAACACACATTAGGACCCATCCTCAGGAAAGTCCATATCAAGTCAGTCGCTTCTGTTACTCACGCAGAGCCATCAGATCTAAACACTCTTGTTGCTAGGAGAAAATTGGAATGCGAGGCAGGCTTCCCAGGCATCCATCCTCGAACGGTGCCCTGGAGTCATTCCATATGGGATGTCCTGGAGCTGCCCAACAGGTCTCAATTGTCCCGCAGAAGGTATCCTTGAAGGGGGCATCCCACAACACCCACGTGGGAAAACCTACATGGCCTCGAGATTCCGCTCCCTTCATGAAGAGGCCGTCATGAACATAAACTCCAACCTGAGCCAACGTCTGATCCTCGCCCTGACTTCAGATGCATGAGATATTGGTTCAGATTTACAGTGGTCCCTGCCGTGTCCTCGCCCTGATACACAAGTCTATCTTGTGTTCTTAGACTTCCGTCCTCACACTCCTGGACACGAAGCCCTCAAGTTTGGCTATTCCGGACCGACATTGGAGCACTCTGCCTGCCCTCTAGAAAACAAATTTTGCCTAATGAGCTGCCCAGACAACTTATATGAGGATAAATCTACATGGCACTCGACTCTACCCAAATTATATAGTCTACCGGGGCACTAATGCACTGTCGACACAACCTGAGCCCGGACCTCCTGACCAACACCCAGACAGCTGACCGCACACTGAGCACATCAGACCCGCCATGGCCTTAGGTCATCATCTCTTCCCTACCTCAGTTTTCAGGCTTCAGAACAGAGACCTTATCTCCAATCACTGCCCAGGGGTGAGTGTGATGCAGAAATCAGAACTCTTCCTTACCCATGCAAGAAATCTTGTCGTTGGCAGGTTGTCCAATGTTCAGTGTAGGAGAAACCAGGATTCACCTTGAGGCCCCGCCCATTCTTGTTTGCGAAGTGGGCATAAACACGCATTGTGACCCTCAGTGTGAGTCCTGTCCTCTAGTAAGTCCTCTCAGTCGCTCGACCATTAGATGTCATAATGGGCCTGACATGTCCCTAGGCCACAATTTTAAACCAGATTTCTGGTTGTCCGGTCGGCCCTCCCCAAGGCTCTACTCTGGAATACCTCATTTGGTGGGACACCTAAGGTTAAAAAACAAAACAAGGCAAATCACAACAACAACAAAACGGACTTCTTCCATCCCACAGAATGACCCCAAAATTGCGATGGGGACAAACCCCCAGAGAGTAAGACTCGTCCATTTTCCATGAAGTCACCCGGAAATTTCATGACCATGAGTGACACGATATCCATAGACAAAAACTTGAGCAAGAGCTTCACACTCGCCCTTTTTTCATATCCCGAAGAGTTCTCCTCATGGTCTGTAGATCAATCCTGCCATACCTATTACCCGAAACATAAGCCGCGTTTGTGTTTTCAGACAACTGTCCAAACAGCTCTGCCTACACACCCTACAGGCTCAGGCCCCTGGAGCCAAACCTGAGGAGTGTACTTGCCCTCTCCAAGGGAATTGTATGTGCCCATTCCAATGGCCACAACCCTACTAATAGGATAAACCTCCAAACTCCCTGAGGCCATCTCAATAGTGGTGGCTCTCCAGGACAAACAGGAGCAATCTGAGCCCATCTGACACCTACATGCACTCAGATGCATAGACTGATGTCCCCAGAAGTAAAAAGGTACGAACGGGCCCCTAGGCACTATTCGGATTCATTGTTGTGCTATCCAGTCATCTCTCCTCAGAGGCCTGGATTTCAATACCAGCTTATGGCTGTTTCCTGACTCATCCCTCAGAACAAATCTCATCTACATATGGGAAACTTGCAAGTTGGAGCTGTGTCAAAGCCTCTGTTTGAAAAAAACCCTTCAGGGCCCCAGTGCCACCGCTTCATTCCAAGATCTCCATAGACACAAAAACATATTAGGATCCATCCACAGGAGAGTCCATTTCAATTCAGCCTCCTGGGTTGCTTCCCCAGATCCAGCAGATCTAACCTGTCTGGTTGCAAGGACACAATTGGAATGCGAGGTGGGCTACCCAGCCATCCATCCTTAGAACCCTGCTCGGAATCGTTGCCCTGGAGCCAACCAACAGGTCTCAATTGTCCTGCAGAAGAATCTTTGCAGTTTGGAGCTTCTCACAACTAACATCGTGGGAAAACCCCCACGGCCTCGTGACCCCCCCGCCCCTTCATGAAGGGCCATCAGGGACAGAAACACCAACCTGAGCGATCTTCTGATCCTCGCCCTGACATCATAAGCACGAGATCTCGATTCAGGTCTGTAGATTGTTCCTGCCTTGTCCTCACCCAGAAACCTAAGCCTAGCTTGTTCTCAGATTTCCTTCCTCAGACTACTAGCCCAAAAGCCTCCAGTTTGAAAACCAGAACTATAATGCAGCACTCTTCCTGCCCTCAGGAAGAAACACATTGCCCTCTGGGGCTACCCAGAAACTCCAAAAGAGGATCAACCAGCACGCCATTCGACTGTACCCCAAATATATAGGCTGACCTGGGCACTATTGCCCTTTTTGACACAGCCTGAGCCTGGATTACCTGGCCCCACACAGAAAGCTGGCCGCTCACTGAGCCCATCGGACCCGCCATGGTCTTAGGTTGTCATCTCTTCCCAACCTCGGTTGTCAAGTTTCAGAACCTAGACCTTATCTCCAATCACTGCCCAGGCTTGAAAGTGATGCAGAAAACACAACTCCTTCCCCGTGGCAAGAAACCATGTGGTTGGCATGTTGTCCAACGTTCAGTGTAGTTGAAACCAGTGTGGCCCATGAGGCCCCGCTCGTGTTTGCAGGCCACATTGGTCAAAACCACACATTGTGACCCTCACCCTGATCCCAGTCCTCAATAAGGCCTCTCAGTGGCTAGATGAAGAGATAGCATATTGGGCTTGCCATGCCCCTAGGCCCCAAATTTTACCCATAGTTCGGGTTCTCCCTTCACTTTTCCCCAGGGCTCTTCTTTGGAATTCCTCTTTTGGCGGGACACCTGAGGTAACAAACCTGAAAGGAGTCCTCCCTTTCCACAGATTGACGAAAAACAATTGGGATCGGGCCAAATCCACAGAGAGGAAGATTTGTCCATGGCCCATGAGGCCTCCCCGACATTCCACGGCCATCTCTGATACAAAATCCAGAGACAAAAGCCTGAGCAAGCGCCTCAGACTCGCTCTTTCTTCATATCCGGAAGAGTTCTTCTCATGGTTTATAGATCGGGCCTGCCATACCTACGTCCCCAAACCTAAGCTGAGTTTGTGTTTTCAGACTTCTGTCCTCAAAGTCCTGGGCCACACACCCTCCAGGCTGGTGCCCCTGGAGTCACACAATAGGACTGTGCCTACCCAATCCATGGGAATTCTGCCGATGCCATTGTCCAAAACAGTAAAATTTGGAGAACCCTACAAATCCCTCAGGCCATCCCAATAGTGCAGGTCGCCCGGGACAAACAAGGCCGGTCTGATACCAGCTGAGCATCTACCTCCACTCATACCATAGATGGATGTCCCCTGAGAAGAAGATTGAACCAGACAGGACCCTAGGCCATAATCGGATACATTGCTTTGGATTACAGGCATGTCTCCTCAAAAGCCTGGATTCCAATACCAGCATAGAGGTTTTCCTGAGGCACCCATCAAAACAAATCTCGTCTCCACAAGGAACCTTGTGCATCGAGCTATGTCAAAAGCTTAGGAGAATACTTCAGGGTCCCGGTGCCACCGCCCCATTTTAAGGCCCTCATGGACACAAACACACATTAGGACCCATCCTCAGGAAAGTCCATTTCAAGTCAGCCACCCCGGTTTCTCCCGCAGAGCCCTCAGATCTAAACTGTCTTGTTGCTAGGAGACAATTGGAATGCGAGGCGGGCTTCCCAGCCATCCATCCTCGAACGGTGCCCTGGAGTCATTCCATATGGGATGTCCTGGAGCTGCCCAACAAGTCTCAATTGTCCCGCAGAAGGAATCCTTGAAGGGGGCATCCCACAACTCCCAACGTGGGAAAACCTCCATGTTCTCGAGATTCTGCTCCCTTCATGAAGGGGCCGTCATGCACAGAAACTCCAACCTGAGCCAACGTCTGATCCTCGCCCTGACTTCAGATGCATGAGATATAGGTTCAGATCTACAGGGGTAACTTCCGTGCCCTGGCCCTGAAACCCAAGTCTAGCTTGTGTTCTCAGACTTCCGTCCTCACACTCCAGGCCCCGAAGCCCAGAAGTTTCGCAATTCCAGACCCACAATGCAGCACTCTGCCTGCCCTCTAGAAAAAAAATTTGGCCTATTGAGCTGCCCAGGCACCTTATATGAGGATAAATCTACATGGCATTCGACTGTACCCAAAGTATATAGTCTAACCTGGGCACTAATGCACTGTCTGACACAACCTGAGCTCGGACCTCCTGACCAACACCCAGACAGCTGACCGCACACTGAGCACATCAGAACCGCCATGGCCTTAGGTCATCATCTCTTCCCAACTGCGGTTTTTCAGGCTTCAGAACCTAGACCTTATCTCCAACCACTGCACAGGGGTGCCTGTGATGCAGAAATCAGAACTCGTCTTTACCCATGGCAAGAAAACTTGTGGTTGGCATGTTGTCCAACGTTCAGTGTAGGAGAAACCAGCATTCACCCGGAGGCCCCGCCAATTCTTGAGTGCGAAGAGGGCATAAACACGCATTGTGACCCTCAGCGTGAGTCCTGTGCTCTAGTAAGTCCTCTCAGTGGCTCGACCATTAGATGTCATAATGGGCTTGACATGTCCCTAGGCCACAATTTTAAACCAGATTTCTGGTTGTCCGGTCGGCCCTCCCCAGGGCTCTACTCTGGAATACCTCATTTGGTGAGACACCTGAGGTTAAAAAACAAAACAAAGCAAATCAACAACAACAACAAAACGGACTTCATCCATCCCCAGAATGACCCAAAACTCTTGGGACGGGGCAAAACCCCAGAGAGTAAGACTCGTCCATTTCCCATGAAGTCACCCGGAAATTTCACGACCATGAGTGACACGATATCCAGAGACAAAAACTTGACACGAGCCTCAAACTCGCCCTTTTTTCATATCCTGAGAGTTCTCCTCATGGTCTGTAGATCAGTCCTGCCATACCTATGACCCGAAACATAAGCCGCGTTTGTGTTTTCAGACAACTGTCCAAACAGCTCTGGCCTACACACCCTACAGGCTCAGGCCCCTGGAGCCAAACCTGAGGACTGTACTTGCCCTCTCCAAGGGAATTGTATGTGCCCATTCCAATGGCCACAACCCTACTAATAGGATAAACCTCCAAACTGCCTGAGGCCATCCCAATAGTGGTGGCTTCCCAGGACAAACAAAGGCAATCTGAGCTCATCTGTGCACCTACCTGCACTCAGACGCATAGACTGATGTCCCCAGAGGTAAAAAGGAAAGAAAAGGCCTCTAGGCACTAAACGGATCCATTGCTGTGGTATCCAGTCATCTCTCCTCAGAGGCCTGGATTTCAATACCAGCGTAGGGCTGTTTCTTGACTCACCCATCAGAAAACATCTCATCTACATATGGGAAACTTGCACGTTGGAGCTGTGTCAAAGCCTCTGTTTGGAAAAACCCTTCAGGACCCCAGTGCCACCGCTACATTCCAAGGTCTCCATAGACACAAACAGACATTAGGACCCATCCACAGGAGAGTCCATTTCAACTCAGCCTCCTGGGTTGTTCCCCCAGATCCAGCAGATCTAACCTGTCTTGTTGCTAGGACACAATTGGAATGCGAGGTGGGCTACCCAGCCATCCATCCTTAGAACCCTGCTCGGAATCGTTGCCCTGGAGCCAACCAACAGGTCTCAATTGTCCTGCAGAAGAATCTTTGCAGTTTGGAGCTTCTCACAACTAACATCGTGGGAAAACCCCCACGGCCTCATGGCCCCCCCGCCCCTTCATGAAGGGCCATCAGGGACAGAAACACCAACCTGAGCGATCTTCTGATCCTTGCCCTGACATCATAAGCACGACATCTCGATTCAGGTCTGTAGATTGTTCCTGCCTTGTCCTCACCCAGAAACCTAAGCCTAGCTTGTTCTCAGATTTCCTTCCTCAGACTACTGGCCCACAAGCCTCCAGTGAAAACCAGAACTATAATGCAGCACTCTTCCTGCCCTCAGGAAGAAACACATTGCCCTCTGGGGTTACCCAGAAACTCCAAAAGAGGATTAACCTGCACGGCATTCGACTGTGCCCCAAATATCTAGGCTGACCTGGGCACTATTGCTCTTTTTGACACAGCCTGAGCCTGGATTACCTGGCCCCACACAGAAAGCTGGCCGCTCACTGAGCCCATCGGACCCGCCATGGTCTTAGGTCGTCATCTCTTCCCAACCTCGGTTGTCAAGTTTCAGAACCTAGACCTTATCTCCAATCACTGCCCAGGCTTGAAAGTGATGCAGAAAACACAACTCCTTCCCCGTGGCAAGAAACCATGTGGTTGGCATGTTGTCCAACGTTCAGTGTAGTTGAAACCAGTGTGGCCAATGAGGCCCCGCTCGTGTTTGCAGGCCACATTGGTCAAAACCACACATTGTGACCCTCACCCTGATCCCAGTCCTCAATAAGGCCTCTCAGTGGCTAGATGAAGAGATAGCATATTGGGCTTGCCATGCCCCTAGGCCCCAAATTTTACCCATAGTTCGGGTTCTCCCTTCACTTTTCCCCAGGGCTCTTCTTTGGAATTCCTCTTTTGGCGGGACACCTGAGGTAACAAACCTGAAAGGAGTCCTCCCATTCCACAGATTGACGAAAAACAATTGGGATCGGGCCAAATCCACAGAGAAGAAGATTCGTCCATGGCCCATGAGGCCTCCCCGACATTCCACGGCCTTCTCTGATACAAAATCCAGAGACAAAAGCCTGAGCAAGCGCCTCAGACTCGCTCTTTCTTCATATCCGGAAGAGTTCTTCTCATGGTTTATAGATCGGGCCTGCCATACCTACGTCCCCAAACCTAAGCTGAGTTTGTGTTTCAGACTTCTGTCCTCAAAGTCCTGGGCCACACACCCTCCAGGCTGGGGCCCCTGGAGTCACACAATAGG
This sequence comes from Mustela nivalis, assembly GCF_964662115.1. Lineage (NCBI taxonomy): Eukaryota > Metazoa > Chordata > Mammalia > Carnivora > Mustelidae > Mustela > Mustela nivalis. Next base: position 360,089 of record NW_028136551.1, read on the forward strand.
ACTGTGCCTACCCAATCCATGGGAATTCTGCCGATGCCATTGTCCAAAACAGTAAAATTTGGAGAACCCTACAAATCCCTCAGGCCATCCCAATAGTGCAGTTCGCCCGGGACAAACAAGGCCGGTCTGATACCAGCTGAGCATCTACCTCCACTCATACCATAGATGGATGTCCCCTGAGAAGAAGATTGAACCAGACAGGACCCTAGGCCATAATCGGATACATTGCTTTGGATTACAGGCATGTCTCCTCAAAAGCCTGGATTCCAATACCAGCATAGAGGTTTTCCTGAGGCACCCATCAAAACAAATCTCGTCTCCACAAGGAACCTTGTGCATCGAGCTATGTCAAAAGCTTAGGAGAATACTTCAGGGTCCCGGTGCCACCGCCCCATTTTAAGGCCCTCATGGACACAAACACACATTAGGACCCATCCTCAGGAAAGTCCATTTCAAGTCAGCCACCCCGGTTTCTCCCGCAGAGCCATCAGATCTAAACTGTCTTGTTGCTAGGAGACAATTGGAATGCGAGGCGGGCTTCCCAGCCATCCATCCTCGAACGGTGCCCTGGAGTCATTCCATATGGGATGTCCTGGAGCTGCCCAACAAGTCTCAATTGTCCCGCAGAAGGAATCCTTGAAGGGGGCATCCCACAACTCCCAACGTGGGAAAACCTCCATGGCCTCGAGATTCCGCTCCCTTCATGAAGGGGCCGTCATGCACAGAAACTCCAACCTGAGCCAACGTCTGATCCTCGCCCTGACCTCAGATGCATGAGATATAGGTTCAGATCTACAGGGGTACCTGCCGTGCCCTGGCCCTGAAACCCAAGTCTAGCTTGTGTTCTCAGACTTCCGTCCTCACACTCCAGGCCCCGAAGCCCGGAAGTTTCGCAATTCCAGACCCACAATGCAGCACTCTGCCTGCCCTCTAGAAAAAAAAATTTGGCCTAATGAGCTGCCCAGGCACCTTATATGAGGATAAATCTACATGGCATTCGACTGTACCCAAAGTATATAGTCTAACCTGGGCACTAATGAACTGTCTGACACAACCTGAGCTCGGACCTCCTGACCAACACCCAGACAGCTGACCGCACACTGAGCACATCAGAACCGCCATGGCCTTAGGTCATCATCTCTTCCCAACTGCGGTTTTTCAGGCTTCAGAACCTAGACCTTATCTCCAACCACTGCCCAGGGGTGCCTGTGATGCAGAAATCAGAACTCGTCTTCACCCATGGCAAGAAACCTTGTGGTTGGCATGTTGTCCAACGTTCAGTGTAGGAGAAACCAGCATTCACCCGGAGGCCCCGCCAATTCGTGAGTGCGAAGAGGGCATAAACACGCATTGTGACCCTCAGCATGAGTCCTGTGCTCTAGTAAGTCCTCTCAGTGGCTCGACCATTAGATGTCATAATGGGCTTGACATGTCCCTAGGCCACAATTTTTAACCAGATTTCTGGTTGTCCGGTCGGCCCTCCCCAGGGCTCTACTCTGGAATACCTCATTTGGTGAGACACCTGAGGTTAAAAAACAAAACAAAGCAAATCAACAACAACAACAAAACGGACTTCTTCCATTCCCAGAATGACCCAAAACTCTTGGGACGGGGCAAAACCCCAGAGAGTAAGACTCGTCCATTTCCCATGAAGTCACTTGGAAATTTCACGACCATGAGTGACACGATATCCAGAGACAAAAACTTGAGCACGAACCTCACGCTCGCCCTTTTTTCATATCATGAAGAGTTCTCCTCATGGTCTGTAGATCAGTCCTGCCATACCTATGACCCGAAACATAAGCCGCGTTTGTGTTTTCAGTCAACTGTCCAAACAGCTCTGGCCTACACACCCTACAGGCTCAGGCCCCTGGAGCCAAACCTGAGGACTGTACTTGCCCTCTCCAAGGGAATTGTATGTGCCCATTCCAATGGCCACAACCCTACTAATAGGATAAACCTCCAAACTGCCTGAGGCCATCCCAATAGTGGTGGCTTCCCAGGACAAACAGGGGCAATCTGAGCTCATCTGTGCACCTACCTGCACTCAGACGCATAGACTGATGTCCCCAGAGGTAAAAAGGAAAGAACAGGCCCCTAGGCACTAAACGGATCCATTGCTGTGGTATCCAGTCATCTCTCCTCAGAGGCCTGGATTTCAATACCAGCGTAGGGCTGTTTCTTGACTCACCCATCAGAAAACATCTCATCTACATATGGGAAACTTGCACGTTGGAGCTGTGTCAAAGCCTCTGTTTGGAAAAACCCTTCAGGACCCCAGTGCCACCGCTACATTCCAAGGTCTCCATAGACACAAAAAGACATTAGGACCCATCCACAGGAGAGTCCATTTCAACTCAGCCTCCTGGGTTGCTTCCCCAGATCCAGCAGATCTAACCTGTCTGGTTGCTAGGACACAATTGGAATGCGAGGTGGGCTACCCAGCCATCCATCCTTAGAACCCTGCTCGGAATTGTTACCCTGGAGCCAACCAAAAGGTCTCAATTGTCCTGCAGAAGAATCTTTGCAGTTTGGAGCTTCTCACAACTAACATCGTGGGAAAACCCCAACGGCCTCGTGGCCCCCCCGCCGCTTCATGAAGGGCCATCAGGGACAGAAACACCAACCTGAGCGATCTTCTGATCCTCGCCCTGACATCATAAGCACGAGATCTCGATTCAGGTCTGTAGATTGTTCCTGCCTTGTCCTCACCCAGAAACCTAAGCCTAGCTTGTTCTCAGATTTCCTTCCTCAGACTACTGGCCCACAAGCCTCCAGTTTGAAAACCAGAACTATAATGCAGCACTCTTCCTGGCCTCAGGAAGAAACACATTGCCCTCTGGGGCTACCCAGAAACTCCAAAAGAGGATCAACCTGCACGCCATTCGACTGTGCCCCAAATATCTAGGCTGACCTGGGCACTATTGCTCTTTTTGACACAGCCTGAGCCTGGATTACCTGGCCCCACACAGAAAGCTGGCCGCTCACTGAGCCCATCGGACCCGCCATGGTCTTAGGTTGTCATCTCTTCCTAACCTCGGTTGTCAAGTTTCAGAACCTAGACCTTATCTCCAATCACTGCCCAGGCTTGAAAGTGATGCAGAAAACACAACTCCTTCCCCGTGGCAAGAAACCATGTGGTTGGCATGTTGTCCAACGTTCAGTGTAGTTGAAACCAGTGTGGCCCAAGAGGCCCCGCTCGTGTTTGCGGGCCACATTGGTCAAAACCACACATTGTGACCCTCACCCTGATCCCAGTCCTCAATAAGGCCTCTCAGTGGCTAGATGAAGAGATATCATATTGGGCTTGCCATGCCCCTAGGCCCCAAATTTTACCCATAGTTCGGGTTCTCCCTTCACTTTTCCCCAGGGCTCTTCTTTGGAATTCCTCTTTTGGCGGGACACCTGAGGTAACAAACCTGAAAGGAGTCCTCCCTTTCCACAGATTGACGAAAAACAATTGGGATCGTGCCAAATCCACAGAGAGGAAGATTTGTCCATGGCCCATGAGGCCTCCCCGACATTCCACGTCCATCTCTGATACAAAATCCGGAGACAAAAGCCTGAGCAAGCGCCTCAGACTCGCTCTTTCTTCATATCCGGAAGAGATCTTCTCATGGTTTATAGATCGGGCCTGCCATACCTACGTCCCCAAACCTAAGCTGAGTTTGTGTTTCAGACTTCTGTCCTCAAAGTCCTGGGCCACACACCCTCCAGGCTGGGGCCCCTGGAGTCACACAATAGGACTGTGCCTACCCAATCCATGGGAATTCTGCCGATGCCATTGTCCAAAACAGTAAAATTTGGAGAACCCTACAAATCCCTCAGGCCATCCCAATAGTGCAGGTCGCCCGGGACAAACAAGGCCGGTCTGATACCAGCTGAGCATCTACCTCCACTCATACCATAGATGGATGTCCCCTGAGAAGAAGATTGAACCAGACAGGACCCTAGGCCATAATCGGATACATTGCTTTGGATTACAGGCATGTCTCCTCAAAAGCCTGGATTCCAATACCAGCATAGAGGTTTTCCTGAGGCACCCATCAAAACAAATCTCGTCTCCACAAGGAACCTTGTGCATCGAGCTATGTCAAAAGCTTAGGAGAATACTTCAGGGTCCCGGTGCCACCGCCCCATTTTAAGGCCCTCATGGACACAAACACACATTAGGACCCATCCTCAGGAAAGTCCATTTCAAGTCAGCCACCCCGGTTTCTCCTGCAGAGCCATCAGATCTAAACTGTCTTGTTGCTAGGAGACAATTGGAATGCGAGGCGGGCTTCCCAGCCATCCATCCTCGAACGGTGCCCTGGAGTCATTCCATATGGGATGTCCTGGAGCTGCCCAACAAGTCTCAATTGTCCCGCAGAAGGAATCCTTGAAGGGGGCATCCCACAACTCCCAACGTGGGAAAACCTCCATGGCCTCGAGATTCCGCTCCCTTCATGAAGGGGCCGTCATGCACAGAAACTCCAACCTGAGCCTACGTCTGATCCTCGCCCTGACTTCAGATGCATGAGATATAGGTTCAGATCTACAGGGGTACCTGCAGTGCCCTGGCCCTGAAACCCAAGTCTAGCTTGTGTTCTCAGACTTCCGTCCTCACACTCCAGGCCCCGAAGCCCGGAAGTTTCGCAATTCCAGACCCACAAGGCAGCACTCTGCCTGCCCTCTAGAAAAAAAAAATTTGGCCTAATGAGCTGCCCAGGCACCTTATATGAGGATAAATCTACATGGCATTCGACTGTACCCAAAGTATATAGTCTAACCTGGGCACTAACGCACTGTCTGACACAACCTGAGCTCGGACCTCCTGACCAACACCCAGACAGCTGACCGCACACTGAGCACATCAGAACCGCCATGGCCTTAGGTCATCATCTCTTCCCAACTGCGGTTTTTCAGGCTTCAGAACCTAGACCTTATCTCCAACCACTGCCCAGGGGTGCCTGTGATGCAGAAATCAGAACTCGTCTTCACCCATGGCAAGAAACCTTGTGGTTGGCATGTTGTCCAACGTTCAGTGTAGGAGAAACCAGCATTCACCCGGAGGCCCCGCCAATTCGTGAGTGCGAAGAGGGCATAAACACGCATTGTGACCCTCAGCGTGAGTCCTGTGCTCTAGTAAGTCCTCTCAGTGGCTCGACCATTAGATGTCATAATGGGCTTGACATGTCCCTAGGCCACAATTTTTAACCAGATTTCTGGTTGTCCAGTCGGCCCTCCCCAGGGCTCTACTCTGGAATACCTCATTTGGTGAGACACCTGAGGTTAAAAAACAAAACAAAGCAAATCAACAACAACAACAAAACGGACTTCTTCCATTCCCAGAATGACCCAAAACTCTTGGGACGGGGCAAAACCCCAGAGAGTAAGACTCGTCCATTTCCCATGAAGTCACTTGGAAATTTCACGACCATGAGTGACACGATATCCAGAGACAAAAACTTGAGCACGAGCCTCACGCTCGCCCTTTTTTCATATCATGAAGAGTTCTCCTCATGGTCTGTAGATCAGTCCTGCCATACCTATGACCCGAAACATAAGCCGCGTTTGTGTTTTCAGTCAACTGTCCAAACAGCTCTGGCCTACACACCCTACAGGCTCAGGCCCCTGGAGCCAAACCTGAGGACTGTACTTGCCCTCTCCAAGGGAATTGTATGTGCCCATTCCAATGGCCACAACCCTACTAATAGGATAAACCTCCAAACTGCCTGAGGCCATCCCAATAGTGGTGGCTTCCCAGGACAAACAGGGGCAATCTGAGCTCATCTGTGCACCTACCTGCACTCAGACGCATAGACTGATGTCCCCAGAGGTAAAAAGGAAAGAACAGGCCCCTAGGCACTAAACGGATCCATTGCTGTGGTATCCAGTCATCTCTCCTCAGAGGCCTGGATTTCAATACCAGCGTAGGGCTGTTTCTTGACTCACCCATCAGAAAACATCTCATCTACATATGGGAAACTTGCACGTTGGAGCTGTGTCAAAGCCTCTGTTTGGAAAAACCCTTCAGGACCCCAGTGCCACCGCTACATTCCAAGGTCTCCATAGACACAAAAAGACATTAGGACCCATCCACAGGAGAGTCCATTTCAACTCAGCCTCCTGGGTTGCTTCCCCAGATCCAGCAGATCTAACCTGTCTGGTTGCTAGGACACAATTGGAATGCGAGGTGGGCTACCCAGCCATCCATCCTTAGAACCCTGCTCGGAATTGTTGCCCTGGAGCCAACCAAAAGGTCTCAATTGTCCTGCAGAAGAATCTTTGCAGTTTGGAGCTTCTCACAACTAACATCGTGGGAAAACCCCAACGGCCTCGTGGCCCCCCCGCCGCTTCATGAAGGGCCATCAGGGACAGAAACACCAACCTGAGCGATCTTCTGATCCTCGCCCTGACATCATAAGCACGAGATCTCGATTCAGGTCTGTAGATTGTTCCTGCCTTGTCCTCACCCAGAAACCTAAGCCTAGCTTGTTCTCAGATTTCCTTCCTCAGACTACTGGCCCACAAGCCTCCAGTTTGAAAACCAGAACTATAATGCAGCACTCTTCCTGCCCTCAGGAAGAAACACATTGCCCATTGGGGCTACCCAGAAACTCCAAATGAGGTTCTACCTGCACGCCATTCGACTGTACCCCAAATATAGGCTGACGTGGGCACTATTGCCCTTTTTAATACAGCCTGAGCCTGGATTACCTGGCCCCACACAGAAAGCTGGCCGCTCACTGAGCCCATCGGACCCGCCATGGTCTTAGGTCGTCATCTCTTCCCAACCTCGGTTGTCAAGTTTCAGAACCTAGACCTTATCTCCAATCACTGCCCAGGCTTGAAAGTGATGCAGAAATCACAACTCCTTCCCCGTGGCAAGAAACCATGTGGTTGGCATGTTGTCCAACGTTCAGTGTAGTTGAAACCAGTGTGGCCCATGAGGCCCCGCTCATGTTCCGGGCCACATTGGTCAAAACCACACATTGTGACCCTCACCCTGATCGCAGTCCTCAATAAGGCCTCTCAGTGGCTGGATGAAGAGATAGATATTGGGCTTGCCATGCCCCTAGGCCCCAAATTTTACCCCTAGTTCGGGTTCTCCCTTCACTTTTCCCCAGGGCTCTTCTTTGGAATTCCTCTTTTGGCGGGACACCTGAGGTAACAAAACTGAAAGGAGTCCTCCCATTCCACAGATTGACGAAAAACAATTGGGATCGGGCCAAATCCACAGAGAGGAAGATTTGTCCATGGCCCATGAGGCCTCCCCGACATTCCACGGCCATCTCTGATACAAAATCCAGAGACAAAAGCCTGAGCAAGCGCCTCAGACTCGCTCTTTCTTCATATCCGGAAGTGTTCTTCTCATGGTTTATAGATCGGGCCTGCCATACCTACGTCCCCAAACCTAAGCTGAGTTTGTGTTCTCAGACTTCTGTCCTCAAAGTCCTGGGCCACACACCCTCCAGGCTGGGGCTCCTGGAGTCACACATTAGGACTGTGCCTACCCTCCATGGGAATTCTGCCGATGCCATTGTCCAAAACAGTAAAATTTGGAGAACCCTCCAAATCCCTGAGGCCATCCCAATAGTGCAGGTCGCCCGGGACAAACAAGGCCGGTCTGATACCAGCTGAGCATCTACCTCCACTCATACCATAGATGGATGTCCCCTGAGAAGAAGATTGAACCAGACAGGACCCTAGGCCATAATCGGATACATTGCTTTGGATTACAGGCATGTCTCCTCAAAAGCCTGGATTCCAATACCAGCATAGAGGTTTTCCTGAGGCACCCATCAAAACAAATCTCGTCTCCACAAGGAACCTTGTGCATCGAGCTATGTCAAAAGCTTAGGAGAATACTTCAGGGTCCCAGTGCCACCGCCCCATTTTAAGGCCCTCATGGACACAAACACACATTAGGACCCATCCTCAGGAAAGTCCATTTCAAGTTAGCCACCCCGGTTTCTCCCGCAGAGCCATCAGATCTAAACTCTCTTGTTGCTGGGAGACAATTGGAATGCGAGGCCGGCTTCCCAGGCATCCAACCTCGAACAGTGCCCTGGAGTCATTCCATATGGGATGTCCTGAAGCTGCCAAACAGGTCTCAATTGTCCCGCAGAAGGAATCCTTGAAGGGGGCATCCCACAACTCCCAACGTGGGAAAAACTCCATGGCCTGGAGATTCCGCTCCCTTCATGAAGGGTCCGTCATGCACAGAAACTCCAACCTGAGCCAACGTCTGATCCTCGCCCTGACTTCAGATGCATGAGATATAGGTTCAGATCTACAGTGGTACCTGCCGTGTCCTCGCCCCGAAACCCAAGTCTAGCTTGTGTTCTCAGACTTCTGTCCTCACACTCCTGGACACGAATCCCTCAAGTTTAAATTCCGGACCGACAATTAAGCAGTCTGCCTGCCCTCTAGAAAACAAATTTTGCCTAATGAGCTGCCCAGACAACTTATATGAGGATAAATCTACATGGCACTCGACTGTACCCAAAGTATATAGTCTAAACTGGGCAATAATGCACTCTCTGTCACAACCGGAGCCCGGATCTCCTGACTAACACCCAGACAGCTGACCGCACACTGAGCACATCAGAACCGCCATGGCCTTAGGTCATCATCTCTTCCCTACCTCAGTTTTTAGGCATCAGATCCTAGACCTTATCTCCAATCACTGCCCAGGGGTGCCTGTGATGCAGAAATCAGAACTCTTCCTTACCCATGGCAAGAAACCTTGTGGTTGGCATGTTGTCCAACGTTCAGTGTAGGAGAAACCAGGATTCACCCGGAGGCCCTGCCCATTCTTGTTTGCGAAGTGGGCATAAACACGCATTGTGACCCTCAGCGTGAGTCCTGTGCTCTAGTAAGTCCTCTCAGTGGCTCGACCATTAGATGTCATAATGGGCTTGACATGTCCCTAGGCCACAATTTTTAACCACATTTCTGGTTGTCCGGTCGGCCCTCCCCAGGGCTCTACTCTGGAATACCTCATTTGGTGAGACACCTGAGGTTAAAAAACAAAACAAGGCAAATCAACAACAACAACAAAACGGACTTCTTCCATCCCCAGAATGACCCAAAACTCTTTGGACGGGGCCAAACCCCCAGAGTGTAAGACTCGTCCATTTCCCATGAAGTCACCAGGAAATTTCACGAGCAAGAGTGACACGATATCCAGAGACAAAAACTTGAGCACGTGCCTCACACTCGCCCCTTATTCATATCCCGAAGAGTTCTCCTCATGGTCTGTAGATCAATCCTGCCATACCTATGACCTGAAACATAAGCCGCGTTTGTGTTTTCAGAGGACTGTCCAAACATCTCTGCCTACACACCCTACGGGCTCAGGCCCCTGGAGCCAAACCTGAGGACTGTACTTGCCCTCTACAAGGGAATTGTATGTGCCCATTCCAATGGCCACAACCTACTAATAGGATCAACCTGAAAACTCCCTGAGGCCATCCCAATAGTGGTGGCTTCCCAGGACAAACAGGGGCAATCTGAGCCCATCTGAGCACCTACATGCACTCAGACACATAGACTGATGTCCCCAGAGGTAAAAAGGTACGAACAGGCCTCTAGGCACTATTCGGATTCATTGTTGTGGTATCCAGTCATCTCTCCTCAGAGGCCTGGATTTCAATACCAGCATATGGCTGTTTCCTGACTCATCCGTCAGAACAAATCTCATGTACATATGGGAAACTTGCACGTTGGAGCTGTGTCAAAGCCTCTGTTTGAAAAAACCCTTCAGGACCCCAGTGCCACCGCTTCATTCCAAGGTCTCCATAGACACAAAAACATATTAGGATCCATACACAGGAGAGTCCATTTCAACCCAGATCCAGATTGCTCGCCCTGATCCAGCCGATATAACCTGTCTTGTTGCTAGGACACAATTGGAATGCAAGGTGGGCCATTCAGGCATCCATCCTTAGAACCCTGCTCGGAATCGTTGGCCTAGAGCCAACCAACATGTCTCAATTGTCCTGCACAAGAATCTTTGCAGTTTGGACCCTCTCACAACTAACATCGTGGGAAAACCCCCACGAACTCGAGACCCCGCCCCTTCATGAAGGGGCCATCAGGGACAGAAACACCAACCTGAGCAATCTTCTGATCCTCACAATGACTTCAGAAGCACGAGATCTCGATTCAGGTCTGTAGATTGTTCCTGCCTTGTCCTCACCCAGAAACCTAAGCCTAGCTTGTGTTATCAGATTTCCGTCTTCAGACTACTGGCCCACAAGCCCTCCAGTTTGCAAACCAGAACTATAATGCAGCACTCTGCCAGCCTTCAAGAAGAAAAACATTGCCCTGTGGGGCTACCCAGAAACATCAAATGAGGATCAACCTGCATGCCATTCGACTGTACCCCAAATATATAGGCTGACCTAGGCACTATTGCCCTTTCTGACACAGCCTGAGCCTGGACTTCCTGGCCCCACCCAGAAAGCTGGTCGAACACTGAGCACGCAGGACGAGCCATGTCCTTAGGTCGTCATCTCTTCCCAACCTCGGTTGTCAAGTTTCAGAACCGAGACCTTATCTCCAATCACTGCCCAGGCTTGTAAGTGATGCAGAAATCACAACTCCTTCCCCGTGGCTAGAAACCATGTGGTTGGCATGTTTTCCAATGTTCATTGTAGTTGAAACCAGTGTGGCCCATGAGGCCCCGCCCATTTTTATGGGCCACATTGGTCACAAACACATATTGTGACCCTCAGCCTGATCCCAGTCCTCAGGTAAGGCCTCTCAGTGGCTGGATGAAGAGATAGCATATTGGGATTGCCATGCCCCTAGGCCCCAAATTTTACCCATAGTTCGGGTTGTCCCTTCGCTTTTCCCCAGGGCTCTTCTTTGGAATTCCTCTTTTGGCGGGACACCTAAGGTAACCAACCTGAAAGGAGACCTCCCAATCCACAGATTGACGAAAAAGAATTGGGATCGGGCCAATTCCACAGAGAGGAAGATTCGTCCATGGCCCATGAGGTTTCCCAGACAATCCACGGCCATCGCTGTTACCGAATCTAGAGACAAAAGACTGAACAAGCACCTCAGACTCGCTCTTTCTTCATATCCTGAAAAGTTCTTCTCATGGTTTATAGATCGGGCCTGCCATACCTACGTCTCCAAACCTAAGCTGAGTTTATGTTTTCAGACTTCTGTCCTCAAAGTCCTGGGCCACACACCCTCCAGGCTGCGGTCCCTGGAGCCACACATAAGGACTGTGCCTACCCAATCCATGTGAACTCTGCCCATTCCATTGTCCAAAACCATAAAATTAGGAGAACCCTCCAAATCCCTGAGGCCATCCCTATAGGGCAGGTCGCCCGTGACAAACAAGCGCGGTCTGATAGCAGCTGAGCATCAACCTCCACTCATACCATAGATGGATGTCCCCAGAGAAGAAGATTGAACCAGACAGGACCCTGGCCAATCGGATCCATTGCTTTGGTGACAGGCATGTCTCCTCAAAAGCCTGGATTCCAATACCAGCATAGGGGTTTTCCTGAGGCAGCAATCAGAACAAATCTCGTCTCCACAAGGAAACATGTGCATCGAGCTCTGTCAAAAGCTTAGGAGAATACTTCAGGGTCCCGGTGCCACGGCCCCATTCCAAGGCCCCATGGACACAAACACACATTAGGACCCATCCTGAGGAAAGTCCATTTCAAGTCAGCCACCCCGGTTTCTCCTGCAGAGCCATCAGATCTAAACTGGCTTGTTGCTAGGAGACAATTGGAATGCGAGGCTGGCTTTCCAGGCATCCATCCGCGAATGGTGCTCTGGAGTCATTCCATATGGGATGTCCTGGAGCTGCCCAAAGGTCTCAATTGTCCCGCAGAAGGAATACTTGAAGTGGGCAACCCACAACTCCCACGTGGGAAAAACTCCATGGACACGAGATTCCGCTCCCTTCATGAAGGAGCCATCAGGCACAGAAACTCCAACCTAAGCCAAAGTCTAATTCTCTCCCTGACTTGAAATGGATGAGATATTGGTTCAGATCTGCAGGGGGTACCTGCCGTGCCCTTGCCCTTAGCCCAAGTATAGCTTTTGTTCTCAGAATTCCGACCTCACTCTCCTGACCTCAAAGCCCTCATGATTGGTAAATCCGGTCCCACAATTAAGCACATGGCCTGCTTTCTGGAAAAAAAATATTGCCTAAAGAGCTGCCAAGGCACCTTATATGAAGATAAACCTACACGGTACTCGACTTTGCCCGAATTATATAGTCTAACCTGGGCACTAATGCACTGTCTGACACAACCTGAGCCCGGACTTCCTGACCAACACCCAGAAAGCTGACCGCACACTGAGCACATCAGACCCGCCATGGCCTTAGGTCATCATCTCTTCCCTACCTCAGTTTTAAGGCCTCAGAAACTACACTTTATCTCTGCCTGGGGGTGAGTGTGATGCAGAAATCAGAACTTCTCCTTACACATGGCAAGAAACCTTGTGGTTGGCATGTTGTCCAACGTTCATTGTAGGAGAAACTAGCATTCACCCTGAGGCCCGCCTATTCTTTAGTGCGACGAGGGCATAAATATGCATTGTGACCCTCAGGGTGAGTCCTGTCCTCTAGTAAGTCCTCTCAGAGCCTGGATCACTAGATGTCATAATGGGCTTGACATAGCCCTAGGCCCCAATTTTTAACCAGATTTCTGGTTGTTCAGTCACCCCTCCTTAGAGCTCTACTCTGGAATTCCTCATGTGGTGGGACAACGGAGGTTAAAAAATGAAACAAAACAAAGCAACAACAACAAAAAAAACGACTTCTTCCATCCCACAGAATGACCCCAACCTCTTTGGAAGGGGCCAAATCCCCAGAGAGTAAGACTCGTCCATTTCCCATGAAGTCACCCGGAAATTTCACGACCATGAGTGACATGATATGCAGAGACAAAAACATGAGCAATAGCCTCACACTCGCCCTTTTTTCATATACCGAAATGTTCTCCTCATGGTCTGTAGATCAGTCCTGCCCTACCTATGACCCGAAACAGAAGTCGAGTTTGTGTTTTCAGACAACTGTCCAAACAGCCCTGGCCTACACACCCTATAGGCTCAGGCCCCTGAAGCCAAACCTGAGGACTGTTCTTGCCCTCGCAAGGGAATTGTGTGAGCCCATTCCAATGGTGACAACGCAACTAAAAGTATAAACCTTTAAATTCCCTGAGGCCATCCCATAGTGTTGGCTTCCAAGGACAAACACGGGCAATCTGAGTTCATCTGAGCACCTACCTGCACTGTGATCCATAGATAGATGTCGCCCGAGGTAAAAAGAAACCAACAGGCCCCTAGGCACTAATCGGATCCATTGCTTTGGTTTCCAGGCATCTCTCCTCAGAGGCCTGCATTTCAATACCAGAATATGGCTGTTTCTTGACTCACCCATCAGAACAAATCTCCTCTACACATGGGAAACTTGCATGGTGGACCTGTGTCAAACCTCTGTTTAGGAGAAGGCTTCAGGGCCCTAGTGCCACCGCTTAATGCCACAGTCTCTCTATACACAAAAACATATTAGGACCCATCCACAGGAGAGTCCATTTAAACTCAGCCTCCTCGGTTTCTCCCCGAGATCCAACAGATCTAGCCTGTCTTGTAGCTAGGAGAATATTGGAATGCGAGGTGGGATACCCAGCCATCCATCATTAGAACCCTGCTCAGAATCGTTGGCCTGGAGCCAACCAACTGGTCTCAATTGTCCCACAGTAGAATCTTTGCAGTTTGGAGCTTCTCACAACTCCCATGGTGGGAAAACCCCCACGGCCTCGTGATTCCCCCCCTTTATGAAGGGGCCATCAGGGACAGAAAGTCAAACCTGAGGCATCGTCTGATGCTCAACCTGACTTCAGGTGCAAGAGATCTCGATTCAGGTCTGTAGATTGTGCCTGCCATGTCCTCACACATAAAACCTAAGCCTAGCTTGTGTTCTCGGAGTTCCGTCCTCAGACTACCGGCCCATATGCCCTCCAGTTTGGCAATCCAGAAGTACAATGCGGCACTCTGCCTGCTCCCTGGAAGAAGAACATTGCCCTCTGGGGCTACCCAGAAACCCCAAATGAGGATCAACCTGCACGCCATTTGGCTGTACACCAAATATATAGGCTGAAGTGGGCACAATTGCCCATTCTGACACAGCCTGAGCCTGGAACTCCTGGCCCCACCCAGACAGCTGGCCACACACTGAGCACATCGGACCCGCCATGGCCATAGGTCGACATCTCTACCCATCCTCGGTTTTCAGGCTTCAGAACCTTGACCTTATCTCCAATCACTGCCCAGGTTTGAAAATGTTGCAGAAATCCGAACTCGTTCCCTTGGCAGGAAACCTCGTGGTTGGCATGTTGTCCAACTTTCAGTGTAGTTGAAACCAGTGTGGCACATGAGACCCAGCCCATGCTTGAGGGCCACATTGGTCTCAAACACACATTGTGACCCTCAGCCTGAGCCCGGTCCTCAGGCAAGGCCTCTCAGTGGCTGCATGAAGAAACAGCATATTGGGCTTGCCATGCCCCTAGACCCTAATTTTTAACCATATTTCGGGTTGTCCCTTCACTCTTGCCCAGGGCTCTGCTTTGGAATTCCTCTTTTGGTGGGACACCTCAGGTAACAAACCTTAAAGGAGTCCTCCCATTCCACAGATTCACGAAAAAGAATTGGGATAGGGCCAAATCCACAGAGAGGAAGATTCGTCCATGGCTCATGAGGCCTCCCCGACATTCCACGGCCATCGCTGACACAAAATCCAGAGACAAAAGCCTAAGCAAGCGCCTCAGACTCGCTCTTTCTTCATATCCTGAAGAGTTCTTCTCATGATTTGTAGTTCGGCCGTGCCATACCTACGGCCCCAAACCTAAGCTGAGTTTGTGTTTTTTGAGTTCTGTCCTCAACGTCCTGGGCCACACACCCTCCAGGCTGGGCCCCTGGAACCACATATTAGGACTGTGCCTTACCAATCCATGGGAATTCTGCCCATTCCATTATCCAAAATCATACAAATTAGGAGAAACCTCCAAATTCCCTGAGGCCATACCAATGGTGTAGGTTGTCCGGGACAAAAAAGGGCCGTCTGACACCAGCTGAGCATCTACCTCCACTCATACCATAGATGGATGTCCCCAGAGAAGAAGATTGACCAGACAGGACCCCAGGCCATAATGGGATCCATAGCTTTGGTTTACAGGCATGTCTCCTCAAAAGCCTGGTTTCCAATACCAGCTGAGGGCTTCTCCTGAGGCACCCATCAGAACAAATCTCGTCTACACATGGGAAACTTGCATGTTGGAGCTCTCTCAAAGCCTCTGGTTAGAAGGACATTTCAGGTTCCCGGTGCCAGCGCCTCATTCCAAGGTCTCCATGGAGACACACCCACATTAGGACCCATCCACAGGAGAGTCCATTTCAACTCAGCCCCCTCAGTTGCTCCCCCTGATCCAGCAGATCTAACCCGTCTTGTCGCTAGGAGATGATTGGAATGAGAGGCAGGCTTCCCAGCCATCCATACTTAGAACCATTCTCAGAATGATGCTGTATGGGAAGTCCTGGAGCCAACCAACAGGTCTCAATAGTCCCGCAGAAGAATCTTTACTGTTTGGAGCATCTCACAACTCCCATCGTGGGAAAACCTCCATGGCCTCGTGATCCCGCCCCCTGTTCTTCATGAAGGGGCCATCAGGGACAGAAGCTCCAACCTGAGCGATCGTCTGATCCTCGCCCTGACTTCAGATGCAGGACATCTTGATTCAGCTCTGCAGAGTGTGCCTGCCGTGTCCTTCCCCAGAAACGTAAGTCTAGTTTGTGTTCTCAACTTCCATCCTCACATTCCTGGCCCACAAGCCCTCCAGTTTGGCAATTCCAGAACTACAAGGCAGCACTCTGCCTGCTTTCAGGAAGAAAAACTTTGCCCTCTGGGGCTACCCAGATTCCCCAAATGAGGATCAACCTGCATGCCACTTGACTGGACCCCAATTATACAGGCTGCCCTGGGCACTACTGCCCTTTCTGGCACAGCCTGAGACTGAACCTCCTGGCTCGCACCCACCCAGCTAGCCACACACTGAGCACATCGGACCCGCCATGGCCTTAGGTCATCATCTCTTTCCAACCTCGGTTTTCAGGCTTCAGAACCTAAACCTTATCTCCAGTCACCACCCAGGGTTGAACATGATGCAGGAATCAGAACTCCTTCCCCATGGCAAGAAACCTTGTGATTGGCATGTTGTCCAACGTAAAGTGTAGTTGAAACCAGTGTGGCCCATGAGGCCCTGCAGATGCTTGAGGACCAAGTCGGTCACAAACATGCATTGTGACCCTCAACGTGAGCCCAGTTCTCAAGTAAGGCCTCTCAGCGGCTGGACCAAAAGACAGCATATTGGGCTTGCCATGCCCCTAGGCCCCAATTTTTAACCAGATTTCTGGTTGTCCAGTCTCCCCTCCCCAGGGCTCGGCTTTGGAATCCCTCTTTTGGTGGGACACCTGAGGTAACAAAACTGAAAGGACTCCTCCCATCCCACAGTTTGACCCAAAACAATTGGAATCGGGCAAATCCACAGAGCGGAAGACTCGTCCATGGCCCATGAGGCCTCCTCGACATTCCATGCCCATCGTTGACACAAAATCCAGAAACAAAAGCCTGAACAAGTGCCTCACAATCTCTCTTTCTTCATATCCGGAAGAATTCTCCTCACGGTCTGTAGATCGGGCCTGCCATACCTACGTCCCTAAACCTAAACTGAGTTTGTGTTTTAGACTTCTGTCTCCACAGTCCTGGTGCACACACCCTGCAGGCTGGGGCCCCTGGAGCCACATCAAAACTGTGCCTTCCCTCTCCACGGGAATTCTGCCCATTCCATTGTCCATAATCATAAAATTAGGAGAAACCTCCAAAGTCCCCAAGGCCTTCACAATAGTGTAGGCCGCCTGGGACAAACAAGGGCCATCTAACACCAGCTGAGCATCTAACTCCACTAATACCTTAGATGGATGTACACAGAGAAGAAGATTCAACCGGACAGGCCCCTAGGCTCTAAACTGAGCCATTGCTTTGGTTTCCAGTTATCTCTCTTCAGAGGCCTATATTCCAATAACAGTATATGGGGGTTTCCTGAGGCACCAATCAGAACAAATCTCGTCTCCACATGGGAAACTTGTCCTTTGGAGATGTCTCAAAACCTCCGGTTAGGAGAATCCTTCAGGGCCCATGCACCAACGCCCCATTCCAAGGTCTCCATGGACACAACCCACATTAGCATCCATCCTCAGGAGAGTCCATTTCAACTCAGCCCCCTTGGTTGCTCTGACAGAGCCAGCATATCAAACCTGTCTATTTGCTAGGAGACAACTGCAATGTGAGGCGGGCTTCCCATGCATCCATCCTTAGATCCCTGCTCTGGTGTCATTCTGTATGGTATGTACTGGAGTGATACAAAAGGTCTCAATTGTTGATCAGAAGGAATCCTTGTTGTTTGGAGCATCTCACAACTCCCATTGTGGGTAAACCTCCATGGACTGGAGATGCTGTCCCCTTCATAAAGTGGCCAGAATGGACAGAAATTCAAACCTAAGCCTAGGTTTGAACCTCGCCCTGACTTCAGATTCATGATATCACGATTCAGATCTGCAGAGGGTGCCTGCCGTGCCCTCGCCCAAAACCTACGCCTAACATGTGTTCTCAGACTTCCGTCCTCACACTCCCCGTCCACAAGGCATCCACTTTGGAAATTCCGGAGCCACAATGCAGCACTCTGCCTGTTCTCCAGAAGAAAAACATTGCCCTTGGGGCTACCCAGAAATGCCAAATAAAGATCAACCTGCACGGCACTCAGTTGTACCCCAATTATACAATCTACCCTGGGCACTAATGCCCTGTCTGACACAGCCCAAGCTTGGACCTCCCGACCAACACCCAGACAGCTGGCTCCACGCTGAGCATATCGGACCCGACATGGTCTTAGGTCGTCATCTCTTCCCAACCTCGGTTTTCAGACTTCACAACCTAGACCTTATCTCCAATCACTGCCCAGGGGTGAATGACATGCAGAAATCAGAATTAATACTTCCCCATGGCAAGAACTCATGTGGTTGACATGTTGACTATCATTCAGTGTAGGAGAAACAAGCATGCACCATGAGTCCCCACCCATGCTTGAGTACCACGAGGGCATAAACACGCATTGTGACCCTCAGCATGAGTTCTGTCCTCAATGAAGGCCTCTCAGTGGCTGGACCATTAGAAGGCATATTGGGCTTGCCATGCCCCTAGGCCCGTATTTTTAGTTAGATTTCTTGTTGTCCAGGGCTCTGCTCTGGAATCCCTCTTTTGGTGGGACACCTTAGTTAACAAAACTGAATCCCACAGATTAACCCAAAACAATTGGGATCTGGCCAAATCCACAGAGAGAAAGACTCTTCCATGGCCCATGAGGACTCCTCGACATTCCACAGCCATCATTAACACAAAATCCAGGGGCAAAAGCCTGACAAGTGTCACAGTTTCACCCTTTATTCATATCCCAAAAAGTTCTCCTCATAGTCTGTAAATCGGACCTGCCATACCTACGTCCCCAAAGCTAAGCTGAGTTTGTGTTTTCAGACATCTGTCCCCACAGTCCTTGCCCACACACCCTCAAGGCTGGGCCCTTGGAGCCACACATCAGGTCTGTGCCTGCCCACTCCACAGGAATTCTGCCCATGCCATTGTCCATAATCATACAATTTAGGAGAAACCTCCAAAGTCCCCGAGGCCATCCCTATAGTGTAGGCCGCCCGGACAAACAGGAGCGGTCTGACACCAGCTGAGCAACTACCTCCATTTCATAAAATAGACAGATGTTGACAGAGAAGAAGATTGAACCAGAGAGGCTCCTAGGACCTAATTGGATGCATTGCTGTGGTTTCTATGTATCTCTCCTCAGAGGCCTGGTTCTAATACCAGCATATGTGGGTTTCCTGAGGCACCAATTAGAACAAATCTTGTCTCCACATGGAAAACTTGCTCTTTCGAGTTGTTTCAAAATCTCCGGTTAGAATCCTTTAGAGCCCTGGGGCCACCACCCCATTCCAACGTCCTCATGGACACAAACACACATTAAGACCCATCTTCAGGAGAGTCCATTTCAACTCAGCTCCCACGATTGCTCCTGCATAGCCATCAGATCGTACCTGTCTTGTGGCAGGGAGACAATTGGTGTAAGAGGCAGTCTGCTCAGGCATCCATCCTTAGAACCCGGCTCTGGAGTCATTCCATATGGGATGTCCTGGAGCCATCCAACAGTTCTCAATTTTCCCGCAGAAGGAATCCTTGCAGTTGGAGCATCCCACAACTCCCAACGTGGGAAAACCTCCATGGCCTCGACATTCCACCCCTTTGATGAAGGGGCCATTATGGACAGAAACTCCAACCTGCGCCTAAGTCTGATCCTCGTCCTGAGTTCAGATGAATGAGATTTTGATTCGGATCTGCAGAGGGTGCCTGCCGTGCCCTCGCCCTGAAACTTAAGTCTAGCTTATGATCTCAGACTTACGTCCTCACACTCCTGGTCCCGACGCCCTCAAGTTTGGCAATTCTGGACCCACAATGCTGCACTCTGCCTGCCCACCAGAAGAAAAATGTTGCCCCAGTGAGCTTCCCTGACACAATAAATGAGGATGAACCTACATGGAACTCAACTGTACCCAAATGATACATTCTAACCTGGGCACTAATGCACTGTCTGACACAGCCTGAATCCATGCCTCCTGAAGAACACCCAGAAAGCTGACCGCACACTGAGCACATCGGACCCTCCATGACCTTAGGTTATCATCTCATCCCAACCTCGATTTTCTGGATTCAGAACTTAGATCTTATCTCCAGTCACTGCCCAGGGGTGAACATGATGCAGAAATCAGAATTCCTCCTTCCCCATGGAAAGAAACCTTGTGGTTCGTATGTTGTCCAAAGTTCAGTGTAGGAGAATCAAGCATGGCCCATGAGTCCCCGCCCATGCTTGATGCCTACATTGGGCACAAACATGCATTGTGACCCTCAGTGTGAGCACTGTACTCAAGTAAGACCTCTCAGTGGCTGGACCAAGGTACCCCATATGGGGATTGCCATGCCCTTAGGCCCCCAATCTTATACAGAGTTCGGGTTGTCCAGTCGCCCCTTCCCAGGGTTCTGCTCTGGAATCCCTCTTTAGTGGAACACCTGAGGTTAAAAAAAAAAAAAAAAAAAAAAACAGAATGGACTCCTCCCATCCCACGGAATGACCCCAAAATATTGGGATCATCCAAATCCCCATAGAGGAAGTCTCACCCATGGTCCATGAGGACGCCCCTACATTCCACGGCCATCAGTGACACAAAATCCAGAGTCAAAAGCCTGAGCAAGTGCCTCACACTCACTCTTTGTTCATATCCTGAAGAGTTCTCCTCAAGGTCTGTAGATCGGGCCTCCCATACCTATGTCCCCAAACCTAAGACGAGTTTCTGTTTTCAGACTTCTGTCCCCACAGCTCTGACCCACACACCCTCCATGCTTGAGCCTTTAGAGCCACACCTCAGGATTGTGCCTTCCCTCCCCAAAGGAATTCTGCCCATTTCATTGGCCACAAACTTGCAAATTAGGAGAAACCTCCAAAGTCAAAGTGGCCATCCCAATAGTGTAGACTGCCCAGGACAAATAGGGGCAATCTGACACCAGCTGAGGAACTACCTCCACTCAATCCCATAGACAGATGAACCGAGAGAAGAAGATTAAACCAGACAGGCCCCAGGCCCTAATCAGATCCATTGCCTTGGTTTCCAGGCATCTCTCCTCAGAGTTCTGGTTTCCAATACCAGCATATTGGGGGTTACTGAAGCACCAATGAGAACAAATCTTGTTTCCCCATGGGAAAAATGCTTCTTGGAGCTGTGTCAAAACCTCTGGTTAGGAGCATCCTTCAGAGCCCTGGTGCCACTGCCCCATTCCAAGGTCTCCATGGACACAATCCCACATTATGACCGATCCTCAGGAGAATGCATTTCAACTCAGCCCCCTCGGCTGCTACATCATAGGCAGCAATCAAACGTGCCGTTTCGCTAGGAGACAATTGGAATGCAAGGCCGGATGCCCAGGCATCCATCCTTAGAACCCTGCTCTGCAATTGTTCCATATGGGATGTCCTGGAGCCATCCAACAGGTTTCAACTGACCCGCAGAAAATCCTTGTGGTTTGGAGCATCTCACTACTGCCATCATGGGAAAACACCAATGGCGGTGTGATGACCGCCCTTCATGAAGGGGCCATCATGGACAGAAACTCCAACCTGAGCCAACATATGAACCTCGCCCTGACCTCAGATGCATGAAATCTAAATTCAGCTCTGCAGAGTGTGCCTGGCATTTCCTCGCCCTGAAACCAAAGCAAAGCTTCAGTTCTCAGACTTACATCCTTGCATTCCTGGCTGCAAGGCCTCCAGTTTGGCAGTTCTGGAGCAAGAATGCAGCACTCTGCCTGCCCTCCAGAAGAAAGACTTTGCCTTATGGGGCTACGGAGAAACCCCAAATAATTATCTTCTGCATGCCACTCAACTGTACCCCAATTATACAGCGTATCTGGGCACGAATGCCCTGTCTGGCACAGCCTGAGTGCAGACCTCCTGAACGACACCTAGAAAGCTGGCCCCAAACTGAACACATCGGACCCGCCATGGCCTTAGGTCGTCATCTCTTCCAAACCTCGGTTTTCAGGCTTCAGAACCTAGACCTTATCTCCAATTAGTGCCCAGAGGTGAACGTGATGCAGAAATCAAAACTCCTCCTTCCCCATGGCAAGAAACCCTGAGATTGGCATGTCCAAGGTTCAGTGTAGGAGAAACCTGCAAGCTCAATGAGGTCCCGCCCAATATTGAGGACCACCTTGGGCACAAACACACATTGTGACCCTCAGCATGAGTCCACTATTCAAGTATCGTCTCTCAGTGGCTGGACCAAGAATCTGCATATGGGCTTGCCATGCCCATAGGACCCCAGGCCTAACCAGAGGGTGGGTATTCCAGTTGTATGTACCCAGTGCTCTGCTCTAGAATCCCTCTATTGTGGGGACACATGAGGCAAAAAACAGGACTCCTCCCTTCCCACAAAATGACCCCAATCTCTTGGGAGCCGGACAAATCAACAGAGAGGGAGACTTCCATGGCCCATGAGACCATGCTTACATTAAATGACCATCATGAATACAACATCCAGAGACATAAGCCTGAACGACCGCCTCTCACTCGCCTTACTTTCTAATCACAATGAGCTCCCCTCACGGACTGTAGATCACTCCTGCCATAACCTCAGCCCCAAACCTCAGCCGAGTTTGTGTTTTTGGATGTCTGTCCCCACAGCCCTGGCCCACACAGCCGCCAGGCTGGGGCCTCTGGAGCCACACCACAGGACTGTCCTGCTCTCTCCAAGGAGACTATGCCCATTCCATTGCCCATAACCCCACAGAATAGGAGAAACCTCAAGGCCCCCGAGGACATCCCACTACTATAAGCCTCTCTGGACAAAGGCATCCTGACACAAGCTGAGCAACTACCTCCATGCAGAAACACAGACAGATGTCGGCAGGGACAGTAGATTGAACCAGACAGGCCCCTGGGCCCTAATCTGAACTCTTGCTTTGGTTTCCAGGTGTCACTCCTCAGAGGCCTGGGTTTGAAGACCAGCATCTGGGGCTTTCCTGAGACACCAAACAGAACAACTATCGTCTCCACATGGGAAGCTTCATTGTTGGAGCTGTGTCAAACCCTTCGGTTTGGAGAAACCTGCAGAGTCCCTGAGCCACCGCCACATTCCAAGGTCTCCATGGCCACCAACCCACAGTATGACTCATCCTCAGGAGAGTCCATTTCAACTCAGCCCTCTGAGAAACCCGCCCAAGAGCCTGCAGATTGAGCCTGCCTTGCCCCAAGCAGCCAGTGGGAATGTGAGGTGGCATTTGCAGACATTCATGCTTAGACCCCTTCTCTCGAGTCTTTCTGTAGGGGTCATCCTAGAACCATCTCATAGTACTCGACTGTCCTACAGAGGAAACCTTGATGTTTGGGGCAGCTCATAACTCCCAGCGTTGGGAAACCTCCCTGGCCTCATGACGCCCCCACCCCCTTCAGGAAGGGGCCATAATGGACACAAACTCCAACCTGAGGCAACGTCTGATACTCGCCCTGATCTCAGATGCAGGAGATCTTGATTCAGTCTCTGCAGAGTGGGCCTGCCATGCCCTCGGCCCCAAACCTAACGCTAGCTTGTGTTTTCAGACTTCCCTCTTCACACTCCTGGCAAACAAGCCCTCCAGACTGGGAATTCCAGAACCACAACACAGTTTTCTGCCTGCCCACCAGAAGAAAAACGTTGCCCTATGGGACTCTCCAGAAACCACAAATGAGAACCAACCTGCTCTGGCCTCGACCGCACCCTAACTGGAAAGGCTACCCTGGTCAGTAATGCTCTGTCTGACACAGCCTGACGTCCCGACAGACAAGGAAACAGCTGGCTGCACACTAAGCACATCAGACAGGCCATGGCCTTATGCCGTCATCTCTTCCCAACCTGGGTTTTCAGACATCTGACCCTAGATATTATATCAAATCCTGGCAAACGTGGGTAACTGAAGCACAAATCAGATCTTCTCCTTCCCCATGGCTGGAAAGCTTGCTGTTGGCATGGAGTCATACCTTCAGTGTAGGAGAAACCTTCATGGCCCCTGAGGCCAAGCCTAAACTTGAGTGCCTCCTTGGGTACAAACTCGCATTGGGACCATCAGCATGGGCCCCATGTCGAAGTAAGGTCTCTCAGGGCCTGGACCAAGAGCCCGCATATGGGGCTTGCCAAGCCCCTATGATCCCAATCTTCACAAGAGCTCGAGTATTCCATTTGCTCGAACCCAGGACTGTGATCTGGAGTCCCTCTCCTGGAAGAACACCTGAGCCAGACAGCAGGACTCCACCCTTCCCACAAAATGTCCCCAAAATCTTAAGAGCTGGACCAACTCCTCAGAGAGGGAGACTCTTCCATAGCCCCTGAGGTCACCCCTACATTCCACGGCTATGGGAGACAAAACATCCAAAGACAAAAGCTTGCGTGACTGCCTCCCATTTGCCCTTCTTTCATAAGCTGAGGATCTCCTCTCACGGTCTGTGGGTCCATCCTGCCATGCTCTCGGCTCCGCACCCAAGCCGAGTTTGTGTTTTCAGACTTCTGTGCCCACACACCCTCCAGGCTAGGGCCTATGGAGACACACTGAAGGACTGTGCCAGTCCTCTCCAAGAAAACTGTACCCAATCCATTGGCCACAACCCTAGAGATTAGGAGAATCCAATAAGGTCTCCAAGGCCATGCCTCGGCTATGGACTAAGAGGGGCACTCTGACACCAGCTGAGCAACTATCTCCACTTAGATACTCAGACAGTGTCCCCAGAGACAGAAGATTGAAACGGACAGGCATCTAGGCTCTAATCTGAACCCTAGCTTTGGTTTCCAGGTGTCTCTACTCAGAGAACTGGTTTGAAGACCAGTATCTGGGGCTTTTCTGAGGCACCAAAGAGAACCTGTCTCATCTCCACATAGGGATCTCTTTTTAATTGGAGCAATATTACACCCTTCGGTTAGGCGAATACTTCATGGCCCCTGAGCTGCCAACATATTCCAAGGTCTCCATGCACACAAACCCACATTATGACCCATCCGCAGGAGAGTCCATTTCAATTCAGCCCCCTAGTTACCTCGCCCCAGAGCCAGTAGTTCAAACATGTCTTGTCACAAAGAGCCAATGGGAATGTGAGGTATGCTGTACAGGCATCCATCCTTCGAATCCTGCTCTCCAGTCTTTCCGTATGGGACATCCTGGAGCCATTCAACAGGACTCGACTGTCCAGCAGATGGAAAGCTTGTGGTATGGGTCAACGCACAAACTAGAGTTTGTGCTGGTGTCTAAGGTGCTGTGCAGGATTCTCCAATCTTGAGGGTTTGGCACAGGTCGAAGGGCATGTTTTCCTACTGGGGACAGGAGATATTCTATTGTGTGGCTCAGGGACCACATGTTGTATCCTAAGTTGGTATTTCAGAACAGGACCCTGAGGACAGATGCCTGAAAACCTAATCTAGTGTTCCAATGACGTCCTAGGAACATGTCAGGTACAATCTTCTGACCCAGGAACATTGAAATGGCTGTCTGCTTGGATGTAGGTGATCAGGGCGTTTCAGACTGGCATTTGTGTCCAGTGCTGCCGACAATATTGGGTCGGGCTCAGGGCTCTTGCGTGTTTCTCCTAAACTGGAAGGTTTGGGCAGGTTTGACGGGCACAGTTTCCTTGGGGATGGCAGGCCCAGTCATGTGTTGTGGATCCAGAGACCCTGTCCTGGAGGGCATATGAGCCATGGTTTTGGGAGAGAAGTCTGCAAACACAAATGTGGGTTATGGTTAGTGGAAAGGTGATCACAGGCCCAATGAGTAGACCTGGAGTGCAGCTTGTCAGGAGTAATTAGGGTGACTGGAAGGCAGTAGCACAGGCTTTTCTCTCTATATTGTGTGTCCAGGATGGCCTCGGAATGCAGGTATAGTCTCATGGGTCCATGGGAAACTTTTCCTCTCTATGGATCTGTGCAGCTCATAGTTTGGTGGCTTTTTTGGGGAAGGGAAGAGTGTTGTTTTCCATCTTATGGGTGCCCCAAAACAGGGATTCCAGATACAGGCTCTTTTTCTGGGCATCTGGGACTTCCCACCAAGGGTTAGGATTTGCACCTAGGGGTGTATGAGGCCTGCAATGCGGGATCATGATGGTGCAACTGAGAGGGATTGTTTGAAAGCTTGCTCAGGCTGAGTCTCACAATGCCTGTTTGCTCCCATGGCGGCCCTCAGGAGTGGGAGTGGTCTCATTGGTCATATATCTGGCTCCCTCTTAGAGAGTTGGACACCCAACCCAACAGCCAAATGTCCTGCCATGAGGAAGGATGAGTTCTCTTCCGTCAGGTTCCTCTGTGCTTCAGGTTGCTCCATTGGCAGGGTTTCCAGCAAGGTCTCGAGATAGGTGCCTGAATACCAAGGACGGGTGGAGATGACGTACTTGGGCCATAGCAATCCCAAATGCTAGATATGAGGCCTAAAACTCGGTCGGGGCTCAGGCTCTGTCAGACACAGCGCTAGTGGCCATGGCAGCCTTTATATCAGAGTAGATTCGAGGGCGGAGCAGATTGATCCTCATGTGGAGTTTCTTGGGAAGATTCCCAGGCATTTGTTCATTCAATAGGGAAGGCAGAATGCTGTGTTGTGGCTCCAGGTTTCCCAATCACGAAAGCTTGGGAACCAGTCAGTTTTGGGTGGAATTGTAAACAAAAGCTATGGTTCAATTCAGTGCCAAGCAATGGCAGTTCCAATTTGTAGCAGTTTACTCGAGACATCCAGCACTGGAATAAGGGTGGATGTCAGATGCTTGCTCACACTAGAGTTTTTGTCTATGATGACCGACAAGTGGAGGGGTGGTATAAAGAGGCCATGGAGGAGTTCACATGCTGAGGCCTGTGAACTGCTGCAAAAAGTAACATTTCTTTGTACAGTGTAGGTGAAGTCTGGTTTGTTTACTCTAGGTTTCCCCATGTGGAAAGTTTGTGAAGAAGAGCTCTCCAGCATGGATGCCAGGAAAGCACACCTCCATTGACAATTGCAGCTGAGGAACATGGCAGATTCGTTCTGGTGGCTCTGGGACAAAGTGCCAAGGCCTTGAGTTGACATGGGATCTCTTGCAGATGGGTCACAATGCTTGTTTGTTACCAGGGAGAACTTAGAATGTGCTGGTTGCTAAGGTGCCATGCAGGATTCTCCTACCCTGAGGGTTTGGCACAGGTCGAAGAGCATGGTATTCTTCTGGGGACAGGGGATGTTCTGTCGTGTGGCTCAGAGACCACATGATGTGTCATAGATTGGTATTTCAGAACAGGCCCCTGAGGACAAATGCCTAAAAACCTAATGGGGTTCCATTGAGAGCCTAGGGGCATTTTAGGTTCAATCGTCTATCTCACGATCATTGACTTGGCTATTTCCCTGGATGTAGGTGATAAGGGTGTTTCAGACTGCGCATTTCCATCCCGAGTGGCCGGCAATATTGGTGGGGGCTCAGGGGCCACACAGGTTTCTCCTAATCTGGAAGGTTTGGGCAAATCTGATATTCACAGTGTCCTTGGGGTTGGCAGCCAGAGTTCTGTGGTGTGGCTCCAGAGATAACATTCTGGTGGGCATGTGAGCCATGGTTTTGGGAGAGAAGTCTGCAAACACAAATACAAATTAGGGTGAGTGGCGAGGTAATCACAGGCCCAATGCGTAGACCTGGAGGGAAGCTCCTCATGAACTATAATTAGGGAGACTGGAAGGCAGTAGCACAGGATTTTCTCTTTGGATTGTGTGTCCAGCATGGCCTTGGAATGCAGGTGTGGTCTCATGGGTCCATGGGAGTCTTTTCCTCTCTATGGATCCTGGTGGCTCTCCATAGTTTGGTGGCTTTTTCGGGGAAGGGGAGAGTGATGTTTTCCACCTTATGGGTGCCCCAAAACAGGGATTCCAGAGACGGGCTCTGGTTCATGGCATCTGGGACATCACAACATGTGCTAGGATTTGGGCTTAGGGGCATATTAGGCCTGCAATGCGGGTTCATGGTGGTGCAACAGAGAAGGATTCTTTGAAAGCATGCTCAGGCTGAGGGTCACAAGGCCTGTTTGCCTCCAGGGCATCCCTGAGGAGTTTGTGCGGTCTCACTGGACTTGTAAATGATTCCCCTTTCAGGGTTGAACACCCATCCTAACAGCCAAGTTTCCTGATATGAAGAAGGAGGAGTTCTCTATTGTGCTTCAGGATGCCCTATTGTCAGGGATTCCAGCCAAGGTCTGGGGACAGGTGCCTGAATACCAAGGATGGGTAGAGATGAAATACTTGAGCCATGGCAATCCCAAATGCTAGATGTGGGGCTCAAACTCTGGTGACTGACACTAGGTCTGGGCTCAGGCTCTGTCAGACACAGCACTAGTGGCCAGGGCAACCTATAAATCAGGGTCCCTCCGATATAGGGCCGAGCAGATTGATCCTCATGTGGGGTTTCTGGCCAGACTCACCAGGCACTTGTTTCTATCAGGAAGGCAGAATGCTGTGTTGTGTCTCCATAATTCGCTATCAAGAAGGCTTGGGGACCAGTCGGGTGAGGAAGGAATTGTAAACACAAGCTACAGTTCAATTCACTGCCAAGCGGAAGGCAGTTCCTGTGTCCAGCAGCTTTTTCGAGATATCCAGCACCTTAGTAAGGGAGGACGTCGGATATTTGCTCACACTGGAGTTTGTGTCTATGATGACTGACAAATGGAGGGGTGGCGTCAAGAAGCCATGGAGGGATTTTCACGTTGAGACTCATGAGCTGCTCCAAATAGCAAGGTTTCGTTCTACTGGACAGGTGGAGTGTGGTTTATTTGCTCCAGGGTCCCCCATGTGGAAAGTTTGGGTAGCAGAGCTCTACCGCATGGATGCCTGGAATGTTCAACTTCATTGACCATTGCAACTGAAGAACATGGCAGCTTTATTCTGGTGTCTCTGTAGCAAAGTACCAAGTCCTTGATTTGACATGGAATCTCTTGCAGATGGGCCACACAGCTGGTTTGTTACCAGGTAGATCTTAGAATGTGCTGGTGGCTTAGTAGTTGTGCAGGAATCTACTACTCTGGGATTTTGCACAGATTGTAGGGCACGGTTTCCTTCTGGGGACAGGAGATGTTCTGTTGTGTGGCCCAGCCACCACATGTTGTATCATAAGTTCGCATTCTAGAACAGGCCTCTGAGGACACATGTCTGAAAACCGAATCAATGGTTCCAATGACGTCCTAGGGGCATGTTAGGTTCATTATTCTGACTCAGGACCATTGACTTGGCTGTGTTCCTGGATGTAGGGGATCAGGGTATTTCAGACTGTGCATTTGTGCTCAGAGCGGCCGCCGAAATTGGGGTAGGCCCAGAGGCCTTGTAGGTTTCTCCTAATCTAGACAGTTTGGGCAACTGTGATGGAAACAGTTTCCTTGTGGATGGCAGGGACAGTCCTGCAGTGTGGATCCAGAGACCCCATCCTGGAGGGCATGTGTGCCATGGTTTTGGTAGATAAGTCTGCAAACACAAATTCAAATTAGGGTGAGTGGCGAGGTGATCACAGGCCCAATGCATATACCTTGAGAGCAGCTCATCTGGAACTGTAATTAGGGTGAATGGAAGGCAGTAGCACAGGCTTTTCTCTCCGGATTGTGTGTCCAGGATGGCCTCGGAATGCAGGTGTGTTCTCATGGGTCCATGGGAGACATTGCCTCTCTATGGATCCTGGTGGCTCCTCATAATTTGGTGACATTTTTGGGGAAGGGATGAGTGCTGTTTTCCATCTGAAGGGTGCACCAAAACAAAAATTCCAGAGATGGTCTCTGGGTCTGGGCACCTCGAAAATCCCACCAAGTTTTATGATTTGAACCTACAGGCATACCAGGCCTGAAATGAGGGATCATTGTGGTGAATCTGAGAGGGATTTTTTGAAAGCATGCTCAGGGTGAGGGTCACAATGCCTGTTTGTGCCAAGGGTAGTCCTCAGGAGTGTGTGTGGTGTCATTGATGTTGTAACTGGTTCCCTCTTTGAGGGTAGAACAGCCATCCCAAAAGCCAGGTTTATTGCCATGGGGAAAGAAGAGTTCTCTATTGTGCTTCAAGTTCCCTAATTGGCAGGGATCCCTGCCAAGGTCTGGGGACAGGTGCCTGAATATCAAGGATGGGTAGAGATGACATACTTGGGCCATGGCAATCCCAAATGCTAGATATGGGGCCTGCTCTCTAGTGGCTGAAACTCAGTCGAGCTCAGGCTCTGTCAGACACGGCACTAGTGGCCATGGCAGCCTATAAATCGGTGTTGACTCGAGGGCCGACCTGATTGATCCTCATGTGGGTTTTCAGGGCAGACTCACCAGGCATTTCTTCATTCAATGGGGAAGGCAGAATGCTGCGTTGTGGCCCCAGATTTCCCTATCAAGAGGGCTTAGGGACCAGTCAGGTGAGGATGGAATTGTAAACACAAGCTATGGTTCAATTCAGTGCCAAGTGGAAGGCAGTTCCAATGTGCAGTGGTTTATTCAAGACATCCAGCACCGGGATAAGGGTGCATGTCAGATGTTTGCTTAGACTGGAGTTTGTGTCTATGATGACCGACCAATGGAGTGGTGGCATCAAGAGGCCATGGAGCAGTTTACACGCTGAGGCCTGTGAGTTGATCCAAACATAAGGTTTCCTTCTACTGGACAGGGGAGGTCTGGTTTGTTTACACCAGGTTCCCCCATGTGCAAAGTTTGGGTAGCATAGTACTCGCACGTGGATAAGGGAAAGCACACCTACATTGACCATTGCACCTAAGGAACATGGCAGGTTCTTTCTGGTTGCTCTAGGGCAAAGTACCAAGGCCTGGTTTCTAATGAAGTTGGGTCACAATGCAGTTTTGTTACCACGGAAATCTTACTATGTGCTGGTGGCTAAGGGGCCATGTATGATTAGTCTAACCTGATGGTTTGACACCGGTCGAAGAACACGGTTTTTTTCTGGGTATCGGAGATGTTCTGTTGTGGGGCTCACGGACCAAATGTTGTATCATAAGTTGGTATTCCAGAACAGGCCTCTGAGGACAGATGCCTAAAAACTTCATCCAGGGTTCCAATGAAGTCCAAGGGGAATTTCAGGTTCAATCATCAGACTCAGGACCATTGACTTCGGTGTCTGCCTATATGTAGGCAATCAGGGTGTTTCTGACTGTGCCTTTGTGTACAGAGTGGCCTCCAATATTGGGGTGGGCTCTGGGGCCTTGCAGGTTTCTCCTAATCTTGAAGGTTTAGGCAAATTTGTGGGCACGGTTTCCTTGGGAGTGGCAGGCACAGTCCTGTGGTGTGGCTCCAGAGACTCCATCGTGGAGGGCATGTAAGACATGGTTTTGGGAGAGAAGTCTGCAATCACAAACTCGGATTAGGTTGAGTTGCGAGGTGATCGTAGGCCCAATGCATAGACCTGGAGGGCAGATCGTCAGGAACTGTAAATCACGTACCTCGAAGGCACTAGCACTGGCTTTTGTATCTGGATTGTGTGTCCATGATAGCCTTGGAATGCAGGTGTGTTCTAATGTTTCCATGAGAGTATTTTCCTCTCTACGGATCCTGGAAGCTCCCAGTAGTATGGTGGCTTTCTCGTTTGAATGGAAGAGTGCTGTTTTCAATCTTAGATGTTCCCCAAAAAGGGATTCCAGAGAAGGGCTGTGAGTCTGGGTGCTTGTAAAATCCCACCAGGATTAGGATTTGGGCCTAGGGGAGTACCAGGCCTGCAATGTGTGACTTGGAGGTACAACTGAGAGCGTTTGTTTGAAAGCATGCTAGTCTGAGTGTCACAATGCCTGATGTGATTAGGGCAGCCCTTATGAGTGGGAGTTGTCTCCTTGGCCATGCAGCTGGCTACCACTTTAATGTAGGACACCCATCCCAACTACCAGGATTCCTGCCATGGAAAAGGAAGAATTCTCTATTGTGCCTCAGGTTCCCCCATTAGCAGGTATTCTAGCAAATGTCTGGGGACAGATGCCTGAATACCAAGGATGGGTAGAGATGAGGGACCTGAGACATGGCCAGTCTCACATGCCTGACTCTCTGAGTAGCTGACATGAATTGAGCACTCAGGCTCTGTCAGAAACAGAACTAGTGGTCAGGGCTGAGTATGAATCAGGGATCCCTCAAGGGCTGAGCAGATTGATCCTCATGCAGAGTTTCTGGGCAGAATCACCATGCCCTTCTTCTTTCTAAGGGGAAGGCAAAAAGCTGCGTTGTGGCCCCAGAATTCCCTATCAAGCGGGCTTGGGGACCAGTAGGGTGAGGATGGAATTGTAAACTCAAGCTAAGGTTCAATTCAGTGCCAAGCAAAAGGCAGTTCCATTGTGCAGTGTCTGATTCCAGATATCCAGCACCTGAGTAAAGGTGAAAGTCAGACATTTCCTCATGCTGGAGTTTATGTCTATGATGACCGATGAATGGAGGGGTGGCGTCAAGAGGCCATGGAGGATTTCACATGCTGGGGCTTGTGAGATGCTTCAAACAGCAAAGTTTCCTTCTACCAGACAGGGGGAGTCTGGTTTATTTGCTCCAGGGTCCCCCATGTGGAAAGTTTGGGTAGCAGAGCACTCCCACGTGGATGCCTGAAAAGCACACCTCCATTAAAATTGCAGCTGAGAAACATGGCCAATTCGTTCTGGTGGCTCTTGGGCGAATTACCAAGGCCTGGAGTTGACATGAAGTCTCATGAAGATGGGTCATAATGCAGGTTTGTTACCATGGAGACCTTACAGTGTGCTGGTGGCTAAGGGACCATGTAGGATCCATCTACCCTGAGGGTTTGACACTGGTCAAAGGGCACGGTTTCCTTCTCAGACCGGAGATGTTCTGATGTGGGGCTAACGGACCAAATGTATCATAATTTGGTATTGCAGAACAGGCCTCTGAGGATAGATGCCTGAAAATTTAATCTAGGGTTCCAATAAAATCCTAACGGAATGTCAGGTTCAATCCTCTGACTCAGTATCATTGACTTCAAAGTCTGCCTAGATG
Source organism: Mustela nivalis (assembly GCF_964662115.1). Classification (NCBI taxonomy): domain Eukaryota; kingdom Metazoa; phylum Chordata; class Mammalia; order Carnivora; family Mustelidae; genus Mustela; species Mustela nivalis. Next base: position 392,747 of record NW_028136551.1, read on the forward strand.
TAGGTGATCAGGGTGTTCCAGACTGTGCATTTGTGTACAGAGTGGCAACCAGTATTGGGGTGGGCTCAGGGGCCTTGCAGGTTTCTCCTAATCTGGAAAGATAGGGCAATTTGATGGGCACAGTTTCCTTGGCAATGGTGGGCACAGTCCTGTGGTGTGGCTCCAGAGACCCCATGCTGGAGGGCATGAGAGCCATGGTTTGGGGAGGGAAGTCTGCAAACACAAATGCGGGTTAGGTTTAGTGGCGAAGTGATTGTAGGCCCAATGCATACTCCTGGAGGGAAGCTCCGTGTGAAATGTAAATCGCATGCCTCAAAGGAGGTAGCACAGGCTTTTTTTATCTGGATTGTGTATCCACGATGGACTAAGAATGCAGGTGTGGTCTCAGGTGTCCATGGGTGATATTTCCTCTCAAGTATCCTGGCGGCTCCTTATAATGTGGTGGCTTTCTCAGAGAGGAAAGAGTTCTGTTTTCCATATTAAGGGTGTCCCATAACAGGGATTGCAGAGAAGTGCTCTGGCTCTGGGCACCTGGAAATACCCACCAAGGGTTATGATTTGGGCATAGGGGCTTACCAGGCCTCCAATGTAAGTCCTGGAGATACAACTGAGAGCGTTTGTTTGAAAGCATGCTCAGGCTCAGGGTCACTATGCAAGCTTTTGCATAGGGTGGCCCTCAGGAATGGGGGTGGTCTCAATGGCCATTCAGTAGGCTAACACTCTGAGTGTTGGACACCCTTCCGAACTTACAGGAATCCTGCCATGGGGAATGAGGATTTCTCTATTGTGATTCAGGTTCCCTCATTGGTAGGGATTCCAGGAAAGGTCTGGGGACACATGCCTGAATACCAAGGATGGGTAAAGATGACGGCTCTGTTCCGTGGCCAGTCTAACATGCGGGATATGGGCCCCGCCTTCTAGGTGGCTGACACGAGGTCGGGGCTTAGGCTCTGTCAGACACAACACTAGGGGCCAGGGCTGTCTATAATTCAGGGTTCCCTCAAGGGACAAGTAGATTGATCATAATGTGGAGTTTCTGGGCAGACTCACCAGGCCCTTCTTCTTTCTATTGGGAAGGCAGAATGCTGTGTTGTGGCTGCAGAATTCCCTATCATGAGGGCTTGTGGACCAGTAGGGTGAGGATGGAATTGTAAACCCAAGCTATGAATAAATTCAGTGACAAGCGAATGGCATTTCCAGTGTGCAGCGGCTGATTCGAATATCCAGCACCTGAGTAAGCGCAGACGTCAGATGTTTGCTCAAGCTGGAGTTTGTGTCTATAATGACCGACAAATAGAGAGGAGTTGAAAAGAGGTCATAGAGGATTTCCCACACTTGAGCTTGTGAGATGCTCCAAACAGCCAGGTTTCCTTCTACAGGACAGGGCAGTCAGATTTGTTTGCTCGAGAGTCCCCCATGTGGAAAGTTTGGGTAGCAGAGCACTCCCACATGGATGCCTGGAAAGCACACTTCCACTGAACATTGCAGCTGAGGAACATGGCAGGTTCTTTCTGAAGGCTCTGGGGTGAAGTACCAAGGCCTGTAGTTGACATGGAATCTCATGAAGATGGCTCACAATGCTGGCTTGTTACCAGTGAGATCTTAGAATCTGCTGGTGGCTACGGGCCAAGTAGGATTCATCTACCCTGAGGGTTTGACACAGTTCCAAGAGCACGGCTTCCATCTAGAGAAAGGAGATGTTCTGTTGTGGGGATCAGGGACCATATGTTGTATCTTAAGTTGGTACTCCAGAACAGGTCTCTGATTACAGATGCCTGAAAACCTAATCAGGGGTTACAATGAGGTCATAGGAGCATGTCAGGTTCAATCTTCTGACTGAGAAACACTGACTTGGGTATCTGCCTGGATTCAGGTGATCAGCGTATTTCAGACTGCACATTTGTGTCCAGAGGGGCCTCCAGTATTGGGGTGGGCTCAGGGGCCTTGCAGGTTTCTCCTTATCTCGAAGTTTTAGGCAAATGTGACGGACACATTTTTTTTGCGGATGGCAGGCACAGTCCTTTGGTGTGGCTCCAGAGACCCCATCCTGGAGGAAATATGAGCCATGGTTTCGGGATAGAAGTCTGTAAGCACAAACTCGGGTTAAGGTTAGCGGTGAGGTGATCGCAGGCCCAATGCATAGACCTGGAGGGCAGCTCGTCTGGAACTATAAATTAGTTGCCTTGAAGGTGGTAGCACAGGCTTGTGTATCTGGCTTTTGTGTCCAGGATGGCCTCGGAATGCAGGTGTGGTCTCATGGATCCATGGGAGATTTTTCCTCTCAAGGATCCTAGCGGCTCCCTATACTATGGTGGCTTTCTTGGCGAAGGGGAGAGTGCTATTTTCCATCTTAGGGGTGTCCCAAAACAGGGATTCCAGAGACAGGCTGTGTTTCTGGGCCCCTGAAAAGTCCCACCAGGTGTTAGGATTTGTGCTTAGGGGCATATCAGGCCTGCAAATTTGGATTCTGGAATGCAACTGAGAGTGTTTGTTTGAAAGCATGCTCATGTTGGGGGTCATAATGCCTGCTTGTGTCCAGGGCGGCCCTCATGAGTGGGCGGGTTATCATTGGCCCTTCAGCTGGCTACCACTCTGAGGTCTGGAAACCCATCCCAAGAGCCATCATTCCTGCCATGGGGAAGGAGGATTTCCCTATTGTGCTTCTGGTTCCCCCATTGGCAGGGATTTCAGCAAATGTCTGGGGACAGATGCCTGAATCAAGAATGGGTAGAGATGACAGCCCTGGGACATGGCTGGTCTCACATTCTGGAGTTGGAGCCCAGTCTCTGGGTCCTGACACGAGGTCAGAGACGAGGTTCTGTCAGACTCAGCGCTAGTGGCCAGGTAAACCTATAAATGGGGTTCACTCGAGGGTCGAGTAGATTTATCCTCATGTAGGGTTTCTGGGCAGTCTCTCCAGGCTGTTTTTTCTTGCTATGTGGAAGGCAGAATGCTGTGTTGTGGCTTCAGAATTCCCTATCAAGAGAGCTTACTGAACACCAGGGTGAGGATGGAATTGCAAACCCAAGCTACTTTTTTTTTTAAGATTTTATTTATTTGTCAGAGAGCGAGCAAGAGCAAGCACAGGCAGACAGAGTGGAAGGCAGATTCAGACGGAGAAGCAGGCTTTCTGCGGAGCAAGGAGCCTGATTTGGGACTCGATCCCAGGACGCTGGGATCATGACCTGAGCCAAAGGCAGCTGTTTAACCAACTGAGCCACCCAGGCGTCCCGCCAAGCTACTTTTAAATTCAGTGCCAAGCATAAGGCAATTCCAGTGTGTAGCAGCTGATTCAAATATCCAGCACTTGAGTAAGTGCAGATGTCAGTTGATTGCTCACGCTGGAGTTAGTGTCTATGATGACCAACAAATGGATGGGTGGCCTCAAGAGGCCATGGAGGATTACCCACCCTCAGTCTTGAGATACTCCATACAGCAAAGATTCCTTTTACCGTACAGGGGAGTCTTGTTTGTTTCCTCCAGGGTTCTCCATGTGGAAAGTTGGTATCAGAGCACTCCCGCTGGATGCCTGGAAAGTACACCTACATTGACCATGGCAGCAGAGGAACATGACAGTTTCATTCTGGTGGCTCTGCGCCGAAGTACCAAGGGCTGGAGTTGTCATGGAGTCTCATGAAGATGGGTCACAATGCTGGTATGTTGTCAGGGAGATCATAGAATGTGCTGGTTGCCAGGGGGCCTCGAAGGATTCATCTACCCAGAGTGTTTGAAACAGGTCCAGAGCACAGCTTTCTTCTAAGGACAGGAGATGTTCTTTTGTGTGGCTCAGTGACCATATTGTATCATACATTGATATTCAGAACAGCCTTCTGAACACAGATACCTGAAAACCTATTCTAGTGTTCCAGTGAATCCTAGGAGCATGTCAGGTTCAATCTTCTGTCTGAGGACCATTGACTTGGATATCAGCCTGGATGTAGGTGATATGGTGTGTCAGACTGTGCATTTGCGTCCAGAGTGGCCTCCAATATTGGGCTGGGCTTAGGGGCCTTGCAGGTTTCTCCTAATCTAGAGGGTTTGTTTAATAGTGACAATCACAGTTTCCTTTGGGAAGACAGGTACAATCCCGTGGTGTGGCTCCAGTTATCACAAACTGGAGGGCATGTGAGCCATGGTTTTGGGAGGGAAGTCTGAAAACACAAACTTGGGTTAGGGTTAGTGGCAAGGTTATCACAGGCCCAATGCATAGACATGGATGGCAGCTCTTCAGGAACTGTTAATCGGGTGACTCAAAGGCAGAATCACAGGCTTTTTTCTCTGTATTGTGTGCAGGATGGCCTCAGAATGCAGTTGTGGCCTCATGGGTCCATGGGAGATTTTTCCTCTCTAAGGATCCTGGTGGCTCCCAATAGTTGGTGGCTTTTTCGGGGAAGGGAAGAGTGCTGTTTTTCATGTTAGGGGTGCCCCAAAATATGGATTCCAGAGACGGACTCTGGGTTTGGTCCCCTGGAAAATCCCACCAAGTGTTAGGATTTGGGCCTAGTGGCTTACCAGGCCTGCATGCAGGATCCTGGAGGTGCAACTGAGAGGGCTTGTTTGAAATCATTCTCAGGCTGAGGGTCACAATACTTGCTTATGCCCAGGTGGCCCTCATGAGTGGGCGTGGTCACATTGGCCATGCAGCTGGCTCCCACTTTGAGGGTTGGACAACCATCCCAACAGCCAGAATCCTGCCATGGGGAAAGAGGAGTTCTCTATAGTGCTTCAGGTGCCCCCATTAGCGGGAATTCCAGCAAAGGTCTGGGGACAGAGGCCTGAATACCAAGGATGGGTAAAGATGATGGACATGGGCCATGGCCAGTATCAAATCGTGGATATGGGCCCCGATCACTGGGTGGCTGACACTAGGTCTTGGCTCAGGCTTTGTCAGACACAGCACTAGTGCCCAGGGCAGCCTATAAATTGGGGTTCCCTCGAGTGCCGAGCAGATTGATCCTCATGTATGGTTTCTGGGCAGACTCACCACGCCCTTCTTGTTTGTAAGGGGAAGGCAGAATGCTGCTTTGTGGCTCTAGAATTCACTATCAAGAGGGCTTGTGGACCAGGAGGCTGAGGATGGAATTGTAAACCTAAGCTATGGTTACATTCTGTATCAAGCGAAAGAAATTTCCAGTGTGCAATGTTTGAATCCAATATTCAGCACTTGAGTGAGGGTGGATGTCAGATATTTGCTCATGCTGGAGTTTGTGTCTATGATGACACAAAAATGGAGGGGTGGCGTCAAGAGGCCATGGAGGATTTCCCAATCTGGTGTTTTTGAGATGCTCCAAACAGCAAGATTTCCTTCTACCAGACAGGGGCAGTCTGATTTGTTTCCTCCATGGTTCCCCATGTCGAAAGATCGGATAACATAGATCTCCCACATGGGTGACTGGAAAGCACACCTTCATTGACCATGACAGCGAAGGAACATGGCATCTGGTGGCTTTGAGGCGAAGAAATAAAGACTGGATTGGACATGGAACCTCATGAAGATGGGTCAAAATGTTGGTTTGTTACCAGGGAGATCTTAGAATGTGCTGGTGGTTAATGGGCCATGCAGGATTCATCTAGCCTGAGGATTTGACACAGGCCCAAGAGCCCGGATTGCTTCTGGGGGCAGGAGATATTCTGTTGTGGGGCTCAGCGGCCATATGTTGTATCATAAATTGGTAATCCAGAACAGGTCTCTGAGGACAGAAGCCTGAAAACCTAATAAAGGGTTTGAATGAGGCCCTAGGGGAATGTCATTCAATCTTCTGACTCAGGATCATTGACTCTGGTGTCTGACTGGATGCAGGTGATGAGGGTGTTTCAGACTGTGCATTTGTGTCCAGAGTGGCATCCAATACTAGGGTTGGCTCAGGTTTCTTGCAGGTTTCTCCTTATATGGGGTTTTTGGACAACTGTGATGGGCAGTTTCCTTGGGGATTGCAGGAACTGTCCTGTGGTGTGACTCCAGAGACCCCATCCTGGAGGACATGTGCGCCATGATTTTGAGAGAGAAGTCTGCAAACACAAACTTAGGTTAGGGTTAGTGGCAAGGTGATCATAGTCCCAATCCATAGACCAGGAGGGCAGCAAGTCTGGAACTGTAAATCACGTAACTCAAAGGTGGTAGCACAGGTAATTGTATCTGGATTTAATTTCCAGAATGGCCTTTATTGCAGGTGTTGTCTCAAGGGTCCATGGGAGATTTCTCCTCTCAAGGATCCTGGCGGTTCTCAATAGTTTGTTGGATTTCTCCGGGAAGGGATGAGTACTGTTTTCCAGCTTAGGCGTGCCCCAAAACAGGCATTCCAGAGATGAGCTCTGGGTCTAAGTGCTTGAAAAATCCCACCAAGGGTTAATATTTAGGCCTAGGGCCATACCAGGCCTGCAATGCGGGATCCTGGAGGTGCAACGGAGAGCGTTTGTTTGAAAATATGGTCAAGCTGAGGGTCCCAATGCCTGCTTGTGCCCCGGAGGCCATCAGGATTGGGCGATGTCTACTCAGCCATGCAGCCAGTTCCCATTCCTAGGGTTGGACACCCATCCAAAAGCCAGGATTCCTGGCATGGCGAAGGATGAATTCTCTATTGTGCTTCAGGTCCCCCCATTGGTAAGGATTCCAGCTAAGATCTAGGGGACAGATGCCTGAATACCAAGGATGGGTAGTAATGACAGCCCTGGGCCATGGCCGGTCTCACATGGTTAATGTGGGCCCCACCCTCTGGGTTGCTGACACGAGGTAGGGGCTCAGGCTCTGTCAGACACAGCACTAGTGGCTAGGGCAAACTATAAATAGGGGTTCCCTCCTGGGCTGAGTATATTGATCTTCATGTGCAGTTTATGGGCAGACTCACCAGGTCCTTCTATGAAGAAGGCAGAATGTTGTGTTGTGGCTCCAGAATTCCCTATCAAGAGATATGGCAGACCAGTAGGGTGAGGATGAAATTTTAGTCTGAAGCTAGGCTTAAATTCATTGCAAAGCGAAAGGCAGTTCCAGTGTGCAGCAGCTGATTCCAATATCAGCGCCTGAATATGGGCGGATGTCAGATGTTTGCTCAGGCTGGAGTTTGTGTCTATGATGACCAACAAATGGAGAGGTGGCGTCAAGAGGCCATGGAGGATTTCCCACCCTGGGGCTCAGGGGCCATAATTTGTATCATAAGTTGGTATTCCAGAAGAGGCCTCTGAGGACAGGTGCCTGAAAAGTTAATCCCTCTTCCAATGAGGTCCTAGGGCCATGTCAGGTTCAATTATCTGACTCAGGACCATTGATTTGGGTGTCTGCCTGGATGGAGGTGATCAGGGTGTTTCAGACTGTGCATTTGCATCCAGAGCAGCCTCCAATATTGGGATGTGCTCAGGAGCCTTCCGGGTTTCTCCTAATCAGGAGGGTTTGGGCAACTGTGATGGGCACAGTTTCCTTGGGGATGGCAAGCACAGTCTTGTGGTGTGACTCTAGGGGCCCCATCCTGGAGGACATGTGAGCTATGGTTTTTAGAGAGAGATCTGCAAACACAAACTCGGGATAAGGTTAATGGAGAGGTGTTCACAGTCCCAATCCAAAGATCTGGAGGGAAGCACGTCAGGAACTGTAAATCAGGTGACTCGAAGCCAGTAGCACAGTCTCTTGTATCTGGATAGCATATCCACGCTGGCCTCGGAATACAGGTGTGGACTCATAGGACCATGGGAGATTCTTCTTCTCAAGGATCCTGGGGGTTCCCATTAGTTTGGTGGCTTTCTCAGGGAAGTGAAGAGTGCTGTTTTCCATCTTAGGGGTGCCTCAAAACAGGGATTCCAGTGACGGGCTCTGGGTATGTGCACATGGAACATCCCACGATGTGTTAGGATTTGGGCTTAAGGGCATATCAGGCCTGCAATGCAGGATCCTGGAGGTGCAACTAAGAGCATTTTTTTGAAGGCTTGATCAAGCTGAGGGTTACAATGGCTACTTGTGCCCAGGGCAGCCCTCATGAGTGGGCATTGTCTCCTTGGCCATGCAGCTGGCTCCCACTTTGAGGTTTGGACACCCATATCAACAGCCAGGATTCCTACCATGGGGAAGGAGGAGTTCTCTATTGTGCTTTAGGTTACCCCATTGGTAGGGATTACATAAAAGGTCTGGGGACAGGTGCCTGAATACCAAGGATGGGTAGAGATGATGGACTTGGGCCCTGGCCAATCTCACATGCTGGATATGGGCTCATATCTCTGGGTGCCTGAAACTAGGTCTTGGCTCAGGCTCTGTCAGACACAGTACTAGTACTAGTACTAGTACTAGTGCCCAGGACAGCCTATAAATCAAGGTTCCATCGAGTGCCAAGTAGATTGATCCTCATGTGGAGTTTCTGGGAAGATTCACCAGGCCCTATTTCTTTCTAGTGGGAATGCAGAATGTTGCCTTGTGGCTCCAAATTCCCTCTCTAGAGGGCTTGCAGACCAGGAGGCTGAGGATGGAATTCTAAACCCAAGCTATTGTTAAATTCAGTGTCAAGTGAAACGCAGTTCCAGTGTGCAGTGGTGGAAAAGAAAATGCATAATATAAATAATGGCATATTTCAGATGTTTTTTCATGCTGGAGTTTTTGTCTATGATGACTGACAAATGGAGGGGTTGTGTCAAGGGCCATGGAGGATTTCTCCTGCTGGTGCTTCTGAGATGCTCCAAACAGAGGGTTCCCTTCTACTGGTCAGTGGCAGTCTGGTTTGTTTGCTCCAGGGTCCCACATGTGGAAAGAATAAGTAGAAGAGCACTCCCACATGGATGCCTGGAAAGCACACCTCCACTGACCATATCAGGTGAGGAACATGGCAGGTTCATTCTGGTGGCTCTGGGGCGAATTACCAAGGACTTGAAGTGACATGGAATCTCATGAAGATGGATCACAATGCTGTTTGTTTGTTACCAGAGAGATCTTAGAATGTGCTGGGGGCTAAGGGGCTGTGCATAATTCATATACCCCGACCCTTGACACAAGTTGAAGAGCACGAATTCCATCTGGGGACAGGAGATATTCTATTGTGGGGTTCAGGGACCAATCTTCTGACTCAGGACCATTGACTTGGGTGTCTTCCTGGATGGAGGTGATCAGGGTGTTGCACACTGTGCATTTGTGTCCAGAGTGGCCTCCAATATTGGACTGGGCTCAGGGGACTTGCAGGTCTCTCCTAATCTGGAGGGTTTGGGCAACTGTGATGGACACAGTTTCATTGGAGATAGCAGGATATTTCCTGTGGTGTGGCTACAGAGACCCATCATAGAGGGCATGTGAGCCATGGTTTTGGGAAAGAAGTCTGCAAACACAAACTTGGGGTAGGGTTAATGGCGAGGTGATCACAGGCCCAATGCGTAGGTCTGTAGGGCAGCTCATCTGGAAATGTAAACCAGGTGATTCGAAGGTGGTAGCACAGTCTCTTGTATCTGGATTGTGTGTCCAGGATGGCCTCGGAATGAAGGTGTGGTCTTATGGAGCCCTGGGAGATTTTTCCTCTCTACGCATCCTGGCAGCTCTTAATAGTTTTCTCAGGGGAGGGAAGATTGCTGTTTTCCATCATAGGGGTGCTTCAAAACAGAGATTCCAGAGACGGGCTCTGGTTATGTTGGCATGGAAAATCCCACGAAGTGTTAGGATTTGGTCCTAAGGGCATACCAGGCCTGCGATGCGGGACCCTGCAGAAACAACTGAGAGCATTTGTTTGAATGCATGCTAAGCTTGAGGGACACAATGCCTGCTTTGGCCCAGGCGGCCCTTATGATTGGGCATTGTCTCATTGGCCATGCACCTGGTTCTAATTCTGAGGGTTGGGCACCCATAGCAACAGCCAGGCTTCCTGCCATGGGGAAGGAGGAGTTCTCAATTGTGCTTCAGGTTCCCCCACTGATAGGGAATCCAGCAAAGGTCTGGGATAGTTGCCGGAATACCAAGGATGGGTAGAGATGACTGGGCCATGGCCAGTCCCACATGCTGGATAAGGGCCCCACACTCTGGGTGGCTGACACGAGGTTGGGGCTCAGGCTCTCTCAGACACAGCGCTAGTGGCCAGCGCAAAGTATAAATCGGGGTTCCCTTGAGGGCCAAGTAGATTGATCTTCATGGGGAGTTTCTGGGCAGACTCACCAGGCCCTTCTTCTTTCTATGGGGAAGGCAGAATGTTGCGTTTTGTCTCCCTAATTCCCTCTCAAGAGGACTTGCAGTCCAGTAGGGTGAGGATGGAATTGTAAACCCAAACTATGCAAGAATACAGTGTCAAGTGAAAGGTATTTCCAGTGTGCGTGACTGATTCGAATATCCAGCCCCTGAGTAAGAGCAGATGTCAGATGTTTGCTCATGCTGGAATTTGTGTCTATGATGACTAACAAATGGAGGGTTGGCATCAAGAGAATGTGGAGGACTTCCCAGGCTGGGGCTTGTGAGATGCTCCAAACAACCAAGGTTTCCTTCAACCTGACAGGAGCAGTTTTATTTGTTTGCTCTAGGGTTCCCTATGTGGAATTTTTGTGTAGCAGAGAACTACCTCTTGGATGCCTAGAAAGCACACGTCCATTGACCTTTGTACCTGAGGAACATGGCAGATTCGTTTCATGGCTCTTGGGCAAAGTACCAACACCTTGAGTTGGCATCAAGTCTCAGGAAGTTGGGTCACAATGCTGGTTTGTTACCAGGGAGATCATAGAAGGTGCTGGGGCTAATGGGTCATGCAGGATCCATCTACCCTGAAAGTTGGACATAGATCCAAGAGCACATTTTCCTTCTGGAGACAGGAGATGTTCTGTTGTGGGAATCAGGGACCACATGTTGTATCATAACTTGGTATTCCAGAACAGGACTCTGAGAACAGATGTCTGAAGACCCAATCTAGGGTTCCAGTGAAGTCCTAGGGGCATGTCAGGTTCAATCATCTGACTCAGAACCATTGACTTGGCTTTCTGCCTCGATGGAGGTGCTCAGGGTGTTTCAGAATGCACGTTTGCATCCAGAGCAACCGCCAATATTGGGGTGGGTTCAGGGGCCTGGCAGGTTTCTCCTAATCTGGAGGGTTTGGACAACCTGATGGGCACAGTTTTCTTGGGGATGGCAGGAACTTTCCTGTGATGTGGCTTGAGGGACCACATCTTGGTGGGCATGTAAGCCATGGTTTTGGGAGAGAAGTCGGCAAACACAAACTGGGGTTAGGGTTAGTGTCGAGATGATCACAGGCCCAATGCATAGACATGGAGGGCAGCTCGTCAGGAAATGTAAATAGGATGACTCGAAGGCGGTAGCAAAGACTTTTCTCTCTGGATTGTGTGGACAGGATGGCCTCGGAATGCAGGTTTGTTTTCATGGGTCCATGGGAGATTTTTTCTCTCTAAGGATCCTGGCGGCTCCCAATAGTTTGGTGCCTTTCTCAGGGAAGGGAAGAGTGCTGTTTTCCATCTTAAGGGTGCCCCAAACAGGGATTCTGAGACGAACTCTGGGTCTGGGCACCTGGAAAATCCCACCAAGGGTTAGGATTTGGGCCTAGGGGCATACCAGGCCTGCAATGCTGGTACTGGAGGAGCAACTGAGAGTGTTTGTTTGAAAACATGCTCAGGCTGAGGATCACCATGCCTGCCTGTGCCCATGTCGGCCCTCAGGAGTGGGCATGGTCTCCTTGGCCATACAGCTGGCTCCCACGCTGAGGGTTGGACAACCATCCCAACAGCCAATATTCCTGCCATGGGGAAGGAGGTGTTCTCTATTGTGTTTCAGGTTCGCCATTGGCAGGAATTCCAGCAAAGTTTGGGGGACAGATGACTGGATACCAAGGATGGGTACAGATGATGGCCCAGGGCCATGGCCGATCTCTCATGCTAAATATGGGCCCTCACCTCTGGGTGGCTGACACGAGGTCGGGGCTTAGACTCTGTCAGACACAGCACTAGTGGTCAGGGAAATCTATTAATCAGGGTTGCCTCGTGGTCTGCGTAGATTGATCCTCATGTGCAGTTTCTGGGCAGACTCAACAGGTCCTTCTTCTTTCTATGTGGAAGGCAGAATACTGCGTTGTGGCTCCAGAATTCCCTATCAAGAGATATTGTGGACCAGTGTGGTGAGGATAGAATAGTAATACAAAGCTATGGTTAAGTTCAGTGAAAAGCAAAAGGCAGTTCCAGTGTGCAGCTGCCGTTTCGAATATCCAGCACCTGAGTAAGGGTGGATGTCAGATGTTTGCTCACACTGGAGTTTGTGTCTGTGATTACCCACAAATGGAAGGGTGGCGTCAAGAGGCCATGGAGGATTTCCCATGCTGGGGCGTGTGAGATGCTCCAAATAGCAAAGTTTCTTTCTACCGGACAGGAGAAGTCTGGTTTGTTTTCTCTGGTTTCTCCATGTGGAAAGTTTTGTAGCAGAGAACGCCACAGGGATGCCTGGAAATCACCCCTCCATTGACCATTGCAGCTGAGGAACATGGCAGGTGCATTCTGGTGGCTCTGGGGCAATATATCGAGACCTTGAGTTGACATGGAGTCTCATGAGGATGGGGCACAATGATGGTTTGTTACCAGGAATATCATAGAATGTGCTGGTTGCTAAGGGGCCATTCAGGATCCAAATACCCTTAGGGTATGACACAATTCCAGGAGCATGGCTTCCTTTTGGGGAGGACATATTCTGTTCTGTGGCTCAGGGACTATATATTTTATCATAAGTTGATATTCCAGAGCAGGCCTCTGACGACAGATACCTGTAAACCTAATCTAGTGTGCCAATGAAGTCCTCGGGCATGTCAGGTTCAATCTTCTGACTCAGGACCATTGACTTGGGTGTCTGCCTGTATGGAGGTGATCAGGGTGTCTCAGACTGTGCATTTGTGCCCAGAGCGGCCTCCATTATTTGGCTGCGCTCAGGGGCCTTGCAGGTTTCTCCTAATCTAAAGGTATCGGGCAAAAGTGATGGGCACAGTTTCCTTGAGGATCTCAGGCACAGTCTTGTGGTGTGGCTTCAGATGCCAGAACCTGGAGGTCATGTGAGCCATGGTTTTAGGAAGGAAGTCTGCAAACACAAACTCAGTTTAGGTTAATGGCAAGGTGATTGCAGGCCCAATGCATAGACCTGGAAGGCAGCTCGTCAGGAACTGTAAATCCGATGACTCAAAGGTGATAGCACATGATATGTATCTGGATTGTATGTCCAGGATGGCCTCGGAATGCAGGTGTGTTCTCATGGGTCTATGGCAGATTTTTCCACTCAAGGATCCTGGTGGCTACCAAGAGTTTGGTGACTATCTCGGGGAAGGGAAGAGTGCTGTTTTCCATCTTAAGGGTCCCCCAAAATAGGGATTCCAGAGATGGGCTCTGTGTCTGGGCCCCTGTAAAATCCCACCAGGGTTAGGATTTGGGCCTAGGTGTGTACTAGGCCTGCAATTCGGGGTCCCAGAGATGCAATTGAGAGCGTTTGGTTGAAAGCATGCTCAGGCTGAGGTCACAATGCCTGCTTGTGCCCGGGGAAGCCATCATGAGTGCACATGGTCTCCTTGGCCATGGAGCTGCCTTCCACTTTGAGGGTTGAGCAACTATCCCAACTGTCAGAATACCTTCCATGGGGAAGGAGGAGTTCTCTATTGTGCTTCAGGTTCCCCCAATGGCAAGGATTTCAGCAAAGGTTTGGGTACAGATGCCTGAATACCAAGAATAGAAGAGAAGACAGACTTGGGCCATAGCTGGTCTCACATGCTGGATATGGGCCCTGATCTCTCCGTGGCTGACACTAGGTCCTGGCTCCGGCTATGTCAGACACAGCACTAGTGCCCAGGGAAGCCTATGAATCAGGGTTCCGTCTAGCACCGAGAAGATTGACCATCATATGGAGTTTCTGGGCAGACTCTCCAGGCCCTTTTTCTTTCTATGGGGAAGGCAGAATATTGTGTTGTAGCTCCAGAATTTCCTCACAACAGGGCTTGTGGACCAGTAGACTGAGGATGGAATTGTAAACCCAAGCTATGGCTTAATTCAGTCAAACTAAAGGCAGTTCCAGTGTGCAGCGATCGAATTGAAATCCTGTACCTGAGTAAGGGCAGATGTCAGATGTTTGCTCATGCTGGAGTTTGTGTCTATGATGACTGACAAATGGAGTGGTGGCTTCAAGAGGAAATGGAGGATTTCCAACGCTGGGGCTTGTGAGATGCTCCAAACAGAAGGTTTCCTTCTACCGGACAGGGGCATTCTGTTTTTTTTGTCTCAAGGGTCCCCGCCAATTGCAAAGTTTGTGTAGCAGAGCACCCCCGTATGGTTGCCTGGAAACCACACCTCCACTGACCATTGCAGCTTAGGAACATGGCAAGTTCATTCTGGTGGCTCTGGGGCAAAGTACTAAGGGCTTATTTTTACATGGAATGTCATGAACGTGGGTAACAATGCTGTTTTGTTACCTGGGAATTCTTAGCCTGTCATCTGTACACATCCTTGGTATTAAGGCAACTTTCCACAGACCTTTCCTGTAACCCTGCCAATGGGGGAACCTGAAGCACAATAGAGAACTCCTCTTTCCATTGCAGGAAGCCTGGCTTTGCAATGGGTGTCCAACCCTCAAAGTTGGATCCAGCTATATGGCCAATGAGACTACGCCCTCTCCTGAGGGCACCCCTGGGCACAAAGAGGCATGATGACCCTCAGCCTGAGCATGCTTTCATCAAGCCCTCTCTGTTACACCATTAGGATCCTGCATTGCAGGCCTGGAATGCCCCTAGGCCCAAATCCTAACACTTGGTGGGATATCCGGGCACCCAGACCCAGAGCCCGTCTCTGGAATCCCTGTTTTGGCATAAGCCTAAGTTGGAAAACAGCATTCTTCCCTGTTTTGGAGCACCCCTAAGATGGAAAAGAGCACTCTTTTCTTCTCTGAAAAACCACCAATCTATGGAGATCCACCAGGATCCTTAGAGAGGAAAAGTCTCCCATTGAACCATGAGACCACGTCTACATTCAGAGCCCATCCTGGACACACAATCCAGATAGAAAAGCCTGTGCTACCAGCTTTCAGTCACCCTAATTACAGTTCCTGACGTGATGCCTTCTAGGTCTATGCATTGGACCTGCGATCACCTTGCCACTATCCCTGACCCAAATTTGTGTTTGCAGACTTCCCTCCCAAAACCATGGCTCTCATATCCTCAAGGAGGTGGTCTCTGAAGCCTTACCACAGGACTGGGCCTGCCATCCCCAAGGAAACTGTGCCCATCACAGTTCCCCAAAGCCTCCAAGTTAGGAGAAACCTGCAAGGCCCCTGAGCCCACCCCAATATTGGAAGTGGCTCTGGATGCAAATGCACAGTCTGAAACACCCTGATCACCTACATCCAGTCAGACAACCATATCAATGGTCCTTAGTAAGAAAATTGAACCTGATGGGCACCAAGGACATCATTGGATCTCTAGATTAGGTTGCAAGCATCAATCCTCAGAGGCCTGTTCTTGAATACCAAGTCAGGATACAACATATGTACCCTGAGCCACAAAACACTACATCTCCGGTCCCCAGAAGATAACCGTGCTCTTCGACCTGTGTTAAACCGTCAGGGTAGGAGAATCCTGCAGGCACCTTAGCCACCAACACATTCTAAGATCTACCTGGTTAAAAAAAACCAGCATTGTAACCCATCTTCAAGAGATTCCATGTCAACTCAAGACCTTGGTGCTTCGCCCCAGAAGCACCGTAAAGAACCTGCATGTTCCTCAGCTGCATTGGTCAATGGAGGTGTGCTTTCCAGGCATCCATGTGGAAGGGCTCTGCTACCCATACTTTTCACATGGGGGGCCCTGCAGAAAACATACCAGACTCTAACTGTCCAGTAGAAAAAACAACCTTGCTGTTTGGAGCATCTCACATGCATCAGCCTCTTGATGCCACTCCTCCATTCGGTCATCAGAGACACAAACTCCAGTGTGCGTAAACATCTGAAATCCACCTTTACTCAGGTGATGGATATTTCATTTGTTGGCCACGATAGATACAAACTCTATCATGAGCAGACATCTGACCCTCGCCTGTACTCAGATGCTGGAGATCTCGAAAAAACCACTGCACATTGGAACGGCCATGTTCTCGGCACTGAGATTAAGCATAGATTGTGTTTTCTGCCTTCTGTTCTCACACTCCTCGCCTTCAAGTCCCCCATATTGGGAATTTGGGAGCCACAATGCAGCCTTCTGCCTGCCCACCAGAAAAAAGAGGTGCCCTATGGGTCTGCGTGAAACTCCATATAAGGTTCCACCAGCACAGCCCTCTATAGCACCACAATATCATAGGCCACCTTGTGAACTAATGCTCTGTCTGACACAGCTCGAGCCCCGACCTCCTGGTAGCCACCTAGATAGCGGGACCCATATCTGGCAGGTGTGACCTGCCTTGACCTGAGTCCTTCATCTCAAACCAACCTGGTTATTCACGTACCAGTCCCAGAACATAGCTCAAATTACTGTGCATGGGGGAATCTGAAGCACAAAAGAGTACTCCTCCTTCCTCATAGAAGGAAAATTAAATGTTGATATGGTGGTCCAACCCTCATATTGGGATCCAGGTGCATGGAACAAGAGCCAATGCCCACTCAGGATGGGCATCTGGGCACAAACAGGCATTGTGACCCTTACCCTGAGACCCATTTCCAACAAGTCTCCATGGGAGCTGAACCAAAGCCCCACAGAGCCAGGCAGTCAAGCCTCTAGGCCCAAATACTAAGCCTTTGTAGGGTTATCCAGGCACAGGGACCTATAACCCATCTCTGGAATCCCTGTGTTGACGGAAACCCTGAAACAGTAAACCACGCTCTCTCCTTCCCAGTGAGACACCAAACTCTTGGGTGCTGGGCAGAATCCCCAGAGAGGTAGAATATTCCATGGACACATGAGGACACCCCACCATTCCAAGGCCATCTTAGACACAATCCAGACAGAAAAGCCTTTGCTCCTGCCTCCCAGCCACACGAATTTCAAATCCTGAGGAGCTGCCCTCAGCGTCTGCAGATCGGGGCTGCTATCACCTCCCTCCTAATTGATACACAATTTTGTGTCTGAAGACTTTGGTCCCAGAGCCCTTAACCACATTCCCTGCAGGATGGGGCTGACAGAACCACACTACATCACTGGGCCTGATCTCTGGATGAAATTCTGCCGTCTCAGTTGCACAAACCCTCCAGATTAGGAAAAGCCTGCAAGGCCCCTGAGCCCACCCCAATTTCATAGGCCACTCTGGAAAAAATGCACAGTCTGACACAGCCTGAGCATCTACCTCCAGGAAGACTCACAGGTCAAAGTCCCTAAGTCCGAAGGTTGAGGATGACATGCCCCTACAACCTCATAAGAACCCTAGCCTAGATATTCAGGCCTCTGTGCCCAGAGGCCTGGTCTTGAAATCCAACATATGATCCGACATGTGGTCCCTGAGCCATACAAGAGAACCCCTCCTGTCCCGAGAAGGGAACCTGGCTCCTGGGAACTGGGTCTAACCCTCAGGTAGGAGAATCCTGCATGTCCAC
This sequence comes from Mustela nivalis, assembly GCF_964662115.1. Taxonomy (NCBI): domain Eukaryota; kingdom Metazoa; phylum Chordata; class Mammalia; order Carnivora; family Mustelidae; genus Mustela; species Mustela nivalis. The sequence continues at coordinate 410,229 of NW_028136551.1, forward strand.
AGACATACAACCACATTCTTTTTTTTTATATAGATTTTATTTATTTATTTGACAGAGAGAGATCACAAGTAGGCATAGAGGAAGGCAGAGAGAGAGAGGGGAAGAAGCAGGCTCCCTGCTGAGCAGAGAGCCTGATGCGGGACTCAATCCCAGGACCCTGAGATCATGACCTGAGCCGAAGGCAGCGGCTTAGCCCATTGAGCCACCCAGGCACCCTCACCACCACATTCTAAGGTCTCCCTGGACACCAAGCAGCATTCTGACTCATTAGACTGAGAACATCCGTCAACTTAGATCACTTGGAAATTTGAACAAAAACCAGCATATCAAGCCTGCAATGTTCCTCAGCTGCAATGGTCATGCAAGGAAAACTTCCCAGGCCCCCATTAATAGACCTCTGCTGTCGAATCTTTCTATATGGGGGACCCTGGAGCCTTGTAAGCGGACTTCCCCTGTCCCACAGTAGGACACCTTGCTGTTTGGAGCAGCTCACAAGGTCCTGCTTGGGAAAATCTCCAAGAATTCTTGAGGCCACCCCACAATTAGTTAACCATCATGGATGCAAACCCAGCGTGAGCAGACATCTGACCCTCGCCCATACTCAGGTGCTGGAAATCTCGAAACAACCACTGCGCAATGGAATGGTCCTGTGGTCGGCACTGAGCTTATCCGTGGCTTGTGTTTTCAGACTTCTGTCTTCACACTCCTAGCCTACAAGCCCTCCATATTGGGAATTCTGAAGCCACAGTGCAGCTTTCTGCCTGCCCACCAGAAAGAAGAAGTGCCCTATGGGTCTTCGCAGAAACCCACATGAGGATCCTCCTGCACGGCCCTCAATTGCACCCCAATATAATAGACCGAACTCTGCATAAATTGTCTGTCTGACACCGCCTGATCCCCGACCTCCTGTCAGCCACCCAGATAGTGGGCCCCATATCCTCCAGGTGGGTCCAACCTTGGCCCGAGGCCATCATCTTGAAGCAACCTGGATATTCAGGTACCTGTCCCAGACTTAGCTCAAATTCCTGCCCATAGGGGACTCGGAAGCACAAAAGAGTGCTCCTCCTTCCCCATGGCCAGAAAACTGAATGTTGAGATGACTGTACAACCCTGAGTGGGAACCAGGTGCATGGTCCATGAGACCATGCCTACACAAGATGGGCTGCTGGGCACAAACAGGCATTGTGACCCTCAGAATGAGACCCCTTTCCAAAGATCCCCCTTGGGATCTGGACCAGGAACCCAAATCGAAGCTTTGGTTAAGCTTTCCCAGTGTCTGGACCCAGAACCCATCTCTGGAATCCCTGTTTGGACAGGATCCCAGAGATGGAATACAGTCTTTTCCTCTTCCCCAGAAAGAAATCAAACTCTTGGGTGCCAAGCAGAATCACCAGAGTGGAAGAATATCCCATGGACACATGAGGTCACCCCTCCATTTAGTGGCCATCCTAGACACAAAATCCAGACAGAATAGCCTGTGCTCCTCCCTCCCAGCCACCTGAATTTCAAATCCCGAGGAGCTTCCCTCAGGGTCTTCAGATTCGGACTGCCATCACCTCACTCCTATCTCTTATCCGAGGTTGTGTCTAAAGTCTTTGGTCCCAAAGTCCTGACACACATGACCTCCAGGATGGGGCCTCGAGAAACACATGACATCACTGGCCCTGCTCTCCTGAGGAAACCCTGCCCATCTCAGTTTCCCAAAATGTCCAGATTAGGAGAAAACTGCAAGGCCCCTGACTGCACCCCAATATCATAGGCCACTCTGGAAAAAGTGCACAGCCTGACACAGCCTCAGCACCTACCTCCAGGATGACATGCAGGCCAATGGCACTTAGTCCGAAGATTGAAACTTCCATGGCCCTAAAACCTCATCAGAACCCTAGCTTATGTTTTGAGGTCTCTCTCCCTAGAGGTCTGTTCTGGAAATTCAAGCATATGGTCCAACCTGTGGTCCGTGAGCCATACAAGAGCACACCTCCTGTCCCAAGAAGGAAACCTGGCTCCTGGGTACTGGGTCTAATCCTAAGGATAGAGAATCCTCAATGGTCAGAGAGCCGCCACCACATTCTAAGGTCTCCCTGGACACCAAGCAGCATTGGGACCTGTTAGACTGAGAACTTCCATCAACGCAAATCACTTGGAACTTGGAATCAGTGTCATTGGTTCAAGCTTACCCTGTTCCTCAGCTGCAATGGTAACACGAGATTGGCATCCCAGGCCTCCATTCAGAGAGCATTGCTATCGAATCTTCCATATGGGGGACCCTGGAGCCCTGTAAGAAGACTTCTGCTGTCCCTTAGTAGGACACCTTGATGTTTGGAGCAGCTCACAAGCTCCAGCTTGGAAAAACCTCCAAGAATTCTTGAGGCCTCCCCACCATTTGTTGGCCATCATGGATACAAACTCCAGCGTGAGCAGACATCTTCCCCTCGCCCAGGTGCTGAAGATCTCGAAACAACTGCTGTACATTGGAATAGACATGTGCTCGGCACTGAGCGTAACCGTAGCTTATGTTTTCATACTTCTGTCCTCACACTCCTCGCCTGCAAACCCTCCAACTTGGATATTCTGGAGCCGTAATTCAGCCATCTGCCTGCTCACCAGATAGAAGAAGTGAAGAAAGGGTCTGTGCAAAAATCCCCCATGAGGATCCAGTTGCACAGCTCTCAAAAGCACCCCAATATCATAGGCCGAACTCTCCACGAGTATTCTGTCTGACACAGCTCGAGCCCGAGCTCCTGACAGCCACCCAGAAAGCAGACCTCATTTTCTGCAGGTGGGTCCTGCCTTGGCCCGAGGACCTCATCTCAAAGTGAACTGGGTATTCAGGCACCTGTCCCAGAACTTAGCTCAAATTCCTGCCCATGGGGGAACGTGAAGCATAAAAAAGTACACCTCCTTCCCCATGGCAGGAAAACTGAATTTTGAGATGGCAGTCCAACCCTCAGAGTGGGAGCCAAGTGCATAGCCCATGAGGTCACACCCACTCAGCATGGGCATCTGGGCAAAAACAGGCATTGTGACCCTCAGAATGAGACCCATTTCCAACAAGAACACTCGGGAGCTGTACCAGGAAAACATAGAGCAGGACCCTAGGCCCAAATCCTAAGCCTTGTTGCGGTGATCCAGGCTCCAGAACCCAGGACCCATCTCTGGAATGGCTGTTTGGACGGGATCCCTGACTGAGAAAACTGCGCTCCTCCCATCCCCCGGAAATACACCAAACTCTTGGGTGCCGAGCAGAATTCCCAGAGAGGTAGAATCTCACATGGACCCATGAGGTCACCCCTCCATTTCGTGGCCATCATAGACAAACAAGTCAGACAGAAAAGACTGTGCTCCTGCCTCACGGCCGTCCGAATTTCATATCTGGAGATGCTTCGCTCAGGGTCTGCAGATTGGGTCTGCCATCACCTCGAGCTTAACTCTTACCCGAGTTTGTGTCTGAAGACTTTGGACCCAGAGTCCTGACCCATATGCCCTCCAGGATGGGGCCTCCAGGAACACACAACAGCACTGGGCCAGCTCTCCCAAGGAATGTCAGCCTGTCTCAGTTTCCCAACCCACCAGATTAAGAGAAAATTGCAAGGCCCCTAATACCACCCCAATTCCATAGGAAGCTCCAGAAAAAATGCATAGTCTGACACAGCCTCAGAATATACCTCCAGGAAGACACCCAGGTCAATGGGAAGGGATGAAATGGCCTAACCCATGGCAGGTTCGATGTGCTGGGTGTGAAGTCAACTGTCTCAATGTCTCCCACAAGGTCTGGGCTCAGGCTATGTAAGACAGAGCATAGTGTTTAGGGTAGCCTATGCAATTGGGGTGTTGCCGAGGGCTGAGCAGGTGGATTTTCATTTGGGGTTTCTGAGCAATGCCATAGACAATGTTTTTCTTTGGGGGGCAGGCAGAGTGCTTCGTTCTGGAACCAGAATTCCCAATAATGAGGGCTTTTGGGCCAGGAGTGCTAGGGTAGAGTCTGAAAACAAAAGATAGGGTGAGGTTGGGAGCAGGCACACTCTGCAAAGGCTGAAAGGATATCTCATGCATCTGAAGTCAGGCTGAGGATCAGACGTTGGCTGAGGTTGGATTGTGCCCTTGATGGCACCTACATGAAGCAGGTGCCTCATGAGGCCAACGAAGTTTTCCCACGCTGAGTTTGGAGGTTGCCACAAACCACAAGGTTTCCTTCTGCGAGACAGTCGAGTCCTGTTGAATGGCTCCAGTACATACCATACGGAAGGACTGGAGAGCAGGGTTCAAAGGATGGATCCCTGAACAGCATGCCTCGCATTCCCTTTGGCCATTAACGACAAGATATGTTTGATCTGCTGGCTCTGGGGCAAGGTAACCAGCAGGCTGAGTTGAAATGGCCTTTCCTGAGGATGCGTCATAATGTGGGTTTCTGTCCATGGAGACCTTGGAATGTGAAGGTTGTACTGTGGCCCTGCGGAATTCTCCGACCAGAAGGGTTTGATACAGATCCAGTAAGAAAGCACTCCACGTGGAGACGAGAGAGGTTTGGTTTGGAGCCTCAGAAAAACCTAATATGCTGGTATACGAAACCAGTCCTCTGAGGACAGACACATGAAAACTAAAGCTAAGGTTCATATTAGGGCCTAAGGGCCTGTCCATTTCAATCTTCTGTCTCTGGGGACACTGTCTGAGAGTCTAAGTGGTGATAATGGCTCAGCTGGTGTCAGAGTGCCCCTTTTAGTCCAGGGCAGCCTAAACTATCAGGATGGCCTCAGGGGCCTTGGAGCTTTTCCCTAACCTGTAGGGTTGTGGTCAATGGATTGGGCACACTTTCCTTGGAGAGGGCAGGCACAATCTTTCACTGTGGCTCCAGATGCCCTAGCCTGGAGGGTGTGTGGGTCCAGGCTGTGGGCACAGAAGTCTGAAAACACAAACTCAGCTTATGAGTGGCGCCGAGGGTATGGCAGGCCGGATGTACAGATAGAGAGTGAGCTCCTTGTCTTGTGAATCAAGGGCGAGATTCCTTCAGGCTTTTGTCTCTGGATGCGTCCAATATAGCCGTAGATTGTAGGGGGTGGCCTCAGTGACTGTGGACAAGTATCCCTCTCTGGGGATTTGTCCCAGCTAACAGGAGTTTGGGGTCATTTTGTGGGAAGTGTGGAGTCCTGTTGTCTGGCTCATGTGTCTCTCCAAGAAAGTGATTCCAGAGCAGAGCCCCAGGAACGGGGGGGAGACTGGAAAACTCAAACACTGGTGAGGATTGGGTGTATAGGGGCTTGGCACGCCCCATCTGCGGGCTCTTGGTCAAGGCCCTGACAGGCCTTTCTTTGATATTGGGCTCATGCTGAGGGTCACAGAGTGAATTTGTGCCCAAGGCAGCACTCAAGTTTGGGCGTGGTTTCAGGGGAAATGAAGGTTTCTCCCACCCTGAAGGTGTGACTCCATGCCAAGAGCAAGCCTTACAGCCATGGGGAAGAAGGAGTTCTGATTTGTGATTCAGATGCCCAACTGTGTGGGGAATTGATATAATATCTGGGTTTAGATATCTGAAAACCAAGGTTAGGAAGAGATAACGGCATAAGACCATGGCGTGTCAGAAGTGCTAGGTGTGTGGCCAGCTGTCTCCTTGCCTGTCTGGACATCTGGCATCAGGCTGTGAAAGGCAGAGCATTAGTGCCCAGAGCAGCCTATCAAATCTGAGTGCCGTCGAGGCAAGAGCAGGTAGATCCTCATCTGGGTATTATGGACAGCCCACAAGGAAACGTTTTCTACCGGTGGGCAGTCACTGGGCTGGCTTGTGGTTCTGCAATTCCTACTCTGGAGGGATTGTTTGCCAGGAGTGTGAGGAAGGAAGTCTGAAAACACAAGCTAGCATGAGGTTTGGGTCCGAGGGCACGGCAGGCCACTCTGCAGAGGCTGAATCAAGATCTCCTGCATTGCGGTCATGTCTACTATGAGACGTGCTTCAAGCTAGAGTTTTTGTCCATGATGGCCTCTCCCTGAAGGATATGGGGGGCTTCATGAGGCCCGGCAGGTTTGCCGTTTTCTCCTACACTGAAGGTTTGACTCACGGCCAGCAGCAAGGTTTCTTGCCATGGGGAAGGAGGGGTTCTGACTTGTGCATCAGGTTCCCTCCTGTGCAGGCATTGGAGATAAGGTCTAGGATCCGATGACTGAAAACCCAGGTTGGGAATGGATGGTGGCCTAAGGCAGTGGCGGGTCCAATGTGCTGGGTGTGCAGCCAGCTGTTTCGGTGTCTGTTGGAAGGTCTGGGCTCAGGCTATTTGCGACAGAGCACCAGTGTTTAAGGTAGCCTAAGCAATAGGGGTGTTGCCGAGGGCCAAGTAGTTTGATCCTCATTTGGGGTTTCTGGGCAGCACCATAGACAAAGTTTTTCTCCTGGGAGGCAGGCAGAGTGCTTCAGTCTGGCCCCAGAATTCCAAGTAGGGAGGGTTTGTGGGCCAGGTGTGAGAGGACGGAAGTCTGAAAACACAAGCTAGGGTGAGGATTGGAGCCAAGGCCAGAGCAGGCCCAATCGGCAGAGGCTGAATCAAAATCTCCTGCATCTGAAGTCAGGCTGAGGATCAGACGTTGGCTGAGGCTGGAGTATGTGTCCATGATGGCACCTTCATGAAGCGGGGGCCTCATGAGGCCAAGGAAGTGTTCCCACGCTGAGTTTGGAGGATGCCCCAAACCACAAGGTATCCTTCTGCGGGACATTCGAGTCCTGTTGCATGGCTCCAGGACATACCATACGGAAGGACTGGAGAGCAGGGTTCGAAGGATGGATCCCTGTACAGCATGCCTCGCATTCACATTGGCCATAAGCGACAAAATATGTTTGATCTGCTGCCTCTGGAACACGCGACCCAGGGGGCTGAGTTGAAATGGCCTCTCCTGAGGATGCGTCATAATGTGCGTTTGGGTCCATGGAGACCTTGGAATGTGCTGGTTGTTCAGTGGCCCTGCGGAACTCTCCTACCTGAAGGGTTTGATACATGCCCAGTAAGAAATCTCCCCATGTGGAGACGAGAGAGGTTTGGTTTGGTGTCTCAGAAAAGCCCCGTGTGCTGGTCTACGAAAACAGTCCTCTGAGGACGGACACATGGAAACCAAAGCTAAGGTTCAGATTAGGGCCTGTTGGCCTGTCCATTTCAACCTTCTGTCTCTGGGAACACTTTCTGAGAGTCTAAGTAAAGATAGTTGCTCCGCTGGTGTCAGAGAGCCCCTCTTAGTCCAGGGTGGCCTCCACTATTGATGGCCTCAGGGGCTTGGAGCTTTTCCCTAACCTGTAGAGTTGTGGTCAATGGATTTGCACACTTTCCTTGGACAGGGCAGGGAGAATCTTTCGCTGGGGCTCCAGAGGCCCTCGCCTGGAGGTTGTGTGGGTCCAGGCTGTGGGCACAGAAGTCTGAAAACACAAACTCAGCTTATGAGTGGCGCCTAGGGAATGGCAGGCCGGATGTACAGCCCGAGAGGGAGCTCCTGGGCCTCTGAAACAAGGACGAGTGGGAGGCATTCCTTCAGGCTTTTGTCTCTGGATGTTGTGTCCGAGATAGCCGTGGTTAAGAGGGGTGGCCTTAGGGACTGTTGAGGGGTTCACTCTCTTGGGATTTTTCCCACCTCCCAAGAGTTTGGGGTCATTTTGAGGGAAGGGTGGAGTCGTGTTGTCTGGCTCATGGGTCTCTCCAAGAAATGGATTTCAGAGCAGAGCCCCAGGTACAGGTGGGGCGACTGGAAAACTCAAACACTGGTGAGGATTGGGTGCATAGGGGCTTGGCAAGCCCCATATGCGGGCTCTTGGTCCAGGCCCTGACAGGCCTTTCTTTGACATGGGGCTCATGCTGAGGGTCACAGTGTGAATTTGTGCCCAAGCAGCACTCAAGTTTGTGCGTGGCATCAGGGGCCATGAAGGTTTCTCCCACCCTGAAGGTGTGACTGCATGCCCTGAGCAAGCTTGACAGCCTTGGGGAAGGAGGAGTTCTGTTTTGTGCTTGCGATACCCAGCTGTGTGGAGAATTGATATAATGTCTAGGTTCAGATATCTGAAAATCAAGGTTAGGAAGAGGTGACGGCATAAGACCATGCCGTGTCCGAAGTGCTGGGTGTGCGGCCAGCTGTCTCCTTGTCTGTCTGGACGTCTGACTTCAGGCTGTGTCAGACAGAGCATGAGTGCCCAGAGCAGCCTATCCAGTTCGGGTACCGTCGAGGCCCGAGCAGGTTGATCCTCATCTGGGTTTTCTGGAGAGCCCCACAGGGAAACGTTTTTCTTCCGTTGGGCAGACAGTGGGCTGGGTTGTGGTTCTGGAGTTCCTAGTCCGGAGGGCTTGTTTGCCAGGAGTGTGAGGAAGGAAGTCTGAAAACACAAGCTAGCGTGAGGTTTGGGACCGAGGGCACGGCAGGCCCACTCTGCAGAGGCTGAATCGAGATCTCCAGCACAGAGGTCATGTCAACTATGAGACGTGCCTTGTGCTAGAGTTTTTGTCCAGCATGGCCTCTTCCTGAAGGGTGTGGGGGCTTCATGAAGTCAGGGAAGTTTCCCTACGATGGGATTTGTGAACTACTCCAAACCTCAAGGTTTCCTTCTGCAGACAGTCGAGTCCTATTGGATGGTTCCAGGAGGCCCCATACGGAAAGACTCGAGAGCAGGTGTCTAAGCATGGATGCCTGGGAACGCCACCTCATATTCCCACTCTTTAGGCAGGAAAAGGCAGGCTCAATCTGCAGGCTCCTGGGTGAGCTACCCAGTGGGGAGAGTTGAAATGGACTCTCCTGAAGATGAGTCCTAATGTGGCTTGGTGGCCTGGGAGACCTTGGAATGTGGAGGTGGCTCAGGGACTCTGCAGTGTTCTCCAAACTGAGGTGTTTGACACAGCTCCAACAGGGAAGCTTCCCATGTGGAGACGAGAGGAGTTCTGTTCAGTGCCTCAGGAAAGCCCCATATCCTGTTCTTCGAACCAAAGCCTCTGAGGAGTGACACCTGGAAACCAAAGCAAGAGTTGAGATTAGGGCCTATGGGCCTGTCCGGCTCAACCTTCTATCTCTGTTGACATCAGTGTGCATGCCTTCGTGGAGGTAGCTGCTCACCTTGTGTCCGAATGCCCCTGTGTGTCCAGGGAGGCTCCCAGTAGTGGGATGTCCTCGGGGGCCTTGAGGTTTCTCATATTCTGGAGGTGTGTGTCCAAAGGAATGGACACAGTTTCCCAGGAGAGAGCAGGCACGGTCCTGAAGTATGGCTCCAGAGGACCCAGCCTAGAGGCTGTGTTTGCCAGGGCTGTGGGGACAGATGTCTGAAAAAGCAAACTTGGCTCAGCTAGTGGCCAAGGTATTGGCAGGCCTGATCTCTAGTCCGTGAGGGGAGATCCTCTGGAAATCAAAGTAGGGCAAGTGGGAGGCAGTCACTCAGGCTTTTGTCTCTGGGTGTTGCGTTCACAGTGTCGGGTCAGGGTAGGGGTTGTCTCAGAGGCCGAGGAAGAGCCTTCCTCTCGGGGGATTGTCCAAGCTCCCAAGTTTTTGTGTTCATTCTGTGGGAATGAAGAGTACTGTTTTCTGCCACAGGGGACCCCCCAGGAGAGGGAGTCTAGAGCACCGCAGTGGGTTCCCTCAACTGGAATACACGCCATCTAGTTAGTCCTGGGTGCCTATGGGCATGGCAAGCCACATATGCGGGCTCTTGGTCCAGTCACTGAGAGGCGTTACTTGAATAAGGTACTCACGCTGAGGGTCACAATGTGTGTTTGTGCCCAAGGCGGCCCTCAATCATGGGCGTGGCCTCATGGTTCATGCCGTTTTCTCCAACACTGAAGGTTTGACTCACTGCCAGCAGCAAGGTTTCTTGCCATGGAAAAAGAGGGGTTCTGACTTGTGCTTCAGGTTCCCTCCTGTGCAGGGATTGGAGATAAGGTCTAGGTTCCGATGACTGAAAACCCAGGTTGGGAATTGATGGTGGCCTAAGGCAGTGGCGGGTCCAATGTGCTGGGTGTGCAGCCAGCTGTGTCGGTGTCTGTTGGAAGGTCTGGGCTCAGTCTATTTGCGACAAGCATCAGTGTTTAAGGTAGCCTATGCAATTGGGGTGTTGCCGAGGGCCAACCTCATTTGGGGTTTCTGGGCAGCACCATAGACAATGTTTTTCTCCTGGGAGGCAGGCAGAGTGCTTCATTGTGGCCCCAGTATTCCCAAGAGAGGGCTTGTGGGCCAGGTGTGTGAGGACGGAAGTCTGAAAACACAAGCTAGGGTGAGGATTGGAGCCAAGGGCAGAGCAGGCCCACTCTGCAGAGGCTGAATCAAAATCTCCTGCATCTGAAGTCAGGCTGAGGATCATTCGTTGGCTGAGGCTGGGGTATGTGTCCATGATGGCACCTTCATGAAGCGGGGGCCTCATGAGGCCAAGGAAGTTTTCCCTCGCTGAGTTTGGCGGTTGCCCCAAACCACAAGGTTTCCTTCTGCGGGACATTCGAGTCCTGTTGCATGGCTCCAGGACATACCATACGGAATGACTGGAGAGCAGGGTTCGAAGGATCGATCCCTGTACAGCATGCCTCGCATTCCAATTGGCCATTAGTGATAAGATATGTTTGATCTGCTGCCTCGGGAACACGCAACCCAGGGGGCTGAGTTTAAATAGCCTCTCCTGAGGATGCGTCATAATGTGCGTTTGGGTCCATGGAGACCTTGGAATGTGCTGGTTGTTCAGTGGCCCTGCGGAATTCTCCTCCCTGAAAGGTTTGATACATCCCCAGTAAGAAAGCTCCCCTGTGGAGACAAGAGAGTTTTGGTTTGGTGCCTCAGAGAATCCCCGTGTGCTGGTCTACGAAAACAGTACTAGTGGACGGACATATGGAAACCAAAGCTAAGGTTCAGATTAGGGCCTAGGGGCCTGTCCATTTCAACCTTCTGTCTCTGGGGACACTGTCTGAGAGTCTAAGTGGAGATAGTTGCTCCGCTGGTGTGAGAGAGCCCCTCTTAGTCCAGGGTGGCCTACACTATTAATGGACTCAGGGAGCTTGGAGCTTTTCCCTAACCTGTAGGTTTGTGGTCAATGGATTGGGCACACTTTCCTTGGAGAGGGCTGGCACAATCTTTTGCTGTGGCTCCAGAGGCCCTTGCCTGGAGGTGTGTGGGTCCAGGCTGTGGGCACAGAAGTCTGAAAACACAAACTCAGCTTATTAGTGGCGCCTAGGGTATGGCAGGCCGGAGGTACAGCCCGAGAGGGAGCTCCTGGGACTCTGAAACAAGGGCGAGTGGGAGGCGTACCTTCAGGCTTTTGACTCTGGATGCTGTGTCCGGGATAGCCATGGATTGGAGGGGTGGCCTCAGGGACTGTGGACGAGTATCCCTCTCTGGGGATTTGTCCCAGCTCCCAAGAGTTTGGGGTCATTTTGTGGGAAGGGTGGAGTCGTGTTGTCTGGCTCATGGGTCTCTCCATGAATGGGATTCAAGAGCAAAGCCCCAGGTACGAGCGGGGCGACTGGAAAACACAAACACTGGTGAGGATTGGGTGCATAGTGGCTTGGCAAGCCCCATATGCGGGCTCTTGGTCCAGGCCCTGACAGGCCTGTCTTTGACATGGGGCTCATGCTGAGGGTCACAGTGTGAATTTGTGCCCAAGCAGCACTCAAGTTTGGGCGTGGCATCAGGGGCCATGAAGGTTTCTCCCACCCTGAAGGTGTGACTCCATGCCCAGAGCAAACTTGACAGCCATGGGGAATGAGGAGTTCTGTTTTGTGCTTGCGATACCCAGCTGTGTGGAGAATTGATATAATGTCTAGGTTCAGATATCTGAAAACCAAGGTTAGGAAGAGGTGACGGCATAAGACCATGGCGTGTCCGAAGTGCTGGGTGTGCGGCCAGCTGTCTCCTTGTCTGTCTGGACGTCTGGCTTCAGGCTTTGTCAGACAGAGCATGAGTGCCCAGAGCAGCCTATCCAGTTCGGGTACCGTCGAGGCCCGAGCAGGTTGATCCTCATCTGGGTTTTCTGGAGAGCCCCACAGGGAAACGTTTTTCTTCCATTGGGCAGACACTGGGCTGGGTTGTGGTTCTGGAGTTCCTAGTCTGGAGGGCTTGTTTGCCAGGAGTGTGAGGAAGGAAGTCTGAAAACACAGGCTAGCGTGAGGTTTGGGACCGAGGGCACGGCAGGCCCACTCTGCAGAGGCTGAATCGAGATCTCCTGCACTGAGGTCATGTCAACTATGAGACGTGCCTCAGGCTAGAGTTTTCGTCCAGCATGGCATCTTCCTGAAGGGTGAGGGCTTTATTAGGCCAGGGAGGTTTGACTACGATGGGATTTGTGAACTACTCCAAAACTCAAGGTTTGCTACTGCACGACAGTCGAGTCCTATTGGTTGGTTCCAGAAGGCCCCATAAGGAAAGACTCGAGAGCAGGTGTCTAAGCATGGATGCCTGGAACGCCACCTCATATTCCCACTCTTTAGTCAGGACAAGGCAGGCTCAATCTGCGGGCTCCTGGGTGAGCTACCCAGAGGGGAGAGTTGAAATGGACTCTCCTGAAGATGAGTCCTACTGTGGCTTGGTGGCCTGGGAGACCTTGGAATGTGGAGGTGGCTCAGGGACTCTGCAGGGTTTTCCAACCTGAGGTGTTTGACACGGCTCCAACAAGGAAGCTTCCCATGTGGAGACGAGAGGAGTTCTGTTCAGTGCCTCAGGAAAGCCCCATATCCTGTTCTTCGAACCAAAGCCTCTGAGGAGTAACACCTGGAACCAAAAGAAGAGTTGAGATTACAACCAAAGGGCCTGTCCGGCTCAACCTTTTATCTCTGTTGACATCAGTGTGCATGCCTTTGTGGAGGTAGCTGCTCAGCTTGTGTCTGAATGCCCCTGTGTGTCCAGGGAGGCTCCCAGTAGTGGGATGTCCTCGGGGGCCTTGAGGTTTCTCATATTCTGGAGGTGTGTGTCCAAAGGAATGGACACAGTTTCCCAGGAGAGAGCAGGCACGGTCCTGTGGTATGGCTCCAGAGGACCCAGCCTAGAGGCTGTGTTTGCCAGGGCTGTGGGGACAGATGTCTGAAAAAGCAACCTTGGCTCAGCTAGTGGCCAAGGTAATGGCAGGCCTGATCTCCAGTCCATGAGGGGAGATCCTCTGGAAATCAAAGTAGGGCAAGTGGGAGGCAGTCACTCAGGATTTTGTCTCTGGGTGTTGCGTTCACAATGTCCGGTCAGGGTAGGGGTTGTCTCAGAGGCCGAGAAAGAGCCTTCCTCTCGGGGGATTGTCCAAGCTCCCAAGTGTTTGTGTTCATTCTGTGGGAATGAAGAGTACTGTTTTCTGCCACAAGGGACCCCCCAGGAGAGGGACTCTAGAGCACAGCAGTGGGTTCCCTCAACTGGAATACACGCCATCTAGTTAGTCCTGGGTGCCTATGGGAATGGCAAGCCACATATGCGGGCTCTTGGTCCAGTCACTGAGAGGCGTTACTTGAATAAGGTACTCACGCTGAGGGTCACAATGTGTGTTTGTGCCCAAGGCGGCCCTCAAGCATGGGCGTGACCTCATGGGTCATGCCGTTTTCTCCAACACTGAAGGTTTGACTCACTGCCAGCAGCAAGGTTTCTTGCCATGGGGAAGGAGGGGTTCTGACTTGTGCATCAGGTTCCCCCCTGTGCAGGGATTGGAGATAAGGTCTAGGTTCCGATGACTGAAAACCCAGGTTGGGAATGGATGGTGGCCTAAGGCAGTGGCGGGTCCAATGTGCTGTGTGTGCAGCCAGCTGTGTCGGTGTCTGTTGGAAGGTCTGGGCTCAGGCTATTTGCGACAGAGCATCAGTGTTTAAGGTAGCCTATGCAATTGGGGTGTTGCCGAGGGCCAAGCAGTTTGATCCTCATTTGGGGTTTCTGGGCAGCACCATAGACAATGTTTTTCTCCCGGGAGGCAGGCAGAGTGCTTCATTGTGGCCCCAGAATTCCCAGTAGGGAGGGTTTTGGACCTGGTGTATAAGGATCAGACGTTGGCTGAGGCTGAAGTATGTGTCCATGATGGCACCTTCATGAAGCGGGGGCCTCATGAGGCCAAGGAAATTTTCCCACGCTGAGTTTGGAGGTTGCCCCAAACCACAAGGTTTCCTTCTGCGGGACATTCGAGTCCCGTTGCATGGCTCCAGGACATACCATACGGAAGGACTGGAGAGCAGGGTTCGAAGGATGGATCCCTGTACAGCATGCCTCGCATTCCAATTGGCCATTAGCGATAAGATATGTTTGATCTGCTGCCTCTGGAACACGCGACCCAGGGGTCTGAGTTGAAATGGCCTCTCCTGAGGATGCGTCATAATGGGCGTTTGGGTCCATGGAGACCTTGGAATGTGCTTGTTGTTCAGTGGCCCTGCGGAACTCTCCTACCTGAAGGGTTTGATACATCCCCAGTAAGAAAGCTACCCATGTGGAGACGAGAGAGTTTTGGTTTGGTGCCTCAGAAAAGCCCCGTGTGCTGGTCTACGAAAACAGTCCTCTGAGGACGGACACAGGGAAACCAAAGCTAAGGTTCAGATTAGGCCCTAGGGGCCTGTCCATTTCAACCTTCTGTCTCTGGGGCACTGTCTGAGAGTCTAAGTGGAGATAGTTGCTCCGCTGGTGTCAGATAGCCCCTCTTAGTCCAGGGTGGCCTACACTATTGATGGCCTCAGGGGCCTTGGAGCTTTTCCCTAACCTGTAGAGTTGTGGACAATGGATTGGGCACACTTTCCTTGGAGAGGGCTGGCACAATCTTTCGCTGTGGCTCCAGAGGCACTAGCCTGGAGGTGTGTGGGTCCAGGCTGTGAGCACAGAAGTCTGAAAACACAAATTCAGCTTATGAGTGGTGCCTAGGGTATGGCAGGACGGAGGTACAGCCCGAGAGGAATCTCCTGGGCCTCTGAAACAAGGGCGAGTGGGAGGCGTTCCTTCAAGCTTTTGTCTCTGGATGCTGTGTCCGGGATAGCCGTGGATTTGAGGGGTGGCCTCAGGGACTGTGGACGAGTATCCCTCTCTGGGGATTTGTCTCAGCTTCCAAGATTGGGATCATTTTGTGGGAAGTGTAGAGTCGTGTTGTCTGGCTCATGGGTCTCTCCAAGAAAGGGATTCCAGATCAGAGCCCCAGGTAGGGGTGGGGCGACTGGAAAACTCAAATCCTGGTGAGGATTGGAAGCATAGGGGCTTGGCAAGCCCCATATGCGGGCTCTTTGTCCAGGACCTGACAGGTCTTTCTTTGACATGGGGCTCATGCTAGGGTCACAGTGTGAATTTGTTCCCAATCAGCACTCACGTGCTGCTTGGGCACTACCTGAAGTGTTTGATACATCCCCAGTAAGAAAGCTCCCCATGTGGAGACGAGAGGAGTTCTGTTTAGTGCCCAGGAAAGCCCCTTATTCTGTTTATCGAACCAAAGCCTCTGAGGATTAACACCTGGAACCCAAAACAAGAGTTGAGATTACGGCCTAAGGGCCTGTCCGGCTCAACCTTCTATCTCTGTTGACATCTGTGTGCATGCCTTCGTGGAGGTAGCTGCTCAGCTTGTGTCCAAATGCCCCTGTGTGTCCAGGGAGGCTCCCAGTAGTGGGATGTCCTCGGGGGCCTTGAGGTTTCTCATATTCTGGAGGTGTGTGGCCAAAGGAGTGGACACAGTTTCCCAGGAGACAGCAGGCACGGTCATGTGTAATGGCACAGAGGACCCAGCCTAGAGGCTGTGTTTGCCAGGGCTGTGGGGACAGATGTCTGAAAAACCAAACTTGTCTCAGCTAGGGGCCAAGGTAATGGCATGCCTGATATCCAGTCCGTGAGGGGAGATCCTCTGGATATCAAAGGAGGGCAAGTGGGAGGCAGTCACTCAGGCTTTTGTCTCTGGGTGTTGCGTTCACAGTGTCCGGTCAGGGTAGGGGTTGCCTCAGGGGCCGAGGAAGAGCCTTCCTCTCGGGGGATTGTCCAAGCTCCCAAGTGTTTGGGTTCATTCTGTGGGAAGTGAAGAGTACTGTTTTCTGCCACAAAGGACCCCCCAGGAGAGGGAGTCTAGAGCACCGCAGTGGGTTCCCTCAACTGGAATACACACCATCTAGTTAGTCCTGGGTGCCTATCGGCATGGCAAGGACTATATGCAGGATCTTCGTCCCGAACCTGACAGGCCTTTCTTTGACATGGGGCTCATGCTAGGGTCACAGTGTGAATTTGTGCCCAAGCAGCACTCATGTTTCGGCGTGGCATCAGGGGCCATGAAGGGTTCCCCACGTGAAGGTGTGACTCGATGTGAAGAAAAAGCATTACAGCCATGTGGAAGGCAGAGTTCTGATTGTGATTCTGATACACAAACTCAGGCCCAATCTACAAACCATGAGAAGAACTCATGAAGATTTGAATATAGAGTGATTCTGAGGCTCTTGCTCAGGCATTTTTCCTCTGGAATTTGTATCAGCGATGGCCGTACAATGTCGGGGATGCCTCATGGGCCATGGACGAATCTACCTCTATGAGGATTTCGCCCGATTCCCAATTATTTTTCATCAATCTGTGAGATGGGAGGACTCCTTTCAGTTTTGTTACCTCAAGTGTCCCATGAAAAGAGAAATTCCAAAGCAAAGCCGTGGGGAAGACTGAATGGACCACCAGAACTATGCTTAAAAATTGGGGCCTAGGGGCATGGCAAGCCCAATATGCTATCTCTTCATCCAGCCACTGAAAGGCCTTACTTGAGGACTTTGGTCAGGCTGAGGGTCACAATGTGTGTTTGGGACCAATGTAGCCTGCGAGCATGGCGGGGCCTCATGGGCAACACAGGATTCAACTACACTGAAAGTTGGACAAAATGCCAACCACAAGGTATCTTGCCATGGGGAAGGAGTTCTGATTTCTGCATTCCGTTCAACCCTGGGTAGTGA
Source organism: Mustela nivalis (assembly GCF_964662115.1). Classification (NCBI taxonomy): domain Eukaryota; kingdom Metazoa; phylum Chordata; class Mammalia; order Carnivora; family Mustelidae; genus Mustela; species Mustela nivalis. Next base: position 427,061 of record NW_028136551.1, read on the forward strand.
TTGGAGGTAAGGTCTAGAATCTAAAGCCTGAAAACCGAGGTTGAGAAGAGATGACGACCTAAGGCCATGGCGGCTCGATGTGCTCAGTGTGCGGCCAGATGTCTGGTTGGGGCCAGGAAGTCCAGGCTCAGGCTGTGTCAGAAAGGGCATTCGTGCCCTGGTCAGCCTATGTATTTGGGGTACAGCCAAGGTAGGTGCAGGTTGATCCTCACTTGGGGTTACTGGGTAGACCCAGAGGGGAATGTTTTTCTTCGGGAGGGCAGGCAGAGTGCTGCATTGTAGTTCTGGATTGCCAAAATGGAGGGCTTGTGGGCCACTAGTCTGAGGACAGAAGTCTGAGAACACAAACTCGGCTTAGGTTTCTGGTTGAGGACATGGCAGGCACAATCTACAGACCTGAATCGAGATCTCGTGCATCTGAAGTCAGGGCGAGGATCAGACGATGGCTCAGGTTGGAGTTTCTGTCCCTTATGGCCCCTTCAGGAAGAGGGAGCATCACGACGCCATGGGGGTTTTCCCACGATGGGATTTGTGAGAAGCTCAAAACTGCAAAGTGTCTTCTGCAGGATAATTGAGACCTGTTGTTTGGCACCAGGCCAATGATTCTGAGCAGGGTTCTAAGGATGGATCGCTGGGTAGCCCACCTCGCATTCCAATTGTCTCCTAGCAACAAGACAGGTTAGATCTGAAGAATCTGGGGGAGCAACCGAGGAGGCTGAGTTGAAATGGACTCTCCTGGGGATGGGTCCTAGCGTGCTTTTGTGTGTATCGAGACCTTGGAATGAAGCAGTTGCACTGGGGCCCTGACGGGTTCTCCAAAACAGAGGCTTTGACAGAGCTCCAATTGCAAGTTTCCCATGTGTAGATGAGATGTTTTCTGATGGGTGCGTCAAGAAAAAGCCATTGCTGGTTTTGAAATCCAGGCGTCTGAGGAGAGATGCCTAGAAACCAAAGCAATGGATCTGATTAGTGCCTAGGGGCCTGTTCTTTCCTTTTTACCTCTGGGGACATCTGTCTATGGGTCTGAGTGCAGGTAGGTGCACAGATGGGCTCTGATTGCCCCTGTTTTTCCTGGGAAGCCAGCCCTAGTGATATGGATCAGGGATTTGGGTGTTTATCCTATTAGAAGGTTTGTGGCCATTGCAAATGGCAAACACATTTCCCTTACAGAGGGCAAGTACAGTCCTCAGGCTTGGCTCCAGGGGCATGATCCTGTAGGTTGTGTAGACCAGGGCTGTTTGGACAGTTGTCTGAAAACACAACCTCGGCTTATGTTTCGGGTCATAGGTATGGCAGGACTGATCTACAGACCATGAGGAGAACTCTTCGGGATTTGAAAAAAGAGCGAGTGTGAGGCTCTTGCTCAAGTTTTTGTCTCTGGATATCGTGTCACTCACGGTGGTGAAATTTCTGGGTGTCTTCATGGGAAATGGACGAGTCTTACTCTCTGGTGGTTTGGCCCGGTCCAAAGAGTTTTGGGTCATTCTGTGGGATGGAAGACGTCCGTTTTTTTGTTGTTGTTGTTTTCTTTTTTAACCTCAGGTGTCCCACCAAATGAGGGATTCCAGAGTAGAGCCCTGGGGAGGGGCGACTGGACAATCAGAAATCTGGTTAAAAATTGGGGCGTAGGGACATGTCAAGCCCTTTATGACATCTAATGGTCCAGCCACTGAGAGGACTTACTAGAGGATAAGACTCATGCTGAGGGTCACAATGCGTGTTTATGCCCCCGTCGCACTCAAGAATGGGCGGTGCCTCGGGGTGAATGCTGGTTTCTTCTACTCTGAACTTTGGACAATGTGCCAACCACAAGGTTTCTTGCCATGGGTAAGGAGGAGTTCTGATTTCTGCATCACACTCAACCCTGGGCAGTGATTGGAGATAAGGTCTCGGTTCTGAAGCCTGAAAACTGAGATAGGGAAGAGATAATGACCTAAGGCCATGGCGGGTCTTATGTGCTCAGTGTGCAGTCAGCTTTCTGGGGGTTGGTCAGGAGGTCCGGCCTCAGGTTGTGTCCGACAGTGCTTTAGTGCCCAGGTTAGATTATACATTTTGGTTAAAATCGAGTGCTGTGTAGGTTTATCCTCATTTAAGGTGCCTGGGCAGCTCATGAGGCAATAATTTTTTTCTACAGGGCAGGAAGAGTGCTGCATTGTGGGTCCGAAATTGCCAAACTTGAGGACTTCGGGGCCAGGAGTGTGAAGACGGAAGTCTGAGAAGAAAAGCTAGACTTGGGTTTCAGGGCGAGCGCACGGAAGATACCCCCTGCAGATTTCAACCCATATCTCATGCATCTAAAGTCAGGTCGAGGATCAGACATTGGCTCAGGTTGGAGTTTCTGAGCATGATGGCCGCTTCATGAACGGAGCAGAAACTCGAGGCCATTGAGTTTTTCCCACGTTGGGAGTTATGGGATGCCCCCTTCATGGATTCCTTCTGCGGGACAATTGAGACCTGTTGGAGAACTCCAGGACATCCCAAACGGAATGACTCCAGAGCACAGTTCGAGGAGGGATGCCTGGGAAGCACGCCTCGCATTCCAATTGTCTCCTAGCAACAAGACAGTTTAGTTCTGATGGCTCTGCGGCAGCAACCGAGGTGGCTGCGTTGAAATGGACTTTCCTGTGGATGGGTCCTAATGGGTTTTTATGTCCATGAGGGCCTTGGAATGGGGCGGTGGCACCGGGACCCTGAAGTACTCTCCTAAGCTTTGGACATGGCTCCACAGGTTTCCTTGTGGAGACGAGATGAGTTCTGATGGGTGCCTCAGGAAAACTCCTATGCTTGTATTGGAATCAGGCTTTTGAGGAGACATGCCTGTAAACCAAAGCAATGGATCCTATTATGGCCTAGGGTCCTGTCTGGTTCAATCTTCTTCTCTGGGGACATCCATCTATGGTATGAGTGGAGGTCGATGCTCAGCTGGTGTCAGACTGCCCTTTTTGTCTCGGGCAAACTACACTATTGGGATGGCCTCAGGGACTTTGGAGGTTTCTCCTCATTTGTACGATTTTGGACCATGGAATGGGCAGAATTCCCATGGATTGGTAGGCACAGTCCTAATGTGTGGATCCAGGGGCCCCAGCCTGGAGGGTGTGTGGCCCAGGACTTTGAGGACAGAAGACTGAAAACACAAACTCAGCTTAGGTTTGGGGACGTAGGTATGGCAGGCCCGATCTACAAACCATGAGAAGAACTCTTCAGGATATGAAGAAAGTGCGAGTCTGAGGCGCTTGCTCAGGCTTTTGTCTCTGGATTTTGTATCAGCGATGGCCGTGGAATGTCGGGGAGGCCTCATGGGCCATGGACGAATCTTCCTCTCTAAGGATTTGGCCCGATTCCCAATTGTTTTTCGTCAACCTGTGGGATGGGAGGACTCCTTTCATTTTTGTTACCTCAGGTGTCCCAACAAAAGAGGAATTCCAAAGCAAAGCCGTGGGGAAGACTGAAGGGACAACCCAAACTATGGTTCAAAATTGGGGCCTAGGGGCATGGCAAGCCCAATATACTATCTCTTCATGCAGCTACTGAGAGGCCTTACTTGAGGACTGGGCACAGGCTGAGGGTCACAATGTGTGTTTGGGACCCATGTGGCCCTTGAGCATGGGCGGGTCCTCATGGGCCACACTGGTTTCAACTGCACTGAAGGTTGGACAACATGCCAACCACAAGGTTTCTTGCCATGGGGAAGGAGTTCTGATTTCTGCATCACGTTCAACCCTGGGCAGTGATTGGAGATAAGGTCTAGGTTCTGAAGCCTGAAAACCAGGGTTGGGAAGAGATGACAATCTAAGGCCTAGGAGGCTCGTTCTGCTCAGGTTGCAGCCAGCTGTCTGGGTGGGGCCAGGAGGTCCAGGCTCAGGCTGTGTCATAAAGGGCATTAGTGCCCTGGTCAGCCTATGTATTTGGGGTACAGCCAAGGTAGGTTCAGGTTGATCCTCATTTGGGGTTACTGGGCAGCCCCGATGGCAATGTTTTTCTTCTGGAGGGCAGGCAGAGTGCTGCATTGTAGTTCTGGATTGCCAAACTGGAGGGCTTGTGGGCCAGTAGTCTGAGGACAGAAGTCTGAGAACACAGGCTCGGCTTAGGTTTCTGGTTGAGGACATGGCAGGCAGAATCTACAGACCGGAATCGAGATCTCGTGCATCTGAATTCAGGGCGAGGATAAGACGATCGCTCAGGTTGGAGTTTCTGTCCCTAGTGGCCCCTTCATGAAGGGGGGGCATCACGAGGCCATGGGGGTTTTCCCACGATGGGAGTTGTGACCAGCTCCAAACTGCAAAGAGTCTTCTGCAGGACAATTGAGACCTGTTGTTTGGGTCTCCAGGCCAATGATTCTGAGCAGGGTTCTAAGGATGGATGGCTGGGTAGCCCACCTCGCATTTCAATTGTCTCCTAGCAACAAGACGGGTTTGATATGCTGGATCTGGGGAACAACCGAGGAGGCTGAGTTGAAATGGACTCTCCTGTGGATGGGTCCTAATGTGCTTTTGGGCTATGGAGACCTTGGAATGAAGAGGTGGCACTGGGGCCCTGAAGGGTTCTCTGAAACAGAGGCTTTGACACAGCTCCAACGTGCAAGTTTCCCATGTGTAGATGAGATGTTTTCTGATGGGTGCGTCAAGAAACAGCCATATGCTGGTTTTGAAATCCAGGCCTCTGAGGAGAGATGCCTTGAAACCAAAGCAATGGATCTGATTAGTGTCTAGGGGCCTGTTCCTCCTTTTTACCTCTGGGGACATCTGTCTATTGGTCTGCGTGCAGGTAGGTGCACAGATGGGCTCAGATTGCCCCTGTTTTTCCTGGGAAGCCACCACTATTGAGATGGTTCAGGGACTTTGGAGGTATATCCTATTTGAAGGGTTGTGGCTATTGGAATGAGCACACACAATGCCCTTGCAGAGGGCAAGTACAATCCTCAGGTTTGCTCCAGGGGCCTGAGCCTGTAGGTTGTGTAGGCCACGGCTGTTTGGACAGTTGTCTGAAAACACAACCTCAGCTTATGTTTCGGGTCATAGGTATGGCAGGACTGGTCTAGAGACCATGAGGAGAACACTTCAGGATATGAAGAAAGTGCGAGTCTGAGACGCTTGCTCAGGCTTTTGTCTCTGGATTTTGTATCAGCGGTGGCCGTGGAATGTCAGGGAGGCCTCATGGGCCATGGACGAATCTTCTTCTCTGAGGATTTGGCCCGATTCCCAATTGCTTTTCGTAAACCTGTGCGATGGAAGGACTCCTTTCATTTTGTTACCTCAGGTCCCACAAAAAGAGGAATTCCAAAGCAAAGCCGTGGGGAAGACTGAAGGGACAACCCGAAATATGGTTCAAAATTGGGGTCTAGGGGCATGGCAAGCCCAATATGCTATCTCTTCATCCAGCTACTGAGAGGCCTTACTTGAGGACTGGGCTCAGACTGTGGGTCACAATGTGTGTTTGGGACCCATGTGGCCCGCGAGCATGGGCGGGTCCTCATGGGCCACATTGGTTTCAACTACACTGAACCTTGGACAACATGCCATCCACAAGACTCTTGCCATGGTGTAGGAGTTCTGATTTCTGCATCACGTTCAACACTGGGCAGTGATTGGAGATAATGTCTAGGTTCTGAAGCCTGAAAACTGAGGTTGGGTAGAGATGACTACCTAAGGCCATGGCGGCTCGTTGTGCTCAGTGTGCGGCCAGCTGTCTGGGTGGGGCCAGGAGTTCCAGGCTCAGGCTGTGTCAGAAACGGCATTCGTGCCCTGGTCAGCCTATGTATTTGGGGTACAGCCAAGGTAGGTGCAGGTTGATCCTCATTTGGGTTACTGGGTAGCCCCAGAGGGCAATGTTTCTCTTCTTGAGGGCAGGCAGAGTGCTGCATTGTAGTTCTGGATTGCCAAACTGGAGGGCATGTGGGCCAGTAGTCTGAGGACAGAAGTCTGAGAACACAAGCTAGGCTTCGGGTTCTGGGTGAGGACATGGCAGGCACAATCTACAGACTTGAATCGAGATCTCGTGCTTCTGAAGTCAGGGCGAGGTACAGACGATAGCTCAGGTTGGAGTTTCGTCACTGATGGCCCCTTCATGAAGTGGGGGCATCACGAGGCCATGGGGGTTTTCCCTCGATGGGAGTTGTGAGCTGCTCCAAACTGCAAAGAGTCTTCTACAGGACAATTGAGACCTGTTGTTTGGCTCCAGGCCAATGATTCTGAGCAGGGTTCTAAGGATGGATGGCTGGGTAGCCCACCTCGCATTCCAATTGTCTCCTAGCAACAAGACAGGTTAGATCTGCTGGATCTGCGGGAGCAAGCGAGGAGGCTGAGTTGAAATGGACTCTCCTGGGGATGGGTCCTAATGTGCTTTTGTGTCTATGGAGACCTTGGAATGAAGCGGTGGCACTGGAGCCCTGAAGGGTTCTCCAAAACAGAGGCGTTGACACAGCTCCAACGTGCAAGTTTCCCATGTGTAGATGAGATGTTTTCTGATGGGTGAGTCAAGAAACAGCCATATGCTGGTTTTGAAATACAGGCCTCTGAGGAGAGATGCCTGGAAACCAAAGCAATGGATCTGATTAGTGCCTAGAGACCTGTTCTTTCCTTTTTACCTCTGGGAACAACTGTCTATGGGTCTGAGTGCAGGTAGGTGCTCAGTTGGGCTCAGATTGCCCCTGTTTTTCCTCGGAAGCCACCACTAGTGAGATGGATCAGGGACTTTGGAGGTATTTCCTATTAGAAGGGTTGTGGCCATTGGAATGGGCACACACAATTCCCTTGCAGAGGGCAAGTACAGTCCTCAGGTTTGCTCCAGGGGCCTGAGCCTGTAGGTTGTGTAGGCCAGGACTATTTGGACAGTTGTCTGAAAACACAACCTCGGCTTATGTTTCGGGTCACAGGTATGGCAGGACTGATCTACAGATCATGAGGAGAACTCTTCTGGATTTGAAAAAAGGGCGAGTGTGAGGCTCTTGCTCAAGTTTTTGTCTCTGGATATCGTGTCACTCACAATGGTGAAATTTCTGGGTGACTTCATGGGAAATGAACGAGTCTTACTCTCCGGTGGTTTGGCCCGGTCCAAAGAGTTTGGGGTCATTCTGTGTGATGGAAGAAGTCCGTTTTTTTTTTTGTTGTTGTTGTTGTTTTCTTTTTTAACCTCAGGGGTTGCACCAAATGAGGGATTCCAGAGTAGAGCCCTGGGGAGAGGCAACTGGACAATCAGAAATCTGGTTAAAACTTGGGGCCTAGGGACCTGTCAAGCCCATTATGACATCTAATGGTCCAGCCACTGAGAGGACTTACTAGAGGACAGGACTCATGCTGAGGGTCACAATGCGTGTTTATGCCCTCGTCGCACTCAAGAATGGGCGAGGCCTCAGGGTGAATGCTGGTTTCTCCTACACTGAACGTTGGAAAACGTGCCAACCACAAGCTTTCTTGCCATGCGTAAGGAGGAGTTCTGATCTCTGCATCACACTCACACCTGGGCAGTGATTGGAGATAATGTCTCGGTTTTGAAGCCTGATAACTGAGATAGAAAAGAGATGATGACCTAAAGCCATGGCGGGTCTTATGTGCTCATGGTGCGGTCAGCTTTCTGGGGGTTGGTCAGAGGTCCGGGCTCAGGTTGTGTCCACCAGTGCTTTAGTGCCCAGGTTTGACTATATAATTTGGGTAAAGTCGAGTGCTGTGTATGTTTATCCTCATTTAAGGTGCCTGGGCAGCTCATGATGCAATAATTTTTTTCTACAGGGCAGGCAGATTTCTGCACTGTGGATCCGGAATTGCAAAACGTGAGGCCTTCGGGTCCAGGGGTATGAGGACGGAAGTCTGAGAAGACAAGCTAGAATTGGGTTTCAGGGGGAGGGCACGGCAGTACCCCCTGCAGATCTGAACCAATATATCATGCATCTGAAGTCATGGCGAGGATCAGACGTTGGCTCAGGTTGGAGTTCTGTGCATGACGGCCGCTTCATGAAGGGAGCGGAATCTCGAGGCCATTGAGGTTTTCCCACGTTGGGAGTTGAGAAATGCCCCCTTCAAGGTTTCCTTCTGCGGGACAATTGAGACCTGTTGGACAAATCCAGGACATCCCATACGGAATGACTCCAGAGCACAGTTCGAGGAATGATGCCTGGGAAGCCCGCCTCGCATTCCAATTGTCTCCTAGCAACAAGACAGTTTAGATCTGATGGCACTGTCAGAGCAACCGGAGGTGGCTGAGTTGAAATGGACTTTCCTGAGGATGGGTCCTAATGGGTTTTTGTGTCCATGAGGGCCTTTAAATGGGGCTGTGGCACCGGGACTCTGAAGTACTCTCCTAAGCTTTTGACATAGCTCCCATGCACAGGTTTCCTTGTGGAGACGAGATGAGTTCTGATGGGTTCCTCAGAAAAAACCCTATGCTCATATTGGAATCAGGGTTTTGAGGAGACATGCCTTTAAACCAAAGCAATGGATCCTATTATGGCCTAGGGTCCTGTCTGGTTCAATCTTCTTCTCTGGGGACATCCATCTATGGTATGAGTGGAGGTCGATGCTCAGCTGGTGTCAGACAGCCCTTGTTTGTTCCGGGCGACCTACACTATTGGGATGGCCTCAGGGACTTTGGAGGTTTCTCCTAATTTGTACAATTTTGGACAATGGAATGGGCAGAATTCCCATGGATTGGTAGGCACAGTCCTAATGTGTGGATCCAGGGGCCCCAGCCTGGAGGGTGTGTTGCCCAGGACTTTGAGGACAGAAGTCTGAAAACACAAACTCAGCTTAGGTTTGGGGACGTAGGTATGGCAGGCCCGATCTACAAACCATGAGAAGAACTCTTCAGGATATGAAGAAAGTGCGAGTCTGAGGCGCTTGCTCAGGCTTTTGTCTCTGGATTTTGTATCAGCGGTGGCCGTGGAATGTCGGGGAGGACTCATGGGCCATGGACGAATCTTCCTCTCTAAGGATTTGGCCCGATTCCCAATTGTTTTTCGTCAACCTGTGGGATGGGAGGACTCCTTTCATTTTTGTTACCTCAGGTGTCCCAACAAAAGAGGAATTCCAAAGCAAAGCCGTGGGGAAGACTGAAGGGACAACCCGAACTATGGTTCAAAATTGGGGCCTAGGGGCATGGCAAGCCCAATATACTATCTCTTCATGCAGCTACTGAGAGGCCTTACTTGAGGACTGGGCACAGGCTGAGGGTCACAATGTGTGTTTGGGACCCATGTGGCCCGTGAGCATGGGCGGGTCCTCATGGGCCACACTGGTTTCAACTACACTGAACGTTGGACAACATGCCAACCCCAAGGTTTCTTGCCATGGGAAAGGAGTTCTGATTTCTGCATCACGTTCAACCCTGGGCAGTGATTGGAGGTAAGGTCTAGGTTCTGAAGCCTGAAAACCAGGGTTGGGAAGAGATGACTACCTAAGGCCATGGCGGCTCGTTGTGCTCAGTGTGCGGCCAGCTGTCTGGGTGGGGCCAGGAGTTCCAGGCTCAGGCTGTGTCAGAAACGGCATTCGTGCCCTGGTCAGCCTATGTATTTGGGGTACAGCCAAGGTAGGTGCAGGTTGATCCTCATTTGGGTTACTGGGTAGCCCCAGAGGGCAATGTTTCTCTTCTTGAGGGCAGGCAGAGTGCTGCATTGTAGTTCTGGATTGCCAAACTGGAGGGCATGTGGGCCAGTAGTCTGAGGACAGAAGTCTGAGAACACAAGCTAGGCTTCGGGTTCTGGGTGAGGACATGGCAGGCACAATCTACAGACTTGAATCGAGATCTCGTGCTTCTGAAGTCAGGGCGAGGTACAGACGATAGCTCAGGTTGGAGTTTCGTCACTGATGGCCCCTTCATGAAGTGGGGGCATCACGAGGCCATGGGGGTTTTCCCTCGATGGGAGTTGTGAGCTGCTCCAAACTGCAAAGAGTCTTCTACAGGACAATTGAGACCTGTTGTTTGGCTCCAGGCCAATGATTCTGAGCAGGGTTCTAAGGATGGATGGCTGGGTAGCCCACCTCGCATTCCAATTGTCTCCTAGCAACAAGACAGGTTAGATCTGCTGGATCTGCGGGAGCAAGCGAGGAGGCTGAGTTGAAATGGACTCTCCTGGGGATGGGTCCTAATGTGCTTTTGTGTCTATGGAGACCTTGGAATGAAGCGGTGGCACTGGAGCCCTGAAGGGTTCTCCAAAACAGAGGCGTTGACACAGCTCCAACGTGCAAGTTTCCCATGTGTAGATGAGATGTTTTCTGATGGGTGAGTCAAGAAACAGCCATATGCTGGTTTTGAAATACAGGCCTCTGAGGAGAGATGCCTGGAAACCAAAGCAATGGATCTGATTAGTGCCTAGAGACCTGTTCTTTCCTTTTTACCTCTGGGAACAACTGTCTATGGGTCTGAGTGCAGGTAGGTGCTCAGTTGGGCTCAGATTGCCCCTGTTTTTCCTCGGAAGCCACCACTAGTGAGATGGATCAGGGACTTTGGAGGTATTTCCTATTAGAAGGGTTGTGGCCATTGGAATGGGCACACACAATTCCCTTGCAGAGGGCAAGTACAGTCCTCAGGTTTGCTCCAGGGGCCTGAGCCTGTAGGTTGTGTAGGCCAGGACTATTTGGACAGTTGTCTGAAAACACAACCTCGGCTTATGTTTCGGGTCACAGGTATGGCAGGACTGATCTACAGATCATGAGGAGAACTCTTCTGGATTTGAAAAAAGGGCGAGTGTGAGGCTCTTGCTCAAGTTTTTGTCTCTGGATATCGTGTCACTCACAATGGTGAAATTTCTGGGTGACTTCATGGGAAATGAACGAGTCTTACTCTCCGGTGGTTTGGCCCGGTCCAAAGAGTTTGGGGTCATTCTGTGTGATGGAAGAAGTCCGTTTTTTTTTTTTTTGTTGTTGTTGTTTTCTTTTTTAACCTCAGGGGTTGCACCAAATGAGGGATTCCAGAGTAGAGCCCTGGGGAGAGGCAACTGGACAATCAGAAATCTGGTTAAAACTTGGGGCCTAGGGACCTGTCAAGCCCATTATGACATCTAATGGTCCAGCCACTGAGAGGACTTACTAGAGGACAGGACTCATGCTGAGGGTCACAATGCGTGTTTATGCCCTCGTCGCACTCAAGAATGGGCGAGGCCTCAGGGTGAATGCTGGTTTCTCCTACACTGAACGTTGGAAAACGTGCCAACCACAAGCTTTCTTGCCATGCGTAAGGAGGAGTTCTGATCTCTGCATCACACTCACACCTGGGCAGTGATTGGAGATAATGTCTCGGTTTTGAAGCCTGATAACTGAGATAGAAAAGAGATGATGACCTAAAGCCATGGCGGGTCTTATGTGCTCATGGTGCGGTCAGCTTTCTGGGGGTTGGTCAGAGGTCCGGGCTCAGGTTGTGTCCACCAGTGCTTTAGTGCCCAGGTTTGACTATATAATTTGGGTAAAGTCGAGTGCTGTGTATGTTTATCCTCATTTAAGGTGCCTGGGCAGCTCATGATGCAATAATTTTTTTCTACAGGGCAGGCAGATTTCTGCACTGTGGATCCGGAATTGCAAAACGTGAGGCCTTCGGGTCCAGGGGTATGAGGACGGAAGTCTGAGAAGACAAGCTAGAATTGGGTTTCAGGGGGAGGGCACGGCAGTACCCCCTGCAGATCTGAACCAATATATCATGCATCTGAAGTCATGGCGAGGATCAGACGTTGGCTCAGGTTGGAGTTCTGTGCATGACGGCCGCTTCATGAAGGGAGCGGAATCTCGAGGCCATTGAGGTTTTCCCACGTTGGGAGTTGAGAAATGCCCCCTTCAAGGTTTCCTTCTGCGGGACAATTGAGACCTGTTGGACAAATCCAGGACATCCCATACGGAATGACTCCAGAGCACAGTTCGAGGAATGATGCCTGGGAAGCCCGCCTCGCATTCCAATTGTCTCCTAGCAACAAGACAGTTTAGATCTGATGGCACTGTCAGAGCAACCGGAGGTGGCTGAGTTGAAATGGACTTTCCTGAGGATGGGTCCTAATGGGTTTTTGTGTCCATGAGGGCCTTTAAATGGGGCTGTGGCACCGGGACTCTGAAGTACTCTCCTAAGCTTTTGACATAGCTCCCATGCACAGGTTTCCTTGTGGAGACGAGATGAGTTCTGATGGGTTCCTCAGAAAAAACCCTATGCTCATATTGGAATCAGGGTTTTGAGGAGACATGCCTTTAAACCAAAGCAATGGATCCTATTATGGCCTAGGGTCCTGTCTGGTTCAATCTTCTTCTCTGGGGACATCCATCTATGGTATGAGTGGAGGTCGATGCTCAGCTGGTGTCAGACAGCCCTTGTTTGTTCCGGGCGACCTACACTATTGGGATGGCCTCAGGGACTTTGGAGGTTTCTCCTAATTTGTACAATTTTGGACAATGGAATGGGCAGAATTCCCATGGATTGGTAGGCACAGTCCTAATGTGTGGATCCAGGGGCCCCAGCCTGGAGGGTGTGTTGCCCAGGACTTTGAGGACAGAAGTCTGAAAACACAAACTCAGCTTAGGTTTGGGGACGTAGGTATGGCAGGCCCGATCTACAAACCATGAGAAGAACTCTTCAGGATATGAAGAAAGTGCGAGTCTGAGGCGCTTGCTCAGGCTTTTGTCTCTGGATTTTGTATCAGCGGTGGCCGTGGAATGTCGGGGAGGACTCATGGGCCATGGACGAATCTTCCTCTCTAAGGATTTGGCCCGATTCCCAATTGTTTTTCGTCAACCTGTGGGATGGGAGGACTCCTTTCATTTTTGTTACCTCAGGTGTCCCAACAAAAGAGGAATTCCAAAGCAAAGCCGTGGGGAAGACTGAAGGGACAACCCGAACTATGGTTCAAAATTGGGGCCTAGGGGCATGGCAAGCCCAATATACTATCTCTTCATGCAGCTACTGAGAGGCCTTACTTGAGGACTGGGCACAGGCTGAGGGTCACAATGTGTGTTTGGGACCCATGTGGCCCGTGAGCATGGGCGGGTCCTCATGGGCCACACTGGTTTCAACTACACTGAACGTTGGACAACATGCCAACCCCAAGGTTTCTTGCCATGGGAAAGGAGTTCTGATTTCTGCATCACGTTCAACCCTGGGCAGTGATTGGAGGTAAGGTCTAGGTTCTGAAGCCTGAAAACCAGGGTTGGGAAGAGATGACGATCTAAGGCCTAGGAGGCTCGTTGTGCTCAGGTTGCGGCCAGCTGTCTGGGTGGGGGCAGGAGGTCCAGGCTCAGGCTGTGTCAGAAAGGGCATTAGTGCCCTGGTCAGCCTATGTATTTGGGGTACAGCCAAGGTAGGTTCAGGTTGATCCTCATTTGGGGTTACTGGGCAGCCCCGATGGCAATGTTTTTCTTCTGGAGGGCAGGCAGAGTGCTGCATTGTAGTTCTGGATTGCCAAACTGGAGGGCTTGTGGGCCAGTAGTCTGAGGACAGAAGTCTGAGAACACAGGCTCGGCTTAGGTTTCTGGTTGAGGACATGGCAGGCAGAATCTACAGACCGGAATCGAGATCTCGTGCATCTGAAGTCAGGGCGAGGATCAGACGATCGCTCAGGTTGGAGTTTCTGTCCCTAGTGGCCCCTTCATGAAGGGGGGGCATCACGAGGCCATGGGGGTTTTCCCACAATGGGAATTGTGACCAGCTCCAAACTGCAAAGAGTCTTTTGCAGGACAATTGAGACCTGCTGTTTGGGTCTCCAGGCCAATGATTCTGAGCAGGGTTCTAAGGATGGATGGCTGGGTAGCCCACCTCGCATTCCAATTGTCTCCTAGCAACAAGACGGGTTAGATATGCTGGATCTGGGGGAGCAACCGAGGAGGCTGAGTTGAAATGGACTCTCCTGTGGATGGGTCCTAATGTGCTTTTGGGCTATGGAGACCTTGGAATGAAGCGGTGGCACTGGGGCCCTGAAGGGTTCTCTGAAACAGAGGCTTTGACACAGCTCCAACGTGCAAGTTTCCCATGTGTAGATGAGATGTTTTCTGATGGGTGAGTCAAGAAACAGCCATATGCTGGTTTTGAAATCCAGGCCTCTGAGGAGAGATGCCTTGAAACCAAAGCAATGGATCTGATTAGTGCCTAGGGGCCTGTTCTTTCCTTTTTACCTCTGGGCACATCTGTCTATGGGTCTGAGTGCAGGTAGGTGCTCAGTTGGGCTCAGATTGCCCCTGTCTTTCCTGGGAAGCCACCACTATTGAGATGGATCAGGGACTTTGGAGGTTTATCCTATTAGAAGGGTTGTGGCCATTGGAATGGGCACACACAATTCCCTTGGAGAGGGCAAGTACAGTCCTCAGGTTTGGCTCCAGGGGCCTGAGCCTGTAGGTTGTGTAGGCCAGGGCTGTTTGGACAGTTGTCTGAAAACACAAACTCGGCTTATGTTTCGGGTCATAGGTATGGCAGGACTGATCTACAGACCATGAGGAGAACTCTTCGGGAAATGAAAGAAGGGCGAGTGTGAGGCTCCTGCTCAAGTTTTTGTCTCTGGATATCGTGTCACTCATGGTCGTGCAATTTCTGGGTGACTTCATGGGAAATGGACGAGTCTTACTCTCTGCTGGTTTGGACCCGTCCAAAGAGTTTGGGGTCATTCTGTGGGCTGGAAGAAGTCCGTTTTTTTTTTTTTTTTTTTTTTTTTTGTTTTCTTTTTTAACCTCAGGTGTCCCACCAAATGATGGATTCCAGAGTAGAGCCCTGGGGAGGGTCGACTGGACAATCAGAAATCTCGTTAAAAATTGGGGCCTAGGGACATGTCAAGCCCATTATGACATTTAATGGTCCAGCAACTGAGAGGACTTACTAGAGGACAGGACTCATGCTGAGGGTCACAATGCGTGTGTATGCCCTCTTCGCACTCAAGAATGGGCGGGGCCTCAGGGTGAATGCTGGTTTCTCCTACAATGAACGTTGGACAACGTGCCAACCACAAGGGTTATTGCCATGGGTAAGGAGGAGTTCTGACTTCTGCATCACACTCACCCCTGGGCAGTGATTGGAGATAAGGTCTCGGTTCTGAAGCCTGAAAACTGAGGTAGGAAAGAGATGATGACCTAAGGCCATGGCGGGTTTTATGTGCTCAGTGTGCGGTCAGCTTTCTGGGTGTTGCTCAGGAGGTCCGGGTTCAGGTTGTGTTCGACAGTGCATTAGTGCCCAGGTTAGACTATATAATTTGGGTAAAGTCGAGTTCTGTTTAGGTTTACCCTCATTTAAGGTGCCTGGGCAGCTCATGAGGCAATAATTTTTTTTCTAGAGGGCAGGCACAGTGCTGCATTATGGGTCCGGAATTGCCAAACTTGAGGGCTTCGGGGCCAGGAGTGTGAGGACGGAAGTCTGAGAAGACAAGCTAGACTTGGGTTTCAGGGCGAGGGCACGGCAGGTACCCCCGGCAGATCTGAACCAATATCTCATGCATCTGAAGTCAGGGCGAGGATCAGACGTTGGCTCAGGTTGGAGTTTCTGAGCATGACGGCCGCTTCATGAAGGGAGCGGAATCTCGAGGCCATTGAGGTTTTCCCACGTTGGGAGTTGTGGGATGCCCCCTTCAAGGATTCCTTCTGCGGGACAATTGAGACCTGTTGGACAGCTCCAGGACATCCCATATGGAATGACTCCAGAGCACCGTTCGCAGATGGATGCCTGGGAAGCCCGCCTCACATTCCAATTGTCTCCTAGCAACAAGACAGTTTAGATCTGATGGCTCTGACGGAGCAACCGAGGTGGCTGAGTTGAAATGGACTTTCCTGAGGATGGGTCCTAATGTGATTTTGTGTCCATGAGGGCCTTGGAATGGGGCGTTGGCACCGGGACCCTGAAGTACTCTCCTAAGCTTTGGACATGGCTCCGATGCACAGGTTTCCTTGTGGAGACGAGATGAGTTCTGATGGGTGCCTCAGGAAAACCCCTATGCTCGTATTGGAAACAGGCTTTAAGGACACATGCCTGTAACCCAAAGCAATGGATCCTATTATGGCCTAGGGTCCTGTCTGGTTCAATCTTCTTCTCTGGGGACATCCATCTATGGTATGAGTGGAGGTCGATTATCAGCTGGTGTCAGACTGCCCTTGTTTGTTCCGGGAGACCTACACTATTGGGATGGCCTCAGGGACTTTGAAGGTTTCTCCTAATTTGTACGATTTTGGACCATGGAATGGGCAGAATTCCCATGGATTGGTAGGCACAGTCCTAATGTGTGGCTCCCGGGGCCCAGCCTGGAGGGTGTGTGGCCCAAGATTTTGAGGACCGAAGTCTGAAAACACAAACTCAGCTTAGGTTTGGGGACGTAGGTATGGCAGGCCCGATCTACAAACCATGAGAAGAACTCTTCAGGATATGAAGAAAGTGCGAGTCGGAGGCGCTTGCTCAGGATTTTGTCTCTGGATTTTGTATCAGCGATGGCCGTGGAATGTCGGGGAGGCCTCATGGGCCATGGACGAATCTTCCTCTCTGAGGATTTGGCCCGATTCCCAATTGCTTTTCGTCAATCTGTGGGATGGGAGCTCTCCTTTTAGTTTTGTTACCTCAGGTGTCCCACCAAAAGAGGAATTCCAAAGCCAAGCTGTAGGGAAGACTGAAGGGACAACCCGAACTATGGTTAAAAATTGGGGCCTAGGAGCATGGCAAGCCCAATATGCTATCTCTTCATCCAGCCAATGAGTGGCCTTACTTGAGGACTGGGCTCAGCCTGAGCGTCACAATGTGTGTTTGTGACCAATGTGGCCCGCCAGCATGGGCGGGGCCTCATGGGCCACACTGGTTTCAACTACACTGAACGTTGGCAACATGCCAACCACAAGGTTTCTTGCCATGGGGAAGGAGTTCTGATTTCTGCATCACCTTCAACCCTGGGCAGTGATTGGAGATAAGGTCTAGGTTCTGAAACCTGAAAACCGAGGTTGGGAAGAGATGAAGACCTAAGGCCATGGCGGCTCGATGTGCTCAGTGTGCGGCCAGCTGTCTGGGAGGGGCCAGGGGGTCCAGGCTCAGGCTGTGTCAGAAAGGGCATTAGTGCCCTGGTCAGCCTATGTATTTGGGGTACAGCCAAGGTCGGTGCAGGTTGATCCTCCTTTGGGGTTACTGGGTAGCGCCAGAGGACAATGTTTTTCTTCTGGAGGGCCGGCAGAGTGCTGCATTGTAGTTCTGGATTGCCAAACTGGAGGGCTTGTGGGCCAGTAGTCTGACGACAAAAGTCTGAGAACACAAGCTAGGCTTAGGTTTCTGGGTGAGGCCATGGCAGGCACAATCTACAGACCTGAATCGAGATCTCGTGCATCTGAAGTCAGGGCGAGGATCAGACGATCGCTCAGGTTGGAGTTTCTGTCCCTGATGGCCCCTTCATGAATGGGGGGGGCATCACGAGGCCATGGGTGTTTTCCCACGATGGGAGTTGTGAGAAGCTCCAAACTGCAGAGAGTCTTCTGCAGGACAATTGAGACCTGTTGTTTGGCTCCAGGCCAATGATTCTGAGCAGGGTTCTAAAAATGGATGGCTGGGTAGCCCACCTCGCATTCCAATTGTCTCCTAGCAACCAGACAGGTTAAATCTCCTGGATCTGTGGGGAGCAACCGAGGACGCTGAGTTGAAATGGACACCCCTGGGGATGGGTCCTAACGTGCTTTTGTGTCTATGGAGACCTTGGAATGAAGCGGTGGCACTGGGGCCCTAAAGGGTTCTCCTAAACAGAGGCTTTGACCGAGCTCCAACGTGCAAGTTTCCCATGTGTAGATGAGATGTTTTCTGATGGGTGAGTCAAGAAACAGCCATATGCTGCTTTTGAAATCCAGGCCTCTGAGGAGAGATGCCTGGAAACCAAAGCAATGGATCTGATTAGTGCCTAGGGGCCTGTTCTTTCCTTTTTACCTCTGGGGACATCTGTCTATGGGTCTGAGTGCAGGTAGGTGCTCAGTTGGGCTCAGATTGCCCCTGTTTTTCCTGGGAAGCCACCACTATTGAGATGGATCAGGGACTTTGGAGGTTTATCCTATTAGAAGGGTTGTGGCCATTGGAATGGGCACACACAATTCCCTTGGAGAGAGCAAGTACAGTCCTCAGGTTTGGCTCCAGGGGCCTGAGCCTGTAGGTTGTGTAGGCCAGGGCTGTTTGGACAGTTGTCTGAAAACACAAACTCGGCTTATGTTTCGGGTCATAGGTATGGCAGGACTGATCTACAGACCATGAGGAGAACTCTTCGGGTTTTGAAAGAAGGGCGAGTGTGAGGCTCCTGCTCAAGTTTTTGTCTCTGGATATCGTGTCACTCATGGTCGTGGAATTTCTGGGTGACTTCATGGGAAATGGACGAGTCTTACTCTCTGGTGGTTTAGCCCCGTCCAAAGAGTTTGGGGTCATTCTGTGGGCTGGAAGAAGTCCGTTTTTTTGTTGTTGTTGTTTTTGTTGTTTTCTTTTTTAACCTCAGGTGTCCCAAAAATGATGGATTCCAGAGTAGAGCCTGGGGAGGGGCGACTGGACAATCAGAAATCTGGTTAAAAATTGGGGCCTTAGGGACATGTCAAGCCCATTATGACATCTATAGGTCCAGCCACTGAGAGGACTTACTAGAGGACAGGACTCATGCTTAGGGTCACAATGTGTGTGTATGCCCTCGTCGCATTCAGGAATGGGCGGGGCCTCAGGGTGAATGCTGGTTTCTCCTACACTGAACGTTGGACAACGTGCCAACCACAAGGGTTCTTTCCATGTGTAAGGAAGAGTTCTGATTTCTGCATCACACTCACCCCTGGGTAGTGATTGGAGATAAGGTCTCGGTTCTGAAGCCTGAAAGCTGAGGTAGTGAAGAGATGATGACCTAAGGCCATGGCGGGTTTTATGTGCTCAGTGTGCGGTCAGCTTTCTGGGTGTTGGTCAGGAGGTCCGGGCTCAGGTTGTGTCGACAGTGCATTAGTGCCCAGGTTAGACTATATAATTTGGGTAAAGTCGAGTGCTGCGGGGGTTTACCCGCATTTAAGGTGCCTGGGCAGGTTGAGGCAATAATTTTTTTTCTAGAGGGCAGGCAGAGTGCTGCATTGTGGGTCCGAATTTGCCAAACTTGAGGGCTTCGGGGCCAGGAGTGTGAGGACGGAAGTCTGAGAAGACAAGCTAGACTTGGGTTTCAGGGCGAGGGCACGGCAGGTACCCCCTGCAGATCTGAACCAATATCTCATGCTTCTGAAGTCAGGGCGAGGATCAGACGTTGGCTCAGGTTGGAGTTTCTGAGCATGACGGCCGCTTCATGAAGGGAGCGGAATCTCGAGGCCATTGAGGTTTTCCCACGTTGGGAGTTGTGGGATGCCCCGTTCAAGGATTCCTTCTGCGGGACAATTGAGACCTGTTGGACAGCTCCAGGACATCCCATATGGAATGAATCCAGAGCACCGTTCGCGGATGGATGCCTGGGAAGCCCGCCTCGCATTCCAATTGTCTCCTAGCAACAAGACAGTTTAGATCTGATGGATCTGCGGGAGCAACCGGGGTGGCTGAGTTGAAATGGACTTTCCTGAGGATGGGTCCTAATGTGTTTTTGTGTCCATGAGGGCCTTGGAATGGGGCGGTGGCACCGGGACCCTGAAGTACTCTCCTAAGCTTTGGACATGGCTCCGATGCACAGGTTTCCTTGTGGAGACGAGATGAGTTCTGATGGGTGCCTCAGGAAAACCCCTATGCTCGTATTGGAATCAGGCTTTTGAGGACACATGCCTGTAACCCAAATCAATGGATCCTATTATGGCCTAGGGTCCTGTCTGGTTCAATCTTCTTCTCTGGGGACATGAATCTATGGTATGAGTGGAGGTCGATTATCAGCTGGTGTCAGACAGCCCTTGTTTGTTCCGGGCGACCTACACTATTGGGATGGCCTCAGGGACTTTGGAGGTTTCTCCTAATTTGTACGATTTTGGACCATGGAATGGGCAGAATTCCCATGGATTGGTAGGCACAGTCCTAATGTGTGGCTCCAGGGGCCCAGCCTGGAGGGTGTGTGGCCCAAGACTTTGAGGACAGAAGTCTGAAAACACAAACTCAGCTTAGGTTTGGGGACGTAGGTATGGCAGGCCCGATCACAAACCATGAGAAGAACCCTTCAGGATATGAAGAAAGTGCGAATCTGAGGCGCTTGCTCAGGCTTTTGTCTCTGGATTTTGTATCAGCGAAGGCCGTGGAATGTCGGGGAGGCCTCAGGGGCCATGGACGAATCTTCCTCTCTGAGGATTTGGCCCGATTCCCAATTGCTTTTCGTCAATCTGTGGGATGGGAGGACTCATTTCAGGTTTGTTACCTCAGGTAACCCACCAAAAGAGGAATTCCAAAGCCAAGCCGTGGGGAAGACTGCAGGGACAACCCGAACTATGGTTAAAAATTGGGGCCTAAAGGCATGGCAAGCCCAATATGCTATTTCTTCATCCAGCCACTGAGTGTCCTTACTTGAGGACTGGGCTCAGCCTGAGGGTCACAAGGTATGTTTGTGAGCAATGTGGCCCGCGAGCATGGGCGGGGCCTCATGGGCCACACTGGTTTCAACTACACTGAAAGTTGGACAAAATGCCAACCACAAGGTTTCTTGCCATGGGGAAGGAGTTCTGATTTCTGCATCACCTTCAACCCTGGGCAGTGATTGGAGATAAGGTCTAGGTTCTGAAACCTGAAAACCGAGGTTGGGAAGAGATGACGACCTAAGGCCATAGCGGCTCAATGTGCTCAGTGTGCGGACAGCTCTCTGGGAGGGGCCAGGGGGTCCAGACTCAGGCTGTGTCAGAAAGGGCATTAGTGCCCTGGTCAGCCTATGTATTTGGGGTACAGCCATGGTCGGTGCAGGTTATCCTCATTTGGGGTTACTGGGTAGCCCCAGAGGACAATGTTTTTCTTCTGGAGGGCCGGCAGAGTGCTGCATTGTATTTTTGGATTGCCAAACTGGAGGGTTTGTGGGCCAGTAGTCTGACGACAAAAGTCTGAGAACACAAGCTAGGCTTAGGTTTCTGGGTGAGGCCATGGCAGGCACAATCTACAGACCTGAATCGAGATCTCGTACATCTGAAGTCAGGGCGAGGATCAGACGATCGGTCAGGTTGGAGTATCTGTCCCTGATGGCCCCTACATGAATGGGGGGGGGCATCACGAGGCCATGGGGGTTTTCCCACGATGGGAGTTATGAGAAGCTCCAAACTGCAGAGAGTCTTCTGCAGGTCAATTGAGACCGTTGCTTGGCTCCAGGCCAATGATTCTGAGCAGGGTTATAAGGATGGATGGCTGTGTAGCCCACCTCGCATTCCAATTGTCTCCTAGCAACAAGACAGGTTAGATCTCCTGGATCTGTGGGGAGCAACCGAGGACGCGTGTTGAAATGGACACCCCTAAGGATGGGTCCTAATGTGCTTTTGTGTCTAATGAGACCTTGGAATGAAGAGGTGGCACTGGTGCCCTAAAGTGTTCTCCTAAACAGAGGCTTTGACCGAGCTCCAACGTGCAAGTTTCCCATGTGTAGATGAGATGTTTTCTGATGGGTGAGTCAAGAAACAGCTATATGCTGCTTTTGAAATCCAGGCCTCTGAGGAGAGATGCCTGGAAACCAAAGCAATGGATCTGATTAGTGCCTAGGGGCCTGTTCTTTCCTTTTTACCTCTGGGGACATCTGTCTATGGGTCTGAGTGCAGGTAGGTGCTCATTTGGGCTCAGATTGCCCCTGTTTTTCCTGGGAAGCCACCACTTTTGAGATGGATCAGGGACTTTGGAGGTTTATCCTATTAGAAGTGTTGTGGCCATTGGAATGGGCACACACAATTCCCTTGGAGAGGGCAAGTACAGTCCTCAGGTTTGGCTCCAGGGGCCTGAGCCTGTAGGTTGTGTAGGCCAGGGTTGTTTGGACAGTTGTCTGAAAACACAAACTCGGCTTATGTTTCGGGTCATAGGTATGGCAGGACTGATCTACAGACCATGAGGAGAACTCTTCTGGATTTGAAAGAAGGGCGATGTGAGGCTCCTGCTCAAGTTTTTGTCTCTAGATATCGAGTTACTCCTGGTTTGGAATTTCTGGGTGACTTTATGGGAAATGGACGAGTCTTACTCTCTGGTGGTTTGGCCCCGTCCAAAGAGTTTGGGGTCATTCTGTGGGCTGGAAGAAGTCCGTTTTTTTTGTTGTTGTTGTTGTTGTTTTCTTTTTTAACCTCAGGTGTCCCACCAAATGAGGTGTTCCAGAGTACAGCCCTGGGGAGGGCGACTGGACAATCAGAAATCTGGTTAAAAATTGGGGCCTAGGGACATGTCAAGCCCATTATGACATCTAATGGTCCAGCCACTGAGAGGACTTACTAGAGGACAGGACTCATGCTGAGGGTCACAATGCGTGTGTATGTACTCGTCGCACTCAAGAATGGGCGGGGCCTCAGGGTGAATGCTGGTTTCTCCTACACTGAACGTTGGACAACGTGCGAACCACAAGGGTTCTTGACATGGGTAAGGAGGAGTTCTGATTTCTGCATCACACTCACCCCTGGGCAGTGATTGGAGATAAGGTCTCAGTTCTGAAGCCTGAAAACTGAGGTAGGGAAGAGATGATGACCTAAGGCCATGGCGGGTTTTAAGTGCTCAGTGTGCGGTCAGCTTTCTGGGTGTTGGTCAGGAGGTCCCGGCCCAGGTTGTGTTCGACAGTGCATTAGTGCCCAGGTTAGACTATATAATTTGGGTAAAGTCGAGTGCTGTGTAGGTTTATCCTCATTTAAGGTGCCTGGGCAGCTCATGAGGCAATAATTTTTTTTCTAGAGGGCCGGCAGAGTGCTGCCTTGTGGGTCCGGAATTGCCAAACGTGAGGGCTTCGGGGCCAGGAGTGTGAGGACGGAAGTCTGAGAAGACAAGCTAGACTTGGGTTTCAGGGCCAGGGCACGGCAGGTACCCCCTGCAGATCTGAACCAATATCTCATGCATCTGAAGTCAGGCCAATGATCAGACGTTGGCTCAGTTGGGAATTTCTGAGCATGACGGCCGCTTCATGAAGGGAGCGGAATCTCGAGGCCATTGAGGTTTTCCCATTTTGGGAGTTGTGGGATGGCCCCTTCAAGGATTCCTTCTGCGGGACAATTGAGACCTGTTGGACAGCTACAGGACATCCCATATGGAATGACTACAAGGCACCGTTTGCTGATGGATCCTGGGAAGCCCGCATCACAATCCAATTGTCTCCTAGCAACAAGACAGTTTAGATCTGATGGCTCTGCGGGAACAACCGGGGTGGCTGAGTTGAAATGGACTTTCCTGAGGATTGGTCCTAATGTGTTTTTGTGTCCATGAGGGCCTTGGAATGGGGCGGTGGCACCGGGACCCTGAAGTACTCTCCTAAGATTTGGACATGGCTCCATGCACAGGTTTCCTTGTGGAGACGAGTTGAGTTCTGATGGGTGCCTCAGGAAAACACCTATGCTCCTATTGGAATCAGGCTTTTGAGGACACATGCCTGTAACCCAAAGCAATGGATCCTATTATGGCCTAGGGTCCTGTCTGGTTCAATCTTCTTCTCTGGGGACATGAATCTATGGTATGAGTGGAGGTCGATTATCAGCTGGTGTCAGACAGCCCTTGTTTGTTCCGGGCGACCAAATCTATTGGGATGGCCTCAGGGACTTTGGAGGTTTCTCCTAATTTGTACGATTTTGGATCATGGAATGGGCAGAATTCCCATGGATTGGTAGGCACAGTCCTAATGTGTGGCTCCAGGGGCCCAGCCTGGAGGGTGTGTGGCCCAAGACTTTGAGGACAGAAGTCTGAAAACACAAACTCAGCTTAGGTTTGGGGACGTAGGTATGGCAGGCCCGATCTACAAACCATGAGAAGAACTCTTCAGGATATGAAGAAAGTGCGAGTCTGAGGCACTTGCTCAGGATTTTATCTCTGGCTTTTGTATCAGCGATGGCCGTGGAATGTCGGGGAGGCCTCATTGGCCATGGACGAATCTTCCTCTCTGAGGATTTGGCCCGATTCCCAATTTCTTTTCGTCCTTCTGTGGGATGGGAGGACTCATTTCAGGTTTGTTACCTCAGGTGTCCCACCAAAAGAGGAATTCCAAAGCAAAGCCGTGGGGAAGACTGAAGGGACAACCCGAACTATGGTTAAAAATTGGGGCCTAGGGGCATGGCAAGCCCAATATGCTATCTCTTCATCCAGCCAATGAGTGGCCTTACTCGAGGACTGGGCTCAGCCTGAGGGTCACAATGTGTGTTTGTGACCAATGTGGCCCGCGAGCATGGGCGGGGCCTCATGGGCCACACTGGTTTCAACTACACTGAACGTTGGACAACATGCCAACCACAAGCTTTCTGCCATGGGGAAGGAGTTCTGATTTCTGCATCACCTTCAACCCTGGGCAGTGATTGGAGATAAGGTCTATGTTCTGAAACCTGAAAACCGATGTTGGGAAGAGATGACGACCTAAGGCCACGGCGGCTCGATGTTTTCAGTTGCGGACGGCTGTCTGGGAGGGGCCAGGGGGTCCAGGCTCAGGCTGTGTCAGAAAAGGCATTAGTGCCCTGGTCAGCCTATGTATTTGGGGTACAGCCAAGGTCGGTGCAGGTTGATCCTCATTTGGGGTTACTGGGTAGCCCCAGAGGACAATGTTTTTCTTCTGGAGGACAGGCAGAGTGCTGCATTATACTTCTGGATTGCCAACCTGGAGGGCTTGTGGGCCAGTAGTCTGACGACAAAAGTCTGAGAACACAAGCTAGGCTTAGGTTTCGGGGTGAGGCCATGGCAGGCACAATCTACAGACCTGAATCGAGATCTCGTGCATCTGAAGTCAGGGCGAGGATCAGACGATCGCTCAGGTTGGAGTTTCTGTCCCTCATGGGCCCTTCATGAATGGGGGGGCATCACGAGGCCATGGGGGTTTTCCCAATGGGAGTTGTGAGAAGCTCCAAACTGCAGAGTGTCTTCTGCAGGACAATTGAGACCTGTTGTTTGGCTCCAGGCCAATGATTCTGAGCAGGGTTCTAAGGATGGATGGCTGGGTAGCCCACCTCGCATTCCAATTGTCTCGCAGCAACAAGACAGGTTAGATCTCCTGGATCTGTGGGGAGCAACCGAGGACGCTGAGTTGAAATGGACACCCCTGGGGATGGGTCCTAATGTGCTTTTGTGTCTATGGAGACCTTGGAATGAAGCGGTGGCACTGGGGCCCTAAAGGGTTCTCCTAAACAGAGGCTTTGACACAGCTCCAACATGCAAGTTTCCCATGTGTAGATGAGATGTTTCCTGATGGGTGAGTCAAGAAACAGCTAGATGCTGCTTTTGAAATCCAGGCCTCTGAGGAGCGATGCCTGGAAAAAAAAGCAATGGATCTGATTAGTACCTAGGGTTCTGTTCTTTCCTTTTTACCTCTGGGGACATCTGTCTATGGGTCTGAGTGCAGGTAGGTGCTCAGTTGGGCTCAGATTGCCCCTGTTTTTCCTGGGAAGCCACCACTATTGAGATGGATCAGGGACTTTGGAGGTTTATCCAATTAGAAGTGTTGTGGCCATTGGAATGGGCACACACAATTCCCTTGGAGAGGGCAAGTACAGTCCTCAGGTTTGGCTCCAGGGGCCTGAGCCTGTAGGTTGTGTAGGCCAGGGCTGTTTGGACAGTTTTCTCAAAACACAAACTCGGCTTATGTTTCGGGTCATAGGTATGGCAGGACTGATCTACAGACCATGAGAACTCTTCGGGATTTTAAAGAAGGGCGAGAGTGAGGCTCCTGCTCAAGTTTTTGTCTCTGGATATTGTGTCACTCATGGTTGTGGAATTTTTGGGTGACTTCATGGGAAATGGACGAGTCGTACTCTCTGGTGGTTTGGCCCCGTCCAAAGATTTTGGGGTCATTCTGTGGGCTGGAAGAAGTCCGTTTTTTTTGTTGTTGTTGTTGTTTTCTTTTTTATCCTCAGGTGTCCCAACAAATGAGGGATTCCAGAGTAGAGCCCTGGGGAGGGACGACTGGACAATCAGAAATCTCGTTAAAAATTGGGGCCTAGGGACATGTCAAGCCCATTATGACATCTAATGGTCCAGCCACTGAGAGGACTTACTAGAGGACAGGAGTCATGCTGAAGGTCACAATGCTTGTGTATGCGCTCCTAACACTCAAGAATGGGCGGGGCCTCAGGGTGAATGCTGGTTTCTCCTACACTGAACGTTGGACAACGAGCCAACCACAAGGGTTCTTGCCATGGGTAAGGAGGAGTCCTGATTTCTGCATCACACTCACCCCTGGGCAGTGATTGGAGATAAGGTCTCGGTTCTGAAGCCTGAAAACTGAGGTAGGGAAGAGATGATGACCTAAGGCCATGGCGGGTTTTATGTGCTCAGTGTGCGGTCAGCTTTCTGGGTGTTGGTCAGGAGGTCCGGGCTCAGGTTGTGTTCGACAGTGCATTAGTGCCCAGGTTAGACTATATAATTTGGGTAAAGTCGAGTGCTGTGTAGGTTTACCCTCATTTAAGGTGCCTGGGCAGCTCATGAGGCAATAATTTTTTTTCTAGAGGGCAGGCAGAGTGCTGCCTTGTGGGTCCGGAATTGCCAAACTTGAGGGCTTCGGGGCCAGGAGTGTGAGGACGGAAGTCTGAGAAGACAAGCTAGACTTGGGTTTCAGGGCGAGGGCACGGCAGGTACCCCCGGCAGATCTGAACCAATATCTCATCCATCTGAAGACAGGGCGAGGATCATACGTTGGCTCAGGTGGGAATTTCTGAGCATGACGGCCGCTTCATGAAGGGAGCGGAATCTCGAGGCCATTGAGGTTTTCCCACGTTGGGAGTTGTGGGATGCCCCTTTCAAGGATTCCTTCTGTGGGACAATTGAGACCTGTTGGACAGCTCCAGGACATCCCATATGGAATGACTCCAGAGCACGGTTCGCGGATGGATGCCTGGGAAGCCTGCCTCGCATTCCAATTGTCTCCTACCAACAAGACTGTTTAGATCTGATGGCTCTGCTGGAGCAACCGGGGTGGATGAGTTGAAATGGACTTTCCTGAGGATGGGTCCTAATGTGTTTTTGTGTCCATGAGGGCCTTGGAATGGGGCGGTGGCACCGGGACCCTGAAGTACTCTCCTAAGCTTTGGACATGGCTCCCATGCACAGGTTTCCTTGTGGAGACGAGATGAGTTCTGATGGGTGCCTCAGGAAAACCCCTATGCTCGTATTGGAATCAGGCTTTTGAGGACACATGCCTGTAACCCAAAGCAATGGATCCTATTATGGCCTAGGGTCCTGTCTGGTTCAATCTTCTTCTCTGGGGACATGAATCTATGGTATGAGTGGAGGTCGATTATCAGCTGGTGTCAGACAGCCCTTGTTTGTTCCGGGAGATCCACACTATTGGGATGGCCTCAGGGACTTTGGAGGTTGCTCCTAATTTGTACGATTCTGGACCAAGGAATGGGCAGAATTCCCATGGATTGGAAGGTTCAGTCCTAATGTGTGGCTCCAGGGGCCCAGCCTGGAGGGTGTGTGGCCCAAGACGTTGAGGACAGAAGTCTGAAAACATACTCAGCTTATGTTTGGGGACGTAGGTATGGCAGGCCCGATCTACAAACCATGAGAAGAACTCTTCAGGATATGAAGAAAGTGCGAGTCTGAGGCGCTTGCTCAGGCTTTTGTCTCTGGATTTTGTATCAGCGATGGCCGTGGAATGTCGGGGAGGCCTCATGGGCCATGGACGAATCTTCCTCTCTGAGGATTTGGCCCGATTCCCAATTTCTTTTCGTCCTTCTGTGGGATGGGAGGACTCATTTCAGTTTTGTTACCTCAGATGTCCCACCAAAAGAGGAATTCCAAAGCCAAGCCGTGGGGAAGACTGAAGGGACAACCCGAACTATGGTTTAAAATTGGGCCCTAGGGGCATGGCAAGCCCAATATGCTATCTCTTCATCCAGCCATTGAGTGACCTTACTTGAGGACTGGGCTCAGCCTGAGTGTCACAATGTGTGTTTGTGACCAATATGGCCCGCCAGCATGGGCGGGGCCTCATGGGCCACACTGGTTTCAACTACACTGAACGTTGGACAACATGCCAACCACAAGGTTTCTTGCCATGGGGAAGGAGTTCTGATTTCTGCATCACCTTCAACCCTGGGCAGTGATTGGAGATAAAGTCTAGGTTCTGAAACCTGAACCGATATTGGGAAGAGATGACGACCTAAGGCCATGGCTGCTCGATGTGCTCAGTGTGCGGCCAGCTGTCTGGGAGGGTCCACGGGGTCCAGGCTCAGGCTGTGTCAGAAAGGACATTAGTGCCCTGGTCAGCCTACGTATTTGGGGTACAGCCAAGGTCGGTGCAGGTTGATCCTCATTTGGGGTTACTGGGTAGCCCCAGAGGACAATGTTTTTTATCTGGAGGGCAGGCAGAGTGCTGCATTGTAGTTCTGGATTGCCAAACTGGAGGGATTGTGGGCCAGTAGTCTGACGACAGAAGTCTGAGAACACAAGCTAGGCTTAGGTTTCTGGGTGAGGCCATGGCAGGCACAATCTACAGACCTGAATCGAGATCTCGTGCATCTGAAGTCAGGGCGAGGATCAGACGATCGCTCAGGTTGGAGTTTCTGTCCCTGATGGCCCCTTCATGAATGGGGGGGGGGCATCACGAGGCCATGGGTGTTTTCCCACGATGGGAGTTGTGAGAAGCTCCAAACTGCAGAGAGTCTTCTGCAGGACAATTGAGACCTGTTGTTTGGCTCCAGGCCAATGATTCTGAGCAGGGTTCTAAGGATGGATGGCTGTGTAGCCCACCTCGCATTCCAATTGTCTCCCAGCAACAAGACAGGTTAGATCTCCTGGATCTGTGGGGAGCAACCGAGGACGCTGAGTTGAAATGGACACCCCTGGGGATGGGTCCTAACGTGCTTATGTGTCTATGGAGACTTTGGAATGAAGCGGTGTCACTGGGGCCCTAAAGGGTTCTCCTAAACAGAGGCTTTGACCGAGCTCCAACGTGCAAGTTTCCCATGTGTAGATGAGATGTTTTCTGATGGGTGAGTCAAGAAACAGCTAGATGATGCTTTTGAAATCCAGGTATGTGAGGAGAGATGCCTGGAAACCAAAGCAATGGATCTGATTAGTGCCTAGGGGCCTGTTCTTTCCTTTTAACCTCTGGGGACATCTGTCTATGGGTCTGAGTGCAGGTAGGTGCTCAGTTGGGCTCAGATTGCCCCTGTTTTTCCTGGGAAGCCACCACTATTGAGATGGATCAGGGACTTTGGAGGTTTATCCTATTAGAAGGGTTGTGGCCATTGGAATGGGCACACACAATTCCCTTGGAGAGGGCAAGTACAGTCCTCAGGTTTGGCTCCAGGGGCCTGAGCCTGTAGGTTGTGTAGGCCAGGGCTGTTTTGACAGTTGTCTGAAAACACAAACTCGGCTTATGTTTCGGGTCATAGGTATGGCAGGACTGATCTACAGACCATGAGGAGAACTCTTCGGGATTTGAAAGAAGGGCGAGTGTGAGGCTCCTGCTCAAGTTTTTGTCTCTGGATATCGTGTCACTCATGGTCGTGGAATTTCTGGGTGACTTCATGGGAAATGGACGAGTCTTACTCTCTGGTGGTTTGGCCCCGTCTAAAGAGTTTGGGGTCATTCTGTGGGCTGGAAGAAGTTCGGTTTTTTTTTTTTTTGGTGTTGTTGTTGTTGTTTTCTTTTTTAACCTCAGGTGTCCCACCAAATGATGGATTCCAGAGTAGAGCCCTGGGGAGGGGCGACTGGACAATCAGAAATCTGGTTAAAAATTGGGGCCTAGGGACATGTCAAGCCCATTATGACATCTAATGATCCAGCCACTGAGAGGACTTACTAGAGGACAGGACTCATGCTGAGGGTCACAATGCTTGTGTATGCGCTCGTAACACTCAAGAATGGGCGGGGCCTCAGGGTGAATGCTGGTTTCTCCTACACTGAACGTTTGACAACGTGCCAACCACAAGGGTTCTTGCCATGGGTAAGGAGGAGTCCTGATTTCTGCATCACACTCACCCCTGGGCAGTGATTGGAGATAAGGTCTCGGTTCTGAAGCCTGAAAACTGAGGTAGGGAAGAGATGATGACCTAAGGCCATGGCGGGTTTTATGTGCTCAGTGTGCGGTCAGCTTTCTGGGTGTTGGTCAGGAGGTCCGGGCTCAGGTTGTGTTCGACATTGCATTAGTGCCCAGGTAGGACTATATAATTTGGGTAAAGTCGAGTGCTGTGTAGGATTACCCTCATTTAAGGTGCCTGGGCAGCTCATGAGGCAATAGTTTTTTTTCTAGAGGGCAGGCAGAGTGCTGCATTGTGGGTCTGGAATTGCCAAACTTGAGGGCTTCGGGTTCAGGAGTGTGAGGACGGAAGTCTGAGAAGACAAGCTAGACTTGGGTTTCAGGGCGAGGGCACGGCAGGTACCCCCTGCAGTTCTGAACCAATATCTCATCCATCTGAAGGCAGGGCGAGAATCAGACGTTGGCTCAGGTGAGAGTTTCTGAGCATGACGGCCGCTTCATGAAGGGAGCAGAATCTCGAGGCCATTGAGGTTTTCCCACGTTGGGAGTTGTGGGATGCCCCCTTCAAGGATTCCTTCTGCGGGACATTTGAGACCTGTTGGACA
Organism: Mustela nivalis; assembly: GCF_964662115.1. Taxonomy (NCBI): domain Eukaryota; kingdom Metazoa; phylum Chordata; class Mammalia; order Carnivora; family Mustelidae; genus Mustela; species Mustela nivalis. Next base: position 457,589 of record NW_028136551.1, read on the forward strand.
GCTCCAGGACATCCCATATGGAATGACTCCAGAGCACGGTTCGCGAATGGATGCCTGGGCAGCCTGCCTCGCATTCCAGTTGTCTCCTACCAACAAGACTGTTTAGGTCTGATGGCTCTGCTGGAGCAACCGGGGTGGCTGAGTTGAAATGGACTTTCCTGAGGATGGGTCCTAATGTGTTTTTGTGTCCATGAGGGCCTTGGAATGGGGCGGTGGCACCGGGACCCTGAAGTACTCTCCTAAGCTTTGGACATGGCTCCCATGCACAGGTTTCCTTGTGGAGACGAGATGAGTTCTGATGGGTGCCTCAGGAAAACCCCTATGCTCGTATTGGAATCAGGCTTTTGAGGACACATGCCTGTAACCCAAAGCAATGGATCCTATTATGGCCTAGGGTCCTGTCTGGTTCAATCTTCTTCTCTGGGGACATCCATCTATGGTATGAGTGGAGGTCGATTATCAGCTGGCGTTAGACAGCCCTTTTTTGTTCCGGGCGACCCACACTATTGGGATGGCCTCAGGGACTTTGGAGGTTTCTCCTAATTTGTACGATTCTGGACCATGGAATGGGCAGAATTCCCATGGATTGGAAGGCACAGTTCTAATGTGTGGCTCCAGGGGCCCAGCCTGGAGGGTGTGTGGCCCAAGACGTTGAGGACAGAAGTCTGAAAACACAAACTCAGCTTAGGTTTGGGGACGTAGGTATGGCAGGCCCGATCTACAAACCATGAGAAGAACTCTTCAGGATATGAAGAAAGTGCGAGTCTGAGGCGCTTGCTCAGGCTTTAGTCTCTGGATTTTGTATCAGCGATGGCCGTGCAATGTCGGGGAGGCCTCATGGGCCATGGACGAATCTTCCTCTCTGAGGATTTGGCCCGATTCCCAATTTCTTTTCGTCAATCTGTGGGATGGGAGGACTCATTTCAGTTTTGTTACCTCAGATGTCCCACCAAAAGAGGAATTCCAAAGCCTAGCCGTGGGAAGACTGAAGGGATAACCCGAACTATGGTTAAAAATTGGGGCCTAGGGGCATGGCAAGCCCAATATGCTATCTCTTCATCCAGCCACTGAGTGACCTTACTTGAGGACTGGGCTCAGCCTGAGCGTCACAATGTGTGTTTGTGACCAATGAGGCCCGCCAGCATGGGCGGGGCCTCATGGGCCACACTGGTTTCAACTACACTGAACGTTGGACAACATGCCAACCACAAGGTTTTTTGCCATGGGGGGAAGGAGTTCTGATTTCTGCATCACCTTCAACCCTAGGCAGTGATTGGAGATAAGGTGTAGGTTCTGAAACCTGAAAACCGATGTTGGGAAGAGATGATGACCTAAGGCCATGGCGGCTCGATGTGCTCAGTGTGCGGCCAGCTGTCTGGGAGGGTCCACGGGGTCCAGGCTCAGGCTGTGTCAGAAAGGGCATTAGTGCCCTGGTCAGCCTACGTATTTGGGGTACAGCCAAGGTCGGTGCAGGTTGATTCTCATTTGGGGTTACTGGGTAGCCCCAGAGGACAATGTTTTTCTTCTGGAGGGCCGGCAGAGTGCTGCATTGTAGTTCTGGATTGCCAAACTGGAGGGCTTGTGGGCCAGTAGTCTGACGACAAAAGTCTGAGAACACAAGCTAGGCTTAGGTTTTCGGGGTGAGGCCATTGCAGGCACAATCTACAGACCTGAATCGAGATCTCGTGCATCTGAAGTCAGGGCGAGGATCAGACGATCGCTCAGGTTGGAGTTTCTGTCCCTGATGGCCCCTTCATGAATGGGGGTGGTCATCACGAGGCCATGGGTGTTTAACCACGATGGTAGTTGTGAGAAGCTCCAAACTGCAGAGAGTCTTCTGCAGGACAATTGAGACCTGTTGTTTGGCTCCAGGCCAATGATTCTGAGCAGGGTTCTAAGGATGGATGGCTGAGTATCCCACCTCGCATTCCAATTGTCTCCTAGCCACAAGACAGGTTAGATCTCCTGGATCTGTGGGGAGCAACCGAGGACGCCGAGTTGAAATGGACACCCCTGGGGATGGGTCCTAACGTGCTTATGTGTCTATGGAGACTTTGGAATGAAGCGGTGGCACTGTGGCCCTAAAGGGTTCTCCTAATCAGAGGCTTTGACACAGCTCCAACGTGCAAGTTTCCCATGTGTAGATGAGATGTTTTCTGATGGGTGAGTCAAAAAACAGCTATATACGCTTTTGAAATCCAGGTATGTGAGGAGAGATGCCTGGAAACCAAAGCAATGGATCTGATTAGTGCCTAGGGGCCTGTTCTTCCCTTTTTACCTCTGGGGACATCTGTCTATGGGTCTGAGTGCAGGTAGGTGCTCAGTTGGGCTCAGATTGCCCCTGTTTTTCTTGGGAAGTCACCAATATTGAGATGGATCAGGGATTTTGGAGGTTTATCCTATTAGAAGGGCTGTGGCCATTGGAATGGGCACACACAATTCCCTTGGAGAGGGCAAGTACAGTCCTCAGGTTTGGCTCCAGGGGCCTGAGCCTGTAGGTTGTGTAGGCCAGGGCTGTTTGGACAGTTGTCTGAAAACACAAACTCGGCTTATGTTTCGGGTCATAGGTATGGCATGACTGATCTACAGACCATGAGGAGAACCCTTCGGGATTTGAAAGAAGGCGAGTGTGAGGCTCCTGCTCAAGATTTTGTCTCTGGATATTGTGTCACTCATGGTCGTGGACTTTCTGGGTGACTTCATGGGAAATGGACGAGTCTTACTCTCTGGTGGTTTGGCCCCGTCCAAAGAGTTTGGGTTCATTCTGTGGGCTGGAAGAAGTCCGTTTTTGTTGTTGTTGTTGTTGTTTTCTTTTTTAACCTCAGGTGTCCCACCAAATGAGGGATTCCAGAGAAGAGCCCTGGGGAGGGGCGACTAGACAATAAGAAATCTGGTTAAAAATTGGGGCCTAGGGACATGTCAAGCCCATTATGACATCTAATGGTCCAGCCACTGAGAGGACTTACTAGAGGACAGGACTTATGCTGAGGGTCACAATGCGTGTGTATGCCCTCGTAACACTCAAGAATGGGCGGGGCCTCAGGGTGAATGCTGGTTTCTCCAAAACTGAACATTGAACAACGTGCCAACCACAAGGATTCTTGCCATGGGTAAAGAGGAGTTCTGATTTCTGCATCACACTCACACCTGGGCAGTGATTGGAGATAAGGTCTTGTTCTGAAGCCTGAAAACTGAGGTAGGGAAGAGATGATGACCTAAGGCCACGGCGGGTTTTATGTGCTCAGTGTGCGGTCAGCTTTCTGGGTGTTGGTCAGGAGATCCGTGCTCAGGCTGTGTTCGACAGTGCATTAGTGCCCAGGTTAGACTATATAATTTGGGTAAAGTCGAGTGCTGTGTAGGTTTACCCTCATTTAAGGTGCCTGGGCAGCTCATGAGGCAATAATTTTTTTTCTAGAGGGCAGGCAGAGTGCTGCATTGTGGGTCCGGAATTGCCAATCTTGAGGGCTTCGGGGCCAGGAGTGTGAGGACGGAAGTCTGAGAAGACAAGCTAGACTTGGGTTTCGGGGGGGCATGGCAGGTACCCCCTGCATATCTGAACCAATATCTCATCCATGTGAAGTCAGGGCGAGGATCAGACGTTGGCTCAGGTGGGAGTTTCTGAGCATGACAGCCGCTTCATGAAGGGAGCAGAATCTCGAGGCCATTGAGGTTTTCCCACGTTGGGAGTTGTGGGATGCCCCCTTCAAGGATTCCTTCTGCGGGACAATTGAGACCTGTTGGACAGCTCCAGGACATTCCATATGGAATGACTCCATAGCACCGTTCGTGGATGGATGCCTGGGAAGCCGGCCTCGCATTCCAATTGTCTCCTAGCAACAAGACAGTTTAGATCTGATGGCTCTGCCTGAGCAACCGGGGTGGCTGACTTGAAATGGACTTTCCTGAGGATGGGTCCTAATGTGCTTTTGTGTCCATGAGTGCCTTGGAATGGGGCGGGGGCACCGGGACCCTGAAGTACTCTCCTAAGCTTTGGACATGGCTCCCATGCACAGGTTTCCTTGTGGAGACGAGATGAGTTCTGATGGGTGCCTCAGGAAAACCCCTATGCTCGTATTGGAATCAGGCTTTTGAGGACACATGCCTGTAACCCAAAGCAATGGATCCTATTATGGCCTAGGGTCCTGTCTGGTTCAATCTTCTTCTCTGGGGACATCCATCTATGGTATGAGTGGAGGTCGATTATCAGCTGGCGTTAGACAGCCCTTGTTTGTTCCGGGCGACCCACACTATTGGGATGGCCTCAGGGACTTTGGAGGTTTCTCCTAATTTGTACGATTTTGGACCAAGGAATGGGCAGAATTCCCATGGATTGGTAGGCACAGTCCTAATGTGTGGCTCCAGGGGCCCAGCCTGGAGGGTGTGTGGCCCAAGACTTTGAGGACAGAAGTCTGAAAACACAAACTCAGCTTAGTTTTGGGGACGTAGGTATGGCAGGCCTGATCTACAAACCATGAGAAGAACTCTTCAGGATACGAAGAAAGTGCGAGTCTGAGGTGCTTGCTCAGGCTTTTGTCTCTGGATTTTGAATCAGCGATGGCCGTGGAATGTCGGGGAGGCCTCATGGGCCATGGACGAATCTTCCTCTCTGAAGATTTGGCCCGATTCCCAATTTCTTTTCGTCAATCTGTGGGATGGGAGGACTCATTTCAGTTTTGTTACCTCAGGTGTCCCACCAAAAGAGGAATTCCAAAGCCAAGCCGTGGGGAAGACTGAAGGGACAACCCGAACTATGGTTAAAAATTGGGGCCTAGGGGCATGGCAAGCCCAATATGCTATCTCTTCATCCAGGCACTGAGTGGCCTTACTTGAGGACTGGGCTCAGCCTGAGCGTCACAATGTGTGTTTGTGACCAATGTGTCCCGCGAGCATGGGCGGGGCCTCATGGGCCACACTGGTTTCAACTACACTGAACGTTGGACAACATGCCAACCACAAGGTTTCTTGCCATGGGGAAGGAGTTCTGATTTCTGCATCACCTTCAACCCTGGGCAGTGATTGGAGATAAGGTCTAGGTTCTGAAACCTGAAAACCGAGGTTGGGAAGAGATGACGACCTAAGGCCATGGCGGCTCGATGTGCTCAGTGTGCGGCTAGCTGTCTGGGTGGGTCCACGGGGTCCAGGCTCAGGCTGTGTCAGAAAGGGCATTAGTGCCCTGGTCAGCCTATGTATTTGGAGTACATCCAATGTCGGTGCAGGTTGATCCTCATTTGGGGTTACTGGGTAGCCCCAGAGGACAATGTTTTTCTTCTGGAGGACAGGCAGAGTGCTGCATTGTAGTTCTGGATTGCCAAACTGGAGGGCTTGTGGGCCAGTAGTCTGACGACAAAAGTCTGAGAACACAAGCTAGGCTTAGGTTTCTGGGTGAGGCCATGGCAGGCACCATCTACAGACCTGAATCGAGATCTCGTGCATCTGAAGTCAGGGCGAGGATCAGACAATCGCTCAGGTTGGAGTTTCTGTCCCTGATGGCCCCTTCATGAATGGGGGGGGGCATCACGAGGCCATGGGTGTTTTCCCATGATGGGAGTTGTGAGAAGCTCCAAACTGCAGAGAGTCTTCTGCAGGACAATTGAGACCTGTTGTTTGGCTCCAGGCCAATGATTCTGAGCAGGGTTCTAAGGTTGGATGGATGGGTAGCCCACCTCGCATTTCAATTGTCTCCTAGCAACAAGACAGGTTAGATCTCCTGGATCTGTGGGGAGCAACCGTGGACGCTGAGTTGAAATGGACACCCCTGGGGATCGGTCCTAATGTGCTTTTGTGTCTATGTAGACCTTGGAATGAAGCGGTGGCACTGGGGCCCTAACGGGTTCTCCTAAACAGAGGCTTTGACACAGCCCCTACGTGCAAGTTTCCCATGTGTAGATGAGATGTTTTCTGATGGGTGAGTCAAGAAACAGCTATATGCTGCTTTTGAAATCCAGGCCTCTGAGGAGAAATGCCTGGAAACCAAAGCAATGGATCTGATTAGTGCCTAGGCGCCTGTTCTTTCCTTCATACCTCTGGGGACATCTGTCTATGGGTCTGAGTGCAGGTAGGTGCTCAGTTGGGCTCAGATTGCCCCTGTCTTTCCTGGGAAGCCACCACTATTGAGATGGATCAGGGACTTTGGAGGTTTATCCTATTAGAAGGGTTGTGGCCTTTGGAATGGGCACACACAATTCCCTCCGAGAGGACAAGTACAGTCCTCAGGTTTGGCTCCAGGGGCCTGAGCCTGTAGGTTATGTAGGCCAGGGCTGTTTGGAAAGTTGTGTGAAAACACACACCCTCCATGCTAGGGCCCCTGGAACCACACATCAGTATTGTTCCTGCCCTCTCAAAGGGAATTCTTCATATTCCATTGGCCACAACCATATAAATCAGGAGAAATCTCAAATGTCCCTGGGACCATCCCAATATTATAGGCTGCTCGGAACAAACAGGGGTGATCTGACACTAGCTGAGCAACTAGCTCCACACAGACTCGGAGACAGATGTCCCCAGAGAAGAACATTGAACTAGACAGGCCCCTAGGCCCTAATCAGATCCATTGCTTTGGTTTCCAGGCATCTCTTCTCAGAGGCCTGGTTTCCAATACCAGCCTATGGGGTTTCCATAGGCTCCTTCAGAGCAAGTCTTGTCTGCACATTGGAAACTTGCTCGAGGAGCTATGTCAGAACCTCAGAGGCCTGGTTTTCAATACCACCATATGGGGGTTTCCTGAGGCATCAGTCAGAACAAATGTCTTCTCCACATGGGAAACGTGCTCTTTCAAGCTGTGTCAAAACCTCCGGCTAGGAAAATCCTTCAGAGCCCCGGTGCCACCACCTCATTCCAAGGTCTCCATGGACACAATCCCACATTAGGACCCATCTGCAGGAGAGTCTTTTTCAACTCAGTGCCCTTGGGTGCTCCCCTAGAGCCAGCAGATCGAACCTATCTTGTCACTAGGAGACAATTGGAATGTGAGGCGGACTGGCTAGGCATCCATCTGTAGAAAACTACTCTGAAGTAATTCCATATGGGACGTCCTGGAGCCATCCAACAGGTCACAGCTGTCCTGCAGAAGGAATCCTTGCGCTTTGGAGCACCTCACAACTCCCATCATGGGAAAAGCTCTGTGGCCTCGTGGTGCACTGTCCCCTTCATGAAAGAGCTATCTTGGACAGAAACTCCAACCTGAGCCAACGTCTAATCCTCGCCCTGACTTCAGATGCACGAAATCTTGATTCAACTCTGCAGAGTGTGCCTGCCGAAACCCCGCCCCGAAGCAAAACCTAGCTATTGTTCTCAGACTTCGTCCTCACACTCCGAGCCCACCAGCCCTCCAGTTAGGGAATTCTGGAGAGACACAATGCAGCACTCTGACTGCCCTCCAGAAGAGAAACGTTGTCCTATGGGGCTAACCAGAAACACCAAATGAGGATCAACCTGCATGCCACTTGACTCTACCCCAATTATACAGTTTCGCTTCGGCGTTAATGCCCTGTCTTGCACAGCCTGAGGTCTGAATTTTCAACCGACACCCAGACAGCTGGCTGTACACTGAGCACATCAGACCCGCCATGGCTTTAGGTCATCATCTCTTTTCAACCTTGGTTTTCAGGCTTCAGAACCTAGACCTTATATATACTCACTACCCAGGGGTGAACGTGATGCAGAAATAAAACTCCTTCTTCCTCAAGGCAAGAAACCTTGTGGTTGGCATGTTTTCCAACGTTCAGTGTAGGAGAATCCAGTGTAGCCCATGAGTCCCCGCCCATGCTTGAGAACCGCAATGGGCACAAACACATTGGGACCCTCAGTGTGAGCCCTGTCCTCAAGTAAAGCCTCTCAGGGTCTGGACCAAGAACCCGCATTGCCATCCCTAGTCCCCCAATATTAATGAGAGGTTGAGAGTTCTAATCACCCCTATTCAGGTCTCTGCTCTGGAACCCCTGAGGAAAAAAAATATTGAAAGGTCTCCTCCATCCCCTGAATGAGCCCCAAAACTTGGGATCTGACCAAATCTTAAAAGAGAAAGAATCATCCATGGCCAAAGAGGCCATCCCGTCATTCCATGGCCACCATTGACACAAAATCTAGAGACAAAAGCCTGGAGATATGCCTCACACTTGCCCTTTGTTCATAGCCTGATAAATTCTTCTCGCGGTCTATAGATCAGGCATGTCATACCTACGTCCCCAAATCTAAGCTGAGTTTGGGTTTTCAGGTTTCTGTCCCAACTGTCCTGGCCCACACACCCTCCAGGCTGGGGCCCCTGGAGCCATGCCTCAGGACTGTGCCTGCCTTCTCCAAACAAATTCTGCCCATTCCATTGGCCACAACCCTAAAGATTAGGAGAACACTCCAACGTCCCTGAGGCCATCCCAATAGTTTTGGCCACTCAGGGCAAACAGGGTGATCTGTCCCAAGATGAGCAACTACCTCAACTCAGATCCATAGACAGATAACCCCAGAGAAGAAGATTGAACCGGACAGGCACCTAGGCCCTAATCAGATCCATTGCTTTTGATTCCAGGCATCTCTCCTCAGAGGCCTGGTTTCCAATACCAGCATATGTGTTCTTCAAGAGGTACCAGTCTGAACAAATCTCATTTCCACATGGGAAACATGCATTTTGGAGCTGTGTCACAACCTCCAGTTAAGGGAAACCTTCAGGTCCCAGCAGCCAACACCCCATTCCAAGGTCTCCATGGACACAAACACGCATTATGACCCATCCGCAGGCGAGTCCATTTCAACACATCCCCTTTGTTTGCTCCCCAAAAGAAGCAGATCGAACCTGCCTTGTCACTAGGAGACAATAGGAATGTGAGGCGGGCACTCCAGGAATCCATCCTTAGAACCCTGCACTGCCGTGGTTCCGCATGGGACGTCCTGGAGCAATATGACCGGTCTCGACTGTCCCGTAGAAGGAATCCTTGCCGATTGGAGCAACTTACAATGCCAATCGTGGGAAAGTCTCCATAGCCCCATGATGCCCCCCACCATCTTGAAGGGGCCATCCTGAACAGAAACTTCAACCTGAGCCTACGTCTGATCCTCGCCCTGACTTCAGATGCATGAGATTTAGATTTAGCTCTACAGAGTGTGCCTGCCATGATCTTGACCCAAAACCTAAGCCTAGCTTGTGTTCTCTCACTTCCTTCCTCACAATTCTGGCCCACAAGCCCTCCAGTGTGAGAATTCCGTCGCCACAATGCAGCACTCTTCCTTCCCTCCAGAAGAAAAACGTTGCCCCTGGGGCTACCCAGAAACGCCAAATGAGGATCAACCTGCATGCCACTCAACTTTACTCCAATTATACAGTCTAAGCTTGGCACTAATGCCCTGTCTGACACAGCCTGAGCCTGGACTTCCTGGATGACACCCAGAAAGGTGGTGTCACACCTAAGGACTGTGCCAGTGCTCTCCAAGGGAACTCTGCCCGTTTCATTTGCCACAACCTTACAGATTAGGAGAAACCTCCAATTCCCAAGACCAGCCCAATAGTGTTGGCCTCCCCCAACAAACATGGGTGATCTGACTCAAGCTGAGCAGTGACCTCCATTCTGAATCTTAGACAGAGACACTCAGAGGAGAATATTGAAAAGGACAGGCCCCTAGACCGTAATCAGATCCATTGCTTTGGATTCCAGGCATTGTTCCCCAGATGCTTGGTTTCCAATACCAGGTTGTGGGGGTTTCAGAACAAATCTCGTCTCTACATGGGAAACTTGCTCTTTGGAGCTGCATCAAAACCTCAGGTTAGGAGAATTCTTCAGGGCAACAGAGCCACTGCCCCATTCCAAGGGATCCATGGACACAAATCCACATCATGACTGATCCTCATGAGAGTCCATTTCAATTCAGCCCCCTCGGTTGTTCCCCCAGTGACAGCAGATCGAATCCTCCTTTTCACTAGGACACAACTGGAATGCAAGTTGGACTGCCCAGGCATCCATCATTAGAACTGTGCTTTGGAGCATTTCTTATGGGACGTCCTTGATCCATCCAAAAGGTCGTGACTGTCCCGCTGACGGAATCCTTGTGGTTTGGAGCATCACACACTCACAAAGTTGGAAATCTTCCATGGTTTCCTGATGCCCCCCCACCTTCATGAAGGGGACATCATGTACAGAAACTCCAACCTAAGCCAACATCTGATCCTCGCCCTGACTTCAGATGCACGAGATCTCATTTCAGGTCTGTAGAGTGTGCCTGCCATGTCACCGCTGCGAATTCTAAGCTGAACTTGTGTTCTCAGACTTCTGTCCAAAAACACCTGGCCCACAAGCCCTGAAGTTGGCAATTCTGGAGCCAGAATGCAGCACTCTGCCTGCCCTCCAGAAGAAAATCTTTGCCCTATGGGGCCAACCAGAAACCCCAAATGAGGACCAACCTTCACATCACTCGACTGTACCCCAATTATACAGTCTAGCCTGGGGACTAATGCCCTGCCTGACACAGCCTGAGCCCAGACCTCATGATGGACACAGACATCTGGCCGCACACTAAGTGCATCGGACCCACCATGGCCTTAGGTCGTCATCTCTTACCAACCTCGGTTTTCAGGCTTCAGAATCTAGACCTTATCTCTACTCACTGCCATGCCGTGTACGTGATGCAGAAATCAGAACTCCTCCTTCCCCATGACCAGAAACCCTGTGGTTGGCATGTTGTCCAACGTGCAGTGTAGGAGAAACCAGCATGGCCCATGAGGCCTCAGACATGCTTGAGGGCTGCGATGGGCACAAACACACATTAGGACCCTAAGCATGAACCCTGGCCTCAAGTAAAGCCTCTCCGGGGCTGGACCAAGAGCCCACATATGGAGATTACCATGCCCCTACTCCCCAAACCTTAACCAGTGCTTGAGAAGTCTAGTCACCCCTACTCAGATCTCTTCTCTAGAATCCCTCCTTGGTGGGACACATGAGGTTAAAAAAAAAATAGAGAAAGGACTCCTACCGTCCAAAGAATGACCGCAAACACTTGGAATTGGGCCAATTTCACAGAGAGAAATACTCGTCCATGGCTGATGAGGCCATCCTGACATTCCACGGCCACCATTGACACAAAATCCGGAGACAAAAGCCTGAAAAAGCGCCACACACTCGCCCTTTGTTCAAAGCCTGAAAAATTCTCACGGTCTGTAGATCGGGCCTGCCATACCTATGTCCCCAAACCTAAGCCAAGTTTGTGTTTTCAGACTTCTGTCTCCATTGTCCTGGCCCACACACCCTCAAGGCTTGGCCCCATGGAGCCACACCTCAGGACTGTGCCTGCCCTCTCCATGGGAATTCTGCTCATTCCTTTGGCACAACCTGACAGATTAGGAGAAACATCCGAAGTCCCCGAGGCCACCCCAATATTGTAGGATGTCCGGGACAAACAGGGACCATCTGCCACAAGCTGAGCCACTACCTCCAATCAGACCTGTAGATAGATATCCATAGAAAAGAAGATTGAAGAGGACAGGCACCTAGGCCCTAAACGAATTCATTGCTTTTGTTTTCATGTATCTCTCCTCAGAGGCCTGGATTCCAATACCAGCACATGGGGGTTTCTGGAGCTACCAATCAGAACAAATCGCATGCCACATGGGAATCATGCTATATGGAACTGTGTCAAAACCTCCAGTTAGGAGAAAATTTCACGTCACTGGAGCCACCGCCCCATTCCAATGTCTCAATGGACACAATCCCACATTATGACCCATCCTCAGGAGAGTCCATTTCAACACAAACCTGGCGGTTGCTCACCTAGTGCCAGCAGATCAAACCTGCTTTGTCACTAGGAGACAATTGGAATGCGAGTTCGTTGCCCAGGTATCCATGTTAGAACTCTGCTCTGGAGAAATTCCTAATGGGGTGTCCTTGATCCATTCAACAGGTCTCAACTGTCCTGCAGAAGGAATCCTTGTGGTTTGCAGCATCACACTCTCGCACCATGGGAAAACCTCCATGGCCTCGTGATGCCTCCACCTTCAGGTAGAGGACATCATGGACAGAAACTCCCGTCTGATCCTCGCCCTGACCTCAGATGCATGAGATCTCAATTCAGCTCTGCAGCGTGTGCCTGCCTTGCCCTCGCCCCAAAACCTAAGCCAGCTCGCGTTCTCAGACTTCCATCCTCACACTCCTGGCCCACAAGCCTTCCACTTTGGGAATTCTGGAGACAAAATGCAGCACTCTGCCTGCCCTCCAGAAGAGAGACTTTGCCCTAGGGGTCTACCCAGAAACATCAAATGAGGATCAACCTGCAATTCTCTAGACTGTACCCCAATTATACAGTCTAGCCTGGGCACTAATGCCCTGTCTGACACAGCCTGACCCCAGACCTCGTGACCGACACCCAGACACCTGGCCTCACACTGAACACATCGAACATGCCATGGCCTTAGGTCATCATCTCTTCCCAACCTTGGTCTTCAGGCTTCAGAACCTAGACATTATCTCCACTCACAACTAAGTGATGTACGTGATGCAGAAATCAGAACTTCACCTTCCCCATGACCAGAAACCTTGTGGTTGGCATGTTGTCCAACGTTCAGTATATGAGAACCCAGCATGGCCAATGAGGCCTCAGACATGCTTGAGGGCTGTGATGGGCACAAACACACATTAGGACCCTAAGCATAAATCCTGGCCTCAAGTAAAGCCTCTCCGTGGCTGGACCAAGAGCCTGCATATGGGACTTGCCATGCCCCTACTCCCCCAATCCTAGCCAGAGCTTGAGAAGTCTAGTCAACCTTATTCAGAGCTCTTTTCTGGAATCCCTCTTTGGTGGGACACATAAGGTAAAAAAAAAAAAAAAAAAAAAAAAAAAAAAAAAAAACAAGATAAAGAAAAAAAAAAGTAAGGACTCCTACCATCCAAAGAATGACCCCAAACACTTGGAATCTGGCCAAATCCACAGAGAGAAATACTCGTCCATGGTCGATGAGGCCAGCCTGACATTCCACGGCCACCATTGACACAAAATCCGGAGACAAAAACCTGAAAAAGCGCCACACACTTGCCCTTTGTTCAGAGCCCCCAAAATTCTCAAGGTCTGTAGATCGGGCCTGCCATACCTATGTCCCCAAACCTAAGCCGAGTTTGTGTTTTCAGACTTCTGTCTCCATTGTCCTCACCCACACATTCTAAAGGCTGGGCCCCATGGAGCCACACCTCAGGACTGTGCCTGCCCTCTCCAAGGGAATTCTGCTCATTCATTTGGCACAATCTGACAGATTAGGAGAATCATCCAAAATCTCTGAGGCCATCCCAATAGTGTAGGATGTCCTGGACATACAGGGACCCTCTGGCACAAGCTGAGCCACTACCTCCAATCAGAACCTTAGACAGATATCCATAGAAAAGAATATTGAACAAGACAGGCACCTAGGCCCTAATTGGATCCATTGCTTTTGTTTTCAGGCATCTCTCCTCAGAGGCCTGCATTCCAATACCAGCATAAGGGGGTTTCCAGAGCTACCTATCAGAAAAAATCTCGTCTCCACATGGGAATCTTGCTCTATGGAGCTGTGTCATAACCTCCAGTTAGGAGAAAACTTCAGGTCACTGGAGCCACTGCCCCATTTGAATATCTCCATGGACACAATCCCAAATTATGACCCATCCTCAGGAGAGTCCATTTCAACTAAACCCCCTCGGTTGCTACTCCAGAGCCAGCAGATTGAACCTGCCTTATCGCTAGGAGACAATTGAAATGCGAGTTGGGCTCTTCAGGCATCCATCCTTAGAACCCTGCTCTTGCGTCGTTCCTTATGGGACATCCTTGAGCCATCCAACAGGTCTCGACTGTCCCACAGGAGTCCTTGTGCATGGACCACCTAACAACTCATATCATGGAAAGCTTCCAAGGTCACATGATGCCCCCAATCTTCATGAAGGCAGATCATGGAAAGAAACTCCAACCTGAGCCAACAGCTGATCTCGCCTTGACTTCAGATGCACGAGATCTTGATTCAGCTCTTCAGAGTGTACCTGCTGTGCCCTCACCCCAAAACCTAAGCGTAGCTAGTGTTCTCCGACTTCCGTCCTCACTCTCCTGGACCACACGCCCTCTATTTTGGGATTTCCGATGACACAGTGCTGCACTCTCCCTGCCCTCTAGAAGAAAAATATTGCCCTATGGGTCTACCCAGAAACCTCAAATGAGGATAAACCTGCACGTCACTCAACTGTACACCAATTATATAGTCTAGCCTGTGCACTAATGCCCTGGCTGACAGAACCTGAGGCCTGAATTCCCAACCGACACCCAGACAGCTTGCAGTACACTGAGAACATCTGAACCGCCATGGCCTTAGGTCGCCATCTCTTTCCAATTTCGGTTTTCAGGCTACAGAATCCTAGACCTTATCTCTACTCACTTCCCATATGTGAACGTGATGCAGAAATCAGAACTCCTCCTTCCCTCTCGCCAGAATCTTGTGGTTGGCATCTTGTCCAACGTTCAATGTAGGACCCCTGTAGGGCCTACAGCGGTAGTAGTAGGGCCCCTGAGGGTAGTGTAGGGTCCCTGAGGCCCTGCCTATGCTTAAGAGCTGCGGTGGGCTCAAACACACATTGGGACCCTCAGTTTGAGCCCTGTCCTCAAGTAAAGCCTCTCAGTGGCTGGACCATGAGCCCGCATATGGGGCCTGCCATGCCCCAAGTCACCCAATCTTAACCAGAGGTAGAGACATCTAGTCACCCCTACTCAGGGCTCTGCTCTGGAATCCCTCTTTGGTGGGACATTTGAGGTAAATAAACACAGAAAGGACTCCTCCCACTCACAGAATGACCCCAATCACTTGGGATTGGGCCATCGAAGTGATTGGGGTCCAGAGAGAAAGACTCGTCCATGGCCCATGAGGCCAGCCCGACATTCCACGGCCACTATTGACACAAAATCCAGAGACATAAGCTTCAGCAAGCGTTCACACTCACCCTTAGGTCATAGCCCAAAAAATTCTCCTCATAGTCTGTAGATTGGGCCTGCCATACCTACGTCCCCAAACCTAAGCCGAGTTTGTGTTTTCAGACTTCTATCCTGACATCCCTGTCCCACACACCCTCCAGACTGAGGCCCCTGGAGCCACACCTCAGGACTGTGCCTGCCCTCTCCAAGGAAATTCTTCCCATTCCATTGGCCACAACCCTACAGATAAGGAGAAACCTCCAAAGTCCCAGAGGCCATTCCAATAGTGTAGGCCACCCAGGACAAAGAGGGGCGATCTCTCACAAGCTGAGCAACGACGTCAACTCACCCGTAGACAGATAACCCAAGAGAAGAAGATTAAACTGGACTGGCCCCTAGAATGTAATTGGTTCCATTGCTTTTTTTTCTAAGCATCTCTCCTCAGAGGCCTGTTATCCAATACCAGCATATGGGGGATTCCAGAGATACCAATCAGAACAAAACTTGTCTTCACATGGGAAACTTATCCTTTGGAGCTCTGTAAAAGCCTCCAGTTAGGAGAAACCTTCAGGTAGCCGGAGCAACCGCCCTATTCCAAGGTCTCCATGGACACATACCCGCATTATGACCATTCGGCAGGAGAGTACATTTCAACTCAGCCCCGTCGATTACTCCCCCAGAGGCAGAATATCAAACCTGCCTTGTCGCTAGGAGACAACTGGAATGCAAAGCAGACTCTCTAGGCATCCATCCTTGGAATCCTGCTCTGGCGCCGTTCCATATGGGATGTCCTGGAGCCTTCCAACAGGACTTGACTGTCCCACAGAAGGAATCCTTGCAGATTGGAGCATCTCACAACTCCTATCGTGGGAAAACCTACATGGCCTCATGAGATGCTCCCCTTTATAAAGGGGCCATCATGGACAGAAACTCCAACCTGAGCCAACGTCTGATGCATTGCTTTGGTTTCTAGGTATCTCTCCTCAGAGGCCTGGTTTCCAATATCAGAATATGGGGGTTTCCTAAGGAAACAATCAGAACAGATCTCATCTCCACACGGGAAACTTGCTCTTTGGAGCTGTGTCAATACCTCAGGTTAGGAGGATCCTTCAGGGCGCTGGCACCATGGCCCAATCCCAAGGTCTCCAAGGACACAAACTTACATTATGATCCATTCTCAGGAGAGTCCATTTCAAATCAGCCCCCTCGGCTGCTCACCCAGAGCCAGCAGATCAAACCTTCCTTGTCACTAGGAGACAGTTAGAATGGGAGGCGGGCTTCCCAGGCATCCATCCTTAGAACCCTGCTCTGGAGAACTTCTTTATGGGACGTCTTGAATCCAACCAACCTGTCTTGACTGTCTCGCAGAATGAATCCTTGTGGTTTGAAGCATCACACAATAACACTGTGAGAAAACCTCCATTTCCTCATGATGCCCCACACCTTCATAAATGGGCCATCACGGACAGAAACTCCATCCTAAGCCAAAGTCTGAGCCTCGCCCTGAATTCAGAAGCATGAGATCTCGATTCAGCACTTGAGAGTGTGCCTGCTGGGCCCTCACCCTGAAACCTAAGCCTAACTTGTGTTCCCAGACTTCTGTCCTCAGAATCCTGGCCACACCCCTCCAGTTTGGAAATTCTGGAGACACAATGCAGCACACTGCCTGGCCTCCAGAAGAAAAATGTTGCCCTATAGGGCTAACCAGAAACGCCAAATGAGTAACAACCTGCATGCCACTCGACCATACCCCAATTATACAGTCTAGCCTGTGCACTAAAGCCCTGTCTGACACAGCCTGAGGGCAGACCTCCAGTCCAACACCCAGACAGTTGGCCGTACACTTGAGCATATCAAACCCACCATGGCTTTAGGCCATCATCTCTACCCAACCTAAATTTTCACCTTCAGAACCTAGACCTTATCTCCACTCACTGCTCAGGAGTGAACGTGATGCAAGAATCAGAACTTAACCTTCGCCTTGGCAAGAAACCTAGTGGTTGGCATGTTGTCCAATGTTCATTGTAGGAGAAAGCAGCATGGACTATGAGGCCCCACCTATCCCTGAGGGCCACAATTTGCACAAACACACATTGTGACCCTCAGCGTGAGCCCTATCCTCATGTAAAGCCTCTTAGTGACTGGAACAACAGCCCACATATGGGGCTTGCCAAGCCCCTAGTCCCCCAATCTCAACCAGAGTTCGAGATGTCTAGTCACCCCTACTCAGGGCTCTACTCGGGAATCCCTCTTTGGTGGAACACCTGAGGTAAAAAAAAAAAAATACCGAAAGGACTCTTCCCATTCACAGAATGATTCCAACCACTTGGGATCAGGCCAAATCACCAGAGAAAGAATTGTCCATGGCCCTTGAGGACACCCCGATATTCCACGGCCACCATAGACACAAAATCCAGAGACAAAACCCTGAGCAAGCGCCACATACTCGCCCTTTGTTCATAGCCCGGAAAATTCTCACGGTCTGTAGATCGAGCCTTCATACATACATCCCCAAACCTAAGCTGAGTTTGTGTTTTCAGACTTCTGTCCCCACATTCCTGGCCCACACAACATCCAAGCTGGGGCCCCTGGAGCCACACCTCAGGACTGTGGCTTCCCTCTCCAGGGGAATTCTGCCATTTCCATTGGCCACAACCCTATAGATTAGGAGAATCCTCCAAACTCCCCCAGGCCATCTGAATTGTGTTGGCTGCCCAAGACACACAGGGATGATCTCTCACAAGTTAGGAAACTACCTCCACTCAGACCCAGAGACAGATATCCCCATAGAATAAGATTAAACTGGACAGGCACTTAGGCCCTAATCAGATCCATTGCTTTTGATTCCAGTCACCTCTCCTCAGAGGCCTGGTTTCCAATACCAGCATATGGGAGATTCCTTAGGCACTCATCAAAACAATTCTCTTCTCTACATAGGAAACATACTCTTTAGAGCTCCATCAAAACCTCCGGTTATGAACATCCCTCAAGGCCCCGGATCAAGCACCCCATTCCAAGGTCTACATGGACACAAATGCACATTATGACCCATCCTCAACTCACCCATTTCAACACACCCGCCTCGGTTGCTCCCCTAGATCCAGCAGATCGAACTTGCCTTGGCTCTATGAGACACCTGGAATGGGAGGCAGTCTGCCCAGGCATCCATCCTTAGAACCCTGCTCTGGATAACTTCCTTATGGGATGTCCTGGAGCCATCCAACAGGTCTCGACTGTCCCACAGAAGGAATCATTATGGTTTGGAGCATCTCACAATTCCCATCGTTGGAAAACCTCCATGTTCTCGTGACACACTCCCCTTCATGAAGGGGCCGTCATGGACAGAAACTCCGACCTAAGAAAACGTCTGATCCTAGCTCTGTCTTCAGGTATACGGGATCTCGAATCATCTCTGCAGAGGGTGCCTGCCGTCCACTCACCCCGAAATCTAAGTCTGGCTTGTGTTCTCAGAATTTTTTCCTCACACTCCTGGCCCACAAGCCTTCCAGTTTGGGTATGCTGGAACCACTATGTGGCACTGTGTCTTCCCTCCAGAAGAAAAACGTTGCCCTCTGGGGCTACCCAGTAACCACAAATGAGTACCATCCTGCACGAAACTCGACTGCACCCCAATGATACAGTCTAGCCTAGGCACTTATTCCCTGTCTGCCACAGCCTGAGCCTGCACCTCCCAACCCACACTCAACAGCTGGCCGAACTCTGAGCACATCGGACACACCATGGCCTTAGGGCTTCATCTCTTCCCAAGCTCAGTTTTAAGGCTTCAGAACCTAGACCTTAAATCCAATCACAGTCCAGGAGTGAAAGTGTTGCAGAAATTAGAACTCCATCTTCCCCATGGCCAGAATACTTGTGGTTCCCATACTGTGCAACGTTCAGTGTAGGAGGCACCAGCATGGTACTTTAGGCCACGCCCTGACTGGAGGGGATCCTTGGGCACAAAACCACATTGTGAATCTCAGTGTGAGACCTATCCTCAAGGAAGGCCTCTCAGTGTCTGGACCAAGAGCCCACATATGGGGCTTGCCATGTTCTTAGGTCCCAATGTTAACCAGAGCTCTGGTTGTCCAGTTGTCCGCACCCACGACTCTTCTCTGGAATCCCTCTTTTGGTGGTCCACCTGAGGTAAAAAAAAAAAAAAAAAAAAAAAAAAAAAAAAAAAAAAAAAAAACATAAAGGCCTCTTCCCTTCCCACAGAATGACCCCAAACTCTTGGTATCGGGTCAAATCCCCAGAAAGGGAGCCTCATCGATGGCCCATGAGGACACCCCGACATTCCATGGCAATCGGTGACACATTTCCAGAAAAAAAAAAAAAAAAAAAAAAGCATGAGCAAGCACCTCACATTCGCCCTTTGTTCATATCCCGAAGAGGTCTCCTCACGGTCTATAGATCGGGCCGGCCATACCTACAACCCCCAACCTAAGTGGAGTTTGTGTTTTCAGACTTTTGTCCAAATAGCCCTGGACCACAAACGCTCCACACTTGGGTCCCTGGAGCCACACCTCAGGACTGTGCTTCCCTTTCAAGGGAATTCTTCCCATTCCATTGGCCACAACCTTGCAAATTAGGAAAAACCTCCAAAGTCACCGAGGCCATCCCAATAGTGTAGGCCGCCCAGGACAAACAGGGGTGATCTCAAACCAGCTGAGCAACTACCTCCACTCAGACAACAGATGTCCCCAGAGAAGAATATTGAACCGGACAGGCCCCTAGGCCCTAATCAGATCCAATGCTTTGGTTTCCAGGCATCTCTCCTCAGAGGCCTCGTTTCCAATACCAGCATATGGTGGTTTCCTGAGGCACCAATAAGAACAAATCTCGTCTCCCCTTGGAAAACTTGCTCATTTGCGCTTTTTCATAACCTCTGGTTAGGAGAATCCTTCAGGGCCCTGGTGCCACTGCCCCATACCAAGGTCTCCATGGACTCAAACCAACATTAAGACCATCCTCAGGAAAGTCCTTTCAACTCAGCCCCCTCTGTTGCTACCCCAAGCCAGCAGATCAAACGTTTCTTGTTGCTAGGAGACAATTGGAATGTGAGGCTGGCTGCCCAGGCATCCGTACTTAGAACCCTGTTCTGGAAAAATACCTTATAAGATGTCCTGGAGCCATCCAACAAATCTTAATTGTCCCACAGAAGGAATCCTTGCGGTTTGGAGCATCTCACAACTCCAATAGTGGGAAAACCCCCATGGCCTGATAATGCCCCCCCTTCCTGAAGGGGCCAACATGGACAGAAACTCAAACCTGAGCCAAAGTCTGAACCTCGACCTGACTTCAGACGCATGAGATCTCAATTCAGCTCTGCAGAGTGTGCCTGCCATGTCCTTGCCCCGAAACCTAAGCCTAGCTTGTGTTCTCAGACTTCCGTCCTCACTCTCCTGGCCCACAAGCCCTCCAGTTTGGGAATTCCGAAGCCACAATGCAGCACTCTGTCTGCCCTCCAGAAGAAAAACTTTGCCCTATGCTGCTAATAAGAAACCCCAAATGATTTTCTAATGCATGCCACTCGATTGTAAAGCAATTATACAGCCCACCCTGTATACTAATGCCCTGTCTGGCACAGCCTGAGACAAGACATCCCAAACGACACCCAGACAGCTGGCCCCAACTTGGACACATAGGACCCGCTATGGTTGTAGGTCGTCATCTCTTCCCAACCTCGATTTCAGGCTTCAGAACCTAGACCTTATCTCCAATCACTGCCCAGGGGTGAACGTGATGCAGAAATTAGAATTCCTCCTTCCCCATGGCCAGAAACCTTGTGGTTGGCATGTTGTCCAACGTTCAATGTGGGAAAACCTGCATTGTCCGAAAGGCCACGCCAGTGCTTGAGGGCCGCCTAGGGCACAGACATGCATTGTGACCTGCAGCGTGAGTCCCGTATTAAAGTAACGCCTCTCAGTGGCTGGACCAAGATCCTGCATATGGGGCTTGTCATATCCATAGGCCCCCAGGCTTAACCAGAGGGCGAGTATTCCAGTTGTCAGTACCCACTGCTATGCTCTAGAATCCCTCTACTGGGGGGACACATGAAGCAGAAAACAGGACACTTCCCTTCCCACAGAATGACCCCAAACTCTTGGGGGCTGGACAAATTACCAGAGAGGGAGACTTCTACGACCCATGAGGCAGCTCCTACATTAAACGGCCATTGTGGACAAAACATCCAGAGACAAAAGCCTGAGCGACTGCCTCCCTCTCACCCTTCTTTCATATCCAGAGGAGCTCCCCTCATGGACTGTAGATCAGGCCTGCCGTAACCTCGGCCCCAAACCTGAGCTGAGTTAGGGTTTTTGGATGTCTGTCTGCACAGCCATGGCTCAGAAGCCTCCAGGCTGGGGTCTCTGGAGCCACACCACAGAACTGTGCCTGCTCTCTCCTAAGAAACTGCCCATTCCATTGGCCACAACTCTACAAAATAGTAGAAACCTCAAGGGCCCCAAGGACATCCCACTACCGCAAGCCGCACTGGACAAATAGGGGCATTATGACACAAGCTGAGCAACTACTACCTCCATGCAGACACACAGACAGATATCCGCAGAGACAGAAGATTGAACCAGACAGGCCCCTAGGCCCTATTATGAACTCTTGCTTTGGTGTCCAGTTATTACTCCTCAGATGCCTGTGTTTGAAGACCAGCATACGGGGCTTTCCTGAGGCACCAGACAGAAGACCTCTCATCTCCACATGGGAAGCTTCCTTGTTGGAGTTGTGTCAAGCCCTTCGGGCTGGAGAATCCTGCAGAATCCCTTAGCTACTGCCACATTCCAAGGTCTCCATGGCCACCAACCCACATTATGACTCATCCTCGCAGAGTCCATTTAAACTCAGGCTTCTGGGTAGCTCACCCAAGAGCCCGCAGATTGAGCGTGCCTTGTCTCCACCAGGCAATGGGAAGGTGAGTTGGCGTTTCTCGGCATCCATGCTTAGGCCCCTGCTCTTGAGTCTTTCTGTATGGGGCATCAAGGGACCATCCAATAGTACTCGACTGTCCTGAAGAAGGAAACTTTGAAGTTTGGAGCAGCTCACAACTCCCAGCGTAGGGAAACCTCCCTGGCCTCATGACGCCCCCACCCCCTTCAGGAAGGGGCCGTCATGGACACAAACTCCAACTTGAGGCAACATCTGATACTCGCCCTGACCTCACGTGCAGGAGATCTCGATTCAGCCTCTGCAGATTGGGCCTGCCATGCTCTTGGCCCCAAAACTCGTGCTAGCTTGTGTTTTCAGACTTCCTTCCTCACAATCCTGGCCACACCCCTCCAGTTTGGCAATTCTGGAGACACAATGCAGCACTCTGCCTGCCCTCCAGAAGAAAAATGTTGCCCTATAGGGCTAACCAGAAACGCCAAATGAGTAACAACCTGCATGCCACTCGACCATACCCCAATTATACAGTCTAGCCTGTGCACTAAAGCCCTGTCTGACACAGCCTGAGGGCAGACCTCCAGTCCAACACCCAGACAGCTGGCCATACACCGAGCATATCACACCCACAATGGCTTTAGGCCATCATCTCTACCCAACCTCAGTTTTCACCTTCAGAACCTAGACCTTATCTCCACTCACTGCTCAGGAGTGAACGTGATGCAAGAATCAGAACTTCTCCTTCGCCTTGGCAAATAACCTATTGGTTGGCATGTTGTCCAATGTTCATTGTAGGAGAAAGCAGCATGGACTATGAGGCCCCACCTATCCATGAGGGCCACAATGTGCACAAACACACATTGTGACCCTCAGCGTGAGCCCTATGCTCATGTAAAGCCTCTTAGTGACTGGAACAACAGCCCTCATATGGGGCTTGACAAGCCCCTAGTCCCCCAATCTCAACCAGAGTTCGAGATGTCTAGTCACCCCTACTCAGGGCTCTACTCGGGAATCCCTCTTTGGTGGGACACCTGAGGTAAAAAAAAAAAAATACAGAAAGGACTCTTCCCATCCACAGAATGATCCCAACCGCTTGGGATCAGGCCAAATCACCAGAGAAAGAATTGTCCATGGCCCTTGAAGACACCCCGACATTCCACGGCCACCATTGACACAAAATCCAGAGACAAAACCCTGAGCAAGCGCCACATACTCGCCCTTTGTTCATAGCCCGGAAAATTCTCACGAACTGTAGATCGAGCCTTTATACATACATCCCCAAACCTAAGCTGAGTTTGTGTTTTCAGACTTCTGTCCCCACAGGCCTGGACCACACACTCTCCACACTTGGGTCCCTGGAGCCACACCTCAGGACTGTGCTTCCATTTCAAGGGAATTATTCCCATTCCATTGGCTACAACCTTGCAAATTTGGAAAAACCTCCAAAGTCACTGAGGCCATCCCAATAGTGTAGGCTGCCTAGGATAAACAGGGGTGATCTCAAACCAGCTGAGCAACTACCTCCACTCAGACAACAGATGTCCCCAGAGAAGAATATTGAACCGGACAGGCCCCTAGGCCCTAATCAGATCCATTGCTTTGGTTTCCAGGCATCTGTCCTCAGAGGCCTCGTTTCCAATACCAGCATATGGTGGTTTCCTGAGGCACCAATAAGAACAAATCTCGTCTCCCCATGGAAAACTTGCTCATTGGAGCTTTGTCATAACCTCTGGTTAGGAGAATCCTTCAGGGCCCTTGTGCCACTGCCCCATACCAAGGTCTCCATGGACTCAAACCAACATTAAGACCATCCTCAGGAAAGTCCATTTCAACTCAGCCCCCTCTGTTGCTACCCCAAGCCAGCAGATCAAACGTTTCTTGTTGCTAGGAGACAATTGGAATGTGAGGCTGGCTGCCCAGGCATCCATACTTAGAACCCTGTTCTGGAAAAATACCTTATAAGACGTCCGGGAGCCATCCAACAAATCTTAATTGTCCCACAGAAGGAATCCTTGCGGTTTGGAGCATCTCACAACTCCAATAGTGGGAAAACCCCCATGGCCTCATAATGCCCCCCCTTCCTGAAGGGGCCAACATGGATAGAAACTCAAACCTGAGCCAAAGTCTGAACCTCGACCTGACTTCAGACGCATGAGATCTCAATTCAGCTCTGCAGAGTTTGCCTGCCATGTCCTTGCCCCGAAACCTAAGCCTAGCTTGTGTTCTCAGACTTCCGTCCTCACTCTCCTGGCCCACAAGCCCTCCATTTTGGGAATTCCGAAGCCACAATGCAGTACTCTGCCTGCCCTCCAGAAGAAAAACTTTGCCCTATGCTGCTAATAAGAAACCCCAAATGATTTTCTAATGCATGCCACTCGATTGTAAAGCAATTATACAGCCCACCCTGTATACTAATGCCCTGTCTGGCACAGCCTGAGACAAGACATCCCAAACGACACCCAGACAGCTGGCCCCAACCTGGACACATAGGACCCGCTATGGCTGTAGGTCGTCATCTCTTCCCAACCTCGGTTTTCAGACTTCAGAACCTAGACCTTATCTCCAATCACTGCCCAGGGGTGAACGTGATGCAGAAATTAGAATTCCTCCTTCCCCATGGCCAGAAACCTTATGGTTGGCATGTTGTCCAACGTTCAATGTGGGAAAACCTGCATTGTCCGAAAGGCCACGCCAGTGCTTGAGGGCCGCCTAGGGCACAGACATGCATTGTGACCTGCAGCGTGAGTCCCGTATTAAAGTAACGCCTCTTAGTGGCTGGACCAAGATCCTGCATATGGGGCTTGTCATATCCATAGGCCCCCAGGCTTAACCAGAGGGCGAGTTTTCCAGTTGTCAGTACCCACTGCTATGCTCTAGAATCCCTCTACTGGGGGGGCACATGAAGCAGAAAACAGGACACTTCCCTTCCCACAGAATGACCCCAAACTCTTGGGGGCTGGACAAACTACCAGAGAGGGAGACTTCTACGACCCATGAGGCAGCTCCTACATTAAACCGCCATTGTGGACAAAACATCCAGAGACAAAAGCCTGAGCGACTGCCTCCCTCTCACCCTTCTTTCATATCCAGAGGAGCTCCCCTCATGGACTGTAGATCAGGCCTGCCGTAACCTCGGCCCCAAACCTGAGCTGAGTTAGGGTTTTTGGATGTCTGTCTGCACAGCCATGGCCCACACAGCTTCCAGGCTGGGGTCTCTGGAGCCACACCACAGAACTGTGCCTGCTCTCTCCTAAGAAACTGCCCATTCCATTGGCCACAACTCTACAAAATAGTAGAAACCTCAAGGGCCCCAAGGACATCCCACTACCGCAAGCCGCACTGGACAAATAGGGGCATTATGACACAAGCTGAGCAACTACTACCTCCATGCAGACACACAGACAGATATCCGCAGAGACAGAAGATTGAACCAGACAGGCCCCTAGGCCCTATTATGAACTCTTGCTTTGGTGTCCAGGTATCACTCCTCAGAGGCCTGGGTTCGAAGACCAGCATACGGGGCTTTCCTGAGGCACCAGACAGAAGACCTCTCATCTCCACATGGGAAGCTTCCTTGTTGGAGTTGTGTCAAGCCCTTCGGGTTGGAGAATCCTGCAGAGTCCCTTAGCTACTGCCACATTCCAAGGTCTCCATGGCCACCAACCCACATTATGACTCATCCTCGGCAGAGTCCATTTAATCTCAGCCTTCTGGGTAGCTCACCCAAGAGCCCGCAGATTGAGCGTGCCTTGTCTCGACCAGGCATGGGAAGGTGAGTTGGCGTTTCTCGGCATCCATGCTTAGGCCCCTGCTCTCGAGTCTTTCTGTATGGGGCATCCTGGAACCATCCAATAGTACTCGACTGTCCTGAAGAAGGAATCTTTGAAGTTTGGAGCAGCTCACAACTCCCAGCGTAGGGAAACCTCCCTGGCCTCATGACGCCCCCACCCCCTTCAGGAAGGGGCCGTCATGGACACAAACTCCAACTTGAGGCAACATCTGATAATCGCCCTGACCAGACCTGCAGGAGATCTCGATTCAGCCTCTGCAGAGTGGGCCTGCCATGCTCTTTGCTCCAAAACTCGTGCTAGCTTGTGTTTTCAGACTTCCTTCCTCACAATCCTGGCCACACCCCTCCAGTTTGGCAATTCTGGAGACACAATGCAGCACTCTGCCTGCCTTCCAGAAGAAAAATGTTGCCCTATAGGGCTAACCAGAAACGCCAAATGAGTAACAACCTGCATGCCACTCGACCATACCCCAATTATACAGTCTAGCCTGTGCACTAAAGCCCTGTCTGACACAGCCTGAGGGCAGACCTCCAGTCCAACACCCAGACAGCTGGCCGTACACAGAGCATATCACACCCACAATGGCTTTAGGCCATCATCTCTACCCAACCTCAGTTTTCACCTTCAGAACCTAGACCTTATCTCCACTCACTGCTCAGGAGTGAACGTGATGCAAGAATCAGAACTTCTCCTTCGCCTTGGCAAGAAACCTAGTGGTTGGCATGTTGTCCAATGTTCATTGTAGGAGAAAGCAGCATGGACTATGAGGCCCCACCTATCCCTGAGGGCCACAATGTGCACAAACACACATTGTGACCCTCAGCGTGAGCCCTATTCTCATGTAAAGCCTCTTAGTGACTGGAACAACAGCCCCCATATGGGGCTTGCCAAGCCCCTAGTCCCCCAATCTCAACCAGAGTTCGAGATGTCTAGTCACCCCTACTCAGGGCTCTACTCGGGAATCCCTCTTTGGTGGGACACCTGAGGTAAAAAAATAAAAATACAGAAAGGACTCTTCCCATCCACAGAATGATCCCAACCGCTTGGGATCAGGCCAAATCACCAGAGAAAGAATTGTCCATGGCCCTTGAGGACACCCCGACATTCCACGGCCACCATTGACACAAAATCCAGAGACAAAAGCCTGAGCAAGCGCCACATACTCGCCCTTTGTTCATAGCCCGGAAAATTCTCACGGTCTGTAGATCGAGCCTTCATACATACATCCCCAAACCTAAGCTGAGTTTGTGTTTTCAATCTTCTGTCCCTACAGTCCTGGCCCACACACCATCCAAGCTGGGGCCCCTGGAGCCACACCTCAGGACTGTGGCTTCCCTCTCCAGGGAAATTCTGCCATTTCCATTGGCCACAACCCTATAGATTAGGAGAATCCTCCAAACTCCCCCAGGCCATCCGAATTGTGTTGGCTGCCCAGGACACTCAGACACAGAGACAGATATCCCCATAGAATAAGATTGAACTGGACGGGCACTGAGGCCCTAATCAGATCCATTGCTTTTGATTCCAGTCATCTCTCCTCAGAGGCCTGGTTTCCAATACCAGCATATGGGAGATTCCTTAGGCACTCATCAAAACAATTCTCTTCTCTACATAGGAAATATACTCTTTAGAGCTCCATCAAAACCTCCGGTTATGAACATCCCTCAAGGCCCCGGATCAAGCACCCCATTCCAAGGTCCTCATGGACTCAAATGCACATTATGACCCATCCTCAACTCACCCATTTCAAAACACCCGCCTCGGTTGCTCCCCTAGATCCAGCAGATCGAACTTGCCTTGGCTCTATGAGACACCTGGAATGGGAGGCAGGCTGCCCAGGCATCCATCCTTAGAACCCTGCTCTGGATAACTTCCTTATGGGATATCCTGGAGCCATACAACAGGTCTCGAATGTCCCACAGAAAGAATCATTGTGGTTTGGAGCATCTCACAATTCCCATCGTCGGACAACCTCCATGTCCTCGTGACCCCCTCCCTTCATGAAGGGGCCATCATGGACAGAAACTCCGACCTAAGAAAACGTCTGATCCTAGCTCTGTCTTCAGGTGTACGGGATCTTGAATCATCTCTGCAGAGGGTGCCTGCCGTACCCTCACCCCGAAATCTAAGTCTGGCTTGTGTTCTCAGAATTTTTTCCTCACACTCCTGGCCCACAAGCCTTCCAGTATGAGAATTCTGGAGCCACTATGTGGCACTGTGTCTTCCCTCCAGAAGAAAAACGTTGCCCTGTGGGGCTACCCAGTAACCACAAATGAGTACCATCCTGCACGAAACTCGACTGCATCCCAATGATGCAGTCTAGCATGGGCATTTATTCCCTGTCTGCCACAGCCTGAGCCTGCACCTCCCAACCCACACTCAACAGCTGGCCGAACACTGAGCACATCAGACACACCATGGCCTTAGGGCTTCATCTCTTCCCAACCTCAGTTTTCAGGCTTCAGAACCTAGACCTTAAATCCAATCACAGTCCAGGAGTGAAAGTGTTGCAGAAATTAGAACTCCATCTTCCCCATTGCCAGAAAACTTGTGGTTCCCATACTGTGCAATGTACAGTGTAGGAGAAACCAGCATGGTACATTAGGCCACCCCTGACTTGAGAGGCTCCTTGGGAAAAAAAACACATTTTGAAACTCAGTGTGAGACATATCCTCAAGGAAGGCCTCTCAGTGTCTGGACCAAGAGCCCACATATGGGGCTTGCCATGTTCTTAGGTCCCAATGTTAACCAGCGGTCTGGTTGTGCAGTTGCCCCCACCCACGACTCTGCTCTGAAATCCCTCTTTTAGTGGTCCACCTGAGGTAAAAAAATAAATAAATAAATAAAAAAATAAATAAACAAAAAAAACAGAAAGGCCTCCTCCCTTCCCACAGAATGACACCAAACTCTTGGGATCTGGTCAAACACCCAGAAAGGTAGCCTCATCGATGGCCCATGAGGACACCCCGACATTCCATGGCAATCGGTGACACATTTCCAGAAAAAAAAAAAAAAAAGCATGAGCAAGCACCTCACATTCGCCCTTTGTTCATATCCCGAAGAGGTCTCCTCACGGTCTATAGATCGGGCCGGCCATACCTCCATCCCCCAACCTAAGTGGAGTTTGTGTTTTCAGACTTTTGTCCAAATAGCCCTGGACCACAAACGCTCCACACTTGGGTCCCTGGAGCCACACCTCAGGTCTGTGCTTCCCTTTCAAGGGAATTCTTCCCATTCCATTGGCCACAACCTTGCAAATTAGGAAAAACCTCCAAAGTCACTGAGGGAATCCCAATAGTGTAGGCCGCCCAGGACAAACAGGGGTGATCTCAAACCAGCTGAGCAACTACCTCCACTCAGACAACAGATGTCCCCAGAGAAGAATATTGAACCGGACAGTCCCCTAGGCCCTAATCAGATCCATTGCTTTGGTTTCCAGGCATCTGTCCTCAGAGGCCTCGTTTCCAATACCAGCATATGGTGGTTTCCTGAGGCACCAATAAAAACAAATCTCGTCTCCCCATGGAAAACTTGCTCATTGGAGCTTTGTCATAACCTCTGGTTAGGAGAATCCTTCAGGGCCCTGGTGCCACTGCCCCATACCAAGGTCTCCATGGACTCAAACCAACATTAAGACCATCCTCAGGAAAGTCCATTTCAACTCAGCCCCCTCTGTTGCTACCCCAAGCCAGCAGATCAAACGTTTCTTGTTGCTAGGAGACAATTGGAATGTGAGGCTGGCTGCCCAGGCATCCATACTTAGAACCCTGTTCTGGAAAAATACCTTATAAGACGTCCTGGAGCCATCCAACAAATCTTAATTGTCCCACAGAAGGAATCCTTGCGTTTGGAGCATCTCACAACTCCAAAAGTGGGAAAACCCCCATGGCCTCCTAATGCCCCCCCTTCCTGAAGGGGCCAACATGGACAGAAACTCAAACCTGAGCCAAAGTCTGAACCTCGACCTGACTTCAGACACATGAGATCTCAATTCAGCTCTGCAGAGTGTGCCTGCCATGTCCTTGCCCCGACACCTAAGCCTAGCTAGTGTTCTCAGACTTCCGTCCTCACTCTCCTGGCCCACAAGCCCTCCAGTTTGGGAATTCCGAAGCCACAATGCAGCACTCTGCCTGCCCTCCAGAAGAAAAACTTTGCCCTATGCTGCTAATAAGAAACCCCAAATGATTTTCTAATGCATGCCACTCGATTGTAAAGCAATTATACAGCCCACCCTGTATACTAATGCCCTGTCTGGCACAGCCTGAGACAAGACATCCCAAACGACACCCAGACAGCTGGCCCCAACCTGGACACATAGGACCCGCTATGCCTGTAGGTCGTCATCTCTTCCCAACCTCGGTTTTCAGGCTTCAGAACCTAGACCTTATCTCCAATCACTGCCCAGGGGTGAACGTGATGCAGAAATTAGAATTCCTCCTTCCCCATGGCCAGAAACCTTGTGGTTGGCATGTTGTCCAACGTTCAATGTGGGAAAACCTGCATTGTCCGAAAGGCCACGCCAGTGCTTGAGGGCCGCCTAGGGCACAGACATGCATTGTGACCTGCAGCGTGAGTCCCGTATTAAAGTAACGCCTCTCAGTGGCTGGACCAAGATCCTGCATATGGGGCTTGTCATATCCATAGGCCCCCAGGCTTAACCAGAGGGCGAGTATTCCAGTTGTCAGTACCCACTGCTATGCTCTAGAATCCCTCTACTGGGGGGACACATGAAGCAGAAAACAGGACACTTCCCTTCCCACAGAATGACCCCAAACTCTTGGGGGCTGGACAAACTACCAGAGAGGGAGACTTCTATGACCCATGAGGCAACTCCTACATTAAACGGCCATTGTGGACAAAATATCCAGAGACAAAAGCCTGAGCGACTGCCTCCCTCTCACCCTTCTTTCATTTCCAGAGGAGCTCCCCTCATGGACTTTAGTTCAGGCCTGCCGTAACCTCGGCCCCAAACCTGAGCTGAGTTAGGGTTTTTGGATGTCTGTCTGCACAGCCATGGCCCACACAGCCTCCAGGCTGGAGTCTCTGGAGCCACACCACAGAACTGTGCCTGCTCTCTCCTAAGAAACTGCCCATTCCATTGGCCACAACTCTACAAAATTGTAGAAACCTCAAGGTCCCCAAGGACATCCCACTACCGCAAGCCGCACTGGACAAATAGGGGCATTATGACACAAGCTGAGCAACTACTACCTCCATGCAGACACACAGACAGATATCCGCAGAGACAGAAGATTGAACCAGACAGGCCCCTAGGCCCTATTATAAACTCTTGCTTTGGTGTCCAGGTATCACTCCTCAGAGGCCTGAGTTCGAAGACCAGCATACGGGCTTTCCTGAGGCACCAGACAGAAGACCTCTCATCTCCACATGGGAAGCTTCCTGTTGGAGTTGTGTCAAGCCCTTCGGGCTGGAGAATCCTACAGAGTCCCTTAACTACTGCCACATTCCAAGGTCTCCATGGCCACCAACCCACATTATGACTCATCCTCAGGAGAGTCCATTTAAACTCAGCCTTCTGGGTAGCTCACCCAAGAGCCCGCAGATTGAGCGTTCCTTGTCTCGACCAGGCAATGGGAAGGTGAGTTGGCGTTTCTCGGCATCCATGCTTAGGGCCCTGCTCTCGAGTCTTTCTGTATGGGGCATCCTGGAACCATCCAATAGTACTCGACTGTCCTGAAGAAGGAAACTTTGAAGTTTGGAGCAGCTCACAACTCCCAGCGTAGGGAAACCTCCCTGGCCTCATGACGCCCCCACCCCCTTCGGAAGGGGCCATCATGGACACAAACTCCAGCTTGAGGCAACATCTGATAATCGCCCGGACCTCACGTGCAGGAGATCTCGATTCAGCCTCTGCAGAGTGGGCCTGCCATGGTCTTGGCCCCAAAACTCGTTCTAGCTTGTGTTTTCAGAATTCCTTCCTCACAATCCTGGCCACACCCCTCCAGATTGGCAATTCTGGAGACACAATGCAGCACTCTGCCTGCCCTCCAGAAGAAAAATGTTGCCCTATAGGGCTAACCAGAAACGCCAAATGAGTAACAACCTGCATGCCACTTGACCATACCCCAATTATACAGTCTAGCCTGTGCACTAAAGCCCTGTCTGACACAGCCTGAGGGCAGACCTCCAGTCCAACACCCAGACAGCTGGCCGTACACAGAGCATATCACACCCACAATGGCTTTAGGCCATCATCTCTACCCAACCTCAGTTTTCACCTTCAGAACCTAGACCTTATCTCCACTCACTGCTCAGGAGTGAATGTGATGCAAGAATCAGAACTTCTCCTTCACATTGGCAAGAAACCTAGTGGTTGGCATGTTGTCCAATGTTCATTGTAGGAGAAAGCAGCATGGACTATGAGGCCCTACCTATCCCTGAGGGCCACAATGTGCACAAACACACATTGTGACCCTCAGCGTGAGCCCTATCCTCATGTAAAGCCTCTTAGTGACTGGAACAACAGCCCACATATGGGGCTTGCCAAGCCCCTAGTCCCCCAATCTCAACCAGAGTTCGAGATGTCTAGTCACCCCTACTCAGGGCTCTACTCGGGAATCCCTCTTTGGTGGGACACCTGAGGTAAAAAAAAAAAAATACAGAAAGGACTCATCCCATCCACAGAATGATCCCAACCACTTGGGATCAGGCCAAATCACCAGAGAAAGAATTGTCCATGGCCCTTGAGGACACCCCGACATTCCACGGCCACCATTGACACAAAATCCAGAGACAAAACCCTGAGCAAGCGCCACATACTCGCCCTTTGTTCATAGCCCGGAAAATTCTCACGGTCTGTAGATCGAGCCTTCATACATACATCCCAAAACCTAAGTTGAGTTTGTGTTTTCAGACTTCTGTCCCCACAGTCGTGGCCCACACACCATCCAAGCTGGGGCCCCTGGAGCCACACCTCAGGACTGTGGCTTCCCTCTCCAGGGGAATTCTGCCATTTCCATTGGCCACAACCCTATAGATTAGGAGAATCCTCCAAACTCCCCCAGGCCATCCGAATTGTGTTGGCTGCCCAGGACAAACAGGAATGATCTTTCACAAGTTAGGAAACCAACTCCACTCAGACACAGAGACAGATATCCCCATAGAATAAGATTGAACTGGAAGGGCAATGAGGCCCTAATCAGATCCATTGCTTTTGATTCCAGTCATCTCTCCTCAGAGGCCTGGTTTCCAATACCAGCATATGGGAGATTCCTTAGGCACTCATCAAAACAATTCTCTTCTCTACATAGGAAACATACTCTTTAGAGCTCCATCAAAACCTCCGGTTATGAACATCCCTCAAGGCCCCGGATCAAGCACCCCATTCCAAGGTCTACATGGACACAAATGCACATTATGACCCATCCTCAACTCACCCATTTCAACACACCCGCCTCGGTTGCTCCCCTAGATCCAGCAGATCGAACTTGCCTTGGCTCTATGAGACACCTGGAATGGGAGGCAGGCTGCCCAGGCATCCATCCTTAGAACCCTGCTCTGGATAACTTCCATATGGGATGTCCTGGAGCCATCCAACAGGTCTCAACTGTCCCACCGAAGAAATCATTGTGGTTTGGAGCATCTCACAATTCCCATCGTCGGACAACCTCCATGTCCTCGTGACACTCTCCCCTTCATGAAGAGGCCTTCATGGACAGAAACTCCGACCCAAGCCAACGTCTGATCCTAGCTCTGTCTTCAGGTATACGGGATCTCAAATCATGTCTGCAGAAGGTGCCTGCCTTCCCCTCACCCCAAAATCTAAGTCTGGCTTGTGTTCTCAGAATTTTTTCCTCACACTCCTGGCCCACAATCCTTCCAGTTTGGGAATTCTGGAACAACTATGTGGCACTGTGTCTTCCCTCCAGAAGAAAAACGTTGCCCTCTGGGGCTACCCAGTAACCACAAATGAGTACCATCCTGCACGAAACTCGAGCACCCCAATGATACAGTCTAGCCTGGGCACTTATTCCCTGTCTGCCACAGCCTGAGCCTGCACCTCCCAACCCACACTAAACAGCTGGCCAAACACTGAGCACATCAGACACACCATGGCCTTAGGGCTTCATCTCTTCCCAAGCTCAGTTTTCAGGCTTCAGAACCTAGACCTTAAATCCAATCACAGTCCAGGAGTGAAAGTGTTGCAGAAATTAGAACTCCATCTTCCCCATGGCCAGAAAACTTGTGGTTCCCATACTGTGCAACGTTCATTGTAGGAGGCACCAGCATGGTACTTTAGGCCACGCCCTGACTGGAGGGGATCCTTGGGCACAAAACCACATTGTGAAACTCAGTGTGAGACCTATCCTCAAGGAAGGCCTCTCAGTGTCTGGACCAAGAGCCCACATATGGGGCTTGCCATGTTCTTAGGTCCCAATGTTAACCAGAGGTCTGTTTGTCCAGTTGCCCCCACCCACGACTCTGCTCTGGAATCCATCTTTTGGTGGTCCACCGGAGGTTAAAAAAAAAAATAAAATAAACAAAAAAACCCAGAAAGGCCTCCTCCCTTCCCACAGAATGACCCCAAACTCTTGGGATCGGGTCAAAGCCCCAGAAAGGGAGCCTCATCGATTGCCCATGAGGACACCCCGAAATTCCATGGCAATCGGTGACACATTTCCAGAAAAAAAAAAAAGCATGAGCAAGCACCTCACATTAGCCCTTTGTTCATATCCCGAGGAGGTCTCCTCACGGTCTATAGATCGGGCCGGCCATACCTACATCCCACAACCTAAGTGGAGTTTGTGTTTTCAGACTTTTGTCCAAATAGCCCTGGACCACACACGCTCCACACTTGGGTCCCTGGAGCCACACCTCAGGACTGTGCTTGCCTTTCAAGGGAATTCTTCCCATTCCATTGGCCACAACCTTGCAAATTAGGAAAAACCTCCAAAGTCACCAAGGCCATCCCAATAGTGTAGGCCACCCATGACAAACAGGGGTGATCTCAAACCAGCTGAGCAACTACCTCCACTCAGACAACAGATGTCCCCAGAGAAGAATGTTGAACCGGACAGGCCCCTAGGCCCTAATCAGATCCATTGCTTTGGTTTCCAGGCATCTGTCCTCAGAGGCCTCGTTTCCAATACCAGCATATGGTGGTTTCCTGAGGCACCAATAGGAACAAATCTCGTCTCCCCATGGAAACTTGCTCATTGGAGCTTTGTCATAACCTCTGGTTAGGAGAATCCTTCAGGGCCCTGGTGCCACTGCCCCATACCAAGGTCTCCATGGACTCAAACCAACATTAAGACCATCCTCAGGAAAGTCCATTTCAACTCAGCCCCCTCTGTTGCTACCCCAAGCCAGCAGATCAAACGTTTCTTGTTGCTAGGAGACAATTGGAATGTGAGGCTGGCTGCCCAGGCATCCATACTTAGAACCCTGTTCTGGAAAAATACCTTATAAGACGTCCTGGAGCCATCCAACAAATCTTAATTGTCCCACAGAAGGAATCCTTGCGGTTTGGAGCATCTCACAACTCCAATAGTGGGAAAACCCCCATGGCCTCATAATGCCCCCCCTTCCTGAAGGGGCCAACATGGACAGAAACTCAAACCTGAGCCAAAGTCTGAACCTCGACCTGACTTCAGACGCACGAGATCTCAATTCAGCTCTGCAGAGTGTGCCTGCCATGTCCTTGCCCCGAAACCTAAGCCTAGCTTGTGTTCTCAGACTTCCGTCCTCACTCTCCTGGCCCACAAGCCCTCCAGTTTGGGAATTCCGAAGCCACAATGCAGCACTCTGCCTGCCCTCCAGAAGAAAAACTTTGCCCTATGCTGCTAATAAGAAACCCCAAATGATTTTCTAATGCATGCCACTCGATTTTAAAGCAATTATACAGCCCACCCTGTATACTAATGCCCTGTCTGGCACAGCCTGAGACAAGACATCCCAAACGACACCCAGACAGCTGGCCCCAACCTGGACACATAGGACCCGCTATGGCTGTAGGTCGTCATCTCTTCCCAACCTCGATTTTCAGGCTTCAGAACCTAGACCTTATCTCCAATCACTGCCCAGGGGTGAACGTGATGCAGAAATTAGAATTCCTCCTTCTCCATGGCCAGAAACCTTGTGGTTTGCATGTAGTCCAACGTTCAATGTGGGAAAACCTGCATTGTCCGTAAGGCCACGCCAGTGCTTGAGGGCCGCCTAGGGCACATGCATTGTGACCTGCAGCGTGAGTCCCTTATTAAAGTAACGCCTCTCAGTGGCTGGACCAAGATCCTGCATATGGGGCTTGTCATATCCATAGGCCCCCAGGCTTAACCAGAAGGCGAGTATTCCAATTGTCAGTACCCACTGCTATGCTCTAGAATCCCTCTACTGGGGGGACACATGAAGCAGAAAATAGGACACTTCCCTTCCCACAGAATGACCCCAAACTCTTGGGGGCTGGACAAACTACCAGAGAGGGAGACTTCTACGACCCATGAGGCAACTCCTACATTAAACGGCCATTGTGGACAAAACATCCAGAGACAAAAGCCTGAGCGACTGCCTCCCTCTCACCCTTCTTTCATATCCAGAGGAGCTCCCCTCATGGACTGTAGATCAGGCCTGCCGTATCCTCGGCCCCAAACCTGAGCTGAGTTAGGGTTTTTGGATGTCTGTCTGCACAGCCATGGCCCACACAGCCCCCAGGCTGGTGTCTCTGGAGCCACACCACAGAACTGTGCCTGCTCTCTCCTAAGAAACTGCCCATTCCATTGGCCACAACTCTACAAAATTGTAGAAACCTCAAGGTCCCCAAGGACATCCCACTACCGCAAGCCGCACTGGACAAATAGGGGCATTATGACACAAGCTAAGCAACTACTACCTCCATGCAGACACACAGACAGATATCCGCAGAGACAGAAGATTGAACCAGACAGGCCCCTAGGCCCTATTATGAACTCTTGCTTTGGTGTCCAGGTATCACTCCTCAGAGGCCTGGGTTCGAAGACCAGCATACGGGGCTTTCCTGAGGCACCAGACAGAAGACCTCTCATCTCCACATGGGAAGCTTCCTTGTTGGAGTTGTGTCAAGCCCTTCGGGTTGGAGAATCCTGCAGAGTCCCTTAGCTACTGCCACATTCCAAGGTCTCCATGGCCACCAACCCACATTATGACTCATCCTCGGCAGAGTCCATTTAAACTCAGCCTTCTGGGTAGCTCACCCAAGAGCCCGCAGATTGAGCGTGCCTTGTCTCGACCAGGCAATGGGAAGGTGAGTTGGCGTTTCTCGGCATCCATGCTTAGGGCCCTGCTCTCGAGTCTTTCTGTATGGGGCATCCTGGAACCATCCAATAATACTCGACTGTCCTGAAGAAGGAAACTTTGAAGTTTGGAGCAGCTCACAACTCCCAGCGTAGGGAAACCTCCCTGGCCTCATGACGCCCCCACCCCCTTCAGGAAGGGGCAGTAATGGACACAAACTCCAGCTTGAGGCAATATCTGATACTCGCCCTGATCTCACCTGCAGGAGATCTCGATTCAGCCTCTGCAGAGTGGGCCTGCCATGCTCTTGGCCCCAAAACTCGTGCTAGCTTGTGTTTTCAGACTTCCTTCCTCACAATCCTGACCACACCCCTCCAGTTTGGCAATTCTGGAGACACAATGCAGCACTCTGCCTGCCCTCCAGAAGAAAAATGTTGCCCTATAGGGCTAACCAGAAACGCCAAATGAGTAACAACCTGCATGCCACTCGACCATACCCCAATTATACAGTCTAGCCTGTGCACTAAAGCCCTCTCTGACACAGCCTGAGGGCAGACCTCCAGTCCAACACCCAGACAGCTGGCCATACACAGAGCATATCACACCCACAATGGCTTTAGGCCATCATCACTACCCAACCTCAGTTTTCACCTTCAGAACCTTGAACTTATCTCCACTCACTGCTCAGGAGTGAACGTGATGCAAGAATCAGAACTTCTCCTTCGCCTTGGCAAGAAACCTAGTGGTTGGCATGTTGTCCAATGTTCATTGTAGGAGAAAGCAGCATGGACAATGAGGCCCCACCTATCCCTGAGGGCCACAATTTGCACAAACACACATTGTGACCCTCAGCGTGAGCCCTATCCTCATGTAAAGCCTCTTAGTGACTGGAACAACAGCCCACATATGGGGCTTGCCAAGCCCCTAGTCCCCCAATCTCAACCAGAGTTTGAGATGTCTAGTCACCTTTACTCAATGCTCTACTCGGGAATCCCTCTTTGGTGGGACACCTGAGGTAAAAAAATAAAAATACAGAAAGGAATCTTCCCATCCAGAGAATGATCCCAACCACTTGGGATCAGGCCAAATGACCAGAGAAAGAATTGTCCATGGCCCTTGAGGACACCCCGACATTCCACGGCCACCATTGACACAAAATCCAGAGACAAAACCCTGAGCAAGCGCCACATACTCGCCCTTTGTTCATAGCCCGGAAAATTCTCACGGTCTGTAGATCGAGCCTTCATACATACATCCCCAAACCTAAGCTGAGTTTGTGTTTTCAGAATTCTGTCCCCACAGTCCTGGCCCACACACCATCCAAGCTGGGGCCCCTGGAGCCACACCTCAGGACTGTGGCTTCCCTCTCCAGGGGAATTCTGCCATTTCCATTGGCCACAACCCTATAGATTAGGAGAATCCTCCAAACTCCCCCAGGCCATCCGAAATGTGTTGGCTGCCCAGGACACACAGGGATGATCTTTCACAAGTTAAGAAACCACCTCCACTCAGACCCAGAGACAGATATCCCCATAGAATAAGATTGAACTGGACGGGCACTTAGGCCCTAATCAGATCCATTGCATTTGATTTCAGTCATCTCTCCTCAGAGGCCTGGTTTCCAATACCAGCATATGGGAGATTCCTTAGGCACTCATCAAAACAATTCTCTTCTCTACATAGGAAATATACTCTTTAGAGCTCCATCAAAACCTCCGGTTATGAACATCCCTCAAGGCCCCGGATCAAGCACCCCATTCCAAGATCTACATGGACACAAATGCACATTATGACCCATCCTCAACTCACCCATTTCAAAACACCCGCCTCGGTTTCTCCCCTAGAACCAGCAGATCGAACTTGCCTTGGCTCTATGAGACACCTGGAATGGGAGGCAGGCTGCCCACGCATCCATCCTTAGAACCCTGCTCTGGATAACTTCCTTATGGGATGTCCTGGAGCCATCCAACATGTCTCGACTGTCCCACAGAAGGAATCATTGTGGTTCGGAGCATCTCACAATTCCCATCGTGGGAAAACCTCCATGTCCTCGTGACACCCTCCCCTTCATGAATGGGCCGTCATGGACAGAAACTCCGACCTAAGAAAACGTCTGATCCTAGCTCTGTCTTCAGGTATACGGGATCTCGAATCATCTCTGCAGAGGGTGCCTGCCGTCCCCTCACCCCGAAATCTAAGTCTGGCTTGTGTTCTCAGAATTTCTTCCTCACACTCCTGGCCCACAAGCCTTCTAGTCTGGGAATTTTGGAGTCACTATGTGGCACTGTGTCTTCCCTCCAGAAGAAAAACTTTGCCCTCTGGGGCTACCCAGTAACCACAAATGAGTACCATCCTGCACAAATCTCGACTGCACCCCAATGATGCAGTCTAGCCTGGGAACTAATTCCCTGTCTGCCACAGCCTGAGCCTGCACCTCCCAACCCACACTCAACATCTGGCCGAACACTGAGCACATCAGACACACCATGGCTTTAGGGCTTCATCTCTTCCCAACCTCAGTTTTCAGGCTTCAGAACCTAGACCTTAAATCCAATCACAGTCCAGGAGTGAATGTGTTGCAGAAATTAGAACTCCATCTTCCCCATTGCCAGAATACTTGTGGTTCCCATACTGTGCAACGTTCAGTGTAGGAGAAACCAGCATGGTACATTAGGCCACGCCCTGACTTGAGGGGCTCCTTGGGGACAAAAACACATTTTGAAACTCAGTGTGAGACCTATCCTCAAGGAAGGCCTCTCAGTGTCTGGACCAAGAGCCCACATAAGGGGCTTGCCATGTTCTTAGTTCCCAATGTTAACCAGAGGTCTGGTTGTCCTGTTGCCCCCACCCACGACTCTGCTCTGGAATCCCTCTTTTGGTGGTCCACAGGAGGTTAAAAAAACAAAAAACAAAAAACAAAAAAAAATAAACAAAAAAAAACCCGGAAAGGCCTCCTCCCTTCCCACAGAATGACCCCAAACTCTTGGGATCGGGTCAAATCCCCAGAGAGGGAGCCTCATCGATGGCCCATGAGGACACCCCGACATTCCATGGCAATCGGTGACACATTTCCAGAAAAAAAAAAAAAAAAAAAGCATGAGCAAGCACCTCACATTCGCCCTTTGTTCATATCCCGAAGAGGTCTCCTCACGGTCTATAGATCGTGCCGGCCATACCTACAACCCACAACCTAAGTGGAGTTTGTGTTTTCAGACTTTTGTCCAAACACTTGGGTCCCTGGAGCCACACCTCAGGACTGTGCTTCCCTTTCAAGGGAATTCTTCCCATTCCATTGGCCACAACCTTGCAAATTAGGAAAAACCTCCAAAGTCACCGAGGCCATCCCAATATTGTAGGCTGCCCAGGACAAACAGGGGTGATCTCAAACCAGCTGAGCAACTACCTCCACTCAGACAACAGATGTCCCCAGAGAAGAATATTGAACCGGACAGGCCCCTAGGCCCTAATCAGATCCATTGATTTGGTTTCCAGGCATCTCTCCTCAGAGTCCTCGTGTCCAATACCAGCATATGGTGGTTTCCTGAGGCACCAATAAGAACAAATCTCGTCTCCCCATGGAAACTTGCTCATTGGAGCTTTGTCATAACCTCTGGTTAGGAGAATCCTTCAGGGCTCTGGTGCCACTGCCCCATACCAAGGTCTCCATGGACTCAAACCAACATTAAGACCATCCTCAGGAAAGTCCATATCAACTCAGCCCCCTCTGTTGCTACCCCAAGCCAGCAGATCAAAAGTTTCTTGTTGCTAGGAGACTATTGGAATGTGAGGCTGGCTGCCCAGGCATCCATACTTAGAACCCTGTTCTGGAAAAATACCTTATAAGACGTCCTGGAGCCATCCAACAAATCTTAATTGTCCCACAGAAGGAATCCTTGCGGTTTGGAGCATCTCACAACTCCAATAGTGGGAAAACCCCCATGGCCTCATAATGCCCCCCCTTCCTGAAGGGGCCAACATGGACAGAAACTCAAACCTGAGCCAAAGTCTGAACCTCGACCTGACTTCAGACGCATGAGATCTCAATTCAGCTCTGCAGAGTGTGCCTGCCATGTCCTTGCCTCGAAACCTAAGCCTACTTGTGTTCTCAGACTTCCGTCCTCACTCTCCTGGCCCACAAGCCCTCCAGTTTGGGAATTCCGAAGCCACAATGCAGCACTCTGCCTGCCCTCCAGAAGAAAAACTTTGCCCTATGCTGCTAATAAGAAACCCCAAATGATTTTCTAATGCATGCCACTCGATTGTAAAGCAATTATACAGCCCACCGTGTATACTAATGCCCTGTCTGGCACAGCCTGAGACAAGACATCCCAAACGACACCCAGACATCTGGCCCCAAACTGGACACATAGGACCCGTTATGGCTGTAGGTCGTCATCTCTTCCCAATTCGGTTTTCAGGCTTCAGAACCTAGACCTTATCTCCAATCACTGCACAGGGTTGAACGTGATGCAGAAATTAGAATTCTCCTTCCCCATGGCCAGAAACCTTGTGGTTGGCATGTTGTCCAACGTTCAATGTGGGAAAACCTGCATTGTCCGAAAGGCCACGCCAGTGCTTGAGGGCCGCCTAGGGCACAGACATGCATTGTGACCTGCAGCGTGAGTCCCGTATTAAAGAAACGCCTCTCAGTGGCTGGACCAAGATCCTGCATATGGGGCTTGTCATATCCATAGGCCCCCAGGCTTAACCAGAGGGCGAGTATTCCAGTTGTCAGTACCCACTGCTATGCTCTAGAATCCCTCTACTGGGGGGACACATGAAGCAGAAAACAGGACACTTCCCTTCCCACAGAATGACCCCAAACTCTTGGGGGCTGGACAAAATACCAGAGAGGGAGACTTCTACGACCCATGAGGCAACTCCTACACTAAACGGCCATTGTGGACAAAACATCCAGAGACAAAAGCCTGAGCGAAGGCCTCCCTCTCACCCTTCTTTCATATCCAGAGGAGCTCCCCTCATGGATTGTAGATCAGGCCTGCCGTAACCTCGGCCCCAAACCTGAGCTGAGTTAAGGTATTT
The DNA here is from genome assembly GCF_964662115.1 of Mustela nivalis. Taxonomy (NCBI): domain Eukaryota; kingdom Metazoa; phylum Chordata; class Mammalia; order Carnivora; family Mustelidae; genus Mustela; species Mustela nivalis. Next base: position 499,441 of record NW_028136551.1, read on the forward strand.
GGATGTCTGTCTGCACAGCCATGGCCCACACAGCCTCCAGGCTGGGGTCTCTGGAGCCACACCACAGAACTGTGCCTGCTCTCTCCTAAGAAACTGCCCATTCCATTGGCCACAACTCTACAAAATAGTAGAAACCTCAAGGTCCCCAAGGACATCCCACTACCACAAGCCGCACTGGACAAATAGGGGCATTATGACACAAGCTGAGCAACTACTACCTCCATGCAGACACACAGACAGATATCCGAAGAGACAGAAGATTGAACCAGACAGGCCCCTAGGCCCTATTATGAACTCTTGCTTTGGTGTCCAGGTATCACTCCTCAGAAGCCTGGGTTCGAAGACCAGCATATGGGGCTTTCCTGAGGCACCAGACAGAAGACCTCTCATCTCCACATGGGAAGCTTCCTTGTTGGAGTTGTGTCAAGCCCTTCGGGTTGGAGAATCCTGCAGAGTCCCTTAGCTACTGCCACATTCCAAGGTCTCCATGGCCACCAACCCACATTATGACTCATCCTCAGGAGAGTCCATTTAAACTCAGGCTTCTGGGTAGCTCACCCAAGAGCCCGCAGATTGAGCGTGCCTTGTCTCGACCAGGCAATGGGAAGGTGAGTTGGCGTTTCTCGGCATCCATGCTTAGGCCCCTGCTCTCGAGTCTTTCTGTATGGGGCATCCTGGAACCATCCAATAGTACTCGACTGTCCTGAAGAAGGAAACTTTGAAGTTTGGAGCAGCTCACAACTCCCAGCGTAGGGAAACCTCCCTGGCCTCATGACGCCCCCACCCCCTTCAGGAAGGGGCCGTCATGGACACAAACTCCAGCTTGAGGCAACATCTGATACTCGCCCTGACCTCACGTGCAAGAGATCTCGATTCAGCCTCTGCAGAGTGGGCCTGCCATGCTCTTGGCCCCAAAACTCGTGCTAGCTTGTGTTTTCAGTCTTCCTTCCTCACAATCCTGGCCACACCCCTCCAGTTTGGCAATTCTGGAGACACAATGCAGCACTCTGCCTGCCCTCCAGAAGAAAAATGTTGCCCTATAGGGCTAACCAGAAACGCCAAATGAGTAACAACCTGCATGCCACTCGACCATACCCCAATTATACAGTCTAGCCTGTGCACTAAAGCCCTGTCTGACACAGCCTGAGGGCAGACCTCCAGTCCAACACCCAAACAGCTGGCCGTACACAGAGCATATCACACCCACAATGGCTTTAGGCCATCATCTCTACCAAACCTCAGTTTTCACCTTCAGAACCTAGACCTATCTCCACTCACTGCTCAGGAGTGAACGTGATGCAAGAATCAGAACTTCTCCTTCGCCTTGGCAAGAAATCTAGTGGTTGGCATGTTGTCCAATGTTCATTGTAGGACAAAGCAGCATGGACAATGAGGCCCCACCTATCCCTGAGGGCCACAATGTGCACAAATACACATTGTGACCCTCAGCGTGAGCCCTATCCTCATGTAAAGCCTCTTAGTGACTGGAACAACAGCCCCCATATGGGGCTTGCCAAGCCCCTAGTCCCCCAATCTCAACCAGAGTTCGAGATGTCTAGTCACCCCTATTCAGGGCTCTACTTGGGAATCCCTCTTTGGTAGGACACATGAGGTAAAAAAAAAAAAAATACAGAAAGGACTCTTCCCATCCACAGAATGATCCCAACCGCTTGGGATCAGGCCATACCACTAGAGAAAAAATTGTCCATGGCCCTTGAGGACATCCCGAAATTCCACGGCCACCGTTGACACAAAATTCAGAGACAAAAGCCTGAACAAGCGCCACATACTCGCCCTTTGTTCATAGCCCGGAAAATTCTCACGGTCTGTAGATCGAGCCTTCATACATACATCCCCAAACCTAAGCTGAGTTTGTGTTTTCAGAATTCTGTCCCCACAGGCATGACCCACACACCATCCAAGCTGGGGCCCCTGGAGCCACACCTCAGGACTGTGGCTTCCCTCTCCAGGGGAATTCTGCCATTTCCATTGGCCACAACCCTGTAGATTAGGAGAATCCTCCAAACTCCCCCAGGCCATCCGAATTGTGTTGGCTGCCCAGGACACACAGGGATGATCTTTCACAAGTTAGGAAACCACCTCCACTCAGACCCAGAGACAGATATCCCCATAGAATAAGATTGAACTGGACGGGCACAGAGGTCCTAATCAGATCCATTGATTTTGATTCCAGTCATCTCTCCTCAGAGGCCTGGTTTCCAATACCAGCATATGGGATATTCCTTAGGCACTCATCAAAACAATTCTCTTCTCTACATAGGAAATATACTCTTTAGAGCTCCATCAAAACCTCCGGTTATGAACATCCCTCAAGGCCCGGGATCAAGCACCCCATTCCAAGGTCTACATGGACACAAATGCACATTGTGACCCATCCTCAACTCACCCATTTCAAAACACCCGCCTCGGTTGCTCCCCTAGATCCAGCAGATCGAACTTGCCTTGGCTCTATGAGACACCTGGAATGGGAGGCAGGCTGCCCAGGCATCCATCCTTAGAACCCTGTTCTGGATAACTTCCTTATGGGATGTCCTGGAGCCATCCAACATGTCTCGACTGTCCCACAGAAGGAATCATAGTGGTTTGGAGCATCTCACAATTCCCATAGTGGGAAAACCTCCATGTCCTCGTGACACCCTCCCCTTCATGAATGGGCCGTCATGGACAGAAACTCCGACCTAAGAAAACGTCTGATCCTAGCTCTGTCTTCAGGTATACGGGATCTCGAATCATCTCTGCAGAGGGTGCCTGCCGTCCACTCACCCTGAAATCTAAGTCTGGCTTGTGTTCTCAGAATTTTTTCCTCACACTCCTGGCCCACAAGCCTTCCAGTCTGGGAATTTTGGAGTCACTATGTGGCACTGTTTCTTCCCTCCAGAAGAAAAAATTTGCCCTCTGGGGCTACCCAGTAACCACAAATGAGTATCATCCTGCACGAAAGTCGACTGCACCCCAATGATTCAGTCTACTGGGCACTAATTCCCTGTCTACCACAGCCTGAGCCTGCACCTCCCAACCCACACTCAACAGCTGGCCGAACACTGAGCACATCAGACACACCATGGCCTTAGGGCTTCATCTCTTCCCAACCTCAGTTTTCAGCCTTCAGAACCTAGACCTTAAATTCAATCACAGTCCAGGAGTGAAACTGTTGCAGAAATTAGAACTCCATCTTCCCCATTGCCAGAAAACTTGTGGTTCCCATTCTGTGCAATGTTCAGTGTAGGAGAAACCAGCATGGTACATTAGGCCACGCCCTGACTTGAGGGGCTCCTTGGGCACAAAAACACATTGTGAAACTCAGTGTGAGACCTATCCTCAAGGAAGGCCTCTCAGTGTCTGGACCAAGAGCCCACATAAGGGGCTTGCCATGTTCTTAGGTCCCAATGTTAACCAGAGGTCTGGTTGTCCAGTTGCCCCTACCCACGACTCTGCTCTGAATCCCTCTTTTGGTGGTCCACCTGAGGTTAAAAAAAAAAAAAACAAAAAAACAGAAAGGCCTCCTTCCTTCCCACAGAATGACCCCAATCTCTTGGGATCGGGTCAAATCCCCAGAAAGGAAGCCTCATCGATGCCCATGAGGACACCCCAACATTCCATGGCAATCGGTGACACATTTCCAGAAAAAAAAAAAAAAAAAAGCATGAGCATGCACATCACATTCGCCCTTTGTTCATATCCCGAAGAGGTCTCCTCACGGTCTATAGATCGGGCCGGCCATACCTAAATCCCACAACCTAAGTGGAGTTTGTGTTTTCAGACTTTTGTCCAAATAGCCCTGGACCACACACGCTCCACACTTGGGTCACTGGAGCCACACCTCAGGACTGTGCTTCCCTTTCAAGGGAATTCTTCCCATTCCATTGGCCACAACCTTGCAAATTAGGAAAAACCTCCAAAGTCACCAAGGCCATCCCAATAGTGTAGGCCACCCATGACAAACAGGGGTGATCTCAAACCAGCTGAGCAACTACCTCCACTCAGACAACAGATGTCCCCAGAGAAGAATATTGAACCGGACAGTCCCCTAGGCCCTAATCAGATCCATTGATTTGGTTTCCAGGCATCTCTCCTCAGAGGCCTCGTTTCCAATACCAGCATATGGTGGTTTCCTGAGGCACCAATAAGAACAAATCTCGTCTCCCCTTGGAAAACTTGCTCATTGGAGCTTTGTCATAACCTCTGGTTAGGAGAATCCTTCAGGGCCCTGGTGCCACTGCCCCATACCAAGGTCTCCATGGACTCAAACCAACATTAAGACCATCCTCAGGAAAGTCCATTTCAACTCAGCCCCCTCTGTTGCTACCCCAAGCCAGCAGATCAAAAGTTTCTTGTTGCTAGGAGACTATTGGAATGTGAGGCTGGCTGCCCAGGCATCCATACTTAGAACCCTGTTCTGGAAAAATACCTTATAAGACGTCCTGGAGCCATCCAACAAATCTTAATTGTCCCACAGAAGGAATCCTTGCGGTTTGGAGCATCTCACAACTCCAATAGTGGGAAAACCCCCATGGCCTCATAATGCCCCCCCTTCCTGAAGGGGCCAACATGGACAGAAACTCAAACCTGAGCCAAAGTCTGAACCTCGACCTGACTTCAGACGCATGAGATCTCAATTCAGCTCTGCAGAGTGTGCCTGCCATGTCCTTGCCCCGAAACCTAAGCCTAGCTTGCGTTCTCAGACTTCGGTCCTCACTCTCCTGGCCCACAAGCCCTCCAGTTTGGGAATTCCGAAGCCACAATGCAGCACTAGCCTGCTTTCCAGAAGAAAAACTTTGCCCTATGCTGCTAATAAGAAACCCCAAATGATTTTCTAAAGCATGCCACTCGATTGTAAAGCAATTATACAGCCCACCGTGTATACTAATGCCCTGTCTGGCACAGCCTGAGACAAGACATCCCAAACGACACCCAGACAGCTGGCCCCAACCTGGACACATAGGACCCGCTATGGCTGTAGGTCGTCATCTCTTCCCAACCTCGGTTTTCAGGCTTCAGAACCTAGACCTTATCTCCAATCACTGCCCAGGGATGAACGTGATGCAGAAATTAGAATTCCTCCTTCCCCATGGCCAGAAACCTTGTTGTTGGCATGTTGTCCAACGTTCAATGTGGGAAAACCTGCATTGTCCGGAAGGCCACGCCAGTGCTTGAGGGCCGCCTAGGGCACAGACATGCATTGTGACCTGCAGCGTGAGTCCCGTATTAAAGTAACGCCTCTCAGTGGCTGGACCAAGATCCTGCATATGGGGCTTGTCATATACATAGGCCCCCAGGCTTAACCAGAGGGCGAGTATTCCAGTTGTCAGTACCCACTGCTATGCTCTAGAATCCCTCTACTGGGGGGACACATGAAGCAGAAAACAGGACACTTCCCTTCCCACAGAATGACCCCAAACTCTTGGGGGCTGGACAAACTACCAGAGAGGGAGACTTCTACGACCCATGAGGCAACTCCTACACTAAACGGCCATTGTGGACAAAACATCCAGAGACAAAAGCCTGAGCGACTGCCTCCCTCTCACCCTTCTTTCATATCCAGAGGAGCTCCCCTCATGGACTGTAGATCAGGCCTGCCGTAACCTCGGCCCCAAACCTGAGCTGAGTTAGGGTTTTTGGATGTCTGTCTGCACAGCCATGGCCCACACAGCCTCCAGGCTGGGGTCTCTGGAGCCACACCACAGAACTGTGCCTGCTCTCTCCTAAGAAACTGCCCATTCCATTGGCCACAACTCTACAAAATAGTAGAAACCTCAAGGTCCCCACGGACATCCCACTACCGCAAGCCGCACTGGACAAATAGGGGCATTATGACACAAGCTGAGCAACTACTACCTCCATGCAGACACACAGACATATATCCGCAGAGACAGAAGATTGAACCAGACAGGCCCCTAGGCCCTATTATGAACTCTTGCTTTGGTGTCCAGGTATCACTCCTCAGAGGCCTGGGTTCGAAGACCAGCATACGGGGCTTTCCTGAGGCACCAGACAGAAGACCTCTCATCTCCACATGGGAAGCTTCCTTGTTGGAGTTTTGTCAAGCCCTTTGGGTTGGAGAATCCTGCAGAGTCCCTTAGCTACTGCCACATTCCAAGGTCTCCATGGCCACCAACCCACATTATGACTCATCCTCAGGAGAGTCCATTTAAACTCAGCCTTCTGGGTAGCTCACCCAAGAGCCCGCAGATTGAGCGTGCCTTGTCTCGACCAGGCAATGGGAAGGTGAGTTGGCGTTTTTCCGCATCCATGCTTACGGCCCTGCTCGCGAGACTTTCTGTATGGGGCATCCTGGAACCATCCAATAGTACTCGACTGTCCTGAAGAAGGAAACTTTGAAGTTTGGAGCAGCTCACAACTCCCAGCGTAGGGAAAGCTCCCTGGCCTCATGTCGCCCCCATCCCCTTCAGAAAGGGGCCGTCATGGACACAAACTCCAGCTTGAGGCAACATCTGATAATCGCCCTGACCTCACCTGCAGGAGATCTCGATTCAGCCTCTGCAGAGTGGGCCTGCCATGCTCTTGGCCCCAAAACTCGTGCTAGCTTGTGTTTTCAGTCTTCCTTCCTCACAATCCTGGCCACACCCCTCCAGTTTGGCAATTCTGGAGACACAATGCAGCACTCTGCCTGCCCTCCAGAAGAAAAATGTTACCCTATAGGGCTAACCAGAAACGCCAAATGAGTAACAACCTGCATGTCACTCGACCATACCCCAATTATACAGTCTAGCCTGTGCACTAAAGCCCTGTCTGACACAGCCTGAGGGCAGACCTCCAGTCCAACACCCAAACAGCTGGCCGTACACAGAGCATATCACACCCACAATGGCTTTAGGCCATCATCTCTACCCAACCTCAGTTTTCACCTTCAGAACCTAGACCTTATCTCCACTCACTGCTCAGGAGTGAACGTGATGCAAGAATCAGAACTTCTCCTTCGCCTTGGCAAGAAACCTAGTGGTTGGCAAGTTGTCCAATGTTCATTGTAGGAGAAAGCAGCATGGACTATGAGGCCCCACCTATCCCTGAGGGCCACAATGTGCACAAACACACATTGTGACCCTCAGCGTGAGCCCTATCCTCATGTAAAGCCGCTTAGTGACTGGAACAACAGCCCAGATATGGGGCTTACCAAGCCCCAGTCCCCCAATATCAACAAGAGTTCGAGATGTCTAGTCACCCCTACTCAGGGCTCTACTCGGGAATCCCTCTTTGGTGGGACACCTGAGGTAAAAAAAAAAAATATATATATATATATATATATTTATATATATATATATATATATACACAGAATGGACTCTTCCAATCCACAGAATGATCCCAACCACTTGGGATCAGGCCATATCACCAGAGAAAAAATTGTCCATGGTCCTTGAGGAGATCCTGAAATTCCACAGCCACCGTTGACACAAAATTCAGAGACAAAAGCCTGAGCAAGCGCCACATACTCGCCCTTTGTTCATAGCCCGGAAAATTCTCACGGTCTGTAGATCGAGCCTTCATACATACATCCCCAAACCTAAGCTGAGTTTGTGTTTTCATAATTCTGTCCCCACAGGCATGGCCCACACACCATCCAAGCTGGGGCCCCTGGAGCCACACCTCAGGACTGTGGCTTCCCTCTCCAGGGGAATTCTGCCATTTCCATTGGCCACAACCCTGTAGATTAGGAGAATCCTCCAAACTCCCCCAGGCCATCTGAATTGTGTTGGCTGCCCAGGACACACAGGGATGATCTTTCACAAGTTAGGAAACCACCTCCACTCAGACCCAGCGACAGATATCCCCATAGAATAAGATTGAACTGGACGGGCACTGAGGCCCTAATCAGATCCATTGCTTTTGATTCCAGTCATCTCTCCTCAGAGGCCTGGTTTCCAATACCAGCATATGGGAGATTCCTTAGGCACTCATCAAAACAATTCTCTTCTCTACATAGGAAATATACTCTTTAGAGCTCCATCAAAACCTCCGGTTATGAACATCCCTCAAGGCCCCGGATCAAGCACCCCATTCCAAGGTCTACATGGACACAAATGCACAATATGACCCATCCTCAACTCACCCATTTCAAAACACCCGCCTCGGTTGCTCCCCTAGATCCAGCAGATCGAACTTGCCTTGGCTCTATGAGACACCTGGAATGGGAGGCAGGCTGCCCAGGCATCCATCCTTAGAACCCTGCTCTGGATAACTTCCTTATGGGATGTCCTGGAGCCATCCAACATGTCTCGACTCTCCCACAGAAGGAATCATTGTGGTTTGGAGCATCTCACAATTCCCATAGTGGGAAAACCTCCATGTCCTCGTGACACCCTCCCCTTCATGAATGGGCCATCATGGACAGAAACTCCGACCTAAGAAAACGTCTGATCCTAGCTCTGTCTTCAGGTATACGGGATCTCGAATCATCTCTGCAGAGGGTGCCTGCCGTCCACTCACCCCGAAATCTAAGTCTGGCTTGTGTTCTCAGAATTTTTTCCTCACACTCCTGGCCCACAAGCCTTCCAGTTTGGGAATTTTGGAGTCACTATGTGGCACTGTGTCTTCCCTCCAGAAGAAAAACGTTGCCCTCTGGGGCTAACCAGTAACCACAAATGAGTACCATCCTGCACGAAACTCGACTGCACCCCAATGATGCAGTCTAGCCTGGGCACTAATTCCCTGTCTGTCACAGCCTGAGCCTGCACCTCCCAACCCACACTCAACAGCTGGCCGAACACTGAGCACATCAGACACACCATGGCCTTAGGGCTTCATCTCTTCCCAACCTCAGTTTTCAGGCTTCAGAACCTAGACCTTAAATCCAATCACAGTCCAGGAGTGAAACTGTTGCAGAAATTAGAACTCCATCTTCCCCATTGCCAGAAAACTTGTGGTTCCCATACTGTGCAACGTTCAGTGTAGGAGAAACCAGCATGGTACATTAGGCCACGCCCTGACTTGAGGGGCTCCTTGGGCACAAAAACACATTGTGAAACTCAGTGTGAGACCTATCCTCAAGGAAGGCCTCTCAGTGTCTGGACCAAGAGCCCACATAAGGGGCTTGCCATGTTCTTAGGTCCCAATGTTAACCAGAGGTCTGGTTGTCCAGTTGCCCCTACCCACGACTCTGCTCTGGAATCCCTCTTTTGGTGGTCCACCTGAGGTTAAAAAAAAAAAAAAAACAGAAAGGCCTCCTTCCTTCCCACAGAATGACCCCAATCTCTTGGGATCGGGTCAAATCCCCAGAAAGGAAGCCTCATCGATGCCCATGAGGACACCCCAACATTCCATGGCAATCGGTGACACATTTCCAGAAAAAAAAAAAAAAAGCATGAGCATGCACATCACATTCGCCCTTTGTTCATATCCCGAAGAGGTCTCCTCACGGTATAGATCGGGCCGGCCATACCTAAATCCCACAACCTAAGTGGAGTTTGTGTTTTCAGACTTTTGTCCAAATAGCCCTGGACCACACACGCTCCACACTTGGGTCCCTGGAGCCACACATCAGGACTGTGCTTCCCTTTCAAGGGAATTCTTCCCATTCCATTGGCCACAACCTTGCAAATTAGGAAAAACCTCCAAAGTCACTAAGGCCATCCCAATAGTGTAGGCCACCCATGACAAACAGGGGTGATCTCAAACCAGCTGAGCAACTACCTCCACTCAGACAACAGATGTCCCCAGAGAAGAATATTGAACCGGACAGTCCCCTAGGCCCTAATCAGAACCATTGCTTTGGTTTCCAGGCATCTCTCCTCAGAGGCCTCGTTTCCAATACCAGCATATGGTGGTTTCCTGAGGCACCAATAAGAACAAATCTCGTCTCCCCTTGGAAAACTTGCTCATTGGAGCTTTGTCATAACCTCTGGTTAGGAGAATCCTTCAGGGCCCTGGTGCCACTGCCCCATACCAAGGTCTCCATGGACTCAAACCAACATTAAGACCATCCTCATGAAAGTCCATTTCAACTCAGCCCCCTCTGTTGCTACCCCAAGCCAGCAGATCAAAAGTTTCTTGTTGCTAGGAGACTATTGGAATGTGAGGCTGGCTGCCCAGGCATACATACTTAGAACCCTGTTCTGGAAAAATACCTTATAAGACGTCCTGGAGCCATCCAACAAATCTTAATTGTCCCACAGAAGGAATCCTTGCGGTTTGGAGCATCTCACAACTCCAATAGTGGGAAAACCCCCATGGCCTCATAATGCCCCCCCTTCCTGAAGGGGCCCACATGGACAGAAACTCAAACCTGAGCCAAAATCTGAACCTCGACCTGACTTCAGACGCATGAGATCTCAATTCAGCTCTGCAGAGTGTGCCTGCCATGTCCTTGCCCCGAAACCTAAGCCTAGCTTGCGTTCTCAGACTTCGGTCCTCACTCTCCTGGCCCACAAGCCCTCCAGTTTGGGAATTCCGAAGCCACAATGCAGCACTAGCCTGCTTTCCAGAAGAAAAACTTTGCCCTATGCTGCTAATAAGAAACCCCAAATGATTTTCTAAAGCATGCCACTCGATTGTAAAGCAATTATACAGCCCACCGTGTATACTAATGCCCTGTCTGGCACAGCCTGAGACAAGACATCCCAAAAGACACCCAGACAGCTGGCCCCAACCTGGACACATAGGACCCGCTATGGCTGTAGTTCGTCATCTCTTCCCAACCTCGGTTTTCAGGCTTCAGAACCTAGACCTTATCTCCAATCACTGCCCAGGGATGAACGTGATGCAGAAATTAGAATTCCTCCTTCCCCATGCCCAGAAACCTTGTGGTTGGCATGTTGTCCAACGTTCAATGTGGGAAAACCTGCATTGTCCGGAAGGCCACGCCAGTGCTTGAGGGCCGCCTAGGGCACAGACATGCATTGTGACCTGCAGCGTGAGTCCCGTATTAAAGTAACGCCTCTCAGTGGCTGGACCAAGATCCTGCATATGGGGCTTGTCATATCCATAGTCCCCCAGGCTTAACCAGAGGGCGAGTATTCCAGTTGTCAGTACCCACTGCTATGCTCTAGAATCCCTCTACTGGGGGGACACATGAAGCAGAAAACAGGACACTTCCCTTCCCACAGAATGACCCCAAACTCTTGGGGGCTGGACAAATTACCAGAGAGGGAGACTTCTACGACCCATGAGGCAACTCCTACATTAAACGGCCATTGTGGACAAAACATCCAGAGACAAAAGTCTGAGCGACTGCCTCCCTCTCACCCTTCTTTCATATCCAGAGGAGCTCCCCTCATGGACTGTAGATCAGGCCTGCCGTAACCTCGGCCCCAAACCTGAGCTGAGTTAGGGTTTTTGGATGTCTGTCTGCACAGCCATGGCCCACACAGCCTCCAGGCTGGGGTCTCTGGAGCCACACCACAGAACTGTGACTGATCTCTCCTAAGAAACTGCCCATTCCATTGGCCACAACTCTACAAAATAGTAGAAACCTCAAGGTCCCCAAGGACATCCCACTACCGCAAGCCGCACTGGACAAATAGGGGCATTATGACACAAGCTGAGCAACTACTACCCCCATGCAGACACACAGACATATATCCGCAGAGACAGAAGATTGAACCAGATAGGCCCCTAGGCCCTATTATGAACTCTTGCTTTGGTGTCCAGGTATCACTCCTCAGAGGCCTAGGTTCGAAGACCAGCATACGGGGCTTTCCTGAGGCACCAGACAGAAGACCTCTCATCTCCACATGGGAAGCTTCCTTGTTGGAGTTGTGTCAAGCCCTTTGGGTTGGAGAATCCTGCAGAGTCCCTTAGCTACTGCCACATTCCAAGGTCTCCATGGCCACCAACCCACATTATGACTCATCCTCAGGAGAGTCCATTTAAACTCAGCCTTCTGGGTAGCTCACCCAAGAGCCCGCAGATTGAGCGTGCCTTGTCTCGACCAGGCAATGGGAAGGTGAGTTGGCGTTTCTCCGCATCCATGCTTACGGCCCTGCTCGCGAGTCTTTCTGTATGGGGCATCCTGGAACCATCCAATAGTACTCGACTGTCCTGAAGAAGGAAACTTTGAAGTTTGGAGCAGCTCACAACTCCCAGCGTAGGGAAAGCTCCCTGGCCTCATGTCGCCCCCATCCCCTTCAGGAAGGGGCCGTCATGGACACAAACTCCAGCTTGAGGCAACATCTGATAATCGCCCTGACCTCACCTGCAGGAGATCTCGATTCAGCCTCTGCAGAGTGGGCCTGCCATGCTCTTGGCCCCAAAACTCGTGCTAGCTTGTGTTTTCAGTCTTCCTTCCTCACAATCCTGGCCACACCCCTCCAGTTTGGCAATTCTGGAGACACAATGCAGCACTCTGCCTGCCCTCCAGAAGAAAAATGTTGCCCTATAGGGCTAACCAGAAACGCCAAATGAGTAACAACCTGCATGTCACTCGACCATACCCCAATTATACAGTCTAGCCTGTGCACTAAAGCCCTCTCTGACACAGCCTGAGGGCAGACCTCCAGTCCAACACCCAGACAGCTGGCCATACACAGAGCATATCACACCCACAATGGCTTTAGGCCATCATCTCTACCCAACCTCAGTTTTCACCTTCAGAACCTTGAACTTATCTCCACTCACTGCTCAGGAGTGAACGTGATGCAAGAATCAGAACTTCTCCTTCGCCTTGGCAAGAAACCTAGTGGTTGGCATGTTGTCCAATGTTCATTGTAGGAGAAAGCAGCATGGACTATGAGGCCCCACCTATCCCTGAGGGCCACAATTTGCACAAACACACATTGTGGCCCTCAGCGTGAGCCCTATCCTCATGTAAAGCCTCTTAGTGACTGGAACAACAGCCCACATATGGGGCTTGCCAAGCCCCTAGTCCCCCAATCTCAACCAGAGTTTGAGATGTCTAGTCACCTTTACTCAATGCTCTACTCGGGAATCCCTCTTTGGTGGGACACCTGAGGTAAAAAAATAAAAATACAGAAAGGAATCTTCCCATCCACAGAATGATCCCAACCACTTGGGATCAGGCCAAATGACCAGAGAAAGAATTGTCCATGGCCCTTGAGGACACCCCGACATTCCACGGCCACCATTGACACAAAATCCAGAGACAAAACCCTGAGCAAGCGCCACATACTCGCCCTTTGTTCATAGCCCGGAAAATTCTCACGGTCTGTAGATCGAGCCTTCATACATACATCCCCAAACCTAAGCTGAGTTTGTGTTTTCAGAATTCTGTCCCCACAGTCCTGGAACACACACCATCCAAGCTGGGGCCCCTGGAGCCACACCTCAGGACTGTGGCTTCCCTCTCCAGGGGAATTCTGCCATTTCCATTGGCCACAACCCTATAGATTAGGAGAATCCTCCAAACTCCCCCAGGCCATCCGAATTGTGTTGGCTGCCCAGGACACACAGGGATGATCTTTCACAAGTTAAGAAACCACCTCCACTCAGACCCAGAGACAGATATCCCCATAGAATAAGATTGAACTGGACGGGCACTTAGGCCCTAATCAGATCCATTGCATTTGATTCCAGTCATCTCTCCTCAGAGGCCTGGTTTCCAATACCAGCATATGGGAGATTCCTTAGGCACTCATCAAAACAATTCTCTTCTCTACATAGGAAATATACTCTTTAGAGCTCCATCAAAACCTCCGGTTATGAACATCCCTCAAGGCCCCGGATCAAGCACCCCATTCCAAGGTCTACATGGACACAAATGCACATTGTGACCCATCCTCAACTCACCCATTTCAAAACACCCGCCTCGGTTTCTCCCCTAGAACCAGCAGATCGAACTTGCCTTGGCTCTATGAGACTCCTGGAATGGGAGGCAGGCTGCCCACGCATCCATCCTTAGAACCCTGCTCTGGATAACTTCCTTATGGGATGTCCTGGAGCCATCCAACATGTCTCGACTGTCCCACAGAAGGAATCATTGTGGTTCGGAGCATATCACAATTCCCATAGTGGGAAAACCTCCATGTCCTCGTGACACCCTCCCCTTCATGAATGGGCCGTCATGGACAGAAACTCCGACCTAAGAAAACGTCTGATCCTAGCTCTGTCTTCAGGTATACGGGATCTCGAATCATCTCTGCAGAGGGTGCCTGCCGTCCCCTCACCCCGAAATCTAAGTCTGGCTTGTGTTCTCAGAATTTTTTCCTCACACTCCTGGCCCACAAGCCTTCCAGTCTGGGAATTTTGGAGTCACTATGTGGCACTGTGTCTTCCCTCCAGAAGAAAAACTTTGCCCTCTGGGGCTACCCAGTAACCACAAATGAGTACCATCCTGCACAAATCTCGACTGCACCCCAATGATGCAGTCTAGCCTGGGAACTAATTCCCTGTCTTCCACAGCCTGAGCCTGCACCTCCCAACCCACACTCAACATCTGGCCGAACACTGAGCACATCAGACACACCATGGCTTTAGGGCTTCATCTCTTCCCAACCTCAGTTTTCAGGCTTCAGAACCTAGACCTTAAATCCAATCACAGTCCAGGAGTGAATGTGTTGCAGAAATTAGAACTCCATCTTCCCCATTGCCAGAATACTTGTGGTTCCCCTACTGTGCAACGTTCAGTGTAGGAGAAACCAGCATGGTACATTAGGCCACGCCCTGACTTGAGGGGCTCCTTGGGGACAAAAACACATTTTGAAACTCAGTGTGAGACCTATCCTCAAGGAAGGCCTCTCAGTGTCTGGACCAAGAGCCCACATAAGGGGCTTGCCATGTTCTTAGTTCCCAATGTTAACCAGAGGTCTGGTTGTCCTGTTGCCCCCACCCACGACTCTGCTCTGGAATCCCTCTTTTGGTGGTCCACAGGAGGTTAAAAAAACAAAAAACAAAAAACAAAAAAAAATAAACAAAAAAAAAAACCCAGAAAGGCCTCCTCCCTTCCCACAGAATGACCCCAAACTCTTGGGATCGGGTCAAATCCCCAGAGAGGGAGCCTCATCGATGGCCCATGAGGACACCCCGACATTCCATGGCAATCGGTGACACATTTCCAGAAAAAAAAAAAAAAAAAAAAAGCATGAGCAAGCACCTCACATTCGCCCTTTGTTCATATCACGAAGAGGTCTCCTCACGGTCTATAGATCGTGCCGGCCATACCTACAACCCACAACCTAAGTGGAGTTTGTGTTTTCAAACTTTTGTCCAAACACTTGGGTCCCTGGAGCCACACCTCAGGACTGTGCTTCCCTTTCAAGGGAATTCTTCCCATTCCATTGGCCACAACCTTGCAAATTAGGAAAAACCTCCAAAGTCACCGAGGCCATCCCAATATTGTAGGCTGCCCAGGACAAACAGGGGTGATCTCAAACCAGCTGAGCAACTACCTCCACTCAGACAACAGATGTCCCCAGAGAAGAATATTGAACCGGACAGGCCCCTAGGCCCTAATCAGATCCATTGATTTGGTTTCCAGGCATCTCTCCTCAGAGTCCTCGTGTCCAATACCAGCATATGGTGGTTTCCTGAGGCACCAATAAGAACAAATCTCGTCTCCCCATGGAAACTTGCTCATTGGAGCTTTGTCATAACCTCTGGTTAGGAGAATCCTTCAGGGCCCTGGTGCCAATGCCCCATACCAAGGTCTCCATGGACTCAAACCAACATTAAGACCAACCTCAGGAAAGTCCATATCAACTCAGCCCCCTCTGTTGCTACCCCAAGCCAGCAGATCAAAAGTTTCTTGTTGCTAGGAGACTATTGGAATGTGTGAAGCTGGCTGCCCAGGCATCCATACTTAGAACCCTGTTCTGGAAAAATACCTTATAAGACGTCCTGGAGCCATCCAACAAATCTTAATTGTCCCACAGAAGGAATCCTTGCGGTTTGGAGCATCTCACAACTCCAATAGTGGGAAAACCCCCATGGCCTCATAATGCCCCCCCTTCCTGAAGGGGCCAACATGGACAGAAACTCAAACCTGAGCCAAAGTCTGAACCTCGACCTGACTTCAGACGCATGAGATCTCAATTCAGCTCTGCAGAGTGTGCCTGCCATGTCCTTGCCTCGAAACCTAAGCCTAGCTTGTGTTCTCAGACTTCCGTCCTCACTCTCCTGGCCCACAAGCCCTCCAGATTGGGAATTCCGAAGCCACAATGCAGCACTCTGCCTGCCCTCCAGAAGAAAAACTTTGCCCTATGCTGCTAATAAGAAACCCCAAATGATTTTCTAATGCATGCCACTCGATTGTAAAGCAATTATACAGCCCACCCTGTATACTAATGCCCTGTCTGGCACAGCCTGAGACAAGACATCCCAAACGACACCCAGACATCTGGCCCCAAACTGGACACATAGGACCCGTTATGGCTGTAGGTCGTCATCTCTTCGTAACCTCGGTTTTCAGGCTTCAGAACCTAGACCTTATCTCCAATCACTGCACAGGGGTGAACGTGATGCAGAAATTAGAATTCTCCTTCCCCATGGCCAGAAACCTTGTGGTTGGCATGTTGTCCAACGTTCAATGTGGGAAAACCTGCATTGTCCGAAAGGCCACGCCAGTGCTTGAGGGCCGCCTAGGGCACAGACATGCATTGTGACCTGCAGCGTGAGTCCCGTATTAAAGTAACGCCTCTCAGTGGCTGGACCAAGATCCTGCATATGGGGCTTGTCATATCCATAGGCCCCCAGGCTTAACCAGAGGGCGAGTATTCCAGTTGTCAGTACCCACTGCTATGCTCTAGAATCCCTCTACTGGGGGGACACATGAAGCAGAAAACAGGACACTTCCCTTCCCACAGAATGACCCCAAACTCTTGGGGGCTGGACAAAATACCAGAGAGGGAGACTTCTACGACCCATGAGGCAACTCCTACACTAAACGGCCATTGTGGACAAAACATCCAGAGACAAAAGCCTGAGCGAAGGCCTCCCTCTCACCCTTCTTTCATATCCAGAGGAGCTCCCCTCATGGACTGTAGATCAGGCCTGCCGTAACCTCGGCCCCAAACCTGAGCTGAGTTAGGGTATTTGGATGTCTGTCTGCACAGCCATGGCCCACACAGCCTCCAGGCTGGGGTCTCTGGAGCCACACCACAGAACTGTGCCTGCTCTCTCCTAAGAAACTGCCCATTCCATTGGCCACAACTCTACAAAATAGTAGAAACCTCAAGGTCCCCAAGGACATCCCACTACCACAAGCCGCACTGGACAAATAGGGGCATTATGACACAAGTGAGCAACTACTACCTCCATGCAGACACACAGACAGATATCCGAAGAGACAGAAGATTGAACCAGACAGGCCCCTAGGCCCTATTATGAACTCTTGCTTTGGTGTCCAGGTATCACTCCTCAGAAGCCTGGGTTTGAAGACCAGCATATGGGGCTTTCCTGAGGCACCAGACAGAAGACCTCTCATCTCCACATGGGAAGCTTCCTTGTTGGAGTTGTGTCAAGCCCTTCGGGTTGGAGAATCCTGCAGAGTCCCTTAGCTACTGCCACATTCCAAGGTCTCCATGGCCACCAACCCACATTATGACTCATCCTCAGGAGAGTCCATTTAAACTCAGCCTTCTGGGTAGCTCACCCAAGAGCCCGCAGATTGAGCGTGCCTTGTCTCGACCAGGCAATGGGAAGGTGAGTTGGCGTTTCTCGGCATCCATGCTTAGGCCCCTGCTCTCGATTCTTTCTGTATGGGGCATCCTGGAACCATCCAATAGTACTCGACTGTCCTGAAGAAGGAAACTTTGAAGTTTGGAGCAGTTCACAACTCCCAGCGTAGGGAAACCTCCCTGGCCTCATGACGCCCCCACCCCCTTCAGGAAGGGGCCGTCATGGACACAAACTCCAGCTTGAGGCAACATCTGATACTTGCCCTGACCTCACGTGCAAGAGATCTCGATTCAGCCTCTGCAGAGTGGGCCTGCCATGCTCTTGGCCCCAAAACTCGTGCTAGCTTGTGTTTTCAGTCTTCCTTCCTCACAATCCTGGCCACACCCCTCCAGTTTGGCAATTCTGGAGACACAATGCAGCACTCTGCCTGCCCTCCAGAAGAAAAATGTTGCCCTATAGGGCTAACCAGAAACGCCAAATGAGTAACAACCTGCATGCCACTCGACCATACCCCAATTATACAGTCTAGCCTGTGCACTAAAGCCCTGTCTGACACAGCCTGAGGGCAGACCTCCAGTCCAACACCCAAACAGCTGGCCGTACACAGAGCATATCACACCCACAATGGCTTTAGGCCATCATCTCTACCAAACCTCAGTTTTCACCTTCAGAACCTAGACCTATCTCCACTCACTGCTCAGGAGTGAACGTGATGCAAGAATCAGAACTTCTCCTTCGCCTTGGCAAGAAATCTAGTGGTTGGCATGTTGTCCAATGTTCATTGTAGGACAAAGCAGCATGGACAATGAGGCCCCACCTATCCCTGAGGGCCACAATGTGCACAAATACACATTGTGACCCTCAGCGTGAGCCCTATCCTCATGTAAAGCCTCTTAGTGACTGGAACAACAGCCCCCATATGGGGCTTGCCAAGCCCCTAGTCCCCCAATCTCAACCAGAGTTCGAGATGTCTAGTCACCCCTATTCAGGGCTCTACTTGGGAATCCCTCTTTGGTAGGACACATGAGGTAAAAAAAAAAAAAATACAGAAAGGACTCTTCCCATCCACAGAATGATCCCAACCGCTTGGGATCAGGCCATACCACTAGAGAAAAAATTGTCCATGGCCCTTGAGGACATCCCGAAATTCCACGGCCACCGTTGACACAAAATTCAGAGACAAAAGCCTGAGCAAGCGCCACATACTCGCCCTTTGTTCATAGCCCGGAAAATTCTCACGGTCTGTAGATCGAGCCTTCATACATACATCCCCAAACCTAAGCTGAGTTTGTGTTTTCAGAATTCTGTCCCCACAGGCATGACCCACACACCATCCAAGCTGGGGCCCCTGGAGCCACACCTCAGGACTGTGGCTTCCCTCTCCAGGGGAATTCTGCCATTTCCATTGGCCACAACCCTGTAGATTAGGAGAATCCTCCAAACTCCCCCAGGCCATCCGAATTGTGTTGGCTGCCCAGGACACACAGGGATGATCTTTCACAAGTTAGGAAACCACCTCCACTCAGACCCAGAGACAGATATCCCCATAGAATAAGATTGAACTGGACGGGCACAGAGGTCCTAATCAGATCCATTGATTTTGATTCCAGTCATCTCTCCTCAGAGGCCTGGTTTCCAATACCAGCATATGGGATATTCCTTAGGCACTCATCAAAACAATTCTCTTCTCTACATAGGAAATATACTCTTTAGAGCTCCATCAAAACCTCCGGTTATGAACATCCCTCAAGGCCCGGGATCAAGCACCCCATTCCAAGGTCTACATGGACACAAATGCACATTATGACCCATCCTCAACTCACCCATTTCAAAACACCCGCCTCGGTTGCTCCCCTAGATCCAGCAGATCGAACTTGCCTTGGCTCTATGAGACACCTGGAATGGGAGGCAGGCTGCCCAGGCATCCATCCTTAGAACCCTGTTCTGGATAACTTCCTTATGGGATGTCCTGGAGCCATCCAACATGTCTCGACTGTCCCACAGAAGGAATCATAGTGGTTTGGAACATCTCACAATTCCCATAGTGGGAAAACCTCCATGTCCTCGTGACACCCTCCCCTTCATGAATGGGCCGTCATGGACAGAAACTCCGACCTAAGAAAACGTCTGATCCTAGCTCTGTCTTCAGGTATACGGGATCTCGAATCATCTCTGCAGAGGGTGCCTGCCGTCCACTCACCCCGAAATCTAAGTCTGGCTTGTGTTCTCAGAATTTTTTCCTCACACTCCTGGCCCACAAGCCTTCCAGTCTGGGAATTTTGGAGTCACTATGTGGCACTGTGTCTTCCCTCCAGAAGAAATCTTTGCCCTCTGGGGCTACCCAGTAACCACAAATGAGTATCATCCTGCACGAAAGTCGACTGCACCCCAATGATTCAGTCTACTGGGCACTAATTCCCTGTCTGTCACAGCCTGAGCCTGCACCTCCCAACCCACACTCAACAGCTGGCCGAACACTGAGCACATCAGACACACCATGGCCTTAGGGCTTCATCTCTTCCCAACCTCAGTTTTCAGGCTTCAGAACCTAGACCTTAAATCCAATCACAGTCCAGGAGTGAAACTGTTGCAGAAATTAGAACTCCATCTTCCCCATTGCCAGAAAACTTGTGGTTCCCATACTGTGCAACGTTCAGTGTAGGAGAAACCAGCATGGTACATTAGGCCACGCCCTGACTTGAGGGGCTCCTTGGGGACAAAAACACATTTTGAAACTCAGTGTGAGACCTCTCCTCAAGGAAGGCCTCTCAGTGTCTGGACCAAGAGCCCACATAAGGGGCTTGCCATGTTCTTAGGTCCCAATGTTAACCAGAGGTCTGGTTGTCCAGTTGCCCCTACCCACGACTCTGCTCTGGAATCCCTCTTTTGGTGGTCCACCTGAGGTTAAAAAAAAAAAAAAAACAGAAAGGCCTCCTTCCTTCCCACAGAATGACCCCAATCTCTTGGGATCGGGTCAAATCCCCAGAAAGGAAGCCTCATCGATGCCCATGAGGACACCCCAACATTCCATGGCAATCGGTGACACATTTCCAGAAAAAAAAAAAAAAAAAAGCATGAGCATGCACATCACATTCGCCCTTTGTTCATATCCCGAAGAGGTCTCCTCACGGTCTATAGATCGGGCCGGCCATACCTAAATCCCACAACCTAAGTGGAGTTTGTGTTTTCAGACTTTTGTCCAAATAGCCCTGGACCACACACGCTCCACACTTGGGTCCCTGGAGCCACACATCAGGACTGTGCTTCCCTTTCAAGGGAATTCTTCCCATTCCATTGGCCACAACCTTGCAAATTAGGAAAAACCTCCAAAGTCACCAAGGCCATCCCAATAGTGTAGGCCACCCATGACAAACAGGGGTGATCTCAAACCAGCTGAGCAACTACCTCCACTCAGACAACAGATGTCCCCAGAGAAGAATATTGAACCGGACAGTCCCCTAGGCCCTAATCAGATCCATTGCTTTGGTTTCCAGGCATCTCTCCTCAGAGGCCTCGTTTCCAATACCAGCATATGGTGGTTTCCTGAGGCACCAATAAGAACAAATCTCGTCTCCCCTTGGAAAACTTGCTCATTGGAGCTTTGTCATAACCTCTGGTTAGGAGAATCCTTCAGGGCCCTGGTGCCACTGCCCCATACCAAGGTCTCCATGGACTCAAACCAACATTAAGACCATCCTCATGAAAGTCCATTTCAACTCAGCCCCCTCTGTTGCTACCCCAAGCCAGCAGATCAAAAGTTTCTTGTTGCTAGGAGACTATTGGAATGTGAGGCTGGCTCCCAAGGCATCCATACTTAGAACCCTGTTCTGGAAAAATACCTTATAACACGTCCTGGAGCCATCCAACAAATCTTAATTGTCCCACAGAAGGAATCCTTGCGGTTTGGAGCATCTCACAACTCCAATAGTGGGAAAACCCCCATGGCCTCATAATGCCCCCCCTTCCTGAAGGGGCCAACATGGACAGAAACTCAAACCTGAGCCAAAGTCTGAACCTCGACCTGACTTCAGACGCATGAGATCTCAATTCAGCTCTGCAGAGTGTGCCTGCCATGTCCTTGTTCCGAAACCTAAGCCTAGCTTGCGTTCTCAGACTTCGGTCCTCACTCTCCTGGCCCACAAGCCCTCCAGTTTGGGAATTCCGAAGCCACAATGCAGCACTAGCCTGCTTTCCAGAAGAAAAACTTTGCCCTATGCTGCTAATAAGAAACCCCAAATGATTTTCTAAAGCATGCCACTAGATTGTAAAGCAATTATACAGCCCACCGTGTATACTAATGCCCTGTCTGGCACAGCCTGAGACAAGACATCCCAAACGACACCCAGACAGCTGGCCCCAACCTGGACACATAGGACCAGCTATGGCTGTAGGTCGTCATCTCTTCCCAACCTCGGTTTTCAGGCTTCAGAACCTAGACCTTATCTCCAATCACTGCCCAGGGATGAACGTGATGCAGAAATTAGAATTCCTCCTTCCCCATGGCCAGAAACCTTGTGGTTGGCATGTTGTCCAACGTTCAATGTGGGAAAACCTGCATTGTCCGGAAGGCCACGCCAGTGCTTGAAGGCCGCCTAGGGCACAGACATGCATTGTGACCTGCAGCGTGAGTCCCGTATTAAAGTAACGCCTCTCAGTGGCTGGACCAAGATCCTGCATATGGGGCTTGTCATATCCATAGGCCCCCAGGCTTAACCAGAGGGCGAGTATTCCAGTTGTCAGTACCCACTGCTATGCTCTAGAATCCCTCTACTGGGGGGACACATGAAGCAGAAAACAGGACACTTCCCTTCCCACAGAATGACCCCAAACTCTTGGGGGCTGGACAAACTACCAGAGAGGGAGACTTCTACGACCCATGAGGCAACTCCTACATTAAACGGCCATTGTGGACAAAACATCCAGAGACAAACCCTGAGCGACTGCCTCCCTCTCACCCTTCTTTCATATCCAGAGGAGCTCCCCTCATGGACTGTAGATCAGGCCTGCCGTAACCTCGGCCCCAAACCTGAGCTGAGTTAGGGTTTTTGGATGTCTGTCTGCACAGCCATGGCCCACACAGCCTCCAGGCTGGGGTCTCTGGAGCCACACCACAGAACTGTGCCTGCTCTCTCCTAAGAAACTGCCCATTCCATTGGCCACAACTCTACAAAATAGTAGAAACCTCAAGGTCCCCAAGGACATCCCACTACCGCAAGCCGCACTGGACAAATAGGGGCATTATGACACAAGCTGAGCAACTACTACCTCCATGCAGACACACAGACATATATCCGCAGAGACAGAAGATTGAACCAGACAGGCCCCTAGGCCCTAATATGAACTCTTGCTTTGGTGTCCAGGTATCACTCCTCAGAGGCCTGGGTTCGAAGACCAGCATACGGGGCTTTCCTGAGGCACCAGACAGAAGACCTCTCATCTCCACATGGGAAGCTTCCTTGTTGGAGTTGTGTCAAGCCCTTTGGGTTGGAGAATCCTGCAGAGTCCCTTAGCTACTGCCACATTCCAAGGTCTCCATGGCCACCAACCCACATTATGACTCATCCTCAGGAGAGTCCATTTAAACTCAGCCTTCTGGGTAGCTCACCCAAGAGCCCGCAGATTGAGCGTGCCTTGTCTCGACCAGGCAATGGGAAGGTGAGTTGGCGTTTCTCCGCATCCATGCTTACGGCCCTGCTCGCGAGTCTTTCTGTATGGGGCATCCTGGAACCATCCAATAGTACTCGACTGTCCTGAAGAAGGAAACTTTGAAGTTTGGAGCAGCTCACAACTCCCAGCGTAGGGAAAGCTCCCTGGCCTCATGTCGACCCCATCCCCTTCAGGAAGGGGCCGTCATGGACACAAACTCCAGCTTGAGGCAACATCTGATAATCGCCCTGACCTCACCTGCAGGAGATCTCGATTCAGCCTCTGCAGAGTGGGCCTGCCATGCTCTTGGCCCCAAAACTCGTGCTAGCTTGTGTTTTCAGTCTTCCTTCCTCACAATCCTGGCCACACCCCTCCAGTTTGGCAATTCTGGAGACACAATGCAGCACTCTGCCTGCCCTCCAGAAGAAAAATGTTACCCTATAGGGCTAACCAGAAACGCCAAATGAGTAACAACCTGCATGTCACTCGACCATACCCCAATTATACAGTCTAGCCTGTGCACTAAAGCCCTGTCTGACACAGCCTGAGGGCAGACCTCCAGTCCAACACCCAAACAGCTGGCCGTACACAGAGCATATCACACCCACAATGGCTTTAGGCCATCATCTCTACCCAACCTCAGTTTTCACCTTCAGAACCTAGACCTTATCTCCACTCACTGCTCAGGAGTGAACGTGATGCAAGAATCAGAACTTCTCCTTCGCCTTGGCAAGAAACCTAGTGGTTGGCATGTTGTCCAATGTTCATTGTAGGCGAAAGCAGCATGGACTATGAGGCCCTACCTATCCCTGAGGGCCACAATGTGCACAAACACACATTGTGACCCTCAGCGTGAGCCCTATCCTCATATAAAGCCGCTTAGTGACTGGAACAACAGCCCACATATGGGGCTTACCAAGCCCCAGTTCCCCAATATCAACAAGAGTTCGAGATGTCTATTCACCCCTACTCAGGGCTCTACTCGGGAATCCCTCTTTGGTGGGACACCTGAGGTAAAAAAAAAAAAAAAAAAATATATATATATATATATATATATATATATATATATATATATATACACATACAGAACGGACTCTTCCAATCCACAGAATGATCCCAACCACTTGGGATCAGGCCATATCACCAGAGAAAAAATTGTCCATGGTCCTTGAGGAGATCCTGAAGTTCCACAGCCACCGTTGACACAAAATTCAGAGACAAAAGCCTGAGCAAGCTCCACATACTCGCCCTTTGTTCATAGCCCGGAAAATTCTCACGGTCTGTAGATCGAGCCTTCATACATACATCCCCAAACCTAAGCTGAGTTTGTGTTTTCAGAATTCTGTCCCCACAGGCATGGCCCACACACCATCCAAGCTGGGGCCCCTGGAGCCACACCTCAGGACTGTGGCTTCCCTCTCCAGGGGAATTCTGCCATTTCCATTGGCCACAACCCTATAGATTAGGAGAATCCTCCAAACTCCCCCAGGCCATCCGAATTGTGTTGGCTGCCCAGGACACACAGGGATGATCTTTCACAAGTTAGGAAACCACCTCCACTCAGACCCAGAGACAGATATCCCCATAGAATAAGATTGAACTGGACGGGCACTGAGGCCCTAATCAGATCCATTGCTTTTGATTCCAGTCATCTCTCCTCAGAGGCCTGGTTTCCAATACCAGCATATGGGAGATTCCTTAGGCACTCATCAAAACAATTCTCTTCTCTACATAGGAAATATACTCTTTAGAGCTCCATCAAAACCTCCTGTTATGAACATCCCTCAAGGCCCCGGATCAAGCACCCCATTCCAAGGTCTACATGGACACAAATGCACAATATGACCCATCATCAACTCACCCATTTCAAAACACCCGCCTCGGTTGCTCCCCTAGATCCAGCAGATCGAACTTGCCTTGGCTCTATGAGACACCTGGAATGGGAGGCAGGCTGCCCAGGCATCCATCCTTAGAACCCTGCTCTGGATAACTTCCTTATGGGATGTCCTGGAGCCATCCAACATGTCTCGAATCTCCCACAGAAGGAATCATTGTGGTTTGGAGCATCTCACAATTCCCATCGTGGGAAAACCTCCATGTCCTCGTGACACCCTCCCCTTCATGAATGGGCCGTCATGGACAGAAACTCCGACCTAAGAAAACGTCTGATCCAAGCTCTGTCTTCAGGTATACGGGATCTCGAATCATCTCTGCAGAGGGTGCCTGCCGTCCCCTCACCCCGAAATCTAAGTCTGGCTTGTGTTCTCAGAATTTTTTCCTCACACTCCTGGCCCACAAGCCTTCCAGTTTGAGAATTTTGGAGTCACTATGTGGCACTGTGTCTTCCCTCCAGAAGAAAAACGTTTCCCTCTGGGGCTAACCAGTAACCACAAATGAGTACCATCCTGCACGAAACTCGACTGCACCCAAATGATGCAGTCTAGCCTGGGCACTAATTCCCTGTCTGCCACAGCCTGAGCCTGCACCTTCCAACCCACACTCAACAGCTGGCCGAACACTGAGCACATAGGACACACCATGGCCTTAGGGCTTCATCTCTTCCCAACCTCAGTTTTCAGGCTTCAGAACCTAGACCTTAAATCCAATCACAGTCCAGGAGTGAAAGTGTTGCAGAAATTAGAACTCCATCTTCCCCATTGCCAGAAAACTTGTGGTTCCCATACTGTGCAACGTTCAGTGTAGGAGAAACCAGCATGGTACATTAGGCCACGCCCTGACTTGAGGGGCTCCTTGGGCACAAAAACACATGTGAAACTCAGTGTGAGACCTATCCTCAAGGAAGGCCTCTCAGTGTGTGGACCAAGAACCCACATAAGGGGCTGGCCATGTTCTTATGTCCCAATGTTAACCAGATGTCTGGTTGTCCTGTTGCCCCCACCCACGACTGTGCTCTGGAATCCCTCTTTTGGTGGTCCACCGGAGGTTAAAAAAAAAACAAAAAACAAAAAACAAAAAAAATAAACAAACAAAAAAAAAAAACAGAAAGGCCTCCTTCCTTCCCACAGAATGACCCCAAACTCTTGGGATCGTGTCAAATCCCCAGAAAGGGAGCCTCATCGATGGCCAACGAGGACACCCCGACATTCCATGGCAATCGGTGACACATTTCCAGAAAAAAAAATAAAAAAAAGCATGAGCAAGCACCTCACATTCGCCCTTTGTTCATATCCAGAAGAGGTCTCCTCACGGTCTATAGATCGGGCCGGCCATACCTACATCCCCCAACCTAAGTGGAGTTTGTGTTTTCAGACTTTTGTCCAAATAGCCCTGGACCACACACGCTCCACACTTGGGTCCCTGGAGCCACACATCAGGACTGTGCTTCCCTTTCAAGGGAATTCTTCCCATTCCATTGGCCACAACCTTGCAAATTAGGAAAAACCTCCAAAGTCACCGAGGCCATCCCAATAGTGTAGGCCGCCCAGGACAAACAGGGGTGATCTCAAACCAGCTGAGCAACTACCTCCACTCAGACAACAGATGTCCCCAGAGAAGAATATTGAACCGGACAGGCCCCAAGGCCCTAATCAGATCCAATGCTTTGGTTTCCAGGCATCTCTCCTCAGAGGCCTCGTTTCCAATACCAGCATATGGTGGTTTCCTGAGGCACCAATAAGAACAAATCTCGTCTCCCCTTGGAAAACTTGCTCATTTGCGCTTTTTCATAACCTCTGGTTAGGAGAATCCTTCAGGGCCCTGGTGCCACTGCCCCATACCAAGGTCTCCATGGACTCAAACCAACATTAAGACCATCCTCAGGAAAGTCCATTTCAACTCAGCCCCCTCTGTTGCTACCCCAAGCCAGCAGATCAAACGTTTCTTGTTGCTAGGAGAAAATTGGAATGTGAGGCTGGCTGCCCAGGCATCCATACTTAGAACCCTGTTCTGGAAAAATACCTTATAAGACGTCCTGGAGCCATCCAACAAATCTTAATTGTCCCACAGAAGGAATCCTTGCGGTTTGGAGCATCTCACAACTCCAAAAGTGGGAAAACCCCCATGGCCTCCTAATGCCCCCCCTTCCTGAAGGGGCCAACATGGACAGAAACTCAAACCTGAGCCAAAGTCTGAACCTCGACCTGACTTCAGACGCACGAGATCTCAATTCAGCTCTGCAGAGTGTGCATGCCATGTCCTTGCCTCGAAACCTAAGCCTAGCTTGTGTTCTCAGACTTCCGTCCTCACTCTCCTGGCCCACAACCCTACAGTTTGGGAATTCCGAAGCCACAATGCAGCACTCTGCCTGCCCTCCAGAAGAAAAACTTTGCCCTATGTTGCTAATAAGAAACCCCAAATGATTTTCTAATGCATGCCACTCGATTGTAAAGCTATTATACAGCCCACCCTGTATACTAATGCCCTGTCTGGCACAGCCTGAGACAAGACATCCCAAACGACACCCAGACAGCTGGCCCCAACCTGGACACATAGGACCCGCTATGGCTGTAGGTCGTCATCTCTTCCCAACCTCGATTTTCAGGCTTCAGAACCTAGACCTTATCTCCAATCACTGCCCAGGGGTGAACGTGATGCAGAAATTAGAATTCCTCCTTCTCCATGGCCAGAAAACTTGTGGTTGGCATGTAGTCCAACGTTCAATGTGGGAAAACCTGCATTGTCCGTAAGGCCACGCCAGTGCTTGAGGGCCGCCTAGGGCACATGCATTGTGACCTGCAGCGTGAGTCCCGTATTAAAGTAACGCCTCTCAGTGGCTGGACCAAGATCCTGCATATTGGGCTTGTCATATCCATAGGCCCCCAGGCTTAACCAGAGGGCGAGTATTCCAGTTGTCAGTACCCACTGCTATGCTCTAGAATCCCTCTACTGGGGGGACACATGAAGCAGAAAATAGGACACTTCCCTTCCCACAGAATGACCCCAAACTCTTGGGGGCTGGACAAACTACCAGAGAGGGAGACTTCTACGACCCATGAGGCAACTCCTACATTAAACGGCCATTGTGGACAAAACATCCAGAGACAAAAGCCTGAGCGACTGCCTCCCTCTCACCCTTCTTTCATATCCAGAGGAGCTCCCCTCATGGACTGTAGATCAGGCCTGCCGTAACCTCAGCCCCAAACCTGAGCTGAGTTAGGGTTTTTGGATGTCTGTCTGCACAGCCATGGCCCACACAGCCCCCAGGCTGGGGTCTCTGGAGCCACACCACAGAACTGTGCCTGCTCTCTCCTAAGAAACTGCCCATTCCATTGGCCACAACTCTACAAAATAGTAGAAACCTCAAGGTCCCCAAGGACATCCCACTACCGCAAGCCGCACTGGACAAATAGGGGCATTATGACACAAGCTGAGCAACTACTACCTCCATGCAGACACACAGACAGATATCCGCAGAGACAGAAGATTGAACCAGACAGGCCCCTAGGCCCTATTATGAACTCTTGCTTTGGTGTCCAGGTATCACTCCTCAGAGGCCTGGGTTCGAAGACCAGCATACGGGGCTTTCCTGAGGCACCAGACTGAAGACCTCTCATCTCCACATGGGAAGCTTCCTTGTTGGAGTTGTGTCAAGCCCTTCGGATTGGAGAATCCTGCAGAGTCCCTTAGCTACTGCCACATTCCAAGGTCTCCATGGCCACCAACCCACATTATGACTCATCCTCAGGAGAATCCATTTAAACTCAGGCTTCTGGGTAGCTCACCCAAGAGACCGCAGATTGAGCGTGCCTTGTCTCGACCAGGCAATGGGAAGGTGAGTTGGCGTTTCTCGGCATCCATGTTTAGGGACCTGCTCTCGAGTCTTTCTGTATGGGGCATCCTGGAACCATCCAATAATACTCGACTGTCCTGAAGAAGGAAACTTTGAAGTTTGGAGCAGCTCACAACTCCCCGCGTAGGGAAACCTCCCTGGCCTCATGACGCCCCCATTCCCTTCAGGAAGGGGCAGTAATGGACACAAACTCCAGCTTGAGGCAATATCTGATACTCGCCCTGACCTCACCTGCAGGAGATCTCGATTCAGCCTCTGCAGAGTGGGCCTGCCATGCTCTTGGCCCCAAAACTCGTGCTAGCTTGTGTTTTCAGACTTCCTTCCTCACAATCCTGGCCACACCCCTCCAGTTTGGCAATTCTGGAGACACAATGCAGCACTCTGCCTGCCCTCCAGAAGAAAAATGTTGCCCTATAGGGCTAACCAGAAACGCCAAATGAGTAACAACCTGCATGCCACTCGACCATACCCCAATTATACAGTCTAGCCTGTGCACTAAAGCCCTCTCTGACACAGCCTGAGGGCAGACCTCCAGTCCAACACCCAGACAGCTGGCCATACACAGAGCATATCACACCCACAATGGCTTTAGGCCATCATCTCTACCCAACCTCAGTTTTCACCTTCAGAACCTTGAACTTATCTCCACTCACTGCTCAGGAGTGAACGTGATGCAAGAATCAGAACTTCTCCTTCGCCTTGGCAAGAAACCTAGTGGTTGGCATGTTGTCCAATGTTCATTGTAGGAGAAAGCAGCATGGACTATGAGGCCCCACTATCCCTGAGGGCCACAATTTGCACAAACACACATTGTGACCCTCAGCGTGAGCCCTATCCTCATGTAAAGCCTCTTAGTGACTGGAACAACAGCCCACATATGGGGCTTGCCAAGCCCCTAGTCCCCCAATCTCAACCAGAGTTTGAGATGTCTAGTCACCTTTACTCAATGCTCTACTCGGGAATCCCTCTTTGGTGGGACACCTGAGGTAAAAAAATAAAAATACAGAAAGGAATCTTCCCATCCACAGAATGATCCCAACCACTTGGGATCAGGCCAAATGACCAGAGAAAGAATTGTCCATGGCCCTTGAGGACACCCCGACATTCCACGGCCACCATTGACACAAAATCCAGAGACAAAACCCTGAGCAAGCGCCACATACTCGCCCTTTGTTCATAGCCCGGAAAATTCTCACGGTCTGTAGATCGAGCCTTCATACATACATCCCCAAACCTAAGCTGAGTTTGTGTTTTCAGACTTCTGTCCCCACAGTCCTGGAACACACACCATCCAAGCTGGGGCCCCTGGAGCCACACCTCAGGACTGTGGCTTCCCTCTCCAGGGGAATTCTGCCATTTCCATTGGCCACAACCCTATAGATTAGGAGAATCCTCCAAACTCCCCCAGGCCATCCGAATTGTGTTGGCTGCCCAGGACACAGAGGGATGATCTTTCACAAGTTAAGAAACCACCTCCACTCAGACCCAGAGACAGATATCCCCGTAGAATAAGATTGAACTGGACGGGCACTTAGGCCCTAATCAGATCCATTGCTTTTGATTCCAGTCATCTCTCCTCAGAGGCCTGGTTTCCAATACCAGCATATGGGAGATTCCTTAGGCACTCATCAAAACAAATCTCTTCTCTACATAGGAAATATACTCTTTAGAGCTCCATCAAAACCTCCGGTTATGAACATCCCTCAAGGCCCCGGATCAAGCACCCCATTCCAAGGTCTACATGGACACAAATGCACAATATGACCCATCCTCAACTCACCCATTTCAAAACACCCGCCTCGGTTTCTCCCCTAGAACCAGCAGATCGAACTTGCCTTGGCTCTATGAGACACCTGGAATGGGAGGCAGGCTGCCCACGCATCCATCCTTAGAACCCTGCTCTGGATAACTTCCTTATGGGATGTCCTGGAGCCATCCAACATGTCTCGACTGTCCCACAGAAGGAATCATTGTGGTTCGGAGCATCTCACAATTCCCATCGTGGGAAAACCTCCATGTCCTCGTGACACCCTCCCCTTCATGAATGGGCCGTCATGGACAGAAACTCCGACCTAAGAAAACGTCTGATCCTAGCTCTGTCTTCAGGTATACGGGATCTCGAATCAACTCTGCAGAGGGTGCCTGCCGTCCCCTCACCCCGAAATCTAAGTCTGGCTTGTGTTCTCAGAATTTTTTCCTCACACTCCTGGCCCACAAGCCTTCCAGTCTGGGAATTCTGGAACAACTATGTGGCACTGTGTCTTCCCTCCAGAAGATAAACTTTGCCCTCTGGGGCTACCCAGTAACCACAAATGAGTACCATCCTGCACAAATCTCGACTGCACCCCAATGATGCAGTCTAGCCTGGGAACTAATTCCCTGTCTTCCACAGCCTGAGCCTACACCTCCCAACCCACACTCAACATCTGGCCGAACACTGAGCACATCAGACACACCATGGCTTTAGGGCTTCATCTCTTCCCAACCTCAGTTTTCAGGCTTCAGAACCTAGACCTTAAATCCAATCACAGTCCAGGAGTGAATGTGTTGCAGAAATTAGAACTCCATCTTCCCCATTGCCAGAAAACTTGTGGTTCCCATACTGTGCAACGTTCAGTGTAGGAGAAACCAGCATGGTACATTAGGCCACGCCCTGACTTGAGGGGCTCCTTGGGCACAAAAACACATTGTGAAACTCAGTGTGAGACCTATCCTCAAGGAAGGCCTCTCAGTGTCTGGACCAAGAGCCCACATAAGGGGTTTGCCATGTTCTTAGTTCCCAATGTTAACCAGAGGTCTGGTTGTCCTGTTGCCCCCACCCACGACTCTGCTCTGGAATCCCTCTTTTGGTGGTCCACAGGAGGTTAAAAAAACAAAAAACAAAAAACAAAAAAAAAATAAACAAAAAAAAACCCAGAAAGGCCTCCTCCCTTCCCACAGAATGACCCCAAACTCTTGGGATCGGGTCAAATCCCCAGAGAGGGAGCCTCATCGATGGCCCATGAGGACACCCCGACATTCCATGGCAATCGGTGACACATTTCCAGAAAAAAAAAAAAAAAGCATGAGCAAGCACCTCACATTCGCCCTTTGTTCATATCGCGAAGAGGTCTCCTCACGGTCTATAGATCGTGCCGGCCATACCTACAACCCACAACCTAAGTGGAGTTTGTGTTTTCAGGCTTTTGTCCAAACACTTGGGTCCCTGGAGCCACACCTCAGGACTGTGCTTCCCTTTCAAGGGAATTCTTCCCATTCCATTGGCCACAACCTTGCAAATTAGGAAAAACCTCCAAAGTCACCGAGGCCATCCCAATATTGTAGGCTGCCCAGGACAAACAGGGGTGATCTCAAACCAGCTGAGCAACTACCTCCACTCAGTCAACAGATGTCCCCAGAGAAGAATATTGAACCGGACAGGCCCCTAGGCCCTAATCAGATCCATTGATTTGGTTTCCAGGCATCTCTCCTCAGAGTCCTCGTGTCCAATACCGGCATATGGTGGTTTCCTGAGGCACCAATAAGAACAAATCTCGTCTCCCCATGGAAACTTGCTCATTGGAGCTTTGTCATAACCTCTGGTTAGGAGAATCCTTCAGGACCCTGGTGCCACTGCCCCATACCAAGGTCTCCATGGACTCAAACCAACATTAAGACCATCCTCAGGAAAGTCCATATCAACTCAGCCCCCTCTGTTGCTACCCCAAGCCAGCAGATCAAAAGTTTCTTGTTGCTAGGAGACTATTGGAATGTGAGGCTGGCTGCCCAGGCATCCATACTTAGAACCCTGTTCTGGAAAAATACCTTATAAGACGTCCTGGAGCCATCCAACAAATCTTAATTGTCCCACAGAAGGAATCCTTGCGGTTTGGAGCATCTCACAACTCCAATAGTGGGAAAACCCCCATGGCCTCATAATGCCCCCCCTTCCTGAAGGGGCCAACATGGACAGAAACTCAAATCTGAGCCAAAGTCTGAACCTCGACCTGACTTCAGACGCATGAGATCTCAATTCAGTCTGCAGAGTGTGCCTGCCCTGTCCTTGCCTCGAAACCTAAGCCTAGCTTGTGTTCTCAGACTTCCGTCCTCACTCTCCTGGCCCACAAGCCCTCCAGTTTGGGAATTCCGAAGCCACAATGCAGCACTCTGCCTGCCCTCCAGAAGAAAAACTTTGCCCTATGCTGCTAATAAGAAACCCCAAATGATTTTCTAATGCATGCCACTCGATTGTAAAGCAATTATACAGCCCACCCTGTATACTAATGCCCTGTCTGGCACAGCCTGAGACAAGACATCCCAAACGACACCCAGACATCTGGCCCCAAACTGGACACATAGGACCCGTTATGGCTGTAGGTCGTCATCTCTTCCCAACCTCGGTTTTCAGGCTTCAGAACCTAGACCTTATCTCCAATCACTGCACAGGGGTGAACGTGATGCAGAAATTAGAATTCCTCCTTCCCCATGGCCAGAAACCTTGTGGTTGGCATGTTGTCCAACGTTCAATGTGGGAAAACCTGCATTGTCCGAAAGGCCACGCCAGTGCTTGAGGGCCGCCTAGGGCACAGACATGCATTGTGACCTGCAGCGTGAGTCCCGTATTAAAGTAACGCCTCTCAGTGGCTGGACCAAGATCCTGCATATGGGGCTTGTCATATCCATAGGCCCCCAGGCTTAACCAGAGGGCGAGTATTCCAGTTGTCAGTACCCACTGCTATGCTCTAGAATCCCTCTACTGGGGGGACACATGAAGCAGAAAACAGGACACTTCCCTTCCCACAGAATGACCCCAAACTCTTGGGGGCTGGACAAAATACCAGAGAGGGAGACTTCTACGACCCATGAGGCAACTCCTACACTAAACGGCCATTGTGGACAAAACATCCAGAGACAAAAGCCTGAGCGAAGGCCTCCCTCTCACCCTTCTTTCATATCCAGAGGAGCTCCCCTCATGGACTGTAGATCAGGCCTGCCATAACCTCGGCCCTAAACCTGAGCTGAGTTAGGGTATTTGAATGTCTGTCTGCACAGCCATGGCCCACACAGCCTCCAGGCTGGGGTCTCTGGAGCCACACCACAGAACTGTGCCTGCTCTCTCCTAAGAAACTGCCCATTCCATTGGCCACAACTCTACAAAATAGTAGAAACCTCAAGGTCCCCACGGACATCCCACTACCGCAAGCCGCACTGGACAAATAGGGGCATTATGACACAAGCTGAGCAACTACTACCTCCATGCAGACACACAGACAGATATCCGAAGAGACAGAAGATTGAACCACACAGGCCCCTAGGCCCTATTATGAACTCTTGCTTTGGTGTCCAGGTATCACTCCTCAGAGGCCTGGGTTCGAAGACCAGCATATGGGGCTCTCCTGAGGCACCAGAGAGAAGACCTCTCATCTCCACATGGGAAGCTTCCTTGTTGGAGTTGTGTCAAGCCCTTTGGGTTGGAGAATCCTGCAGCGTCCCTTAGCTACTGCCACATTCCAAGGTCTCCATGGCCACCAACCCACATTATGACTCATCCTCAGGAGAGTCCATTTAAACTCAGGCTTCTGGGTAGCTCACCCAAGAGCCCGCAGATTGAGCGTGCCTTGTCTCGACCAGGCAATGGGAAGGTGAGTTGGCGTTTCTCGGCATCCATGCTTAGGCCCCTGCTCTCGAGTCTTTCTGTATGGGGCATCCTGGAACCATCCAATAGTACTCGACTGTCTTGAAGAAGGAAACTTTGAAGTTTGGAGCAGCTCACAACTCCCAGCGTAGGGAAACCTCCCTGGCCTCATGACGCCCCCACCCCCTTCAGGAAGGGGCCGTCATGGACACAAACTCCAGCTTGAGGCAACATCTGATACTCGCCCTGACCTCACGTGCAGGAGATCTCGATTCAGCCTCTGCAGAGTGGGCCTGCCATGCTCTTGGCCCCAAAACTCGTGCTAGCTTGTGTTTTCAGTCTTCCTTCCTCACAATCCTGGCCACACCCCTCCAGTTTGGCAATTCTGGAGACACAATGCAGCACTCTGCCTGCCCTCCAGAAGAAAAATGTTGCCCTATAGGGCTAACCAGAAACGCCAAATGAGTAACAACCTGCATGCCACTCGACCATACCCCAATTATACAGTCTAGCCTGTGCACTAAAGCCCTGTCTGACACAGCCTGAGGGCAGACCTCCAGTCCAACACCCTAACAGCTGGCCGTACACAGAGCATATCACACCCACAATGGCTTTAGGCCATCATCTCTACCAAACCTCAGTTTTCACCTTCAGAACCTAGACCTTATCTCCACTCACTGCTCAGGAGTGAACGTGATGCAAGAATCAGAACTTCTCCTTCGCCTTGGCAAGAAATCTAGTGGTTGGCATGTTGTCCAATGTTCATTGAAGGACAAAGCAGCATGGACAATGAGGCCCCAACTATCCCGAGGGCCACAATGTGCACAAATACACATTGTGACCCTCAGCGTGAGCCCTATCCTCATGTAAAGCCTCTTAGTGACTGGAACAACAGCCCCCATATGGGGCTTGCCAAGCCCCTAGTCCCCCAATCTCAACCAGAATTCGAGATGTCTAGTCACCCCTACTCAGGGCTCTACTCGGGAATCCCTCTTTGGTGGGACACCTGAGGTAAAAAAAAAAAAAAATACAGAAAGGACTCTTCCCATCCACAGAATGATCCCAACCGCTTGGGATCAGGCCATATCACTAGAGAAAAAATTGTCCATGGCCCTTGAGGACATCCCGAAATTCAACGGCCACCGTTGACACAAAATTCAGAGACAAAAGCCTGAGCAAGCGCCACATACTCGCCCTTTGTTCATAGCCCGGAAAATTCTCACGGTCTGTAGATCGAGCCTTCATACATACATCCCCAAACCTAAGCTGAGTTTGTGTTTTCAGAATTCTGTCCCCACAGGCATGACCCACACACCATCCAAGCTGGGGCCCCTGGAGCCACACCTCAGGACTGTGGCTTCCCTCTCCAGGGGAATTCTGCCATTTCCATTGGCCACAACCCTATAGATTAGGAGAATCCTCCAAACTCCCCCAGGCCATCCGAATTGTGTTGGCTGCCCAGGACACACAGGGATGATCTTTCACAAGTTAGGAAACCACCTCCACTCAGACCCAGAGACAGATATCCCCATAGAATAAGATTGAACTGGACGGGCACAGAGGTCCTAATCAAATCCATTGATTTTGATTCGAGTCATCTCTCCTCAGAGGCCTGGTTTCCAATACCAGCATATGGGATATTCCTTAGGCACTCATCAAAACAATTCTCTTCTCTACATAGGAAATATACTCTTTAGAGCTCCATCAAAACCTCCGGTTATGAACATCCCTCAAGGCCCGGGATCAAGCACCCCATTCCAAGGTCTACATGGACACAAATGCACATTATGAGCCATCCTCAACTCACCCATTTCAAAACACCCGCCTCGGTTGCTCCCCGAGATCCAGCAGATCGAACTTGCCTTGGCTCTATGAGACACCTGGAATGGGAGGCAGGCTGCCCAGGCATCCATCCTTAGAACCCTGTTCTGGATAACTTCCTTATGGGATGTCCTGGAGCCATCCAACATGTCTCGACTGTCCCACAGAAGGAATCATAGTGGTTTGGAGCATCTCACAATTCCCATAGTGGGAAAACCTCCATGTCCTCGTGACACCCTCCCCTTCATGAATGGGCCGTCATGGACAGAAACTCCGACCTAAGAAAACGTCTGATCCTAGCTCTGTCTTCAGGTATACGGGATCTCGAATCATCTCTGCAGAGGATGCCTGCCGTCCACTCACCCCGAAATCTAAGTCTGGCTTGTGTTCTCAGAATTTTTTCCTCACACTCCTGGCCAACAAGCCTTCCAGTCTGGGAATTTTGGAGTCACTATGTGGCACTGTGTCTTCCCTCCAGAAGAAAAACTTTGCCCTCTGGGGCTACCCAGTAACCACAAATGAGTATCATCCTGCACGAAACTCGACTGCACCCCAATGATTCAGTCTACTGGGCACTAATTCCCTGTCTACCACAGCCTGAGCCTGCACCTCCCAACCCACACTCAACAGCTGGCCGAACACTGAGCACATCAGACACACCATGGCCTTAGGGCTTCATCTCTTCCCAACCTCAGTTTTCAGGCTTCAGAACCTAGACCTTAAATCCAATCACAGTCCAGGAGTGAAACTGTTGCAGAAATTAGAACTCCATCTTCCCCATTGCCAGAAAACTTGTGGTTCCCATACTGTGCAATGTTCAGTGTAGGAGAAACCAGCATGGTACATTAGGCCACGCCCTGACTTGAGGGGCTCCTTGGGCACAAACACACATTGTGAAACTCAGTGTGAGACCTATCCTCAAGGAAGGCCTCTCAGTGTCTGGACCAAGAGCCCACATAAGGGGCTTGCCATGTTCTTAGGTCCCAATGTTAACCAGAGGTCTGATTGTCCAGTTGCCCCTACCCACGACTCTGCTCTGGAATCCCTCTTTTGGTGGTCCACCTAGGGTTAAAAAAAAAAAAAAAAAAAAAACAGAAAAGCCTCCTTCCTTCCCACAGAATGACCCCAATCTCTTGGGATCGGGTCAAATCCCCAGAAAGGAAGCCTCATCGATGCCCATGAGGACACCCCGACATTCCATGGCAATCGGTGACACATTTCCAGAAAAAAAAAAAAAAAAGCATGAGCATGCACATCACATTCGCCCTTTGTTCATATCCCGAAGAGGTCTCCTCACGGTCTATAGATCGGGCCGGCCATACCTAAATCCCACAACCTAAGTGGAGTTTGTGTTTTCAGACTTTTGTCCAAATAGCCCTGGACCACACACGCTCCACACTTGGGTCACAGGAGCCACACATCAGGACTGTGCTTCCCTTTCAAGGGAATTCTTCCCATTCCATTGGCCACAACCTTGCAAATTAGGAAAAACCTCCAAAGTCACCGAGGCCATCCCAATAGTGTAGGCCACCCATGACAAACAGGGGTGATCTCAAACCAGCTGAGCAACTACCTCCACTCAGACAACAGATGTCCCCAGAGAAGAATATTGAACCGGACAGTCCCCTAGGCCCTAATCAGATCCATTGCTTTGGTTTCCAGGCATCTCTCCTCAGAGGCCTCGTTTCCAATACCAGCATATGGTGGTTTCCTGAGGCACCAATAAGAACAAATCTCGTCTCCCCTTGGAAAACTTGCTCATTGGAGCTTTGTCATAACCTCTGGTTAGGAGAATCCTTCAGGGCCCTGGTGCCACTGCCCCATACCAAGGTCTCCATGGACTCAAACCAACATTAAGACCATCCTCATGAAAGTCCATTTCAACTCAGCCCCCTCTGTTGCTACCCCAAGCCAGCAGATCAAAAGTTTCTTGTTGCTAGGAGACTATTGGAATGTGAGGCTGGCTGCCCAGGCATCCATACTTAGAACCCTGTTCTGGAAAAATACCTTATAAGACGTCCTGGAGCCATCCAACAAATCTTAATTGTCCCACAGAAGGAATCCTTGCGGTTTGGAGCATCTCACAACTCCAATAGTGGGAAAACCCCCATGGCCTCATAATGCCCCCCCTTCCTGAAGGGGCCAACATGGACAGAAACTCAAACCTGAGCCAAAGTCTGAACCTCGACCTGACTTCAGACGCATTAGATCTCAATTCAGCTCTGCAGAGTGTGCCTGCCATGTCCTTGCCCCGAAACCTAAGCCTAGCTTGTGTTCTCAGACTTCGGTCCTCACTCTCCTGGCCCACAAGCCCTCCAGTTTGGGAATTCCGAAGCCACAATGCAGCACTAGCCTGCTTTCCAGAAGAAAAACTTTGCCCTATGCTGCTAATAAGAAACCCCAAATGATTTTCTAAAGCATGCCACTCGATTGTAAAGCAATTATACAGCCCACCGTGTATACTAATGCCCTGTCTGGCACAGCCTGAGACAAGACATCCCAAACGACACCCAGATACCTGGCCCCAACCTGGACACATAGGACCCGCTATGGCTGTAGGTCCTCATCTCTTCCCAACCTCGGTTTTCAGGCTTCAGAACCTAGACCTTATCTCCAATCACTGCCCAGGGGTGAACGTGATGCAGAAATTAGAATTCCTCCTTCCCCATGGCCAGAAACCTTGTGGTTGGCATGTTGTACAACGTTCAATGTGGGAAAACCTGCATTGTCCGAAAGGCCACGCCAGTGCTTGAGGGCCGCCTAGGGCACAGACATGCATTGTGACCTGCAGCGTGAGTCCCGTATTAAAGTAACGCCTCTCAGTGGCTGGACCAAGATCCTGCATATGGGGCTTGTCATATCCATAGGCCCCCAGGCTTAACCAGAGGGCGAGTATTCCAGTTGTCAGTACCCACTGCTATGCTCTAGAATCCCTCTACTGGGGGGACACATGAAGCAGAAAACAGGACACTTCCCTTCCCACAGAATGACCCCAAACTCTTGGGGGCTGGACAAACTACCAGAGAGGGAGACTTCTACGACCCATGAGGCAACTCCTACATTAAACGGCCATTGTGGACAAAACATCCAGAGACAAAAGCCTGAGCGACTGCCTCCCTCTCACCCTTCTTTCATATCCAGAGGAGCTCCCCTCATGGACTGTAGATCAGGCCTGCCGTAACCTCGGCCCCAAACCTGAGCTGAGTTAGGGTTTTTGGATGTCTGTCTGCACAGCCATGGCCCACACAGCCTCCAGGCTGGGGTCTCTGGAGCCACACCACAGAACTGTGCCTGCTCTCTCCTAAGAAATTGCCCATTCCATTGGCCACAACTCTACAAAATAGTAGAAACCTCAAGGTCCCCAAGGACATCCCAATACCGCAAGCCGCACTGGAAAAATAGGGGCATTATGACACAAGCTGAGCAACTACTACCTCCATGCAGACACACAGACAGATATCCGCAGAGACAGAAGATTGAACCAGACAGGCCCCTAGGCCCTATTATGAACTCTTGCTTTGGTG
The DNA here is from genome assembly GCF_964662115.1 of Mustela nivalis. Taxonomy (NCBI): domain Eukaryota; kingdom Metazoa; phylum Chordata; class Mammalia; order Carnivora; family Mustelidae; genus Mustela; species Mustela nivalis. Next base: position 539,337 of record NW_028136551.1, read on the forward strand.
TCCAGGTATCACTCCTCAGAGGCCTGGGTTCGAAGACCAGCATACGGGGCTTTCCTGAGGCACCAGACAGAAGACCTCTCATCTCCACATGGGAAGCTTCCTTGTTGGAGTTGTGTCAAGCCCTTTGGGTTGGAGAATCCTGCAGAGTCCCTTAGCTACTGCCACATTCCAAGGTCTCCATGGCCACCAACCCACATTATGACTCATCCTCAGCAGAGTCCATTTAAACTCAGGCTTCTGGGTAGCTCACCCAAGAGCCCGCAGATTGAGCGTGCCTTGTCTCGACCAGGCAATGGGAAGGTGAGTTGGTGTTTCTCGGCATCCATGCTTAGGGCCCTGCTCTCGAGTCTTTCTGTATGGGGCAACCTGGAACCATCCAATAGTTCTCGACTGTCTTGAAGAAGGAAACTTTGAAGTTTGGAGCAGCTCACAACTCCCAGCGTAGGGAAACCTCCCTGGCCTCATGACGCCCCCACCCCCTTCAGGAAGGGGCCGTCATGGACACAAACTCCAGCTTGAGGCAACATCTGATACTCGCCCTGACCTCACCTGCACGAGATCTCGATTCAGCCTCTGCAGAGTGGGCCTGCCATGCTCTTGGCCCCAAAACTCGTGCTAGCTTGTGTTTTCAGACTTCCTTCCTCACAATCCTGGCCACAACCCTCCAGTTTAGCAATTCTGGAGACACAATGCAGCACTCTGCCTGCCCTCCAGAAGAAAAATGTTGCCCTATAGGGCTAACCAGAAACGCCAAATGAGTAACAACCTGCATGCCACTCGACCATACCCCAATTATACAGTCTAGCCTGTGCACTAAAGCCCTGTCTGACACAGCCTGAGGGCAGACCTCCAGTCCAACACCCAGACAGCTGGCCGTACACAGAGCATATCACACCCACAATGGCTTTAGGCCATCATCTCTACCCAACCTCAGTTTTCACCTTCAGAACCTAGACCGTATATCCACTCACTGCTCAGGAGTGAACGTGATGCAAGAATCAGGTCTTCTCCTTCGCCTTGGCAAGAAACCTAGTGGTTGGCATGTTGTCCAATGTTCTTTGTAGGAGAAAGCAGCATGGACTATGAGGCCACACCTATCCCTGAGGGCCACAATTTGCACAAACACACATTGTGACCCTCAGCGTGAGCCCTATCCTCATGTAAAGCCTCTTAGTGACTGGAACAACAGCCCACATATGGGGCTTGCCAAGCCCCTAGTCCCCCAATCTCAACCAGAGTTTGAGATGTCTAGTCACTCCTACTCAGTGCTCTACTCTGGAATCCCGCTTTGGTGGGACACCTGAAGTAAAAAAAAAAAAATACAGAAAGGACTCTTCCCATCCCCAGAATGATCCCAATCACTTGGGATCAGGCCAAATGACCAGAGAAAGCATTGTCCATGGCCCTTGAGGACACCCCGACATTCCACGGCCACCATTGACACAAAATCCAGAGACAAATGCCTGAGCAAGAGCCACATACTCGCCCTTTGTTCATAGCCCAGAAAATTCTCACGGTCTGTAGATCGAGCCTTCATACATACATCCCCAAACCTAAGCTGAGTTTGTGTTTTCAGAATTCTGTCCCCACAGTCCTGGCCCACACACCATCCAAGCTGGGGCCCCTGGAGCCACACCTCAGGACTTTGACTTCCCTCTCCAGGGGAATTCTGCCTTTTCCATTGGCCACAACCCTATAGATTAGGAGAATCCTCCAAACTCCCCCAGGCCATCCGAATTGTGTTGGCTGCCCAGGACACACAGGGATGATCTTTCACAAGTTAGGAAACCACCTCGACTCAGACCCAGAGACAGATATCCCCATAGAATAAGATTGAACTGGATGGGCACTGAGGCCCTAATCAGATCAATTGATTTTGATTCAAGTCATCTCTTCTCAGAAGCCTGGTTTCCAATACCAGCATATGGGAGATTCCTTAGGCACTCATCAAAACAATTCTCTTCTCTACATAGGAAACATACTCTTTAGAGCTCCGTCAAACCTCCGGTTATGAACATCCCTCAAGGCCCCGGATCAAGCACCCCATTCCAAGGTCTACATGGACACAAATGCACATTATGAGCCATCCTCAACTCACCCATTTCAAAACACCCGCCTCGGTTGCTCCCCTAGATCCAGCAGATCGAACTTGCCTTGGCTCTATGAGACACCTGGAATGGGAGGCAGGCTGCCCAGGCATCCATCCTTAGAACCCTGTTCTGGATAACTTCCTTATGGGATGTCCTGGAGCCATCCAACATGTCTCGACTGTCCCACAGAAGGAATCATTGTGGTTTGGAGCATCTCACAATTCCCATAGTGGGAAAACCTCCATGTCCTCGTGACACCCTCCCCTTCATGAATGGGCCGTCATGGACAGAAACTCCGACCTAAGAAAACGTCTGATCCTAGCTCTGTCTTCAGGTATACGGGATCTCGAATCATCTCTGCAGAGGGTGCCTGCCGTCCACTCACCCCGAAATCTAAGTCTGGCTTGTGTTCTAAGAATTTTTTCCTCACACTCCTGGCCCACAAGCCTTCCAGTTTGGGAATTTTGGAGTCACTATGTGGCACTGTGTCTTCCCTCCAGAAGAAAAACGTTGCCCTCTGGGGCTAACCAGTAACCACAAATGAGTACCATCCTGCACGAAATTCGACTGCACCCCAATGATGAAGTCTAGCCTGGGCACTAATTCCCTGTCTGCCACAGCCTGAGCCTGCACCTCCCAACCCACACTCAACAGCTGGCCGAACACTGAGCACATCAGACACACCATGGCCTTAGGGCTTCATCTCTTCCCAACCTCAGTTTTCAGGCTTCAGAACCTAGACCTTAAATCCAATCACAGTCCAGGAGTGAAAGTGTTGCAGAAATTAGAACTCCATCTTCCCCATTGCCAGAAAACTTGTGGTTCCCATACTGTGCAACGTTCAGTGTAGGAGAAACCAGCATGGTACATTAGGCCACGCCCTGACTTGAGGGGCTCCTTGGCACAAAAACACATGTGAAACTCAGTGTGAGACCTATCCTCAAGGAAGGCCTCTCAGTGTGTGGACCAAGAGCCCACATAAGGGGCTGGCCATGTTCTTAGGTCCCAATGTTAACCAGATGTCTGGTTGTCCTGTTGCCCCCACCCACGACTCTGCTCTGGAGTCCCTCTTTTGGTGGTCCACCGGAGGTTAAAAAAAAAACAAAAAACAAAAAACAAAAAAAATAAACAAACAAAAAATAAAAACAGAAAGGCCTCCTTCCTTCTCACAGAATGAACCCAAACTCTTGGGATCGGGTCAAATCCCCAGAAAGGGAGCCTCATCGATGGCCAACGAGGACACCCCGACATTCCATGGCAATCGGTGACACATTTCCAGAAAAAAAAATAAAAAAAAGCATGAGCAAGCACCTCACATTCGCCCTTTGTTCATATCCCGAAGAGGTCTCCTCACGGTCTATAGATCGGGCCGGCCATACCTACATCCCACAACCTAAGTGGAGTTTGTGTTTTCAGACTTTTGTCCAAATAGCCCTGGACCACACACGCTCCACACTTGGGTCCCTGGAGCCACACCTCAGGACTGTGCTTCCCTTTCAAGGGAATTCTTCCCATTCCATTAGCCACAACCTTGCAAATTAGGAAAAACCTCCAAAGTCACCGAGGCCATCCCAATAGTGTAGGCTGCCTAGGACAAACAGGGGTGATCTCAAACCAGCTGAGCAACTACCTCCACTCAGACAACAGATGTCCAGAGAGAAGAATATTGAACCGGACAGGCCCCTAGGCCCTAATTAGATCCATTGCTTTGGTTTCCAGGCATCTCTCCTCAGAGGCCTCGTTTCCAATACCAGCATATGGTGGTTTCCTGAGGCACCAATAAGAACAAATCTCGTCTCCCCTTGGAAAACTTGCTCATTGGAGCTTTGTCATAACCTCTGGTTAGGAGAATCCTTCAGGGCCCTGGTGCCACTGCCCCATACAAAGGTCTCCATGGACTCAAACCAACATTAAGACCATCCTCAGGAAAGTCCATATCAACTCAGCCCCCTCTGTTGCTACCCCAAGCCAGCAGATCAAACGTTTCTTGTTGCTAGGAGACAATTGGAATGTGAGGCTGGCTGCCCAGGCATCCATACTTAGAACCCTGTTCTGGGAAAATACCTTATAAGACGTCCTGGAGCCATCCAACAAATCTTAATTGTCCCACAGAAGGAATCCTTGCGGTTTGGAGCATCTCACAACTCCAATAGTGGGAAAACCCCCATGGCCTCAGAATGCCCCCCCTTCCTGATGGGGCCAACATGGACAGAAACTCAAACCTGAGCCAAAGTCTGAACCTCGACCTGACTTCAGACACACGAGATCTCAATTCAGCTCTGCAGAGTGTGCCTGCCATGTCCTTGCCCTGAAACCTAAGCCTAGCTTGTGTTCTCAGACTTCCGTCCTCACTCTCCTGGCCCACAAGCCCTCCAGTTTGGGAATTCCGAAGCCACAATGCAGCACTCTGCCTGCCCTCCAGAAGAAAAACTTTGCCCTATGCTGCTAATAAGAAACCCCAAATGATTTTCTAATGCATGCCACTCGATTGTAAAGCAATTATACATCCCACCCTGTATACTAATGCCCTGTCTGGCACAGCCTGAGACAAGACATCCCAAACGACACCCAGACAGCTGGCCCCAACCTGGACACATAGGACCCGCTATGGCTGTAGGTCCTCATCTCTTCCCAACCTCGGTTTTCAGGCTTCAGAACCTAGACCTTATCTCCAATCACTGCCCAGGGGTGAACGTGATGCAGAAATTAGAATTCCTCCTTCCCCATGGCCAGAAACCTTGTGGTTGGCATGTTGTCCAACGTTCAATGTGGGAAAACCTGCATTGTCCGGAAGGCCACGCCAGTGCTTGAGGGCCGCCTAGGGCACAGACATGCATTGTGACCTGCAGCGTGAGTCCCGTATTAAAGTAACGCCTCTCAGTGGCTGGACCAAGATCCTGCATATGGGGCTTGTCATATCCATAGGCCCCCAGGCTTAACCAGAGGGCGAGTATTCCAGTTGTCAGTACCCACTGCTATGCTCTAGAATCCCTCTACTGGGGGGACACATGAAGCAGAAAACAGGACACTTCCCTTCCCACAGAATGACCCCAAACTCTTGGGGGCTGGACAAACTACCAGAGAGGGAGACTTCTACAACCCATGAGGCAACTCCTACATTAAACGGCCATTGTGGACAAAACATCCAGAGACAAAAGCCTGAGCGAAGGCCTCCCTCTCACCCTTCTTTCATATCCAGAGGAGCTCCCCTCATGGACTGTAGATCAGGCCTGCCGTAACCTCGGCCCCAAACCTGAGCTGAGTTAGGGTTTTTCGAAGTCTGTCTGCACAGCCATGGCCCACACAGCCTCCAGGCTGGGGTCTCTGGAGCCACACCACAGAACTGTGCCTGCTCTCTCCTAAGAAACTGCCCATTCCATTGGCCACAACTCTACAAAATAGTAGAAACCTCAAGGTCCCCAAGGACATCCCACTACCGCAAGCCGCACTGGACAAATAGGGGCATTATGACACAAGCTGAGCAACTACTACCTCCATGCAGACACACAGACAGATATCCGCAGAGACAGAAGATTGAACCAGACAGGCCCCTAGGCCCTATTATGAACTCTTGCTTTGGTGTCCAGGTATCACTCCTCAGAGGCCAGGGTTCGAAGACCAGCATACGGGGCTTTCCTGAGGCACCAGACAGAAGACCTCTCATCTCCACATGGGAAGCTTCCTTGTTGGAGTTGTGTCAAGCCCTTTGGGTTGGAGAATCCTGCAGAGTCCCTTAGCTACTGCCACATTTCAAGGTCTCCATGGCCACCAACCCACATTATGACTCATCCTCGGCAGAGTCCATTTAAACTCAGCCTTCTGGGTAGCTCACCCAAGAGCCCGCAGATTGAGCGTGCCTTGTCTCGACCAGGCAATGGGAAGGTGAGTTGGCGTTTCTCCGCATCCATGCTTACGGCCCTGCTCGCGAGTCTTTCTGTATGGGGCATACTGGAACCATCCAATAGTACTTGACTGTCCTGAAGAAGGAAACTTTGAAGTTTGGAGCAGCTCACAACTCCCAGCGTAGGGAAAGCTCCCTGGCCTCATGTCGCCCCCATCCCCTTCAGGAAGGGGCCGTCATGGACACAAACTCCAGCTTGAGGCAACATCTGATAATCGCCCTGACCTCACCTGCAGGAGATCTCGATTCAGCCTCTGCAGAGTGGGCCTGCCATGCTCTTGGCCCCAAAACTCGTGCTAGCTTGTGTTTTCAGTCTTCCTTCCTCACAATCCTGGCCACACCCCTCCAGTTTGGCAATTCTGGAGACACAATGCAGCACTCTGCCTGCCCTCCAGAAGAAAAATGTTACCCTATAGGGCTAACCAGAAACGCCAAATGAGTAACAACCTGCATGCCACTCGACCATACCCCAATTATACAGTCTAGCCTGTGCACTAAAGCCCTGTCTGACACAGCCTGAGGGCAGACCTCCAGTCCAACACCCAAACAGCTGGCCGTACACAGAGCATATCACACCCACAATGGCTTTAGGCCATCATCTCTACCCAACCTCAGTTTTCACCTTTAGAACCTAGACCTTATCTCCACTCACTGCTCAGGAGTGAACGTGATGCAAGAATCAGAACTTCTCCTTCGCCTTGGCAAGAATCCTAGTGGTTGGCATGTTGTCCAATGTTCATTGTCGGAGAAAGCAGCATGGACTATGAGGCCCCACCTATCCCTGAGGGCTACAATGTGCACAAACACACATTGTGACCCTCAGCGTGAGCCCTATCCTCATGTAAAGCCGCTTAGTGACTGGAACAACAGCCCACATATGGGGCTTACCAAGCCCCAGTCCCCCAATATCAACAAGAGTTCGAGATGTCTAGTCACCCCTACTCAGGGCTCTACTCGGGAATCCCTCTTTGGTGGGACACCTGAGGTAAAAAAAAAAAAAAAAAAAAAAATATATATATATATATATATATATATATATATATATATATACAGAACGAACTCTTCCAATCCACAGAATGATCCCAACCACTTGGGTTCAGGCCATATCACCAGAGAAAAAATTGTCCATGGTCCTTGAGGAGATCCTGAAATTCCACAGCCACCGTTGACACAAAATTCAGAGACAAAAGCCTGAGCAAGCGCCACACCTAGTGGTTGGCATGTTTTCCAACGTTCAGTGTAGTTGAAATCAGTGTGGCTCTTGAGGCCCCGCCCATGTTTATGTCCACATTGGTCACAAACACACATTGTGTCCCTCAGCCTGATCCCAGGCCTCAGGTAAGGCCTCTCAGTGGCTGGATGAAGAGACAGCATATTGGGCTTGCCATGCCCCTAGGCCCCAAATTTTACCCATAGTTCGGGTTCTCCCTTCACTTTTCCCCAAGGCTCTTCTTTGGAATTACTCTTTTGGCGGGACACCTGAGGTAACAAACCTGAAAGGAGTCCTCCCATTCCACAGATTGACGAAAAACAATTGGGAACGGGCCAAATCCACAGAGAGGAAAATTCGTCCATGGCCCATGAGGCTTCCCCGACATTCCACGGCCATCTCTGATACAAAATCCAGAGACAAAAGCCTGAGCAAGCGCCTCAGACTCGCTCTCTCTTCATATCCGGAAGAGTTCTTCTCATGGTTTATAGATCGGGCCTGCCATACCTACTTCCCCAAACCTAAGCTGAGTTTGTGTTTTCAGACTTCTGTCCTCAAAGTCCTGGGCCACACACCCTCCAGGCTGGGGCCCCTGGTGTCACACATTAGGACTGTGCCAACCCAATCCATGGGAATTCTGCCGATGCCATTGTCCAAAACAGTAAAATTTGGAGAACCCTACAAATCCCTGAGGCCATCCCAATAGTGCAGGTCGCCCGGGACAAACAAGAGCAGTCTGATACCTGCTGAGCATCTACCTCCACTCATACCATAGATGGATGTCCCCTGAGAAGAAGATTGAACCAGACAGGACCCTAGGCCATAATCGGATACATTGCTTTGGATTACAGGCATGTCTCCTCAAAAGCCTGGATTCCAATACCAGCATAGAAGTTTTCCTGAGGCACCCATCAAAACAAATCTAGTCTCCACAAGGAACCTTGTGCATCGAGCTATGTCAAAAACGTAGGAGAATACTTCAGGGTCCCGGTGCCACCGCCCCTTTTTAAGGCCCTCATGGACACAAAAACACATTAGGACCCATCCTCAGGAAAGTCCATTTCCAGTCAGCCACCCCGGTTGCTCCCGCAGAGCCATCAGATCTAAACTGTCTTGTTGCTGGGAGACATTTGGAATGCGAGGCCGGCTTCCCAGGCAGCCATCCTCGAACAGTGCTCTGGAGTCATTCCATATGGGATGTCCTGAAGCTGCCCAACAGGTCTCAATTGTCCCGCAGAAGGAATCCTTGATGGGGGCATCCCACAACTCCCAACGTGGGAAAAACTCCATGGCCTTGAGATTCCGCTCCCTTCATGAAGGGTCCGTCATGCACAGAAACTCCAACCTGAGCCAACGTCTGATCCTCGCCCTGACTTCAGATGCATGAGATATTGGTTCAGATCTACAGTGGTACCTGCCGTGTCCTCGCCCTGAAACCCAAGTCTAGCTTGTGTTCTCAGACTTCCGTCCTCACACTCCTCTACACGAAGCCCTCAAGTTTAGCAATTCCGGACTGACAATGAAGCACTCTGCCTGCCCTCTAGAAAACAAATTTTGCCTAATGAGCTGCCCAGACAACTTATATGAGGATAAATCTACATGGCACTCGACTGTACCCAAATTATATAGTCTAACCTGGGCACTAATGCACTGTCTGACACAACCTGAGTTCGGACCTCCTGACCAACACCCAGACAGCTGACCGCACACTGAGCACATCAGAACCGCCATGGCCTTAGGTCATCATCTCTTCCCTACCTCAGTTTTTAGGCTTAAGTACCTAGACCTTATCTCCAATCACTGCCCAGGGGTGCCTGTGATGCAGAAATCAGAACTCTTCCTTACCCATGGCAAGAAACCTTGTGGTTGGCATGTTGTCCAACGTTCAGTGTAGGAGAAACAAGGATTCACCATGAGGCCCTGCCCATTCTTGTTTGCGAAGTGGGCATAAACACGCATTGTGACCCTCAGCGCGAGTCCTGTCCTCTAGTAAGTCCTCTCAGTGGCTCGACCATTAGATGTCATAATGGGCTTGACAAGTCCCTAGGCCACAATTTTTAACCAGATTTCTAGTTGTCCGTTCGGCCCTCCCCAGGGCTCTACTCTGGAATCCCTCATTTGGTGGGACACCTGAGGTTAAAAAACAAAACATGGCAAATCAACAACAACAACAAAACGGACTTCTTCCATCCCACAGAATGACCCCAAACTCTTTGGACGGGGCCAAACCCCCAGAGTGTAAGACTCGTCCATTTCCCATGAAGTCACCAGGGAATTTCAAGACCATGAGTGACACGATATCCAGAGACAAAAACTTGAGCACGAGCCTCACACTCGCCCCTTATTCATATCCCGAAGAGTTCTCCTCATGGTCTGTAGATCAATCCTGCCATACCTATGACCTGAAACATAAGCCGCGTTTGTGTTTTCAGACGACTGTCCAAACAGCTCTGCCTACACACCCTACAGGCTCAGGCCCCTGGAGCCAAACCTGAGGACTGTACTTGCCCTCTCCAAGGGAATTGTATGTGCCCATTCCAATGGCCACAACCCTACTAATAGGATAAACCTGCAAACTCCCTGAGGCAATCCCAATAGTGGTGGCTTCCCAGGACAAACTCGGGCAATCTGAGCCCATCTGAGAACCTACATGCACTCAGACGCATAGACTGATGTTCCCAGAGGTAAAAAGGTACGAACAGGCCCCTAGGCACTATTCAGATTCATTGTTGTGGTATCCAGTCATCTCTCCTCAGAGGCCTGGATTTCAATACCAGCATATGGCTGTTTCCTTACTCATCCGTCATAAAAAATCTCATCTACATATGGGAAACTTGCACGTTGGAGCTGTGTCAAAGCCTCTGTTTGAAAAAACCCTTCAGGACCCCAGTGCCACCGCTTCATTCCAAGGTCTCCATAGACACAAAAACATATTAGGATCCATCCACAGGAGAGTCCATTTCAACTCAGATCCAGATTGCTCGCCCAGATCCAGCAGATATAACCTGTCTTGTTGCTAGGACACAATTGGAATGCAAGGTGGGCTACCCAGGCATCCATCCTTAGAACCCTGCTCGGAATCGTTGGCCTGGAGCCAACCAACATGTCTCAATTGTCCTGCACAAGAATCTTTGCAGTTTGGAGCTTCTCACAACTAACATCGTGGGAAACCCCCACGGCCTCTTGACCCCCCCGCCCCTTCATGAAGGGGCCATCAGGGACAGAAACACCAACCTGAGCGATCTTCTGATCCTCGCCCTGACTTCAGAAGCACGAGATCTCGATTCAGGTCTGTAGATTGTTCCTGCCTTGTCCTCACCCAGAAACCTAAGCCTAGCTTGTGTTCTCAGATTTCCGTCTTCAGACTACTGGCCCACAAGCCTCCAGTTTGCAAACCAGAACTATAATTCAGCACTCTTCCAGCCTTCAGGAAGAAAAACATTGCCCTGTGGGGCTACCCAGAAACTCCAAATGAGGATCAACCTGCACGCCATTCGACTGTACCCCAAATATATAGGCTGACCTGGGCACTACAACCCTTTCTACACAGCCTGAGCCTGGACTTCCTGGCCCCACCCAGAAAGCTGGTCGAACACTGAGCACGCCGGATGAGCCATGTCCTTAGGTCGTCATCTCTTCCCAACCTCGATTCTCAAGTTTCAGAACCTAGACCTTATCTCCAATCACTGCCCAGGCTTGTAAGTGATGCAGAAATAACAACTCCTTCCCCGTGGCTAGAAACCATGTGGTTGGCATGTTTTCCAATGTTCAGTGTAGTTGAAACCAGTGTGGCCCATGAGGCCCCGCCCATGTTTATGGGCCACATTGGTCACAAACACACATTGTGACCCTCAGCCTGATCCCAGTCCTCAGGTAAGGCCTCTCAGTGGCTGGATGAAGAGACAGCATATTGAGCTTGCCATGCCCCTAGGCCCCAAATTTTACCCATAGTTCGGGTTGTCCCTTCGCTTTTCCACAGGGCTCTTCTTTGGAATTCCTCTTTTGGCGGGACACCTAAGGTAACCAACCTGAAAGGAGACCTCCCATTCCACAGATTGACGAAAAAGAATTGGGATCGGGCCAATTCCACAGAGAGGAAGATTCGTCAATGGCCCATGAGGTTTCCCAGACAATCCACGGCCATCGCTGATACCGAATCTAGAGACAAAAGACTGAACAAGCACCTCAGACTCGCTCTTTCTTCATATCCTGAAGAGTTCTTCTCATGGTTTATAGATCGGGCCTGCCATACCTATGTCTCCAAACCTAAGCTGAGTTTATGTTTTCAGACTTCTGTCCTCAAAGTCCTGGGCCACACACCCTCCACGCTGCGGTCCCGGGAGCCACACATAAGGACTGTGCCTACCCAATCCATGGGAACTCTGCCCATTCCATTGTCCAAAACCGTAAAATTAGGAGAACCCTCCAAATCCCTGAGGCCATCCCAATAGTGCAGGTCTCCCGTGACAAACAAGCGCGGTCTGATAGCAGCTGAGCATCAACCTCCACTCATACCATAGATGGATGTCTGCAGAGAAGAAGATTGAACCAGACAGGACCCTGGCCATATCGGATCCATTGCTTTGGTTACAGGCATGTCTCCTCAAAAGCCTGGATTCCAATATCAGCATAGGGGTTTTCCTGAGGCAGCAATCAGAACAAATCTCGTCTCCACAAGGAAACATGTGCATCGAGCTATGTCAAAATCTTAGGAGAATACTTCAGGGTCCTGGTGCCACGGCCCCATTCCAAGGCCCCATGGACACAAACACACATTAGGACTCATCCTCAGGAAAGTCCATATCAAGTCAGCCACCCCGGTTGCTCCCGCAGAGCCATCAGATCTAAACAGGCTTGTTGCTAGGAGACAATTGGAATTCGAGGCTGGCTTCCCAGGCATCCTCCCTCGAACGGTGCTCTGGAGTCATTCCATATGGGATGTCCTGGAGCTGCCCAAAGGTCTCAATTGTCCCGCAGAAGGAATTCTTGAAGGGGGCAACCCACAACTCCCACGTGGGAAAAACTCCATGGACACGAGATTCCCGCTCCCTTCATGAAGGGGCCGTCAGGCACAGACACTCCAACCTAAGCCAAAGTCTAATTCTCTCCCTGACTTGAAATGGATGAGATATTGGTTCAGATCTGCAGGGGGTACCTGCCGTGCCCTTGCCCTGAGCCCAAGTATAGCTTTTGTTCTCAGAATTCCGACCTCACTCTCCTGGCCTCAAAGCCCTCATGATTGGTAAATCCGGTCCCACAATGCAGCACATGGCCTGCTTTCTGGAAAAAAAATATTGCCTAAAGACCTGCCAAGGCACCTTATATGAAGATAAACCTACACGGTACTCGACATTGCCCGAATTATATAGTCTAACCTGGGCACTAATGCACTGTCTGACACAACCTGAGCCCGGACTTCCTGACCAACACCCAGACAGCTGACCGCACACTGAGCACATCAGACCTGCCATGGCCTTAGGTCATCATCTCTTCCCTACCTCAGTTTTCAGGCCTCAGAAACTAGACTTTATCTCCAATCACTGCCCAGGGGTGAGTTTGATGCAGAAATCAGAACTTCTCCTTACACATGGCAAGAAACCTTGTGGTTGGCATGTTGTCCAACGTTCACTGTAGGAGAAACTAGCATTCACCCTGAGGCCCGCCTATTCTTGAGTGCGACGAGGGCATAAATATGCATTGTGACCCTCAGTGTGAGACCTGTCCTCTAGTAATTCCTCTCAGAGCCTGGATCACTAGATGTCATAATGGGCTTGACATAGCCCTAGGCCCCAATTTTTAACCAGATTTCTGGTTGTCCAGTCACCCCTCCCCAGAGCTCTACTCTGGAATTCCTCATTTGGTGGGACAACGGAGGTTAAAAAATGAAACAAAAGAAAGCAACAACAACAAAAAAAACGACTTCTTCCATCCCACAGAATGACCCCAACCTCTTTGGAAGGGGCCAAATCCCCAGAGAGTAAGACTCTTCCATTTCCCATGAAGTCACCCGGAAATTTCACGACCATGAGTGACATGATATGCAGAGACAAAAACATGAGCAATAGCCTCACACTCGCCCTTTTTTCATATACCGAAATGTTCTCCTCATGGTCTGTAGATCAGTCCTGCCCTACCTATGACCCGAAACAGAAGTCGAGTTTGTGTTTTCAGACAACTGTCCAAACAGCCCTGGCTTACACACCCTATAGGCTCAGGCCCCTGAAGCCAAACCTGAGGACTGTTCTTGCCCTCGCAAGGGAATTGTGTGAGCCCATTCCAATGGCGACAACGCAACTAAAAGTATAAACCTTTAAATTCCCTGAGGCCATCCCATAGTGTTGGCTTCCAAGGACAAACACGGGCAATCTGAGTTCATCTGAGCACCTACCTGCACTCTGACCCATAGATAGATGTCGCCCGAGGTAAAAAGAAACCAACAGGCCCCTAGGCACTAATCGGATTCATTGCTTTGGTTTCCAGGCATCTCTCCTCAGAGGCCTGGATTTCAATACCAGAATATGGCTGTTTCTTGACTCACCCATCAGAACAAATCTCCTCTACACATGGGAAACTTGCATGGTGGAGCTGTGTCAAACCTCTGTTTAGGAGAAGCCTTCAGGGCCCTAGTGCCACCGCTTAATGCCACAGTCTCCATAGACACAAAAACATATTAGGACCCATCCACAGGAGAGTCCATTTAAACTCAGCCTCCTCGGTTGCTCCCCGAGATCCAACAGATCTAGGCTGTCTTGTAGCTAGGAGAATATTGGAATGCGAGGTGGGCTACCCAGCCATCCATCCTTAGAACCCTGCTCAGAATCGTTGGCCTGGAGCCAACCAACTGGTCTCAATTGTCCCACAGTAGAATCTTTGCAGTTTGGAGCTTCTCACAACTCCCATGGTGGGAAAACCCCCACGGCCTCGTGATTCCCCCCCTTTATGAAGGGGCCATCAGGGACAGAAAGTCAAACCTGAGGCATCGTCTAATGCTCAACCTGACTTCAGGTGCACGAGATCTCAATTCAGGTCTGTAGATTGTGCCTGCCATGTCCTCACCATAAAACCTAAGCCTAGCTTGTGTTCTCAGAATTCCGTCCTCAGACTACCGGCCCACAAGCCCTCCAGTTTGGCAATCCGGAAGTACAATGCAGCACTCTGTGGGCCCTCCAAGAGAAACATTGCCCTCTGGGGCTACCTAGAAACCCCAAATGAAGATCAACCTGCACGCCATTTGGCTGTACACCAAATATATAGGCTGATTTGGGCATCATTGCCTTCTCTGACACAGCCTGAGCTGGACATCCTGGCCCCACCCAGACAGCTGGCCGCACACTAGGCACATTGGAACCACCATGGCCTTAGTTCGTCATCTCTTCCCAACCTCGGTTTTCAGGCTTCAGTACCTAGACCTTATCTCTAATCACTGCCCAGGTTTGAAAATGTTGCAGAAATCAGAACTCGTTCCCTTGGCAAGAAACCTCGTGGTTGGCATGGTGTCCAACGTTCAGTGTAGTTGAAATCAGTGTGGCACATGAGACCCAGCCCATGCTTGAGGGCTACATTGGTCTCAAACACACATTGTGACCCTCAGCCTGAGCCCGGTCCTCAGGCAAGGCCTCTCAGTGGCTGCATGAAGAAACAGCATATTGGGCTTGCCATGCCCCTAGACCCCAATTTTTAACCATAGTTCGGGTTGTCCCTTCACTCTTGCCCAGGGCTCTGCTTTGGAATTCCTCTTTTGGTGGGACACCTCAGGTAACAAACCTTAAAGGAGTCCTCCCATCCCACAGATTCACGAAAAAGAATTAGGATCGGACCAGATCCACAGAGAGGAAGTTTCGTCCATGGCCCAGGAGGCCTCCCCGACATTCCTCGGCCATCGCTGATACAAAATCCAGAGACAAAAGCCTGAGCAAGCGCCTCAGACTCGCTCTTTCTTCATATCCTGAAGAGTTCTTCTCCTGGTTTGTAGGTCGGGCTTGCCATACCTACGTTCCCAAACCTAAGATGAGTTTGTGTTTTTTGTTTTCTGTCCTCAAATTCCTGGGCCACATACCCTCCAGACTGAGCCCCTGGAGCCACACATTAGTACTGTGCCTACCCAATCCATGGGAATTCTGCCCATGCCATTGTCTCAAACCGTTCAAATTAGGAGAACCCTCCATAGTCCCTGAGGCCATCTCAATGGTGTAGGTTGTCCCGGACAAACAAGGGCCGTCTGACACCAGCTGAGCATCAAGCTCCACTCATACCATAGATGGATGTCCCCAGAGAAGAAGATTGAACCAGGCAGGACCCTAGGACATAATGGGATCCATAGCTTTGGTTTACAGGCATGTCTCCTAAAAAGCCTGGATTCCAATACCAGCATAGGGCTTCTCCTGAGGCACCCATCAGAACAAATGTCGTCTCCACAAGGAAACTTGTGCATGGGAGCTATGTCAAAGGCTTAGGAGAATACTTCAGGGTGCCGGTGCCACCGCCCCATTCCAAGACCCTCAGGGACACAAACAAACATTAGGACCCATCCTCCGGAAAGTCCATTTCAACTCAGCCAACCCGGTAACACCTGCTGAGCCATCAGATCTATACTGTCTTGTTGCTAGAAGAAAATTCCATCAGATCTATACTGTCTTGTTGCGAATAGAAAATTGGAATGCGAGGCGGGCTTCCCAGGCATTCATCCTCGAATGGTGCTCTCGAGTCATTCCATATGTGATGTCCTGGAGCTGTCCAACAGGTCTCAATTGTCCCGCAGAAGGAATCTTTGAAGGGCCATCTCACAACTCCCAACGTGGGGAAACCTCCATGGACTAGAGATTCCACTCCCTTCATGAATGGGCCGTCATGTACAGAAACTCCAACCAGAGCCAATGTCTGATCCTCGCCCTGAATTCAGATGCATGAGATATTGGTTCAGATCTGCCGAGGTACCTGCCGTGCCCTCGACCTGAAACCCAAGTCTAGCTTGTGTTCTCAGACTTCCGTCCTCACACTCCTGGCCCAGAAGACCTCAAGTTTGGCAATTCTGAACCCACTGTGCAGCACTCTGCCTGCCCTCTAGAAAAAAAATATTGCCTCATGAGCTGCCCAGGCACATCATATGAGGATAAACCTACACGCCACTTGACTGTACGTAAATTATATACTCTAAGCTGTGCACTAATGCACGGTCTGACACACCTGAGCCCGGACCTCCTGACTAACACACAGACAGCTGACCACACACTGAGCACAACAGACCAGCCATGGCCCTCGGACATCATCTCTTCCATACCTCAGTTTTCAGGCTTCAGAACCTACCTTTTCTCCAATCACTGCCCAGGGGTGATGGTATGTAGAAATCAGAACTCCTCCTTACCCATGGCAAGAAACCTTGTGGTTGGCATGTTGTCCAACGTTCAGTGTAGGAGAAACCAGCATTCACCCTGAGGCCCAGCCCATTCTCAAGTGCGACGAGGGCATAAACACACCAAACTCTTTGGACGAGGCCAACCTTCTAAAGAGTAAGACTCGTCCATTTCCCATGAAGTCACCCGGAAATTTCACGACCATGAGTCACACGATATCCAGAGATAAACTTGAGCAAGAGCCTCACACTCGCCCTTTTTTCATATCCCGAAGAGTTCTTCTCATGTTCTGTAGATCAGTCTTGCCATACCTATGACCCGAAACATAAGCCGAGGTTGTGTTTTCAGACAACTGTCCAAACAGCCCTGGCCTACACACCCCAAAGGCTCAGGCCCTTGGAGCCAAACCTGAGGACTGTACTTGCCCTCTCCAAGGGAATTGTGTGTACCCATTCCAATGGCCACAATCCTACTAATAGGATAAACCTCCAAAGTTCCTGAGGCCATCCCAATAGTGGTGGCTTCCCAGGACAAACAGGAGCAATCTGAGCACATCAGAGCACCTACCTGCACTCAGACCCATAGACTGAAGTCCCCAGAGGAAAAAAGGAATGAACAGACCACTAGGCACTAATCGGATCCATTGCTATGG
The DNA here is from genome assembly GCF_964662115.1 of Mustela nivalis. Lineage (NCBI taxonomy): Eukaryota > Metazoa > Chordata > Mammalia > Carnivora > Mustelidae > Mustela > Mustela nivalis. Next base: position 556,540 of record NW_028136551.1, read on the forward strand.
TTTCCAGGCATGTCTCCTCAGAGGCCTGGTATTCAATACCAGCATATGGCTGTTTCTTGACTCACCCATCAGAACAAATCTCATCTACATATGGGAAACTTGCACGGTGGAGCTGTGTCAAAGTCTCTGTTTAGAAGAACCCATAAGGGACCCAGTGCCACCGCTTCATTCCAAGGTCTCCATAGACACAAAAACATATTAGGACACATCCACAGGAGAGTCAATTTCAACTCAGCCTCCTCAGTTGCTCCCCCAGATCCAGCAGATCTAACCTTTCTTGTAGCTAGGAGAAAATTGGAATGCCAGGTGTGGTACCTAGCCATCCATCCTCAGAACCATGCTTGGAATCCTTGGCCTGGCGCCAACTAACAGGTCTCAATTGTCCTGGAGAAGAATCTTTGTAGTTTGGAGCTTCTCACAACTCCCATCGTGCGAATACCCCCATGGCCTCGTGATTCCCCCCCTTCATGAAGGGGCCATCAGGGACAGAAAGTCCAACCTGAAGATCGTCTGATCCTCACCCTGACTTCAGATGCACGAGATCTCGATTCAGGTCTGTAGATTGTGCCTGCCATGTCCTCACCCATAAAAACTAAGCCTAGCTTGTGTTCTCAGACTTCAGTCCTCAGACTACTGGCCCACAAGCCCTCCAGTTTGGCAATCCAGAAGTACAATGCGGCACTCTGCCTGCTCCCTGGAAAAAGAACATTGCCCTCTGGGGCTACCCAGAAACCCCAAATGAGGATCAACCTGCACGCCATTTGGCTGTACACCAAATATATAGGCTGAAGTGGGCACAATTGCCCATTCTGACACAGCCTGAGCCTGGAACTCCTGGCCCCACCCAGACAGCTGGCCGCACACTGAGCACATCGGACCCGCCATGGCCTTAGGTCGTCATCTCTACCCAACCTCGGTTTTCAGGCTTCAGAACCTTGACCTTATCTCCAATCACTGCCCAGGTTTGAAAATGTTTCAGAAATCCGAACTCATTCCCTTGGCATGAAACCTCGTGGTTGGCATGTTGTCCAACTTTCAGTGTAGTTGAAACCAGTGTGGCACATGAGACCCAGCCCATGCTTGAGGGCCACATTGGTCTCAAACACACATTGTGACCCTCAGCCTGAGCCCGGTCCTCAGGCAAGGCCTCTCAGTGGCTGCATGAAGAAACAGCATATTGGGCTTGCCATGCCCCTAGACCCTAATTTTTAACCATATTTCGGGTTGTCCCTTCACTCTTGCCCAGGGCTCTGCTTTGGAATTCCTCTTTTGGTGGGACACCTCAGGTAACAAACCTTAAAGGAGTCCTCCCATCCCACAGATTCACAAAAAAGAATTGGGATAGGGCCAAATCCACAGAGAGGAAGATTCGTCCATGGCCCAGGAGGCCTCCCCGACATTCAACGGCCATCGCTGATACAAAATCCAGAGACAAAAGCCTAAGCAAGCGCCTCAGACTCGCTCTTTCTTCATATCCTGAAGAGTTCTTCTCATGATTTGTAGTTCGGCCGTGCCATACCTACGTTCCCAAACCTAAGCTGAGTTTGTGTTTTTTGAGTTCTGTCCTCAAAGTCCTGGGCCACACACCCTCCAGGCTGGGCCCCTGGAACCACACATTAGGACTGTGCCTAACCAATCCATGGGAATTCTGCCCATTCCATTATCCAAAACCGTACAAATTAGGAGAAACCTCCAAATTCCCTGAGGCCATACCAATGGTGTAGGTTGTCCGGGACAAAAAATTGCCGTCTGACACCAGCTGAGCATCTACCTCCACTCATACCATAGATGGATGTCCCCAGAGAAGAAGATTGACCAGACAGGACCCCAGGCCATAATGGGATCCATAGCTTTGGTTTACAGGCATGTCTCCTCAAAAGCCTGGTTTCCAATACCAGCTGAGGGCTTCTCCTGAGGCACCCATCAGAACAAATCTCGTCTACACATGGGAAACTTGCATGTTGGAGCTCTCTCAAAGCCTCTGGTTAGAAGGACATTTCAGGTTCCCGGTGCCAGCGCCTCATTCCAAGGTCTCCATGGAGACACACCCACATTAGGACCCATCCACAGGAGAGTCCATTTCAACTCAGCCCCCTAAGTTGCTCCCCCTGATCCAGCAGATCTAACCCGTCTTGTCGCTAGGAGATGATTGGAATGAGAGGCAGGCTTCCCAGCCATCCATACTTAGAACCATTCTCAGAATTATGCTGTATGGGAAGTCCTGGAGCCAACCAACAGGTCTCAATAGTCCCGCAGAAGAATCTTTACAGTTTGGAGCATCTCACAACTCCCATCGTGGGAAAACCTCCATGGCCTCGTGATCCCGCCCCCTGTGCTTCATGAAGGGGCCATCAGGGACAGAAGCTCCAACCTGATCGATCGTCTGATCCTCGCCCTGACTTCAGATGCAGGACATCTTGATTCAGCTCTGCAGAGTGTGTCTGCCGTGCCCTTGCCCAGAAACGTAAGTCTAGTTTGTGTTCTCAACTTCCATCCTCACATTCCTGGCCCACAAGCCCTCCAGTTTGGCAATTCCAGAACTACAAGGCAGCACTCTGCCTGCTTTCCGGAAGAAAAACATTGCCCTCTGGGGCTACCCAGATTCCCCAAATGAGGATCAACCTGCATGTCACTTGACTGGACCCCAATTATACAGGCTGCCCTGGGCACTACTGCCCTTTCTGGCACAGCCTGAGACTGAACCTCCTGGCTCGCACCCACCCAGCTAGCCACACACTGAGCACATCAGACCCGCCATGGCCTTAGGTCATCATCTCTTTCCAACCTCGGTTTTCAGGCTTCAGAACCTAAACCTTATCTCCAGTCACCACCCAGGGTTGAACATGATGCAGGAATCAGAACTCCTTCCCCATGGCAAGAAACCTTGTGGTTGGCATGTTGTCCAACGTAAAATGTAGTTGAAACCAGTGTGGCCCATGAGGCCCTGCAGATGCTTGAGGACCAAGTCGTTCACAAACATGCATTCTGACCCTCAACGTGAGCCCAGTTCTCAAGTAAGGCCTCTCAGTGGCTGGACCAAAAGACAGCATATTGGGCTTGTCATGCCCCTAGGCCCCAATTTTTAACCAGATTTCTGGTTGTCCAGTCTCCCCTCCCCAGGGCTCGGCTTTGGAATCCCTCTTTTGGTGGGACACCTGAGGTAACAAAACTGAAAGGACTCCTCCCATCCCACAGTTTGACCCAAAACAATTGGAATCGGGCCAAATCCACAGAGCGGAAGACTCGTCCATGGCCCATGAGGCCTCCCTGACATTCCATGCCCATCGTTGACACAAAATCCAGAAACAAAAGCCTGAACAAGTGCCTCACAATCTCTCTTTCTTCATATCTGGAAGAATTCTCCTTACGGTCTGTAGATCGGGCCTGCCATACCTACGTCCCTAAACCTAAACTGAGTTTGTGTTTTAGACTTCTGTCTCCACAGTCCTGGTGCACACACCCTGCAGGCTGGGGCCCCTGGAGCCACATCAAAACTGTGCCTTCCCTCTCCACGGGAATTCTGCCCATTCCATTGTCCATAATCATAAAATTAGGAGAAACCTCCAAAGTCCCCAAGGCCTTCACAATAGTGTAGGCCGCCTGGGACAAACAAGGGCCATCTGACACCAGCTGAGCATCTAACTCCACTAATACCTTAGATGGATGTACACAGAGAAGAAGATTCAACCGGACAGGCCCCTAGGCTCTAAACGGAGCCATTGCTTTGGTTTCCAGTTATCTCTCTTCAGAGGCCTATATTCCAATAACAGTATATGGGGGTTTCCTGAGGCACGAATTAGAACAAATCTCGTCTCCACATGGGAAACTTGTCCTTTGGAGATGTCTCAAAACCTCCGGTTAGGAGAATCCTTCAGGGCCCATGCACCAACGCCCCATTCCAAGGTCTCCATGGACACAAACCCACATTAGCATCCATCCTCAGGAGAGTCCATTTCAACTCAGCCCCCTTGGTTGCTCTGACAGAGCCAGCATATCAAACCTGTCTATTTGCTAGGAGACAACTGCAATGTGAGGCGGGCTTCCCATGCATCCATCCTAAGATCCCTGCTCTGGTGTCATTCTGTATGGTATGTACTGGAGTGATACAAAAGGTCTCAATTGTTGATCAGAAGGAATCTTTGTTGTTTGGAGCATCTCACAACTTCCATTGTGGGTAAACCTCCATGGACTGGAGATGCTGTCCCCTTCATAAAGTGGCCAGAATGGACAGAAATTCAAACCTAAGCCTAGGTTTGAACCTCGCCCTGACTTCAGATTCATGATATCCCGATTCAGATCTGCAGAGGGTGCTTGCCGTGCCCTCGCCCAGAACCTACGCCTAACATGTGTTCTCAGACTTCCGTCCTCACACTCCCCGTCCACAAGGCATCCACTTTGGAAATTCCGGAGCCACAATGCAGCACTCTGCCTGTTCTCCAGAAAAAAACCATTGCCCTTGGGGCTAACCAGAAATACCAAATAAAGATCAACCTGCACGGCACTCAGTTGTACCCCAATTATACAATCTACCCTGGGCACTAATGCCCTGTCTGACACAGCCCAAGCTTGGACCTCCCGACCAACACCCAGACAGCTGGCTCCACGCTGAGCATATCGGACCCAACATGGTCTTAGGTCGTCATCTCTTCCCAACCTCGGTTTTCAGACTTCACAACCTAGACCTTATCTCCAATCACTGCCCAGGGGTGAATGACATGCAGAAATCAGAATTAATACTTCCCCATGGCAAGAACTCATGTGGTTGACATGTTGACTATCATTCAGTGTAGGAGAAACAAGCATGCACCATGAGTCCCCACCCATGCTTGAGTACCACGAGGGCATAAACACGCATTGTGACCCTCAGCATGAGTTCTGTCCTCAATGAAGGCCTCTCAGTGGCTGGACCATTAGAAGGCATATTGGGCTTGCCATGCCCCTAGGCCCGTATTTTTAGTTAGATTTCTTGTTGTCCAGGGCTCTGCTCTGGAATCCCTCTTTTGGTGGGACACCTTAGTTAACAAAACTAAATCCCACAGATTAACCCAAAACAATTGGGATCTGGCCAAATCCACAGAGAGAAAGACTCTTCCATGGCCCATGAGGACTCCTCGACATTCCACAGCCATCATTGACACAAAATCCAGGGGCAAAAGCCTGACAAGTGTCACAGGTTCACCCTTTATTCATATCCCAAAAAGTTCTCCTCATAGTCTGTAAATCGGACCTGCCATACCTACGTCCCCAAAGCTAAGCTGAGTTTGTGTTTTCAGACATCTGTCCCCACAGTCCTTGCCCACACACCCTCAAGGCTGGGCCCTTGGAGCCACACATCAGGTCTGTGCCTGCCCACTCCACAGGAATTCTGCCCATGCCATTGTCCATAATCATACAATTTAGGAGAAACCTCCAAAGTCCCCGAGGCCATCCCTATAGTGTAGGCCACCCGGACAAACTGGAGCGATCTGACACCAGCTGAGCAACTACCTCCATTTCATAAAATAGACAGATGTCGACAGAGAAGAAGATTGAACCAGAGAGGCTCCTAGGACCTAATTGGATGCATTGCTGTGGTTTCTATGTATCTCTCCTCAGAGGCCTGGTTCTAATACCAGCATATGTGGGTTTCCTGAGGCACCAATTAGAACAAATCTTGTCTCCACATGGAAAACTTGCTCTTTCGAGTTGTTTCAAAATCTCCGGTTAGAATCCTTTAGAGCCCTGGGGCCACCACCCCATTCCAACGTCCTCATGGACACAAACACACATTAAGACCCATCTTCAGGAGAGTCCATTTCAACTCAGCTCCCACGATTGCTCCTGCATAGCCATCAGATCGTACCTGTCTTGTGGCAGGGAGACAATTGGTGTAAGAGGCAGTCTGCTCAGGCATCCATCCTTAGAACCCGGCTCTGGAGTCATTCCATATGGGATGTCCTGGAGCCATCCAACAGTTCTCAATTTTCCCGCAGAAGGAATCCTTGCAGTTTGGAGCATCCCACAACTCCCAACGTGGGAAAACCTCCATGGCCTCGAGATTCCACCCCTTTGATGAAGGGGCCATCATGGACAGAAACTCCAACCTGCGCCTAAGTCTGATCCTCGTCCTGACTTCAGATGAATGAGATTTTGATTCGGATCTGCAGAGGGTGCCTGCCGTGCCCTCGCCCTGAAACTTAAGTCTAGCTTATGATCTCAGACTTACGCCCTCACACTCCTGGTCCCGATGCCCTCAAGTTTGGCAATTCTGGACCCACAATGCTGCACTCTGCCTGCCCACCAGAAGAAAAATGTTGCCCCAGTGACCTTCCCTGACACAATAAATGAGGATGAACCTACATGGAACTCAACTGTATACATTCTAACCTGGGCACTAATGCACTGTCTGACACAGCCTGAATCCATACCTCCTGAACAACACCCAGAAAGCTGACCGCACACTGAGCACATCGGACCCTCCATGACCTTAGGTTATCATCTCATCCCAACCTCGATTTTCTGGATTCCGAACTTAGATCTTATCTCCAGTCACTGCCCAGGGGTGAACATGATGCAGAAATCAGAATTCCTCCTTCCCCATGGAAAGAAACCTTGTGGTTCGTATGTTGTCCAAAGTTCAGTGTAGGAGAATCAAGCATGGCCCATGAGTCCCCGCCCATGCTTGATGCCTACATTGGGCACAAACATGCATTGTGACCCTCAGTGTGAGCACTGTACTCAAGTAAGACCTCTCAGTGGCTGGACCAAGGTACCCCATATGGGGATTGCCATGCCCTTAGGCCCCCAATCTTATACAGAGTTCGGGTTGTCCAGTCGCCCCTTCCCAGGGATCTGCTCTGGAATCCCTCTTTAGTGGCACACCTGAGGTAAAAAAAAAAAAAAAAAAAAAAAAAAAGAATGGACTCCTCCCATCCCACGGAATGACCCCAAAATATTGGGATCATCCAAATCCCCATAGAGGAAGTCTTACCCATGGTCCATGAGGACACCCCTACATTCCACGGCCATCAGTGACACAAAATCCAGAGTCAAAAGCCTGAGCAAGTGCCTCACACTCACTCTTTGTTCATATCCTGAAGAGTTCTCCTCAAGGTCTGTAGATCGGGCCTCCCATACCTATGTCCCCAAACCTAAGACGAGTTTCTGTTTTCAGACTTCTGTCCCCACAGCTCTGACCCACACACCCTCCATGCTTGAGCCCCTAGAGCCACACCTCAGGATTGTGCCTTCCCTCCCCAAAGGAATTCTGCCCATTTCATTGGCCACAAACTTGCAAATTAGGAGAAACCTCCAAAGTCAAAGTGGCCATCCCAATAGTGTAGACTGCCCAGGACAAATAGGGGCAATCTGACACCAGCTGAGGAACTACCTCCACTCAATCCCATAGACAGATGAACCGAGAGAAGAAGATTAAACCAGACAGGCCCCAGGCCCTAATCAGATCCATTGCCTTGGTTTCCAGGCATCTCTCCTCAGAGTTCTGGTTTCCAATACCAGCATATTGGGGGTTACTGAAGCACCAATGAGAACAAATCTTGTTTCCCCATGGGAAAAATGCTTCTTGGAGCTGTGTCAAAACCTCTGGTTAGGAGCATCCTTCAGAGCCCTGGTGCCACTGCCCCATTCCAAGGTCTCCATGGACACAATCCCACATTATGACCGATCCTCAGGAGAATGCATTTCAACTCAGCCCCCTCGGCTGCTACATCATAGGCAGCAATCAAACGTGCCGTTTCGCTAGGAGACAATTGGAATGCAAGGCCGGATGCCCAGGCATCCATCCTTAGAACCCTGCTCTGCAATTGTTCCATATGGGATGTCCTGGAGCCATCCAACAGGTTTCAACTGACCCGCAGAAAATCCTTGTGGTTTGGAGCATCTCACTACTGCCATCATGGGAAAACACCAATGGCGGTGTGATGACCCCCCTTCATGAAGGGGCCATCATGGACAGAAACTCCAACCTGAGCCAATATATGAACCTCGCCCTGACCTCAGATGCATGAAATCTAAATTCAGCTCTGCAGAGTGTGCCTGCCATTTCCTCGCCCTGAAACCAAAGCAAAGCTTCAGTTCTCAGACTTACATCCTTGCATTCCTGGCCGCAAGGCCTCCAGTTTGGCAGTTCCGGAGCCAGAATGCAGCACTCTGCCTGCCCTCCAGAAGAAAGACTTTGCCTTATGGGGCTACGGAGAAACCCCAAATAATTATCTTCTGCATGCCACTCAACTGTACACCAATTATACAGCGTATCTGGGCACGAATGCCCTGTCTGGCACAGCCTGAGTGCAGACCTCCTGAACGACACCTAGAAAGCTGGCCCCAAACTGAACACATCGGACCCGCCATGGCCTTAGGTCGTCATCTCTTCCAAACCTCGGTTTTCAGGCTTCAGAACCTAGACCTTATCTCCAATTAGTGCCCAGAGGTGAACGTGATGCAGAAATCAAAACTCCTCCTTCCCCATGGCAAGAAACCCTGAGGTTGGCATGTCCAAGGTTCACTGTAGGAGAAACCTGCAAGCTCAATGAGGTCCCGCCCAATATTGAGGACCACCTTGGGCACAAACACACATTGTGACCCTCAGCATGAGTCCACTATTCAAGTAACGTCTCTCAGTGGCTGGACCAAGAATCTGCATATGGGCTTGCCATGCCCATAGGACCCCAGGCCTAACCAGAGGGTGGGTATTCCAGTTGTATGTACTCAGTGCTCTGTTCTAGAATCCCTCTATTGTGGGGACACATGAGGCAGAAAACAGGACTCCTCCCTTCCCACAAAATGACCCCAATCTCGGGAGCCGGACAAATCCCCAGAGAGGGAGACTTCCATGGCCCATGAGACCATGCTTACATTAAATGACCATCATGAATACAACATCCAGAGACATAAGCCTGAACGACCGCCTCTCACTCGCCTTACTTTCTAATCACAATGAGCTCCCCTCACGGACTGTAGATCACTCCTGCCATAACCTCAGCCCCAAACCTCAGCCGAGTTTGTGTTTTTGGATGTCTGTCCCCACAGCCCTGGCCCACACAGCCGCCAGGCTGGGGCCTCTGGAGCCACACCACAGGACTGTCCTGCTCTCTCCAAGGAGACTATGCCCATTCCATTGCCCATAACCCCACAGAATAGGAGAAACCTCAAGGCCCCCGAGGACATCCCACTACTATAAGCCTCTCTGGACAAAGGCATCCTGACACAAGCTGAGCAACTACCTCCATGCAGAAACACAGACAGATGTCGGCAGAGACAGTAGATTGAACCAGACAGGCCCCTGGGCCCTAATCTGAACTCTTGCTTTTGTTTCCAGGTATCACTCCTCAGAGGCCTGGGTTTGAAGACCAGCATCTGGGGCTTTCCTGAGACACCAAACAGAACAACTATCGTCTCCACATGGGAAGCTTCATTGTTGGAGCTGTGTCAAACCCTTCGGTTTGGAGAAACCTGCAGAGTCCCTGAGCCACCGCCACATTCCAAGGTCTCCATGGCCACCAACCCACAGTATGACTCATCCTCAGGAGAGTCCATTTCTACTCAGCCCTCTGAGAAACCCGCCCAAGAGCCTGCAGATTGAGCCTGCCTTGCCCCAAGCAGCCAGTGGGAATGTGAGGTGGCATTTGCAGACATTCATGCTTAGACCCCTTCTCTCGAGTCTTTCTGTAGGGGTCATCCTAGAACCATCTCATAGTACTCGACTGTCCTACAGAGGAAACCTTGATGTTTGGGGCAGCTCATAACTCCCAGCGTTGGGAAACCTCCCTGGCCTCATGACGCCCCCACCCCCTTCAGGAAGGGGCCATAATGGACACAAACTCCAACCTGAGGCAACGTCTGATACTCGCCCTGACCTCAGATGCAGGAGATCTCCATTCAGTCTCTGCAGAGTGGGCCTGCCATGCCCTCGGCCCCAAACCTAACGCTAGCTTGTGTTTTCAGACTTCCCTCTTCACACTCCTGGCAAACAAGCCCTCCAGACTGGGAATTCCAGAACCACAACACAGTTTTCTGCCTGCCCACCAGAAGAAAAACGTTGCCCTATGGGGCTCTCCAGAAACCACAAACGAGAACCAACCTGCTCTGGCCTCGACCGCACCCTAACTGGAAAGGCTACCCTGGTCAGTAATGCTCTGTCTGACACAGCCTGACGTCCCGACAGACAAGGAAACAGCTGGCTGCACACTAAGCACATCAGACAGGCCATGGCCTTATGCCGTCATCTCTTCCCAACCTGGGTTTTCAGACATCTGACCCTAGATATTATATCAAATCCTGGCAAACGTTGGTAACTGAAGCACAAATCAGATCTTCTCCTTCCCCATGGCTGGAAAGCTTGCTGTTGGCATGGAGTCATACCTTCAGTGTAGGAGAAACCTTCATGGCCCCTGAGGCCAAGCCTAAACTTGAGTGCCTCCTTGGGTACAAACTCGCATTGGGACCATCAGCATGGGCCCCATGTCGAAGTAAGGTCTCTCAGGGCCTGGACCAAGAGCCCGCATATGGGGCTTGCCAAGCCCCTATGATCCCAATCTTCACAAGAGCTCGAGTATTCCATTTGCTCGAACCCAGGACTGTGATCTGGAGTCCCTCTCCTGGAAGAACACCTGAGCCAGACAGCAGGACTCCACCCTTCCCACAAAATGTCCCCAAAATCTTAAGAGCTGGACCAACTCCTCAGAGAGGGAGACTCTTCCATAGCCCCTGAGGTCACCCCTACATTCCACGGCTATGGGAGACAAAACATCCAAAGACAAAAGCTTGCGTGACTGCCTCCCATTTGCCCTTCTTTCATAAGCTGAGGATCTCCTCTCACGGTCTGTGGGTCCATCCTGCCATGCTCTCGGCTCCACACCCAAGCCGAGTTTGTGTTTTCAGACTTCTGTACCCACAGCCCGGACCCACACACCCTCCAGGCTAGGGCCTATGGAGACACACTGAAAGACTGTGCCAGTCCTCTCCAAGAAAACTGTACCCAATCCATTGGCCACAACCCTAGAGATTAGGAGAATCCAATAAGGTCTCCAAGGCCATGCCTCGGCCATGGACTAAGAGGGGCACTCTGACACCAGCTGAGCAACTATCTTCACTTAGATACTCAGACAGTGTCCCCAGAGACAGAAGATTGAAACGGACAGGCATCTAGGCTCTAATCTGAACACTAGCTTCGATTTCCAGGTGTCTCTACTCAGAGAACTGGTTTGAAGACCAGTATCTGGGGCTTTTCTGAGGCACCAAAGAGAACCTGTCTCATCTCCACATAGGGATCTCTTTTTAATTGGAGCAATATTACACCCTTCGGTTAGGCGAATACTTCATGGCCCCTGAGCTGCCAACATATTCCAAGGTCTCCATGCACACAAACCCACATTATGACCCATCCGCAGGAGAGTCCATTTCAATTCAGCACCCTAGTTAGCTCGCCCCAGAGCCAGTAGTTCAAACATGTCTTGTCACAAAGAGCCAATGGGAATGTGAGGTATGCTGTACGGGCATCCATCCTTCGAATCCTGCTCTCCAGTCTTTCCGTATGGGACATCCTGGAGCCATTCAACAGGACTCGACTGTCCAGCAGATGGAAAGCTTGTGGTATGGGTCAACGCACAAACTAGAGTTTGTGCTGGTGTCTAAGGTGCTGTGCAGGATTCTCCAATCTTGAGGGTTTGGCACAGGTCGAAGGGCATGTTTTCCTACTGGGGACAGGAGATATTCTATTGTGTGGCTCAGGGACCACATGTTGTATCCTAAGTTGGTATTTCAGAACAGGACCCTGAGGACAGATGCCTGAAAACCTAATCTAGTGTTCCAATGACGTCCTAGGAGCATGTCAGGTACAATCTTCTGACCCAGGAACATTGAAATGGCTGTCTGCTTGGATGTAGGTGATCAGGGCGTTTCAGACTGGCATTTGTGTCCAGTGCTGCCGACAATATTGGGTCGGGCTCAGGGCTCTTGCGTGTTTCTCCTAAACTGGAAGGTTTGGGCAGGTTTGACGGGCACAGTTTCCTTGGGGATGGCAGGCCCAGTCATGTGTTGTGGATCCAGAGACCCTGTCCTGGAGGGCATATGAGCCATGGTTTTGGGAGAGAAGTCTGCAAACACAAATGTGGGTTATGGTTAGTGGAAAGGTGATCACAGGCCCAATGAGTAGACCGGGAGTGCAGCTTGTCAGGAGTAATTAGGGTGACTGGAAGGCTGTAGCACAGGCTTTTCTCTCTATATTGTGTGTCCAGGATGGCCTTGGAATGCAGGTATAGTCTCATGGGTCCATGGGAAACTTTTCCTCTCTATGGATCTGTGCAGCTCATAGTTTGGTGGCTTTTTTGGGGAAGGGAAGAGTGTTGTTTTCCATCTTATGGGTGCCCCAAAACAGGGATTCCAGATACAGGCTCTTTTTCTGGGCATCTGGGACTTCCCACCAAGGGTTAGGATTTGCACCTAGGGGTATATGAGGCCTGCAATGCAGGATCATGATGGTGCAACTGAGAGGGATTGTTTGAAAGCTTGCTCAGGCTGAGTCTCACTATGCCTGTTTGCTCCCATGGCGGCCCTCAGGAGTGGGAGTGGTCTCATTCGTCATATATCTGGCTCCCTCTTAGAGAGTTGGACACCCAACCCAACAGCCAAATGTCCTGCCATGAGGAAGGATGAGTTCTCTTCTGTCAGGTTCCTCTGTGCTTCAGGTTGCGCCATTGGCAGGGTTTCCAGCAAGGTCTCGAGATAGGTGCCTGAATACCAAGGATGGGTGGAGATGACGTACTTGGGCCATAGCAATCCCAAATGCTAAATATGAGGCCTAAAACTCGGTCGGGGCTCAGGCTCTGTCAGACACAGCGCTAGTGGCCATGGCAGCCTTTATATCAGAGTAGATTCGATGGCGGAGCAGATTGATCCGCATGTGGAGTTTCTTGGGAAGATTCCCAGGCATTTGTTCATTCAATAGGGAAGGCAGAATGCTGTGTTGTGGCTCCAGGTTTCCCAATCACGAGAGCTTGGGAACCAGTCAGTTTTGGGTGGAATTGTAAACAAAAGCTATGGTTCAATTCAGTGCCAAGCAGAAGGCAGTTCCAATTTGTAGCAGTTTACTCGAGACATCCAGCACTGGAATAAGGGTGGATGTCAGATGCTTGCTCACACTAGAGTTTTTGTCTATGATGACCGACAAGTGGAGGGGTGGTATAAAGAGGCCATGGAGGAGTTCACATGCTGAGGCCTGTGAACTGCTGCAAAAAGTAACATTTCTTTGTACAGTGTAGGTGAAGTCTGGTTTGTTTACTCTAGGTTTCCCCATGTGGAAAGTTTGTGAAGAAGAGCTCTCCAGCATGGATGCCAGGAAAGCACACCTCCATTGACAATTGCAGCTGAGGAACATGGCAGATTCGTTCTGGTGGCTCTGGGACAAAGTGCCAAGGCCTTGAGTTGACATGGGATCTCTTGCAGATGGGTCACAATGCTTGTTTGTTACCAGGGAGAACTTAGAATGTGCTGGTTGCTAAGGTGCCATGCAGGATTCTCCTACCCTGAGGGTTTGGCACAGGTCGAAGAGCATGGTATTCTTCTGGGGACAGGGGATGTTCTGTCGTGTGGCTCAGAGACCACATGATGTGTCATAGATTGGTATTTCAGAACAGGCCCCTGAGGACAGATGCCTAAAAACCTAATGGGATTCCATTGAGAGCCTAGGGGCATTTTAGGTTCAATCGTCTATCTCACGATCATTGACTTGGCTATTTCCCTGGATGTAGGTGATAAGGGTGTTTCAGACTGCGCATTTCCATCCCGAGTGGCCGGCAATATTGGTGTGGGCTCAGGGGCCACACAGGTTTCTCCTAATTTGGAAGGTTTGGGCAAATCTGATATGCACAGTGTCCTTGGGGTTGGAGCCAGAGTTCTGTGGTGTGGCTTCAGAGATAACATTCTGGTGGGCATGTGAGCCATGGTTTTGGGAGAGAAGTCTGCAAACACAAATACAAATTAGGGTGAGTGGCGAGGTGATCACAGGCCCAATGCGTAGACCTGGAGGGAAGCTCTTCATGAACTATAATTAGGGAGACTGGAAGGCAGTAGCACAGGCTTTTCTCTTTGGATTGTGTGTCCAGCATGGCCTTGGAATGCAGGTGTGGTCTCATGGGTCCATGGGAGTCTTTTCCTCTCTATGGATCCTGGTGGCTCTCCATAGTTTGGTGGCTTTTTCGGGGAAGGGGAGAGTGATGTTTTCCACCTTATGGGTGCCCCAAAACAGGGATTCCAGAGACGGGCTCTGGTTCATGGCATCTGGGACATCACAACATGTGCTAGGATTTGGGCTTAGGGGCATATTAGGCCTGCAATGCGGGTTCATGGTGGTGCAACAGAGAAGGATTGTTTGAAAGCATGCTCAGGCTGAGGGTCACAAGGCCTGTTTGCCTCCAGGGCATCCCTGAGCAGTTTGTGTGGTCTCACTGGACTTGTAAATGACTCCCCCTTTCAGGGTTGAACACCCATCCTAACAGCCAAGTTTCCTGATATGAAGAAGGAGGAGTTCTCTATTGTGCTTCAGGATGCCCCATTGTCAGGGATTCCAGCAAAGGTCTGGGGACAGGTGCCTGAATACCAAGGATGGGTAGAGATGAAATACTTGAGCCATGGCAATCCCAAATGCTAGATGTGGGGCTCAAACTCTGGTGACTGACACTAGGTCTGGGCTCAGGCTCTGTCAGACACAGCACTAGTGGCCAGGGCAACCTATAAATCAGGGTCCCTCCGATATAGGGCCGAGCAGATTGATCTTCATGTGGGGATTCTGGCCAGACTCACCAGGCACTTGTTTCTATCGGGAAGGAAGAATGCTGTGTTGTGTGTCCATAATTCGCTATCAAGAAGGCTTGGGGACCAGTCGGGTGAGGAAGGAATTGTAAACACAAGCTACAGTTCAATTCACTGCCAAGCGGAAGGCAGTTCCTGTGTCCAGCAGCTTTTTCGAGATATCCAGCACCTTAGTAAGGGAGGACGTCAGATATTTGCTCACACTGGAGTTTGTGTCTATGATGACTGACAAATGGAGGGGTGGCGTCAAGAAGCCATGTAGGAATTTTCACGTTGAGACTCATGAGCTGCTCCAAATAGCAAGGTTTCGTTCTACTGGACAGGTGGAGTGTGGTTTATTTGCTCCAGGGTCCCCCATGTGGAAAGTTTGGGTAGCAGAGCTCTACCGCATGGATGCCTGGAATGTTCAACTTCATTGACCATTGCAACTGAAGAACATGGCAGCTTTATTCTGGTGTCTCTGTAGCAAAGTACCAAGTCCTTGATTTGACATGGAATCTCTTGCAGATGGGCCACACAGCTGGTTTGTTACCAGGTAGATCTTAGAATGTGCTGGTGGCTTAGTAGTTGTGCAGGAATCTACTACTCTGGGATTTTGCACAGATTGTAGGGCACGGTTTCCTTCTGGGGACAGGAGATGTTCTGTTGTGTGGCCCAGCCACCACATGTTGTATCATAAGTTCGCATTCTAGAACAGGCCTCTGAGGACACATGTCTGAAAACCGAATCAATGGTTCCAATGACGTCCTAGGGGCATGTTAGGTTCATTATTCTGACTCAGGACCATTGACTTGGCTGTGTTCCTGGATGTAGGGGATCAGGGTATTTCAGACTGTGCATTTGTGTTCAGAGCGGCCGCCGAAATTGGGGTAGGCCCAGAGGCCTTGTAGGTTTCTCCTAATCTAGACAGTTTGGGCAACTGTGATGGAAACAGTTTCCTTGTGGATGGCAGGGACAGTCCTGCAGTGTGGATCCAGAGACCCCATCCTGGAGGGCATGTGTGCCATGGTTTTGGTAGATAAGTCTGCAAACACAAATTTGAATTAGGGTGAGTGGCGAGGTGATCACAGGCCCAATGCATATACCTTGAGAGCAGCTAATCTGGAACTGTAATTAGGGTGAATAGAAGGCAGTAGCACAGGCTTTTCTCTCCGGATTGTGTGTCCAGGATGGCCTCGGAATGCAGGTGTGTTCTCATGGGTCCATGGGAGACATTGCCTCTCTATGGATCCTGGTGGCTCCTCATAATTTGGTGACATTTTTGGGGAAGGGATGAGTGCTGTTTTCCATCTGAAGGGTGCACCAAAACAAAAATTCCAGAGATGGTCTCTGGGTCTGGGCACCTCGAAAATCCCACCAAGTTTTATGATTTGAACCTACAGGCATACCAGGCCTGAAATGAGGGATCATTGTGGTGAATCTGAGAGGGATTTTTTGAAAGCATGCTCAGGGTGAGGGTCACAATGCCTGTTTGTGCCAAGGGTAGTCCTCAGGAGTGTGTGTGGTGTCATTGATGTTGTAACTGGCTCCCCCTTTGAGGGTAGAACACCCATCCCAAAAGCCAGCTTTATTGCCATGGGGAAAGAAGAGTTCTCTATTGTGCTTCAAGTTCCCTAATTGGCAGGGATCCCTGCCAAGGTCTGGGGACAGGTGCCTGAATATCAAGGATGGGTAGAGATGACATACTTGGGCCATGGCAATCCCAAATGCTAGATATGGGGCCTGCTCTCTAGTGGCTGAAACTCAGTCGAGCTCAGGCTCTGTCAGACACGGCACTAGTGGCCATGGCAGCCTATAAATCGGTGTTGACTCGAGGGCCGACCTGATTGATCCTCATGTGGGTTTTCAGGGCAGACTCACCAGGCATTTCTTCATTCGATGGGGAAGGCAGAATGCTGCGTTGTGGCCCCAGATTTCCCTATCAAGAGGGCTTAGGGACCAGTCAGGTGAGGATGGAATTGTAAACACAAGCTATGGTTCAATTCAGTGCCAAGTGGAAGGCAGATCCAATGTGCAGTGGTTTATTCAAGACATCCAGCACCGGGATAAGGGTGCATGTCAGATGTTTGCTTAGACTGGAGTTTGTGTCTATGATGACCGACCAATGGAGTGGTGGCATCAAGAGGCCATGGAGCAGTTTACACGCTGAGGCCTGTGAGTTGATCCAAACATAAGGTTTCCTTCTACTGGACAGGGGAGGTCTGGTTTGTTTAACCAGGTTCCCCCATGTGCAAAGTTTGGGTAGCATAGTACTCGCACGTGGATACTGGAAAGCACACCTACATTAACCATTGCACCTGAGGAACATGGCAGGTTCTTTCTGGTTGCTCTAGGGCAAAGTACCAAGGCCTGGTTTCTAATGAAGTTGGGTCACAATGCAGTTTTGTTACCACGGAAATCTTACTATGTGCTGGTGGCTAAGGGGCCATGTATGATTAGTCTATCCTGATGGTTTGACACCGGTCGAAGAACACGGTTTTTTTCTGGGTATCGGAGATGTTCTGTTGTGGGGCTCACGAACCAAATGTTGTATCATAAGTTGGAATTCCAGAACAGGCCTCTGAGGACAGATGCCTAAAAACTTCATCTAGGGTTCCAATGAAGTCCAAGGGGAATTTTAGGTTCAATCATCAGACTCAGGACCATTGACTTCGGTGTCTGACTATATGTAGGCAATCAGGGTGTTTCTGACTGTGCCTTTGTGTACAGAGTGGCCTCCAATATTGGGGTGGGCTCTGAGGCCTTGCAGGTTTCTCCTAATCTTGAAGGTTTAGGCAAATTTGTGGGCACGGTTTCCTTGGGGGTGGCAGGCACAGTCCTGTGGTGTGGCTCCAGAGACTCCATCGTGGAGGGCATGTAAGCCATGGTTTTGGGAGAGAAGTCTGCAATCACAAACTCGGATTAGGTTGAGTTGCGAGGTGATCGTAGGCCCAATGCATAGACCTGGAGGGCAGATCGTCAGGAACTGTAAATCACGTACCTCGAAGGCACTAGCACTGGCTTTTGTATCTGGATTGTGTGTCCATGATAGCCTTGGAATGCAGGTGTGTTCTAATGTTTCCATGAGAGTATTTTCCTCTCTACAGATCCTGGAAGCTCCCAATAGTATGGTGGCTTTCTCGTTTGAATGGAAGAGTGCTGTTTTCAATCTTAGATGTTCCCTAAAAAGGGATTCCAGAGAAGGGCTGTGAGTCTGGGTGCTTGGAAAATCCCACCAGGATTAGGATTTGGGCCTAGGGGAGTACCAGGCCTACAATGTGTGACTTGGAGGTACAACTGAGAGCGTTTGTTTGAAAGCATGCTAGTCTGAGTGTCACAATGCCTGATGTGATTAGGGCAGCCCTTATGAGTGGGAGTTGTCTCCTTGGCCATGCAGCTGGCTACCACTTTAATGTAGGACACCCATCCCAACTACCAGGATTCCTGCCATGAGAAAGGAAGAATTCTCTATTGTGCCTCAGGTTCCCCCATTAGCAGGTATTCTAGCAAATGTCTGGGGACAGATGCCTGAATACCAAGGATGGGTAGAGATGAGGGACCTGAGACATGGCCAGTCTCACATGCCTGACTCTCTGAGTAGCTGACATGAATTGAGCACTCAGGCTCTGTCAGAAACAGAACTAGTGGTCAGGGCTGAGTATGAATCAGGGATCCCTCAAGGGCTGAGCAGATTGATCCTCATGCAGAGTTTCTGGGCAGAATCACCATGCCCTTCTTCTTTCTAAGGGGAAGGCAAAAAGCTGCGTTGTGGCCCCAGAATTCCCTATCAAGCGGGCTTGGGGACCAGTAGGGTGAGGATGGAATTGTAAACTCAAGCTAAGGTTCAATTCAGTGCCAAGCAAAAGGCAGTTCCATTGTGCAGTGTCTGATTCCAGATATCCAGCACCTGAGTAAAGGTGAAAGTCAGACATTTCCTCATGCTGGAGTTTATGTCTATGATGACCGATGAATGGAGGGGTGGCGTCAAGAGGCCAGGGAGGATTTCACATGCTGGGGCTTGTGAGATGCTTCAAACAGCAAAGTTTCCTTCTACCAGACAGGGGGAGTCTGGTTTATTTGCTCCAGGGTCCCCCATGTGGAAAGTTTGGGTAGCAGAGCACTCCCACGTGGATGCCTGAAAAGCACACCTCCATTAAAATTGCAGCTGAGAAACATGGCCAATTCGTTCTGGTGGCTCTTGGGCGAATTACCAAGGCCTGGAGTTGACATGAAGTCTCATGAAGATGGGTCATAATGCAGGTTTGTTACCATGGAGACCTTACAGTGTGCTGGTGGCTAAGGGACCATGTAGGATTCATCTACCCTGAGGGTTTGACACTGGTCAAAGGGCACGGTTTCCTTCTCGGACCAGAGATGTTCTGATGTGGGGCTAACGGACCAAATGTATCATAATTTGGTATTGCAGAACAGGCCTCTGAGGATAGATGCCTGAAAATTTAATCTAGGGTTCCAATAAAATCCTAACGGAATGTCAGGTTCAATCCTCTGACTCAGTATCATTGACTCAATGTCTGCCTAGATGTAGGTGATCAGGGTGTTCCAGACTGTGCATTTGTGTACAGAGTGGAAACCAGTATTGGGGTGGGCTCAGGGGCCTTGCAGGTTTCTCCTAATCTGGAAAGATAGGGCAATTTGATGGGCACAGTTTCCTTGGCAATGGTGGGCACAGTCCTGTGGTGTGGCTCCAGAGACCCCATGCTGGAGGGCATGAGAGCCATGGTTTTGGGAGGGAAGTCTGCAAACACAAATGCGGGTTAGGTTTAGTGGCGAAGTGATTGTAGGCCCAATGCATACTCCTGGAGGGAAGCTCCGTGTGAAATGTAAATCGCATGCCTCAAAGGAGGTAGCACAGGTTTTTTTATCTGGATTGTGTATCCACGATGGACTAAGAATGCAGGTGTGGTCTCAGGTGTCCATGGGTGATATTTCCTCTCAAGTATCCTGGCAGCTCCTTATAATGTGGTGGCTTTCTCAGAGAGGAAAGAGTTCTGTTTTCCATATTAAGGGTGTCCCATAACAGGGATTGCAGAGAAGTGCTCTGGCTCTGGGCACCTGGAAATACCCACCAAGGGTTATGATTTGGGCATAGGGGCTTACCAGGCCTCCAATGCAAGTCCTGGAGATACAACTGAGAGCGTTTGTTTGAAAGCATGCTCAGGCTGAGAGTCACTATGCAAGCTTTTGCATAGGGTGGCCCTCAGGAATGGGGGTGGTCTCAATGGCCATTCAGTAGGCTAACACTCTGAGTGTTGGACACCCTTCCGAACTTACAGGAATCCTGCCATGGGGAATGAGGATTTCTCTATTGTGATTCAGGTTCCCTCATTGGTAGGGATTCCAGGAAAGGTCTGGGGACACATGCCTGAATACCAAGGATGGGTAAAGATGACGGCTCTGTTCCATGGCCAGTCTAACATGCGGGATATGGGCCCCGCCTTCTAGGTGGCTGACACGAGGTCGGGGCTTAGGCTCTGTCAGACACAACACTAGGGGCCAGGGCTGTCTATAATTCAGGGTTCCCTCAAGGGACAAGTAGATTGATCATAATGTGGAGTTTCTGGGCAGACTCACCAGGCCCTTCTTCTTTCTATTGGGAAGGCAGAATGCTGTGTTGTGGCTGCAGAATTCCCTATCATGAGGGCTTGTGGACCAGTAGGGTGAGGATGGAATTGTAAACCCAAGCTATGAATAAATTCAGTGACAAGCGAATGGCATTTCCAGTGTGCAGCGGCTGATTCGAATATCCAGCACCTGAGTAAGCGCAGACGTCAGATGTTTGCTCAAGCTGGAGTTTGTGTCTATAATGACCGACAAATGGAGAGGAGTGGAAAAGATGTCATAGAGGATTTCCCACACTTGAGCTTGTGAGATGCTCCAAACAGCCAGGTTTCCTTCTACAGGACAGGGCAGTCAGATTTGTTTGCTCGAGAGTCCCCCATGTGGAAAGTTTGGGTAACAGAGCACTCCCACATGGATGCCTGGAAAGCACACTTCCACTGAACATTGCAGCTGAGGAACATGGCAGGTTCTTTCTGAAGGCTCTGGGGTGAAGTACCAAGGCCTGTAGTTGACATGGAATCTCATGAAGATGGCTCACAATGCTGGCTTGTTACCAGTGAGATCTTAGATTCTGCTGGTGGCTACGGGCCAAGTAGGATTCATCTACCCTGAGGGTTTGACACAGTTCCAAGAGCACGGCTTCCATCTAGAGAAAGGAGATGTTCTGTTGTGGGGATCAGGGACCACATGTTGTATCTTAAGTTGGTACTCCAGAACAGGTCTCTGAATACAGATGCCTGAAAACCTAATCAGGGGTTACAATGAGGTCATAGGAGCATGTCAGGTTCAATCTTCTGACTGAGAAACACTGACTTGGGTATCTGCCTGGATTCAGGTGATCAGCATATTTCAGACTGCACATTTGTGTCCAGAGGGGCCTCCAGTATTGGGGTGGGCTCAGGGGCCTTGCAGGTTTCTCCTTATCTCGAAGTTTTAGGCAAATGTGACGGGCACATTTTCCTTGGGGATGGCAGGCACAGTCCTTTGGTGTGGCTCCAGAGACCCCATCCTGGAGGAAATATGAGCCATGGTTTCGGGATAGAAGTCTGTAAGCACAAACTCGGGTTAAGGTTAGTGTGAGGTGATCGCAGGCCCAATGCATAGACCTGGAGGGCAGCTCGTCTGGAACTATAAATTAGTTGCCTTGAAGGTGCTAGCACAGGCTTGTGTATCTGGCTTTTGTGTCCAGGATGGCCTCGGAATGCAGGTGTGGTCTCATGGATCCATGGGAGATTTTTCCTCTCAAAGATCCTAGCGGCTCCCTATACTATGGTGGCTTTCTTGGCGAAGGGGAGAGTGCTATTTTCCATCTTAGGGTTGTCCCAAAACAGGGATTCCAGAGACAGGCTGTGTTTCTGGTCCCCTGAAAAATCCCACCAGGTGTTAGGATTTGTGCTTAGGGGAATATCAGGCCTGCAAATTTGGATTCTGGAATGCAACTGAGAGTGTTTGTTTGAAAGCATGCTCATGTTGGGGGTCACAATGCCTGCTTGTGTCCAGGGCGGCCCTCATGAGTGGGCGGGTTATCATTGGCCATTCAGCTGGCTACCACTCTGAGGTCTGGAAACCCATCCCAAGAGCCATCATTCCTGCCATGGGGAAGGAGGATTTCCCTATTGTGCTTCTGGTTCCCCCATTGGCAGGGATTTCAGCAAATGTCTGGGGACAGATGCCTGAATCAAGAATGGGTAGAGATGACAGCCCTGGGACATGGCTGGTCTCACATTCTGGAGTTGGAGCCCAGTCTCTGGGTCCTGACACGAGGTCAGAGACGAGGTTCTGTCAGACTCAGCGCTAGTGGCCAGGTAAACCTATAAATGGGGTTCACTCGAGGGTCGAGTAGATTTATCCTCATGTAGGGTTTCTGGGCAGTCTCTCCAGGCTGTTTTTTCTTGCTATGGGGAAGGCAGAATGCTGTGTTGTGGCTTCAGAATTCCCTATCAAGAGAGCTTACTGAACACCAGGGTGAGGATGGAATTGCAAACCCAAGCTACTTTTTTTTTTTCAAGATTTTATTTATTTGTCAGAGAGCGAGCGAAAGCAAGCACAGGCAGACAGAGTGGAAGGCAGAGTCAGACGGAGAAGCAGGCTCCCTGCGGAGCAAGGAGCCTGATGTGGGACTCGATCCCAGGACGCTGGGATCATGACCTGAGCCGAAGGCAGCTTTTTAACCAACTGAGCCACCCAGGCGTCCCGCCAAGCTACTTTTAAATTCAGTGCCAAGCATAAGGCAATTCCAGTGTGTAGCAGCTGATTCAAATATCCAGCACTTGAGTAAGTGCAGATGTCAGTTGATTGCTCACGCTGGAGTTAGTGTCTATGATGACCAACAAATGGATGGGTGGCCTCAAGAGGCCATGGAGGATTACCCACCCTCAGGCTTGAGATACTCCATACAGCAAAGATTCCTTTTACCGTACAGGGGAGTCTGGTTTGTTTCCTCCAGGGTTCCCCATGTGGAAAGTTGGTATCAGAGCACTCCCGCTGGATGCCTGGAAAGTACACCTACATTGACCATGGCAGCAGAGGAACATGGCAGTTTCATTCTGGTGGCTCTGGGCCGAAGTACCAAGGGCTGGAGTTGTCATGGAGTCTCATGAAGATGGGTCACAATGCTGGTATTTTGTCAGGGAGATCATAGAATGTGCTGGTTGCCAGGGGGCCTTGAAGGATTCATCTACCCAGAGTGTTTGACACAGGTCCAGAGCACAGCTTTCTTCTAAGGACAGATGTTCTTTTGTGTGGCTCAGTGACCATATTGTATCATATATTGATATGCAGAACAGCCTTCTGAGTACAGATACCTGAAAACCTATTCTAGTGTTCCAGTGAATCCTAGGAGCATGTCAGGTTCAATCTTCTGTCTGAGGACCATTGACTTGGATATCAGCCTGGATGTAGATGATATGGTGTGTCAGACTGTGCATTTGCGTCCAGAGTGGCCTCCAATATTGGGCTGGGCTTAGGGGACTTGCAGGTTTCTCCTAATCTAGAGGGTTTGTTTAATAGTGACAATCACAGTTTCCTTTGGGAAGACAGGTACAATCCCGTGGTGTGGCTCCACTTATCACAAACTGGAGGGCATGTGAGCCATGGTTTTGGGAGGGAAGTCTGAAAACACAAACTTGGGTTAGGGTTAGTGGCAAGGTTATCACAGGCCCAATGCATAGACATGGATGGCAGCTCTTTAGGAACTGTTAATCGGGTGACTCAAAGGCAGAATCACAGGCTTTTTTCTCTGTATTGTGTGCAGGATGGCCTCAGAATGCAGTTGTGGCCTCATGGGTCCATGGGAGATTTTTCCTCTCTAAGGATCCTGGTGGCTCCCAATAGTTGGTGGCTTTTTCGGGGAAGGGAAGAGTGCTGTTTTTCATGTTAGGGGTGCCCCAAAATATGGATTCCAGAGACGGACTCTGGGTTTGGTCCCCTGGAAAATCCCACCAAGTGTTAGGATTTGGGCCTAGTGGCTTACCAGGCCTGCATGCAGGATCCTGGAGGTGCAACTGAGAGGGCTTGTTTGAAATCATTCTCAGGCTGAGGGTCACAATACTTGCTTATGCCCAGGTGGCCCTCATGAGTGGGCGTGGTCACATTGGCCATGCAGCTGGCTCCCACTTTGAGGGTTGGACAACCATCCCAACAGCCAGAATCCTGCCATGGGGAAAGAGGAGTTCTCTATAGTGCTTCAGGTTCCCCCATTAGCGGGGATTCCAGCAAAGGTCTGGGGACAGAGGCCTGAATACCAAGGATGGGTAAAGATGATGGACATGGGCCATGGCCAGTATCAAATCGTGGATATGGGCCCCGATCACTGGGTGGCTGACACTAGGTCTTGGCTCAGGCTCTGTCAGACACAGCACTAGTGCCCAGGGCAGCCTATAAATTGGGGTTCCCTCGAGTGCCGAGCAGATTGATCCTCATGTATGGTTTCTGGGCAGACTCACCAGGCCCTTCTTGTTTGTAAGGGGAAGGCAGAATGCTGCTTTGTGGCTCTAGAATTCACTATCAAGAGGGCTTGTGGACCAGGAGGCTGAGGATGGAATTGTAAACCTAAGCTATGGTTACATTCTGTATCAAGCAAAAGGAATTTCCAGTGTGCAATGTTTGAATCCAATATTCAGCACTTGAGTGAGGGTGGATGTCAGATATTTGCTCATGCTGGAGTTTGTGTCTATGATGACACAAAAATGGAGGGGTGGCGTCAAGAGGTTATGGAGGATTTCCCAATCTGGTGTTTTTGAGATGCTCCAAACAGCAAGGTTTCCTTCTACCAGACAGGGGAAGTCTGATTTGTTTCCTCCATGGCTCCCCATGTCGAAAGATCGGATAACATAGATCTCCCACATGGGTGACTGGAAAGCACACCTTCATTGACCATGACAGCGAAGGAACATGGCATCTGGTGGCTTTGAGGCGAAGAAATAAAGACTGGATTGGACATGGAACCTCATGAAGATGGGTCAAAATGTTGGTTTGTTACCAGGGAGATCTTAGAATGTGCTGGTGGTTAATGGGCCATGCAGGATTCATCTAGCCTGAGGATTTGACACAGGCCCAAGAGCCTGGATTGCTTCTGGGGGCAGGAGATATTCTGTTGTGGGGCTCAGCGGCCATATGTTGTATCATAAATTGATAATCCAGAACAGGTCTCTGAGGACAGAAGCCTGAAAACCTAATAAAGGGTTTGAATGAGGCCCTAGGGGAATGTCATTCAATCTACTGACTCAGGATCATTGACTCTGGTGTCTGACTGGATGCAGGTGATGAGGGTGTTTCAGACTGTGCATTTGTGTCCAGAGTAGCATCCAATACTAGGGTTGGCTCAGGTTCCTTGCAGGTTTCTCCTTATTTGGGGTTTTTGGACAACTGTGATGGGTAGTTTCCTTGGGGATTGCAGGAACTGTCCTGTGGTGTGACTCCAGAGACCCCATCCTGGAGGACATGTGCGCCATGATTTTGAGAGAGAAGTCTGCAAACACAAACTTAGGTTAGGGTTAGTGGCAAGGTGATCATAGTCCCAATCCATAGACCAGGAGGGCAGCAAGTCTGGAACTGTAAATCACGTAACTCAAAGGTGGTAGCACAGGTAATTGTATCTGGATTTAATTTCCAGAATGGCCTTTATTGCAGGTGTTGTCTCAAGGGTCCATGGGAGATTTCCCCTCTCAAGGATCCTGGCGGTTCTCAATAGTTTGTTGGATTTCTCCGGGAAGGGATGAGTAGTGTTTTCCAGCTTAAGCGTGCCCCAAAACAGGCATTCCAGAGATGAGCTCTGGGTCTAAGTGCTTGGAAAATCCCACCAAGGGTTAATATTTAGGCCTAGGGCCATACCAGGCCTGCAATGCGGGAGCCTGGAGGTGCAACTGAGAGCATTTGTTTGAAAGTATGGTCAAGCTGAGGGTCCCAATGCCTGCTTGTGCCCCGGAGGCCATCAGGATTGGGCGATGTCTACTCAGCCATGCAGCCAGTTCCCATTCCTAGGGTTGGACACCCATCCAAAAGCCAGGATTCCTGCCATGGCAAAGGATGAATTCTCTATTGTGCTTCAGGTCCCCCCATTGGTAGGGATTCCAGCTAAGATCTAGGGGACAGATGCCTGAATACCAAGGATGGGTAGTAATGACAGCCCTGGGCCATGGCCGGTCTCACATGGTTAATGTGGGCCCCACCCTCTGGGTTGCTGACACGAGGTAGGGGCTCAGGCTCTGTCAGACACAGCACTAGTGGCTAGGGCAAACTATAAATAGGGGTTCCCTCCTGGGATGAGTATATTGATCTTCATGTGCAGTTTATGGGCAGACTCACCAGGTCCTTCTATCTATGAAGAAGGCAGAATGTTGCGTTGTGGCTCCAGAATTCCCTATCAAGAGATATGGCAGACCAGTAGGGTGAGGATGAAATTGTAGTCTGAAGCTAGGCTTAAATTCATTGCAAAGCGAAAGGCAGTTCCAATGTGCAGCAGCTGATTCCAATATCAGCGCCTGAATATGGGCGGATGTCAGATGTTTGCTCAGGCTGGAGTTTGTGTCTACGATGACCAACAAATGGAGAGGTGGCGTCAAGAGGCCATGGAGGTTTTCCCACCCTGGGGCTCAGGGGCCATAATTTGTATCATAAGTTAGTATTCCAGAAGAGGCCTCTGAGGACAGGTGCCTGAAAATTTAATCCCTCTTCCAATGAGGTCCTAGGGCCATGTCAGGTTCAATTATCTGACTCAGGACCATTGATTTGGGTGTCTGCCTGGATGGAGGTGATCAGGGTGTTTCAGACTGTGCATTTGCATCCAGAGCAGCCTCCAATATTGGGATGTGCTCAGGAGCCTTCCGGGTTTCTCCTAATCAGGAGGGTTTGGGCAACTGTGATGGGCCCAGTTTCCTTGGGGATGGCAAGCACAGTCTTGTGGTGTGACTCTAGGGGCCCCATCCTGGAGGACATGTGAGCTATTGTTTTTAGAGAGAGATCTGCAAACACAAACTCGGGATAAGGTTAATGGAGAGGTGTTCACAGTCCCAATCCAAAGATCTGGAGGGCAGCACGTCAGGAACTGTAAATCAGGTGACTCGAAGCCAGTAGCACAGTCTCTTGTATCTGGATAGCATATCCACGCTGGCCTTGGAATACAGGTGTGGACTCATGGGACCATGGGAGATTCTTCTTCTCAAGGATCCTGGGGGATCCCATTAGTTTGGTGGCTTTCTCAGGGAAGTGAAGAGTGCTGTTTTCCATCTTAGGGGTGCCTCAAAACAGGGATTCCAGTGACGGGCTCTGGGTATGTGCACATGGAACATCCCACGATGTGTTAGGATTTGGGCTTAAGGGCATATCAGGCCTCCAAAGCAGGATCCTGGAGGTGCAACTAAGAGCATTTTTTTGAAGGCTTGATCAAGCTGAGGGTTACAATGGCTACTTGTGCCCAGGGCAGCCCTCATGAGTGGGCATTGTCTCCTTGGCCATGCAGCTGGCTCCCACTTTGAGGTTTGGACACTCATATCAACAGCCAGGATTCCTACCATGGGGAAGGAGGAGTTCTCTATTGTGCTTTAGGTTACCCCATTGGTAGGGATTACATAAAAGGTCTGGGGACAGGTGCCTGAATACCAAGGATGGGTAGAGATGATGGACTTGGGCCCTGGCCAATCTCACATGCTGAATATGGGCTCATATCTCTGGGTGCCTGAAACTAGGTCTTGGCTCAGGCTCTGTCAGACACAGTACTAGTACTAGTACTAGTACTAGTGCCCAGGACAGCCTATAAATCAAGGTTCCATCGAGTGCCAAGTAGATTGATCCTCATGTGGAGTTTCTGGGAAGATTCACCAGGCCCTATTTCTTTCTAGTGGGAATGGAGAATGTTGCCTTGTGGCTCGAAATTCCCTCTCTAGAGGGCTTGCAGACCAGGAGGCTGAGGATGGAATTCTAAACCCAAGCTATGGATAAATTCAGTGTCAAGTGAAACGCAGTTCTAGTGTGCAGTGGTGGAAAAGAAAGTGCAGAATCTAAATAACGGCAGATTTCAGATGTTTTCTCATGCTGGAGTTTTTGTCTATGATGACTGACAAATGGAGGGGTTGTGTCAAGGGCCATGGAGGATTTCTCCTGCTGGTGCTTCTGAGATGCTCCAAACAGAGGGTTCCCTTCTACTGGTCAGTGGCAGTCTGGTTTGTTTGCTCCAGGGTCCCACATGTGGAAAGAATAAGTAGAAGAGCACTCCCACATGGATGCCTGGAAAGCACACCTCCACTGACCATATCAGGTGAGGAACATGGCAGGTTCATTCTGGTGGCTCTGGGGCGAATTACCAAGGACTTGAAGTGACATGGAATCTCATGAAGATGGATCACAATGCTGTTTGTTTGTTACCAGAGAGATCTTAGAATGTGCTGGGGGCTAAGGGGCTGTGCATAATTCATATACCCCGACCCTTGACACAAGTTGAAGAGCTCGAAATCCATCTGGGGACAGGAGATATTCTATTGTGGTGTTCAGGGACCAATCTTCTGACTCAGGACCATTGACTTGGGTGTCTTCCTGGATGGAGGTGATCAGGGTGTTGCACACTGTGCATTTGTGTCCAGAGTGGCCTCCAATATTGGACTGGGCTCAGGGGACTTGCAGGTCTCTCCTAATCTGGAGGGTTTGGGCAACTGTGATTGACACAGTTTCATTGGTGATAGAAGGATCTTTATTGTGGTGTGGCTACAGAGACCCATCATAGAGGGCATGTGAGCAATGGTTTTGGGAAAGAAGTCTGCAAACACAAACTTGGGGTAGGGTTAATGGCGAGGTGATCACAGGCCCAATGCGTAGGTCTGTAGGGCAGCTCGTCTGGAACTGTAAACCAGGTGATTCGAAGGTGGTAGCACAGTCTCTTGTATCTGGATTGTGTGTCCAGGATGGCCTCGGAATGAAGGTGTGGTCTTATGGAGCCCTGGGAGATTTTTCTTCTCTACGCATCCTGGCAGCTCCTAATAGTTTTCTCAGGGGAGGGAAGATTGCTGTTTTCCATCATAGGGGTGCTTCAAAACAGAGATTCCAGAGACGGGCTCTGGTTATGTTGGCATGGAAAATCCCACGAAGTGTTAGGATTTGGTCCTAAGGGCATACCAGGCCTGCGATGCGGGACCCTGCAGAAACAACCGAGAGCATTTGTTTGAATGCATGCTAAGCTTGAGGGACACAATGCCTGCTTTGGCCCAGGCGGCCCTTATGATTGGGCGTTGTCTCATTGGCCATGCACCTGGTTCTAATTCTGAGGGTTGGGCACCCATAGCAACAGCCAGGCTTCCTGCCATGGGGAAGGAGGAGTTCTCAATTGTGCTTCAGGTTCCCCCACTGGTAGGGATTCCAGCAAAGGTCTGGGATAGTTGCCGGAATACCAAGGATGGGTAGAGATGACTGGGCCATGGCCAGTCCCACATGCTGGATAAGGGCCCCACACTCTGGGTGGCTGACACGAGGTTGGGGCTCAGGCTCTCTCAGACACAGCGCTAGTGGCCAGCGCAAAGTATAAATCGGGGTTCCCTCGAGGGCCAAGTAGATTGATCTTCATGGGGAGTTTCTGGGCAGACTCACCAGGCCCTTCTTTCTATGGGGAATGCAGAATGTTGCGTTTTGTCTCCCTAATTCCCTCTCAAGAGGACATGCAGTCCAGTAGGGTGAGGATGGAATTGTAAACCCAAACTATGCAAGAATACAGTGTCAAGTGAAAGGTATTTCCAGTGTGCGTGACTGATTCGAATATCCAGCACCTGAGTAAGAGCAGATGTCAGATGTTTGCTCATGCTGGAATTTGTGTCTATGATGACTAACAAATGGAGGGTTGGCATCAAGAGAATGTGAAGGACTTCCCAGGCTGGGGCTTGTGAGATGCTCCAAACAACCAAGGTTTCCTTCAACCTGACAGGAGCAGTCTTATTTGTTTGCTCTAGGGTTCCCTATGTGGAATTTTTGTGTAGCAGAGAACTACCTCTTGGATGCCTAGAAAGCACACGTCCATTGACCATTGTACCTGAGGAACATGGCAGATTCGTTTCATGGCTCTTGGGCAAAGTACCAACACCTTGAGTTGGCATCAAGTCTCAGGAAGTTGGGTCACAATGCTGGTTTGTTACCAGGGAGATCATAGAAGGTGCTGGGGCTAATGGGTCATGCAGGATCCATCTACCCTGAAAGTTGGACATAGATCCAAGAGCACATTTTCCTTCTGGAGACAGGAGATGTTCTGTTGTGGGAATCAGGGACCACATGTTGTATCATAACTTGGTATTCCAGAACAGGACTCTGAGAACAGATGTCTGAAGACCCAATCTAGGGTTCCAGTGAAGTCCTAGGGGCATGTCAGGTTCAATCATCTGACTCAGAACCATTGACTTGGCTTTCTGCCTCGATGGAGGTGCTCAGGGTGGTTCAGACTGCACGTTTGCATCCAGAGCAACCGCCAATATTGGGGTGGGTTCAGGGGCCTGGCAGGTTTCTCCTAATCTGGAGGGTTTGGACAACCTGATGGGCACTGTTTTCTTGGGGATGGCAGGAACTTTCCTGTGATGTGGCTTGATGGACCACATCTTGGTGGGCATGTAAGCCATGGTTTTGGGAGAGAAGTCGGCAAACACAAACTGGGGTTAGGGTTAGTGTCGAGATGATCACAGGCCCAATGCATAGACATGGAGGGCAGCTCGTCAGGAAATGTAAATAGGATGACTCGAAGGCGGTAGCAAAGACTTTTCTCTCTGGATTGTGTGGACAGGATGGCCTCGGAATGCAGGTTTGTTTTCATGGGTCCATGGGAGATTTTTTCTCTCTAAGGATCCTGGCGGCTCCCAATAGTTTGGTGCCTTTCTCAGGGAAGGGAAGAGTGCTGTTTTCCATCTTAAGGGTGCCCCAAACAGGGATTCTGAGACGGACTCTGGGTCTGGGCACCTGGAAAATCCCACCAAGGGTTAGGATTTGGGCCTAGGGGCATACCAGGCCTGCAATGCTGGTACTGGAGGAGCAACTGAGAGTGTTTGTTTGAAAACATGCTCAGGCTGAGGATCACCATGCCTGCCTGTGCCTATGTCGGCCCTCAGGAGTGGGCATGGTCTCCTTGGCCATGCAGCTGGCTCCCACGCTGAGGGTTGGACAACCATCCCAACAGCCAATATTCCTGCCATGGGGAAGGAGGTGTTCTCTATTGTGTTTCAGGTTCGCCATTGGCAGGAATTCCAGCAAAGTTTGGGGGACAGATGACTGGATACCAAGGATGGGTACAGATGATGGCCCAGGGCCATGGCCGATCTCTCATGCTAAATATGGGCCCTCACCTCTGGGTGGCTGACACGAGGTCGGGGCTTAGACTCTGTCAGACACAGCACTAGTGGTCAGGGAAATCTATTAATCAGGGTTGCCTCGTGGTCTGAGTAGATTGATCCTCATGTGCAGTTTCTGGGCAGACTCAACAGGTCCTTCTTCTTTCTATGTGGAAGGCAGAATACTGCGTTGTGGCTCCAGAATTCCCTATCAAGAGATATTGTGGAGCAGTGTGGTGAGGATAGAATAGTAATACAAAGCTATGGTTAAGTTCAATGAAAAGCAAAAGGCAGTTCCAGTGTGCAGCTGCCGTTTCGAATATCCAGCACCTGAGTAAGGGTGGATGTCAGATGTTTGCTCACACTGGAGTTTGTGTCTGTGATTACCCACAAATGGAAGGGTGGCGTCAAGAGGCCATGGAGGATTTCCCATGCTGGGGCTTGTGAGATGCTCCAAATAGCAAAGTTTCTTTCTACCGGACAGGAGAAGTCTGGTTTGTTTTCTCTGGTTTCTCCATGTGGAAAGTTTTGTAGCAGAGAACCCCACAGGGATGCCTGGAAATCACCCCTCCATTGACCATTGCAGCTGAGGAACATGGCAGGTGCATTCTGGTGGCTCTGGGGCAATATATCGAGACCTTGAGTTGACATGGAGTCTCATGAAGATGGGGCACAATGATGGTTTGTTACCAGGAATATCATAGAATGTGCTGGTTGCTAAGGTGCCATTCAGGATCCAAATACCCTTAGGGTATGACACAATTCCAGGAGCATGGCTTCCTTTTTGGGGAGAACATATTCTGTTCTGTGGCTCAGGGACTATATATTTTATCATAAGTTGATATTCCAGAGCAGGCCTCTGACGACAGATACCTGTAAACCTAATCTAGTGTGCCAATGAAGTCCTCGGGGCATGTCAGGTTCAATCTTCTGACTCAGGAGCATTGACTTGGGTGTCTGCCTGTATGGAGGTGATCAGGGTGTCTCAGACTGTGCATTTGTGCCCAGAGCGGCCTCCATTATTTGGCTTCGCTCAGGGGCCTTGCAGGTTTCTCCTAATCTAAAGGTATCGGGCAAAAGTGATGGGCACAGTTTCCTTGAGGATCTCATGCACAGTCTTGTGGTGTGGCTTCAGATGCCAGAACCTGGAGGTCATGTGAGCCATGGTTTTAGGAAGGAAGTCTGCAAACACAAACTCAGTTTAGGTTAATGGCAAGGTGATTGCAGGCCCAATGCATAGACCTGGAAGGCAGCTCGTCAGGAACTGTAAATCCGATGACTCAAAGGTGATAGCACATGATATGTATCTGGATTGTATGTCCAGGATGGCCTCGGAATGCAGGTGTGTTCTCATGGGTCTATGGCAGATTTTTCCACTCAAGGATCCTGGTGGCTACCATGAGTTTGGTGACTATCTCGGGGAAGGGAAGAGTGCTGTTTTCCATCTTAAGGGTCCCCCAAAATAGGGATTCCAGAGATGGGCTCTGTGTCTGGGCCCCTGTAAAATCCCACCAGGGTTAGGATTTGGGCCTAGGTGTGTACTAGGCCTGCAATTCGGGGTCCCAGAGATGCAATTGAGAGCGTTTGGTTGAAAGCATGCTCAGGCTGAGGTCACAATGCCTGCTTGTGCCCGGGAAGCCATCATGAGTGCACATGGTGTCCTTGGCCATGGAGCTGCCTTCCACTTTGAGGGTTGAGCATCTATCCCAACTGTCAGAATACCTTCCATGGGGAAGGAGGAGTTCTCTATTGTGCTTCAGGTTCCCCCAATGGCAAGGATTTCAGCAAAGCTGTGGGTACAGATGCCTGAATACCAAGAATAGAAGAGAAGACAGACTTGGGCCATAGCTGGTCTCACATGCTGGATATGGGCCCTGATCTCTCCGTGGCTGACACTAGGTCCTGGCTCCGGCTATGTCAGACACAGCACTAGTGCCCAGGGCAGCCTATGAATCAGGGTTCCGTCTAGCACCGAGAAGATTGACCATCATATGGAGTTTCTGGGCAGACTCTCCAGGCCCTTTTTCTTTCTATGGGGAAGGCAGAATATTGTGTTGTAGCTCCAGAATTCCCTCACAATAGGGCTTGTGGACCAGTAGGCTGAGGATGGAATTGTAAACCCAAGCTATGGCTTAATTCAGTCAAACTAAAGGCAGTTCCAGTGTGCAGCGATCGAATTGAAATCCAGCACCTGAGTAAGGGCGGATGTCAGATGTTTGCTCATGCTGGAGTTTGTGTCAATGATGACTGACAAATGGAGTGGTGGCTTCAAGAGGAAATGGAGGATTTCCCACGCTGGGGCTTGTGAGATGCTCCAAACAGAAGGTTTCCTTCTACCGGACAGGGGCATTCTGTTTTTTTGTCTCAAGGGTCCCCGCCAATTGCAAAGTTTGTGTAGCAGAGCACCCCCGTATGGTTGCCTGGAAACCACACCTCCACTGACCATTGCAGCTTAGGAACATGGCAAGTTCATTCTGGTGGCTCTGGGGCAAAGTACTAAGGGCTTATTTTTACATGGAATGTCATGAATATGGGTAACAATGCTGTTTTGTTACCTGGGAATTCTTAGCCTGTCATCTGTACACATCCTTGGTATTAAGGCAACTTTCCACAGACCTTTCCTGTAACCCTGCCAATGTGGGAACCTGAAGCACAATAGAGAACTCCTCTTTCCATTGCAGGAAGCCTGGCTGTTGCAATGGGTGTCCAACCCTCAAAGTGGGATCCAGCTATATGGCCAATGAGACTACGCCCTCTCCTGAGGGCACCCCTGGGCACAAAGAGGCATGATGACCCTCAGCCTGAGCATGCTTTCAAACAAGCCCTCTCTGTTACACCATTAGGATGCTGCATTGCAGGCCTGGAATGCCCCTAGGCCCAAATCCTAACACTTGGTGGGATATCCGGGCACCCAGACCCAGAGCCCGTCTCTGGAATCCCTGTTTTGGCATAAGCCTAAGTTGGAAAACAGCATTCTTCCCTGTTTTGGAGCACCCCTAAGATGGAAAAGAGCACTCTTTTCTTCTCTGAAAAACCACCAATCTATGGAGATCCACCAGGATCCTTAGAGAGGAAAAGTCTCCCATTGAACCATGAGACCACGTCTACATTCAGAGCCCATCCTGGACACACAATCCAGATAGAAAAGCCTGTGCTACCAGCTTTCAGTCACCCTAATTACAGTTCCTGACGTGATGAATTCTAGGTCTATGCATTGGACCTGCGATCACCTTGCCACTATCCCTGACCCAAATTTGTGTTTGCAGACTTCCCTCCAAAAACCATGGCTCTCATATCCTCAAGGAGGTGGTCTCTGAAGCCTTACCACAGGACTGGGCCTGCCATCCCCAAGGAAACTGTGCCCATCACAGTTCCCCAAAGCCTCCAAGTTAGGAGAAACCTGCAAGGCCCCTGAGCCCACCCCAATATTGGAAGTGGCTCTGGATGCAAATGCACAGTCTGAAACACCGTGATCACCTACATCCAGTCAGACAACCATATCAATGATCCTTAGTAAGAAAATTGAACCTGATGGGCACCAAGGACATCATTGGATCTCTAGATTAGGTTGCAAGCATCAATACTCAGAGGCCTGTTCTTGAATACCAAGTCAGGATACAACATATGTACCCTGAGCCACAAAACAGAACATCTCCTCTCCAAAGATGGAAACTGTGCACATCGACCTGTGCCAAACCCTCAGCGTGGCCCATAGCCACCAATACATTCTAAGAACTCCCTTGTACAAACCAGTTTTGGGACACATCTGTAAGAGATTCCAAGTCAACTCAAGGCCTTGGTACTTGGCACCAGAACCACCAAAACGAACCTGTCATGTTCCTCAGCTGCAATGGTCATTGGACGTGTGCTTTCCAGTCATCCATGCGGGAGGGCTCTGCTACGCAAACTTCCACTTGAGGGACCCTGGAGGAAAAAAAAACAGAAACCTTGTTGTTTGGAGCATCTCACAATCTTAAGCGTGGGTAATCCTCCATTGCCTCCTGAAGCCACCCCTCCATTAGTCGTCATCCTAGACACAAACTCCAGTGTGAGCAAATATCTGACATCTGCCCTTACTCAGGTGCTGGATATCTCGTATAAGCTGCTGCACATTGAAACTGACTTCCGCTTGGCACTCAATTTAAGCATAGCTGGTGTTTACAATTGCATTCTCACCCTATTTGTCCCCAAACCCTCTTGATAGGGAATTCTGGATCCATAAGGCAGCATTCTGCCTGCCCCACAGAAAGAAGTGCTTCGTGAGTCTGGCCAGAAACCCTACATGAGGATCAATTTACTCGGCCCTGGAGAGAACCCCAATATATAGACTTCTCTGGCCACTAGTGCTGTGTCTGACACAGCCTGACCCAGACCTCGTGTCAGCCACCCAGAGAGCGGGGCCCATATCCAGCATGTGAGAACGGCCATGGCCCAAATCTGTCATCTCTATGCATCCTTGGTATTCAGGCATCTGTCCCCAGACCTTTGCTGTAATCCCTGCCTATGGGGGAACATGAAGCACAATAGATATTTCCTCCTTTCCCATGGCTGGAAACCTGGCCATTGGAATGTGTGTCCATCCCTCAGTGTGGGAGCCAGAAAATGGACAATGGGACCAAGCCCACTTCTGAGGGCCACCCTGGGCACAAACAGGCATTGTAATGCTCAGCCTGAGCATGCTTCCAAACAAGCCCTCTCAGTTGCACCACCAAGATCCTGCATTGCAGGCCTGGTCTGCCCATAAGCCCAAATACCAACCCTTGGTGGGATTTTCCAGGCGCCTAGACCCAGAGCCCATCTCTGGAATCCCTGTTTTGGGGCACACCTAAGATCGAAAATAGCAGTCTTCCCATCTAAAAAAGTCATCAAAATATTGGGAGCCGCCAGTATCCTTAGAGGTAAAATCTCCCATGGACCCATGAGGCCACAGCTACATTCTGAGGTCACCCTAGACACACAATCCAGATATAAAAGCCTGTGCTTCCACCTTCAGGTCATTCCAGTTACTGTTCCTGACGAGTAGCCTTCCAGGTCTACACATTGCCCTGCGATAACCTAGCCACTAAACCTAACCCGAGTTTGTGTTTGCAGACTTCCCTCCCAGAACCATGGCTCACATGCCCTCCAGGGTGGAGTCTCTGGAGCCACACCACAGGACTGTGCTTGCCATCCCCATGGAAATTGTGCATGTCAGTTAACCAAACCCTCCAGAGTTGGTTGAAACATTCAAGGCCCCTGTGGCCACCCCAATATTGGAGGTTACTCTGGACATAAGTGCGCAGTCTGAAACTCCCTGATCACCTACATCCTGGCAGACACCCAAGTCAACTTTCCTAAGTCTGAAGATTGAACCTCTCATGCCCCTGGTACTCATTGGAACCCTAGATTAGGTTGTCGGGCATCTGTCTTCAGAGGCCTGTTCTTGAATAGGAACTTATGATATGGCATGTGGTCCCTGAGCCACAAAACACTACATCTCCTGTCCCCCGAAGGTAACCGTGCTCTTCGACCTGTGTTAAACCCTCAGGGTAGGAGAATCTTGCAGGCACCTTAACCACCAACACATTCTAAGATCTACCTGGTAAAAAAAACCAGCATTGTAACCCATCTTCAAGAGATTCCATGTCAACTCAAGACCTTGGTGCTTCGCCCCAGAAGCACCATAAAGAACCTGCATGTTCCTCAGCTGCATTGGTCAATGGAGGTGTGCTTTCCAGGCATCCATGTGGAAGGGCTCTGCTACCCATACTTTTCACATGGGGGGCCCTGCAGAAAACATACCAGACTCTAACTGTCCAGTAGAAAAAAAAACCTTGCTGTTTAGAGCATCTCACATGCATCAGCCACTTGATGCCACTCCTCCATTCGGTTATCAGAGACACAAACTCCAGTGTGCGTAAACATCTGAAATCCACCTTTACTCAGGTGCTGGATATTTCATTTGTTGGCCACGATAGATACAAACTCTATCATGAGCAGACATCTGACCCTCGCCTGTACTCAGATGCTGGAGATCTCGAAAAAACCACTGCACATTGGAACGGCCATGTTCTCGGCACTGAGATTAAGCATAGATTGTGTTTTCTGCCTTCTGTTCTCACACTCCTCACCTTCAAGTCCCCCATATTGGGAATTTGGGAGCCACAATGCAGCCTTCCGCCTGCCCACCAGAAAAAAGAGGTGCCCTATGGGTCTGCGTGAAACTCCATATAAGGTTCCACCAGCACAGCCCTCTATAGCACCACAATATCATAGGCCACCTTGTGAACTAATGCTTTGTCTGACACAGCTCGAGCCCCGACCTCCTGGTAGCCACCTAGATAGCGGGACCCATATCTGGCAGGTGTGACCTGCCTTGACCTGAGTCCTTCATCTCAAACCAACCTGGTTATTCACGTACCAGTCCCAGAACATAGCTCAAATTACTGTGCATGGGGGAATCTGAAGCACAAAAGAGTACTCCTCCTTCCTCATAGAAGGAAAATTAAATGTTGATATGGTGGTCCAACCCTCATATTGGGATCCAGGTGCATGGAACAAGAGCCAATGCCCACTCAGGATGGGCATCTGGGCAAAAACAGGCATTGTGACCCTTACCCTGAGACCCATTTCCAACAAGTCTCCATGGGAGCTGAACCAAAGCCCCACAGAGCCAGGCAGTCAAGCCTCTAGGCCCAAATACTAAGCCTTTGTAGGGTTATCCAGGCACAGGGACCTATAACCCATCTCTGGAATCCCTGTGTTGACGGAAACACTGAAACAGTAAACCACGCTCTTTCCTTCGCAGTGAGACACCAAACTCTTGGGTGCTGGGCAGAATCCCCAGAGAGGTAGAATATTCCATGGACACATGAGGACACCCCACCATTCCAAGGCCATCCTAGACACAATCCAGACAGAAAAGCCTTTGCTCCTGCCTCCCAGCCACACGAATTTCAAATCCTGAGGAGCTGCCCTCAGCGTCTGCAGATCGGGGCTGCCATCACCTCCCTCCTAATTGATACACAATTTTGTGTCTGAAGACTTTGGTCCCAGAGCCCTTAACCACATTCCCTGCAGGATGGGGCTGACAGAACCACACTACATCACTGGGCCTGATCTCTGGATGAAATTCTGCCGTCTCAGTTGCACAAACCCTCCAGATTAGGAAAAGCCTGCAAGGCCCCTGAGCCCACCCCAATTTCATAGGCCACTCTGGAAAAAATGCACAGTCTGACACAGCCTGAGCATCTACCTCCAGGAAGACTCACAGGTCAAAGTCCCTAAGTCCGAAGGTTGAGAATGACATGCCCCTACAAGCTCATAAGAACCCTAGCCTAGATATTCAGGCCTCTGTGCCCAGAGGCCTGGTCTTGAAATCCAACATATGATCCGACATGTGGTCCCTGAGCCATACAAGAGAACCCCTCCTGTCCCGAGAAGGGAACCAGGCTCCTGGGAACTGGGTCTAACCCTCAGGTAGGAGAATCCTGCATGGCCACAGACCCACAACCACATTCTTTTTTTTATATAGATTTTATTTATTTATTTGACAGAGAGAGATCACAAGTAGGCAGAGAGAGAGAGAGGAAGAAGCAGGCTCCCTGCTGAGCAGAGAGCCCGATGCGGGACTCAATCCCAGGACCCTGAGATCATGACCTGAGCCGAAGGCAGCGGCTTAGCCCATTGAGCCACCCAGGCACCCTCACCACCACATTCTAAGGTCTCCCTGGACACCAAGCAGCATTGTGACTCAATAGACTGAGAACATCCGTCAACTTAGATCACTTGGAAATTTGAACAAAAACCAGCAGATCAAGCCTGCAATGTTCCTCAGCTGCAATGGTCATGCAAGGAAGACTTCCCAGGCCCCCATTCAGAGACCTCTGCTGTCGAATCTTTCTATATGGGGGACCCTGGAGCCTTGTAAGCGGACTTCCCCTGTCCCACAGTAGGACACCTTGCTGTTTGGAGCAGCTCACAAGGTCCTGCTTGGGAAAATCTCCAAGAATTCTTGAGGCCACCCCACAATTCGTTGACCATAATGGATGCAAACCCAGCGTGAGCAGACATCTGACCCTCGCCCATACTCAGGTGCTGGAAATCTCGAAACAACCACTGCACAATGGAATGGTCCTGTGGTCGGCACTGAGCTTATCCGTGGCTTGTGTTTTCAGACTTCTGTCTTCACACTCCTCGCCTACAAGCCCTTCATATTGGGAATTCTGAAGCCACAGTGCAGCTTTCTGCCTGCCCACCAGAAAGAAGTGCCCTATGGGTCTTCGTAGAAACCCACATGAGGATCCTCCTGCACGGCCCTCAATGGCACCCCAATATATAGACCGACCTCTGCATACATTGTTTATCTGACACTGCCTGATCCCCGACCTCCTGTCAGCCACCCAGATAGTGGGCCCCATATCCTCCAGGTGGGTCCAACCTTGGCCCGAGGCCATCATCTTGAAGCAACCTGGATATTCAGGTACCTGTCCCAGACTTAGCTCAAATTCCTGCCCATAGGGGACTCGGAAGCACAAAAGAGTGCTCCTCCTTCCCCATGGCCAGAAAACTGAATGTTGAGATGGCTGTACAACCCTGAGTGGGAACCAGGTGCATGGTCCATGAGACCATGCCTACACAGGACGGGCAGCTGGGCACAAATAGGCATTGTGACCCTCAGAATGAGACCCCTTTCCAAAGATCCCCCTTGGGATCTGGACCAGGATCCCATATCGAAGCTTTGGTTAAGTTTTCCCAGTGTCTGGACCCAGAACCCATCTCTGGAATCCCTGTTTGGACAGGATCCCAGAGATGGAATACAGTCTTTTCCTCTTCCCCAGAAAGAAATCAAACTCTTGGGTGCCAAGCAGAATCACCAGAGTGGAAGAATATCCCATGGACACATGAGGTCACCCCTCCATTTAGTGGCCATCCTAGACACAAAATCCAGACAGAAAAGCCTGTGCTCCTCCCTCCCAGCCACCTGAATTTCAAATCCCGAGGAGCTTCCCTCAGGGTCTTCATATTCGGACTGCCATCACCTCACTCCTATCTCTTATCCGAGGTTGTGTCTAAAGTCTTTGGTCCCAAAGTCCTGACACACATGACCTCCAGGATGGGGCCTCGAGAAACACATGACATCACTGGCCCTGCTCTCCTGAGGAAACCCTGCCCATCTCAGTTTCCCAAAATGTCCAGATTAGGAGAAAACTGCAAGGCCCCTGACTGCACCCCAATATCATAGGCCACTCTGGAATAAGTGCACAGCCTGACACAGCCTCAGCACCTACCTCCAGGATGACATGCAGGCCAATGGAACTTAGTCCGAAGATTGAAACTTCCATGGCCCTAAAACCTCATCAGAACCCTAGCTTATGTTTTGAGGTTTCTCTTCCTAGAGGTCTGTTCTGGAAATTCAAGCATATGGTCCAACCTGTGGTCCGTGAGCCATACAAGAGCACACATCCTGTCCCAAGAAGGAAACCTGGCTCCTGGGTACTGGGTCTAATCCTAAGGATAGGGAATCCTCAATGGTCAGAGAGCCGCCACCACATTCTAAGGTCTCCCTGGACACCAAGCAGCATTGGGACCTGTTAGACTGAGAACTTCCATCAACGCAAATCACTTGGAACTTGGAATCAGTGTCATTGGTTCAAGCTTACCCTGTTCCTCAGCTGCAATGGTAACACGAGATTGGCTTCCCAGGCCTCCATTCAGAGAGCATTGCTATCGAATCTTCCATATGGGGGACCCTGGAGCCCTGTAAGAAGACTTCGGCTGTCCCTTAGTAGGACACCTTGATGTTTGGAGCAGCTCACAAGCTCCAGCTTGGAAAAACCTCCAAGAATTCTTGAGGCCTCCCCACCATTTGTTGGCCATCATGGATACAAACTCCAGCGTGAGCAGACATCTTCCCCTCGCCCAGGTGCTGAAGATCTCGAAACAACTGCTGTACATTGGAATAGACATGTGCTCGGCACTGAGCGTAACCGTAGCTTATGTTTTCATACTTCTGTCCTCACACTCCTCGCCTGCAAACCCTCCAACTTGGATATTCTGGAGCCGTAATGCAGCCATCTGCCTGCTCACCAGATAGAAGAAGTGAAGAAAGGGTCTGTGCAAAAATCCCCCATGAGGATCCAGTTGCACAGCTCTCAAAAGCACCCCAATATCATAGGCCGAACTCTCCACGAATGTTCTGTCTGACACAGCTCGAGCCCGAGCTCCTGACAGCCACCCAGAAAGCAGGCCTCATTTTCTGCAGGTGGGTCCTGCCTTGGCCCGAGGACCTCATCTCAAAGTGAACTGGGTATTCAGGCACCTGTCCCAGAACTTAGCTCAAATTCCTGCCCATGGGGGAACCTGAAGCATAAAAAAGTACACCTCCTTCCCCATGGCAGGAAAACTGAATGTTGAGATGGCAGTCCAACCCTCAGAGTGGGAGCCAAGTGCATAGCCCATGAGGTCACACCCACTCAGCATGGGCATCTGGGCAAAAACAGGCATTGTGACCCTCAGAATGAGACCCATTTCCAACAAGAACACTCGGGAGCTGTACCAGGAAAACATAGAGCAGGACCCTAGGCCCAAATCCTAAGCCTTGTTGCGGTGATCCAGGCTCCAGAACCCAGGACCCATCTCTGGAATGGCTGTTTGGACGGGATCCCTGACTCAGAAAACTGCGCTCCTCCCATCCCCCGGAAATACACCAAACTCTTGGGTGCCGAGCAGAATTCCCAGAGAGGTAGAATCTCACATGGACCCATGAGGCCACCCCTCCATTTCGTGGCCATCATAGACAAACAAGTCAGACAGAAAAGACTGTGCTCCTGCCTCACAGCCGTCCGAATTTCATATCTGGAGATGCTTCGCTCAGGGTCTGCAGATTGGGTCTGCCATCACCTCGAGCTTAACTCTTACCCGAGTTTGTGTCTGAAGACTTTGGACCCAGAGTCCTGACCTATATGCCCTCCAGGAACACACAACAGCACTGGGCCAGCTCTCCCAAGGAATGTCAGCCTGTCTCAGTTTCCCAACCCACCAGATTAAGAGAAAATTGCAAGGCCCCTAATACCACCCCAATTCCATAGGAAGCTCCAGAAAAAATGCATAGTCTGACACAGCCTCAGAATATACCTCCAGGAAGACACCCAGGTCAATGGGAAGGGATGAAATGGCCTAACCCATGGCAGGTTCGATGTGCTGGGTGTGAAGCCAACTGTCTCAATGTCTCTCACAAGGTCTGGGCTCAGGCTATGTAAGACAGAGCACAGGGTTTAGGGTAGCCTATGCAATTGGGGTGTTGCCGAGGGCTGAGCAGGTTGATTTTCATTTGGGGTTTCTGAGCAATGCCATAGACAATGTTTTTCTTTGGGGGGCAGGCAGAGTG
This sequence comes from Mustela nivalis, assembly GCF_964662115.1. Classification (NCBI taxonomy): domain Eukaryota; kingdom Metazoa; phylum Chordata; class Mammalia; order Carnivora; family Mustelidae; genus Mustela; species Mustela nivalis. Next base: position 599,059 of record NW_028136551.1, read on the forward strand.
CTTCGTTCTGGAACCAGAATTCCCAATCATGAGGGCTTTTGGGCCAGCAGTGCTAGGGTAGAATCTGAAAACAAAAGATAGGGTGAGGTTGGGAGCAGGCCCACTCTGCAAAGGCTGAAAGGATATCTCATGCATCTGAAGTCAGGCTGAGGATCAGACGTTGGCTGAGGTTGGATTGTGCCCTTGATAGCACCTTCATGAAGCAGGTGCCTCATGAGGCCAACGAAAATTTCCCACGCTGAGTTTGGAGGTTGCCACAAACCACAATGTTTCCTTCTGCAAGACAGTCGAGTCCTGTTGAGTGGCTCCAGTACATACCATACGGAAGGACTGAAGAGGAGGGTTCAAAGGATGGATCCCTGAACAGCATGCCTCGCATTCCCTTTGGCCATTAACGACAAGATATGTTTGATCTGCTGGCTCTGGGGCAAGCTAACCAGCGGGCTGAGTTGAAATGGCCTCTCCTGAGGATGCGTCATAATGTGTGTTTCTGTCCATGGAGACCTTGGAATGTGATGGTTGTACTGTGGCCCTGCGGAATTCTCCGACCAGAAGGGTTTGATACAGATCCAGTAAGAAAGCACTCCATGTGGAGACGAGAGAGGTTTGGTTTGGAGCCTCAGAAAAACCTAATATGCTGGTATACGAAACCAGTCCTCTGAGGACAGACACATGAAAACTAAAGCTAAGGTTCATATTAGGGCCTAAGGGCCTGTCCATTGCAATCTTCTGTCTCTGGGGACACTGTCTGAGAGTCTAAGTGGTGATAATGGCTCAGCTGGTGTCAGAGTGCCCCTTTTAGTCCAGGGCAGCCTACACTATCAGGATGGCCTCAGGGGCCTTGGAGCTTTTCCCTAACCTGTAGGGTTGTGGTCAATGGATTGGGCACACTTTCCTTGGAGAGGGCAGGCACAATCTTTCGCTGTGGCTCCAGATGCCCTAGCCTAGAGGGTGTGTGGGTCCAGGCTGTGGGCACAGAACTCTGAAAACACAAACTCAGCTTATGAGTGGAGCCGAGGGTATGGCAGGCTGGATGTACAGATAGAGAGTGAGTTCCTTGGCTTGTGAATCAAGGGCGAGATTCCTTCAGGCTTTTGTCTCTGGATGCGTCCAGGATAGCCGTAGATTGTAGGGGGTGGCCTCAGTGACTGTGGACAAGTATCCCTCTCTGGGGATTTGTCCCAGCTAACAGGAGTTTGGGGTCATTTTGGGGGAAGGGTGGAGTCCTGTTGTCTGGCTCATGTGTCTCTCCAAGAAAGTGATTCCAGAGCAGAGCCCCAGGAACCCGGCGAGACTGGAAAACTCAAACACTGGTGAGGATTGGGTGTATAGGGGCTTGGCACGCCCCATATGCGGGCTCTTGGTCAAGGCCCTGACAGGCCTTTCTTTGATATTGGGCTCATGCTGAGGGTCACAGAGTGAATTTGTGCCCAAGGCAGCACTCAAGTTTGGGCGTGGTTTCAGGGGAAATGAAGGTTTCTCCCACCCTGAAGGTGTGACTCCATGCCAAGAGCAAGCCTTACAGCCATGGGGAAGAAGGACTTCTGATTTGTGATTCAGATGCCCAACTGTGTGGGGAATTGATATAATATCTGGGTTTAGATATCTGAAAACCAAGGTTAGGAAGAGATAACGGCATAAGACCATGGCGTGTCAGAAGTGCTAGGTGTGTGGCCAGCTGTCTCCTTGCCTGTCTGGACGTCTGGCATCAGGCTGTGAAAGGCAGAGCATTAGTGCCCAGAGCAGCCTATCAAATCTGAGTGCCGTCGAGGCAAGAGCAGGTTGATCCTCATCTGGGTTTTATGGAGAGCCCCACAAGGAAACGTTTTCTACCGGTGGGCAGTCACTGGGCTGGCTCCTGGTTCTGCAAATCCTACTCTGGAGGGATTGTTTGCCAGGAGTGTGAGGAAGGAAGCCTGAAAACACAAGCTAGCATGAGGTTTGGGACCGAGGGCACGGCAGGCCACTCTGCAGAGGCTTAATCAAGATCTCCTGCATTGCGGTCATATCTACTATGAGACGTGCTTCAAGCTAGAGTTTTTGTCCATGATGGCCTCTCCCTGAAGGATATGGGGGGCTTCATGAGGCCCGGCTGGTTTGCCGTTTTCTCCTACACTAAAGGTTTGACTCACGGCCAGCAGCAAGGTTTCTTGCCATGGGGAAGGAGGGGTTCTGACTTGTGCATCAGGTTCCCCCTGTGCAGGGATTGGAGATAAGGTCTAGGTTCCAATGACTGAAAACCCAGGTTGGGAATGGATGGTGGCCTAAGGCAGTGGCGGGTCCAATGTGCTGGGTGTGCAGCCAGCTGTGTCGGTGTCTGTTGGAAGGTCTGGGCTCAGGCTATTTGCGACAGAGCATCAGTGTTTAAGGTAGCCTATGCAATTGGGGTGTTGCCGAGGGCCAAGCAGTTTGATCCTCATTTGGGGTTTCTGGGCAGCACCATAGACAATGTTTTTCTCCTGGGAGGCAGGCAGAGTGCTTCAGTGTGGCCCCAGAATTCCCAGTAGGGAGGGTTTGTGGGCCAGGAGTGTGAGGACGGAAGTCTGAAAACACAAGCTAGGGTGAGGATTGGAGCCAAGGGCAGAGCAGGCCCAATCGGCAGAGGCTGAATCAAAATCTCCTGCATCTGAAGTCAGGCTGAGGATCAGACGTTGGCTGAGGCTGGAGTATGTGTCCATGATGGCACCTTCATGAAGCGGGGGCCTCATGAGTTTGGGGTCATTTTGTGGGAAGGGTGGAGTCGTGTTGTCTGGCTCATGTGTCTCTCCAAGAAAGGGATTCCAGAGCAGAGCCCAGGTAAGGGGGGGCGACTGGAAAACTCAAACACTGGTGAGGATTGGGTGCATAGGGGCTTGGCAAGCCCCATATGCGGGCTCTTGGTCCAGGTCCTGACAGGCCTTTCTTTGACATGGGGCTCATGCTGAGGGTCACAGTGTGAATTTGTGCCCAAGCAGCACTGAAGTTTGGGCGTGGCATCAGGGGCCATGAAGGTTTCTCCCACCCTGAAGGTGTGACTCCATGCCAAGAGCAAGCTTGACAGCCATGGGGAAGGAGGAGTTCTGTGTTGTGCTTTTGATACCCAGCTGTGTGGAGAATTGATATAATGTCTAGGTTCAGATATCTGAAAACCAAGGTTAGGAAGAGGTGACGGCATAAGACCATGGCGTGTCCGAAGTGCTGGGTGTGCGCCTAGCTGTCTCCTTGTCTGTCTGGACGTCTGGCTTCAGGCTGTGTCAGACAGAGCATGAGTGCCCAGAGCAGAATATCCAGATCGGGGACCGTCGAGGCCCGAGCAGGTTGATCCTCATCTGGGTTTTCTGGAGAGCCCCACAGGGAAACGTTTTTCTTCCGTTGGGCAGACACTGGGCTGGGTTGTGGTTCTGGAGTTCCTAGTCCGTAGGGCTTGTTGCCAGGAGTGTGAGGAAGGAAGTCTGAAAACAAAAGCTAGCGTGAGGTTTGGGACCGAGGGCATGGCAGGGCCACTCTGCAGAGGCTGAATCGAGATCTTTTGCACTGAGGTCATGTCAACTATGAGACTTGCCTCAGGCTAGAGTTTTTGTCCAGCATGGCCTCTTCCTGAAGTGTGAGGGCTTCATTAAACCAGGGATGTTTGCCTACGATGGGATTTGTGAACTACTCCAAACCTCAAGGTTTCCTTCTGCACGACAGTCGAGTCCTATTGGATGGTTCCAGGAGGCCCCATACGGAAAGACTCGAGAGCAGGTGTCTAAGCATGGATGCCTGGGAACGCCACATCATATTCCCACTCTTTAGTCAGGACAAGGCAGGCTCAATCTGCAGTTTCCTGGGTGAGCTACCCAGAGGGGAGAGTTGAAATGGACTCTCCTGAAGATGAGTCCTACTGTGGCTTGGTGGCCTGGGAGACCTTGGAATGTGGAGGTGGCTCAGGGACTCTGCAGGGTTCTCCAAACTGAGGTGTTTGACACAGCTCCAACAGGGAAGCTTCCCATGTGGAGAGGAGAGGAGTTCTGTTCAGTGCCTCAGGAAATCCCCATATCCTGTTCTTCGAACCAAAGCCTCTGAGGAGTAACACCTGGAACCCAAAGCAAGAGTTGAGATTACGGCCTAAGGGCCTGTCCGGCTCAACCTTCTATCTCTGTTGACATCTGTGGGCATGCCTTCGTGGAAATAGCTGCTCAGCTTGTGTCCGAATGCCCCTGTGTGTCCAAGGAGCCTCCCAGTAGTGGGATGTCCTCGGGGGCCTTGAGGTTTCTCATATTCTGGAGGTGTGTGTCCAAAGGAATGGACACAGTTTCCCAGGAGAGAGCAGGCACGGTCCTGTGGTATGGCTCCAGAGGACCCAGCCTAGAGGCTGTGTTTGCCAGGGCTGTGGGGACAGATGTCTGAAAAAGCAAACTTGGCTCAGCTAGTGGCCAAGGTAATGGCAGGACTGATCTCCAGTCCGTGAGGGGAGATCCTCTGGTATCAAAGGAGGGCAAGTGGGAGGCAGTCACTCAGAATTTTGTCTCTGGGTGTTGCGTTCACAGTGTCCGGTCAGGGTAGGGGTTGTCTCAGAGGCCGAGGAAGAGCCTTCCTCTAGGGGGATTGTCCAAGCTCCCAAGTGTTTGGGTTCATTCTGTGGAAAGGGAAGAGTACTGTTTTCTGCCACAGGGAACCCCCCAGGAGAGGGACTCTAGAGCACAGCAGTGGGTTCCCTGAACTGGAATACACACCATCTAGTTAGTCCTGGGTGCCTATGGGCATGGCAAGCCACATATGCGGGCTCTTGGTCCAGTCACTGAGAGGCGTTACTTGAATAAGGTACTCACGCTGAGGGTCACAATGTGTGTTTGTGCCCAAGGCGGCCCTAAAGCTTGGGCGTTGCCTCATGGGCCATGTCGTTTTTCCTACACTGAAGGTTTGACTCACTGCCAGCAGCAAGTTTTCTTGCCATGGGGAAGGAGGGGTTCTGATTTGTGCATCAGGTTCCCCCCTGTGCAGGGATTGGAGATAAGGTCTAGGATCCGATGACTGAAAACCCAGGTTGGGAATGGATGGTGACCTAAGGAGTGGCGGGTCCAATGTCCTAGGAGTGCAGCCAGCTGTGACGGTGTCTGTTGGAAGTTCTGGGCTCAGGCTATTTGCGACAGAGCTTCAGGGTTTAAGGTAGCCTATGCAATTGGGGTGTTGCCGAGGGCCAAGCAGTTTGATCCTCATTTGGGGTTTCTGGGCAGCACCATAGACAATGTTTTTCTCCTGGGAGGCAGGCACAGTGCTTCAGTGTGGCCCCAGAATTCCCAGTAGGGAGGGTTTGTGGGCAAGGAGTGTGAAAACGGAAGTCTGAAAACACAAGCTAGGGTGAGTATTGGAGCCAAGGGCAGAGCAGGCCCACTCTGCAGAGGCTGAATCAAAATCTCCTGCATCTGAAGTCAGGCTGAGGATCAGACGTTGGCTGAGGCTGGAGTATGTGTCCATGATGGCACCTTCATGAAGCGGGGGCCTCATGAGGCCAAGGAAGTTTTCCCACGCTGAGTTTGGAGGTTGCCCCAAACCACAAGGTTTCCTTCTGCGGGACATTCGAGTCCTGTTGCATGGCTCCAGGACATACCATATGGAAGGACTGGAGAGCAGGGTTCGAAGGATGGATCCCTGTACAGCATTCCTCGCATTCCAATTGGCCATAAGCGACAAGATATGTTTGATCTGCTGCCTCTGGGTCACGCTACCCAGGGGGCTGAGTTGAAATGGCCTCTCCTGAGGATGTGTCATAATGTGCGTTTGGGTCCATGGAGACCTTGGAATGTGCTGGTTGTTCGGTGGCCTTGCGGAACTCTCCTACCTGAAGGGTTTGATACATCCCCAGTAAGAAAGCTGCCCATGTGGAGACGAGAGATGCTTGGTTTGGTGCCTCAGAAAAGCCCCATGTGCTGGTCTACGAAAACAGTCCTCTGAGATCGGACACATGGAAACAAAGCTAAGGTTCATATTAGGGCCTGGGGGCCTGTCCATTTCAACCTTCTGTCTCTGGGGACACTGTCTGAGAATCTAAGTGGAGATAGTTGCTCTGCTGGTGTCAGAGAGCCCCTCTTAGTCCAGGGTGGCCTATCTATTGATGGCCTCAGGGGCCTTGGAGCTTTTCCCTAAACTGTAGGGTTGTGGTCAATGGATTGGACACACTTTCCTTAGAGAGGGCCGGCACAATCTTTCGCTGTGGCTTCAGAGGCCCTAGCCTGGAGGTTGTGTGGGTCCATGCTGTGGGCACAGAAGTCTTAAAACACAAAGTCAGCTTATGAGTGGCGCCTAGGGTATGACAGGCCGGATGTACAGCCCGAGAGGGAACTCCTGGGCCTCTGAAACAAGGACGAGTGGAAGGCGTTCCTTCAGGCTTTTGTCTCTGGATGTTGTGTCCGGGATAGCCGTGGATTGGAGCGGTGGCCTCAGGGACTGTGGACGAGTATCCCTCTCTGGGGATTTGTCCCAGCTCCCAAGAGTTTGGGGTCATTTTGAGGGAAGGGTGGAGTCGTGTTGTCTGGCTCATGTGTCTCTCCAAGAAAGGGATTCCAGAGCAGCGCCCAGGTAAGGGGGGGCGACTGGAAATCTCAAACACTGGTGAGGATTGGGTGCATAGGGGCTTGGCAAGCCCCATATGCGGGCTCTTGGTCCAGGTCCTGACAGGCCTTTCTTTGACATGGGGCTCATGCTGAGGGTCACAGTGTGAATTTGTGCCCAAGCAGCACTCAAGTTTGGGCGTGGCATCAGGGGCCATGAAGGTTTCTCCCACCCTGAAGGTGTGACTCCATGCCAAGAGCAAGCTTGACAGCCATGGGGAAGGAGGAGTTCTGTTTTGTGCTTGCGATACCCAGCTGTGTGGAGAATTGATATAATGTCTAGGTTCAGATATCTGAAAACCAAGGTTAGGAAGAGGTGACGGCATAAGACCATGGCGTGTCCGAAGTGCTGGGTGTGCGCCTAGCTGTCTCCTTGTCTGTCTGGACGTCTGGCTTCAGGCTGTGTCAGACAGAGCATGAGTGCCCAGAGCAGAATATCCAGATCGGGGACCGTCGAGGCCCGAGCAGGTTGATCCTCATCTGGGTTTTCTGGAGAGCCCCACAGGGAAACGTTTTTCTTCCGTTGGGCAGACACTGGGCTGGGTTGTGGTTCTGGAGTTCCTAGTCCGTAGGGCTTGTTGCCAGGAGTGTGAGGAAGGAAGTCTGAAAACAAAAGCTAGCGTGAGGTTTGGGACCGAGGGCATGGCAGGGCCACTCTGCAGAGGCTGAATCGAGATCTTTTGCACTGAGGTCATGTCAACTATGAGACTTGCCTCAGGCTAGAGTTTTTGTCCAGCATGGCCTCTTCCTGAAGTGTGAGGGCTTCATTAAACCAGGGATGTTTGCCTACGATGGGATTTGTGAACTACTCCAAACCTCAAGGTTTCCTTCTGCACGACAGTCGAGTCCTATTGGATGGTTCCAGGAGGCCCCATACGGAAAGACTCGAGAGCAGGTGTCTAAGCATGGATGCCTGGGAACGCCACATCATATTCCCACTCTTTAGTCAGGACAAGGCAGGCTCAATCTGCAGTTTCCTGGGTGAGCTACCCAGAGGGGAGAGTTGAAATGGACTCTCCTGAAGATGAGTCCTACTGTGGCTTGGTGGCCTGGGAGACCTTGGAATGTGGAGGTGGCTCAGGGACTCTGCAGGGTTCTCCAAACTGAGGTGTTTGACACAGCTCCAACAGGGAAGCTTCCCATGTGGAGAGGAGAGGAGTTCTGTTCAGTGCCTCAGGAAATCCCCATATCCTGTTCTTCGAACCAAAGCCTCTGAGGAGTAACACCTGGAACCCAAAGCAAGAGTTGAGATTACGGCCTAAGGGCCTGTCCGGCTCAACCTTCTATCTCTGTTGACATCTGTGGGCATGCCTTCGTGGAAATAGCTGCTCAGCTTGTGTCCGAATGCCCCTGTGTGTCCAAGGAGCCTCCCAGTAGTGGGATGTCCTCGGGGGCCTTGAGGTTTCTCATATTCTGGAGGTGTGTGTCCAAAGGAATGGACACAGTTTCCCAGGAGAGAGCAGGCACGGTCCTGTGGTATGGCTCCAGAGGACCCAGCCTAGAGGCTGTGTTTGCCAGGGCTGTGGGGACAGATGTCTGAAAAAGCAAACTTGGCTCAGCTAGTGGCCAAGGTAATGGCAGGACTGATCTCCAGTCCGTGAGGGGAGATCCTCTGGTATCAAAGGAGGGCAAGTGGGAGGCAGTCACTCAGAATTTTGTCTCTGGGTGTTGCGTTCACAGTGTCCGGTCAGGGTAGGGGTTGTCTCAGAGGCCGAGGAAGAGCCTTCCTCTAGGGGGATTGTCCAAGCTCCCAAGTGTTTGGGTTCATTCTGTGGAAAGGGAAGAGTACTGTTTTCTGCCACAGGGAACCCCCCAGGAGAGGGACTCTAGAGCACAGCAGTGGGTTCCCTGAACTGGAATACACACCATCTAGTTAGTCCTGGGTGCCTATGGGCATGGCAAGCCACATATGCGGGCTCTTGGTCCAGTCACTGAGAGGCGTTACTTGAATAAGGTACTCACGCTGAGGGTCACAATGTGTGTTTGTGCCCAAGGCGGCCCTAAAGCTTGGGCGTTGCCTCATGGGCCATGTCGTTTTTCCTACACTGAAGGTTTGACTCACTGCCAGCAGCAAGTTTTCTTGCCATGGGGAAGGAGGGGTTCTGATTTGTGCATCAGGTTCCCCCCTGTGCAGGGATTGGAGATAAGGTCTAGGATCCGATGACTGAAAACCCAGGTTGGGAATGGATGGTGACCTAAGGAGTGGCGGGTCCAATGTCCTAGGAGTGCAGCCAGCTGTGACGGTGTCTGTTGGAAGTTCTGGGCTCAGGCTATTTGCGACAGAGCTTCAGGGTTTAAGGTAGCCTATGCAATTGGGGTGTTGCCGAGGGCCAAGCAGTTTGATCCTCATTTGGGGTTTCTGGGCAGCACCATAGACAATGTTTTTCTCCTGGGAGGCAGGCACAGTGCTTCAGTGTGGCCCCAGAATTCCCAGTAGGGAGGGTTTGTGGGCAAGGAGTGTGAAAACGGAAGTCTGAAAACACAAGCTAGGGTGAGTATTGGAGCCAAGGGCAGAGCAGGCCCACTCTGCAGAGGCTGAATCAAAATCTCCTGCATCTGAAGTCAGGCTGAGGATCAGACGTTGGCTGAGGCTGGAGTATGTGTCCATGATGGCACCTTCATGAAGCGGGGGCCTCATGAGGCCAAGGAAGTTTTCCCACGCTGAGTTTGGAGGTTGCCCCAAACCACAAGGTTTCCTTCTGCGGGACATTCGAGTCCTGTTGCATGGCTCCAGGACATACCATATGGAAGGACTGGAGAGCAGGGTTCGAAGGATGGATCCCTGTACAGCATTCCTCGCATTCCAATTGGCCATAAGCGACAAGATATGTTTGATCTGCTGCCTCTGGGTCACGCTACCCAGGGGGCTGAGTTGAAATGGCCTCTCCTGAGGATGTGTCATAATGTGCGTTTGGGTCCATGGAGACCTTGGAATGTGCTGGTTGTTCGGTGGCCTTGCGGAACTCTCCTACCTGAAGGGTTTGATACATCCCCAGTAAGAAAGCTGCCCATGTGGAGACGAGAGATGCTTGGTTTGGTGCCTCAGAAAAGCCCCATGTGCTGGTCTACGAAAACAGTCCTCTGAGATCGGACACATGGAAACAAAGCTAAGATTCATATTAGGGCCTGGGGGCCTGTCCATTTCAACCTTCTGTCTCTGGGGACACTGTCTGAGAATCTAAGTGGAGATAGTTGCTCTGCTGGTGTCAGAGAGCCCCTCTTAGTCCAGGGTGGCCTATCTATTGATGGCCTCAGGGGCCTTGGAGCTTTTCCCTAAACTGTAGGGTTGTGGTCAATGGATTGGACACACTTTCCTTAGAGAGGGCCGGCACAATCTTTCGCTGTGGCTTCAGAGGCCCTAGCCTGGAGGTTGTGTGGGTCCATGCTGTGGGCACAGAAGTCTTAAAACACAAAGTCAGCTTATGAGTGGCGCCTAGGGTATGACAGGCCGGATGTACAGCCCGAGAGGGAACTCCTGGGCCTCTGAAACAAGGACGAGTGGAAGGCGTTCCTTCAGGCTTTTGTCTCTGGATGTTGTGTCCGGGATAGCCGTGGATTGGAGCGGTGGCCTCAGGGACTGTGGACGAGTATCCCTCTCTGGGGATTTGTCCCAGCTCCCAAGAGTTTGGGGTCATTTTGAGGGAAGGGTGGAGTCGTGTTGTCTGGCTCATGTGTCTCTCCAAGAAAGGGATTCCAGAGCAGCGCCCAGGTAAGGGGGGGCGACTGGAAATCTCAAACACTGGTGAGGATTGGGTGCATAGGGGCTTGGCAAGCCCCATATGCGGGCTCTTGGTCCAGGTCCTGACAGGACTTTCTTTGACATGGGGCTCATGCTGAGGGTCACAGTGTGAATTTGTGCCCAAGCAGCACTCAAGTTTGGGCGTGGCATCAGGGGCCATGAAGGTTTCTCCCACCCTGAAGGTGTGACTCCATGCCAAGAGCAAGCTTGACAGCCATGGGGAAGGAGGAGTTCTGTTTTGTGCTTGCGATACCCAGCTGTGTGGAGAATTGATATAATATCTAGGTTCAGATATCTGAAAACAAAGGTTAGGAAGAGGTGACGGCATAAGACCATGGCGTGTCCGAAGTGCTGGGTGTGCGGTCAGCTGTCTCCTTGTCTCTCTGGACGTCTGGTTTCAGGCTGTGTCAGACAGAGCATGAGTGCCCAGAGCAGCATATCCAGTTCAAGGTCCGTCGAGGCCCGAGGAGGTTGATCCTCATCTGGGTTTTCTGGAGAGCCCCACAGGGAAACGTTTTTCTTCCGTTGGGCAGACACTGGGCTGGGTTTTGGTTCTGGAGTTTCTTGTCCGGAGGGCTTGTTTGCCAGGAGTGTGAGGAAGGAAGTCTGAAAACACAAGCTAGCGTGAGGTTTGGGACCGAGGGCACGGCAGGCCCACTCTGCAGAGGCTGAATCGAGATCTCCTGCACTCAGGTCATGTCAACTATGAGACGTGCCTCAGGCTAGAGTTTTTGTCCAGCATGGCCTCTTCCTGAAGGGTGAGGGCTTCATTAGGCCAGGGATGTTAGCCTACGATGGGATTTGTGAACTACTCCAAACCTCAAGGTTTCCTTCTGCACGACAGTCGAGTCCTATTGGATGGTTCCAGGAGGCCCCATACGGAAAGACTCGAGAGCAGGTGTCTAAGCATGGATGCCTGGGAACGCCACCTCATATTCCCACTCTTTAGACAGGACAAGGCAGGCTCAATCTGCAGGCTCCTGGGTGAGCTACCCAGAGGGGAGTGTTGAAATGGACAATCCTGAAGATGAGTCCTACTGTGGCTTGGTGGCCTGGGAGACCTTGGAATGTGGAGGTGGCTCAGGGACTCTGCAGGGTTCTCCAAACTGAGGTGTTTGACACAGCTCCAACAGGGAAGCTTCCCATGTGGAGAGGAGAGGAGTTCTGTTCAGTGCCTCAGGAAAGCCCCATATCCTGTTCTTCGAACCAAAGCCTCTGAGGAGTAACACCTGGAACCCAAAGCAAGAGTTGAGATTACGGCCTAAGGGCCTGTCCGGCTCAACCTTCTATCTCTGTTGACATCTGTGGGCATGCCTTCGTGGAGGTAGCTGCTCAGCTTGTGTCCGAATGCCCCTGTGTGTCCAAGGAGCCTCCCAGTACTGGGATGTCCTCGGGGGCCTTGAGGTTCCTCATATTCTGGAGGTGTGTGTCCAAAGGAATGGACACAGTTTCCCAGGAGAGAGCAGGCACGGTCCTGTGGTATGGCTCCAGAGGATTCAGCCTAGAGGCTGTGTTTGCCAGGGCTGTGGGGACAGATGTCTGAAAAAGCAAACTTGGCTCAGCTAGTGGCCAAGGTAATGGCAGGCCTGATCTCCAGTCCGTGAGGTGAGATCCTCTGGATATCAAAGGAGGGCAAGTGGGAGGCAGTCACTCAGGATTTTGTCTCTGGGTGTTGCGTTCACAGTGTCCGGTCAGGGTAGGGGTTGTCTCAGAGGCCGAGGAAGAGCCTTCCTCTTGGGGGATTGTCCAAGCTCCCAAGTGTTTGGATTCATTCTGTGGGAAGGGAAGAGTACTGTATTCTGCCACAGGGGACCCCCCAGGAGAGGGACTCTAGAGCACAGCAGTGGGTTCCCTGAACTGGAATACACACCATCTAGTTAATCCTGGGTGCCTATGGGCATGGCAAGCCACATATGCGGGCTCTTGGTCCAGTCACTGAGAGGCGTTACTTGAATAAGGTACTCATGCTGAGGGTCACAATGTGTGTTTGTGCCCAAGGCGGCCCTAACGCTTGGGCGTTGCCTCATGGGCCATGCCGTTTTCTCCTACACTGAAGGTTTGACTCACTGCCAGCAGCAAGTTTTCTTGCCATGGGGAAGGAGGGGTTCTGACTTGTGTATCAGGTTCCCCCCTGTGCAGGGATTGGAGATAAGGTCTAGGTTCCGATGACTGAAAACCCAGGTTGGGAATGGATGGTGGCCTAAAGCAGTGGCGGGTCCAATGTGCTGGGTGTGCAGCCAGCTGTGTCGGTGTCTGTTGGAAGGTCTGGGCTCAGGCTATTTGCGACAGAGCTTCAGTGTTTAAGGTAGCCTATGCAATTGGGGTGTTGCCGAGGGCCAAGCAGTTTGATCCTCATTTGGGGTTTCTGGGCAGCACCATAGACAATGTTTTTCTCCTGGGAGGCAGGCAGAGTGCTTCATTGTGGCCCCAGAATTCACAGTAGGGAGGGTTTGTGGGCAAGGAGTGTGAAAATGGAAGTCTGAAAACACAAGCTAGGGTGAGGATTGGAGCCAAGGGCAGAGCAGGCCCACTCTGCAGAGGCTGAATCAAAATCTCCTGCATCTGAAGTCAGGCTGAGGATCAGACGTTGGCTGAGGCTGGAATATGTGTCCATGATGGCACCTTCATGAAGCGGGGGCCTCATGAGGCCAAGGAAGTTTTCCCACGCTGAGTTTGGAGGTTGCCCCAAACCACAAGGTTTCCTTCTGCGGGACATTCGAGTCCTGTTGCATGGCTCCAGGACATACCATACGGAAGGACTGGAGAGCAGGGTTCGAAGGATGGATCCCTGTACAGCATGCCTCGCATTCCATTGGCCATTAGCGATAAGATATGTTTGATCTGGGGCCTCTGGAACACGCGACCCAGGGGGCTGAGTTGAAATGGCCTCTCCTGAGGATGCGTCATAATGTTCGTTTGGGTCCATGGAGACCTTGGAATGTGCTGGTTGTTCAGTGGCCCTGCGGTACTCTCCTACCTGAAGGGTTTGATATATCCCCAGTAAGAAAGCTGCCCATGTGGAGACGAGAGATCCGGTGTTTGGTCCCTCAGAAAAGCCCCATGTGCTGGTCTACGAAAACAGTCCTCTGAGAACGGACACATGGAACAAAGCTAAGGTTCATATTAGGGCCTGGGGGCCTGTCCATTTCAACCTTCTGTCTCTGGGGACACTTTCTGAGAGTCTAAGTGGAGATAGTTGCTTAGCTGGTGTCAGAGAGCCCCTCTTAGTCCAGGGTGGCCTACACTATTGATGTCCTCAGGGGCCTTGGAGCTTTTCCCTAACCTGTAGGGTTGTGGTCAATGGATTGGGCACACTTTCCTTGGAGAGGGCAGGCACAAACTTTCGCTGTGGCTCCAGAGGCCCTAGCCTGGAGGTGTGTGTGTCCAGGCTGTGGGCACAGAAGTCTGAAAACACAAACTCAGCTTATGAGTGGTGCCTAGGGTATGGCAGGCCGGAGGTAAAGCCCGAGAGGGAACTCCTGGGCCTCTGAAACAAGGGCGAGTGGAAGGCGTTCCTTCAGGCTTTTGTCTCTGGATGTTGTGTCCGGGATAGCCGTGGATTGGAGCGGTGGCCTCAGATACTGTGGACGAGTATCCCTCTCTGGGGATTTGTCCCAGCTCCCAAGAGTTTGGGGTCATTTTGTGGGAAGGGTGGAGTCGTGTTGTCTGGCTCATGTGTCTCTCCAAGAAAGGGATTCCAGATCAGAGCCCCAGGTACGGGCGGGGCGACTGGAAATCTCAAACCCTGGTGAGGATTGGGTGCATAGGGGCTTGGCAAGCCCCATATGCGGGCTCTTTGTCCAGGCCCTGACAAGCCTTTCTTTGACATGGGGCTCATGCTAGGGTCACAGTGTGAATTTGTTCCCAATCAGCACTCAAGTGCTGCTTGGGCACTACCTGAAGGGTTTGATACATCCCCAGTAAGAAAGCTCACCATGTGGAGACAAGAGGAGTTCTGTTCAGTGCCTCAGGAAAGCCCCATATCCTGTTCTTCGAACCAAAGGCTCTGAGGAGTAACACCTGGAACCCAAAGCAAGAGTTGAGATTATGGCCTAAGGGCCTGTCCGGCTCAACCTTCTATCTCTGTTGACATCTGTGTGCATGCCTTCGTGGAGGTAGCTGCTCAGCTTGTGTCCGAATGCCCCTGTGTGTCCAGGGAGGCTCCCAGTAGTGGGATGTCCTCGGGGGCCTTGAGGTTTCTCATATTCTGGAGGTGTGTGTCCAAATAATGGACACAGTTTCCCAGGAGAGAGCAGGCACGGTCCTGTGGTATGGCTCCAGAGGATTCAGCCTAGAGGCTGTGTTTGCCAGGGCTGTGGGGACTGATGTCTGAAAAAGCAAACTTGGCTCAGGAAGGGGCCAAGGTAATGGCAGGCCTGATCTCCAGTCCGTGAGGGGAGATTCTCTGAATATCAAAGGAGGGCAAGTGGGAGGCAATTGCTCAGGCTTTTGTCTCTGGGTGTTGCGTTCACAGTGTCCGGTCAGGGTAGGGGTTGCCTCAGGGGCCGAGGAAGAGCCTTCCTCTCGGGGGATTGTCCAAGCTCCCAAGTGTTTGGGTTCATTCTGTGGGAAGTGAAGAGTACTGTTTTCTGCCAGAAAGAACCCCCCAGGAGAGGGACTCTAGAGCACAGCAGTGGGTTCCTTCAACTGGAATACACACCATGTAGTTAGTCCTGGGTGCCTATGGGCATGGAAGGGACTATATGCAGGATCTTCGTCCCGAACCTGACAGGCCTTTCTTTACAATGGGGCTCATGCTAGGGTCATAGTGTGAATTTGTGCCCAAGCAGCACTCATGTTTTGGCGTGGCATCAGGGGCCATGAAGGGTTCTCCACGTGAAGGTGTGACTCCATGTGAAGAACAAGCATTACAGCCATGTGGAATGCAGAGTTCTGATTGTGATTCTGATACACAAACTCAGCTTTTTTTGGGGACGTCGGTATGGCAGGCCCAATATACAAACCATGAGAAGAACTCATGAAGATTTGAATATAGAGCGAGTCTGAGGCGCTTGCTCAGGCATTTGTCTCTGGAATTTGTATCAGCAATGGCCGTAGAATGTCGGGGATGCTTCATGGGCCATGGACGAATCTACCTCTATGAGGATTTCGACCGATTCCCAATTTTTTTTCGTCAAACTGTGGGATGGGAGAACTCCTTTCAGTTTTGTTACCTCAGGTGTCCCACGAAAAGAGGAATTCCAAAGCAAAGCCATGGGGAAGACTGAAGGGAACATCAGAACTATGGTTCAAAATTGGGGACTAGGGGCATGGCAAGCCCAATATGCTATCTCATCATCCAGCCACTGAGAGGCCTTACTTGAGGACTTTGGTCAGGCTGAGGGTCACAATGTGTGTTTGTGACCAATGTAACCTGCGAGCATGGCGGGGCCTCATGGGCAACACTAGATTCAACTACACTGAAAGTTGGACAACATGCCAAACACAAGGTATCTTGCCATGGGGAAGGAGTTCTGATTTCTGCATCCCGTTCAACCCTGGGCAGTGATTGGAGGTAAGGTCTAGAATCTAAAGCCTGAAATCCAAGGTTGGGAAGAGATGACGACCTAAGGCCATGGAGGCTCGATGTGCTCAGTGTGCGCCCAGCTGTCTGGGAGGGGCCAGGCGTCCAGGCTCAGGCTGTGTCAGAAAGGGCATTAGTGCCCTGGTCAGCCTATGTATTTGGGGTACAGCCAAGGTCGGTGCAGGTTGATCCTCATTTGGGGTTACTGGTTAGCCCCAGAGGACAATGTTTTTTTTATCTGGAGGGCAGGCAGAGTGCTGCATTGTAGTTCTGGATTGCCAAACTGGAGGGCTTGTGGGCCAGTAGTCTGACGACAAAAGTCTGAGAAAACAAGCTAGGCTTAGGTTTCTGGGTGAGGCCATGGCAGGCACAATCTACAGACCTGAATAGAGATCTCGTGCATCTGAAGTCAGGGCGAGGATCAGACGATCGCTCAGGTTGGAGTTTCTGTCCCTGAAGGCTCCTTCATGAATGGGGGGATCACGAGGCCATGGGTGTTTTCCCACGATGGGAGTTGTGAGAAGCTCCAAACTGCAGAGAGTATTCTGCAGGACAATTGAGACCTGTTGTTTGGCTCCAGGCCAATGATTCTGAGCAGGGTTCTAAGGATGGATGGCTGGGTAGCCCACCTCGCATTCCAATTGTCTCCTAGCAACAAGACAGGTTAGATCTCCTGGATCTGTGGGGAGCAACCGAGGACGCTGCATTGAAATGGACACCCCTGGGCATGGGTCCTAATGTGCTTTTGTGTCTAAGGAGACCTTGGAATGAAGCGGTGGCACTTGGGCCCTAAAGAGTTCTACTAAACAGAGGCTTTGACACAGCTCCAACGTGCAAGTTTCCCATGTGTAGATGAGATGATTTCTGTTGGGTGAGTCAACAAACAGCTATATGCTGCTTTTGAAATCCAGGTCTCTGAGGAGAGATGCCTGGAAACCAATGCAATGGATCTGATTAGTGCCTAGGGGCCTGTTCTTTCCTTTTTACCTCTGGGGACATCTGTCTATGGGTCTGAGTGCAGGTAGGTGCTCATATGGGCTCAGATTGCCCCTGTTTTTCCTGGGAAGCCACCACTATTGAGATGGATCAGGGACTTTGGAGGTTTATCCTATTAGAAGGGTTGTGGCCATTGGAATAGGAACACACAATTCCCTTGGAGAGGGCAAGTACAGTCCTCAGGTTTGGCTAGAGGGGCCTGAGGCTGTAGGTTGTGTAAGCCAGGGCTGTTTGGACAGTTGTCTGAAAACACAAACTCGGCTTATGTTTTGGGTAATAGGTATGGCAGGACTGATCTACAGACCATGAGGAGAACTCTTCTGGATTTGAAAGAAGGGCGAGTGTGAGGCTCCTTCTCAAGTTTTTGTCTCTGGATATCGTGTCACTCATGGTCGTGGAATTTCTGGGTGACTTCATGGGAAATGGACGATTCTTACTCTCTGGTGGTTTGGCCCCGTCCAAAGAGTTTGGGGTCATTCTGTGGGCTGGAAGAAGTCCGTTTTTTTTGTTTTTTTGTTTTTTTTTTTTTTTGTTGCTGTTTTCTTTTTTAACCTCAGGTGTCCCACCAAATGAGGGATTCCAGAGTAGAGCCCTGGGGAGGGGCGACTGGACAATCAGAAATCTGGTTAAAAATTGGGGCCTAGGAACATGTCAAGCCCATTATGACATCTAATGGTCCAGCCAAGGAGAGGACTTACTAGAGGAGAGGACTCATGCTGAGGGTCACAATGCGTGTGTATGCCCTCGTCGCACTCAAGAATGGGCAGGGCCTCAGGGTGAATGCTGGTTTCTCCTACACTGAACGTTGTACAACGTGCCAACCACAAGGGTTCTTTCCATGGGTAAGGAGGAGTTCTGATTTCTGCATCACACTCACACCTGGGCAGTGATTGGAGATAAGGTCTCGGTTCTGAAGCCTGAAAACTGAGGTAGGGAAGAGATGATGACCTAAGGCCATGGCGGGTTTTATGTGCTCAGTGTGCGGTCAGCTTTCTGGGGGTTAGTCAGGAGTTCCGGGCTCAGGTTGTGTTCGACAGTGCATTAGTGCCCAGGTTAGACTATATAATTTAAGTAAAGTCGAGTGCTGTGTAGGTTTACCCTCATTTAAGGTGCCTGGGTAGCTCATGAGGCAATAATTTTTTTTCTAGAGGGCAGGCACAGTGCTGCATTGTGGGTCCGGAATTGCCAAACTTGAGGGCTTCGGGGCCAGGAGTGTGAGGACAGAAGTCTGAGAAGACAAGCTAGACTTCGGTTTCAGGGCGAGGTCACGGCAGGTACCCCCTGCAGATCTGAACCAATATCTCATGCATCTGAAGTCAGGGTGAGGATCAGACGTTGGCTCAGGTTGGATTTTCTGTGCATGATGGACGCTTCATGAAGGGAGCGGAATCTCGAAGCCATTGAGGTTTTCCCACGTTGGGAGTTGTGGGATGCCCCCTTCAAGGATTCCTTCCGCGGGACAATTGAGACCTGTTGGACAGCTCCAGGACATCCCATATGGAATGACTCCAGAGCACCGTTCGCGGATGGATGCCTGGGAAGCCCGCCTCGCATTCCAATTGTCTCCTAGCAACAAAACAGTTTAGATCTGATGGCTCTCCCGGAGCAACCGGGGTGGCAGAGTTGAAATGGACTTTCCTGAGGATGTGTCCTAATGTGTTTTTGTGTCCATGAGGGCCTTGGAATGGGGCGGTGGCACCGGGAATCTGAAGTTCTCTCCTAAGCTTTGGACATGGCTCCCATGCACAGGTTTCCTTGTGGAGACGAGATGAGTTCTGATGGGTGCCTCAGGAAAACCCCTATGCTCGTATTGGAATCAGGCTTTTGAGGACACATGCCTGTAACCCAAAGCAATGGATCCTATTATGGCCTAGGGTCCTGTCTGGTTCAATCTTCTTCTCTGGGGACATCAATCTATGGTATGAGTGGAGGTCGATTATCAGCTGGTGTCAGACAGCCCTTGTTTGTTCCGGGCGACCTACACTATTGGGATGGCCTTAGGGAATTTGGAGGTTTCTCCTAATTTGTACGATTATGGACCATGGAATGGGCAGGATTCCCATGGATTGGTAGGCACAGTCCTAATGTGTGGCTCCAGGGTCCCAGCCTGGAGTGTGTGTGGCCCAAGACTTTGAGGACAGAAGTCTGAAAACACAAACTCAGCTTAGGTTTGGGGACGTAGGTATGGCAGGACCGATCTACAAACCATGAGAAGAACTCTTCAGGATATGAAGAAAGTGCGAGTCTGAGGCGCTTGCTCAGGCTTTTGTCTCTGAATTTTGTATCAGCGATGGCCTTGGAATGTCGGGGAGGCCTTATGGGCCATGGACGAATCTTCCTCTCTGAGGATTTGGCCAGATTCCCAATTGCTTTTCGTCAATCTGTGGGATGGGATGACTCATTTCAGTTTTGTTACCTCAGGTGTCCCACCAAAAGAGGAATTCCAGCGCCAAGCCGTGGGGAAGACTGAAGAGACAACACGGACTATGGTTAAAAATTGAAGCTTAGGGGCATGGCAAGCCCAATATGCTATCCTTTCATCCAGCCACTGAGTGGCCTTACTTGAGGACTGGGCTCAGCCTGAGGGTAACAATGTGTGTTTGTAATCACTGTGGCCCACGAGCATGGGCGGTGCCTCATGGGCAACACTTGTTTCAACAACACTGAACGTTTGACAACATGCCAACCACATGGTTTCTTGCCATGGGGAAGGAGTTCTGATTTCTGCATCACCTTCAACCTGGGCAGTGATTGGAGATAAGGTCTAGGTTCTGAAACCTGGAAACCGAGGTTGGGAAGAGATGACGACCTAAGGCCATGGGGGCTCGATGTGCTCAGTGTGCGGCCAGCTGTCTGGCAGTGGCCAGGGGTCCAGGCTCAGGCTGTGTCAGAAAGGGCATTAGTGCCCTGGTCAGCCTATGTATTTGGGGTACAGCCAAGGTCGGTGCAGGTTGATCCTCATTTGGGGTTACTGGTTAGCCCCAGAGGACAATGTTTTTTATCTGGAGGGCAGGCAGAGTGCTGCATTGTAGTTCTGGATTGCCAAACTGGAGGGCTTGTGGGCCAGTAGTCTGACGACAAAAGTCTGAGAACACAAGCTAGGCTTAGGTATCTGGGTGAGGCCATGGCAGGCACAATCTACAGCCCTGAATCGAGATCTCATGCATCTGAAGTCAGGGCGAGGATCAGACGATCGCTCAGGTTGGAGTTTCTGTCCCTGATGGCCCCATCATGAATGGGGGGGCATCAGGAGGCCATGGGGGTTTTCCCACGATGGGAGTTGTGTGAAACTCCAAACTGCAGAGAGTCTTTTGCAGGACAATTGAGACCTGTTGTTTGGCTCCAGGCCAATGATTCTGAGCAGGGTTCTAAGGATGGATGGCTGGGTAGCCCATCTCGCATTCCAATTGTCTCCTAGCAACAAGACAGGTTATATCTCCTGGATCTGTGGGGAGTAACCGAGGACGCTGCATTTAAATGGACACCCCTGGGCATTGGTCCTAATGTGCTTTTGTGTCTAAGGAACCCTTGGAATGAAGCGGTGGCACTGGGGCCCTAAAGTGTTCTCCTAAACAGAGGCTTTGACACAGCTCCAATGTGCAAGTTTCCCATGTGTAGATGAGATGTTTTCTGATGGGTGAGTCAAGAAACAGCTATATGCTGCTTTTGAAATCCAGGCCTCTGAGGAGAGATGCCTGGAAACCAAAGCAATGGATCTGATTAGTGCCTAGGGGCCTGTTCTTTCCTTTTTACCTCTGGGGACATCTGTCTATGGGTCTGAGTGCAGGTAGGTGCTCATTTGGGCTCAGATTGCCCCTGTTTTTCCTGGGAAGCCACCACTTTTGAGATGGATCAGGGACTTTGGAGGTTTATCCTATTAGAAGTGTTGTGGCCATTGGAATGGGCACACACAATTCCCTTGGAGAGGGCAAGTACAGTCCTCAGGTTTGGCTCCAGGGGCCTGAGCCTGTAGGTTGTGTACGCCAGGGCTGTTTGGACAGTTGTCTGAAAACACAAACTCGGCTTATGTTTCGGGTCATAGGTATGGCAGGACTGATCTACAGACCATGAGGAGAATTCTTCGGGATTTGAAAGAAGGGCGAGTGTGAGGATCCTTCTCAATTTTTTGTCTCTGGATATCGTGTCACTCATGGTCGTGGAATTTCTGGGTGACTTTATGGGAAATGGACGAGTCTTACTCTCTGGTGGTTTGGCCCCGTCCAAAGAGATTGGGGTCATTCTGTGGGCTGGAAGAAGTCCGTTTTTTTTTTTTGTTGTTGTTGTTGTTGTTGTTATCTTTTTTAACCTCAGGTGTCCCACCAAATGAGGGATTCCAGAGTAGAGACTTGGGGAGGGGCGACTGGACAGTCAGAAATCTGGTTAAAAATTGGGGCCTAGTGACATGTCAAGCCCATTATGACATCTAAAGGTCCAGCCACTGAGAGGACTTACTAGAGGACAGGACTCATGCTGAGGGTCACAATGCGTGTGTATGCCCTCGTCGCACTCAAGAATGGGCGGGGCCTCAGGGTGAATGCTGGTTTCTCCTACACTGAACGTTGGACAACGTGCCAACCACAAGGGTTCTTGCCATGGGTAAGGAGGAGTTCTGATTTCTGCATAACATTCACCCCTGGGCAGTGATTGGAGATAAGGTCTCGGTTCTGAAGCCTGAAAACTGAGGTAGGGAAGAGATGATGACCTAAGGCCATGGCGGGTTTTATGTGCTAGGTGTGCGGTCAGCTTTCTGGGTGTTGGTCAGGAGGTCCGGGCTCAGGTTGTGTTCGACAGTGCATTAGTGCCCAGGTTCGACTATATAATTTGGGTAAGGTCGAGTGCTGTGTAGGTTTATCCTCATTTAAGGTGCCTGGGCAGCTCATGAGGCAATAATTTTTTTTTTCTAGAGGGCCGGCAGAGTGCTGCATTGTGGGTCCGGAATTGCCAAATTTTAGCACTTCGGGGCCAGGAGTTTGAGGACGGAAGTGTGAGAAGACAGCTAGACATGGGTTTCAGGGCGAGGGCACGACAGGTACCCCCTGCAGATCTGAACCACTATCTCATGCTTCTGAAGTCAGGGCGAGGATCAGACGTTGGCTCAGGTTGGAGTTCCTGTGCATGACGGCCGCTTTATGAAGGGAGGGGAATCTCGGGGCCATTGAGGTTTTCCCACGTTGGGAGTTGTGGGATGCCCCCTTCAAGGATTCCTTCTGCGGGACAATTGAGACCTGTTGGACAGCTCCAGGACATCCCATATGGAATGACTCCAGAGCACCGTTCGCGGATGGATGCCTGGGAAGCCCGCCTCGCATTCCAATTGTCTCCTAGCAACAAGACAGTTTAGATCTGATGGCTCTGCCGGAGCTACCGGGGTGGCTGAGTTGAAATGGACTTTCCTGAGGATGGGTCCTAAGGTAATTTTGTGTCCATGAGGGCCTTGGAATTGGGCGGTGGCACCGGGACCCTGAAGTACTCTCCTAAGCTTTGGACATGGCTCCCATGCACAGGTTTCCTTGTGGAGACGAGATGAGTTCTGATGGGTGCCTCAGGCAAACCCCTATGCTCGTATTGGAATCAGGCTTTTGAGGACACATGCCTGTAACCCAAAGCAATGGATCCTATTATGGCCTAGGGTGCTGTCTGGTTCAATCTTCTTCTCTGGGGACATCCATCTATGGTATGAGTGGATGTCGATTATCAGCTGGTGTCAGACAGTCCTTGTTTGTTCCGGGCGACCTACACTATTGGGATGGCCTCAGGGACTTTGGAGGTTTCTCCTAATTTGTACGATTTTGGACCATGGAATGGGCAGAATTCCCATGGATTGGTAGGCACTGTCCTAATGTGTGGCTCCAGGCACCCAGCCTGGAGCGTGTGTGGCCCAAGACTTTGAGGACAGAAGTCTGAAAACACAAACTCAGCTTAGGTTTGGGGACGTAGGTATGGCAGGCACGATCTACAAACCATGAGAAGAACTCTTCAAGATATGAAGAAAGTGCTAGTCTGAGGCGCTTGCTCAGGCTTTTGTCTCTGGATTTTGTATCAGCGATGGCCGTGGAATGTCGGGGAGGCCTCATGGGCCATGGACGAATCTTCCTCTCTGAGGATTTGGCCCGATTCCCAATTGCTTTTCGTCAATCTGTGGGATGGGAGGACTCATTTCAGTTTTGTTACCTCAGGTGTCCCACCAAAAGAGGAATTCCAAAGCCAAGCCGTGGGGAAGACTGAAGGGACAACCCGAACTATGGTTAAAAATTGGGGACTAGGGGCATGGCAAGCCCAATTTGCTATCTCTTCATCCAGCCACTGAGTGGCCTTACTTGAGGACTGGGCTCAGCCTGAGCGTCACAATGTGTGTTTGTGACCAATATGGCCCATTAGCAATGGCGGGGCCTCATGGGCCACACTGGTTACAACTACACTGAACGTTGGACAACATGCCAACCACAAGGTTTCTTGCCATGGGGAAGGAGTTCTGATTTCTGCATCACCTTCAACCTTGGGCAGTGATTGGAGATAAGGTCTAGGTTCTGAAACCTGAAAACCGAGGTTGGGAAGAGATGACGACCTAAGGCCATGGCGGCTGGATGTGCTCAGTGTGCGGCCAGCTGTCTGGGAGGGGCCAGGGGCTCCAGGCTCAGGCTGTGTCAGAAAGGGCATTAGTGCCCTGGTCAGCCTATGTATTTGGGGTACAGCCAAGGTCGGTGCAGGTTGATCCTCATTGGGGTTACTGGGTAGCCCCAGAGGACAATGTTTTTCTTCTGGAGGGCCAGCAGAGTGCTGCATTGTAGTTCTGGATTGCCAAACTGGAGGGCTTGTGGGCAAGTAGTCTGACGACAAAAGTCTGAGAACACAAGCTAGGCTTAGGTTTCTGGGTGAGGCCATGGCAGGCACAATCTACAGACCTGAATCGAGATCTCGTGCATCTGAAGTCAGGGCGAGGATCAGACGATCGCTCAGGTGGAGTTTCTGTCCCTGATGGCCCCTTCATGAATGGGGGGGGGCATCACGAGGCCATGGGTGTTTTCCCACGATGGGAGTTTTGAGAAGCTGCAAACTGCAGAGAGTCTTCTGCAGGACAATTGAGACCTGTTGCTTGGCTCCAGGCCAATGATTCTGAGCAGGGTTCTAAGGATGGATGGCTGGGTAGCCCACCTCGCATTCCAATTTTCTCCTAGCAACAAGACAGGTTAGATCTCCTGGATCTGTGGGGAGCAACCGAAATCGCTGAGTTGAAATGGACACCCCTGGGGATGGGTCCTAACGTGCTTTTGTATCTATGGAGACCTTGGAATGAAGAGGTGGCACTGGGGCCCTAAAAGTTCTCCTAAACAGAGGCTTTGACACAGCTCCAACGTGCAAATTTCCCATGTGTAGATGAGATGTTTTCTGATGGGTGAGTCAAGAAACAGCTATATGCTGCTTTTGAAATCCAGGCCTCTGAGGAGAGATGCCTCGAAAGCAAAGCAATGGATCTGATTAGTGCCTAGGGGCCTGTTCTTTCCTTTTTACCTCTGGGGACATCTGTCTATGGGTCTGAGTGCAGGTAGGTGCTCATTTGGGCTCAGATTGCCCCTGTTTTTCTGGGAAGCCACCACTTTTGAGATGGATCAGGGACTTTGGAGGTTTATCCTATTAGAAGGGTTGTGGCCATTGGAATGGGCACACACAATTCCCTTGGAGAGGGCAAGTACAGTCCTCAGGTTTGGCTCCAGGGGCCTGAGCCTGTAGGTTGTGTAGGCCAGGGCTGATTGGACAGTTGTCTGAAAACACAAACTCGGCTTATGTTTCGGGTCATAGGTATGGCAGGACTGATCTACAGACCATGAGGAGAACTCTTCGGGATTTGAAAGAAGG
This sequence comes from Mustela nivalis, assembly GCF_964662115.1. Lineage (NCBI taxonomy): Eukaryota > Metazoa > Chordata > Mammalia > Carnivora > Mustelidae > Mustela > Mustela nivalis. Next base: position 623,741 of record NW_028136551.1, read on the forward strand.
GCGAGTGTGAGGATCCTTCTCAAGTTTTTGTCTCTGGATATCGTGTCACTCATGGTCGTGGAATTTCTGGGTGACTTTATGGGAAATGGACGAGTCTTACTCTCTGGTGGTTTGGCCCCGTCCAAAGAGTTTGGGGTCATTCTGTGGGCTGGAAGAAGTCCGTTTTTTTTTTTTTTGTTGTTGTTGTTGTTGTTGTTATCTTTTTTAACCTCAGGTGTCCCACCAAATGAGGGATTCCAGAGTAGAGACTTGGGGAGGGGCGACTGGACAGTCAGAAATCTGGTTAAAAATTGGGGCCTAGTGACATGTCAAGCCCATTATGACATCTAAAGGTCCAGCCACTGAGAGGACTTACTAGAGGACAGGACTCATGCTGAGGGTCACAATGCGTGTGTATGCCCTCGTCGCACTCAAGAATGGGCGGGGCCTCAGGGTGAATGCTGGTTTCTCCTACACTGAACGTTGGACAACGTGCCAACCACAAGGGTTCTTGCCATGGGTAAGGAGGAGTTCTGATTTCTGCATAACATTCACCCCTGGGCAGTGATTGGAGATAAGGTCTCGGTTCTGAAGCCTGAAAACTGAGGTAGGGAAGAGATGATGACCTAAGGCCATGGCGGGTTTTATGTGCTAGGTGTGCGGTCAGCTTTCTGGGTGTTGGTCAGGAGGTCCGGACTCAGGTTGTGTTCGACAGTGCATTAGTGCCCAGGTTAGACTATATAATTTGGTTAAAGTCAGGTTCTGTGTAGGTTTACCCTCATTTAAGGTGCCTGGGCAGCTCATGTGGCAATAATTTTTTTTCTAGAGGGCAGGCAGAGTTCTGCATTGTGGGTCCGGAATTGCCAAACTTGAGGGCTTCGGGGCCAGGAGTGTGAGGACGGAAGTCTGAGAAGACAAGCTAGGCTTGGGTTTCAGGGCGAGGGTACGGCAGGTACCCCCTGCAGATCTGAACCAATATCTCATGCATCTGAAGTCAGGGCGAGGGTCAGACGTTGGCTCAGGTTGGAGTTTCTGAGCATGACGGCCGCTTCATGAAAAGAGCGGAATCTCGAGGCCATTGAGGTTTTCCCACGTTGGGAGTTGTGGGATGCCCCCTTCAAGGATTCCTTCTGCGGGACAATTGAGACCTGTTGGACAGCTCCAGGACATCCCATATGGAATGACTCCAGAGCACCGTTCGCGGATGGATGCCTGGGAAGCCCGCCTCGCATTCCAATTGTCTCCTAGCAACAAGACAGTTTAGATCTGATGTCTCTGCCGGAGCAACCGGGGTAGCTGAGTTGAAATGGACTTTCCTGAGGATGGGTCCTAATGTGTTTTTGTGTCCATGAGGGCCTTGGAATGGGGCGGTGGCACCGGGACCCTGAAGTACTCTCCTAAGCTTTGGACATGGCTCCCATGCACAAGTTTCCTTGAAGAGACGAGATGAGTTCTGATGGGTGCCTCAGGAAAACCCCTATGCTCGTATTGGAATCAGGCTTTTGAGGACACATGCCTGTAACCCAAAGCAATGGATCCTATTATGGCCTAGGGTCCTGTCTGGTTCAATCTTCTTCTCTGGGGACATCCATCTATGGTATGAGTGGAGGTCGATTATCAGCTGGTGTCAGACAGCCCTTGTTTGTTCCGGGCGACCTACACTATTGGGATGGCCTCAGGGACTTTGGAGGTTTCTCCTAATTTGTACTATTTTGGACCATGGAATGGGCAGAATTCCCATGGATTGGTAGGCACAGTCCTAATGTGTGGCTCCAGGGGCCCAGCCTGCAGGGTGGTTGGCCCAAGACTTTGAGGACAGAAGTCTGAAAACACAAACTCAGCTTAGATTTGGGGACGTAGGTATGGCAGGCCCGATCTACAAACCATGAGAAGAACTCTTCAGGATATGAAGAAAGTGCTAGTCTGAGGCGCTTGCTCAGGCTTTTGTCTCTGGATTTTGTATCAGCGATGGCCGTGGAATGTCGGGGAGGCCTCATGGGCCATGGACGAATCTTCCTCTCTGAGGATTTGGCCCGATTCCCAATTGCTTTTCGTCAATCTGTGGGATGGGAGGACTCATTTCAGTTTTGTTACCTCAGGTGTCCCACCAAAAGAGGAATTCCAAAGCCAAGCCGTGGGGAAGACTGAAGGGACAACCCGAACTATGGTTAAAAAATGGGGCCTAGGGGCATGGCAAGCCCAATATGATATCTCTTCATCCAGCCACTGAGCGGCCTTACTTGAGGACTGGGCTCAGCCTGAGCGTCACAATGTGTGTTTGTGACCAAATTGGCCCGCGAGCATGGGCGGGGCCTAATGGGCCACACTGGTTTCAACTACACTGAACGTTGGACAACATGCCAACCACAAGGTTTCTTGCCATGGGAAGGAGTTCTGATTTCTGCATCACCTTCAACCCTGGGCAGTGATTGGAGATAAGGTCTAGGTTCTGAAACCTGAAAACCGAGGTTGGGAAGAGATGACGACCTAAGGCCATGGCGGCTGGATGTGCTCAGTGTGCGGCCAGCTGTCTGGGAGGGGCCAGGGGCTCCAGGCTCAGGCTGTGTCAGAAAGGGCATTAGTGCCCTGGTCAGCCTATGTATTTGGGGTACAGCCATGGTCGGTGCAGGTTGATCCTCATTTGGGGTTACTGGGTAGCCCCAGAGGACAATGTTTTTCTTCTGGAGGGTCGGCAGAGTGCTGCATTGTAGTTCTGGATTGCCAAACTGGAGGGCTTGTGGGCCAGTAGTCTGACGACAAAAGTCTGAGAACACAAGCTAGGCTTACGTTTCTGGATGAGGCCATGGCAGGCACAATCTACAGACCTGAATCGAGATCTCGTGCATCTGAATTCAGCGCGAGGATCAGACGATCGCTCAGGTTGGAGTTTCTGTCCATGATGGCCCCTTCATGAATGGGGGGGGGCATCACGAGGCCATGTGTGTTTTCCCACGATGGGAGTTGTGGGAAGCTCCAAACTGCAGAGAGTCTTCTGCAGGACAATTGAGACCTGTTGTTTGGCTCCAGACCAATGACTCTGAGCAGGAGGATGGATGGCTGGGTAGCCCACCTCGCATTCCAATTGTCTCCTAGCAACAAGACAGTTTAAATCTCCTGGATCTGTGGGGAGCAACCGAGGACGCTGTGTTGAAATGGACACCCCTAAGGATGGGTCCTAATGTGCTTTTGTGTCTATGGAGACCTTGGAATGAAGAGGTGGCACTGGTGCCCTAAAGGGTTCTCCTAAACAGAGGCTTTGACACAGCTCCAACGTGCAAGTTTCCCATGTGTAGATGAGATGTTTTCCGATGGGTGAGTCAAGAAACAACTATATGCTGCTTTTGAAATCCAGGCCTCTGAGGAGAGATGCCTGGAAACCAAAGCAATGGATCTTATTAGTGCCTAGGGGCCTGTTCTTTCCTTTTTACTCTGGGGACATCTGTCTATGGGTCTGAGTGCAGGTAGGTGCTCTGTAGGGCTCAGATTGCCCCTGTTTTTCCTGGGAAGCCACCACTATTGAGATGGATCAGGGACTTTGGAGGTTTATCCTATTAGAAGGGTTGTGGCCATTGGAATGGGCACACACAATTCCCTTGGAGAGGGCAAGTACAGTCCTCAGGTTTGGCTCCAGGGGCCTGAGCCTGTAGGTTGTGTAGGCCAGGGCTGTTTGGACAGTTGCCTGAAAACACAAACTCGGCTTATGTTTCGGGTCATAGGTATGGCAGGACTGATCTACAGACCATGAGGAGAACTCTTCGGGATTTGAAAGAAGGGCGAGTGTGAGGCTCCTGCTCAAGTTTTTGTCTCTTGATATCGTGTCACTCATGATCGTGGAATTTCTGGGTGACTTCATGGGAAATGGACGAGTCTTACTCTCTGGTGGTTTGGTCCCATCCAAAGAGCTTGGGGTCATTCTGTGAGCTGGAAGAAGTCAGTTTTTTTTTTTGTTGTTGTTGTTGTTGTTGTTTACTTTTTTAACCTCAGGTGTCCCACCAAATGAGGGATTCCAGAATAGAGACCTGGGGAGGGGCGACTGGACAGTCAGAAATCTGGTTAAAAATTGGGGCCTAGTGACATGTCAAGCCCATTATGACATCTAAAGGTCCAGCTACTGAGAGGACTTACTAGAGGACAGGACTCATGCTGAGGGTCACAATGCGTGTGTATGCCCTCGTCGCAATCAAGAATGGGCGGGGCCTCAGGGTGAATGCTGGTTTCTCCTACACTGAACGTTGGACAACGTGCCAACCACAAGGGTTCTTGCCATGGGTAAGGAGGAGTTCTGATTTCTGCATAACATTCACCCCTGGGCAGTGATTGGAGATAAGGTCTCGTTTCTGAAGCCTGAAAACTGAGGTATGGAAGAGATTATGACCTAAGGCCATGGCGGGTTTTATGTGCTCAGTGTGCGGTCAGCTTTCTGGGTGTTGGTCAGGAGGTCCGGGCTCAGGTTGTGTTCGACAGTGCATTAGTGCCCAGGTTAGACTATATAATTTGGGCAAGGTCGAGAGCTGTGTAGGTTTATCCTCATTTAAGGTGCCTGGGCAGCTCATGAGGCAATAGTTTTTTTTTTTTTTCTAGAGGGCCGGGAGAGTGCTGCATTGTGGGTCCGGAATTGCCAAATTTTAGGACTTCGGGGCCAGGAGTTTGAGGACGGAAGTGTGAGAAGACAAGCTAGACATGGGTTTCAGGGCGAGGGCACGATAGGTACCCCCTGCAGATCTGAACCACTATCTCATGCTTCTGAAGTCAGGGCGAGGATCAGACGTTGGCTCAGGTTGGAGTTCCTGTGCATGACGGCCGCTTTATGAAGGGAGCAGAATCTCGGGGCCATTGAGATTTTCCCACGTTGGGAGTTGTGGGATGCCCTCTTCAAGGATTCCTTCTGCGGGACAATTGAGACCTGTTGCACAGCTCCAGGACATCCCATATGGAATGACTCCAGAGCACCATTCGCGGATGAATGCCTGGGAAGCCCGCCTCGCATTCCAATTGTCTCCTAGCAACAAGACAGTTTTGATCTGATGGCTCTGCCAGAGCAACCGGGGTGGCTGAGTTGAAATGGACTTTCCTGAGGATGGGTCCTAATGTGTTTTTGTGTCCATGAGGGCCTTGGAATGGGGCGGTGGCACCGGGACCCTGAATTACTCTCCTAAGCTTTGGACATGGCTCCCATGCACAGGTTTCCTTGTGGAGACGAGATGAGTTCTGATGGGTGCCTCAGGCAAACCCCTATGCTCGTATTGGAATCAGGCTTTTGAGGACACATGCCTGTAACCCAAAGCAATGGACCCTATTATGGCCTAGGGTGCTGTCTGGTTCAATCTTCTTCTCTGGGGACATCCATCTATGGTATGAGTGGATGTCGATTATCAGCTGGTGTCAGACAGCCCTTGTTTGTTCCGGGCGACCAAATCTATTGGGATGCCCTCAGGGACTTTGGAGGTTTCTCCTAATTTGTACTATTTTGGACCATGGAATGGGCAGAATTCCCATGGATTGGTAGGCACAGTCCTAATGTGTGGCTCCAGGCGCCCAGCCTGGAGTGTGTGTGGCCCAAGACTTTGAGGAGAGAAGTCTGAAAACACAAACTCAGCTTAGGTTTGGGGACGTAGGTATGGCAGGCCCGATCTACAAACCATGAGAAGAACTCTTCAAGATATGAAGAAAGTGCGAGTCTGAGGCGCTTGCTCAGGCTTTTGTCTCTGGATTTTGTATCAGCGATGGCCGTGGAATGTCGGGGAGGCCTCATGGGCCATGGACGAATCTTCCTCTCTGAGGATTTGGCCCGTTTCCCAATTGCTTTTCGTCAATCTGTGGGATGGGAGGACTCATTTCAGGTTTGTTACCACAGATATCCCACCAAAAGAGGAATTCCAAAGCAAAGCCGTGGGGAAGACTGAACGGACAACCCGAACATTGGTTAAAAATTGGGGCCTAGGGGCATGGCAAGCCCAATATGCTATCTCTTCATCCAGCCACTGAGTGGCCTTACTTGAGGACTGGGCTCAGCCTAGGGGCACAATGTGTGTTTGTGACCAGTGTGGCCCGCGAGCACGGGCGGGGCCTCATGGGCCACACTGGTTTCAAAGACACTGAACGTTGGACAACATGCCAACCACAAGGTTTCTTGCCATGGGGAAGGAGTTCCGATTTCTGCATCACCTTCAACCTTGGGCAGTGATTGGAGATAAGGTCTAGGTTCTGAAACCTGAAAACCGAGGTTGGGAAGAGATGACGACCTAAGGCCATGGCGGCTGGATGTGCTCAGTGTGCGGCCAGCTGTCTGGGAGGGGCCAGGGGGTCCAGGCTCAGGCTGTGTCAGAAAGGGCATTAGTGCCCTGGTCAGCCTATGTATTTGGGGTAATGCCAAGGTCGGTGCAGGTTGATCCTCATTTGGGGTTACTGGGTAGCCCCAGAGGACAATGTTTTTCTTCTGGAGGGCAGGCAGAGTGCTCCATTGTAGTTCTGGATTTCCTAATGAAGGGCTTGTGGGCCAGTAGTCTGACGACAAATGTCTAAGAACACAAGCTAGGCTTAGGTTGCTTGGTGAGGCTATGGCAGGCACAATCTACAGACCTGAATCGAGATCTCGTGCATCTGAAGTCAGGGCGAGGATCAGACGATGGCTCAGGTTGGAGTTTCTGTCCCTGATGGCCCCTTCATGAATGGGTGGGCATCATGAGGCCATGGGGGTTTTCCCACTATGGGAGTTGAGAAGCTCCAAACTGCAGAGATTCTTCTGCAGGACAATTGAGACCTGTTGTTTGAGTCCAGGCAAATGATTCTGAGCAGGGTTCTAAGGATGGATGGCTGGGTAGCCCACCTCGCATTCCAATTGTCTCCTAGCAACAAGACAGGTTAGATCTCCTGGATCTGTGGGCAGCTACCGAGGATGCTGAGTTGAAATGGACACCCCTGGGGATGGGTCCTAATGTGCTTTTGTGTCTATGGAGACCTTGGAATGAAGCGGTGGCACTGGGGCCCTAAAGGGTTCTCCTAAACAGAGGCTTTGACACAGCTCCAACGTGCAAGGTTCCCATGTGTAGATGAGATGTTTTCTGATGGGTGAATTAAGAAATAGCTATATGCTGCTTTTGAAATCCAGGCTCTGAGGAGAGTTGCCTGGAAATCAAAGCAATGGATCTGATTAGTGCCTAGGGGCCTGTTCTTTCCTTTTTACCTCTGGGGACATCTGTCTATGGGTCTGAGTGCAGGTAGGTGCTCATTTGGGCTCAGATTGCCCCTGTTTTTCCTGGGAAGCCACCACTTTTGAGATGGATCAGGGACTTTGGAGGTTTATACTATTAGAAGGGTTGTGGCCATAGGAATGGGCACAAACAATTCCCTTGGAGAAGGCAAGTACATTCCTCAGGTTTGGCTCCAGGGGCCTGAGCCTGTAGGTTGTGTAGGCAAGGGCTGTTTAGACAGTTGTCTGAAAACAAACTCAGCTTAGGTTTGGGGACGCAAGTATGGCAGGCCCGATCTACAAACCATGAGAAGAACTCTTCGGGATTTGAAAGAAGGGCTAGTGTGAGGCTCTGCTCTAGTTTTTGTCTCTGGATATCGTGTCACTCATGGTCGTGGAATTTCTGGGAGACTTTATGGGAAATGGACGAGTCTTACTCTCTGGTGGTTTGGCCCCGTCCAAAGAGATTGGGGTCATTCTGTGGGCTGGAAGAAGTCCGTTTTTTTTTTGTTGTTGTTGTTGTTTTCTTTTTTAACCTCAGGTGTCCCACCAAATGAGGGATTCCAGAGTAGAGACCTGGGGAGGGGCGACTGGACAGTCAGAAATCTGGTTAAAAATTGGGGCCTAGTGACATGTCAAGCCCATTATGACATCAAATGGTTCAGCCACTGAGAGGACTTACTAGAGGACAGGACTCATGCTGAGGGTCACAATGTTTGTGTATGCCCTCATCGCACTCAATAATGGGTGGGGCCTCAGGGTGAATGCTGGTTTCTCCTACACTGAACGTGCCAACCACAAGGATTCTTGCCATGGGTAAAAAGGAGTTCTGATTTCTGCATCACACTCACCCCTGGGCAGTGATTGGAGATAAGGTCTCGGTTCTGAAGCCTGAAAACTGAGGTAGGGAAGAGATGTTGACCTAAGGCCATGGCGGGTTTTATGTGTTCAGTGTGCGGTCAGCTTTCTGGGTGTTGGTCAGGAAGTCCGGGCTCAGGTTGTGTTCGACAGTGCATTAGTGCCCAGGTTAGGCTATATAATTTGGTTAAAGTCGAGTTCTGTGTAGGTTTACCCTCATTTAAGGTGCCTGGGCAGCGCATGAGGCAATATATTTTTTTTTTCTAGAGGGCCGGCAGAGTGCTGCATTGTGGGTCCGTAATTGCCAAATTTTAGGACTTCGGGGCCAGGAGTTTGAGGACGGAAGTGTGAGAAGACAAGCTAGACATGGGTTTCAGGGCGAGGGCACGACAGGTACCCCCTGCAGATCTGAACCACTATCTCATGCTTCTGAAGTCAGGGCGAGGATCAGACGTTGGCTCAGGTTGGAGTTCCTGTGCATGACGGCCGCTTTATGAAGGGAGCGGAATCTCGGGGCCATTGAGGTTTTCCCACGTTGGGAGTTGTGGGATGCCCCCTTCAAGGATTCCTTCTGCGGGACAATTGAGACCTGTTGGACAGCTCCAGGACATCCCATATGGAATGACTCCAGAGCACCGTTCGCGGATGGTTGCCTCGGAAGCCCGCCTCGCATTCCAATTGTCTCCTAACGACAAGACAGTTTTGATCTGATGGCTCTGCTGGAGCAACCGGGGTGGCTGAGTTGAAATGGACTTTCCTGAGGATGGGTCCTAATGTGTTTTTGTGTCCATGAGGGCCTTGGAATGGGGCGGTGGCACCGGGACCCTGAAGTACTCTCCTAAGCTTTGGACATGGCTCCCATGCACAGGTTTCCTTGTGGAGACGAGATGAGTTCTGATGGGTGCCTCAGGAAAACCCCTATGCTCGTATTGGAATCAGGCTTTTGAGGACACATGCCTGTAACCCAAAGCAATGGATCCTATTATGGCCTAGGGTCCTGTCTGGTTCAATCTTCTTCTCTGGGGACATCCATCTATGGTATGAGTGGAGGTCGATTATCAGCTGGTGTCAGACAGTCCTTGTTTGTTCCGGGCGACCTACACTATTGGGATGGCCTCAGGGACTTTGGAGGTTTCTCCTAATTTGTACGATTTTGGACCATGGAATGGGCAGAATTCCCTTGGATTGGTAGGCACAGTCCTAATGTGTGGCTCCAGGCGCCCAGCCTGGAGCGTGTGTGGCCCATGATTTTGAGGACAGAAGTCTGAAAACACAAACTTAGCTTATGTTTGGGGACGTAGGTATGGCAGGCCCGATCGACAAACCATGAGAAGAACTCTTCAGGATATGAAGAAAGTGCGAGTCTGAGGCGCTTGCTCAGGCTTTTGTCTCTGGATTTTGTATCAGCGATGGCCGTGGAATGTCGGGGAGGCCTCATGGGCCATGGACGAATCTTCCTGTCTGAGGATTTGGCCCGATTCCCAATTGCTTTTCGTCAAACGTTGGGATGGGAGGACTCATTTCAGGTTTGTTACCTCAGGTGTCCCACCAAAAGAGGAATTCCAAAGCCAAGCAGTGGGGAAGACTGAAGGGACAACCCGAACTATGGTTAAAAATTGGGGCCTAGGGGCATGGCAAGCCCAATATGCTATCTCTTCTTCCAGCCACTGAGTGGCCTTACTTGAGGACTGGGCTCAGCCTGAGGGTCACAATGTGTGTTTGTGACCAATGTGGCCTGCGAGCATGGGCGGGGCCTCATGGGCCACACTGGTTTCAACGACACTGAACGTTGGACAACATGCCAACCACAAGGTTTCTTGCCATGGGGAAGGAGTTCTGATTTCTGCATCACCTTCAACCTTGGGCACTGATTGGAGATAAGGTCTAGGTTCTGAAACCTGAAAACCGAGGTTGGGAAGAGATGACGAACTAAGGCCATGGTGGCTGGATTTGCTCAGTGTGCGGCCAGCTGTCTGGGAGGGGCCAGGGGCTCCAGGCTCAGGCTGTGTCAGAAAGGGCATTAGTGCCCTGGTCAGCCTATGTATTTGGGGTACAGCCAAGGTCGGTGCAGGTTGATCCTCATTTGGGGTTACTGGGTAGCCCCAGAGGACAATGTTTTTCTTCTGGAGGGCCGGCAGAGTGCTGCATTGTAGTTCTGGATTGCCAAACTGGAGGGCTTGTGGGCCAGTAGTCTGACGACAAAAGTCTGAGAACACAAGCTAGGCTTAGGTTTCTGGGTGAGGCCATGGCAGGCACAATCTACAGACCTGAATCGAGATCTATGCATCTGAAATCAGGGCGAGGATCAGACGATCGCTCTAGTTGGAGTTTCTGTCCCTGATGGCCCCTTCATGAATGGGGGGGGCATCACGAGGCCATGGGTGTTTTCCCACGATGGGAGTTGTGAGAAGCTGCAAACTGCAGAGAGTCTTCTGCAGGACAATTGAGACCTGTTGTTTGAGTCCAGGCCAATGATTCTGAGCAGGGTTCTAAGGATGGATGGATGGGTAGCCCACCTCGCATTCCAATTGTCTCCTAGCAACAAGACAGGTTAGATCTCCTGGATCTGTGGGGAGCAACCGAAATCGCTGAGTTGAAATGGACACTTCTGTGATGGGTCCTAACGTGCTTTTGTATCTATGGAGTCCTTGGAATGAAGCGGTGGCACTGGGGCCCTAAAGGGTTCTCCTAAACAGAGGCTTTGACACAGCTCCAACGTGCAAATTTCCCATGTGTAGATGAGATGTTTTCTGATGGGTGAGTCAAGAAACAGCTATATGCTGCTTTTGAAATCCAGGCCTCTGAGGAGAGATGCCTGGAAACCAAAGCAATGGATCTGATTTGTGCCTAGGGGCCTGTTCTTTCCTTTTTACCTCTGGGGACATCTGTCTATGGGTCTGAGTGCAGGTAGGTGCTCAGTTGGGCTCAGATTGCCCCTGTTTTTCCTGGGAAGCCACCACTATTGAGATGGAGCAGGAACTTTGGAGGTTTATCCTATTTGAAGGGTTGTGGCCATTGGAATGGGCACACACAATTCCCTTGGAGAGGGCAAGTACAGTCCTCAGGTTTGGCTCCAGGGGCCCGAGCCTGTAGGTTGTGTCGGCCAGGGCTGTTTGGACAGTTGTCTGAAAACACAAACTCGGCTTATGTTTCAGGTCATAGGTATGGCAGGACTGATCTACAGACCATGAGGAGAACTCTTCGGGATTTGAAAGAAGGGCGAGTGAGGCTCCTGCTCAAGTTTTTGTCTCTTGATATCGTGTCACTCATGGTCGTGGAATTTCTGGTTGACTTCATGGGAAATGGACGAGTCTTACTCTCTGGTGGTTTGGCCCCTTCCAAAGAGTTTGCAGTCATTCTGTGGGCTGGAAAAAGTCCGTTTTTTTTTTTTTTTTTGTTGTTGTTGTTTTCTTTTTTAACCTCAGGTGTCCCACCAAATGATGGATTCCAGAGTAGAGCCCTGGGGAGGGGCGCCTGGACAATCATAAATCTGGTTAAAAATTGGGGCCTAGGGACATTTCAAGCCCATTATGACATCAAATGGCTTAGCCACTGAGAGGACTTACTAGAGGACAGGACTCATGCTGAGGGTCACAATGCGTGTGTATGCCCTCATCGCACTCAAGAATGGGCGGGGCCTCAGGGTGAATGCTGGTTTCTCCTACACTGAACGTGCCAACCACAAGGATTCTTGCCATGGGTAAGGAGGAGTTCTGATTTCTGCATCACACTCACCCCTGGACAGTGATTAGAGATAAGGTCTCGGTTCTGAAGCCTGAAAACTGAGGTAGGGAAGAGATGATGACCTAAGGCCATGGTGGGTTTTATGTGTTCAGTGTGCGGACAGCTTTCTGGGTGTTGGTCAGGAGGTCCGGGCTCAGGTTGTGTTCGACAGTGCATTAGTGCCCAGGTTAGACTATATAATTTGGTTAAAGTCGAGTTCTGTGTAGGTTTACCCTCATTTAAGGTGCCTGGGCAGCTCATGAGGCAATAATTTTTTTTTCTAGAGGGCAGGCAGAGTGCTGCATTGTGGGTCCGGAATTGCCGAACTTGAGGGCTTCGGGGCCAGGAGTGTGAGGACGGAAGTCAGAGAAGACAAGCTAGACTTGGGTTTCAGGGCGAGGGCACGGCAGGTACCCCCTGCAGATATGAACCACTATCTCATGCTTCTGAAGTCAGGGCGAGGATCAGACGTTGGCTCAGGTTGGAGTTTCTGAGCATGACGGCCGCTTCATGAAGGGAGCGGAACCTCGAGGCCATTGAGGTTTTCCCACGTTGGGAGTTGTGGGATGCCCCCTTCAAGGATTCCTTCTGCGGGACAATTGAGACCTGTTGGACAGCTCCAGGACATCCCATATGGAATGACTCCAGAGCACCGTTCGCGGATGGATGCCTCGGAAGCCCGCCTCGCATTCCAATTGTCTCCTAGCAACAAGACAGTTTAGATCTGATGGCTCTCCCTGAGCAACCGGGGTGGCTGAGTTGAAATGGAATTTCCTGAGGATGGGTCCTAATGTGTTTTTGTGTCCATGAGGGCCTTGGAATGGGGCGGTGGCACCGGGACCCTGAAGTACTCTCCTAAGCTTTAGACATGGCTCCCATGCACAGGTTTCCTTGTGGAGACGAGATGAGTTCTGATGGGTGCCTCAGGAAAACCCCTATGCTCGTATTGGAATCAGGCTTTTGAGGACACATGCCTGTAACCCAAAGCAATGGATCCTATTATGGCCTAGGGTGCTGTCTGGTTCAATCTTCTTCTCTGGGGACATCCATCTATGGTATGAGTGGAGGTCGATTATCAGCTGGTGTCAGACAGCCCTTGTTTGTTCCGGGCGACCTACACTATTGGGATGGCCTCAGGGACTTTGGAGGTTTCTCCTAATTTGTACTATTTTGGACCATGGAATGGGCAGAATTCCCATGGATTGGTAGGCACAGTCCTAATGTGTGGCTCCAGGGGCCCAGCTGCAGGGTGGTTGGCCCAAGACTTTGAGGACAGAAGTCTGAAAACACAAACTCAGCTTAGATTTGGGGACGTAGGTATGGCAGGCCCGATCTACAAACCATGAGAAGAACTCTTCAGGATATGAAGAAAGTGCGAGTCTGAGGCGCTTGCTCAGGCTTTTGTCTCTGGATTTTGTATCAGCGATGGCCGTGGAATATCGGGGAGGCCTCATGGGCCATGGACGAATCTTCCTGTCTGAGGATTTGGCCCGATTCCCAATTGCTTTTCGTCAATCTGTGGGATGGGAGGACTCATTTCAGTTTTGTTATCTCAGATGTCCCAACAAAAGAGGAATTCCAAAGCCAAACCATGGGGAAGACTGAAGGGACAACCCGAACTATGGTTAAAAATTGGGGACTAGGGGCATGGCAAGCCCAATATGCTATCTCTTCATCCAGCCACTGAGTGACCTTATTTGAGGACTGGTCTCAGCCTGAGCGTCACAATGTGTGTTTGTGACCAATGTGGCCCGCCAGCATGGGCGGGGCCTCATGGGCCACACTGGTTTCAACTACACTGAACGTTGGACAACATGCCAACCACAAGGTTTTTTGCCATGGGGGAAAGGAGTTCTGATTTCTGCATCACCTTCAACCCTGGGCAGTGATTGGAGATAAGGTCTAGGTTCTGAAACCTGAAAACCGAGGTTGGGAAGAGATGAAGACCTAAGGCCATGGCGGCTCGATGTGCTCAGTGTGCGGCCAGCTGTCTGGGAGGTTCCACGGGGTCCAGGCTCAGGCTGTGTCAGAAAGGGCATTAGTGCCCTGGTCAGCCTACGTTTTTGGGGTACAGCCAAGGTCGGTGCAGGTTGATCCTCATTTGGGGTTACTGGGTAGCCCCAGAGGACAATGTTTTTCTTCTGGAGGGCCGGCAGAGTGCTGCATTGTAGTTCTGGATTGCCAAACTGGAGGGCTTGTGGGCCAGTAGTCTGACGACAAAAGTCTGAGAACACAAGCTAGGCTTAGGTTTCTGGGTGAGGCCATGGCAGGCACAATCTACAGACCTGAATCGAGATCTCGTGCATCTGAAGTCAGGGCGAGGATCAGACGATCGCTCAGGTTGGAGTTTCTGTCCCTGATGGCCCCTTCATAAATGGGGGGGGCATCACGAGGCCATGGGTGTTTTCCCACGAGGGGAGTTTTGAGAAGCTCCAAACTGCAGAGAGTCTTCTGCAGGACAATTGAGACCTGTTGGTTGGCTCCAGGCCAATGATTCTGAGCAGGGTTCTAAGGATGGATGGCTGGGTATCCCACCTCGCATTCCAATTGTCTCCTAGCAACAAGACAGGTTAGATCTCCTGGATCTGTGTGGAGCAACCGAGGACGCTGAGTTGAAATGGACACCCCTGGGGATGGATCCTAACGTGCTTTTGTGTCTATGGAGACTTTGGAATGAAGCGGTGGCACTGGGGCCCTAAAGGGTTCTCATAAACAGAGGCTTTGACACAGCTCCAACGTGCAAGTTTCCCATGTGTAGATGAGATGTTTTCTGATGGGTGAGTCAAGAATCAGCTATATGCTGCTTTTGAAATCCAGGAATGTGAGGAGAGATGCCTGGAAACCAAAGCAATGGATCTGATTAGTGCCTAGGGGCCTGTTCTTTCCTTTTTACCTCTGGGGACATCTGTCTATGGGTCTGAGTGCAGGTAGGTGCTCAGTTGGGCTCAGATTGCCCCTGTTTTTACTGGGAAGCCACCACTATTGAGATGGATAAGGGACTTTGGAGGTTTATCCTATTAGAAGGGTTGTGGCCATTGGAATGGGCACACACAATTCCCTTGGAGAGGGCAAGTACAGTCCTGAGGTTCGGCTCCAGGGGCCTGAGCCTGTAGGTTGTGTAGGCCAGGGCTGTTTGGACAGTTGTCTGAAAACACAAACTCAGTTTATGTTTCGAGTCATAGGTATGGCAGGACTGATCTACAGACCATGAGGAGAACTCTTCGGGATTTGAAAGAAGGGCGAGGTGAGGTTCCTGCTCAAGTTTTTGTCTCTGGATATCGTGTCACTCATGGTCGTGGAATTTCTGGGTGACTTCATGGGAAATGGACGAGTCTTACTCTCAGGTGGTTTGGCCCCGTCCAAAGAGTTTGCGGTCATTCTGTGGGCTGGAAGAAGTTCGTGTTTTTTTTTTTTTTTGTTGTTGTTGTTGTTTTCTTTTTTAACCTCAGGTGTCCCACCAAATGATGGATTCCAGAGAAGAGCCCTGGGGAGGGGCGACTGGACAATCAGAAATCTGGTTAAAAATTGGGGCCTAGGGACATGTCAAGCCCTTTATGACATCTAATGGTCCAGACACTGAGAGGACTTACTAGAGGACAGGACTCATGCTGAGGGTCACAATGCGTGTGTATGCGCTCGTAATACTCAAGAATGGGCGGGGCCTCAGGGTGAATGCTGGTTTCTCCTACACTGAACTTTGGACAACGTGCCAACCACAAGGGTTCTTGCCATGGGTAAGGAGGAGTCCTGATTTCTGCATCACACTCACCCCTGGGCAGTGATTGGAGATAAGGTCTCGGTCCTGAAGCCTGAAAACTGAGGTAGGGAAGAGATGATGACCTAAGGCCATGGCGGGTTTTATGTGCTCAGTGTGCGGTCAGCTTTCTGGGTGTTGGTCAGGAGGTCCGGGCTCAGGTTGTGTTCGACAGTGCATTAGTGCCCAGGTTAGGCTATATAATTTGGGTAAAGTCGAGTGCTGTGTAGGTTTACCCTCATTTAAGGTGCCTGGGCAGCTCATGAGGCAATAATTTTTCTTCTAGAGGGCAGGCAGAGTGCTGCATTGTGGGTCCAGAATTGCCAAACTTGAGGGCTTCGGGGCCAGGAGTGTGAGGACGGAAGTCTGAGAAGACAAGCTAGACTTGGGTTTCAGGGCGAGGGCACGGCAGGTACCCTGCAGTTCTGAACCAATATCTCATCCATGTGAAGTCAGGGCGAGGATCAGACGTTGGCTCAGGTGGGACTTTCTGAGCATGACGGCCGCTTCATGAAGGGAGCGAAAATCGAGGCCATTGAGGTTTTCCCACGTTGGGAGTTGTGGGATGCCCCCTTCAAGGATTCCTTCTGCGGGAAAATTGAGACCTGTTGGACAGCTCCAGGACATCCCATATGAAATGACTCCAGAGCACGGTTCGCGGATGGATGCCTGGGCAGCATGCCTCGCATTCCAATTGTCTCCTAGCAACAAGACTGTTTAGATCTGATGGCTCTGCTGGAGCAACCGGGGTGGCTGAGTAGAAATGGACTTTCCTGAGGATGGGTCCTAATGTGTTTTTGTGTCCATGAGGGCCTTGGAATGGGGCAGTGGCACCGGGAACCAGAAGTACTCTCCTAAGCTTTGGACATGGCTCCCAGGTTTCCTTGTGGAGACGAGATGAGTTCTGATGGGTGCCTCAGGAAAACCCCTATGCTCGTATTGGAATCAGGCTTTTGAGGACACATGCCTGTAACCCAAAGCAATGGATCCTATTATGGCCTAGGGTCCTGTCTGGTTCAATCTTCTTCTCTGGGGACATCCATCTATGGTATGAGTGGAGGTCGGTATTCAGCTGGTGACAGACAGCCCTTGTTTGTTCCGGGCGACCCACACTATTGGGATGGCCTCAGGGACTTTGGAGGTTGCTCCTAATTTGTACGATTTTGGACCATGAAATGGGCAGAATTCCCATGGATTGGTAAGCACAGTCCTAATGTGTGGCTCCAGGGGCCCAGCCTGGAGGGTGTGTGGCCCAAGACGTTGAGGACAGAAGTCTGAAAACACAAACTCAGCTTAGGTTTGGGGACGTAGGTATGGCAGGCCCGATCTACAAACCATGAGAAGAACTCTTCAGGATATGAAGAAAGTGCGAGTCTGAGGCGCTTGCTCAGGCTTTTGTCTCTGGATTTTGTATCAGCGATGGCCGTGGAATGTCTGGGAGGCCTCATGGGCCATGGTCGAATCTTCCTCTCTGAGGATTTGGCCCGATTCCCAATTCCTTTTCGTCAATCTGTGGGATGGGAGGACTCATTTCAGTTTTGTTATCTCAGATGTCCCACCAAAAGAGGAATTCCAAAGCCAAACCGTGGGGAAGACTGAAGGGACAACCCGAACTATGGTTAAAAATTGGGGACTAGGGGCATGGCAAGCCCAATATGCTATCTCTTCATCCAGCCACTGAGTGACCTTACTTGAGGACTGGGCTCAGCCTGAGCGTCACAATGTGTGTTTGTGACCAATGTGGCCCGCCAGCATGGGCGGGGCCTCATGGGCCACACTGGTTTCAACTACACTGAACGTTGGACAACATGCCAACCACAAGGTTTTTTGCCATGGGGGAAAGGAGTTCTGATTTCTGCATCACCTTCAACCCTGGGCAGTGATTGGAGATAAGGTCTAGGTTCTGAAACCTGAAAACCGAGGTTGGGAAGAGATGAAGACCTAAGGCCATGGCGGCTCGATGTGCTCAGTGTGCGGCCAGCTGTCTGGGAGGTTCCACGGGGTCCAGGCTCAGGCTGTTTCAGAAAGGGCATTAGTGCCCTGGTCAGCCTACGTATTTGGGGTACAGCCAAGGCCGGTGCAGGTTGATCCTCATTTGGGGTTACTGGCTAGCCCCAGAGGACAATGTTTTTCTTCTGGAGGGCCGGCAGAGTGCTGCATTGTAGTTCTGGATTGCCAAACTGGAGGGCTTGTGGGCCAGTAGTCTGACGACAAAAGTCTGAGAACAAAAGCTAGGCTTAGGTTTCTGGGTGAGGCCATGGCAGGCACAATCTACAGACCTGAATCGAGATCTCGTGCATCTGAAGTCAGGGCGAGGATCAGACGATCGCTCAGGTTGGAGTTTCTGTCCCTGATGGCCCCTTCATGAATGGGGGGGGGCATCACGAGGCCATGGGTGTTTTCCCACGAGGGGAGTTTTGAGAAGCTCCAAACTGCAGAGAGTCTTCTGCAGGACAATTGAGACCTGTTGTTTGGCTCCAGGCCAATGATTCTGAGCAGGGTTCTAAGGATGGATGGATGGGTAGCCCACCTCGCATTCCAATTGACTCCTAGAAACAAGACAGGTTAGATCTCCTGGATCTGTGGGGAGCAACCGAGGACGCTGAGTTGAAATGGACACCCCTGGGTATGGATCCTAACGTGCTTTTGTGTCTATGGAGACTTTGGAATGAAGCGGTGGCACTGGGGCCCTAAAGGGTTCTCCTAAACAGAGGCTTTGACACAGCTCCAACGTGCAAGTTTTCCATGTGTAGATGAGATGTTTTCTGATGGGTGAGTCAAGAAAAAGCTATATGCTGCTTTTGAAATCCAGGAATCTGAGGAGAGATGCCTGGAAACCAAAGCAATGGATCTGATTCGTGCCTAGGGGCCTGTTCTTTCCTTTTTACCTCTGGGGACATCTGTCTATGGGTCTGAGTGCAGGTAGGTGCTCAGTTGGGCTCAGATTGCCCCTGTTTTTTCTGGGAAGCCACCACTTTTGAGATGGATCAGGGACTTTGGAGGTTTATCCTATTAGAAGGGTTGTGGCCATTGGAATGGGCACACACAATTCCCTTGGAGAGGGCAAGTACAGTCCTCAGGTTTGGCTCCAGGGGCCTGAGCCTGTAGGTTGTGTAGGCCAGGGCTGTTTGGACAGTTGTCTGAAAACACAAACTCGGCTTATGTTTTGGGTCATATGTATGGCAGGACTGATCTACAGACCATGAGGAGAACACTTCGGGATTTGAAAGAAGGGCGAGTGTGAGGCTCTGCTCAAGTTTTTGTCACTGGATATCATGTCACTCATGGTCGTGGAATTTCTGGGTGACTTCATGGGAAATGGACGAGTCTTACTCTCTGGTGATTTGGCCCCGTCCAAAGAGTTTGCGGTCATTATGTGGGCTGGAAGAAGTCCATTTTTTTCTGTTTTGTTTTTGTTGTTGTTTTTTTCTTTTTTAACCTCAGGTGTCCCACCAAATGATGGATTCCAGAGTAGAGCCCTGGGGAGGGGCGACTGGACAATCAGAAATCTGGTTAAACATTGGGGCCTAGGGACATGTCAAGCCCATTATGACATCTAATGGTCCAGACACTGAGAGGACTTACTAGAGGACAGGACTCATGCTGAGGGTCACAATGCGTGTGTATGCGCTCGTAATACTCAAGAATGGGTGGGGCCTCAGGGTGAATGCTGGTTTCTCCTACACTGAACTTTGGACAACGTGCCAACCACAAGGGTTCTTGCCATGGGTAAGGAGGAGTCCTGATTTCTGCATCACACTCACCCCAGGGCAGTGATTGGAGATAAGGTCTCTGTTCTGAAGCCTGAAAACTGAGGTAGGGAAGAGATGATGACCTAAGGCCATGGCGGGTTTTATGTGCTCATTGTGCGGTCAGCTTTCTTGGTGTTGGTCAGGAGGTCCCGGCTCAGGTTGTGTTCAACAGTGCATTAGTGCCCAGGTTAGACTATATAATTTGGGTAAAGTCGAGTGCTGTGTAGGTTTAGCCTCATTTAAGGTGCCTGGGCAGCTCATGAGGCAATAATTTTTTTTCTAGAGGGCAGGCAGAGTGCTGCATTGTGGGTCCGGAATTGCCAAACTTGAGGGCTTCGGGGCCAGGAGTGTGAGGACGGAAGTCTGAGAAGACAAGCTAGACTTGGGTTTCAGGGCGAGGGCACGGCAGGTACCCCCTGCAGATCTGAACCAATATCTCATCCATCTGAAGTCAGGGCGAGGATCAGACGTTGGCTCAGGGTGGAGTTTCTTTGCATGATGGCCGCTTCATGAAGGGAGCGGAATCTCGAGGCCATTGAGGTTTTCCCACGTTGGGAGTTGTGGGATGCCCCCTTCAAGGATTCCTTCTGCGGGACAATTGAGAACTGTTGGACAGCTCCAGGACATCCCATATGGAATGACTCCAGAGCACGGTTCGCGGATGGATGCCTGGGAAGACTGCCTCGCATTCCAATTGTCTCCGAGCAACAAGACTGTTTAGATCTGATGGCTCTGCGGGAGCAACCGGTGTGGCTGAGTAGAAATGGACTTTCCTGAGGATGGGTCCTAATGTGTTTTTGTGTCCATGAGGGCCTTGGAAAGGGGCAGTGGCACTGGGAACCAGAAGTACTCTCCTAAGCTTTGGACATGGCTCCCAGGTTTCCTTGTGGAGACGAGATGAGTTCTGATGGGTGCCTCAGGAAAACCCCTATGCTTGTATTGGAATCAGGCTTTTGAGGACACATGCCTGTAACCCAAAGCAATGGATCCTATTATGGCCTAGGTTCCTGTCTGGTTCAATCTTCTTCTCTGGGGACATCCATCTATGGTATGAGTGGAGGTCGGTATTCAGCTGGTGACAGACAGCCCTTGTTTGTTCCGGGCGACCCACACTATTGGGATGGCCTCAGGGACTTTGGAGGTTGCTCCTAATTTGTACGATTTTGGACCATGAAATGAGCAGAATTCCCATGGATTGGTAGGCACAGTCCTAATGTGTGGCTCCAGGTGCCCAGCCTAGAGGGTGTGTGGCCCAAGACGTTGAGGACAGAAGTCTGAAAACACAAACTCAGCTTATGTTTGGGGACGTAGGTATGGCAGGCCCGATCGACAAACCATGAGAAGAACTCTTCAGGATATGAAGAAAGTGCGAGTCTGAGGCGCTTGCTCAGGCTTTTGTCTCTGGATTTTGTATCAGCGATGGCCGTGGAATGTCGGGGAGGCCTCATGGGCCATGGACGAATCTTCCTCTCTGAGGATTTGGCCCGATTCCCAATTCCTTTTCGTCAATCTGTGGGATGGGAGGATTCATTTCAGTTTTGTTATCTCAGATGTCCCACCAAAAGAGGAATTCCAAAGTCAAACCGTGGGGAAGACTGAAGGGACAACCCGAACTATGGTTAAAAATTGGGGACTAGGGGCATGGCAAGCCCAATATGCTATCTCTTCATCCAGCCACTGAGTGACCTTACTTGAGGACTGGGCTCAGCCTGAGCGTCACAATGTGTGTTTGTGACCAATGTGGCCCGCCAGAATGGGCGGGGCCTCATGGGCCACACTGGTTTCAACTACACTGAACGTTGGACAACATGCCAACCACAAGGTTTTTTGCCATGGGGGAAAGGAGTTCTGATTTCTGCATCACCTTCAACCCTGGGCAGTGATTGGAGATAAGGTCTAGGTTCTGAAACCTGAAAACCGAGGTTGGGAAGAGATGACGACCTAAGGCCATGGCGGCTCAATGTGCTCAGTGTGCGGCCAGCTGTCTGGGAGGTTCCACGGGGTCCAGGCTCAGGCTGTGTCAGAAAGGGCATTAGTGCCCTGGTCAGCCTACGTATTTGAGGTACAGCCAAGGTCGGTGCAGGTTGATCCTCATTTGGGGTTACTGGGTAGCCCCAGAGGACAATGTTTTTCTTCTGGAGGGCCGGCAGAGTGCTGCATTGTAGTTCTGGATTGCCAAACTGGAGGGCTTGTGGGCCAGTAGTCTGACGACAAAAGTATGAGAACACAAGCTAGGCTTAGTTTTCTGGGTGAGGCCATGGCAGGCACAATCTACAGACCTGAATCGAGATCTCGTGCCTCTAAAGTCAGGGCGAGGATCAGACGATCGCTCAGGTTGGAGTTTCTGTCCCTGATGGCCCCTTCATGAATAGGGGGGGGGGCATCACGAGGCCTTGGGTGTTTTCCCACGAGGGGAGTTGTGAGAAGCTCCAAACTGCAGAGAGTCTTCTGCAGGACAATTGAGACCTGTTGGTTGGCTCCAGGCCAATGATTCTGAGCAGGGTTCTAAGGATGGATGGCTGGGTATCCCACCTCGCATTCCAATTGTCTCCTAGCAACAAGACAGGTTAGATCTCCTGGATCTGTGTGGAGCAACCGAGGACGCTGAGTTGAAATGGACACCCCTGGGGATGGATCCTAACGTGCTTTTGTGTCTATGGAGACTTTGGAATGAAGCTGTGGCACTGGGGCCCTAAAGGGTTCTCCTAAACAGAGGCTTTGACACAGCTCCAACGTGCAAGTTTCCCATGTGTAGATGAGATGTTTTCTGATGGGTGAGTCAAGAAACAGCTATATGCTGTTTTGATATCCAGGCCTCTGAGGAGAGATGCCTGGAAACCAAAGCAATGGATCTGATTAGTGCCTAGGGGCCTGTTCTTTCCTTTTTACCTCTGGGGACATCTGTCTATGGGTCTGAGTGCAGGTAGGTGCTCAGTTGGGCTCAGATTGCCCCTGTTTTTCCTGGGAAGCCACCACTATTGAGATGGATCAGGGACTTTGGAGGTTTATCCTATTAGAAGGGTTGTGGCCATTGGAATGGGCACACACAATTCCCTTGGAGAGGGCAAGTACAGTCCTGAGGTTCGGCTCCAGGGGCCTGAGCCTGTAGGTTGTGTAGGCCAGGGCTGTTTGGACAGTTGTCTGAAAACACAAACTCAGTTTATGTTTCGGGTCATAGGTATGGCAGGACTGATCTACAGACCATGAGGAGAACTCTTCGGGATTTGAAAGAAGGGCGAGTGTGAGGTTCCTGCTCAAGTTTTTGTCTCTGGATATCGTGTCACTCATGGTCGTGGAATTTCTGGGTGACTTCATGGGAAATGGACGAGTCTTACTCTCAGGTGGTTTGGCCCCGTCCAAAGAGTTTGGGGTCATTCTGTGTGCTGGAAGAAGTTCGTTTTTTTTTGTTGCTGTTGTTGTTGTTTTCTTTTTTAACCTCAGGTGTCCCACCAAATGATGGATTCCAGAGAAGAGCCCTGGGGAGGGGCGACTGGACAATCAGAAATCTGGTTAAAAATTGGGGCCTAGGGACATGTCAAGCCCTTTATGACATCTAATGGTCCAGACACTGAGAGGAATTACTAGAGGACAGGACTCATGCTGAGGGTCACAATGCGTGTGTATGCGCTCGTAATACTCAAGAATGGGCGGGGCCTCAGGGTGAATGCTGGTTTCTCCTACACTGAACTTTGGACAACGTGCCAACCACAAGGGTTCTTGCCATGGGTAAGGAGGAGTCCTGATTTCTGCATCACACTCACCCCTGGGCAGTGATTGGAGATAAGGTCTCGGTTCTGAAGCCTGAAAACTGAGGTAGGGAAGAGATGATGACCTAAGGCCATGGCGGGTTTTATGTGCTCAGTGTGCGGTCAGCTTTCTGGGTGTTGGTCAGGAGGTCCGGGCTCAGGTTGTGTTCGACAGTGCATTAGTGCCCAGGTTAGACTATATAATTTGGGTAAAGTCGAGTGCTGTGTAGGTTTACCCTCATTTAAGGTGCCTGGGCAGCTCATGAGGCAATAATTTTTTTTCTAGAGGGCAGGCAGAGTGCTGCATTGTGGGTCCAGAATTGCCAAACTTGAGGGCTTCGGGGCCAGGAGTGTGAGGACGGAAGTCTGAGAAGACAAGCTAGACTTGGGTTTCAGGGCGAGGGCACGGCAGGTACCCTGCAGTTCTGAACCAATATCTCATCCATGTGAAGTCAGGGCGAGGATCAGACGTTGGCTCAGGTGGGACTTTCTGAGCATGACGGCCGCTTCATGAAGGGAGCGAAATCTCGAGGCCATTGAGGTTTTCCCACGTTGGGAGTTGTGGGATGCCCCCTTCAAGGATTCCTTCTGCGGGACAATTGAGACCTGTTGGACAGCTCCAGGACATCCCATATGAAATGACTCCAGAGCATGGTTCGCGGATGGATGCCTGGGCAGCCTGCCTCGCATTCCAATTGTCTCCTAGCAACAAGACTGTTTAGATCTGATGGCTCTGCTGGAGCAACCGGGGTGGCTGAGTAGAAATGGACTTTCCTGAGGATGGGTCCTAATGTGTTTTTGTGTCCATGAGGGCCTTGGAATGGGGCAGTGGCACCGGAAACCAGAAGTACTCTCCTAAGCTTTGGACATGGCTCCCAGGTTTCCTTGTGGAGACGAGATGAGTTCTGATGGGTGCCTCAGGAAAACCCCTATGCTCGTATTGGAATCAGGCTTTTGAGGACACATGCCTGTAACCCAAAGCAATGGATCCTATTATGGCCTAGGGTCCTGTCTGGTTCAATCTTCTTCTCTGGGGACATCCATCTATGGTATGAGTGGAGGTCGGTATTCAGCTGGTGACAGACAGCCCTTGTTTGTTCCGGGAGACACACACTATTGGGATGGCCTCAGGGACTTTGGAGGTTGCTCCTAATTTGTACGATTTTGGACCATGAAATGGGCAGATTCCCATGGATTGGTAGGCACAGTCCTAATGTGTGGCTCCAGGGGCCCAGCCTGGAGGGTGTGTGGCCCAAGACGTTGAGGACAGAAGTCTGAAAACACAAACTCAGCTTATGTTTGGGGACGTAGGTATGGCAGGCCCGATCTACAAACCATGAGAAGAACTCTTCAGGATATGAAGAAAGTGCGAGTCTGAGGCGCTTGCTCAGGCTTTTGTCTCTGGATTTTGTATCAGCGATGGCCGTGGAATGTCGGGGAGGCCTCATGGGCCATGGACGAATCTTCCTCTCTGAGGATTTGGCCCGATTCCCAATTCCTTTTCGTCAATCTGTGGGATGGGAGGACTCATTTCAGTTTTGTTATCTCAGATGTCCCACCAAAAGAGGAATTCCAAAGCCAAACCGTGGGGAAGACTGAAGGGACAACCCGAACTATGGTTAAAAATTGGGGACTAGGGGCATGGCAAGCCCAATATGCTATCTCTTCATCCAGCCACTGAGTGACCTTACTTGAGGACTGGGCTCAGCCTGAGCGTCACAGTGTGTGTTTGTGACCAATGTGGCCCGCCAGAATGGGCGGGGCCTCATGGGCCACACTGGTTTCAACTACACTGAACGTTGGACAACATGCCAACCACAAGGTTTTTTGCCATGGGGGAAAGGAGTTCTGATTTCTGCATCACCTTCAACCCTGGGCAGTGATTGGAGATAAGGTCTAGGTTCTGAAACCTGAAAACCGAGGTTGGGAAGAGATGACGACCTAAGGCCATGGCGGCTCAATGTGCTCAGTGTGCGGCCAGCTGTCTGGGAGGTTCCATGGGATCCAGGCTCAGGCTGTGTCAGAAAGGGCTTAGTGCCCTGGTCAGCCTACGTATTTGGGGTACAGCCAAGGTCGGTGCAGGTTGATCCTCATTTGGGGTTACTGGGTAGCCCCAGAGGACAATGTTTTTCTTCTGGAGGGCCGGCAGAGTGCTGCATTGTAGTTCTGGATTGCCAAACTGGAGGGCTTGTGGGCCAGTAGTCTGACGACAAAAGTCTGAGAACAAAAGATAGGCTTAGGTTTCTGGGTGAGGCCATGGCAGGCACAATCTACAGACCTGAATCGAGATCTCGTGCATCTGAAGTCAGGGCGAGGATCAGACGATCGCTCAGGTTGGATTTTCTGTCCCTGATGGCCCCTTCATGAATGGGGGGGGGCATCACGAGGCCATGGGTGTTTTCCCACGAGGGGAGTTGTGAGAAGCTCCAAACTGCAGAGAGTCTTCTGCAGGACAATTGAGACCTGTTGGTTGGCTCCAGGCCAATGATTCTGAGCAGGGTTCTAAGGATGGATGGATGGGTAGCCCACCTCGCATTCCAATTGTCTCCTAGAAACAAGACAGGTTAGATCTCCTGGATCTGTGGGGAGCAACCGAGGACGCTGAGTTGAAATGGACACCCCTGGGGATGGATCCTAACGTGCTTTTGTGTCTATGGAGACTTTGGAATGAAGCGGTGGCACTGGGGCCCTAAAGGGTTCTCCTAAACAGAGGCTTTGACACAGCTCCAACGTGCAAGTTTTCCATGTGTAGATGAGATGTTTTCTGATGGGTGAGTCAAGAAAAAGCTATATGCTGCTTTTGAAATCCAGGAATCTGAGGAGAGATGCCTGGAAACCAAAGCAATGGATCTGATTCGTGCCTAGGGGCCTGTTCTTTCCTTTTTACCTCTGGGGACATCTGTCTATGGGTCTGAGTGCAGGTAGGTGCTCAGTTGGGCTCAGATTGCCCCTGTTTTTTCTGGGAAGCCACCACTATTGAGATGGATCAGGGACTTTGGAGGTTTATCCTATTAGAAGGGTTGTGGCCATTGGAATGGGCACACAGAATTCCCTTGGAGAGGGCAAGTACAGTCCTCAGGTTTGGCTCCAGGGGCCTGAGCCTGTAGGTTGTGTAGGCCAGGGCTGTTTGGACAGTTGTCTGAAAACACAAACTCGGCTTATGTTTTGGGTCATATGTATGGCAGGACTGATCTACAGACCATGAGGAGAACTCTTCGGGATTTGAAAGAAGGGCGAGTGTGAGGCTCTGCTCAAGTTTTTGTCACTGGATATCATGTCACTCATGGTCGTGGAACTTCTGGGTGACTTCATGGGAAATGGAGGAGTCTTACTCTCTGGTGGTTTGGCCACGTCCATAGAGTTTGTGGTCATTCTGTGGGCTGGAAGAAGTCCATTTTTTTTTGTTTTGTTTTTGTTGTTGTTTTTTTCTTTTTTAACCTCAGGTGTCCCACCAAATGATGGATTCCAGAGTAGAGCCCTGGGGAGGGGCGACTGGACAATCAGAAATCTGGTTAAAAATTGGGGCCTAGGGACATGTCAAGCCCATTATGACATCTAATGGTCCAGACACTGAGAGGACTTACTAGAGGACAGGACTCATGCTGAGGGTCACAATGCGTGTGTATGCGCTCGTAATACTCAAGAATGGGTGGGGCCTCAGGGTGAATGCTGGTTTCTCCTACACTGAACTTTGGACAACGTGCCAACCACAAGGGTTCTTGCCATGGGTAAGGAGGAGTCCTGATTTCTGCATCACACTCACCCCTGGGCAGTGATTGGAGATAAGGTCTCGGTTCTGAAGCCTGAAAACTGAGGTAGGGAAGAGATGATGACCTAAGGCCATGGCGGGTTTTATGTGCTCAGTGTGCGGTCAGCTTTCTGGGTGTTGGTCAGGAGGTCCCGGCTCAGGTTGTGTTCAACAGTGCATTAGTGCCCCGGTTAGACTATATAATTTGGGTAAAGTCGAGTGCCGTGTAGGTTTACCCTCATTTAAGGTGCCTGGGCAGCTCATGGGGCAATAATTTTTTTTCTAGAGGGCAGGCAGAGTGCTGCATTGTGGGTCCGGAATTGCCAAACTTGAGGGCTTCAGGGCCAGGAGTGTGAGGACTGAAGTCTGAGAAGACAAGCTAGACTTGGGTTTCAGGGCGAGGGCACGGCAGGTACCCCCTGCAGATCTGAACCAATATCTCATCTATCTGAAGTCAGGGCGAGGATCAGACGTTGGCTCAGGTTGGAGTTTCTTTGCATGATGGCAGCTTCATGAAGGGAGCGGAATCTCGAGGCCATTGAGGTTTTCCCACGTTGGGAGTTTTGGGATGCCCCCTTCAAGGATTCCTTCTGCGGGACAATTGAGAACTGTTGGACAGCTCCAGGACATCCCATATGGAATGACTCCAGAGCACGGTTCGCGGATGGATGCCTGGGAAGTCTGCCTCGCATTCCAATTGTCTCCTAGCAAAAAGACTGTTTAGATCTGATGGCTCTGCGGGAGCAACCGGTGTGGCTGAGTAGAAATGGACTTTCCTGAGGATGGGTCCTAATGTGTTTTTGTGTCCATGAGGGCCTTGGAAAGGGGCAGTGGCACTGGGAACCAGAAGTACTCTCCTAAGCTTTGGACATGGCTCCCAGGTTTCCTTGTGGAGACGAGATGAGTTCTGATGGGTGCCTCAGGAAAACCCCTATGCTCGTATTGGAATCAGGCTTTTGAGGACACATGTCTGTAACCCAAAGCAATGGATCCTATTATGGCCTAGGGTCCTGTCTGGTTCAATCTTCTTCTCTGGGGACATCCATCTATGGTATGAGTGGAGGTCGGTATTCAGCTGGTGACAGACAGCCCTTGTTTGTTCCGGGCGACCCACACTATTGGGATGGCCTCAGGGACTTTGGAGGTTGCTCCTAATTTGTACGATTTTGGACCATGAAATGGGCAGAATTCCCATGGATTGGTAGGCACAGTCCTAATGTGTGGCTCCAGGGGCCCAGCCTAGAGGGTGTGTGGCCCAAGACGTTGAGGACAGAAGTCTGAAAACACAAACTCAGCTTATGTTTGGGGACGTAGGTATGGCAGGCCCGATCGACAAACCATGAGAAGAACTCTTCAGGATATGAAGAAAGTGCGAGTCTGAGGCGCTTGCTCAGGCTTTTGTCTCTGGATTTTGTATCAGCGATGGCCGTGGAATGTCGGGGAGGCCTCATGGGCCATGGACGAATCTTCCTCTCTGAGGATTTGGCCCGATTCCCAATTGCTTTTCGTCAATCTTTGGGATGGGAGGATTCATTTCAGTTTTGTTATCTCAGATGTCCCACCAAAAGAGGAATTCCAAAGCCAAACCGTGGGGAAGACTGAAGGGACAACCCGAACTATGGTTAAAAATTGGGGCCTAGGGGCATGGCAAGCCCAATATGATATCTCTTCATCCAGCCACTGAGTGACCTTACTTGAGGACTGGGCTCAGCCTGAGCGTCACAATGTGTGTTTGTGACCAATGTGGCCCGCCAGCATGGGCGGGGCCTCATGGGCCACACTGGTTTCAACTACACTGAACGTTGGACAACATGCCAACCACAAGGTTTTTTGCCATGGGGGAAAGGAGTTCTGATTTCTGCATCACCTTCAACCCTGGGCAGTGATTGGAGATAAGGTCTAGGTTCTGAAACCTGAAAACCGAGGTTGGGAAGAGATGACGACCTAAGGCCATGGCGGCTCAATGTGCTCAGTGTGCGGCCAGCTGTCTGGGAGGTTCCACGGGGTCCAGGCTCAGGCTGTGTCAGAAAGGGCATTAGTGCCCTGGTCAGCCTACGTATTTGGGGTACAGCCAAGGTCGGTGCAGGTTGATCCTCATTTGGGGTTACTGGGTAGCCCCAGAGGACAATGTTTTTCTTCTGGAGGGCCGGCAGAGTGCTGCATTGTAGTTCTGGATTGCCAAACTGGAGGGCTTGTGGGCCAGTAGTCTGACGACAAAAGTATGAGAACACAAGCTAGGCTTAGGTTTCTGGGTGAGGCCATGGCAGGCACAATCTACAGACCTGAATCGAGATCTCGTGCCTCTGAAGTCAGGGCGAGGATCAGATGATCGCTCAGGTTGGAGTTTCTGTCCCTGATGGCCCCTTCATGAATGGGGGGGGGGCATCACGAGGCCATGGGTGTTTTCCCACGAGGGGAGTTGTGAGAGGCTCCAAACTGCAGAGAGTCTTCTGCAGGACAATTGAGACCTGTTGTTTGGCTCCAGGCCAATGATTCTGAGCAGGGTTCTAAGGATGGATGGATAGGTAGCCCACCTCGCATTCCAATTGTCTCCTAGCAACAAGACAGTTAGATCTCCTAATCTGTGGGGAGCAACCGAGAACGCTGAGTTGAAATGGACACCCCTGGGTATGGATCCTAACGTGCTTTTGTGTCTATGGAGACTTTGGAATGAAGCGGTGGCACTGGGGCCCTAAAGGGTTCTCCTAAACAGAGGCTTTGACACAGCTCCAACGTGCAAGTTTCCCATGTGTAGATGAGATGTTTTCTGATGGGTGAGTCAAGAAAAAGCTATATGCTGCTTTTGAAATCCAGGAATCTTAGGAGAGATGCCTGGAAACCAAAGCAATGGATCTGATTCGTGCCTAGGGGCCTGTTCTTTCCTTTTTACCTTTGGGGACATCTGTCTATGAGTCTGAGTGCAGGTAGGTGCTCAGTTGGGCTCAGATTGCCCCTGTTTTTCCTGGGAAGCCACCACTATTGAGATGGATCAGGGACTTTGGAGGTTTATCCTATTAGAAGGGTTGTGGCCATTGGAATGGGCACACACAATTCCCTTGGAGAGGGCAAGTACAGTCCTCAGGTTTGGCTCCAGGGGCCTGAGCCTGTAGGTTGTGTAGGCCAGGGCTGTTTGGACAGTTGTCTGAAAACACAAACTCGGCTTATGTTTCGGGTCATAGGTATGGCATGACTGATCTACAGACCATGAGGAGAACTCTTCGGGATTTGAAAGAAGGGCGAGTGTGAGGCTCTGCTCAAGTTTTTGTCACTGGATATCATGTCACTCATGGTCGTGGAATTTCTGGGTGACTTCATGGGAAATGGAGGAGTCTTACTCTCTGGTGGTTTGGCCCCGTCCAAAGAGTTTGCGGTCATTCTGTGGGCTGGAAGAAGTCCATTTTTTTTTGTTTTGTTTTTGTTGCTGTTGTTTTCTTTTTTAACCTCAGGTGTCCAGCCAAATGATGGATTCCAGAGTAGAGCCCTGGGGAGGGGCGACTGGACAATCAGAAATCTGGTTAAAAATTGGGGCCTAGGGACATGTCAAGCCCATTATGACATCTAATGGTCCAGACACTGAGAGGACTTACTAGAGGACAGGACTCATGCTGAGGGTCACAATGCGTGTGTATGCGCTCGTAATACTCAAGAATGGGCGGGGCCTCAGGTGAATGCTGGTTTCTCCTACATTGAACTTTGGACAACGTGCCAACCACAAGGGTTCTTGCCATGGGTAAGGAGGAGTCCTGATTTCTGCATCACACTCACCCCTGGGCAGTGATTGGAGATAAGGTCTCGGTTCTGAAGCCTGAAAACTGAGGTAGGGAAGAGATGATGACCTAAGGCCATGGCGGGTTTTATGTGCTCAGTGTGCGGTCAGCTTTCTGGGTGTTGGTCAGGATGTCCGGGCTCAGGTTGTGTTCGACAGTGCATTAGTGCCCAGGTTAGACTATATAATTTGGGTAAAGTCGAGTGCTGTGTAGGTTTAGCCTCATTTAAGGTGCCTGGGCAGCTCATGAGGCAATAATATTTTTTCTAGAGGGCAGGCAGAGTGCTGCATTGTGGGTCCGGAATTGCCAAACTTGAGGGCTTCGGGGCCAGGAGTGTGAGGACGGAAGTCTGAGAAGACAAGCTAGACTTGGGTTTCAGGGCGAGGGCACGGCAGGTACCCCCTGCAGATCTGAACCAATATCTCATCCATCTGAAGTCAGGGCGAGGATCAGACGTTGGCTCAGGGTGGAGTTTCTTTGCATGATGGCTGCTTCATGAAGGGAGCGGAATCTCGAGGCCATTGAGGTTTTCCCACGTTGGGAGTTGTGGGATGCCCCCTTCAAGGATTCCTTCTGCGGGACAATTGAGACCTGTTGGACAGCTCCAGGACATCCCATATGGAATGACTCCAGAGCACGGTTCGCGGATGGATGCCTGGAAGCCTGCCTCGCATTCCAATTGTCTCCTAGCAACAAGACTGTTTAGATCTGATGGCTCTGCGGGAGCAACCGGTGTGGCTGAGTAGAAATGGACTTTCCTGAGGATGGGTCCTAATGTGTTTTTGTGTCCATGAGGGCCTTGGAATGGGGCAGTGGCACCGGGAACCAGAAGTAGTCTCTAAGCTTTGGACATGGCTCCCATGTTTCCTTGTGGAGACGAGATGAGTTCTGATGGGTGCCTCAGGAAAACCCCTATGCTCGTATTGGAATAGGCTTTTGAGGACACATGCCTGAAACCCAAAGCAATGGATCCTATTATGGCCTAGGGTCCTGTCTGG
The DNA here is from genome assembly GCF_964662115.1 of Mustela nivalis. NCBI lineage: Eukaryota > Metazoa > Chordata > Mammalia > Carnivora > Mustelidae > Mustela > Mustela nivalis. The sequence goes on from NW_028136551.1 coordinate 655,255, forward strand.
TTCAATCTTCTTCTCTGGGGACATCCATCTATGGTATGAGTGGAGGTCGATTATCAGCTGGTGTCAGACAGCCCTTGTTTGTTCCGGGCGACCTACACTATTGGGATGGCCTCAGGGACTTTGGAGGTTTCTCCTAATTTGTACGATTCTGGACCATGGAATGGGCATAATTCCCATGGATTGGAAGGCACAGTCCTAATGTGTGGCTCCAGGGGCCCAGCCTGGAGGGTGTGTGGCCTAAGACGTTGAGGACAGAAGTATGAAAACACAAACTCAGCTTATGTTTGGGGACGTAGGTATGGCAGGCCCGATCGACAAACCATGAGAAGAACTCTTCAGGATATGAAGAAAGTGCGAGTCTGAGGTGCTTGCTCAGGCTTTTGTCTCTGGATTTTGTATCAGCGATGGCCGTGGAATGTCGGGGAGGCCTCATGGGCCATGGACGAATCTTCCTCTCTGAGGATTTGGCCCGATTCCCAATTGCTTTTCGTCAATCTGTGGGATGGGAGGACTCATTTCAGTTTTGTTATCTCAGATGTCCCACCAAAAGAGGAATTCCAAAGCCAAGCCGTGGGGAAGACTGAAGGGACAACCCGAACTATGGTTAAAAATTGGGGCCTAGGGGCATGGCAAGCCCAATATGATATCTCTTCATCCAGCCACTGAGAGACCTTACTTGAGGACTGGGCTCAGCCTGAGCGTCACAATGTGTGTTTGTGACCAATGTGGCCCGCCAGCATGGGCGAGGCCTCATGGGCCACACTGGTTTCAACTACACTGAACGTTGGACAACATGCCAACCACAAGGTTTTTTGCCATGGGGGGAAGGAGTTCTGATTTCTGCATCACCTTCAACCCTGGGCAGTGATTGGAGATAAGGTCTAGGTTCTGAAACCTGAAAACCGAGGTTGGGAAGAGATGACGACCTAAGGCCATGGCGGCTCGATGTGCTCAGTGTGCGGCCAGCTGTCTGGGAGGGTCCACGGGGTCCAGGCTCAGGCTGTGTCAGAAAGGGCATTAGTGCTCTGGTCAGCCTAAGTATTTGGGGTAAAGCCAAGGTCGGTGCAGGTTGATCCTCATTTGGGGTTACTGGGTAGCCCCAGAGGACAATGTTTTTCTTCTGGAGGGCCGGCAGAGTGCTGCATTGTAGTTCTGGATTGCCAAACTGGAGGGCTTGTGGGCCAGTAGTCTGAAGACAAAAGTCTGAGAACACAAGCTAGGCTTAGGTTTCTGGGTGAGGCCATGGCAGGCACAATCTACAGACCTGAATCGAGATCTCGTGCATCTGAAGTCAGGGCGAGGATCAGATGATCGCTCAGGTTGGAGTTTCTGTCCCTGATGGCCCCTTCATGAATGGGGGGGGGGCATCACGATGCCATGGGTGTTTTCCCACGAGGGGAGTTGTTAGAAGCTCCAAACTGCAGAGAGTCTTCTGCAGGACAATTGAGACCTGTTGTTTGGCTCCAGGCCAATGATTCTGAGCAGGGTTCTAAGGATGGATGGCTGGGTATCCCACCTCGCATTCCAATTGTCTCCTAGCAACCAGACAGGTTAGATCTCCTGGATCTGTGGGGAGCAACCGAGGACGCTGAGTTGAAATGGACACCCCTGGGGATGGATCCTAACGTGCTTTTGTGTCTATGGAGACTTAGGAATGAAGCGGTGGCACTGGGGCCTTTAAGGGTTCTCCTAAACAGAGGCTTTGACACAGCTCCAACGTGCAAGTTTCCCATGTGTAGATGAGATGTTTTCTGATGGGTGAGTCAAGAAACAGCTATATGCTGCTTTTGAAATCCAGGAATCTGAGGAGAGATGCCTGGAAACCAAAGCAATGGATCTGATTAGTGCCTAGGGGCCTGTTCTTTCCTTTTTACCTCTGGGGACATCTGTCTATGGGTCGGAGTGCAGGTAGGTGCTCAGTTGGGCTCAGATTGCCCCTGTTTTTCCTGGGAAGCCACCACTATTGAGATGGATCAGGGACTTTGGAGGTTTATCCTATTATAAGGGCTGTGGCCATTGGAATGTGCACACACAATTCCCTTGGAGAGGGCAAGTACAGTCCTCAGGTTTGGCTCCAGGGGCCTGAGCCTGTAGGTTGTGTAGGCCAGGGCTGTTTGGACAGTTGTCTGAAAACACAAACTCGGCTTATGTTTCGGGTCATAGGTATGGCATGACTGATCTACAGACCATGAGGAGAACCCTTCGGGATTTGAAAGAAGGGCGAGTGTGAGGCTCCTGCTCAAGTTTTTGTCTCTGGATATCGTGTCACTCATGGTCGTGGAATTTCTGGGTGACTTCATGGGAAATGGACGAGTCTTACTCTCAGGTGGTTTGGCCCTGTTCAAAGAGTTTGGGTTCATTCTGTGGGCTGGAAGAAGTCCGTTTTTTTTGTTGTTGTTGTTGTTTTCTTTTTTAACCTCAGGTGTCCCACCAAATGATGGATTCCAGAGTAGAGCCCTGGGGAGGGGCGCCTGGACAATAAGAAATCTGGTTAAAAATTGGGGCCTAGGGACATGTCAAGCCCATTATGACATATAATGGTCCAGACACTGAGAGGACTTAATAGAGGACAGGACTTATGCTGAGGGTGACAATGCGTGTGTATGCCCTCGTAACACTCAAGAATTGGTGGGGCCTCAGGGTGAATGCTGGTTTCTCCTAAACTGAACGTTGAACAACGTGCCAACCACAAGGGTTCTTGCCATGGGTAAAGAGGAGTTCTGATTTCTGCATCACACTCACCCCTGGGCAGTGATTGGAGATAAGGTCTCGTTCTGAAGCCTGAAAACTGAGGTAGGGAAGAGATGATGACCTAAGGCCATGGCGGGTTTTATGTGCTCAGTGTGCGGTCAGCTTTCTGGGTGTTGGTCAGGATGTCCGGGCTCAGGTTGTGTTCGACGTGCATTAGTGCCCAGGTTAGACTATATAATTTGGGTAAAGTCGAGTGCTGTGTAGGTTTACCCTCATTTAAGGTGCCTGGGCAGCTCATGAGGCAATAATTGTTTTTCTAGAGAGCAGGCAGAGTGCTGCATTGTGGGTCCGGAATTTCCAAACTTGAGGGCTTCGGGGCCAGGAGTGTGAGGACGGAAGTCTGAGAAGACAAGCTAGACTTGGGTTTCGGGGGGGCATGGCAGGTACCCCCTGCATATCTGAACCAATATCTCATCCATCTGAAGTCAGGGCGAAGATCAGACGTTGGCTCACGTTGGAGTTTCTGAGCATGACGGCCGCTTCATGAAGGGAGCAGAATCTCGAGGCCATTGAGGTTTTCCCACGTTGGGAGTTGTGGGATGCCCCCTTCAAGGATTCCTTCTGCGGGACAATTGAGAACTGTTGGACAGCTCCAGGACATCCCATATGGAATGACTCCAGAGCACCGTTCGCGAATGGATGCCTGGGAAGCCCGCCTCGCATTCCAATTTTCTCCTAGCAACAAGACTGTTTAGATCTGATGGCTCTGCCTGAGCATCCGGGGTGGCTGACTTGAAATGGACTTTCCTGAGGATGGGTCCTAATGTGTTTTTGTGTCCATGAGGGCCTTGGAATGGGGCGGTGGCACCGGGACCCTGAATTACTCTCCTAAGCTTTGGACATGGCTCCCATGCACAGGTTTCCTTGTGGAGACGAGATGAGTTCTGATGGGTGCCTCAGGAAAACCCCTATGCTCGTATTGGAATCAGGCTTTTGAGGACACATGCCTGTAACCCAAAGCAATGGATCCTATTATGGCCTAGGGTCCTGTCTGGTTCAATCTTCTTCTCTGGGGACATCCATCTATGGTATGAGTGGAGGTCGATTATCAGCTGGCGTTAGACAGCCCTTGTTTGTTCAGGGCGACCAAATCTATTGGGATGGCCTCAGGGACTTTGGAGGTTTCTCCTAATTTGTACGATTTTGGACCATGGAATGGGCAGAATTCCCATGGATTGGTAGGCACAGTCCTAATGTGTGGCTCCAGGGGCCCAGCCTGGAGGGTGTGTGGCCCAAGACTTTGAGGACAGAAGTCTGAAAACACAAACTCAGCTTAGTTTTGGGGACGTAAGTATGGCAGGACCGATCTACAAACCATGAGAAGAACTCTTCAGGATACGAAGAAAGTGCGAGTCTAAGGTGCTTGCTCAGGCTTTTGTCTCTGGATTTTGTATCAGCGATGGCCGTGGAATGTCGGGGAGGCCTCATGGGCCATGGACGAATCTTCCTCTCTGAGGATTTGGCCCAATTCCCAATTGCTTTTCGTCAATCTGTGGGATGGGAGGACTCATTTCAGTTTTATTACGTCAGGTGTCCCACCAAAAGAGGAATTCCAAAGCCAAGCCGTGGGGAAGACTGAAGGGACAACCCGAACTATGGTTAAAAATTGGGGCCTAGGGGCATGGCAAGCCCAATATGCTATCTCTTCATCCAGCCACTGAGTGGCCTTACTTGAGGACTGGGCTCAGCCTGAGCGTCACAATGTGTGTTTCTGACCAATGAGGCCCTCGAGCATGGGCGGGGCCTCATGGGCCACACTGGTTTCAACTACACTGAACGTTGGACAACATGCCAACCACAAGGTTTTTTGCCATGGGGGGAAGGATTTCTGATTTCTGCATCACCTTCAACCCTGGGCAGTGATTGGAGATAAGGTCTAGGTTCTGAAACCTGAAAACCGAGGTTGGGAAGAGATGACGACCTAAGGCCATGGCGGCTCGATGTGCTCAGTGTGCGGCCAGCTGTCTGGGAGGGTCCACGGGGTCCAAGCTCAGGCTGTGTCAGAAAGGGCATTAGTGCCCTGGTCAGCCTATGTATTTGGGGTACAGCCAATGTCGGTGCAGGTTGATCCTCATTTGGGGTTACTGGGTAGCCCCAGAGGACAATGTTTTTCTTCTGGAGGGCCGGCAGAGTGCTGCATTGTAGTTCTGGATTGCCAAACTGGAGGGCTTGTGGGCCAGTAGTCTGACGACAAAAGTCTGAGAACACAAGCTAGGCTTAGGTTTCTGGGTGAGGCCATGGCAGGCACAATCTACAGACCTGAATCGAGATCTCGTGCATCTGAAGTCAGGGTGAGGATCAGACGATCGCTCAGGTTGGAGTTTCTGTCCCTGATGGCCCCTTCATGAATGGGGGGGGCATCACGATGCCATGGGTGTTTTCCCACGAGGGGAGTTGTTAGAAGCTCCAAACTGCAGAGAGTCTTCTGCAGGACAATTGAGACCTGTTGTTTGGCTCCAGGCCAATGATTCTGAGCAGGGTTCTAAGGATGGATGGATGGGTAGCCCACCTCGCATTTCAATTGTCTCCTAGCAACAAGACAGGTTAGATCTCCTGGATCTGTGGGGAGCAACCGTGGACGCTGAGTTGAAATGGACACCCCTGGGGATGGGTCCTAATGTGCTTTTGTGTCTATGGAGACCTTGGAATGAAGCGGTGGCACTGGGGCCCTAAAGGGTTCTCCTAAACAGAGGCTTTGACACAGCCCCAACGTCCAAGTTTCCCATGTGTAGATGAGATGTTTTCTGATGGGTGAGTCAAGAAACAGCTATATGCTGCTCTTGAAATCCAGGTCTCTGAGGAGAGATGCCTGGAAACCAAAGCAATGGATCTAATTAGTGCCTAGTTGCCTGTTCTTTCCTTCATACCTCTGGGGACATCTGTCTATGGGTCTGAGTGCAGGTAGGTGCTCAGTTGGGCTCAGATTACCCCTGTTTTTCTTGGGAAGCCACCACTATTGAGATGGATCAGGGACTTTGGAGGTTTATCCTATTAGAAGGGTTGTGGCCTTTGGAATGGGCACACACAATTCCCTCTGAGAGGACAAGTACAGTCCTCAGGTTTGGCTCCAGGGGCCTGAGCCTGTAGGTTGTGTAGGCCAGGGTTGTTTGGACAGTTGTGTGAAAACACACATCCTCCATGCTAGGGCCCCTGGAACCACACATCAGGATTGTTCCTGCCCTCTCAAAGGGAATTCTTCATATTCCATTGGCCACAACCATATAAATCAGGAGAAATCTCCAATGTCCCTGGTACCATCCCAATATTGTAGGCTGCTCGGAACAAACAGGGGTGATCTGACACTAGCTGAGCAACTAGCTCCACACAGACTCGGAGACAGATGTCCCCAGAGAAGAACATTGAACTGGACAGGCCCCTAGGCCCTAATCAGATCCATTGCTTTGGTTTCCAGGCATCTCTTCTCAGAGGCCTGGTTTCCAATACCAGCCTATGGGGTTTCCATAGGCTCCTTCAGAGCAAGTCTTGTCTGCACATTGGAAACTTGCTCGTGGAGCTATGTCAGAACCTCAGATGCCTGGTTTTCAATACCACCATATGGGGGTTTCCTGAGGCATCAGTCAGAACAAATGTCTTCTCCACATGGAAACGTGCTCTTTCAAGCTGTGTCAAAACCTCCGGCTAGGAAAATCCTTCAGGGCCCCGGTGCCACCACCTCATTCCAAGGTCTCCATGGACACAATCCCACATTAGGACCCATCTGCAGGAGAGTCTATTTCAACTCAGTGCCCTTGGGTGCTCCCCTAGTGCCAGCAGATCGAACCTATCTTGTCACTAGGAGACAATTGGAATGTGAGGCGGACTGGCCAGGCATCCATCTGTAGAAAACTACTCTGAAGTAATTCCATATGGGACGTCCTGGAGCCATCCAACATGTCACAGCTGTCCTGCAGAAGGAATCCTTGCGCTTTGGAGCACCTCACAACTCCCATCATGGGAAAAGCTCTGTGGCCTCGTGGTGCACTGTCCCCTTCATGAAAGAGCCATCTTGGACAGAAACTCCAACCTGAGCCAACGTCTAATCCTCGCCCTGACTTCAGATGCACGAAATCTTGATTCAACTCTGCAGAGTGTGCCTGCCGAAACCCTGCCCCGAAGCAAAACCTAGCTATTGTTCTCAGACTTCGTCCTCACACTCCGAGCCCACCAGCCCTCCAGTTAGGGAATTCTGGAGAGACACAATGCAGCACTCTGACTGCCCTCCAGAAGAGAAACGTTGTCCTATGGGGCTAACCAGAAACACCAAATGAGGATCAACCTGCATGCCACTTGACTCTACCCCAATTATACAGTTTTGCTTCGGCGTTAATGCCCTGTCTTGCACAGCCTGAGGTCTGAATTTTCAACCGACACCCAGACAGCTGGCTGTACACTGAGCACATCAGACCCGCCATGGCTTTAGGTCATCATCTCTTTTCAACCTTGGTTTTCAGGCTTCAGAACCTAGACCTTATATATACTCACTACCCAGGGGTGAACGTGATGCAGAAATAAAACTCCTTCTTCCTCAAGGCAAGAAACCTTGTGGTTGGCATGTTTTCCAACGTTCAGTGTAGGAGAATCCAGTGTAGCCCATGAGTCCCCGCCCATGCTTGAGAACCGCAATGGGCACAAACACATTGGGACCCTCAGTGTGAGCCCTGTCCTCAAGTAAAGCCTCTCAGGGTCTGGACCAAGACCCGCATTGCCATCCCTAGTCCCCCAATATTAATGAGAGGTTGAGAGTTCTAATCACCCCTATTCAGGTCTCTGCCCTGGAACCCCTGAGGAAAAAAAATATTGAAGGGTCTCCTCCATCCCCTGAATGAGCCCCAAAACTTGGGATCTGACCAAATCTTAAAATAGAAAGAATCATCCATGGCCAAAGAGGCCATCCCGTCATTCCATGGCCACCATTGACACAAAATCTAGAGACAAAAGCCTGGAGATATGCCTCACACTTGCCCTTTGTTCATAGCCTGATAAATTCTTCTCACGGTCTATAGATCAGGCATGTCATACCTACGTCCCCAAATCTAAGCTGAGTTTGGGTTTTCAGGTTTCTGTCCCCACTGTCCTGGCCCACACACCCTCCAGGCTGGGGCCCCTGGAGCCATGCCTCAGGACTGTGCCTGCCTTCTCCAAGCAAATTCTGCCCATTCCATTGGCCACAACCCTAAAGATTAGGAGAACACTCCAACGTCCCTGAGGCCATCCCAATAGTTTGGCCACTCAGGGCAAACAGGGTGATCTGTCCCAAGATGAGCAACTACCTCAACTCAGATCCATAGACAGATAACCCCAGAGAAGAAGATTGAACCGGACAGGCACCTAGGCCCTAATCAGATCCATTGCTTTTGATTCCAGGCATCTCTCCTCAGAGGCCTTGTTTCCAATACCAGCATATGTGTTCTTCAAAAGGTACCAATCTGAACAAATCTCATTTCCACATGGGAAACATGCATTTTGGAGCTGTGTCACAACCTCCAGTTAAGGGAAACCTTCAGGTCCCAGCAGCCAACACCCCATTCCAAGGTCTCCATGGACACAAACCCACATTATGACCCATCCGCAGGCGAGTCCATTTCAACACATCCCCTTTGGTTGCTCCCCAAAAGAAGCAGATCGAACCTGCCTTGTCACTAGGAGACAATAGGAATGTGAGGCGGGCACTCCAGGAATCCATCCTTAGAACCCTGCACTGCCGTGGTTCCGCATGGGACGTCCTGGAGCAATCTGACCGGTCTCGACTGTCCCGTAGAAGGAATCCTTGCCGATTGGAGCAACTTACAATGCCAATCATGGGAAAGTCTCCATAGCCCCATGATGCCCCCCACCATCATGAAGGGGCCATCCTGAACAGAAACTTCAACCTGAGCCTACGTCTGATCCTCGCCCTGACTTCAGATGCATGAGATTTAGATTTAGCTCTACAGAGTGTGCCTGCCATGATCTTGACCCAAAACCTAAGCCTAGCTTGTGTTCTCTCACTTCCTTCCTCACAATTCTGGCCCACAAGCCCTCCAGTGTGAGAATTCCGTCGCCACAATGCAGCACTCTTCCTTCCCTCCAGAAGAAAAACGTTGCCCCTGGGGCTACCCAGAAACGCCAAATGAGGATCAACCTGCATGCCACTCAACTTTACTCCAATTATACAGTCTAAGCTTGGCACTAATGCCCTGTCTGACACAGCCTGAGCCTGGACCTCCTGGATGACACCCAGAAAGGTGGTGTCACACCTAAGGACTGTGCCAGTGCTCTCCAAGGGAACTCTGCCCGTTTCATTTGCCACAACCTTACAGATTAGGAGAAACCTCCAATTCCCAAGACCAGCCCAATAGTGTTGGCCTCCCCCAACAAACATGGGTGATCTGACACAAGCTGAGCAGTGACCTCCATTCTGAATCTTAGACAGAGACACTCAGAGGAGAATATTGAAAAAGACAGGCCCCTAGACCGTAATCAGATCCATTGCTTTGGATTCCAGGCATTGTTCCCCAGATGCTTGGTTTCCAATACCAGGTTGTGGGGGTTTCAGAACAAATCTCGTCTCTACATGGGAAACTTGCTCTTTGGAGCTGCATCAAAACCTCAGGTTAGGAGAATTCTTCAGGGCAACAGAGCCACTGCCCCATTCCAAGGGATCCATGGACACAAATCCACATCATGACTGATCCTCATGAGAGTCCATTTCATTTCAGCCCCCTCGGTTGTTCCCCCAGTGACAGCAGATCGAATCCTCCTTTTCACTAGGACACAACTGGAATGCAAGTTGGACTGCCCAGGCATCCATCATTAGAACTGTGCTTTGGAGCATTACTTATGGGACGTCCTTGATCCATCCAAAAGGTCGTGACTGTCCCGCTGACGGAATTCTTGTGGTTTGGAGCATCACACACTCACAAAGTTGGAAATCTTCCATGGTTTCCTGATGCCCCCCCACCTTCATGAAGGGGACATCATGTACAGAAACTCCAACCTAAGCCAACATCTGATCCTCGCCCTGACTTCAGATGCACGAGATCTCATTTCAGGTCTGTAGAGTGTGCCTGCCATGTCACCGCTGCGAATTCTAAGCTGAACTTGTGTTCTCAGACTTCTGTCCAAAAACACCTGGCCCACAAGCCCTGAAGTTGGCAATTCTGGAGCCAGAATGCAGCACTCTGCCTGCCCTCCAGAAGAAAATCTTTGCCCTATGGGGCCAACCAGAAACCCCAAATGAGGACCAACCTTCACATCACTCGACTGTACCCCAATTATACAGTCTAGCCTGGGGACTAATGCCCTGCCTGACACAGCCTGAGCCCAGACCTCATGATAGACACAGACATCTGGCCGCACACTAAGTGCATCGGACCCACCATGGCCTTAGGTCGTCATCTCTTACCAACCTCGGTTTTCAGGCTTCAGAATCTAGACCTTATCTCTACTCACTGCCATGCCGTGTACGTGATGCAGAAATCAGAACTCCTCCTTCCCCATGACCAGAAACCCTGTGGTTGGCATGTTGTCCAACGTGCAGTGTAGGAGAAACCAGCATGGCCCATGAGGCCTCAGACATGCTTGAGGGCTGCGATGGGCACAAACACACATTAGGACCCTAAGCATGAACCCTGGCCTCAAGTAAAGCCTCTCTGGGGCTGGACCAAGAGCCCACATATGGAGATTACCATGCCCCTACTCCCCAAACCTTAACCAGTGCTTGAGAAGTCTAGTCACCCCTACTCAGATCTCTTCTCTAGAATCCCTCCTTGGTGGGACACATGAGGTTAAAAAAAAAATAGAGAAAAGACTCCTACCGTCCAAAGAATGACCGCAAACACTTGGAATTGGCAGTCTAGCCTGGGCACTAATGCCCTGTCTGACACAGCCTGACCCCAGACCTCGTGACCGACACCCAGACACCTGGCCTCACACTGAACACATCAAACATGCCATGGCCTTAGTTCATCATCTCTTCCCAACCTTGGTCTTCAGGCTTCAGAACCTAGACATTATCTCCACTCACAACTAAGTGATGTACGTGATGCAGAAATCAGAACTTCACCTTCCCCATGACCAGAAATCTTGTGGTTGGCATGTTGTCCAACGTTCAGTATATGAGAACCCAGCATGGCAAATGAGGCCTCAGACATGCTTGAGGGCTGCGATGGGCACAAACACACATTAGGACCCTAAGCATGAACCCTGGCCTCAAGTAAAGCCTCTCCGTGGCTGGACCAAGAGCCTGCATATGGGACTTGCCATGCCCCTACTCCCCCAATCCTAGACAGAGCTTGAGAAGTCTAGTCAACCTTATTCAGAGCTCTTTTCTGGAATACCTCTTTGGTGGGACACATAAGGAAAAAAAAAAAAAAAACCCAAGATAAAGAAAAAAAAAAAGTAAGGACTCCTACCATCCAAAGAATGACCCCAAACACTTGGAATCTGGCCAAATCCACAGAGAGAAATACTCGTCCATGGTCGATGAGGCCAGCCTGACATTCCACGGCCACCATTGACAGAAAATCCGGAGACAAAAACCTGAAAAAGCGCCACACACTTGCCCTTTGTTCAGAGCCCCCAAAATTCTCAAGGTCTGTAGATCGGGCCTGCCATACCTATGTCCCCAAACCTAAGCCGAGTTTGTGTTTTCAGACTTCTGTCTCCATTGTCCTCACCCACACATTCTAAAGGCTGGGCCCCATGGAGCCACACCTCAGGACTGTGCCTGCCCTCTCCAAGGGAATTCTGCTCATTCATTTGGCACAATCTGACAGATTAGGAGAATCATCCAAAATCTCTGAGGCCATCCCAATAGTGTAGGATGTCCTGGACATACAGGGACCCTCTGGCACAAGCTGAGCCACTACCTCCAATCAGAACCTTAGACAGATATCCATAGAAAAGAATATTGAACAAGACAGGCACCTAGGCCCTAATTGGATCCATTGCTTTTGTTTTCAGGCATCTCTCCTCAGAGGCCTGGATTCCAATACCAGCATAAGGGGGTTTCCAGAGCTACCTATCAGAAAAAATCTCGTCTCCACATGGGAATCTTGCTCTATGGAGCTGTGTCATAACCTCCAGTTAGGAGAAAACTTCAGGTCACTGGAGCCACTGCCCCATTTGAATATCTCCATGGACACAATCCCAAATTATGACCCATCCTCAGGAGAGTCCATTTCAACTAAACCCCCTCGGTTGCTACTCCAGAGCCAGCAGATTGAACCTGCCTTGTCGCTAGGAGACAATTGAAATGCGAGTTGGGCTCTTCAGGCATCCATCCTTAGAACCCTGCTCTTGCGTCGTTCCTTATGGGACATCCTTGAGCCATCCAACAGGTCTCGACTGTCCCACAGGAGTCCTTGTGCATGGACCACCTAACAACTCATATCATGGAAAGCTTCCAAGGTCACATGATGCCCCCAATCTTCATGAAGGCAGATCATGGAAAGAAACTCCAACCTGAGCCAACAGCTGATCTTCGCCTTGACTTCAGATGCACGAGATCTTGATTCAGCTCTTCAGAGTGTACCTGCTGTGCCCTCATCCCAAAACCTAATCGTAGCTAGGGTTCTCCGACTTCCGTCCTCACTCTCCTGGACCACACGCCCTCTATTTTGGGATTTCCGATGACACAGTGCTGCACTCTGCCTGCCCTCTAGAAGAAAAATATTGCCCTATGGGTCTACCCAGAAACCTCAAATGAGGATAAACCTGCACGTCACTCAACTGTACACCAATTATATAGTCTAGCCTGTGCACTAATGCCCTGTCTGACAGAACCTGAGGCCTGAATTCCCAACCGACACCCAGACAGCTTGCAGTACACTGAGAACATCTGAACCGCCATGGCCTTAGGTCGCCATCTCTTTCCAACTTCGGTTTTCAGGCTACAGAATCCTAGACCTTATCTCTACTCACTTCCCATGGGTGAACGTGATGCAGAAATCAGAACTCCTCCTTCCCTCTCGCCAGAATCTTGTGGTTGGCATCTTGTCCAACGTTCAGTGTAGGACCCCTGTAGGGCCTACAGGGGCAGTAGTAGGGCCCCTGAGGGTAGTGTAGGGTCCCTGAGGCCCTGCCTATGCTTAAGAGCTGTGGTGGGCTCAAACACACATTGGGACCCTCAGTTTGAGCCCTGTCCTCAAGTAAAGCCTCTCAGTGGCTGGACCATGAGCCCGCATATGGGGCCTGCCATGCCCCAAGTCACCCAATCTTAACCAGAGGTAGAGACATCTAGTCACCCCTACTCAGGGCTCTGCTCTGGAATCCCTCTTTGGTGGGACATTTGAGGTAAATAAACACAGAAAGGACTCCTCCCACTCACAGAATGACCCCAATCACTTGGGATTGGGCCATCCCAAGTGATTGGGGTCCAGAGAGAAAGACTCGTCCATGGCCCATGAGGCCAGCCCGACATTCCACGGCCACTATTGACACAAAATCCAGAGACATAAGCTTCAGCAAGCGTTCACACTCACCCTTAGGTCATAGCCCAAAAAATTCTCCTCATAGTCTGTAGATTGGGCCTGCCATACCTACGTCCCCAAACCTAAGCCGAGTTTGTGTTTTCAGACTTCTATCCTGACATCCCTGTCCCACACACCCTCCAGACTGAGGCCCCTGGAGCCACACCTCAGGACTGTGCCTGCCCTCTCCAAGGAAATTCTTCCCATTCCATTGGCCACAACCCTACAGATAAGGAGAAACCTCCAAAGTCCCAGAGGCCATTCCAATAGTGTAGGCCACCCAGGACAAAGAGGGGCGATCTCTCACAAGCTGAGCAACGACGTCAACTCACCCGTAGACAGATAACCCAAGAGAAGAAGATTAAACTGGACTGGCCCCTAGAATGTAATTGGTTCCATTGCTTTTTTTTCTAAGCATCTCTCCTCAGAGGCCTGTTTTCCAATACCAGCATATGGGGGATTCCAGAGATACCAATCAGAACAAATCTTGTCTTCACATGGGAAACTTATCCTTTGGAGCTCTGTAAAAGCCTCCAGTTAGGAGAAACCTTCAGGTAGCCGGAGCAACCGTCCTATTCCAAGGTCTCCATGGACACATACCCGCATTATGACCATTCGGCAGGAGAGTACATTTCAACTCAGCCCCGTCGATTACTCCCCCAGAGGCAGAATATCAAACCTGCCTTGTCGCTAGGAGACAACTGGAATGCAAAGCAGACTCTCTAGGCATCCATCCTTGGAATCCTGCTCTGGCGCCGTTCCATATGGGATGTCCTGGAGCCTTCCAACAGGTCTTGACTGTCCCACAGAAGGAATCCTTGCAGATTGGAGCATCTCACAACTCCTATCGTGGGAAAACCTACATGGCCTCATGAGATGCTCCCCTTTATAAAGGGGCCATCATGGACAGAAACTCCAACCTGAGCCAACTTCTGATGCATTGCTTTGGTTTCTAGGTATCTCTCCTCAGAGGCCTGGTTTCCAATATCAGAATATGGGGGTTTCCTAAGGAAACAATCAGAACAGATCTCATCTCCACATGGGAAACTTGCTCTTTGGAGCTGTGTCAATACCTCAGGTTAGGAGGATCCTTCAGGGCGCTGGCACCATGGCCCAATCCCAAGGTCTCCAAGGACACGAACTTACATTATGATCCATTCTCAGGAGAGTCCATTTCAAATCAGCCCCCTCGGCTGCCTACCCAGAGCCAGCAGATCAAAACTTCCTGGTCACTAAGAGACAGTTGGAATGGGAGGCGGGCTTCCCAGGCATCCATCCTTAGAACCCTGCTCTGGAGAACTTCTTTATGGGACGTCTTGAATCCAACCAACCTGTCTTGACTGTCTCGCAGAATGAATCCTTGTGGTTTGAAGCATCACACAATAACACTGTGAGAAAACCTCCATTTCCTCATGATGCCCCACACCTTCATAAATGGGCCATCACGGACAGAAACTCCATCCTAAGCCAAAGTCTGATCCTCGCCCTGAATTCAGAAGCATGAGATCTCGATTCAGCACCTGAGAGTGTGCCTGCTGGGCCCTCGCCCTGAAACCCTAGCCTAACTTGTGTTCTCAGACTTCCGTCCTCAGAATCCTGGCCAACCCCTCCAATTTGGAAATTCTGGAGACACAATGCAGCACTCTGCCTGGCCTCCAGAAGAAAAATGTTGCCCTATAGGGCTAACCAGAAACGCCAAATGAGTAACAACCTGCATGCCACTCGACCATACCCCAATTATACAGTCTAGCCTGTGCACTAAAGCCCTGTCTGACACAGCCTGAGGGCAGACCTCCAGTCCAACACCCAGAGAGTTGGCCGTACACTTGAGCATATCAAACCCACAATGGCTTTAGGCCATCATCTCTACCCAACCTCAATTTTCACCTTCAGAACCTAGACCTTATCTCCACTCACTGCTCAGGAGTGAACGTGATGCAAGAATCAGAAATTCTCCTTCGCCTTGGCAAGAAACCTAGTGGTTGGCATGTTGTCCAATGTTCATTGTAGGAGAAAGCAGCATGGACTATGAGGCCCCACCTATCCCTGAGGGCCACAATGTGCACAAACACACATTGTGACCCTCAGCGTGAGCCCTATCCTCATGTAAAGCCTCTTAGTGACTGGAACAACAGCCCACATATGGGGCTTGCCAAGCCCCTAGTCCCCCAATCTCAACCAGAGTTCGAGATGTCTAGTCACCCCTACTCAGGGCTCTACTCGGGAATCCCTCTTTGGTGGGACACCTGAGGTAAAAAAAAAAAAAAATTACAGAAAGGACTCTTCCCATTCACAGAATGATCCCAACCACTTGGGATCAGGCCAAATCACCAGAGAAAGAATTGTCCATGGCCCTTGAGGACACCCCGACATTCCACGGCCACCATTAACACAAAATCCAGAGACAAAACCCTGAGCAAGCGCCACATACACACCCTTTGTTCATAGCCCGGAAAATTCTCACGGTCTGTAGATCGAGCCTTCATACATACATCCCCAAACCTAAGCTGAGTTTGTGTTTTCAGACTTCTGTCCCCACAGTCCTGGCCCACGCAACATCCAAGCTGGGGCCCCTGGAACCACACCTTAGGACTGTGGCTTCCCTCTCCAGGGGAATTCTGCCATTTCCATTGGCCACAACCCTATAGATTAGGAGAATCCTCCAAACTCCCCGAGGCCATCTGAATTGTGTTGGCTGCCCAGGACAAACAGGGATGATCTTTCACAAGTTAGGAAACCAACTCCACTCAGACCCAGAGACAGATATCTCCATAGAATAAGATTGAACTGGAAGGGCACTTAGGCCCTAATCAGATCCATTGCTTTTGTTTCCAGTCATCTCTCCTCAGAGGCCTGGTTTCCAATACCAGCATATGGGAGATTCCTTAGGCACTCATCAAAACAATTCTCTTCTCTACATAGGAAACATACTCTTTAGAGCTCCATCAAAACCTCCGGTTATGAACATCCCTCAAGACCGCGGATCAAGCACCCCATTCCAAGGTCTACATGGACACAAATGCACATTATGACCCATCCTCAACTCACCCATTTCAACACACCCGCCTCGGTTGCTCCCCTAGATCCAGCAGATCGAACTTGCCTTGGCTCTATGAGACGCCTGGAATGGGAGGCAGGCTGCCCAGGCATCCATCCTTAGAACCCTGCTCTGGATAACTTCCTTATGGGATGTCCTGGAGCCATCCAACAGGTCTCGACTGTCCCACAGAAAAAATCATTGTGGTTTGGAGCATTTCCCAATTCCCATCGTCGGAAAACCTCCATGTCCTCGTGACACCCTCCCCTTCATGAAGGGGCCGTCATTGACAGAAACTCCGACCTAAGCCAACGTATGATCCTAGCTCTGTCTTCAGGTATACGGGATCTCGAATCATCTCTGCAGAGGGTGCCTGCCTTCCCTTCACCCCGAAATCTAAGTCTGGCTTGTGTTCTCAGAATTTTTTCCTCACACTCCTGGCCCACAAGCCTTCCAGTTTGGGAATGCTGGAATCACTATGTGGCACTGTGTCTTCCCTCCAGAAGAAAAACGTTGCCCTCTGGGGCTACCCAGTAACCACAAATGAGTACCATCCTGCACGAACTCGACTGCACCCCAATGATACAGTCTAGCCTGGGCACTTATTCCCTGTCTGCCACAGCCTGAGCCTGCACCTCCCAACCCACACTCAACAGCTGGCCGAACACTGAGCACATCAGACACACCATGGCCTTAGGGCTTCATCTCTTCCCAACCTCAGTTTTCAGGCTTCAGAACCTAGGCCTTAAATCCAATCACAGTCCAGGAGTGAAAGTGTTGCAGAAATTAGAACTCCATCTTCCCCATGGCCAGAAAACTTGTGGTTCCCATACTGTGCAACGTTCAGTGTAGGAGAAACCAGCATGGTACTTTAGGCCACGCCCTGACTTGAGGGGATCCTTGGGCACAAAAACACATTGTGAAACTCAGTGTGAGACCTATCCTCAAAAAAGGCCTCTCAGTGTCTGGACCAAGAGCCCACATATGGGGCTTGCCATGTTCTTAGGTCCCAATGTTAACCAGAGGTCTGGTTGTCCAGTTGCCCCCACCCACGACTCTGCTCTAGAATCCCTCTTTTGGTGGTCCACCTGAGGTAAAAAAAAAAAAATAAATAAAATAAAAAAATAAAAAAAAAGTAAACAAAAAAAAAAGAAAGGCCTCCTCCATTCCCACAGAATGACCCAAACTTTTAGGATCGGGTCAAATCCCCAGAAAGGGAGCCTCATCGATGGCCCATGAGGACACCCTGACATTCCATGGCAATCGGTGACACATTTCCAGAAAAAAAAAAAAAAAGCATGAGCAAGCACCTCACATTCGCCCTTTGTTCATATCCCGAAGAGGTCTCCTCACGGTCTATATATCGGGCTGGCCATACCTACATCCCACAACCTAAGTGGAGTTTGTGTTTTCAGACTTTAGTCCAAATAGCCCTGGAACCACACACGCTCCACGCTTGGGTCCCTGGAGCCACACATCAGGACTGTGCTTCCCTTTCAAGGGAATTCTTCCCATTCCATTGGCCACAACCTTGCAAATTAGGAAAAACCTCCAAAGTCACCGAGGCCATCCCAATAGTGTAGGCCGCCCAGGACAAACAGGGGTGATCTCAAACCAGCTGAGCAACTACCTCCACTCAGACAACAGATGTCCCCAGAGAAGAATATTGAACCGGAAAGGCCCCTAGGCCCTAATCAGATCCATTGCTTTGGTTTCCAGGCATCTCTCCTCAGAGGCCTCGTTTCCAATACCAGCATATGGTGGTTTCCTGAGGCACCAATAAGAACAAATCTCGTCTCCCCATGGAAACTTGCTCATTGGAGCTTTGTCATAACCTCTGGTTAGGAGAATCCTTCAGGGCCCTGGTGCCACTGCCCCATACCAAGGTCTCCATGGACTCAAACCAACATTAAGACCATCCTCAGGAAAGTCCATTTCAACTCAGTCCCCTCTGTTGCTACCCCAAGCCAGCAGATCAAACGTTTCTTGTTGCTAGGAGACAATTGGAATGTGAGGCTGGCTGCCCAGGCATCCATACTTAGAACCCTGTTCTGGAAAAATACCTTATAAGACGTCCTGGAGCCATCCAACAAATCTTAATTGTCCCACAGAAGGAATCCTTGCGGTTTGGAGCATCTCACAACTCCAAAAGTGGGAAAACCCACATGGCCTCATAATGCCCCCCCTACCTGAAGGGGCCAACATGGACAGAAACTCAAACCTGAGCCAAAGTCTGAACCTCGACCTGACTTCAGACGCATGAGATCTCAATTCAGCTCTGCAGAGTGTACCTGCCATGTCCTTGCCCTGAAACCTAAGCCTAGCTTGCGTTCTCAGACTTCGGTCCTCACTCTCCTGGCCCACAAGCCCTCCAGTTTGGGAATTCCGAAGCCACAATGCAGCACTCTGCCTGCCCTCCAGAAGAAAAACTTTGCCCTATGCTGCTAATAAGAAATCCCAAATGATTTTCTAATGCATGCCACTCGATTGTAAAGCAATTATACAGCCCACCCTGTATACTAATGCCCTGTCTGGCACAGCCTGAGACAAGACATCCCAAACGACACCCAGACATCTGGCCCCAACCTGGACACATAGGACCTGCTATGGCTGTAGGTCGTCATCTCTTCCCAACCTCGGTTTTCAGGCTTCAGAACCTAGACCTTATCTCCAATCACTGCCCAGGGGTGAACGTGATGCAGAAATTAGAATTCCTCCTTCCCCATGGCCAGAAACCTTGTGGTTGGCATGTTGTCCAACGTTCAATGTGGGAAAACCTGCATTGTCCGAAAGGCCACGCCAGTGCTTGAGGGCCGCCTAGGGCACAGACATGCATTGTGACCTGCAGCGTGAGTCCCGTATTAAAGTAACGCCTCTCAGTGGCTGGACCAAGATCCTGCATATGGGGCTTGTCATATCCATAGGCCCCCAGGCTTAACAAGATGGCAAGTATTCCAGTTGTCAGTACCCACTGCTATGCTCTAGAATCCCTCTACTGGGGGGACACATGAAGCAGAAAACAGGACACTTCCCTTCCCACAGAATGACCCCAAACTCTTGGGGGCTGGACAAACTACCAGAGAGGGAGACTTCTACGATCCATGAGGCAACTCCTACATTAAACGGCCATTGTGGACAAAACATCCAGAGACAAAAGCCTGAGCGACTGCCTCCCTCTCACCCTTCTTTCATATCCAGAGGAGCTCCCCTCATGGACTGTAGATCAGGCCTGCCGTAACCTCGGCCCCAAACCTGAGCTGAGTTAGGGTTTTTGGATGTCTGTCTGCACAGCCATGGCCCACACAGCCTCCAGGCTGGGGTCTCTGGAGCCACACCACAGAACTGTGCCTGCTCTCTCCTAAGAAACTGCCCATTCCATTGGCCACAACTCTACAAAATAGTAGAAACCTCAAGGTCCCCAAGGACATCCCACTACCGCAAGCCGCACTGGACAAATAGGGGCATTATGACACAAGCTGAGCAACTAATACCTCCATGCAGACACACAGACAGATATCCGCAGAGACAGAAGATTGAACCAGACAGGCCCCTAGGCCCTATTATGAACTCTTGCTTTGGTGTCCAGGTATCACTCCTCAGAGGCCTGGGTTTGAAGACCAGCATACGGGGCTTTCCTGAGGCACCAGACAGAAGACCTCTCATCTCCACGTGGGAAGCTTCCTTGTTGGAGTTGTGTCAAGCCCTTCGGGTTGGAGAATCCTGCAGAGTCCCTTAGCTACTGCCACATTTCAAGGTCTCCATGGCCACCAACCCACATTATGACTTATCCTCAGGAGAGTCCATTTAAACTCAGCCTTCTGGGTAGCTCACCCAAGAGCCCGCAGATTAAGCGTGCCTTGTCTCGACCAGGCAATGGGAAGGTGAGTTGGCGTGTCTCGGCATCCATGCTTAGGGCCCTGCTCTCGAGTCTTTCTGTATGGGGCATCCTGGAACCATCCAATAATACTCGACTGTCCTGGGCGCCTGGGTGGCTCAGTGGTTAAGCCGATGCCTTCGGCTCAGGTCATGATCTCAGGGTCCTGGGATCGAGTCCCGCATCGGGCTCTCTGCTCAGCAGGGAGCCTGCTTCCTCCTCTCTCTCTCTCTGCCTGCCTCTCTGCCTACTTGTGATCTCTCTCTGTCAAATAAATAAATAAAATCTTTAAAAAAAAAAATTCTTGACTGTCTTGAAGAAGGAAACTTTGAAGTTTGGAGCAGCTCACAACTCCCAGCGTAGGGAAAAATCCCTGGCCTCATGACGCCCCCACCCCCATCAGGAAGGGGCCGTCATGGACACAAACTCCAGCTTGAGGCAACATCTGATACTCGCCCTGACCTCACCTGCACGAGATCTCGATTCAGCCTCTGCAGAGTGGGCCTGCCATGCTCTTGGCCCCAAAACTCGTGCTAGCTTGTGTTTTCAGTCTTCCTTCCTCACAATCCTGGCCACACCCCTCCAGTTTGGCAATTCTGGAGACACAATGCAGCACTCTGCCTGCCCTCCAGAAGAAAAATGTTGCCCTATAGGGCTAACCAGAAACGCCAAATGAGTAACAACCTGCATGCCACTCGACCATACCCCAATTATACAGTCTAGCCTGTGCACTAAAGCCCTGTCTGACACAGCCTGAGGGCAGACCTCCAGTCCAACACCCAGACAGCTGGCCATACACAGAGCATATCACACCCACAATGGCTTTAGGCCATCATCTCTACCCAACCTCAGTTTTCACCTTCAGAACCTAGAACTTATCTCCACTCACTGCTCAGGAGTGAACGTGATGCAAGAATCAGAAATTCTCCTTCGCCTTGGCAAGAAACCTAGTGGTTGGCATGTTGTCCAATGTTCATTGTAGGAGAAAGCAGCATGGACTATGAGGCCCCACCTATCCCTGAGGGCCACAATTTGCACAAACACACATTGTGACCCTCAGCGTGAGCCCTATCCTCATGTAAAGCCTATTAGTGACTGGAACAACAGCACACATATGGGGCTTGCCAAGCCACTAGTCCCCCAATCTCAACCAGAGTTCGAGATGTCTAGTCACCCCTTCTCAGGGCTCTAATCTGGAATCCCTCTTTGGTGGGACACCTGAGGTAAAAAAAAAAAAAATACAGAAAGGACTCTTCCCATCCACAGAATGATCCCAACCACTTTGGATCAGGCCAAATGACCAGAGAAAAAATTGTCCATGGCCCTTGAGGACACCCCGACATTCCACGGCCACCATTGACACAAAATCCAGAGACAAAACCCTGAGCAAGCGCCACATACTCGCCCTTTGTTCATAGCCCGGAAAATTCTCATGGTCTGTAGATCGAGCCTTCATACATACATCCCCAAACCTAAGCTGAGTTTGTGTTTTCAGACTTCTGTCCCCACAGTCCTGGCCCACACACCATCCAAGCTGGGGCCCCTGGAGCCACACCTCAGGACTGTGGCTTCCCTCTCCAGGGGAATTCTGCCATTTCCATTGGCCACAAGCCTATAGATTAGGAGAATCCTCCAAACACCCCCAGGCCATCGGAATTGTGTTGGCTGCCCAGGACACACAGGGATGTTCTTTCACAAGTTAGGAAACCACCTCCACTCAGACCCAGAGACAGATATCCCCATAGAATAAGATTGAACTGGACGGGCACTGAGGCCCTAATCAGATCCATTGATTTTGATTCAAGTCATCTCTCCTCAGAAGCCTGGTTTCCAATACCAGCATATGGGAGATTCCTTAGGCACTCATCAAAACAATTCTCTTCTCTACATAGGAAACATAGTCTTTAGAGCTCCGTCAAAACCTCCGGTTATGAACATCCCTCAAGGCCCCGGATCAAGCACCCCATTCCAAGGTCTACATGGACACAAATGCACATTATGACCCATCCTCAACTCACCCATTTCAAAACACCCGCCTCGGTTGCTCCCCTAGATCCAGCAGATCGAACTTGCCTTGGCTCTATGAGACACCTGGAATGGGAGGCAGGCTGCCCAGTCATCCATCCTTAGAACCCTGCTCTGGATAACTTCCTTATGGGATGTCCTGGAGCCATCCAACATGTCTCGACTGTCCCACAGAAGGAATCATTGTTGTTTGGAGCATCTCACAATTCCCATAGTGGGAAAACCTCCATGTCCTCGTGACACCCTCCCCTTCATGAATGGGCCGTAATGGACAGAAACTCCGACGTAAGAAAACGTCTGATCCTAGCTCTGTCTTCAGGTATACGGGATCTCGAATCATCTCTGCAGAAGGTGCCTGCCGTCCCCTCACCCCGAAATCTAAGTCTGGCTTGTGTTCTCAGAATTTTTTCCCCACACTCCTGGCCCACAAGCCTTCCAGTTTGGGAATTCTGGAGACACTATGTGGCACTGTGTCTTCCCTCCAGAAGAAAAACGTTGCCCTCTGGGGCTACCCAGTAACCACAAATGAGTACTATCCTGCACGAAACTCGACCGCACCCTAATGATGCAGTCTAGCCTGGGCACTAATTCCCTGTCTGCCACAGCCTGAGCCTGCACCTCCCCACCCACTCTCAACAGCTGGCCGAACACTGAGCACATCAGACACACCATGGCCTTAGGGCTTCATCTCTTCCCAACCTCAGTTTTCAGGCTTCAGAACCTAGACCTTAAATCCAATCACAGTCCAGGAGTGAAAGTGTTGCAGAAATTAGAACTCCATCTTCCCCATTGCCAGAAAACTTGTGGTTCCCATACTGTGCAACGTTCAGTGTAGGAGAAACCAGCATGGTACATTAGGCCACGCCTTGTCTTGAGGGGCTCCTTGGGCACAAAAACACATTGTGAAACTCAATGTGAGACCTATCCTCAAGGAAGGCCTCTCAGTGTCTGGACCAAGAGCCCACATATGGGGCTTGCCATGTTCTTAGGTCCCAATATTAACCAGAGTTATGGTTTTGCAGTTGCCCCCACCCACGACTCTGCTCTGGAATCCCTCTTTTGGTGGTCCACCTGAGGTAAAAAAACAAAAAAACAAAAACCTAGTGGTTGGCATGTTTTCCCATATGCTGGGAGTAATTCCATGGAATTACTCTTTTGGCGGGACACCTGAGGTAACAAACCTTAAAGGAGTCCTCCCATTCCACAGATTGACGAAAAAGAATTGGGATCGGGCCAAATCCACAGAGAGGAAAATTCGTCCATGGCCCTGAGGCCTCCCCGACATTCCACGGCCATCTCTGATACAAAATCCAGAGACAAAGCCTGAGCAAGCGCCTCAGACTCGCTCTCTCTTCATATCCGGAAGAGTTCTTCTCATGGTTTATAGATCGGGCCTGCCATACCTACTTCCCCAAACCTAAGCTGAGTTTGTGTTTTCAGACTTCTGTCCTCAAAGTCCTGGGCCACACACCCTCCAGGCTGGGGCCCCTGGAGTCACACATTAGGACTGTGCCAACCCAATCCATGGGAATTCTGCCAATGCCATTGTCCAATACAGTAAAATGTGGAGAACCCTACAAATCCCTGAGGCCAACCCAATAGTGCAGGTCGCCCGGGACAAACAAGGGCGGTCTGATACCTGCTGAGCATCTACCTCCACTCATACCATAGATGGATGTCCCCTGAGAAGAAGATTGAACCAGACAGGACCCTAGGCCATAATAGGATACATTGCTTTGGATTACAGGCATGTCTCCTCAAAAGCCTGGATTCCAATACCAGCATAGAAGTTTTCCTGAGGCACCCATCAAAACAAATCTCGTCTCCACAAGGAACCTTGTGCATCGAGCTATGTCAAAAGCTTAGGAGAATACTTCAGGGTCCCGGTGCCACCGCCCCTTTTTAAGGCCCTCATGGACACAAACACACATTAGGACCCATCCTCAGGAAAGTCCATTTCAAGTCAGCCACCCCGGTTGCTCCCGCAGAGCCATCAGATCTAAACTGTCTTGTTGCTGGGAGACATTTGGAATGTGAGGCCGGCTTCCCAGGCATCCATCCTCGAACAGTGCCCTGGAGTCATTCCATATGGGATGTCCTGAAGCTGCCCAACAGGTCTCAATTGTCCCGCAGAAGGAAATCTTGATGGGGGCATCCCACAACTCCCAACGTGGGAAAAACTCCATGGCCTTGAGATTCCGCTCCCTTCATGAAGGGTCCGTCATGCACAGAAACTCCAACCTGAGCCAACGTCTGATCCTCGCCCTGACTTCAGATGCATGAGATATTGGTTCAGATCTACAGTGGTACCTGCCGTGTCCTCGCCCTGAAACCCAAGTCTAGCTTGTGTTCTCAGACTTCCGTCCTCACACTCCTCTACATGAAGCCCTCAAGTTTAGCAATTCCGGACTGACAATTAAGCACTCTGCCTGCCTTCTAGAAAACAAATTTTGCCTAATGAGCTGCCCAGACAACTTATATGAGGATAAATCTACATGGCACTCGACTGTACCCAAATTATATAGTCTAACCTGGGCACTAATGCACTGTCTGACACAACCTGAGCCCGGACCTCCTGACCAACACCCAGACAGCTGACCGCACACTGAGCACATCAGACCCGCCATGGCCTTAGGTCATCATCTCTTCCCTACCTCAGTTTTTAGGCTTCAGTACTTAGACCTTATCTCCAATCACTGCCCAGGGGTGCCTGTGATGCAGAAATCAGAACTCTTCCTTACCCATGGCAAGAAACCTTGTGGTTGGCATGTTGTCCAACGTTCAGTGTAGGAGAAACCAGGATTCACCATGAGGCCCTGCCCATTCTTGTTTGCGAAGTGGGCATAAACACGCATTGTGACCCTCAGCGTGAGTCCTGTCCTCGAGTAAGTCCTCTCAGTGGCTCGACCATTAGATGTCATAATGGGCTTGACATGTCCCTAGGCCACAATTTTTAACCAGATTTCTGGTTGTCCGTTCGGCCCTCCCCAGGGCTCTACTCTGGAATCCCTCATTTGGTGGGACACCTGAGGTTAAAAAACAAAACATGGCAAATCAACAACAACAACAAAACGGACTTCTTCCATCCCACAGAATGACCCCAAACTCTTTGGACGGGGCCAAACCCCCAGAGTGTAAGACTCGTCATTTCCCATGAAGTCACCAGGGAATTTCACGACCATGAGTGACACGATATCCAGAGACAAAAACTTGAGCACGAGCCTCACACTAGCCCCTTATTCATATCCCGAAGAGTTCTCCTCATGGTCTGTAGATCAATCCTGCCATACCTATGACCTGAAACATAAGCCGCGTTTGTGTTTTCAGACGACTGTCCAAACAGCTCTGCCTACACACCCTACAGGCTCAGGCCCCTGGAGCCAAACCTGAGGACTGTACTTGCCCTCTCCAAGGGAATTGTATGTGCCCATTCCAATGGCCACAACCCTACTAATAGGATAAACCTGCAAACTCCCTGAGGCCATCCCAATAGTGGTGGCTTCCCAGGACAAACTCGGGCAATCTGAGCCCAACTGAGAACCTACATGCACTCAGACGCATAGACTGATGTTCCCAGAGGTAAAAAGGTACGAACAGGCCCCTAGGCACTATTCGGATTCATTGTTGTGGTATCTAGTCATCTCTCCTCAGAGGCCTGGATTTCAATACCAGCATATGGCTGTTTCCTGACTCATCCGTCATAAAAAATCTCATCTACATATGGGAAACTTGCACGTTGGAGCTGTGTCAAAGCCTCTGTTTGAAAAAACCCTTCAGGACCCCAGTGCCACCGCTTCATTCCAAGGTCTCCATAGACACAAAAACATATTAGGATCCATCCACAGGAGAGTCAATTTCAACTCAGCCTCCTCAGTTGCTCCCCCAGATCCAGCAGATCTAACCTTTCTTGTAGCTAGGAGAAAATTGGAATGCCAGGTGTGGTACCTAGCCATCCATCCTCAGAACCATGCTTGGAATCCTTGGCCTGGCGCCAACTAACAGGTCTCAATTGTCCTGGAAAAGAATCTTTGTAGTTTGGAGCTTCTCACAACTCCCATCGTGCGAAAACCCCCATGGCCTCGTGATTCCCCCCCTTCATGAAGGGGCCATCAGGGACAGAAAGTCCAACCTGAAGATCGTCTGATCCTCACCCTGACTTCACATGCACGAGATCTCGATTCAGGTCTGTAGATTGTGCCTGCCATGTCCTCACCCATAAAAACTAAGCCTAGCTTGTGTTCTCAGACTTCAGTCCTCAGACTACTGGCCCACAAGCCCTCCAGTTTGGCAATCCAGAAGTACAATGCGGCACTCTGCCTGCTCCCTGGAAGAAGAACATTGCCCTCTGGGGCTACCCAGAAACCCCAAATGAGGATCAACCTGCATGCCATTTGGCTGTACACCAAATATATAGGCTGAAGTGGGCACAATTGCCCATTCTGACACAGCCTGAGCCTGGAACTCCTGGCCCCACCCAGACAGCTGGCCGCACACTGAGCACATCGGACCCGCCATGGCCATAGGTCGTCATCTCTACCCAACCTCGGTTTTCAGGCTTCAGAACCTTGACCTTATCTCAAATCACTGCCCAGGTTTGAAAATGTTGCAGAAATCCGAACTCGTTCCCTTGGCATGAAAACTCGTGGTTGGCATGTTGTCCAACTTTCAGTGTAGTTGAAACCAGTGTGGCACATGAGACCCAGCCCATGCTTGAGGGCCACATTGGTCTCAAACACACATTGTGACCCTCAGCCTGAGCCCGGTCCTCAGGCAAGGCCTCTCAGTGGCTGCATGAAGAAACAGCATATTGGGCTTGCCATGCCCCTAGACCCTAATTTTTAACCATATTTCGGGTTGTCCCTTCACTCTTGCCCAGGGCTCTGCTTTGGAATTCCTCTTTTGGTGGGACACCTCAGGTAACAAACCTTAAAGGAGTCCTCCCATCCCACAGATTCACAAAAAAGAATTGGGATAGGGCCAAATCCACAGAGAGGAAGATTCGTCCATGGCCCAGGAGGCCTCCCCGACATTCAACGGCCATCGCTGATACAAAATCCAGAGACAAAAGCCTAAGCAAGCGCCTCAGACTCGCTCTTTCTTCATATCCTGAAGAGTTCTTCTCATGATTTGTAGTTCGGCCGTGCCATACCTACGTTCCCAAACCTAAGCTGAGTTTGTGTTTTTTGAGTTCTGTCCTCAAAGTCCTGGGCCACACACCCTCCAGGCTGGGCCCCTGGAACCACACATTAGGACTGTGCCTAACCAATCCATGGGAATTCTGCCCATTCCATTATCCAAAACCGTACAAATTAGGAGAAACCTCCAAATTCCCTGAGGCCATACCAATGGTGTAGGTTGTCCGGGACAAAAAAGGGCCGTCTGACACCAGCTGAGCATCTACCTCCACTCATACCATAGATGGATGTCCCCAGAGAAGAAGATTGACCAGACAGGACCCCAGGCCATAATGGGATCCATAGCTTTGGTTTACAGGCATGTCTCCTCAAAAGCCTGGTTTCCAATACCAGCTGAGGGCTTCTCCTGAGGCACCCATCAGAACAAATCTCGTCTACACATGGGAAACTTGCATGTTGGAGCTCTCTCAAAGCCTCTGGTTAGAAGGACATTTCAGGTTCCCGGTGCCAGCGCCTCATTCCAAGGTCTCCATGGAGACACACCCACATTAGGACCCATCCACAGGAGAGTCCATTTCAACTCAGCCCCCTAAGTTGCTCCCCCTGATCCAGCAGATCTAACCCGTCTTGTCGCTAGGAGATGATTGGAATGAGAGGCAGGCTTCCCAGACATCCATACTTAGAACCATTCTCAGAATGATGCTGTATGGGAAGTCCTGGAGCCAACCAACAGGTCTCAATAGTCCCTCAGAAGAATCTTTACTGTTTGGAGCATCTCACAACTCCCATCGTGAGCAAACCTCCATGGCCTCGTGATTTCGCCCCCTGTACTTCATGAAGGGGCCATCAGGAACAGAAGCTCCAACCTGAGCGATCGTCTGATCCTCGCCCTGACTTCAGATGCAGGACATCTTGATTCATCTCTGCAGAGTGTGTCTGCCGTGCCCTTGCCCAGAAACGTAAGTCTAATTTGTGTTCTCAACTTCCATCCTCACATTCCTGGCCCACAAGCCCTCCAGTTTGGCAATTCCAGAACTACAAGGCAGCACTCTGCCTGCTTTCCGGAAGAAAAACATTGCCCTCTGGGGCTACCCAGATTCCCCAAATGAGGATCAACCTGCATGCCACTTGACTGGACCCTAATTATACAGGCTGCCCTGGGCACTACTGCCCTTTCTGGCACAGCCTGAGACTGAACCTCCTGGCTCGCACCCACCCAGCTAGCCACACACTGAGCACATCAGACCCGCCATGGCCTTAGGTCATCATCTCTTTCCAACCTCGGTTTTCAGGCTTCAGAACCTAAACCTTATCTCCAGTCACCACCCAGGGTTGAACATGATGCAGGAATCAGAACTCCTTCCCCATGGCAAGAAACCTTGTGGTTGGCATGTTGTCCAACGTAAAATGTAGTTGAAACCAGTGTGGCCCATGAGGCCCTGCAGATGCTTGAGGACCAAGTCGTTCACAAACATGCATTCTGACCCTCAACGTGAGCCCAGTTCTCAAGTAAGGCCTCTCAGTGGCTGGACCAAAAGACAGCATATTGGGCTTGTCATGCCCCTAGGCCCCAATTTTTAACCAGATTTCTGGTTGTCCAGTCTCCCCTCCCCAGGGCTCGGCTTTGGAATCCCTCTTTTGGTGGGACACCTGAGGTAACAAAACTGAAAGGACTCCTCCCATCCCACAGTTTGACCCAAAACAATTGGAATCGGGCCAAATCCACAGAGCGGAAGACTCGTCCATGGCCCATGAGGCCTCCCGGACATTCCACGCCCATCGTTGACACAAAATCCAGAAACAAAAGCCTGAACAAGTGCCTCACAATCTCTCTTTCTTCATATCTGGAAGAATTCTCCTCACGGTCTGTAGATCAGGCCTGCCATACCTACGTCCCTAAACCTAAACTGAGTTTGTGTTTTAGACTTCTGTCTCCACAGTCCTGGTGCACACACCCTGCAGGCTGGGGCCCCTGGAGCTACATCAAAACTGTGCCTTCCCTCTCCACGGGAATTCTGCCCATTCCATTGTCCATAATCATAAAATTAGGAGAAACCTCCAAAGTCCCCAAGGCCTTCACAATAGTGTAGGCCGCCTGGGACAAACAAGGGCCATCTGACACCAGCTGAGCATCTAACTCCACTAATACCTTAGATGGATGTACACAGAGAAGAAGATTCAACCGGACAGGCCCCTAGGCTCTAAACGGAGCCATTGCTTTGGTTTCCAGTTATCTCTCTTCAGAGGCCTATATTCCAATAACAGTATATGGGGGTTTCCTGAGGCACCAATCAGAACAAATCTCGTCTCCACATGGGAAACTTGTCCTTTGGAGATGTCTCAAAACCTCCGGTTAGGAGAATCCTTCAGGGCCCATGCACCAACGCCCCATTCCAAGGTCTCCATGGACACAAACCCACATTAGCATCCATCCTCAGGAGAGTCCATTTCAACTCAGCCCCCCTTTGCTCTGACAGAGCCAGCATATCAAACCTGTCTATTTGCTAGGAGACAACTGCAATGTGAGGCGGGCTTCCCATGCATCCATCCTAAGATCCCTGCTCTGGTGTCATTCTGTATGGTATGTACTGGAGTGATACAAAAGGTCTCAATTGTTGATCAGAAGGAATCCTTGTTGTTTGGAGCATCTCACAACTCCCATCGTGGGTAAACCTCCATGGACTGGAGATGCTGTCCCCTTCATAAAGTGGCCAGAATGGACAGAAATTCAAACCTAAGCCTAGGTTTGAACCTCGCCCTGACTTCAGATTCATGATATCCCGATTCAGATCTGCAGAGGGTGCCTGCCGTGCCCTCGCCCAGAACCTACGCCTAACATGTGTTCTCAGACTTCCGTCCTCACACTCCCCGTCCACAAGGCATCCACTTTGGAAATTCCGGAGCCACAATGCAGCACTCTGCCTGTCCTCCAGAAGAAAAACATTGCCCTTGGGGCTACCCAGAAATTTCAAATAAAGATCAACCTGCACGGCACTCAGTTGTACCCCAATTATACAATCTACCCTGGGCACTAAGGCCCTGTCTGACACAGCCCAAGCTTGGACCTCCCGACCAACACCCAGACAGCTGGCTCCACGCTGAGCATATAGGACCCGACATGGCCTTAGGTTGTCATCTCTTCCCAACCTCGGTTTTCAGAATTCACAACCTGGACCTTATGTCCAATCAATACCCAGGGGTGAATGACATGCAGAAATCAGAATTAATACTTCCCCATGGCAAGAACTCATGTGGTTGACATGTTGACTATCATTCAGTGTAGGAGAAACAAGCATGCACCATGAGTCCCCACCCATGCTTGAGTACCACGAGGGCATAAACACGCATTGTGACCCTCAGCATGAGTTCTGTCCTCAATGAAGGCCTCTCAGTGGCTGGACCATTAGAAGGCATATTGGGCTTGCCATGCCCCTAGGCCCGTATTTTTAGTTAGATTTCTTGTTGTCCAGGGCTCTGCTCTGGAATCCCTCTTTTGGTGGGACACCTTAGTTAACAAAACTGAATCGCACAGATTAACCCAAAACAATTGGGATCTGGCCAAATCCACAGAGAGAAACACTCTTCCATGGCCCATGATGACTCCTCGACATTCCACGGCCATCATTGACACAAAATCCAGGGGCAAAAGCCTGACAAGTTTCACACTTTCACCCTTTATTCAGATCCCAAAACGTTCTCCTCATAGTCTGTAAATCGGGCCTGCCATACCTACGTCCCCAAACCTAAGCTGAGTTTGTGTTTTAAGACATCTGTCCCCACAGTCCTTGCCCACACACCCTCAAGGCTGGGCTCTTGGAGCCACACATCAGGTCTGTGCCTGCCCACTCCACAGGAATTCTGCCCATGCCATTGTCCATAATCATACAATTTAGGAGAATCCTCCAAAGTCCCCGAGGCCATCCCTCTAGTGTAGGCCGCCCGGACAAACAGGAGCGGTCTGACACCAGCTGAGCAACTACCTCCATTTCATAAAATAGACAGATGTCGACAGAGAAGAAGATTGAACCAGAGAG
Organism: Mustela nivalis; assembly: GCF_964662115.1. Lineage (NCBI taxonomy): Eukaryota > Metazoa > Chordata > Mammalia > Carnivora > Mustelidae > Mustela > Mustela nivalis. The sequence goes on from NW_028136551.1 coordinate 686,562, forward strand.
GCTCCTAGGACCTAATTGGATGCATTGCTGTGGTTTCTATGTATCTCTCCTCAGAAGCCTGGTTCTAATACCAGCATATGTGGGTTTCCTGAGGCACCAATTAGAACAAATCTTGTCTCCACATGGAAAACTTGCTCTTTCGAGTTGTTTCAAAATCTCCGGTTAGAATCCTTTAGAGCCCTGGGGCCACCACCCCATTCCAACGTCCTCATGGACACAAACACACATTAAGACCCATCTTCAGGAGAGTCCATTTCAACTCAGCTCCCACGATTGCTCCTGCATAGCCATCAGATCGTACCTGTCTTGTGGCAGGGAGACAATTGGTGTAAGAGGCAGTCTGCTCAGGCATCCATCCTTAGAACCCGGCTCTGGAGTCATTCCATATGGGATGTCCTGGAGCCATCCAACAGTTCTCAATTTTCCCGCAGAAGGAATCCTTGCAGTTTGGAGCATCCCACAACTCCCAACGTGGGAAAACCTCCATGGCCTCGAGATTCCACCCCTTTGATGAAGGGGCCATCATGGACAGAAACTCCAACCTGCGCCTAAGTCTGATCCTCGTCCTGACTTCAGATGAATGAGATTTTGATTCGGATCTGCAGAGGGTGCCTGCCGTGCCCTCGCCCTGAAACTTAAGTCTAGCTTATGATCTCAGACTTAAGTCCTCACACTCCTGGTCCCGACGTCCTTAAGTTTGGCAATTCTGGACCCACAATGCTGCACTCTGCCTGCCCCAGTGAGCTTCCCTGACACAATAAATGAGGATGAACCTACATGGAACTCAACTGTACCCAAATTATACAGTCTAGCCTGGGCACTAATGCACTGTCTGACACAGCCTGAATCCATACCTCCTGAACAACACCCAGAAAGCTGACCGCACACTGAGCACATCGAACCCTCCATGACCTTAGGTTATCATCTCATCCCAACCTCGATTTTCTGGATTCAGAACTTAGATCTTATCTCCAGTCACTGCCCAGGGGTGAACATGATGCAGAAATCAGAATTCCTCCTTCCCCATGGAAAGAAACCTTGTGGTTCGTATGTTGTCCAAAGTTCAGTGTAGGAGAATCAAGCATGGCCCATGAGTCCCCGCCCATGCTTGATGCCTACATTGGGCACAAACATGCATTGTGACCCTCAGTGTGAGCACTGAACTCACGTAAGACCTCGCAGTGGCTGGAGCAAGGTACCCCATATGGGGATTGCCATGCCCTTAGGCCCCCAATCTTATACAGAGTTCGGGTTGTCCAGTCGCCCCTTCCCAGGGTTCTGCTCTGGAATCCCTCTTTAGTGGCACACCTGAGGTAAAAAAAAAACAAAACAAAACAAAAAAAAAACAGAATGGAGTCCTCCCATCCCACGGAATGACCCCAAAATATTGGGATCATATAAATCCCCATAGAGGAACTCTCACCCATGGTCCATGAGGACGACCCTACATTCCACGGCCATCAGTGACACAAAATCCAGAGTCAAAAGCCTGAGCAAGTGCCTCACACTCACTCTTTGTTCATATCCTGAAGAGTTCTGCTCAAGGTCTGTAGATCGGGCCTCCCATACCTATGTCCCCAAACCTAAGACGAGTTTCTGTTTTCAGACTTCTGTCCCCACAGCTCTGACCCACACACCCTCCATGCTTGAGCCCCTAGAGCCACACCTCAGGATTGTGCCTTCCCTCCCCAAAGGAATTCTGCCCATTTCATTGGCCACAAACTTGCAAATTAGGAGAAACCTCCAAAGTCAAAGTGGCCATCCCAATAGTGTAGACTGCCCAGGACAAATAGGGGCAATCTGACACCAGCTGAGGAACTACCTCCACTCAATCCCATAGACAGATGAACCGAGAGAAGAAGATTAAACCAGACAGGCCCCAGGCCCTAATCAGATCCATTGCCTTGGTTTCCAGGCATCTCTCCTCAGAGTTCTGGTTTCCAATACCAGCATATTGGGGGTTACTGAAGCACCAATGAGAACAAATCTTGTTTCCCCATGGGAAAAATGCTTCTTGGAGCTGTGTCAAAACCTCTGGTTAGGAGCATCCTTCAGAGCCCTGGTGCCACTGCCCCATTCCAAGGTCTCCATGGACACAATCCCACATTATGACCGATCCTCAGGAGAATGCATTTCAACTCAGCCCCCTCGGCTGCTACATCATAGGCAGCAATCAAACGTGCCGTTTCGCTAGGAGACAATTGGAATGCAAGGCCGGATGCCCAGGCATCCATCCTTACAACCCTGCTCTGCAATTGTTCCATATGGGATGCCCTGGAGCCATCCAACAGGTTTCAACTGACCCGCAGAAAATCCTTGTGGTTTGGAGCATCTCACTACTGCCATCATGGGAAAACACCAATGGCGGTGTGATGACCCCCCTTCATGAAGGGGCCATCATGGACAGAAACTCCAACCTGAGCCAACATATGAACCTCGCCCTGACCTCAGATGCATGAAATCTAAATTCAGCTCTGCAGAGTGTGCCTGCCATGTCCTCGCCCTGAAACCAAAGCAAAGCTTCAGTTCTCAGACTTACATCCTTGCATTCCTGGCCCCAAGGACTCCAGTTTGACAGTTCCGGAGCCAGAATGCAGCACTCTGCCTGCCCTCCAGAAGAAAGACTTTGCCCTATGGGGCTACGGAGAAACCCCAAATAATTATCTTCTGCATGCCACTCAACTGTACCCCAATTATACAGCATATCTGGGCACGAATGCCCTGTCTGGCACAGCCTGAGTGCAGACCTCCTGAACGACACCTAGAAAGCTGGCCCCAAACTGAACACATCGGACCCGCCATGGCCATAGGTCGTCATCTCTTCCAAACCTCGGTTTTCAGGCTTCAGAACCTAGACCTTATCTCCAATTAGTGCCCAGAGGTGAACGTGATGCAGAAATCAAAACTCCTCCTTCCCCATGGCAAGAAACCCTGAGGTTGGCATGTCCAAGGTTCAGTGTAGGAGAAACCTGCAAGCTCAATGAAGTCCCGCCCAATATTGAGGACCACCTTGGGCACAAACACACATTGTGACCCTCAGCATGAGTCCACTATTCAAGTAACGTCTCTCAGTGGCTGGACCAAGAATCTGCATATGGGCTTGCCATGCCCATAGGACCCCAGGCCTAACCAGAGGGTGGGTATTCCAGTTGTATGTATCCAGTGCTCTGCTCTAGAACCCCTCTATTGTGGGAACACATGAGGCAGAAAACAGGACTCCTCCCTTCCCACAAAATGACCCCAATCTCTTGGGAGCCGGACAAATCACCAGAGAGGGAGACTTCCATGGCCCATGAGACCATGCTTACATTAAATGACCATCATGAATACAACATCCAGAGACATAAGCTTGAACGACCGCCTCTCACTCGCCTTACTTTCTAATCACAATGAGCTCCCCTCACGGACTGTAGATCACTCCTGCCATAACCTCAGCCCCAAACCTCAGCCGAGTTTGTGTTTTTGGATGTCTGTCCCCACAGCCCTGGCCCACACAGCCGCCAGGCTGGGGCCTCTGGAGCCACACCACAGGACTGTCCTGCTCTCTCCAAGGAGACTATGCCCATTCCATTGCCCATAACCCCACAGAATAGGAGAAACCTCAAGGCCCCCGAGGACATCCCACTACTATAAGCCTCTCTGGACAAAGGCATCCTGACACTAGCTGAGCAACTACCTCCATGCAGAAACACAGACAGATGTCGGCAGAGACAGTAGATTGAACCAGACAGGCCCCTGGGCCGTAATCTGAACTCTTGCTTTGGTTTCCAGGTGTCACTCCTCAGAGGCCTGGGTTTGAAGGCCAGCATCTGGGGCTTTCCTGAGACACCAAACAGAACAACTATCGTCTCCACATGGGAAGCTTCATTGTTGGAGCTGTGTCAAACCCTTCGGTTTGGAGAAACCTGCAGAGTCCCTGAGCCACCGCCACATTCCAAGGTCTCCATGGCCACCAACCCACACTATGACTCATCCTCAGGAGAGTTCATTTCAACTCAGCCCTCTGAGAAACCCGCCCAAGAGCCTGCAGATTGAGCCTGCCTTGCCCCAAGCAGCCAGTGGGAATGTGAGGTGGCATTTGCAGACATTCATGCTTAGACCCCTTCTCTCGAGTCTTTCTGTAGGGGTCATCCTAGAACCATTTCATAGTACTCGACTGTCCTACAGAGGAAACCTTGATGTTTGGGGCAGCTCATAACTCCCAGCGTTGGGAAACCTCCCTGGCCTCATGACGCCCCCACCCCCTTCAGGAAGGGGCCATAATGGACACAAACTCCAACCTGAGGCAACGTCTGATACTCGCCCTGACCTCAGATGCAGGAGATCTTGATTCAGTCTCTGCAGAGTGGGCCTGCCATGCCCCAAACCTAATGCTAGCTTGTGTTTTCAGACTTCCCTCTTCACACTCCTGGCAAACAAGCCCTCCAGACTGGGAATTCCAGAACCACAACACAGTTTTCTGCCTGCCCACCAGAAGAAAAACGTTGCCCTATGGTGCTCTCCAGAAACCACAAATGAGAACCAACCTGCTCTGGCCTCGACCGCACCCTAACTGGAAAAGCTACCCTGGTCAGTAATGCTCTGTCTGACACAGCCTGATGTCCCGACAGACAAGGAAACAGCTGGCTGCACACTAAGCACTTAAGACAGGCCATGGCCTTATGCTGTCATCTCTTCCCAACCTGGGTTTTCAGACATCTGACCCTAGATATTATATCAAATCCTGGCAAACGTGGGTAACTGAAGCACAAATCAGATCTTCTCCTTCCCCATGGCTGGAAAGCTTGCTGTTGGCATGGAGTCATACCTTCAGTGTAGGAGAAACCTTCATGGCCCCTGAGGCCAAGCCTAAACTTGAGTGCCTCCTTGGGTACAAGCTCGCATTGTGACCATCAGCATGGGCCCCATGTCGAAGTAAGGTCTCTCAGGGCCTGGACTAAGAGCCCGCATATGGGGCTTGCCAAGCCCCTATGATCCCAATCTTCACAAGAGCTCGAGTATTCCATTTGCTCGAACCCAGGACTGTGATCTGGAGTCCCTCTCCTGGAAGAACACCTGAGCCAGACAGCAGGACTCCACCCTTCCCACAAAATGTCCCCAAAATCTTAAGAGCTGGACCAACTCCTCAGAGAGGGAGACTCTTCCATAGCCCCTGAGGTCACCCCTACATTCCACGGCTATGGGAGACAAAACATCCAAAGACAAAAGCTTGCGTGACTGCCTCCCATTTGCCCTACTTTCATAAGCTGAGGATCTCCTCTCACGGTCTGTGGGTCCATCCTGCAATGCTCTCGGCTCTGCACCCAAGCCGAGTTTGTGTTTTCAGACTTCTGTGCCCACAGCCCGGACCCACACACCCTCCAGGCTAGGGCTTATGGAGACACACTGAAGGACTGTGCCAGTCCTCTCCAAGAAAACTGTACCCAATCCATTGGCCACAACCCTAGAGATTAGGAGAATCCAATAAGGTCTCCAAGGCCATGCCTCGGCCATGGACTAAGAGGGGCACTCTGACACCAGCTGAGCAACTATCTCCACTTAGATACTCAGACAGTGTCCCCAGAGACAGAAGATTGAAACGGACAGGCATCTAGGCTCTAATCTGAACCCTAGCTTTGGTTTCCAGGTGTCTCTACTCAGAGAACTGGTTTGAAGACCAGTATCTGGGGCTTTTCTGAGGCACCAAAGAGAACCTGTCTCATCTCCACATAGGGATCTCTTTTTAATTGGAGCAATATTACACCCTTCGGTTAGGCGAATACTTCATGGCCCCTGAGCTGCCAACATATTCCAAGGTCTCCATGCACACAAACCCACATTATGACCCATCCGCAGGAGAGTCCATTTCAATTCAGCCCCCTAGTTAGCTCGCCCCAGAGCCAGTAGTTCAAACATGTCTTGTCACAAAGAGCCAATGGGAATGTGAGGTATGCTGTACAGGCATCCATCCTTCGAATCCTGCTCTCCAGTTTTTCCGTATGGGACATCCTGGAGCCATTCAACAGGACTCGACTGTCCAGCAGATGGAAAGCTTGTGGTATGGGTCAACGCACAAACTAGAGTTTGTGCTGGTGTCTAAGGTGCTGTGCAGGATTCTCCAATCTTGAGGGTTTGGCACAGGTCGAAGGGCATGGTTTCCTACTGGGGACAGGAGATATTCTATTGTGTGGCTCAGGGACCACATGTTGTATCCTAAGTTGGTATTTCAGAACAGGACCCTGAGGACAGATGCCTGAAAACCTAATCTAGTGTTCCAATGACGTCCTAGGAGCATGTCAGGTACAATCTTCTGACCCAGGAACATTGAAATGGCTGTCTGCTTGGATGTAGGTGATCAGGGCGTTTCAGACTGGCATTTGTGTCCAGTGCTGCCGACAATATTGGGTTGGGCTCAGGGCTCTTGCATGTTTCTCCTAAACTGGAAGGTTTGGGCAGGTTTGACGGGCACAGTTTCCTTGGGGATGGCAGGCCTAGTCATGTGTTGTGGATCCAGAGACCCTGTCCTGGAGGGCATATGAGCCATGGTTTTGGGAGAGAAGTCTGCAAACACAAATGTGGGTTATGGTTAGTGGAAAGGTGATCACAGGCCCAATGAGTAGACCTGGAGTGCAGCTTGTCAGGAGTTGTAATTAGGGTGACTGGAAGGCAGTAGCACAGGCTTTTCTCTCTATATTGTGTGTCCAGGATGGCCTCGGAATGCAGGTATAGTCTCATGGGTCCATGGGAAACTTTTCCTCTCTATGGATCTGTGCAGCTCATAGTTTGGTGGCTTTTTTGGGGAAGGGAAGAGTGTTGTTTTCCATCTTATGGGTGCCCCAAAACAGGGATTCCAGATACAGGCTCTTTTTCTGGGCATCTGGGACTTCCCACCAAGGGTTAGGATTTGCACCTTGGGGTGTATGAGGCCTGCAATGCGGGATCATGATGGTGCAACTGAGAGGGATTGTTTGAAAGCTTGCTCAGGCTGAGTCTCACAATGCCTGTTTGCTCCCATGGCGGCCCTCAGGAGTGGGAGTGGTCTCATTGGTCATATATCTGGCTCCCTCTTAGAGAGTTGGACACCCAACCCAACAGCCAAATGTCCTGCCATGAGGAAGGATGAGTTCTCTTCCGTCAGGTTCCTCTGTGCTTCAGGTTGCCCCATTGGCAGGGTTTCCAGCAAGGTCTCGAGATAGGTGCCTGAATACCAAGGATGGGTGGAGATGACGTACTTGGGCCATAGCAATCCCAAATGCTAGATATGAGGCCTAAAACTCGGTCGTGGCTCAGGCTCTGTCAGACACAGCGCTAGTGGCCATGGCAGCCTTTATATCAGAGTAGATTCGAGGGCGGAGCAGATTGATCCTCATGTGGAGTTTCTTGGGAAGATTCCCAGGCATTTGTTCATTCAATAGGGAAGGCAGAATGCTGTGTTGTGGCTCCAGATTTCCCAATCACGAGAGCTTGGGGACCAGTCAGTTTTGGGTGGAATTGTAAACAAAAGCTATGGTTCAATTCAGTGCCAAGCAGAAGGCAGTTCCAATTTGTAACAGTTTACTCGAGACATCCAGCACTGGAATAAGGGTGGATGTCAGATGCTTGCTCACACTAGAGTTTTTGTCTATGATGACCGACAAGTGGAGGGGTGGTATAAAGAGGCCATGGAGGAGTTCACATGCTGAGGCCTGTGAACTGCTGCAAAAAGTAACATTTCTTTGTACAGAGTAGGTGAAGTCTGGTTTGTTTACTCTAGGTTTCCCCATGTGGAAAGTTTGTGAAGAAGAGCTCTCCGGCATGGATGCCAGGAAAGCACACCTCCATTGACAATTGCAGCTGAGGAACATGGCAGATTCGTTCTGGTGGCTCTGGGACAAAGTGCCAAGGCCTTGAGTTGACATGGGATCTCTTGCAGATGGGTCACAATGCTTGTTTGTCACCAGGGAGAACTTAGAATGTGCTGGTTGCTAAGGTGCCATGCAGGATTCTCCTACCCTGAGGGTTTGGCACAGGTCGAAGAGCATGGTATTCTTCTGGGGACAGGGGATGTTCTGTCGTGTGGCTCAGAGACCACATGATGTGTCATAGATTGGTATTTCAGAACAGGCCCCTGAGGACAGATGCCTGAAAACCTAATGGGGTTCCATTGAGAGCCTACTGGCATTTTAGGTTCAATCGTCTATCTCACGATCATTGACTTGGCTATTTCCCTGGATGTAGGTGATAAGGGTGTTTCAGACTGCGCATTTCCATCCCGAGTGGCCGGCAATATTGGTGTGGGCTCAGGGGCCACACAGGTTTCTCCTAATCTGGAAGGTTTGGGCAAATCTGATATGCACAGTGTCCTTGGGGTTGGCAGCCAGAGTTCTGTGGTGTGGCTCCAGAGATCACATTCTGGTGGGCATGTGAGCCATGGTTTTGGGAGAGAAGTCTGCAAACACAAATACAAATTAGGGTGAGTGGCGAGGTGATCACAGGCCCAATGCGTAGACCTGGAGGGAAGCTCCTCATGAACTATAATTAGGGAGACTGGAAGGCAGTAGCACAGGCTTTACTCTCTGGATTGTGTGTCCAGGATGGCCTTGGAATGCATGTGTGGTCTCATGGGTCCATGGGAGTCTTTTCCTCTCTATGGATCCTGGTGGCTCTCCATAGTTTGGTGGCTTTTTCGGGGAAGGGGAGAGTGATGTTTTCCACCTTATGGGTGCCCCAAAACAGGGATTCCAGAGACGGGCTCTGGTTCATGGCATCTGGGACATCACAACAAGTGCTAGGATTTGGGCTTAGGGGCATATTAGGCCTGCAATGCGGGTTCATGGTGGTGCAACAGAGAAGGATTGTTTGAAAGCATGCTCAGGCTGAGGGTCACAAGGCCTGTTTGCCTCCAGGGCATCCCTGAGGAGTTTGTGTGGTCTCACTGGACTTGTAAATGACACCCCCTTTCAGGGTTGAACACCCATCCTAACAGCCAAGTTGACTGATATGAAGAAGGAGGAGTTCTCTATTGTGCTTCAGGATGACCTTGGATCTTTTCCCTAACCTGTAGGGTTGTGGTCAATGGATTGGGCACACTTTCCTTGGAGAGGGCAGGCACAATCTTTCGCTGTTTGATCCAGAGGCCCTAGCCTGGATGTTGTGTGGGTCCAGGCTGTGGGCACAGAAGACTGAATACACAAACTCAGCTTATGAGTGGCGCCTAGGGTATGGCCGGCCGGATGTACAGCCCGAGAGGGAGCTCCTGGGCCTCTGAAACAAGGGCGAGTGGGAGGCGTTCCTTCAGGCTTTTGTCTCTGGATGTTCTGTCCGGGATAGCCGTGGATTGGAGCTGTGGCCTCAGGTACTGTGGACGAGTATCCCTCTCTGGGGATTTGTCCCAGCTCCCAAGAGTTTCGGGTCATTTTGTGGGAAGGGTGGAGTCGTGTTGTCTGGTTCATGGGTCTCTCCAAGAAAGGGATTCCAGAGCAGAGCTCCAGGTACGGGCGGGGCGACTGGAAAATTCAAACCGTGGTGAGGATTGGGTGCATAGGGGCTTGGCAAGCCCCATATGTGGGCTCTTGGTCCAGGCCCTGACAGGCCTTTCTTTGACATGGGGCTCATGCTGAGGGTCACAGTGTGAATTTGTGCCCAAGCAGCACTCAAGTTTGGGCGTGGCATCAGGGGCCATGAAGGTTTCTCCCACCCTGAAGGTGTGACTGCATGCCAAGAGCAAGCTTGACAGCCATGGGGAAGGAGGAGTTCTGTTTTGTGCTTGCTATACCCAGCTGTGTGGAGAATTGATATAATGTCTAGGTTCAGATATCTGAAAACCAAGGTTAGGATGAGGTGACGGCATAAGACCATGGCGTGTCCGAAGTGCTGGGTGTGCGGCCAGCTTTCTCCTTGTCTGTCTGGACGTCTGGCTTCAGGCTGTGTCAGGCAGAGCATGAGTGCCCAGAGCAGCCTATCCAGTTCGGGTACCATCGAGGCCCGAGCAGGTTGATCCTCATCTGGGTTTTCTGGAGAGCCCCACAGGGAAACGTTTTTCTTCCGTTGGGCAGACACTGGGCTGGGTTTTGGTTCCGGAGTTCCTAGTCCGGAGGGCTTGTTTGCCAGGAGTGTGAGGAAGGAAGTCTGAAAACACAAGCTAGCGTGAGGTTTGGGACCGAGGGCACGGCAGGCCGACTCTGCAGAGGCTGAATCGAGATCTCCTGCACTGAGGTCATGTCAACTATGAGACGTGCCTCAGGCTAGAGTTCTTGTCCAGCATGGCCTCTTCCTGAAGGGTGTGGGGGCTTCATGAGGCCAGAAAGTTTTGGCTACGATGGGATTTGTGAACTGCTCCAAAACTGAAGGTTACCTTCTGCACGACAGTCGAGTCCTATTGGATGGTTCCAAGAGGCCCCATATGGAAAGACTCGAGAGCAGGTGTCTAAGCATGGATGCCTGGGAACGCCACATCATATTCCCACTCTTTAGTCAGGACAAGGCAAGTTCAATCTGCGGGCTCCTGGGTGAGCTACCCAGAGGGGAGAGTTGAAATGGACTCTCCTGAAGATGAGTCCTACTGTGGCTTGGTGGCCTGGGAGACCTTGGAATGTGGAGGTGGCTCAGGGACTCTGCAGGATTCTCCAACATGAGGTGTTTGACACGGCTCCAACAAGGAAACTTCCCATGTGGAGACGAGAGGAGTTCTGTTCCGTGCCTCAGGAAAGCCCCATACCCTGTTCTTCGAACCACAGCCTCTGAGGAGTGACACCTGGAAACCAAAGCAAGAGTTGAGACTACGGCCTAAAGGCCTGTCCGGCTCAACCTTCTATCTCTGTTGACATCTGTGTGCATGCATTCATGGATGTAGCTGCTCAGCTTGTGTCTGAATGCCCCTGTGAGTCCAGTGAGGCTCCCAGTAGTGGGATGTCCTCGGAGGCCTTGAGGTTTCTCATATTCTGGAGGTGTGTGGCCAAAGGAATGGACACAGTTTGCCAGGAGAGAGCAGGCACGGTCCTGTGGTATGGCTCCAGAGGACCCAGCCTAGAGGCTGTGTTTGCCAGGGCTGTGGGGACAGATGTCTGAAAAAGCAAACTTGGCTCAGCTAGGGGCCAATGTAATGGCAGGCCTGATCTCTAGTCCGTGAGGGGAGATCCTCTGGAAATCAAAGTAGGGCAAGTGGGAGGCAGTCACTCAGGATTTTGTCTCTGGGTGTTGCGTTTACAGTGTCCGGTCAGGGTAGGGGTTGTCTCAGAGGCCGAGGAAGAGCCTTCCTCTCGGGGGATTGTCCAAGCTCCCAAGTGTTTGTGTTCATTCTGTGGGAATGAAGAGTACTGTTTTCTGCCACAGGGGACCACCCAGGAGAGGGACTCTAGAGCACAGCAGTGGGTTCCCTCAACTGGAATACACACCATCTAGTTAGTCCTGGGTGCCTATGGGCATGGCAAGCCACATATGCGGCCTCTTGGTCCAGTCACTGAGAGGCGTTACTTGAATAAGGTACTCACGCTGAGGGTCACAATGTGTGTTTGTGCCCAAGGCGGCCCTCACGCTTGGGCGTGGCCTCATGGGCCATGCCGTTTTCTCCTACACTGAAGGTTTGACTCACTGCCAGCAGCAAGGTTTCTTGCCATGGGGAAGGAGGGGTTCTGACTTGTGCATCAGGTTCCCCCCTGTGCAGGGATTGGAGATAAGGTCTAGGTTCCGATGACTGAAAACCCAGGTTGGGAATGGATGGTGGCCTAAGGCAGTGGCGGGTCCAATGTGCTGGGTGTGCAGCCAGCTGTGTCGGTGTCTGTTGGAAGGTCTGGGCTCAGGCTATTTGCGACAGAGCATCACTGTTTAAGGTAGCCTATGCAACTGGGGTGTTGCCGAGGGCCAAGCAGTTTGATCCTCATTTGGGGTTTCTGGGCAGCGCCATAGACAATGTTTTTCTCCTGGGAGGCAGGCACAGTGCTTCATTGTGGCCCCAGAATTCCCAGTAGGGAGGGTTTGTGGGCCAGGAGTGTGAGGACGGAAGTCTGAAAACACAAGCTAGTGTGAGGATTGGAGCCAAGGGCAGAGCAGGCCCACTCTGCAGAGGCTGAATCAAAATCTCCTGCATCTGAAGTCAGGCTGAGGATCAGACGTTGGCTGAGGCTGGAGTATGTGTCCATGATGGCACCTTCATGAAGTGGGGGCCTCATGAGGCCAAGGAAGTTTTCCCACGCTGAGTTTGGAGGTTGCCCCAAACCACAAGGTTTCCTTCTGCGGGACATTCGAGTCCTGTTGCATGGCTCCAGGACATACCATATGGAAGGACTGGAGAGCAGGGTTCGAAGGATGGATCCCTGTACAGCATGCCTCGCATTCCCATTGGCTATTAGCGACAAGATATGTTTGATCTGCTGCCTCTGGAACACGCGACCCAGGGGGCTGAGTTGAAATGGCCTCTCCTGAGGATGCGTCATAATGTGCGTTTGGGTCCATGGAGACCTTGGAATGTGCTGGTTGTTCAGTGGCCCAGCGGAACTCTCCTACCCGAAGTGTTTGATACATCCCAGTAAGAAAGCTGCCCATGTGGAGATGAGAGAGGTTTGGTTTGGTGCCTCAGAAAAGCCCCATGTGCTGGTCTACGAAAACAGTCCTCTGAGAACGGAAACATGGAAACCAAAGCTAAGGTTCAGATTAGGGCCTGGGGGCCTGTCCATTTCAACCTTCTGCCTCTGGGGACACTGTCTGAGAGTCTAAGGGGAGATAGTTGCTCCGCTGGTGTCAGAGAGCCCCTCTTAGTCCAGGGTGGCCTATACTATTGATGGCCTCAGGGACCTTGGATCTTTTCCCTAACCTGTAGGGTTGTGGTCAATGGATTGGGCACACTTTCCTTGGAGAGGGCAGGCACAATCTTTCGCAGTTTGGTCCAGATGCCCTAGCCTAGATGTTGTGTGGGTCCAGGCTGTGGGCACAGAAGTCTGAATACACAAACTCAGCTTATGAGTGGCCCCTAGGGTATGGCAGGCCTGATGTACAGCCCGAGAGGGAGCTCCTGGGCCTCTGAAACAAGGGCGAGTGGGAGGCGTTCCTTCAGGCTTTTGTCTCTGGATGTTGTGTCCGGGATAGCCGTGGATTGGAGAGGTGGCCTCAGGTATTGTGGACGAGTATCCCTCTCTGGGTTTTGTCCCAGCTCACTAGAGTTTGCGGTCATTTTGTGGGAAGGGTGGACTCGTGTTGTCTGGCTCATGGGTCTCTCCAAGAAAGGGATTCCAGAGCAGAGCTCCAGGTACGGGCGGGGTGACTGGAAAATTCAAACCGTGGTGAGGATTGGGTGCATAGGGGCTTGGCAAGCCCCATATGTGGGCTCTTGGTCCAGGCCCTGACAGGCCTTTCTTTGACATGGGGCTCATGCTGAGGGTCACAGTGTGAATTTGTGCCCAAGCAGCACTCAAGTTTGGGCGTGGCATCAGGGGCCATGAAGGTTTCTCCCACCCTGAAGGTGTGACTCCATGCCAAGAGCAAGCTTGACAGCCATGGGAAAGGAGGAGTTCTGTTTTGTGCTTGCTATACCCAGCTGTGTGGAGAATTGATATAATGTCTAGGTTCAGATATCTGAAAACCAAGGTTAGGATGAGGTGACGGCATAAGACCATGGCGTGTCCGAAGTGCTGTGTGTGCGGCCAGCTGTCTCCTTGTCTGTCCGGACGTCTGGCTTCAGGCTGTGTCAGGCAGAGCATGAGTGCCCAGAGCAGCCTATCCAGTTCGGGTACCGTCGAGGCCCGAGCAGGTTGATCCTCATCTGGGTTTTCTGGAGAGCCCCACAGGGAAACGTTTTTCTTCCGTTGGGCAGACACTGGGCTGGGTTTTGGTTCTGGAGTTCCTAGTCCGGAGGGCTTGTTTGCCAGGAGTGTGAGGAAGGAAGTCTGAGAACACAAGCTAGCGTGAGGTTTGGGACCGAGGGCACGGCAGGCCCACTCTGCAGAGGCTGAATCGAGATCTCCTGCACTGAGGTCATGTCAACTATGAGACGTGCCTCAGGCTAGAGTTCTTGTCCAGCATGGCCTCTTCCTGAAGGGTGTGGGGGCTTCATGAGGCCAGAAAGTTTTGGCTACGATGGGATTTGTGAACTGCTCCAAAACTGAAGGTTACCTTCTGCACGACAGTCGAGTCCTATTGGAATGTTCCAAGAGGCCCCATATGGAAAGACTCGAGAGCAGGTGTCTAAGCATGGATGCCTGGGAACGCCACCTCATATTCCCACTCTTTAGTCAGGACAAGGCAGGCTCAATCTGCGGGCTCCTGGGTGAGCTACCCAGAGGGGAGAGTTGAAATGGACTCTCCTGAAGATGAGTCCTACTGTGGCTTGGTGGCCTGGGAGACCTTGGAATGTGGAGGTGGCTCAGGGACTCTGCAGGATTCTCCAACATGAGGTGTTTGACACGGCTCCAACAAGGAAACTTCCCATGTGGAGACGAGAGGAGTTCTGTTCCGTGCCTCAGGAAAGCCCCATACCCTGTTCTTCGAACCAAAGCCTCTGAGGAGTGACACCTGGAAACCAAAGCAAGAGTTGAGACTACGGCCTAAAGGCCTGTCCGGCTCAACCTTCTATCTCTGTTGACATCAGTGTGCATGCATTCATGGATGTAGCTGCTCAGCTTGTGTCCGAATGCCCCTGTGAGTCCAGTGAGGCTCCCAGTAGTGGGATGTCCTCGGAGGCCTTGAGGTTTCTCATATTCTGGAGGTGTGTGGCCAAAGGAATGGACAGTTTGCCAGGAGAGAGCAGGCACGGTCCTGTGGTATGGCTCCAGAGGACCCAGCCTAGAGGCTGTGTTTGCCAGGGCTGTGGGGACAGATGTCTGAAAAAGCAAACTTGGCTCAGCTAGGGGCCAATGTAATGGCAGGCCTGATCTCTAGTCCGTGAGGGGAGATCCTCTGGAAATCAAAGTAGGGCAAGTGGGAGGCAGTCACTCAGGATTTTGTCTCTGGGTGTTGCGTTTACAGTGTCCGGTCAGGGTAGGGGTTGTCTCAGAGGCCGAGGAAGAGCCTTCCTCTCGGGGGATTGTCCAAGCTCCCAAGTGTTTGTGTTCATTCTGTGGGAATGAAGAGTACTGTTTTCTGCCACAGGGGACCCCCCAGGAGAGGGACTCTAGAGCACAGCAGTGGGTTCCCTCAACTGGAATACACACCATCTAGTTAGTCCTGGGTGCCTATGGGCATGGCAAGCCACATATGCGGCCTCTTGGTCCAGTCACTGAGAGGCGTTACTTGAATAAGGTACTCACGCTGAGGGTCACAATGTGTGTTTGAGCCCAAGGCGGCCCTCACGCTTGGGCGTGGCCTCATGGGCCATGCCGTTTTCTCCTCCAATGAAGGTTTGACTCACTGCCAGCAGCAAGGTTTCTTGCCATGGGGAAGGAGGGGTTCTGACTTGTGCATCAGGTTCCCCCCTGTGCAGGGATTGGAGATAAGGTCTAGGTTCCGATGACTGAAAACCCAGGTTGGGAATGGATGGTGGCCTAAGGCAGTGGCGGGTCCAATGTGCTGGGTGTGCAGCCAGCTGTGTCGGTGTCTGTTGGAAGGTCTGGGCTCAGGCTATTTGCGACAGAGCATCACTGTTTAAGGTAGCCTATGCAATTGGGGTGTTGCCGAGGGCCAAGCAGTTTGATCCTCATTTGGGGTTTCTGGGCAGCGCCATAGACAAGGTTTTTCTCCTGGGAGGCAGGCACAGTGCTTCATTGTGGCCCCAGAATTCCCAGTAGGGAGGGTTTGTGGGCCAGGAGTGTGAGGACGGAAGTCTGAAAACACAAGCTAGTGTGAGGATTGGAGCCAAGGGCAGAGCAGGCCCACTCTGCAGAGGCTGAATCAAAATCTCCTGCATCTGAAGTCAGGCTGAGGATCAGACGTTGGCTGAGGCTGGAGTATGTGTCCATGATGGCACCTTCATGAAGTGGGGGCCTCATGAGGCCAAGGAAGTTTTCCCACGCTGAGTTTGGAGGTTGCCCCAAACCACAAGGTTTCCTTCTGCGGGACATTCGAGTCCTGTTGCATGGCTCCAGGACATACCATATGGAAGGACTGGAGAGCAGGGTTCGAAGGATGGATCCCTGTACAGCATGCCTCGCATTCCCATTGGCTATTAGCGACAAGATATGTTTGATCTGCTGCCTCTGGAACACGCGACCCAGGGGGCTGAGTTGAAATGTCCTCTCCTGAGGATGCGTCATAATGTGCGTTTGGGTCCATGGAGACCTTGGAATGTGCTGGTTGTTCAGTGGCCCTGCGGAACTCTCCTACCTGAAGTGTTTGATACATCCCAGTAAGAAAGCTGCCCATGTGGAGATGAGAGAGGTTTGGTTTGGTGCCTCAGAAAAGCCCCAGTTGCTGGTCTACGAAAACAGTCCTCTGAGAACGGAAACATGGAAACCAAAGCTAAGGTTCAGATTAGGGCCTGGGGGCCTGTCCATTTCAACCTTCTGTCTCTGGGGACAATGTCTGAGAGTCTAAGTGGAGATAGTTGCTCCGCTGGTGTCAGAGAGCCCCTCTTAGTCCAGGGTGGCCTATACTATTGATGGCCTCAGGGACCTTGGAGCTTTTCCCTAACCTGTAGGGTTGTGGTCAATGGATTGGGCACACTTTCCTTGGAGAGGGCAGGCACAATCTTTCGCTGTTTGGTACAGAGACCCTAGCCTGGATGTTGTGTGGGTCCAGGCTGTGGGCACAGAAGTCTGAATACACAAACTCAGCTTATGAGTGGCGCCTAGGGTATGGCAGGCCGGATGTACAGCACCCGAGAGGGAGCTCCTGGGCCTCTGAAACAAGGGCGAGTGGGAGGCGTTCCTTCAGGCTTTTGTCTCTTGATGTTGTGTCCGGGATAGCCGTGGATTGGAGCGGTGGCCTCAGGTACTGTGGACGAGTATCCCTCTCTGGGGATTTGTCCCAGCTCCCAAGAGTTTGGGGTCATTTTGTGGGAAGGGTGGAGTCGTGTTGTCTGGCTCATGGGTCTCTCCAAGAAAGGGATTCCAGAGCAGAGCTCCAGGTACGGGCGGGGCGACTGGAAAATTTAAACCGTGGTGAGGATTGGGTGCATAGGGGCTTGGCAAGCCCCATATGTGGGCTCTTGGTCCAGGCCCTGACAGGCCTTTCTTTGACATGGGGCTCATGCTGAGGGTCACAGGGTGAATTTGTGCCCAAGCAGCACTCAAGTTTGGGCGTGGCATCAGGGGCCATGAAGGTTTCTCCCACCCTGAAGGTGTGACTCCATGCCAAGAGCAAGCTTGACAGCCATGGGGAAGGAGGAGTTCTGTTTTGTGCTTGCTATACCCAGCTGTGTGGAGAATTGATATAATGTCTAGGTTCAGATATCTGAAAACCAAGGTTAGGATGAGGTGACGGCATAAGACCATGGCGTGTCCGAAGTGCTGTGTGTGCGGCCAGCTGTCTCCTTGTCTGTCCGGACGTCTGGCTTCAGGCTGTGTCAGGCAGAGCATGAGTGCCCAGAGCAGCCTATCCAGTTCGGGTACCGTCGAGGCCCGAGCAGGTTGATCCTCATCTGGGTTTTCTGGAGAGCCCCACAGGGAAACGTTTTTCTTCCGTTGGGCAGACACTGGGCTGGGTTTTGGTTCTGGAGTTCCTAGTCCGGAGGGCTTGTTTGCCAGGAGTGTGAGGAAGGAAGTCTGAGAACACAAGCTAGTGTGAGGATTGGAGCCAAGGGCAGAGCAGGCCCACTCTGCAGAGGCTGAATCAAAATCTCCTGCATCTGAAGTCAGGCTGAGGATCAGACGTTGGCTGAGGCTGGAGTATGTGTCCATGATGGCACCTTCATGAAGTGGGGGCCTCATGAGGCCAAGGAAGTTTTCCCACGCTGAGTTTGGAGGTTGCCCCAAACCACAAGGTTTCCTTCTGCGGGACATTCGAGTCCTGTTGCATGGCTCCAGGACATACCATATGGAAGGACTGGAGAGCAGGGTTCGAAGGATGGATCCCTGTACAGCATGCCTCGCATTCCAATTCGCTATTAGCGACAAGGTATGTTTGATCTGCTGCCTCTGGAACACGCGACCCAGGGGGCTGAGTTGAAATGGCCTCTCCTGAGGATGCGTCATAATGTGCGTTTGGGTCCATGGAGACCTTGGAATGTGCTGGTTGTTCAGTGGCCCTGCGGAACTCTCCTACCTGAAGTGTTTGATACATCCCAGTAAGAAAGCTGCCCATGTGGAGATGAGAGAAGTTTGGTTTGGTGCCTCAGAAAAGCCCCATGTGCTGGTCTACGAAAACAGTCCTCTGAGAACGGAAACATGGAAACCAAAGCTAAGGTTCAGATTAGGGCCTGGGGGCCTGTCCATTTCAACCTTCTGTCTCTGGGGACACTGTCTGAGAGTCTAAGTGGAGATAGTTGCTCCGCTGGTGTCAGAGAGCCCCTCTTAGTCCAGGGTGGCCTATACTATTGATGGCCTCAGGGACCTTGGAGCTTATCCCTAACCTGTAGGGTTGTGGTCAATGGATTGGGCACACTTTCCTTGGAGAGGGCAGGCACAATCTTTCGCTGTTTGGTCCAGAGGCCCTAGCCTGGATGTTGTGTGGGTCCAGGCTGTGGGCACAGAATACTGAATACACAAACTCAGCTTATGAGTGGCGCCTAGGGTATGGCAGGCCGGATGTACAGCCCGAGAGGGAGCTCCTGGGCCTCTGAAACAAGGGCGAGTGGGAGGCGTTCCTTCAGGCTTTTGTCTCCGGATGTTGTGTCCGGGATAGCTGTGGATTGGAGCGGTGGCCTCAGGTACTGTGGACGAGTATCACTCTCTGGGGATTTGTCCCAGCTCCCAATAGTTTGGGGTCATTTTGTGGGAAGGGTGGAGTCGTGTTGTCTGGCTCATGGGTCTCTCCAAGAAAGGGATTCCAGAGCAGAGCTCCAGGTACGGGCGGGGCGACTGGAAAATTCAAACCGTGGTGAGGATTGGGTGCATAGGGGCTTGGCAAGCCCCATATGTGGGCTCTTGGTCCAGGCCCTGACAGGCCTTTCTTTGACATGGGGCTCATGCTGAGGGTCACAGTGTGAATTTGTGCCCAAGCAGCACTCAAGTTTGGGCGTGGCATCAGGGGCCATGAAGGTTTCTCCCACCCTGAAGGTGTGACTCCATGCCAAGAGCAAGCTTGACAGCCATGGGGAAGGAGGAGTTCTGTTTTGTGCTTGCTATACCCAGCTGTGTGGAGAATTGATATAATGTCTAGGTTCAGATATCTGAAAACCAAGGTTAGGATGAGGTGACGGCATAAGACCATGGCGTGTCCGAAGTGCTGTGTGTGCGGCCAGCTGTCTCCTTGTCTGTCCGGACGTCTGGCTTCAGGCTGTGTCAGGCAGAGCATGAGTGCCCAGAGCAGCCTATCCAGTTTGGGTACCGTCGAGGCCCGAGCAGGTTGATCCTCATCTGGGTTTTCTGGAGAGCCCCACAGGGAAACGTTTTTCTTCCGTTGGGCAGACACTGGGCTGGGTTTTGGTTCTGGAGTTCCTAGTCCGGAGGGCTTGTTTGCCAGGAGTGTGAGGAAGGAAGTCTGAGAACACAAGCTAGCGTGAGGTTTGGGACCGAGGGCACGGCAGGCCCACTCTACAGAGGCTGAATCGAGATCTCCTGCACTGAGGTCATGTCAACTATGAGACGTGCCTCAGGCTAGAGTTCTTGTCCAGCATGGCCTCTTCCTGAAGGGTGTGGGGGCTTCATGAGGCCAGAACGTTTTAGCTACGATGGAATTTGTGAACTGCTCCAAAACTGAAGGTTACCTTCTGCACGACAGTCGAGTCCTATTGGATGGTTCCAAGAGGCCCCATATGGAAAGACTCGAGAGCAGGTGTCTAAGCATGGATACCTGGGAACGCCACCTCATATTCCCACTCTTTAGTCAGGACAAGGCAGGCTCAATCTGCGGGCTCCTGGGTGAGCTACCCAGAGGGGAGAGTTGAATTGGTCTCTCCTGAAGATGAGTCCTACTGTGGCTTGTTGGCCTGGGAGACCTTGGAATGTGGAGGAAGCTCAGGGACTCTGCAGGATTCTCCAACATGAGGTGTTTGACACGGCTCCAACAAGGAAACTTTCCATGTGGTGACGAGAGGAGTTCTGTTCCGTGCCTCAGGAAAGCCCCATACCCTGTTCTTCGAACCAAAGCCTCTGAGGAGTGACACCTGGAAACCAAAGCAAGAGTTGAGACTACGGCCTAAAGGCCTGTCCAGCTCAACCTTCTATCTCTGTTGACATCTGTGTGCATGCATTCATGGATGTAGCTGCTCAGCTTGTGTCCGAATGCCCCTGTGAGTCCAGTGAAGCTCCCAGTAGTGGGATGTCCTCGGAGGCCTTGAGGTTTCTCATATTCTGGAGGTGTGTGGCCAAAGGAATGGACACAGTTTCCCAGGAGAGAGCAGGCACGGTCCTGTGGTATGGCTCCAGAGGACCCAGCCTAGAGGCTGTGTTTGCCAGGGCTGTGGGGACAGATTCTGAAAAAGCAAACTTGGCTCAGCTAGGGGCCAATGTAATGGCAGGCCTGATCTCTAGTCCGTGAGGGGAGATCCTCTGGAAATCAAAGTAGGGCAAGTGGGAGGCAGTCACTCAGGATTTTGTCTATGGGTGTTGCATTTACAGTGTCCGGTCAGGGTAGGGGTTGTCTCAGAGGCCGAGGAAGAGCCTTCCTCTCGGGGGATTGTCCAAGCTCCCAAGTGTTGGTGTTCATTCTGTGGGAATGAAGAGTACTGTTTTCTGCCACAGGGGACCCCCCAGGAGAGGGACTCTAGAGCACAGCAGTGGGTTCCCTCAACTGGAATACACACCATCTAGTTAGTCCTGGGTGCCTATGGGCATGGCAAGCCACATATGCGGGCTCTTGGTCCAGTCACTGAGAGGCGTTACTTGAATAAGGTACTCACACTGAGGGTCACAATGTGTGTTTGTGCCCAAGGCGGCCCTCACGCTTGGGCGTGGCCTCATGGGCCATGCCGTTTTCTCCTACACTGCAGGTTTGACTCACTGCCAGCAGCAAGGTTTCTTGCCATGGCGAAGGAGGGGTTCTGACTTGTGCATCAGGTTCCCCCCTGTGCAGGGATTGGAGATAAGGTCTAGGTTCCGATGACTGAAAACCCAGGTTGGGAATGGATGGTGGCCTAAGGCAGTGGCGGGTCCAATGTGCTGGGTGTGCAGCCAGCTGTGTCGGTGTCTGTTGGAAGGTCTGGGCTCAGGCTATTTGCGACAGAGCATCACTGTTTAAGGTAGCCTATGCAATTGGGGTGTTGCCGAGGGCCAAGCAGTTTGATCCTCATTTGGGGTTTCTGGGCAGCGCCATAGACAAGGTTTTTCTCCTGGGAGGCAGGCACAGTGCTTCATTGTGGCCCCAGAATTCCCAGTAGGGAGGGTTTGTGGGCCAGGGGTGTGAGGACGGAAGTCTGAAAACACAAGCTAGTGTGAGGATTGGAGCCAAGGGCAGAGCAGGCCCACTCTGCAGAGGCTGAATCAAAATCTCCTGCATCTGAAGTCAGGCTGAGGATCAGACGTTGGCTGAGGCTGGAGTATGTGTCCATGATGGCACCTTCATGAAGTGGGGGCCTCATGAGGCCAAGGAAGTTTTCCCACGCTGAGTTTGGAGGTTGCCCCAAACCACAAGGTTTCCTTCTGCGGGACATTCGAGTCCTGTTGCATGGCTCCAGGACATACCATATCGAAGGACTGGAGAGCAGGGTTCGAAGGATGGATCCCTGTACAGCATGCCTCGCATTCCAATTGGCTATTAGCGACAAGGTATGTTTGATCTGCTGCCTCTGGAACACGCGACCCAGGGGGCTGAGTTGAAATGGCCTCTCCTGAGGATGCGTCATAATGTGCGTTTGGGTCCATGGAGACCTTGGAATGTGCTGGTTGTTCAGTGGCCCTGCGGAACTCTCCTACCTGAAGTGTTTCATACATCCCAGTTAGAAAGCTGCCCATGTGGAGATGGTGCCTCAGAAAAGCCCCATGTGCTGGTCTACGAAAACAGTCCTCTGAGAACGGAAACATGGAAACCAAAGCTAAGGTTCAGATTAGGGCCTGGGGGCCTGTCCATTTCAACCTTCTGTCTCTGGGGACACTGTCTGAGAGTCTAAGTGGAGATAGTTGCTCCGCTGGTGTCAGAGAGCCCCTCTTAGTCCAGGGTGGCCTATACTATTGATGGCCTCAGAGACCTTGGAGCTTTTCCCTAACCTGTAGGGTTGTGGTCAATGGATTGGGCACACTTTCCTTGGAGAGGGCAGGCACAATCTTTCGCTGTTTGGTCCAGAGGCCCTAGCCTGGATGTTGTGTGGGTCCAGGCTGTGGGCACAGAATACTGAATACACAAACTCAGCTTATGAGTGGCGCCTAGGGTATGGCAGGCCGGATGTACAGCCCGAGAGGGAGCTCCTGGGCCTCTGAAACAAGGGCGAGTGGGAGGCGTTCCTTCAGGCTTTTGTCTCCGGATGTTGTGTCCGGGATAGCTGTGGATTGGAGCGGTGGCCTCAGGTACTGTGGACGAGTATCCCTCTCTGGGGATTAGTCCCAGCTCCCAATAGTTTGGGGTCATTTTGTGGGAAGGGTGGAGTCGTGTTGTCTGGCTCATGGGTCTCTCCAAGAAAGGGATTCCAGAGCAGAGCTCCAGGTACGGGCGGGGCGACTGGAAAATTCAAACCGTGGTGAGGATTGGGTGCATAGGGGCTTGGCAAGCCCCATATGTGGGCTCTTGGTCCAGGCCCTGACAGGCCTTTCTTTGACATGGGGCTCATGCTGAGGGTCACAGTGTGAATTTGTGCCCAAGCAGCACTCAAGTTTGGGCGTGGCATCAGGGGCCATGAAGGTTTCTCCCACCCTGAAGGTGTGACTCCATGCCAAGAGCAAGCTTGACAGCCATGGGGAAGGAGGAGTTCTGTTTTGTGCTTGCTATACCCAGCTGTGTGGAGAATTGATATAATGTCTAGGTTCAGATATCTGAAAACCAAGGTTAGGATGAGGTGACGGCATAAGACCATGGCGTGTCCGAAGTGCTGTGTGTGTGGCCAGCTGTCTCCTTGTCTGTCCGGACGTCTGGCTTCAGGCTGTGTCAGGCAGAGCATGAGTGCCCAGAGCAGCCTATCCAGTTTGGGTACCGTCGAGGCCCGAGCAGGTTGATCCTCATCTGGGTTTTCTGGAGAGCCCCACAGGGAAACGTTTTTCTTCCGTTGGGCAGACACTGGGCTGGGTTTTGGTTCTGGAGTTCCTAGTCCGGAGGGCTTGTTTGCCAGGAGTGTGAGGAAGGAAGTCTGAGAACACAAGCTAGCGTGAGGTTTGGGACCGAGGGCACGGCAGGCCCACTCTACAGAGGCTGAATCGAGATCTCCTGCACTGAGGTCATGTCAACTATGAGACGTGCCTCAGGCTAGAGTTCTTGTCCAGCATGGCCTCTTCCTGAAGGGTGTGGGGGCTTCATGAGGCCAGAAAGTTTTGGCTACGATGGAATTTGTGAACTGCTCCAAAACTGAAGGTTACCTTCTGCACGACAGTCGAGTCCTATTGGATGGTTCCAAGAGGCCCCATATGGAAAGACTCGAGAGCAGGTGTCTAAGCATGGATACCTGGGAACGCCACCTCATATTCCCACTCTTTAGTCAGGACAAGGCAGGCTCAATCTGCGGGCTCCTGGGTGAGCTACCCAGAGGGGAGAGTTGAATTGGTCTCTCCTGAAGATGAGTCCTACTGTGGCTTGTTGGCCTGGGAGACCTTGGAATGTGGAGGAAGCTCAGGGACTCTACAGGATTCTCCAACATGAGGTGTTTGACACGGCTCCAACAAGGAAACTTTCCATGTGGTGACGAGAGGAGTTCTGTTCCGTGCCTCAGGAAAGCCCCATACCCTGTTCTTCGAACCAAAGCCTCTGAGGAGTGACACCTGGAAACCAAAGCAAGAGTTGAGACTACGGCCTAAAGGCCTGTCCAGCTCAACCTTCTATCTCTGTTGACATCTGTGTGCATGCATTCATGGATGTAGCTGCTCAGCTTGTGTCCGAATGCCCCTGTGAGTCCAGTGAGGCTCCCAGTAGTGGGATGTCCTCGGAGGCCTTGAGGTTTCTCATATTCTGGAGGTGTGTGGCCAAAGGAATGGACACAGTTTCCCAGGAGAGAGCAGGCACGGTCCTGTGGTATGGCTCCAGAGGACCCAGCCTAGAGGCTGTGTTTGCCAGGGCTGTGGGACAGATGTCTGAAAAAGCAAACTTGGCTCAGCTAGGGGTCAATGTAATGGCAGGCCTGATCTCTAGTCCGTGAGGGGAGATCCTCTGGAAATCAAAGTAGGGCAAGTGGGAGGCAGTCACTCAGGATTTTGTCTATGGGTGTTGCGTTTACAGTGTCCGGTCAGGGTAGGGGTTGTCTCAGAGGCCGAGGAAGAGCCTTCCTCTCGGGGGATTGTCCAAGCTCCCAAGTGTTGGTGTTCATTCTGTGGGAATGAAGAGTACTGTTTTCTGCCACAGGGGACCCCCCAGGAGAGGGACTCTAGAGCACAGCAGTGGGTTCCCTCAACTGGAATACACACCATCTAGTTAGTCCTGGGTGCCTATGGGCATGGCAAGCCACATATGCGGGCTCTTGGTCCAGTCACTGAGAGGCGTTACTTGAATAAGGTACTCACACTGAGGGTCACAATGTGTGTTTGTGCCCAAGGCGGCCCTCACGCTTGGGCGTGGCCTCATGGGCCATGCCGTTTTCTCCTACACTGCAGGTTTGACTCACTGCCAGCAGCAAGGTTTCTTGCCATGGGGAAGGAGGGGTTCTGACTTGTGCATCAGGTTCCCCCCTGTGCAGGGATTGGAGATAAGGTCTAGGTTCCGATGACTGAAAACCCAGGTTGGGAAGGGATGGTGGCCTAAGGCAGTGGCGGGTCCAATGTGCTGGGTGTGCAGCCAGCTGTGTCGGTGTCTGTTGGAAGGTCTGGGCTCAGGCTATTTGCGACAGAGCATCACTGTTTAAGGTAGCCTATGCAATTGGGGTGTTGCCGAGGGCCAAGCAGTTTGATCCTCATTTGGGGTTTCTGGGCAGCGCCATAGACAAGGTTTTTCTCCTGCGAGGCAGGCACAGTGCTTCATTGTGGCCCCAGAATTCCCAGTAGGGAGGGTTTGTGGGCCAGGGGTGTGAGGACGGAAGTCTGAAAACAAAAGCTAGTGTGAGGATTGGAGCCAAGGACAGAGCAGGCCCACTCTGCAGAGGCTGAATCAAAATCTCCTGCATCTGAAGTCAGGCTGAGGATCATACGTTGGCTGAGGCTGGAGTATGTGTCCATGATGGCACCTTCATGAAGTGGGGGCCTCATGAGGCCAAGGAAGTTTTCCCACGCTGAGTTTGGAGGTTGCCCCAAACCACAAGGTTTCCTTCTGCGGGACATTCGAGTCCTGTTGCATGGCTCCAGGACATACCATATGGAAGGACTGGAGAGCAGGGTTCGAAGGATGGATCCCTGTACAGCATGCCTCGCATTCCAATTCGCTATTAGCGACAAGGTATGTTTGATCTGCTGCCTCTGGAACACGCGACCCAGGGGGCTGAGTTGAAATGGCCTCTCCTGAGGATGCGTCATAATGTGCGTTTGGGTCCATGGAGACCTTGGAATGTGCTGGTTGTTCAGTGGCCCTGCGGAACTCTCCTACCTGAAGTGTTTGATACATCCCAGTAAGAAAGCTGCCCATGTGGAGATGAGAGAAGTTTGGTTTGGTGCCTCAGAAAAGCCCCATGTGCTGGTCTACGAAAACAGTCCTCTGAGAACGGAAACATGGAAACCAAAGCTAAGGTTCAGATTAGGGCCTGGGGGCCTGTCCATTTCAACCTTCTGTCTCTGGGGACACTGTCTGAGAGTCTAAGTGGAGATAGTTGCTCCGCTGGTGTCAGAGAGCCCCTCTTAGTCCAGGGTGGCCTATACTATTGATGGCCTCAGGGACCTTGGAGCTTTTCCCTAACCTGTAGGGTTGTGGTCAATGGATTGGGCACACTTTCCTTGGAGAGGGCAGGCACAATCTTTCGCTGTTTGGTCCAGAGGCCCTAGCCTGGATGTTGTGTGGGTCCAGGCTGTGGGCACAGAAGTCTGAATACACAAACTCAGCTTATGAGTGGCGCCTAGGGTATGGCAGGCCGGATGTACAGCCCGAGAGGGAGCTCCTGGGCCTCTGAAACAAGGGCGAGTGGGAGGCGTTCCTTCAGGCTTTTGTCTCCGGATGTTGTAGCCGGGATAGCTGTGGATTGGAGCGGTGGCCTCAGGTACTGTGGACGAGTATCCCTCTCTGGGGATTTGTCCCAGCTCCCAATAGTTTGGGGTCATTTTGTGGGAAGGGTGGAGTCGTGTTGTCTGGCTCATGGGTCTCTCCAAGAAAGGGATTCCAGAGCAGAGCTCCAGGTACGGGTGGGGCGACTGGAAAATTCAAACCGTGGTGAGGATTGGGTTCATAGGGGCTTGGCAAGCCCCATATGTGGGCTCTTGGTCCAGGCCCTGACAGGCCTTTCTTTGACATGGGGCTCATGCTGAGGGTCACAGTGTGAATTTGTGCCCAAGCAGCACTCAAGTTTGGGCGTGGCATCAGGGGCCATGAAGGTTTCTCCCACCCTGAAGGTGTGACTGCATGCCAAGAGCAAGCTTGACAGCCATGGGGAAGGAGGAGTTCTGTTTTGTGCTTGCTATACCCAGCTGTGTGGAGAATTGATATAATGTCTAGGTTCAGATATCTGAAAACCAAGGTTAGGATGAGGTGACGGCATAAGACCATGGCGTGTCCGAAGTGCTGTGTGTGCGGCCAGCTGTCTCCTTGTCTGTCCGGACGTCTGGCTTCAGGCTGTGTCAGGCAGAGCATGAGTGCCCAGAGCAGCCTATCCAGTTCGGGTACCGTCGAGGCCCGAGCAGGTTGATCCTCATCTGGGTTTTCTGGAGAGCCCCACAGGGAAACGTTTTTCTTCCGTTGGGCAGACACTGGGCTGGGTTTTGGTTCTGGAGTTCCTAGTCCGGAGGGCTTGTTTGCCAGGAGTGTGAGGAAGGAATCTGAAAACACAAGCTAGCGTGAGGTTTGGGACCGAGGGCACGGCAGGCCCACTCTGCAGAGGCTGAATCGAGATCTCCTGCACTGAGGTCATGTCAACTATGAGACGTGCCTCAGGCTAGAGTTCTTGTCCAGCATGGCCTCTTCCTGAAGGGTGTGGGGGCTTCATGAGGCCAGAAAGTTTTGGCTACGATGGGATTTGTGAACTGCTCCGAAACTGAAGGTTACCTTCTGCACGACAGTCGAGTCCTATTGGATGGTTCCAAGAGGCCCCATATGGAAAGACTCGAGAGCAGGTGTCTAAGCATGGATGCCTGGGAACGCCACCTCATATTCCCACTCTTTATTCAGGACAAGGCAGGCTCAATCTGTGGGCTCCTGGGTGAGCTACCCAGAGGGGAGAGTTGAAATGGACTCTCCTGAAGATGAGTCCTACTGTGGCTTGGTGGCCTGGGAGACCTTGGAATGTGGAGGTGGCTCAGGGACTCTGCAGGATTCTCCAACATGAGGTGTTTGACACGGCTCCAACAAGGAAACTTCCCATGTGGAGACGAGAGGAGTTCTGTTCCGTGCCTCAGGAAAGCCCCATACCCTGTTCTTCGAACCAAAGCCTCTGAGGAGTGACACCTGGAAACCAAAGCAAGAGTTGAGACTACGGCCTAAAGGCCTGTCCAGCTCAACCTTCTATCTCTGTTGACATCTGTGTGCATGCATTCATGGATGTAGCTGCTCAGCTTGTGTCCGAATGCCCCTGTGAGTCCAGTGAGGCTCCCAGTAGTGGGATGTCCTCGGAGGCCTTGAGGTTTCTCATATTCTGGATTTGTGTGGCCAAAGGAATGGACACAGTTTCCCAGGAGAGAGCAGGCACGGTCCTGTGGTATGGCTCCAGAGGACCCAGCCTAGAGGCTGTGTTTGCCAGGGCTGTGGGGACAGATGTCTGAAAAAGCAAACTTGGCTCAGCTAGGGGCCAATGTAATGGCAGGCCTGATCTCTAGTCCGTGAGGGGAGATCCTCTGGAAATCAAAGTAGGGCAAGTGGGAGGCAGTCACTGAGGCTTTTGTCTCTGGGTGTTGCGTTTACAGTGTCCAGTCAGGGTAGGGGTTGTCTCAGAGGCCGAGGAAGAGCCTTCCTCTCGGGGGATTGTCCAAGCTCCCAAGTGTTGGTGTTCATTCTGTGGGAATGAAGAGTACTGTTTTCTGCCACAGGGGACCCCCCAGGATAGGGACTCTAGAGCACAGCAGTGGGTTCCCTCAACTGGAATACACACCATCTAGTTAGTCCTGGGTGCCTATGGGCATGGCAAGCCACATATGCGGGCTCTTGGTCCAGTCACTGAGAGGCGTTACTTGAATAAGGTACTCACGCTGAGGGTCACAATGTGTGTTTGTGCCCAAGGCGGCCCTCACGCTTGGGCGTGGCCTCATGGGCCATGCCGTTTTCTCCTACACTGCAGGTTTGACTCACTGCCAGCAGCAAGGTTTCTTGCCATGGGGAAGGAGGGGTTCTGACTTGTGCATCAGGTTCCCCCCTGTGCAGGGATTGGAGATAATGTCTAGGTTCGGATGACTGAAAACCCAGGTTGGGAATGGATGGTGGCCTAAGGCAGTGGCAGGTCCAATGTGCTGGGTGTGCAGCCAGCTGTGTCGGTGTCTGTTGGAAGGTCTGGGCTCAGGCTATTTGCGACAGAGCATCACTGTTTAAGGTAGCCTATGCAATTGGGGTGTTGCCGAGGGCCAAGCAGTTTGATCCTCATTTGGGGTTTCTGGGCAGCGCCATAGACAAGGTTTTTCTCCTGGGAGGCAGGCACAGTGCTTCATTGTGGCCCCAGAATTCCCAGTAGGGAGGGTTTGTGGGCCAGGGGTGTGAGGACGGAAGTCTGAAAACACAAGCTAGTGTGAGGATTGGAGCCAAGGGCAGAGCAGGCCCACTCTGCAGAGGCTGAATCAAAATCTCCTGCATCTGAAGTCAGGCTGAGGATCAGACGTTGGCTGAGGCTGGAGTATGTGTCCATGATGGCACCTTCATGAAGTGGGGGCCTCATGAGGCCAAGGAAGTTTTCCCACGCTGAGTTTGGAGGTTGCCCCAAACCACAAGGTTTCCTTCTGCGGGACATTCGAGTCCTGTTGCATGGCTCCAGGACATACCATATGGAAGGACTGGAGAGCAGGGTTCGAAGGATGGATCCCTGTACAGCATGCCTCGCATTCCAATTGGCTATTAGCGACAAGGTATGTTTGATCTGCTGCCTCTGGAACACGCGACCCAGGGGGCTGAGTTGAAATGGCCTCTCCTGAGGATGCGTCATAATGTGCGTTTGGGTCCATGGAGACCTTGGAATGTGCTGGTTGTTCAGTGGCCCTGCGGAACTCTCCTACCTGAAGTGTTTGATACATCCCAGTAAGAAAGCTGCCCATGTGGAGATGAGAGAAGTTTGGTTTGGTGCCTCAGAAAAGCCCCATGTGCTGGTCTACGAAAACAGTCCTCTGAGAACGGAAACATGGAAACCAAAGCTAAGGTTCAGATTAGGGCCTGGGGGCCTGTCCATTTCAACCTTCTGTCTCTGGGGACACTGTCTGAGAGTCTAAGTGGAGATAGTTGCTCCGCTGGTGTCAGAGAGCCCCTCTTAGTCCAGGGTGGCCTATACTATTGATGGCCTCAGGGACCTTGGAGCTTTTCCCTAACCTGTAGGGTTGTGGTCAATGGATTGGGCACACTTTCCTTGGAGAGGGCAGGCACAATCTTTCGCTGTTTGGTCCAGAGGCCCTAGCCTGGATGTTGTGTGGGTCCAGGCTGTGGGCACAGAAGTCTGAATACACAAACTCAGCTTATGAGTGGCGCCTAGGGTATGGCAGGCCGGATGTACAGCCCGAGAGGGAGCTCCTGGGCCTCTGAAACAAGGGCGAGTGGGAGGCGTTCCTTCAGGCTTTTGTCTCCGGATGTTGTAGCCGGGATAGCTGTGGATTGGAGCGGTGGCCTCAGGTACTGTGGACGAGTATCCCTCTCTGGGGATTTGTCCCAGCTCCCAATAGTTTGGGGTCATTTTGTGGGAAGGGTGGAGTCGTGTTGTCTGGCTCATGGGTCTCTCCAAGAAAGGGATTCCAGAGCAGAGCTCCAGGTACGGGTGGGGCGACTGGAAAATTCAAACCGTGGTGAGGATTGGGTTCATAGGGGCTTGGCAAGCCCCATATGTGGGCTCTTGGTCCAGGCCCTGACAGGCCTTTCTTTGACATGGGGCTCATGCTGAGGGTCACAGTGTGAATTTGTGCCCAAGCAGCACTCAAGTTTGGGCGTGGCATCAGGGGCCATGAAGGTTTCTCCCACCCTGAAGGTGTGACTGCATGCCAAGAGCAAGCTTGACAGCCATGGGGAAGGAGGAGTTCTGTTTTGTGCTTGCTATACCCAGCTGTGTGGAGAATTGATATAATGTCTAGGTTCAGATATCTGAAAACCAAGGTTAGGATGAGGTGACGGCATAAGACCATGGCGTGTCCGAAGTGCTGTGTGTGCGGCCAGCTGTCTCCTTGTCTGTCCGGACGTCTGGCTTCAGGCTGTGTCAGGCAGAGCATGAGTGCCCAGAGCAGCCTATCCAGTTCGGGTACCGTCGAGGCCCGAGCAGGTTGATCCTCATCTGGGTTTTCTGGAGAGCCCCACAGGGAAACGTTTTTCTTCCGTTGGGCAGACACTGGGCTGGGTTTTGGTTCTGGAGTTCCTAGTCCGGAGGGCTTGTTTGCCAGGAGTGTGAGGAAGGAATCTGAAAACACAAGCTAGCGTGAGGTTTGGGACCGAGGGCACGGCAGGCCCACTCTGCAGAGGCTGAATCGAGATCTCCTGCACTGAGGTCATGTCAACTATGAGACGTGCCTCAGGCTAGAGTTCTTGTCCAGCATGGCCTCTTCCTGAAGGGTGTGGGGGCTTCATGAGGCCAGAAAGTTTTGGCTACGATGGGATTTGTGAACTGCTCCGAAACTGAAGGTTACCTTCTGCACGACAGTCGAGTCCTATTGGATGGTTCCAAGAGGCCCCATATGGAAAGACTCGAGAGCAGGTGTCTAAGCATGGATGCCTGGGAACGCCACCTCATATTCCCACTCTTTATTCAGGACAAGGCAGGCTCAATCTGTGGGCTCCTGGGTGAGCTACCCAGAGGGGAGAGTTGAAATGGACTCTCCTGAAGATGAGTCCTACTGTGGCTTGGTGGCCTGGGAGACCTTGGAATGTGGAGGTGGCTCAGGGACTCTGCAGGATTCTCCAACATGAGGTGTTTGACACGGCTCCAACAAGGAAACTTCCCATGTGGAGACGAGAGGAGTTCTGTTCCGTGCCTCAGGAAAGCCCCATACCCTGTTCTTCGAACCAAAGCCTCTGAGGAGTGACACCTGGAAACCAAAGCAAGAGTTGAGACTACGGCCTAAAGGCCTGTCCAGCTCAACCTTCTATCTCTGTTGACATCTGTGTGCATGCATTCATGGATGTAGCTGCTCAGCTTGTGTCCGAATGCCCCTGTGAGTCCAGTGAGGCTCCCAGTAGTGGGATGTCCTCGGAGGCCTTGAGGTTTCTCATATTCTGGATTTGTGTGGCCAAAGGAATGGACACAGTTTCCCAGGAGAGAGCAGGCACGGTCCTGTGGTATGGCTCCAGAGGACCCAGCCTAGAGGCTGTGTTTGCCAGGGCTGTGGGGACAGATGTCTGAAAAAGCAAACTTGGCTCAGCTAGGGGCCAATGTAATGGCAGGCCTGATCTCTAGTCCGTGAGGGGAGATCCTCTGGAAATCAAAGTAGGGCAAGTGGGAGGCAGTCACTGAGGCTTTTGTCTCTGGGTGTTGCGTTTACAGTGTCCAGTCAGGGTAGGGGTTGTCTCAGAGGCCGAGGAAGAGCCTTCCTCTCGGGGGATTGTCCAAGCTCCCAAGTGTTGGTGTTCATTCTGTGGGAATGAAGAGTACTGTTTTCTGCCACAGGGGACCCCCCAGGATAGGGACTCTAGAGCACAGCAGTGGGTTCCCTCAACTGGAATACACACCATCTAGTTAGTCCTGGGTGCCTATGGGCATGGCAAGCCACATATGCGGGCTCTTGGTCCAGTCACTGAGAGGCGTTACTTGAATAAGGTACTCACGCTGAGGGTCACAATGTGTGTTTGTGCCCAAGGCGGCCCTCACGCTTGGGCGTGGCCTCATGGGCCATGCCGTTTTCTCCTACACTGCAGGTTTGACTCACTGCCAGCAGCAAGGTTTCTTGCCATGGGGAAGGAGGGGTTCTGACTTGTGCATCAGGTTCCCCCCTGTGCAGGGATTGGAGATAATGTCTAGGTTCGGATGACTGAAAACCCAGGTTGGGAATGGATGGTGGCCTAAGGCAGTGGCAGGTCCAATGTGCTGGGTGTGCAGCCAGCTGTGTCGGTGTCTGTTGGAAGGTCTGGGCTCAGGCTATTTGCGACAGAGCATCACTGTTTAAGGTAGCCTATGCAATTGGGGTGTTGCCGAGGGCCAAGCAGTTTGATCCTCATTTGGGGTTTCTGGGCAGCGCCATAGACAAGGTTTTTCTCCTGGGAGGCAGGCACAGTGCTTCATTGTGGCCCCAGAATTCCCAGTAGGGAGGGTTTGTGGGCCAGGGGTGTGAGGACGGAAGTCTGAAAACACAAGCTAGTGTGAGGATTGGAGCCAAGGGCAGAGCAGGCCCACTCTGCAGAGGCTGAATCAAAATCTCCTGCATCTGAAGTCAGGCTGAGGATCAGACGTTGGCTGAGGCTGGAGTATGTGTCCATGATGGCACCTTCATGAAGTGGGGGCCTCATGAGGCCAAGGAAGTTTTCCCACGCTGAGTTTGGAGGTTGCCCCAAACCACAAGGTTTCCTTCTGCGGGACATTCGAGTCCTGTTGCATGGCTCCAGGACATACCATATGGAAGGACTGGAGAGCAGGGTTCGAAGGATGGATCCCTGTACAGCATGCCTCGCATTCCAATTGGCTATTAGCGACAAGGTATGTTTGATCTGCTGCCTCTGGAACACGCGACCCAGGGGGCTGAGTTGAAATGGCCTCTCCTGAGGATGCGTCATAATGTGCGTTTGGGTCCATGGAGACCTTGGAATGTGCTGGTTGTTCAGTGGCCCTGCGGAACTCTCCTACCTGAAGTGTTTGATACATCCCAGTAAGAAAGCTGCCCATGTGGAGATGAGAGAAGTTTGGTTTGGTGCCTCAGAAAAGCCCCATGTGCTGGTCTACGAAAACAGTCCTCTGAGAACGGAAACATGGAAACCAAAGCTAAGGTTCAGATTAGGGCCTGGGGGCCTGTCCATTTCAACCTTCTGTCTCTGGGGACACTGTCTGAGAGTCTAAGTGGAGATAGTTGCTCCGCTGGTGTCAGAGAGCCCCTCTTAGTCCAGGGTGGCCTATACTATTGATGGCCTCAGGGACCTTGGAGCTTTTCCCTAACCTGTAGGGTTGTGGTCAATGGATTGGGCACACTTTCCTTGGAGAGGGCAGGCACAATCTTTCGCTGTTTGGTCCAGAGGCCCTAGCCTGGATGTTGTGTGGGTCCAGGCTGTGGGCACAGAAGTCTGAATACACAAACTCAGCTTATGAGTGGCGCCTAGGGTATGGCAGGCCGGATGTACAGCCCGAGAGGGAGCTCCTGGGCCTCTGAAACAAGGGCGAGTGGGAGGCGTTCCTTCAGGCTTTTGTCTCCGGATGTTGTAGCCGGGATAGCTGTGGATTGGAGCGGTGGCCTCAGGTACTGTGGACGAGTATCCCTCTCTGGGGATTTGTCCCAGCTCCCAATAGTTTGGGGTCATTTTGTGGGAAGGGTGGAGTCGTGTTGTCTGGCTCATGGGTCTCTCCAAGAAAGGGATTCCAGAGCAGAGCTCCAGGTACGGGTGGGGCGACTGGAAAATTCAAACCGTGGTGAGGATTGGGTTCATAGGGGCTTGGCAAGCCCCATATGTGGGCTCTTGGTCCAGGCCCTGACAGGCCTTTCTTTGACATGGGGCTCATGCTGAGGGTCACAGTGTGAATTTGTGCCCAAGCAGCACTCAAGTTTGGGCGTGGCATCAGGGGCCATGAAGGTTTCTCCCACCCTGAAGGTGTGACTGCATGCCAAGAGCAAGCTTGACAGCCATGGGGAAGGAGGAGTTCTGTTTTGTGCTTGCTATACCCAGCTGTGTGGAGAATTGATATAATGTCTAGGTTCAGATATCTGAAAACCAAGGTTAGGATGAGGTGACGGCATAAGACCATGGCGTGTCCGAAGTGCTGTGTGTGCGGCCAGCTGTCTCCTTGTCTGTCCGGACGTCTGGCTTCAGGCTGTGTCAGGCAGAGCATGAGTGCCCAGAGCAGCCTATCCAGTTCGGGTACCGTCGAGGCCCGAGCAGGTTGATCCTCATCTGGGTTTTCTGGAGAGCCCCACAGGGAAACGTTTTTCTTCCGTTGGGCAGACACTGGGCTGGGTTTTGGTTCTGGAGTTCCTAGTCCGGAGGGCTTGTTTGCCAGGAGTGTGAGGAAGGAATCTGAAAACACAAGCTAGCGTGAGGTTTGGGACCGAGGGCACGGCAGGCCCACTCTGCAGAGGCTGAATCGAGATCTCCTGCACTGAGGTCATGTCAACTATGAGACGTGCCTCAGGCTAGAGTTCTTGTCCAGCATGGCCTCTTCCTGAAGGGTGTGGGGGCTTCATGAGGCCAGAAAGTTTTGGCTACGATGGGATTTGTGAACTGCTCCGAAACTGAAGGTTACCTTCTGCACGACAGTCGAGTCCTATTGGATGGTTCCAAGAGGCCCCATATGGAAAGACTCGAGAGCAGGTGTCTAAGCATGGATGCCTGGGAACGCCACCTCATATTCCCACTCTTTATTCAGGACAAGGCAGGCTCAATCTGTGGGCTCCTGGGTGAGCTACCCAGAGGGGAGAGTTGAAATGGACTCTCCTGAAGATGAGTCCTACTGTGGCTTGGTGGCCTGGGAGACCTTGGAATGTGGAGGTGGCTCAGGGACTCTGCAGGATTCTCCAACATGAGGTGTTTGACACGGCTCCAACAAGGAAACTTCCCATGTGGAGACGAGAGGAGTTCTGTTCCGTGCCTCAGGAAAGCCCCATACCCTGTTCTTCGAACCAAAGCCTCTGAGGAGTGACACCTGGAAACCAAAGCAAGAGTTGAGACTACGGCCTAAAGGCCTGTCCAGCTCAACCTTCTATCTCTGTTGACATCTGTGTGCATGCATTCATGGATGTAGCTGCTCAGCTTGTGTCCGAATGCCCCTGTGAGTCCAGTGAGGCTCCCAGTAGTGGGATGTCCTCGGAGGCCTTGAGGTTTCTCATATTCTGGATTTGTGTGGCCAAAGGAATGGACACAGTTTCCCAGGAGAGAGCAGGCACGGTCCTGTGGTATGGCTCCAGAGGACCCAGCCTAGAGGCTGTGTTTGCCAGGGCTGTGGGGACAGATGTCTGAAAAAGCAAACTTGGCTCAGCTAGGGGCCAATGTAATGGCAGGCCTGATCTCTAGTCCGTGAGGGGAGATCCTCTGGAAATCAAAGTAGGGCAAGTGGGAGGCAGTCACTGAGGCTTTTGTCTCTGGGTGTTGCGTTTACAGTGTCCAGTCAGGGTAGGGGTTGTCTCAGAGGCCGAGGAAGAGCCTTCCTCTCGGGGGATTGTCCAAGCTCCCAAGTGTTGGTGTTCATTCTGTGGGAATGAAGAGTACTGTTTTCTGCCACAGGGGACCCCCCAGGATAGGGACTCTAGAGCACAGCAGTGGGTTCCCTCAACTGGAATACACACCATCTAGTTAGTCCTGGGTGCCTATGGGCATGGCAAGCCACATATGCGGGCTCTTGGTCCAGTCACTGAGAGGCGTTACTTGAATAAGGTACTCACGCTGAGGGTCACAATGTGTGTTTGTGCCCAAGGCGGCCCTCACGCTTGGGCGTGGCCTCATGGGCCATGCCGTTTTCTCCTACACTGAAGGTTTGACTCACTGCCAGCAGCAAGGTTTCTTGCCATGGGGAAGGAGGGGTTCTGACTTGTGCATCAGGTTCCCCCCTGTGCAGGGATTGGAGATAATGTCTAGGTTCGGATGACTGAAAACCCAGGTTGGGAATGGATGGTGGCCTAAGGCAGTGGCAGGTCCAATGTGCTGGGTGTGCAGCCAGCTGTGTCGGTGTCTGTTGGAAGGTCTGGGCTCAGGCTATTTGCGACAGAGCATCACTGTTTAAGGTAGCCTATGCAATTGGGGTGTTGCCGAGGGCCAAGCAGTTTGATCCTCATTTGGGGTTTCTGGGCAGCGCCATAGACAAGGTTTTTCTCCTGGGAGGCAGGCACAGTGCTTCATTGTGGCCCCAGAATTCCCAGTAGGGAGGGTTTGTGGGCCAGGGGTGTGAGGACGGAAGTCTGAAAACACAAGCTAGTGTGAGGATTGGAGCCAAGGGCAGAGCAGGCCCACTCTGCAGAGGCTGAATCAAAATCTCCTGCATCTGAAGTCAGGCTGAGGATCAGACGTTGGCTGAGGCTGGAGTATGTGTCCATGATGGCACCTTCATGAAGTGGGGGCCTCATGAGGCCAAGGAAGTTTTCCCACGCTGAGTTTGGAGGTTGCCCCAAACCACAAGGTTTCCTTCTGCGGGACATTCGAGTCCTGTTGCATGGCTCCAGGACATACCATATGGAAGGACTGGAGAGCAGGGTTCGAAGGATGGATCCCTGTACAGCATGCCTCGCATTCCAATTCGCTATTAGCGACAAGGTATGTTTGATCTGCTGCCTCTGGAACACGCGACCCAGGGGGCTGAGTTGAAATGGCCTCTCCTGAGGATGCGTCATAATGTGCGTTTGGGTCCATGGAGACCTTGGAATGTGCTGGTTGTTCAGTGGCCCTGCGGAACTCTCCTACCTGAAGTGTTTGATACATCCCAGTAAGAAAGCTGCCCATGTGGAGATGAGAGAAGTTTGGTTTGGTGCCTCAGAAAAGCCCCATGTGCTGGTCTACGAAAACAGTCCTCTGAGAACGGAAACATGGAAACCAAAGCTAAGGTTCAGATTAGGGCCTGGGGGCCTGTCCATTTCAACCTTCTGTCTCTGGGGACACTGTCTGAGAGTCTAAGTGGAGATAGTTGCTCCGCTGGTGTCAGAGAGCCCCTCTTAGTCCAGGGTGGCCTATACTATTGATGGCCTCAGGGACCTTGGAGCTTTTCCCTAACCTGTAGGGTTGTGGTCAATGGATTGGGCACACTTTCCTTGGAGAGGGCAGGCACAATCTTTCGCTGTTTGGTCCAGAGGCCCTAGCCTGGATGTTGTGTGGGTCCAGGCTGTGGGCACAGAAGTCTGAATACACAAACTCAGCTTATGAGTGGCGCCTAGGGTATGGCAGGCCGGATGTACAGCCCGAGAGGGAGCTCCTGGGCCTCTGAAACAAGGGCGAGTGTGAGGCGTTCCTTCAGGCTTTTGTCTCCGGATGTTGTGTCCGGGATAGCTGTGGATTGGAGCGGTGGCCTCAGGTACTGTGGACGAGTATCCCTCTCTGGGGATTTGTCCCAGCTCCCAAGAGTTTGGGGTCATTTTGTGGGAAGGGTGGAGTCGTGTTGTCTGGCTCATGGGTCTCTCCAAGAAAGGGATTCCAGAGCAGAGCTCCAGGTACGGGCGGGGCGACTGGAAAATTCAAACCGTGGTGAGGATTGGGTTCATAGGGGCTTGGCAAGCCCCATATGTGGGCTCTTGGTCCAGGCCCTGACAGGCCTTTCTTTGACATGGGGCTCATGCTGAGGGTCACAGTGTGAATTTGTGCCCAAGCAGCACTCAAGTTTGGGCGTGGCATCAGGGGCCATGAAGGTTTCTCCCACCCTGAAGGTGTGACTCCATGCCAAGAGCAAGCTTGACAGCCATGGGGAAGGAGGAGTTCTGTTTTGTGCTTGCTATACCCAGCTGTGTGGAGAATTGATATAATGTCTAGGTTCAGATATCTGAAAACCAAGGTTAGGATGAGGTGACGGCATAAGACCATGGCGTGTCCGAAGTGCTGTGTGTGCGGCCAGCTGTCTCCTTGTCTGTCCGGACGTCTGGCTTCAGGCTGTGTCAGGCAGAGCATGAGTGCCCAGAGCAGCCTATCCAGTTCGGGTACCGTCGAGGCCCGAGCAGGTTGATCCTCATCTGGGTTTTCTGGAGAGCCCCACAGGGAAACGTTTTTCTTCCGTTGGGCAGACACTGGGCTGGGTTTTGGTTCTGGAGTTCCTAGTCCGGAGGGCTTGTTTGCCAGGAGTGTGAGGAAGGAAGTCTGAGAACACAAGCTAGCGTGAGGTTTGGGACCGAGGGCACGGCAGGCCCACTCTACAGAGGCTGAATCGAGATCTCCTGCACTGAGGTCATGTCAACTATGAGACGTGCCTCAGGCTAGAGGTCTTGTCCAGCATGGCCTCTTCCTGAAGGGTGTGGGGGCTTCATGAGGCCAGAAAGTTTTGGCTACGATTGGATTTGTGAACTGCTCCAAAACTGAAGGTTACCTTCTGCACGACAGTCGAGTCCTATTGGATGGTTCCAAGAGGCCCCATATGGAAAGACTCGAGAGCAGGTGTCTAAGCATGGATGCCTGGGAACGCCACCTCATATTCCCACTCTTTATTCAGGACAAGGCAGGCTCAATCTGCGGGCTCCTGGGTGAGCTACCCAGAGGGGAGAGTTTAATTGGTCTCTCCTGAAGATGAGTCCTACTGTGGCTTGGTGGCCTGGGAGACCTTGGAATGTGGAGGTAGCTCAGGGACACTGCAGGATTCTCCAACATGAGGTGTTTGACACGGCTCCAACAAGGAAACTTCCCATGTGGAGACGAGAGGAGTTCTGTTCCGTGCCTCAGGAAAGCCCCATACCCTGTTCTTCGAACCAAAGCCTCTGAGGAGTGACACCTGGAAACCAAAGCAAGAGTTGAGACTACGGCCTAAAGGCCTGTCCAGCTCAACCTTCTATCTCTGTTGACATCTGTGTGCATGCATTCATGGATGTAGCTGCTCAGCTTGTGTCCGAATGCCCCTGTGAGTCCAGTGAGGCTCCCAGTAGTGGGATGTCCTCGGAGGCCTTGAGGTTTCTCATATTCTGGATTTGTGTGGCCAAAGGAATGGACACAGTTTCCCAGGAGAGAGCAGGCACGGTCCTGTGGTATGGCTCCAGAGGACCCAGCCTAGAGGCTGTGTTTGCCAGGGCTGTGGGGACAGATGTCTGAAAAAGCAAACTTGGCTCAGCTAGGGGCCAATGTAATGGCAGGCCTGATCTCTAGTCCGTGAGGGGAGATCCTCTGGAAATCAAAGTAGGGCAAGTGGGAGGCAGTCACTGAGGCTTTTGTCTCTGGGTGTTGCGTTTACAGTGTCCAGTCAGGGTAGGGGTTGTCTCAGAGGCCGAGGAAGAGCCTTCCTCTCGGGGGATTGTCCAAGCTCCCAAGTGTTGGTGTTCATTCTGTGGGAATGAAGAGTACTGTTTTCTGCCACAGGGGACCCCCCAGGATAGGGACTCTAGAGCACAGCAGTGGGTTCCCTCAACTGGAATACACACCATCTAGTTAGTCCTGGGTGCCTATGGGCATGGCAAGCCACATATGCGGGCTCTTGGTCCAGTCACTGAGAGGCGTTACTTGAATAAGGTACTCACGCTGAGGGTCACAATGTGTGTTTGTGCCCAAGGCGGCCCTCACGCTTGGGCGTGGCCTCATGGGCCATGCCGTTTTCTCCTACACTGAAGGTTTGACTCACTGCCAGCAGCAAGGTTTCTTGACATGGGGAAGGAGGGGTTCTGACTTGTGCATCAGGTTCCCCCCTGTGCAGGGATTGGAGATAATGTCTAGGTTCGGATGACTGAAAACCCAGGTTGGGAATGGATGGTGGCCTAAGGCAGTGGCAGGTCCAATGTGCTGGGTGTGCAGCCAGCTGTGTCGGTGTCTGTTGGAAGGTCTGGGCTCAGGCTATTTGCGACAGAGCATCACTGTTTAAGGTAGCCTATGCAATTGGGGTGTTGCCGAGGGCCAAGCAGTTTGATCCTCATTTGGGGTTTCTGGGCAGCGCCATAGACAAGGTTTTTCTCCTGGGAGGCAGGCACAGTGCTTCATTGTGGCCCCAGAATTCTCAGTAGGGAGGGTTTGTGGGCCAGGGGTGTGAGGACGGAAGTCTGAAAACACAAGCTAGTGTGAGGATTGGAGCCAAGGGCAGAGCAGGCCCACTCTGCAGAGGCTGAATCAAAATCTCCTGCATCTGAAGTCAGGCTGAGGATCAGACGTTGGCTGAGGCTGGAGTATGTGTCCATGATGGCACCTTCATGAAGTGGGGGCCTCATGAGGCCAAGGAAGTTTTCCCACGCTGAGTTTGGAGGTTGCCCCAAACCACAAGGTTTCCTTCTGCGGGACATTCGAGTCCTGTTGCATGGCTCCAGGACATACCATATGGAAGGACTGGAGAGCAGGGTTCGAAGGATGGATCCCTGTACAGCATGCCTCGCATTCCAATTCGCTATTAGCGACAAGGTATGTTTGATCTGCTGCCTCTGGAACACGCGACCCAGGGGGCTGAGTTGAAATGGCCTCTCCTGAGGATGCGTCATAATGTGCGTTTGGGTCCATGGAGACCTTGGAATGTGCTGGTTGTTCAGTGGCCCTGCGGAACTCTCCTACCTGAAGTGTTTGATACATCCCAGTTAGAAAGCTGCCCATGTGGAGATGAGAGAAGTTAGGTTTGGTGCCTCAGAAAAGCCCCATGTGCTGGTCTACGAAAACAGTCCTCTGAGAACGGAAACATGGAAACCAAAGCTAAGGTTCAGATTAGGGCCTGGGGGCATGTCCATTTCAACCTTCTGTCTCTGGGGACACTGTCTGAGAGTCTAATTGGAGATAGTTGCTCCGCTGGTGTCAGAGAGCCCCTCTTAGTCCAGGGTGGCCTATACTATTGATGGCCTCAGGGACCTTGGAGCTTTTCCCTAACCTGTAGGGTTGTGGTCAATGGATTGGGCACACTTTCCTTGGAGAGGGCAGGCACAATCTTTCGCTGTTTGGTCCAGAGGCCCTAGCCTGGATGTTGTGTGGGTCCAGGCTGTGGGCACAGAAGTCTGAATACACAAACTCAGCTTATGAGTGGCGCCTAGGGTATGGCAGGCCGGATGTACAGCCCGAGAGGGAGCTCCTGGGCCTCTGAAACAAGGGCGAGTGGGAGGCGTTCCTTCAGGCTTTTGTCTCCGGATGTTGTGTCCGGGATAGCTGTGGATTGGAGCGGTGGCCTCAGGTACTGTGGACGAGTATCCCTCTCTGGGGATTTGTCCCAGCTCCCAAGAGTTTGGGGTCATTTTGTGGGAAGGGTGGAGTCGTGTTGTCTGGCTCATGGGTCTCTCCAAGAAAGGGATTCCAGAGCAGAGCTCCAGGTACGGGCGGGGCGACTGGAAAATTCAAACCGTGGTGAGGATTGGGTTCATAGGGGCTTGGCAAGCCCCATATGTGGGCTCTTGGTCCAGGCCCTGACAGGCCTTTCTTTGACATGGGGCTCATGCTGAGGGTCACAGTGTGAATTTGTGCCCAAGCAGCACTCAAGTTTGGGCGTGGCATCAGGGGCCATGAAGGTTTCTCCCACCCTGAAGGTGTGACTCCATGCCAAGAGCAAGCTTGACAGCCATGGGGAAAGAGGAGTTCTGTTTTGTG
Organism: Mustela nivalis; assembly: GCF_964662115.1. Classification (NCBI taxonomy): domain Eukaryota; kingdom Metazoa; phylum Chordata; class Mammalia; order Carnivora; family Mustelidae; genus Mustela; species Mustela nivalis. Next base: position 728,139 of record NW_028136551.1, read on the forward strand.
CTTGCTATACCCAGCTGTGTGGAGAATTGATATAATGTCTAGGTTCAGATATCTGAAAACCAAGGTTAGGATGAGGTGACGGCATAAGACCATGGCGTGTCCGAAGTGCTGTGTGTGCGGCCAGCTGTCTCCTTGTCTGTCCGGACGTCTGGCTTCAGGCTGTGTCAGGCAGAGCATGAGTGCCCAGAGCAGCCTATCCAGTTCGGGTACCGTCGAGGCCCGAGCAGGTTGATCCTCATCTGGGTTTTCTGGAGAGCCCCACAGGGAAACGTTTTTCTTCCGTTGGGCAGACACTGGGCTGGGTTTTGGTTCTGGAGTTCCTAGTCCGGAGGGCTTGTTTGCCAGGAGTGTGAGGAAGGAAGTCTGAGAACACAAGCTAGCGTGAGGTTTGGGACCGAGGGCACGGCAGGCCCACTCTACAGAGGCTGAATCGAGATCTCCTGCACTGAGGTCATGTCAACTATGAGACGTGCCTCAGGCTAGAGGTCTTGTCCAGCATGGCCTCTTCCTGAAGGGTGTGGGGGCTTCATGAGGCCAGAAAGTTTTGGCTACGATGGGATTTGTGAACTGCTCCAAAACTGAAGGTTACCTTCTGCAGGACAGTCGAGTCCTATTGGATGGTTCCAAGAGGCCCCATATGGAAAGACTCGAGAGCAGGTGTCTAAGCATGGATGCCTGGGAACGCCACCTCATATTCCCACTCTTTAGTCAGGACAAGGCAGGCTCAATCTGCGGGCTCCTGGGTGAGCTACCCTGAGGGGAGAGTTTAATTGGTCTCTCCTGAAGATGAGTCCTACTGTGGCTTGGTGGCCTGGGAGACCTTGGAATGTGGAGGTGGCTCAGGGACTCTGCAGGATTCTCCAACATGAGGTGTTTGACACGGCTCCAACAAGGAAACTTCCCATGTGGAGACGAGAGGAGTTCTGTTCCGTGCCTCAGGAAAGCCCCATACCCTGTTCTTCGAACCAAAGCCTCTGAGGAGTGACACCTGGAAACCAAAGCAAGAGTTGAGACTACGGCCTAAAGGCCTGTCCGGCTCAACCTTCTATCTCTGTTGACATCTGTGTGCATGCATTCATGGATGTAGCTGCTCAGCTTGTGTCCGAATGCCGCTGTGAGTCCAGTGAGGCTCCCAGTAGTGGGATGTCCTCGGAGGCCTTGAGGTTTCTCATATTCTGGAGGTGTGTGGCCAAAGGAATGGACACAGTTTCCCAGGAGAGAGCAGGCACGGTCCTGTGGTATGGCTCCAGAGGACCCAGCCTAGAGGCTGTGTTTGCCAGGGCTGTGGGGACAGATGTCTGAAAAAGCAAACTTGGCTCAGCTAGGGGCCAATGTAATGGCAGGCCTGATCTCTAGTCCGTGAGGGGAGATCCTCTGGAAATCAAAGTAGGGCAAGTGGGAGGCAGTCACTCAGGATTTTGTCTCTGGGTGTTGCGTTTACAGTGTCCGGTCAGGGTAGGGGTTGTCTCAGAGGCCGAGGAAGAGCCTTCCTCTCGGGGGATTGTCCAAGCTCCCAAGTGTTTGTGTTCATTCTGTGGGAATGAAGAGTACTGTTTTCTGCCACAGGGGACCCCCCAGGAGAGGGACTCTAGAGCACAGCAGTGGGTTCCCTCAACTGGAATACACACCATCTAGTTAGTCCTGGGTGCCTATGGGCATGGCAAGCCACATATGCGGGCTCTTGGTCCAGTCACTGAGAGGCGTTACTTGAATAAGGTACTCACGCTGAGGGTCACAATGTGTGTTTGTGCCCAAGGCGGCCCTCACGCTTGGGCGTGGCCTCATGGGCCATGCCGTTTTCTCCTACACTGCAGGTTTGACTCACTGCCAGCAGCAAGGTTTCTTGCCATGGGGAAGGAGGGGTTCTGACTTGTGCATCAGGTTCCCCCCTGTGCAGGGATTGGAGATAAGGTCTAGGTTCCGATGACTGAAAACCCAGGTTGGGAATGGATGGTGGCCTAAGGCAGTGGCGGGTCCAATGTGCTGGGTGTGCAGCCAGCTGTGTCGGTGTCTGTTGGAAGGTCTGGGCTCAGGCTATTTGCGACAGAGCATCACTGTTTAAGGTAGCCTATGCAATTGGGGTGTTGCCGAGGGCCAAGCAGTTTGATCCTCATTTGGGGTTTCTGGGTAGCGCCATAGACAAGGTTTTTCTCCTGGGAGGCAGGCACAGTGCTTCATTGTGGCCCCAGAATTCCCAGTAGGGAGGGTTTGTGGGCCAGGAGTGTGAGGACGGAAGTCTGAAAACACAAGCTAGTGTGAGGATTGGAGCCAAGGGCAGAGCAGGCCCACTCTGCAGAGGCTGAATCAAAATCTCCTGCATCTGAAGTCAGGCTGAGGATCAGACGTTGGCTGAGGCTGGAGTATGTGTCCATGATGGCACCTTCATGAAGTGGGGGCCTCATGAGGCCAAGGAAGTTTTCCCACGCTGAGTTTGGAGGTTGCCCCAATCCACAAGGTTTCCTTCTGCGGGACATTCGAGTCCTGTTGCATGGCTCCAGGACATACCATATGGAAGGACTGGAGAGCAGGGTTCGAAGGATGGATCCCTGTACAGCATGCCTCGCATTCCCATTGGCTATTAGCGACAAGATATGTTTGATCTGCTGCCTCTGGAACACGCGACCCAGGGGGCTGAGTTGAAATGGCCTCTCCTGAGGATGCGTCATAATGTGCGTTTGGGTCCATGGAGACCTTGGAATGTGCTGGTTGTTCAGTGGCCCTGCGGAACTCTCCTACCTGAAGTGTTTGATACATCCCAGTTAGAAAGCTGCCCATGTGGAGATGGTGCCTCAGAAAAGCCCCATGTGCTGGTCTACGAAAACAGTCCTCTGAGAACGGAAACATGGAAACCAAAGCTAAGGTTCATATTAGGGCCTGGGGGCCTGTCCATTTCAACCTTCTGTCTCTGGGGACACTGTCTGAGAGTCTAAGTGGAGATAGTTGCTCCGCTGGTGTCAGAGAGCCCCTCTTAGTCCAGGGTGGCCTATACTATTGATGGCCTCAGGGACCTTGGAGCTTTTCCCTAACCTGTAGGGTTGTGGTCAATGGATTGGGCACACTTTCCTTGGAGAGGGCAGGCACAATCTTTCGCTGTTTGGTCCAGAGGCCCTAGCCTGGATGTTGTGTGGGTCCAGGCTGTGGGCACAGAAGTCTGAATACACAAACTCAGCTTATGAGTGGCGCCTAGGGTATGGCAGGCCGGATGTACAGCCCGAGAGGGAGCTCCTGGGCCTCTGAAACAAGGGCGAGTGGGAGGCGTTCCTTCAGGCTTTTGTCTCTGGATGTTGTGTCCGGGATAGCCGTGGATTGGAGCGGTGGCCTCAGGTACTGTGGACGAGTATCCCTCTCTGGGGATTTGTCCCAGCTCCCAAGAGTTTGGGGTCATTTTGTGGGAAGGGTGGAGTCGTGTTGTCTGGCTCATGGGTCTCTCCAAGAAAGGGATTCCAGAGCAGAGCTCCAGGTACGGGCGGGGCGACTGGAAAATTCAAACCGTGGTGAGGATTGGGTGCATAGGGGCTTGGCAAGCCCCATATGTGGGCTCTTGGTCCAGGCCCTGACAGGCCTTTCTTTGACATGGGGCTCATGCTGAGGGTCACAGTGTGAATTTGTGCCCAAGCAGCACTCAAGTTTGGGCGTGGCATCAGGGGCCATGAAGTTTTCTCCCACCCTGAAGGTGTGACTGCATGCCAAGAGCAAGCTTGACAGCCATGGGGAAGGAGGAGTTCTGTTTTGTGGTTGCTATACCCAGCTGTGTGGAGAATTGATATAATGTCTAGGTTCAGATATCTGAAAACCAAGGTTAGGATGAGGTGACGGCATAAGACCATGGCGTGTCCGAAGTGCTGGGTGTGCGGCCAGCTGTCTCCTTGTCTGTCCGAACGTCTGGCTTCAGGCTGTGTCAGGCAGAGCATGAGTGCCCAGAGCAGCCTATCCAGTTCAGGTACCGTCGAGGCCCGAGCAGGTTGATCCTCATCTGGGTTTTCTGGAGAGCCCCACAGGGAAACGTTTTTCTTCCGTTGGGCAGACACTGGGCTGGGTTTTGGTTCTGGAGTTCCTAGTCCGGAGGGCTTGTTTGCCAGGAGTGTGAGGAAGGAATCTGAAAACACAAGCTAGTGTGAGGTTTGGGACCGAGGGCACGGCAGGCCCACTCTGCAGAGGCTGAATCGAGATCTCCTGCACTGAGGTCATGTCAACTATGAGACGTGCCTCAGGCTAGAGTTCTTGTCCAGCATGGCCTCTTCCTGAAGGGTGTGGGGGCTTCATGAGGCCAGAAAGTTTTGGCTACGATGGGATTTGTGAACTGCTCCAAAACTGAAGGTTACCTTCTGCAGGACAGTCCAGTCCTATTGGATGGTTCCAAGAGGCCCCATATGGAAAGACTCGAGAGCAGGTGTCTAAGCATGGATGCCTGGGAACGCCACCTCATATTCCCACTCTTTAGTCAGGACAAGGCAGGCTCAATCTGCGGGCTCCTGGGTGAGCTACCCTGAGGGGAGAGTTTAATTGGTCTCTCCTGAAGATGAGTCCTACTGTGGCTTGGTGGCCTGGGAGACCTTGGAATGTGGAGGTAGCTCAGGGACTCTGCAGGATTCTCCAACATGAGGTGTTTGACACGGCTCCAACAAGGAAACTTCCCATGTGGAGACGAGAGGAGTTCTGTTCCGTGCCTCAGGAAAGCCCCATACCCTGTTCTTCGAACCAAAGCCTCTGAGGAGTGACACCTGGAAACCAAAGCAAGAGTTGAGACTACGGCCTAAAGGCCTGTCCGGCTCAACCTTCTATCTCTGTTGACATCTGTGTGCATGCATTCATGGATGTAGCTGCTCAGCTTGTGTCCGAATGCCCCTGTGAGTCCAGTGAGGCTCCCAGTAGTGGGATGTCCTCGGAGGCCTTGAGGTTTCTCATATTCTGGAGGTGTGTGGCCAAAGGAATGGACACAGTTTGCCAGGAGAGAGCAGGCACGGTCCTGTGGTATGGCTCCAGAGGACCCAGCCTAGAGGCTGTGTTTGCCAGGGCTGTGGGGACAGATGTCTGAAAAAGCAAACTTGGCTCAGCTAGGGGCCAATGTAATGGCAGGCCTGATCTCTAGTCCGTGAGGGGAGATCCTCTGGAAATCAAAGTAGGGCAAGTGGGAGGCAGTCACTCAGGATTTTGTCTCTGGGTGTTGCGTTTACAGTGTCCGGTCAGGGTAGGGGTTGTCTCAGAGGCCGAGGAAGAGCCTTCCTCTCGGGGGATTGTCCAAGCTCCCAAGTGTTTGTGTTCATTCTGTGGGAATGAAGAGTACTGTTTTCTGCCACAGGGGACCCCCCAGGAGAGGGACTCTAGAGCACAGCAGTGGGTTCCCTCAACTGGAATACACACCATCTAGTTAGTCCTGGGTGCCTATGGGCATGGCAAGCCACATATGCGGGCTCTTGGTCCAGTCACTGAGAGGCGTTACTTGAATAAGGTACTCACGCTGAGGGTCACAATGTGTGTTTGTGCCCAAGGCGGCCCTCACGCTTGGGCGTGGCCTCATGGGCCATGCCGTTTTCTCCTACACTGCAGGTTTGACTCACTGCCAGCAGCAAGGTTTCTTGCCATGGGGAAGGAGGGGTTCTGACTTGTGCATCAGGTTCCCCCCTGTGCAGGGATTGGAGATAAGGTCTAGGTTCCGATGACTGAAAACCCAGGTTGGGAATGGATGGTGGCCTAAGGCAGTGGCGGGTCCAATGTGCTGGGTGTGCAGCCAGCTGTGTCGGTGTCTGTTGGAAGGTCTGGGCTCAGGCTATTTGCGACAGAGCATCACTGTTTAAGGTAGCCTATGCAATTGGGGTGTTGCCGAGGGCCAAGCAGTTTGATCCTCATTTGGGGTTTCTGGGCAGCGCCATAGACAAGGTTTTTCTCCTGGGAGGCAGGCACAGTGCTTCATTGTGGCCCCAGAATTCCCAGTAGGGAGGGTTTGTGGGCCAGGGGTGTGAGGACGGAAGTCTGAAAACACAAGCTAGCGTGAGGATTGGAGCCAAGGACAGAGCAGGCCCACTCTGCAGAGGCTGAATCAAAATCTCCTGCATCTGAAGTCAGGCTGAGGATCAGACGTTGGCTGAGGCTGGAGTATGTGTCCATGATGGCACCTTCATGAAGTGGGGGCCTCATGAGGCCAAGGAAGTTTTCCCACGCTGAGTTTGGAGGTTGCCCCAAACCACAAGGTTTCCTTCTGCGGGACATTCGAGTCCTGTTGCATGGCTCCAGGACATACCATATGGAAGGACTGGAGAGCAGGGTTCGAAGGATGGATCCCTGTACAGCATGCCTCGCATTCCAATTGGCTATTAGCGACAAGGTATGTTTGATCTGCTGCCTCTGGAACACGCGACCCAGGGGGCTGAGTTGAAATGGCCTCTCCTGAGGATGCGTCATAATGTGCGTTTGGGTCCATGGAGACCTTGGAATGTGCTGGTTGTTCAGTGGCCCTGCGGAACTCTCCTACCTGAAGTGTTTGATACATCCCAGTTAGAAAGCTGCCCATGTGGAGATGGTGCCTCAGAAAAGCCCCATGTGCTGGTCTACGAAAACAGTCCTCTGAGAACGGAAACATGGACACCAAAGCTAAGGTTCATATTAGGGCCTGGGGGCCTGTCCATTTCAACCTTCTGTCTCTGGGGACACTGTCTGAGAGTCTAAGTGGAGATAGTTGCTCCGCTGGTGTCAGAGAGCCCCTCTTAGTCCAGGGTGGCCTATACTATTGATGGCCTCAGGGACCTTGGAGCTTTTCCCTAACCTGTAGGGTTGTGGTCAATGGATTGGGCACACTTTCCTTGGAGAGGGCAGGCACAATCTTTCGCTGTTTGGTCCAGAGGCCCTAGCCTGGATGTTGTGTGGGTCCAGGCTGTGGGCACAGAAGTCTGAATACACAAACTCAGGTTATGAGTGGCGCCTAGGGTATGGCAGGCCGGATGTACAGCCCGAGAGGGAGCTCCTGGGCCTCTGAAACAAGGGCGAGTGGGAGGCGTTCCTTCAGGCTTTTGTCTCTGGATGTTGTGTCCGGGATAGCCGTGGATTGGAGCGGTGGCCTCAGGTACTGTGGACGAGTATCCCTCTCTGGGGATTTGTCCCAGCTCCCAAGAGTTTGGGGTCATTTTGTGGGAAGGGTGGAGTCGTGTTGTCTGGCTCATGGGTCTCTCCAAGAAAGGGATTCCAGAGCAGAGCTCCAGGTACGGGCGGGGCGACTGGAAAATTCAAACCGTGGTGAGGATTGGGTGCATAGGGGCTTGGCAAGCCCCATATGTGGGCTCTTGGTCCAGGCCCTGACAGGCCTTTCTTTGACATGGGGCTCATGCTGAGGGTCACAGTGTGAATTTGTGCCCAAGCAGCACTCAAGTTTGGGCGTGGCATCAGGGGCCATGAAGTTTTCTCCCACCCTGAAGGTGTGACTGCATGCCAAGAGCAAGCTTGACAGCCATGGGGAAGGAGGAGTTCTGTTTTGTGGTTGCTATACCCAGCTGTGTGGAGAATTGATATAATGTCTAGGTTCAGATATCTGAAAACCAAGGTTAGGATGAGGTGACGGCATAAGACCATGGCGTGTCCGAAGTGCTGGGTGTGCGGCCAGCTGTCTCCTTGTCTGTCCGAACGTCTGGCTTCAGGCTGTGTCAGGCAGAGCATGAGTGCCCAGAGCAGCCTATCCAGTTCAGGTACCGTCGAGGCCCGACCAGGTTGATCCTCATCTGGGTTTTCTGGAGAGCCCCACAGGGAAACGTTTTTCTTCCGTTGGGCAGACACTGGGCTGGGTTTTGGTTCTGGAGTTCCTAGTCCGGAGGGCTTGTTTGCCAGGAGTGTGAGGAAGGAATCTGAAAACACAAGCTAGTGTGAGGTTTGGGACCGAGGGTACGGCAGGCCCACTCTGCAGAGGCTGAATCGAGATCTCCTGCACTGAGGTCATGTCAACTATGAGACGTGCCTCAGGCTAGAGTTCTTGTCCAGCATGGCCTCTTCCTGAAGGGTGTGGGGGCTTCATGAGGCCAGAAAGTTTTGGCTACGATGGGATTTGTGAACTGCTCCAAAACTGAAGGTTACCTTCTGCAGGACAGTCGAGTCCTATTGGATGGTTCCAAGAGGCCCCATATGGAAAGACTCGAGAGCAGGTGTCTAAGCATGGATGCCTGGGAACGCCACCTCATATTCCCACTCTTTAGTCAGGACAAGGCAGGCTCAATCTGCGGGCTCCTGGGTGAGCTACCCTGAGGGGAGAGTTTAATTGGTCTCTCCTGAAGATGAGTCCTACTGTGGCTTGGTGGCCTGGGAGACCTTGGAATGTGGAGGTAGCTCAGGGACTCTGCAGGATTCTCCAACATGAGGTGTTTGACACGGCTCCAACAAGGAAACTTCCCATGTGGAGACGAGAGGAGTTCTGTTCCGTGCCTCAGGAAAGCCCCATACCCTGTTCTTCGAACCAAAGCCTCTGAGGAGTGACACCTGGAAACCAAAGCAAGAGTTGAGACTACGGCCTAAAGGCCTGTCCGGCTCAACCTTCTATCTCTGTTGACATCTGTGTGCATGCATTCATGGATGTAGCTGCTCAGCTTGTGTCCGAATGCCCCTGTGAGTCCAGTGAGGCTCCCAGTAGTGGGATGTCCTCGGAGGCCTTGAGGTTTCTCATATTCTGGAGGTGTGTGGCCAAAGGAATGGACACAGTTTCCCAGGAGAGAGCAGGCACGGTCCTGTGGTATGGCTCCAGAGGACCCAGCCTAGAGGCTGTGTTTGCCAGGGCTGTGGGGACAGATGTCTGAAAAAGCAAACTTGGCTCAGCTAGGGGCCAATGTAATGGCAGGCCTGATCTCTAGTCCGTGAGGGGAGATCCTCTGGAAATCAAAGTAGGGCAAGTGGGAGGCAGTCACTCAGGATTTTGTCTCTGGGTGTTGCGTTTACAGTGTCCGGTCAGGGTAGGGGTTGTCTCAGAGGCCGAGGAAGAGCCTTCCTCTCGGGGGATTGTCCAAGCTCCCAAGTGTTTGTGTTCATTCTGTGGGAATGAAGAGTACTGTTTTCTGCCACAGGGGACCCCCCAGGAGAGGGACTCTAGAGCACAGCAGTGGGTTCCCTCAACTGGAATACACACCATCTAGTTAGTCCTGGGTGCCTATGGGCATGGCAAGCCATATATGCGGGCTCTTGGTCCAGTCACTGAGAGGCGTTACTTGAATAAGGTACTCACGCTGAGGGTCACAATGTGTGTTTGTGCCCAAGGCGGCCCTCACGCTTGGGCGTGGCCTCATGGGCCATGCCGTTTTCTCCTACACTGCAGGTTTGACTCACTGCCAGCAGCAAGGTTTCTTGCCATGGGGAAGGAGGGGTTCTGACTTGTGCATCAGGTTCCCCCCTGTGCAGGGATTGGAGATAAGGTCTAGGTTCCGATGACTGAAAACCCAGGTTGGGAATGGATGGTGGCCTAAGGCAGTGGCGGGTCCAATGTGCTGGGTGTGCAGCCAGCTGTGTCGGTGTCTGTTGGAAGGTCTGGGCTCAGGCTATTTGCGACAGAGCATCACTGTTTAAGGTAGCCTATGCAATTGGGGTGTTGCCGAGGGCCAAGCAGTTTGATCCTCATTTGGGGTTTCTGGGTAGCGCCATAGACAAGGTTTTTCTCCTGGGAGGCAGGCACAGTGCTTCATTGTGGCCCCAGAATTCCCAGTAGGGAGGGTTTGTGGGCCAGGGGTGTGAGGACGGAAGTCTGAAAACACAAGCTAGCGTGAGGATTGGAGCCAAGGACAGAGCAGGCCCACTCTGCAGAGGCTGAATCAAAATCTCCTGCATCTGAAGTCAGGCTGAGGATCAGACGTTGGCTGAGGCTGGAGTATGTGTCCATGATGGCACCTTCATGAAGTGGGGGCCTCATGAGGCCAAGGAAGTTTTCCCACGCTGAGTTTGGAGGTTGCCCCAAACCACAAGGTTTCCTTCTGCAGGACATTCGAGTCCTGTTGCATGGCTCCAGGACATACCATATGGAAGGACTGGAGAGCAGGGTTCGAAGGATGGATCCCTGTACAGCATGCCTCGCATTCCAATTGGCTATTAGCGACAAGGTATGTTTGATCTGCTGCCTCTGGAACACGCGACCCAGGGGGCTGAGTTGAAATGGCCTCTCCTGAGGATGCGTCATAATGTGCGTTTGGGTCCATGGAGACCTTGGAATGTGCTGGTTGTTCAGTGGCCCTGCGGAACTCTCCTACCTGAAGTGTTTGATACATCCCAGTTAGAAAGCTGCCCATGTGGAGATGGTGCCTCAGAAAAGCCCCATGTGCTGGTCTACGAAAACAGTCCTCTGAGAACGGAAACATGGACACCAAAGCTAAGGTTCATATTAGGGCCTGGGGGCCTGTCCATTTCAACCTTCTGTCTCTGGGGACACTGTCTGAGAGTCTAAGTGGAGATAGTTGCTCCGCTGGTGTCAGAGAGCCCCTCTTAGTCCAGGGTGGCCTATACTATTGATGGCCTCAGGGACCTTGGAGCTTTTCCCTAACCTGTAGGGTTGTGGTCAATGGATTGGGCACACTTTCCTTGGAGAGGGCAGGCACAATCTTTCGCTGTTTGGTCCAGAGGCCCTAGCCTGGATGTTGTGTGGGTCCAGGCTGTGGGCACAGAAGTCTGAATACACAAACTCAGCTTATGAGTGGCGCCTAGGGTATGGCAGGCCGGATGTACAGCCCGAGAGGGAGCTCCTGGGCCTCTGAAACAAGGGCGAGTGGGAGGCGTTCCTTCAGGCTTTTGTCTCTGGATGTTGTGTCCGGGATAGCCGTGGATTGGAGCGGTGGCCTCAGGTACTGTGGACGAGTATCCCTCTCTGGGGATTTGTCCCAGCTCCCAAGACTTTGGGGTCATTTTGTGGGAAGGGTGGAGTCGTGTTGTCTGGCTCATGGGTCTCTCCAAGAAAGGGATTCCAGAGCAGAGCTCCAGGTACGGGCGGGGCGACTGGAAAATTCAAACCGTGGTGAGGATTGGGTGCATAGGGGCTTGGCAAGCCCCATATGTGGGCTCTTGGTCCAGGCCCTGACAGGCCTTTCTTTGACATGGGGCTCATGCTGAGGGTCACAGTGTGAATTTGTGCCCAAGCAGCACTCAAGTTTGGGCGTGGCATCAGGGGCCATGAAGTTTTCTCCCACCCTGAAGGTGTGACTGCATGCCAAGAGCAAGCTTGACAGCCATGGGGAAGGAGGAGTTCTGTTTTGTGGTTGCTATACCCAGCTGTGTGGAGAATTGATATAATGTCTAGGTTCAGATATCTGAAAACCAAGGTTAGGATGAGGTGACGGCATAAGACCATGGCGTGTCCGAAGTGCTGGGTGTGCGGCCAGCTGTCTCCTTGTCTGTCCGAACGTCTGGCTTCAGGCTGTGTCAGGCAGAGCATGAGTGCCCAGAGCAGCCTATCCAGTTCAGGTACCGTCGAGGCCCGACCAGGTTGATCCTCATCTGGGTTTTCTGGAGAGCCCCACAGGGAAACGTTTTTCTTCCGTTGGGCAGACACTGGGCTGGGTTTTGGTTCTGGAGTTCCTAGTCCGGAGGGCTTGTTTGCCAGGAGTGTGAGGAAGGAATCTGAAAACACAAGCTAGTGTGAGGTTTGGGACCGAGGGTACGGCAGGCCCACTCTGCAGAGGCTGAATCGAGATCTCCTGCACTGAGGTCATGTCAACTATGAGACGTGCCTCAGGCTAGAGTTCTTGTCCAGCATGGCCTCTTCCTGAAGGGTGTGGGGGCTTCATGAGGCCAGAAAGTTTTGGCTACGATGGGATTTGTGAACTGCTCCAAAACTGAAGGTTACCTTCTGCAGGACAGTCGAGTCCTATTGGATGGTTCCAAGAGGCCCCATATGGAAAGACTCGAGAGCAGGTGTCTAAGCATGGATGCCTGGGAACGCCACCTCATATTCCCACTCTTTAGTCAGGACAAGGCAGGCTCAATCTGCGGGCTCCTGGGTGAGCTACCCTGAGGGGAGAGTTTAATTGGTCTCTCCTGAAGATGAGTCCTACTGTGGCTTGGTGGCCTGGGAGACCTTGGAATGTGGAGGTGGCTCAGGGACTCTGCAGGATTCTCCAACATGAGGTGTTTGACACGGCTCCAACAAGGAAACTTCCCATGTGGAGACGAGAGGAGTTCTGTTCCGTGCCTCAGGAAAGCCCCATACCCTGTTCTTCGAACCAAAGCCTCTGAGGAGTGACACCTGGAAACCAAAGCAAGAGTTGAGACTACGGCCTAAAGGCCTGTCCGGCTCAACCTTCTATCTCTGTTGACATCTGTGTGCATGCATTCATGGATGTAGCTGCTCAGCTTGTGTCCGAATGCCCCTGTGAGTCCAGTGAGGCTCCCAGTAGTGGGATGTCCTCGGAGGCCTTGAGGTTTCTCATATTCTGGAGGTGTGTGGCCAAAGGAATGGACACAGTTTGCCAGGAGAGAGCAGGCACGGTCCTGTGGTATGGCTCCAGAGGACCCAGCCTAGAGGCTGTGTTTGCCAGGGCTGTGGGGACAGATGTCTGAAAAAGCAAACTTGGCTCAGCTAGGGGCCAATGTAATGGCAGGCCTGATCTCTAGTCCGTGAGGGGAGATCCTCTGGAAATCAAAGTAGGGCAAGTGGGAGGCAGTCACTCAGGATTTTGTCTCTGGGTGTTGCATTTACAGTGTCCGGTCAGGGTAGGGGTTGTCTCAGAGGCCGAGGAAGAGCCTTCCTCTCGGGGGATTGTCCAAGCTCCCAAGTGTTTGTGTTCATTCTGTGGGAATGAAGAGTACTGTTTTCTGCCACAGGGGACCCCCCAGGAGAGGGACTCTAGAGCACAGCAGTGGGTTCCCTCAACTGGAATACACACCATCTAGTTAGTCCTGGGTGCCTATGGGCATGGCAAGCCACATATGCGGGCTCTTGGTCCAGTCACTGAGAGGCGTTACTTGAATAAGGTACTCACACTGAGGGTCACAATGTGTGTTTGTGCCCAAGGCGGCCCTCACGCTTGGGCGTGGCCTCATGGGCCATGCCGTTTTCTCCTACACTGCAGGTTTGACTCACTGCCAGCAGCAAGGTTTCTTGCCATGGGAAGGAGGGGTTCTGACTTGTGCATCAGGTTCCCCCCTGTGCAGGGATTGGAGATAAGGTCTAGGTTCCGATGACTGAAAACCCAGGTTGGGAATGGATGGTGGCCTAAGGCAGTGGCGGGTCCAATGTGCTGGGTGTGCAGCCAGCTGTGTCGGTGTCTGTTGGAAGGTCTGGGCTCAGGCTATTTGCGACAGAGCATCACTGTTTAAGGTAGCCTATGCAATTGGGGTGTTGCCGAGGGCCAAGCAGTTTGATCCTCATTTGGGGTTTCTGGGTAGCGCCATAGACAAGGTTTTTCTCCTGGGAGGCAGGCACAGTGCTTCATTGTGGCCCCAGAATTCCCAGTAGGGAGGGTTTGTGGGCCAGGGGTGTGAGGACGGAAGTCTGAAAACACAAGCTAGCGTGAGGATTGGAGCCAAGGACAGAGCAGGCCCACTCTGCAGAGGCTGAATCAAAATCTCCTGCATCTGAAGTCAGGCTGAGGATCAGACGTTGGCTGAGGCTGGAGTATGTGTCCATGATGGCACCTTCATGAAGTGGGGGCCTCATGAGGCCAAGGAAGTTTTCCCACGCTGAGTTTGGAGGTTGCCCCAAACCACAAGGTTTCCTTCTGCGGGACATTCGAGTCCTGTTGCATGGCTCCAGGACATACCATATGGAAGGACTGGAGAGCAGGGTTCGAAGGATGGATCCCTGTACAGCATGCCTCGCATTCCAATTGGCTATTAGCGACAAGGTATGTTTGATCTGCTGCCTCTGGAACACGCGACCCAGGGGGCTGAGTTGAAATGGCCTCTCCTGAGGATGCGTCATAATGTGCGTTTGGGTCCATGGAGACCTTGGAATGTGCTGGTTGTTCAGTGGCCCTGCGGAACTCTCCTACCTGAAGTGTTTGATACATCCCAGTTAGAAAGCTGCCCATGTGGAGATGGTGCCTCAGAAAAGCCCCATGTGCTGGTCTACGAAAACAGTCCTCTGAGAACGGAAACATGGAAACCAAAGCTAAGGTTCATATTAGGGCCTGGGGGCCTGTCCATTTCAACCTTCTGTCTCTGGGGACACTGTCTGAGAGTCTAAGTGGAGATAGTTGCTCCGCTGGTGTCAGAGAGCCCCTCTTAGTCCAGGGTGGCCTATACTATTGATGGCCTCAGGGACCTTGGAGCTTTTCCCTAACCTGTAGGGTTGTGGTCAATGGATTGGGCACACTTTCCTTGGAGAGGGCAGGCACAATCTTTCGCTGTTTGGTCCAGAGGCCCTAGCCTGGATGTTGTGTGGGTCCAGGCTGTGGGCACAGAAGTCTGAATACACAAACTCAGCTTATGAGTGGCGCCTAGGGTATGGCAGGCCGGATGTACAGCCCGAGAGGGAGCTCCTGGGCCTCTGAAACAAGGGCGAGTGGGAGGCGTTCCTTCAGGCTTTTGTCTCTGGATGTTGTGTCCGGGATAGCCGTGGATTGGAGCGGTGGCCTCAGGTACTGTGGACGAGTATCCCTCTCTGGGGATTTGTCCCAGCTCCCAAGAGTTTGGGGTCATTTTGTGGGAAGGGTGGAGTCGTGTTGTCTGGCTCATGGGTCTCTCCAAGAAAGGGATTCCAGAGCAGAGCTCCAGGTACGGGCGGGGCGACTGGAAAATTCAAACCGTGGTGAGGATTGGGTGCATAGGGGCTTGGCAAGCCCCATATGTGGGCTCTTGGTCCAGGCCCTGACAGGCCTTTCTTTGACATGGGGCTCATGCTGAGGGTCACAGTGTGAATTTGTGCCCAAGCAGCACTCAAGTTTGGGCGTGGCATCAGGGGCCATGAAGGTTTCTCCCACCCTGAAGGTGTGACTGCATGCCAAGAGCAAGCTTGACAGCCATGGGGAAGGAGGAGTTCTGTTTTGTGCTTGCTATACCCAGCTGTGTGGAGAATTGATATAATGTCTAGGTTCAGATATCTGAAAACCAAGGTTAGGATGAGGTGACGGCATAAGACCATGGCGTGTCCGAAGTGCTGTGTGTGCGGCCAGCTGTCTCCTTGTCTGTCCGGACGTCTGGCTTCAGGCTGTGTCAGGCAGAGCATGAGTGCCCAGAGCAGCCTATCCAGTTCGGGTACCGTCGAGGCCCGAGCAGGTTGATCCTCATCTGGGTTTTCTGGAGAGCCCCACAGGGAAACGTTTTTCTTCCGTTGGGCAGACACTGGGCTGGGTTTTGGTTCTGGAGTTCCTAGTCCGGAGGGCTTGTTTGCCAGGAGTGTGAGGAAGGAATCTGAAAACACAAGCTAGCGTGAGGTTTGGGACCGAGGGCACGGCAGGCCCACTCTGCAGAGGCTGAATCGAGATCTCCTGCACTGAGGTCATGTCAACTATGAGTCGTGCCTCAGGCTAGAGTTCTTGTCCAGCATGGCCTCTTCCTGAAGGGTGTGGGGGCTTCATGAGGCCAGAAAGTTTTGGCTACGATGGGATTTGTGAACTGCTCCGAAACTGAAGGTTACCTTCTGCACGACAGTCGCGTCCTATTGGATGGTTCCAAGAGGCCCCATATGGAAAGACTCGAGAGCAGGTGTCTAAGCATGGATGCCTGGGAACGCCACCTCATATTCCCACTCTTTAGTCAGGACAAGGCAGGCTCAATCTGCAGGCTCCTGGGTGAGCTACCCAGAGGGGAGAGTTGAAATGGACTCTCCTGAAGATGAGTCCTACTGTGGCTTGGTGGCCTGGGAGACCTTGGAATGTGGAGGTGGCTCAGGGACTCTGCAGGATTCTCCAACATGAGGTGTTTGACACGGCTCCAACAAGGAAACTTCCCATGCGGAGACGAGAGGAGTTCTGTTCCGTGCCTCAGGAAAGCCCCATACCCTGTCTTCGAACCACAGCCTCTGAGGAGTGACACCTGGAAACCAAAGCAAGAGTTGAGACTACGGCCTAAAGGCCTGTCCGGCTCAACCTTCTATCTCTGTTGACATCTGTGTGCATGCATTCATGGATGTAGCTGCTCAGCTTGTGTCCGAATGCCCCTGTGAGTCCAGTGAGGCTCCCAGTAGTGGGATGTCCTCGGAGGCCTTGAGGTTTCTCATATTCTGGAGGTGTGTGGCCAAAGGAATGGACACAGTTTGCCAGGAGAGAGCAGGCACGGTCCTGTGGTATGGCTCCAGAGGACCCAGCCTAGAGGCTGTGTTTGCCAGGGCTGTGGGGACAGATGTCTGAAAAAGCAAACTTGGCTCAGCTAGGGGCCAATGTAATGGCAGGCCTGATCTCTAGTCCGTGAGGGGAGATCCTCTGGAAATCAAAGTAGGGCAAGTGGGAGGCAGTCACTCAGGATTTTGTCTCTGGGTGTTGCGTTTACAGTGTCCGGTCAGGGTAGGGGTTGTCTCAGAGGCCGAGGAAGAGCCTTCCTCTCGGGGGATTGTCCAAGCTCCCAAGTGTTTGTGTTCATTCTGTGGGAATGAAGAGTACTGTTTTCTGCCACAGGGGACCCCCCAGGAGAGGGACTCTAGAGCACAGCAGTGGGTTCCCTCAACTGGAATACACACCATCTAGTTAGTCCTGGGTGCCTATGGGCATGGCAAGCCACATATGCGGGCTCTTGGTCCAGTCACTGAGAGGCGTTACTTGAATAAGGTACTCACGCTGAGGGTCACAATGTGTGTTTGTGCCCAAGGCGGCCCTCACGCTTGGGCGTGGCCTCATGGGCCATGCCGTTTTCTCCTACACTGCAGGTTTGACTCACTGCCAGCAGCAAGGTTTCTTGCCATGGGGAAGGAGGGGTTCTGACTTGTGCATCAGGTTCCCCCCTGTGCAGGGATTGGAGATAAGGTCTAGGTTCCGATGACTGAAAACCCAGGTTGGGAATGGATGGTGGCCTAAGGCAGTGGCGGGTCCAATGTGCTGGGTGTGCAGCCAGCTGTGTCGGTGTCTGTTGGAAGGTCTGGGCTCAGGCTATTTGCGACAGAGCATCACTGTTTAAGGTAGCCTATGCAATTGGGGTGTTGCCGAGGGCCAAGCAGTTTGATCCTCATTTGGGGTTTCTGGGTAGCGCCATAGACAAGGTTTTTCTCCTGGGAGGCAGGCACAGTGCTTCATTGTGGCCCCAGAATTCCCAGTAGGGAGGGTTTGTGGGCCAGGGGTGTGAGGACGGAAGTCTGAAAACACAAGCTAGCGTGAGGATTGGAGCCAAGGACAGAGCAGGCCCACTCTGCAGAGGCTGAATCAAAATCTCCTGCATCTGAAGTCAGGCTGAGGATCAGACGTTGGCTGAGGCTGGAGTATGTGTCCATGATGGCACCTTCATGAAGTGGGGGCCTCATGAGGCCAAGGAAGTTTTCCCACGCTGAGTTTGGAGGTTGCCCCAAACCACAAGGTTTCCTTCTGCGGGACATTCGAGTCCTGTTGCATGGCTCCAGGACATACCATATGGAAGGACTGGAGAGCAGGGTTCGAAGGATGGATCCCTGTACAGCATGCCTCGCATTCCAATTGGCTATTAGCGACAAGGTATGTTTGATCTGCTGCCTCTGGAACACGCGACCCAGGGGGCTGAGTTGAAATGGCCTCTCCTGAGGATGCGTCATAATGTGCGTTTGGGTCCATGGAGACCTTGGAATGTGCTGGTTGTTCAGTGGCCCTGCGGAACTCTCCTACCTGAAGTGTTTGATACATCCCAGTTAGAAAGCTGCCCATGTGGAGATGGTGCCTCAGAAAAGCCCCATGTGCTGGTCTACGAAAACAGTCCTCTGAGAACGGAAACATGGACACCAAAGCTAAGGTTCATATTAGGGCCTGGGGGCCTGTCCATTTCAACCTTCTGTCTCTGGGGACACTGTCTGAGAGTCTAAGTGGAGATAGTTGCTCCGCTGGTGTCAGAGAGCCCCTCTTAGTCCAGGGTGGCCTATACTATTGATGGCCTCAGGGACCTTGGAGCTTTTCCCTAACCTGTAGGGTTGTGGTCAATGGATTGGGCACACTTTCCTTGGAGAGGGCAGGCACAATCTTTCGCTGTTTGGTCCAGAGGCCCTAGCCTGGATGTTGTGTGGGTCCAGGCTGTGGGCACAGAAGTCTGAATACACAAACTCAGCTTATGAGTGGCGCCTAGGGTATGGCAGGCCGGATGTACAGCCCGAGAGGGAGCTCCTGGGCCTCTGAAACAAGGGCGAGTGGGAGGCGTTCCTTCAGGCTTTTGTCTCTGGATGTTGTGTCCGGGATAGCCGTGGATTGGAGCGGTGGCCTCAGGTACTGTGGACGAGTATCCCTCTCTGGGGATTTGTCCCAGCTCCCAAGAGTTTGGGGTCATTTTGTGGGAAGGGTGGAGTCGTGTTGTCTGGCTCATGGGTCTCTCCAAGAAAGGGATTCCAGAGCAGAGCTCCAGGTACGGGCGGGGCGACTGGAAAATTCAAACCGTGGTGAGGATTGGGTGCATAGGGGCTTGGCAAGCCCCATATGTGGGCTCTTGGTCCAGGCCCTGACAGGCCTTTCTTTGACATGGGGCTCATGCTGAGGGTCACAGTGTGAATTTGTGCCCAAGCAGCACTCAAGTTTGGGCGTGGCATCAGGGGCCATGAAGTTTTCTCCCACCCTGAAGGTGTGACTGCATGCCAAGAGCAAGCTTGACAGCCATGGGGAAGGAGGAGTTCTGTTTTGTGGTTGCTATACCCAGCTGTGTGGAGAATTGATATAATGTCTAGGTTCAGATATCTGAAAACCAAGGTTAGGATGAGGTGACGGCATAAGACCATGGCGTGTCCGAAGTGCTGGGTGTGCGGCCAGCTGTCTCCTTGTCTGTCCGAACGTCTGGCTTCAGGCTGTGTCAGGCAGAGCATGAGTGCCCAGAGCAGCCTATCCAGTTCAGGTACCGTCGAGGCCCGAGCAGGTTGATCCTCATCTGGGTTTTCTGGAGAGCCCCACAGGGAAACGTTTTTCTTCCGTTGGGCAGACACTGGGCTGGGTTTTGGTTCTGGAGTTCCTAGTCCGGAGGGCTTGTTTGCCAGGAGTGTGAGGAAGGAATCTGAAAACACAAGCTAGTGTGAGGTTTGGGACCGAGGGTACGGCAGGCCCACTCTGCAGAGGCTGAATCGAGATCTCCTGCACTGAGGTCATGTCAACTATGAGACGTGCCTCAGGCTAGAGTTCTTGTCCAGCATGGCCTCTTCCTGAAGGGTGTGGGGGCTTCATGAGGCCAGAAAGTTTTGGCTACGATGGGATTTGTGAACTGCTCCAAAACTGAAGGTTACCTTCTGCAGGACAGTCGAGTCCTATTGGATGGTTCCAAGAGGCCCCATATGGAAAGACTCGAGAGCAGGTGTCTAAGCATGGATGCCTGGGAACGCCACCTCATATTCCCACTCTTTAGTCAGGACAAGGCAGGCTCAATCTGCGGGCTCCTGGGTGAGCTACCCTGAGGGGAGAGTTTAATTGGTCTCTCCTGAAGATGAGTCCTACTGTGGCTTGGTGGCCTGGGAGACCTTGGAATGTGGAGGTAGCTCAGGGACTCTGCAGGATTCTCCAACATGAGGTGTTTGACACGGCTCCAACAAGGAAACTTCCCATGTGGAGACGAGAGGAGTTCTGTTCCGTGCCTCAGGAAAGCCCCATACCCTGTTCTTCGAACCAAAGCCTCTGAGGAGTGACACCTGGAAACCAAAGCAAGAGTTGAGACTACGGCCTAAAGGCCTGTCCGGCTCAACCTTCTATCTCTGTTGACATCTGTGTGCATGCATTCATGGATGTAGCTGCTCAGCTTGTGTCCGAATGCCCCTGTGAGTCCAGTGAGGCTCCCAGTAGTGGGATGTCCTCGGAGGCCTTGAGGTTTCTCATATTCTGGAGGTGTGTGGCCAAAGGAATGGACACAGTTTCCCAGGAGAGAGCAGGCACGGTCCTGTGGTATGGCTCCAGAGGACCCAGCCTAGAGGCTGTGTTTGCCAGGGCTGTGGGGACAGATGTCTGAAAAAGCAAACTTGGCTCAGCTAGGGGCCAATGTAATGGCAGGCCTGATCTCTAGTCCGTGAGGGGAGATCCTCTGGAAATCAAAGTAGGGCAAGTGGGAGGCAGTCACTCAGGATTTTGTCTCTGGGTGTTGCGTTTACAGTGTCCGGTCAGGGTAGGGGTTGTCTCAGAGGCCGAGGAAGAGCCTTCCTCTCGGGGGATTGTCCAAGCTCCCAAGTGTTTGTGTTCATTCTGTGGGAATGAAGAGTACTGTTTTCTGCCACAGGGGACCCCCCAGGAGAGGGACTCTAGAGCACAGCAGTGGGTTCCCTCAACTGGAATACACACCATCTAGTTAGTCCTGGGTGCCTATGGGCATGGCAAGCCATATATGCGGGCTCTTGGTCCAGTCACTGAGAGGCGTTACTTGAATAAGGTACTCACGCTGAGGGTCACAATGTGTGTTTGTGCCCAAGGCGGCCCTCACGCTTGGGCGTGGCCTCATGGGCCATGCCGTTTTCTCCTACACTGCAGGTTTGACTCACTGCCAGCAGCAAGGTTTCTTGCCATGGGGAAGGAGGGGTTCTGACTTGTGCATCAGGTTCCCCCCTGTGCAGGGATTGGAGATAAGGTCTAGGTTCCGATGACTGAAAACCCAGGTTGGGAATGGATGGTGGCCTAAGGCAGTGGCGGGTCCAATGTGCTGGGTGTGCAGCCAGCTGTGTCGGTGTCTGTTGGAAGGTCTGGGCTCAGGCTATTTGCGACAGAGCATCACTGTTTAAGGTAGCCTATGCAATTGGGGTGTTGCCGAGGGCCAAGCAGTTTGATCCTCATTTGGGGTTTCTGGGTAGCGCCATAGACAAGGTTTTTCTCCTGGGAGGCAGGCACAGTGCTTCATTGTGGCCCCAGAATTCCCAGTAGGGAGGGTTTGTGGGCCAGGGGTGTGAGGACGGAAGTCTGAAAACACAAGCTAGCGTGAGGATTGGAGCCAAGGACAGAGCAGGCCCACTCTGCAGAGGCTGAATCAAAATCTCCTGCATCTGAAGTCAGGCTGAGGATCAGACGTTGGCTGAGGCTGGAGTATGTGTCCATGATGGCACCTTCATGAAGTGGGGGCCTCATGAGGCCAAGGAAGTTTTCCCACGCTGAGTTTGGAGGTTGCCCCAAACCACAAGGTTTCCTTCTGCAGGACATTCGAGTCCTGTTGCATGGCTCCAGGACATACCATATGGAAGGACTGGAGAGCAGGGTTCGAAGGATGGATCCCTGTACAGCATGCCTCGCATTCCAATTGGCTATTAGCGACAAGGTATGTTTGATCTGCTGCCTCTGGAACACGCGACCCAGGGGGCTGAGTTGAAATGGCCTCTCCTGAGGATGCGTCATAATGTGCGTTTGGGTCCATGGAGACCTTGGAATGTGCTGGTTGTTCAGTGGCCCTGCGGAACTCTCCTACCTGAAGTGTTTGATACATCCCAGTTAGAAAGCTGCCCATGTGGAGATGGTGCCTCAGAAAAGCCCCATGTGCTGGTCTACGAAAACAGTCCTCTGAGAACGGAAACATGGACACCAAAGCTAAGGTTCATATTAGGGCCTGGGGGCCTGTCCATTTCAACCTTCTGTCTCTGGGGACACTGTCTGAGAGTCTAAGTGGAGATAGTTGCTCCGCTGGTGTCAGAGAGCCCCTCTTAGTCCAGGGTGGCCTATACTATTGATGGCCTCAGGGACCTTGGAGCTTTTCCCTAACCTGTAGGGTTGTGGTCAATGGATTGGGCACACTTTCCTTGGAGAGGGCAGGCACAATCTTTCGCTGTTTGGTCCAGAGGCCCTAGCCTGGATGTTGTGTGGGTCCAGGCTGTGGGCACAGAAGTCTGAATACACAAACTCAGCTTATGAGTGGCGCCTAGGGTATGGCAGGCCGGATGTACAGCCCGAGAGGGAGCTCCTGGGCCTCTGAAACAAGGGCGAGTGGGAGGCGTTCCTTCAGGCTTTTGTCTCTGGATGTTGTGTCCGGGATAGCCGTGGATTGGAGCGGTGGCCTCAGGTACTGTGGACGAGTATCCCTCTCTGGGGATTTGTCCCAGCTCCCAAGACTTTGGGGTCATTTTGTGGGAAGGGTGGAGTCGTGTTGTCTGGCTCATGGGTCTCTCCAAGAAAGGGATTCCAGAGCAGAGCTCCAGGTACGGGCGGGGCGACTGGAAAATTCAAACCGTGGTGAGGATTGGGTGCATAGGGGCTTGGCAAGCCCCATATGTGGGCTCTTGGTCCAGGCCCTGACAGGCCTTTCTTTGACATGGGGCTCATGCTGAGGGTCACAGTGTGAATTTGTGCCCAAGCAGCACTCAAGTTTGGGCGTGGCATCAGGGGCCATGAAGTTTTCTCCCACCCTGAAGGTGTGACTGCATGCCAAGAGCAAGCTTGACAGCCATGGGGAAGGAGGAGTTCTGTTTTGTGGTTGCTATACCCAGCTGTGTGGAGAATTGATATAATGTCTAGGTTCAGATATCTGAAAACCAAGGTTAGGATGAGGTGACGGCATAAGACCATGGCGTGTCCGAAGTGCTGGGTGTGCGGCCAGCTGTCTCCTTGTCTGTCCGAACGTCTGGCTTCAGGCTGTGTCAGGCAGAGCATGAGTGCCCAGAGCAGCCTATCCAGTTCAGGTACCGTCGAGGCCCGAGCAGGTTGATCCTCATCTGGGTTTTCTGGAGAGCCCCACAGGGAAACGTTTTTCTTCCGTTGGGCAGACACTGGGCTGGGTTTTGGTTCTGGAGTTCCTAGTCCGGAGGGCTTGTTTGCCAGGAGTGTGAGGAAGGAATCTGAAAACACAAGCTAGTGTGAGGTTTGGGACCGAGGGTACGGCAGGCCCACTCTGCAGAGGCTGAATCGAGATCTCCTGCACTGAGGTCATGTCAACTATGAGACGTGCCTCAGGCTAGAGTTCTTGTCCAGCATGGCCTCTTCCTGAAGGGTGTGGGGGCTTCATGAGGCCAGAAAGTTTTGGCTACGATGGGATTTGTGAACTGCTCCAAAACTGAAGGTTACCTTCTGCAGGACAGTCGAGTCCTATTGGATGGTTCCAAGAGGCCCCATATGGAAAGACTCGAGAGCAGGTGTCTAAGCATGGATGCCTGGGAACGCCACCTCATATTCCCACTCTTTAGTCAGGACAAGGCAGGCTCAATCTGCGGGCTCCTGGGTGAGCTACCCTGAGGGGAGAGTTTAATTGGTCTCTCCTGAAGATGAGTCCTACTGTGGCTTGGTGGCCTGGGAGACCTTGGAATGTGGAGGTGGCTCAGGGACTCTGCAGGATTCTCCAACATGAGGTGTTTGACACGGCTCCAACAAGGAAACTTCCCATGTGGAGACGAGAGGAGTTCTGTTCCGTGCCTCAGGAAAGCCCCATACCCTGTTCTTCGAACCAAAGCCTCTGAGGAGTGACACCTGGAAACCAAAGCAAGAGTTGAGACTACGGCCTAAAGGCCTGTCCGGCTCAACCTTCTATCTCTGTTGACATCTGTGTGCATGCATTCATGGATGTAGCTGCTCAGCTTGTGTCCGAATGCCCCTGTGAGTCCAGTGAGGCTCCCAGTAGTGGGATGTCCTCGGAGGCCTTGAGGTTTCTCATATTCTGGAGGTGTGTGGCCAAAGGAATGGACACAGTTTGCCAGGAGAGAGCAGGCACGGTCCTGTGGTATGGCTCCAGAGGACCCAGCCTAGAGGCTGTGTTTGCCAGGGCTGTGGGGACAGATGTCTGAAAAAGCAAACTTGGCTCAGCTAGGGGCCAATGTAATGGCAGGCCTGATCTCTAGTCCGTGAGGGGAGATCCTCTGGAAATCAAAGTAGGGCAAGTGGGAGGCAGTCACTCAGGATTTTGTCTCTGGGTGTTGCATTTACAGTGTCCGGTCAGGGTAGGGGTTGTCTCAGAGGCCGAGGAAGAGCCTTCCTCTCGGGGGATTGTCCAAGCTCCCAAGTGTTTGTGTTCATTCTGTGGGAATGAAGAGTACTGTTTTCTGCCACAGGGGACCCCCCAGGAGAGGGACTCTAGAGCACAGCAGTGGGTTCCCTCAACTGGAATACACACCATCTAGTTAGTCCTGGGTGCCTATGGGCATGGCAAGCCACATATGCGGGCTCTTGGTCCAGTCACTGAGAGGCGTTACTTGAATAAGGTACTCACACTGAGGGTCACAATGTGTGTTTGTGCCCAAGGCGGCCCTCACGCTTGGGCGTGGCCTCATGGGCCATGCCGTTTTCTCCTACACTGCAGGTTTGACTCACTGCCAGCAGCAATGTTTCTTGCCATGGGAAGGAGGGGTTCTGACTTGTGCATCAGGTTCCCCCCTGTGCAGGGATTGGAGATAAGGTCTAGGTTCCGATGACTGAAAACCCAGGTTGGGAATGGATGGTGGCCTAAGGCAGTGGCGGGTCCAATGTGCTGGGTGTGCAGCCAGCTGTGTCGGTGTCTGTTGGAAGGTCTGGGCTCAGGCTATTTGCGACAGAGCATCACTGTTTAAGGTAGCCTATGCAATTGGGGTGTTGCCGAGGGCCAAGCAGTTTGATCCTCATTTGGGGTTTCTGGGTAGCGCCATAGACAAGGTTTTTCTCCTGGGAGGCAGGCACAGTGCTTCATTGTGGCCCCAGAATTCCCAGTAGGGAGGGTTTGTGGGCCAGGGGTGTGAGGACGGAAGTCTGAAAACACAAGCTAGCGTGAGGATTGGAGCCAAGGACAGAGCAGGCCCACTCTGCAGAGGCTGAATCAAAATCTCCTGCATCTGAAGTCAGGCTGAGGATCAGACGTTGGCTGAGGCTGGAGTATGTGTCCATGATGGCACCTTCATGAAGTGGGGGCCTCATGAGGCCAAGGAAGTTTTCCCACGCTGAGTTTGGAGGTTGCCCCAAACCACAAGGTTTCCTTCTGCGGGACATTCGAGTCCTGTTGCATGGCTCCAGGACATACCATATGGAAGGACTGGAGAGCAGGGTTCGAAGGATGGATCCCTGTACAGCATGCCTCGCATTCCAATTGGCTATTAGCGACAAGGTATGTTTGATCTGCTGCCTCTGGAACACGCGACCCAGGGGGCTGAGTTGAAATGGCCTCTCCTGAGGATGCGTCATAATGTGCGTTTGGGTCCATGGAGACCTTGGAATGTGCTGGTTGTTCAGTGGCCCTGCGGAACTCTCCTACCTGAAGTGTTTGATACATCCCAGTTAGAAAGCTGCCCATGTGGAGATGGTGCCTCAGAAAAGCCCCATGTGCTGGTCTACGAAAACAGTCCTCTGAGAACGGAAACATGGAAACCAAAGCTAAGGTTCATATTAGGGCCTGGGGGCCTGTCCATTTCAACCTTCTGTCTCTGGGGACACTGTCTGAGAGTCTAAGTGGAGATAGTTGCTCCGCTGGTGTCAGAGAGCCCCTCTTAGTCCAGGGTGGCCTATACTATTGATGGCCTCAGGGACCTTGGAGCTTTTCCCTAACCTGTAGGGTTGTGGTCAATGGATTGGGCACACTTTCCTTGGAGAGGGCAGGCACAATCTTTCGCTGTTTGGTCCAGAGGCCCTAGCCTGGATGTTGTGTGGGTCCAGGCTGTGGGCACAGAAGTCTGAATACACAAACTCAGCTTATGAGTGGCGCCTAGGGTATGGCAGGCCGGATGTACAGCCCGAGAGGGAGCTCCTGGGCCTCTGAAACAAGGGCGAGTGGGAGGCGTTCCTTCAGGCTTTTGTCTCTGGATGTTGTGTCCGGGATAGCCGTGGATTGGAGCGGTGGCCTCAGGTACTGTGGACGAGTATCCCTCTCTGGGGATTTGTCCCAGCTCCCAAGAGTTTGGGGTCATTTTGTGGGAAGGGTGGAGTCGTGTTGTCTGGCTCATGGGTCTCTCCAAGAAAGGGATTCCAGAGCAGAGCTCCAGGTACGGGCGGGGCGACTGGAAAATTCAAACCGTGGTGAGGATTGGGTGCATAGGGGCTTGGCAAGCCCCATATGTGGGCTCTTGGTCCAGGCCCTGACAGGCCTTTCTTTGACATGGGGCTCATGCTGAGGGTCACAGTGTGAATTTGTGCCCAAGCAGCACTCAAGTTTGGGCGTGGCATCAGGGGCCATGAAGGTTTCTCCCACCCTGAAGGTGTGACTGCATGCCAAGAGCAAGCTTGACAGCCATGGGGAAGGAGGAGTTCTGTTTTGTGCTTGCTATACCCAGCTGTGTGGAGAATTGATATAATGTCTAGGTTCAGATATCTGAAAACCAAGGTTAGGATGAGGTGACGGCATAAGACCATGGCGTGTCCGAAGTGCTGTGTGTGCGGCCAGCTGTCTCCTTGTCTGTCCGGACGTCTGGCTTCAGGCTGTGTCAGGCAGAGCATGAGTGCCCAGAGCAGCCTATCCAGTTCGGGTACCGTCGAGGCCCGAGCAGGTTGATCCTCATCTGGGTTTTCTGGAGAGCCCCACAGGGAAACGTTTTTCTTCCGTTGGGCAGACACTGGGCTGGGTTTTGGTTCTGGAGTTCCTAGTCCGGAGGGCTTGTTTGCCAGGAGTGTGAGGAAGGAATCTGAAAACACAAGCTAGCGTGAGGTTTGGGACCGAGGGCACGGCAGGCCCACTCTGCAGAGGCTGAATCGAGATCTCCTGCACTGAGGTCATGTCAACTATGAGACGTGCCTCAGGCTAGAGTTCTTGTCCAGCATGGCCTCTTCCTGAAGGGTGTGGGGGCTTCATGAGGCCAGAAAGTTTTGGCTACGATGGGATTTGTGAACTGCTCCGAAACTGAAGGTTACCTTCTGCACGACAGTCGCGTCCTATTGGATGGTTCCAAGAGGCCCCATATGGAAAGACTCGAGAGCAGGTGTCTAAGCATGGATGCCTGGGAACGCCACCTCATATTCCCACTCTTTAGTCAGGACAAGGCAGGCTCAATCTGCAGGCTCCTGGGTGAGCTACCCAGAGGGGAGAGTTGAAATGGACTCTCCTGAAGATGAGTCCTACTGTGGCTTGGTGGCCTGGGAGACCTTGGAATGTGGAGGTGGCTCAGGGACTCTGCAGGATTCTCCAACATGAGGTGTTTGACACGGCTCCAACAAGGAAACTTCCCATGCGGAGACGAGAGGAGTTCTGTTCCGTGCCTCAGGAAAGCCCCATACCCTGTCTTCGAACCACAGCCTCTGAGGAGTGACACCTGGAAACCAAAGCAAGAGTTGAGACTACGGCCTAAAGGCCTGTCCGGCTCAACCTTCTATCTCTGTTGACATCTGTGTGCATGCATTCATGGATGTAGCTGCTCAGCTTGTGTCCGAATGCCCCTGTGAGTCCAGTGAGGCTCCCAGTAGTGGGATGTCCTCGGAGGCCTTGAGGTTTCTCATATTCTGGAGGTGTGTGGCCAAAGGAATGGACACAGTTTGCCAGGAGAGAGCAGGCACGGTCCTGTGGTATGGCTCCAGAGGACCCAGCCTAGAGGCTGTGTTTGCCAGGGCTGTGGGGACAGATGTCTGAAAAAGCAAACTTGGCTCAGCTAGGGGCCAATGTAATGGCAGGCCTGATCTCTAGTCCGTGAGGGGAGATCCTCTGGAAATCAAAGTAGGGCAAGTGGGAGGCAGTCACTCAGGATTTTGTCTCTGGGTGTTGCGTTTACAGTGTCCGGTCAGGGTAGGGGTTGTCTCAGAGGCCGAGGAAGAGCCTTCCTCTCGGGGGATTGTCCAAGCTCCCAAGTGTTTGTGTTCATTCTGTGGGAATGAAGAGTACTGTTTTCTGCCACAGGGGACCCCCCAGGAGAGGGACTCTAGAGCACAGCAGTGGGTTCCCTCAACTGGAATACACACCATCTAGTTAGTCCTGGGTGCCTATGGGCATGGCAAGCCACATATGCGGGCTCTTGGTCCAGTCACTGAGAGGCGTTACTTGAATAAGGTACTCACGCTGAGGGTCACAATGTGTGTTTGTGCCCAAGGCGGCCCTCACGCTTGGGCGTGGCCTCATGGGACATGCCGTTTTCTCCTACACTGCAGGTTTGACTCACTGCCAGCAGCAAGGTTTCTTGCCATGGGGAAGGAGGGGTTCTGACTTGTGCATCAGGTTCCCCCCTGTGCAGGGATTGGAGATAAGGTCTAGGTTCCGATGACTGAAAACCCAGGTTGGGAATGGATGGTGGCCTAAGGCAGTGGCGGGTCCAATGTGCTGGGTGTGCAGCCAGCTGTGTCGGTGTCTGTTGGAAGGTCTGGGCTCAGGCTATTTGCGACAGAGCATCACTGTTTAAGGTAGCCTATGCAATTGGGGTGTTGCCGAGGGCCAAGCAGTTTGATCCTCATTTGGGGTTTCTGGGTAGCGCCATAGACAAGGTTTTTCTCCTGGGAGGCAGGCACAGTGCTTCATTGTGGCCCCAGAATTCCCAGTAGGGAGGGTTTGTGGGCCAGGGGTGTGAGGACGGAAGTCTGAAAACACAAGCTAGCGTGAGGATTGGAGCCAAGGACAGAGCAGGCCCACTCTGCAGAGGCTGAATCAAAATCTCCTGCATCTGAAGTCAGGCTGAGGATCAGACGTTGGCTGAGGCTGGAGTATGTGTCCATGATGGCACCTTCATGAAGTGGGGGCCTCATGAGGCCAAGGAAGTTTTCCCACGCTGAGTTTGGAGGTTGCCCCAAACCACAAGGTTTCCTTCTGCGGGACATTCGAGTCCTGTTGCATGGCTCCAGGACATACCATATGGAAGGACTGGAGAGCAGGGTTCGAAGGATGGATCCCTGTACAGCATGCCTCGCATTCCAATTGGCTATTAGCGACAAGGTATGTTTGATCTGCTGCCTCTGGAACACGCGACCCAGGGGGCTGAGTTGAAATGGCCTCTCCTGAGGATGCGTCATAATGTGCGTTTGGGTCCATGGAGACCTTGGAATGTGCTGGTTGTTCAGTGGCCCTGCGGAACTCTCCTACCTGAAGTGTTTGATACATCCCAGTTAGAAAGCTGCCCATGTGGAGATGGTGCCTCAGAAAAGCCCCATGTGCTGGTCTACGAAAACAGTCCTCTGAGAACGGAAACATGGAAACCAAAGCTAAGGTTCATATTAGGGCCTGGGGGCCTGTCCATTTCAACCTTCTGTCTCTGGGGACACTGTCTGAGAGTCTAAGTGGAGATAGTTGCTCCGCTGGTGTCAGAGAGCCCCTCTTAGTCCAGGGTGGCCTATACTATTGATGGCCTCAGGGACCTTGGAGCTTTTCCCTAACCTGTAGGGTTGTGGTCAATGGATTGGGCACACTTTCCTTGGAGAGGGCAGGCACAATCTTTCGCTGTTTGGTCCAGAGGCCCTAGCCTGGATGTTGTGTGGGTCCAGGCTGTGGGCACAGAAGTTTGAATACACAAACTCAGCTTATGAGTGGCGCCTAGTGTATGGCAGGCCGGATGTACAGCCCGAGAGGGAGCTCCTGGGCCTCTGAAACAAGGGCGAGTGGGAGGCGTTCCTTCAGGCTTTTGTCTCTGGATGTTGTGTCCGGGATAGCCGTGGATTGGAGCGGTGCCCTCAGGTACTGTGGACGAGTATCCCTCTCTGGGGATTTGTCCCAGCTCCCAAGAGTTTGGGGTCATTTTGTGGGAAGGGTGGAGTCGTGTTGTCTGGCTCATGGGTCTCTCCAAGAAAGGGATTCCAGAGCAGAGCTCCAGGTACGGGCGGGGCGACTGGAAAATTCAAACCGTGGTGAGGATTGGGTGCATAGGGGCTTGGCAAGCCCCATATGTGGGCTCTTGGTCCAGGCCCTGACAGGCCTTTCTTTGACATGGGGCTCATGCTGAGGGTCACAGTGTGAATTTGTGCCCAAGCAGCACTCAAGTTTGGGCGTGGCATCAGGGGCCATGAAGGTTTCTCCCACCCTGAAGGTGTGACTGCATGCCAAGAGCAAGCTTGACAGCCATGGGGAAGGAGGAGTTCTGTTTTGTGCTTGCTATACCCAGCTGTGTGGAGAATTGATATAATGTCTAGGTTCAGATATCTGAAAACCAAGGTTAGGATGAGGTGACGGCATAAGACCATGGCGTGTCCGAAGTGCTGTGTGTGCGGCCAGCTGTCTCCTTGTCTGTCCGGACGTCTGGCTTCAGGCTGTGTCAGTCAGAGCATGAGTGCCCAGAGCAGCCTATCCAGTTCGGGTACCGTCGAGGCCCGAGCAGGTTGATCCTCATCTGGGTTTTCTGGAGAGCCCCACAGGGAAACGTTTTTCTTCCGTTGGGCAGACACTGGGCTGGGTTTTGGTTCTGGAGTTCCTAGTCCGGAGGGCTTGTTTGCCAGGAGTGTGAGGAAGGAATCTGAAAACACAAGCTAGCGTGAGGTTTGGGACCGAGGGCACGGCAGGCCCACTCTGCAGAGGCTGAATCGAGATCTCCTGCACTGAGGTCATGTCAACTATGAGACGTGCCTCAGGCTAGAGTTCTTGTCCAGCATGGCCTCTTCCTGAAGGGTGTGGGGGCTTCATGAGGCCAGAAAGTTTTGGCTACGATGGGATTTGTGAACTGCTCCGAAACTGAAGGTTACCTTCTGCACGACAGTCGCGTCCTATTGGATGGTTCCAAGAGGCCCCATATGGAAAGACTCGAGAGCAGGTGTCTAAGCATGGATGCCTGGGAATGCCACCTCATAATCCCACTCTTTAGTCAGGACAAGGCAGGCTCAATCTGCAGGCTCCTGGGTGAGCTACCCAGAGGGGAGAGTTGAAATGGACTCTCCTGAAGATGAGTCCTACTGTGGCTTGGTGGCCTGGGAGACCTTGGAATGTGGAGGTGGCTCAGGGACTCTGCAGGATTCTCCAACATGAGGTGTTTGACACGGCTCCAACAAGGAAACTTCCCATGCGGAGACGAGAGGAGTTCTGTTCCGTGCCTCAGGAAAGCCCCATACCCTGTCTTCGAACCACAGCCTCTGAGGAGTGACACCTGGAAACCAAAGCAAGAGTTGAGACTACGGCCTAAAGGCCTGTCCGGCTCAACCTTCTATCTCTGTTGACATCTGTGTGCATGCATTCATGGATGTAGCTGCTCAGCTTGTGTCCGAATGCCCCTGTGAGTCCAGTGAGGCTCCCAGTAGTGGGATGTCCTCGGAGGCCTTGAGGTTTCTCATATTCTGGAGGTGTGTGGCCAAAGGAATGGACACAGTTTGCCAGGAGAGAGCAGGCACGGTCCTGTGGTATGGCTCCAGAGGACCCAGCCTAGAGGCTGTGTTTGCCAGGGCTGTGGGGACAGATGTCTGAAAAAGCAAACTTGGCTCAGCTAGGGGCCAATGTAATGGCAGGCCTGATCTCTAGTCCGTGAGGGGAGATCCTCTGGAAATCAAAGTAGGGCAAGTGGGAGGCAGTCACTCAGGATTTTGTCTCTGGGTGTTGCGTTTACAGTGTCCGGTCAGGGTAGGGGTTGTCTCAGAGGCCGAGGAAGAGCCTTCCTCTCGGGGGATTGTCCAAGCTCCCAAGTGTTTGTGTTCATTCTGTGGGAATGAAGAGTACTGTTTTCTGCCACAGGGGACCCCCCAGGAGAGGGACTCTAGAGCACAGCAGTGGGTTCCCTCAACTGGAATACACACCATCTAGTTAGTCCTGGGTGCCTATGGGCATGGCAAGCCACATATGCGGGCTCTTGGTCCAGTCACTGAGAGGCGTTACTTGAATAAGGTACTCACGCTGAGGGTCACAATGTGTGTTTGTGCCCAAGGCGGCCCTCACGCTTGGGCGTGGCCTCATGGGACATGCCGTTTTCTCCTACACTGCAGGTTTGACTCACTGCCAGCAGCAAGGTTTCTTGCCATGGGGAAGGAGGGGTTCTGACTTGTGCATCAGGTTCCCCCCTGTGCAGGGATTGGAGATAAGGTCTAGGTTCCGATGACTGAAAACCCAGGTTGGGAATGGATGGTGGCCTAAGGCAGTGGCGGGTCCAATGTGCTGGGTGTGCAGCCAGCTGTGTCGGTGTCTGTTGGAAGGTCTGGGCTCAGGCTATTTGCGACAGAGCATCACTGTTTAAGGTAGCCTATGCAATTGGGGTGTTGCCGAGGGCCAAGCAGTTTGATCCTCATTTGGGGTTTCTGGGCAGCGCCATAGACAATGTTTTTCTCCCGGGAGGCCGGCACAGTGCTTCATTGTGGCCCCAGAATTCCCAGTAGGGAGGGTTTGTGGGCCAGGGGTGTGAGGACGGAAGTCTGAAAACACAAGCTAGTGTGAGGATTGGAGCCAAGGGCAGAGCAGGCCCACTCTGCAGAGGCTGAATCAAAATCTCCTGCATCTGAAGTCAGGCTGAGGATCAGACGTTGGCTGAGGCTGGAGTATGTGTCCATGATGGCACCTTCATGAAGTGGGGGCCTCATGAGGCCAAGGAAGTTTTCCCACGCTGAGTTTGGAGGTTGCCCCAAACCACAAGGTTTCCTTCTGCGGGACATTCGAGTCCTGTTGCATGGCTCCAGGACATACCATATGGAAGGACTGGAGAGCAGGGTTCGAAGGATGGATCCCTGTACAGCATGCCTCGCATTCCCATTGGCTATTAGCGACAAGATATGTTTGATCTGCTGCCTCTGGAACACGCGACCCAGGGGGCTGAGTTGAAATGGCCTCTCCTGAGGATGCGTCATAATGTGCGTTTGGGTCCATGGAGACCTTGGAATGTGCTGGTTGTTCAGTGGCCCTGCGGAACTCTCCTACCTGAAGTGTTTGATACATCCCAGTAAGAAAGCTGCCCATGTGGAGATGAGAGATGTTTGGTTTGGTGCCTCAGAAAAGCCCCATGTGCTGGTCTACGAAAACAGTCCTCTGAGAAAGGAAACATGGAAACCAAAGCTAAGGTTCAGATTAGGGCCTGAGGGCCTTTCCATTTCAACCTTCTGTCTCTGGGGACACTGTCTGAGAGTCTAAGTGGAGATAGTTGCTCCGCTGGTGTCAGAGAGCCCCTCTTAGTCCAGGGTGGCCTATACTATTGATGGCCTCAGGGACCTTGGAGCTTTTCCCTAACCTGTAGGGTTGTGGTCAATGGATTGGGCACACTTTCCTT
Source organism: Mustela nivalis (assembly GCF_964662115.1). Lineage (NCBI taxonomy): Eukaryota > Metazoa > Chordata > Mammalia > Carnivora > Mustelidae > Mustela > Mustela nivalis. Next base: position 761,080 of record NW_028136551.1, read on the forward strand.
GGAGAGGGCAGGCACAATCTTTCGCTGTTTGGTCCAGAGGCCCTAGCCTGGATGTTGTGTGGGTCCAGGCTGTGGGCATAGAAGTCTGAATACGCAAACTCAGCTTATGAGTGGCGCCTAGGGTATGGCAGGCCGGATGTACAGCACCCGAGAGGGAGCTCCTGGGCCTCTGAAACAAGGGCGAGTGGGAGGCGTTCCTTCAGGCTTTTGTCTCTGGATGTTGTGTCCGGGATAGTTGTGGATTGTAGCGGTGGCCTCAGGTACTGGGACGAGTATCCCTCTCTGGGGATTTGTCCCAGCTCCCAAGAGTTTGGGGTCATTTTGTGGGAAGGGTGGAGTCGTGTTGTCTGGCTCATGGGTCTCTCTAAGAAAGGGATTCCAGAGCAGAGCTCCAGGTACGGGCGGGGCGACTGGAAAATTCAAACCGTGGTGAGGATTGGGTGCATAGGGGCTTGGCAAGCCCCATATGTGGGCTCTTGGTCCAGGCCCTGACAGGCCTTTCTTTGACATGGGGCTCATGCTGAGGGTCACAGTGTGAATTTGTGCCCAAGCAGCACTCAAGTTTGGGCGTGGCATCAGGGGCCATGAAGGTTTCTCCCACCCTGAAGGTGTGACTCCATGCCAAGAGCAAGCTTGACAGCCATGGGGAAGGAGGAGTTCTGTTTTGTGCTTGCTATACCCAGCTGTGTGGAGAATTGATATAATGTCTAGGTTCAGATATCTGAAAACCAAGGTTAGGATGAGGTGACGGCATAAGACCATGGCGTGTCCGAAATGCTGGGTGTGCGGCCAGCTGTCTCCTTGTCTGTCTGGACGTCTGGCTTCAGGCTGTGTCAGGCAGAGCATGAGTGCCCAGAGCAGCCTATCCAGTTCGGGTCCCGTCGAGGCCCGAGCAGGTTGATCCTCATCTGGGTTTTCTGGAGAGCCCCACAGGGAAACGTTTTTCTTCCGTTGGACAGACACTGGGCTGGGTTTTGGTTCTGGAGTTCCTAGTCCGGAGGGCTTGTTTGCCAGGAGTGTGAGGAAGGAAGTCTGAAAACACAAGCTAGCGTGAGGTTTGGGACCGAGGGCACGGCAGGCCCACTCTGCAGAGGCTGAATCGAGATCTCCTGCACTGAGGTCATGTCAACTATGAGACGTGCCTCAGGCTAGAGTTCTTGTCCAGCATGGCCTCTTCCTGAAGGGTGTGGGGGCTTCATGAGGCCAGAAAGTTTTGGCTACGATGGGATTTGTGAACTGCTCCAAAACTGAAGGTTACCTTCTGCACAGCAGTCGAGTCCTATTGGATGGTTCCAAGAGGCCCCATATGGAAAGACTCGAGAGCAGGTGTCTAAGCATGGATGCCTGGGAATGCCACCTCATATTCCCACTCTTTAGTCAGGACAAGGGAGTTTCAATCTGCGGGCTACTGGGTGAGCTACCCAGAGGGGAGAGTTGAAATGGTCTTTCCTGTAGATGAGTCCTACTGTGGCTTGGTGGCCTGGGAGACATTGGAATGTGGAGGTGGCTCAGGGACTCTGCAGGATTCTCCAACATGAGTTGTTTGACACGGCTCCAACAAGGAAACTTCCCATGTGGAGACGAGAGGAGTTCTGTTCCGTGACTCAGGAAAGCTCCATACCCTGTTCTTCGAACCACAGCCTCTGAGGAGTGACACCTGGAAACCAAAGCAAGAGTTGAGACTACGGCCTAAAGGCCTGTCCGGCTCAACCTTCTATCTCTGTTGACATCTGTGTGCATGCATTCATGGATGTAGCTGCTCAGCTTGTGTCCGAATGCCCCTGTGAGTCCAGTGAGGCTCCCAGTAGTGGGATGTCCTCGGAGGCCTTGAGGTTTCTCATATTCTGGAGGTGTGTGGCCAAAGGAATGGACACAGTTTGCTAGGAGAGAGCAGGCACGGTCCTGTGGTATGGCTCCAGAGGACCCAGCCTAGAGGCTGTGTTTGCCAGGGCTGTGGGGACAGATGTCTGAAAAAGCAAACTTGGCTCAGCTAGGGGCCAATGTAATGGCAGGCCTGATCTCTAGTCCGTGAGGGGAGATCCTCTGGAAAACAAAGTAGGGCAAGTGGGAGGCAGTCACTCAGGATTTTGTCTCTGGGTGTTGCATTTACAGTGTCTGGTCAGGGTAGGGGTTGTCTCAGAGGCCGAGGAAGAGCCTTCCTCTCGGGGGATTGTCCAAGCTCCCAAGTGTTTGTGTTCATTCTGTGGGAATGAAGAGTACTGTTTTCTGCCACAGGGGACCTCCCAGGAGAGGGACTCTAGACCACAGCAGTGGGTTCCCTCAACTGGAATACACACCATCTAGTTAGTCCTGGGTGCCTATGGGCATGGCAAGCCACATATGCGGGCTCTTGGTCCAGTCACTGAGAGGCGTTACTTGAATAAGGTACTCACGCTGAGGGTCACAATGTGTGTTTGTGCCCAAGGCGGCCCTCACGCTTGGGCGTGGCCTCATGGGCCATGCCGTTTTCTCCTACACTGAAGGTTTGACTCACTGCCAGCAGCAAGGTTTCTTGCCATGGGGAAGGAGGGGTTCTGACTTGTGCATCAGGTTCCCCCCTGTGCAGTGATTGGAGATAATGCCTAGGTTCGGATGACTGAAAACCCAGGTTGGGAATGGATGGTGGCCTAAGGCAGTGGCGGGTCCAATGTCCTGGATGTGCAGCCAGCTGTGTCGGTGTCTGTTGGAAGGTCTGGGCTCAGGCTATTTGCGACAGAGCATCACTGTTTAAGGTAGCCTATGCAATTGGGGTGTTGCCGAGGGCCAAGCAGTTTGATCCTCATTTGGGGTTTCTGGGCAGCGCCATAGACAAGGTTTTTCTCCTGGGAGGCAGGCACAGTGCTTCATTGTGGCCCCAGAATTCCCAGTAGGGAGGGTTTGTGGGCCAGGGGTGTGAGGACGGAAGTCTGAAAACACAAGCTAGTGTGAGGATTGGAGCCAAGGGCAGAGCAGGCCCACTCTGCAGAGGCTGAATCAAAATCTCCTGCATCTGAAGTCAGGCTGAGGATCAGACGTTGGCTGAGGCTGGAGTAGGTGTCGATGATGGCACCTTCATGAAGTGGGGGCCTCATGAGGCCAAGGAAGTTTTCCCACGCTGAGTTTGGTGGTTGCCCCAAACCACAAGGTTTCCTTCTGCGGGACATTCGAGTCCTGTTGCATGGCTCCAGGACATACCATATGGAAGGACTGGAGAGCAGGGTTCGAAGGATGGATCCCTGTACAGCATGCCTCGCATTCCCATTGGCTATTAGCGACAAGATATGTTTGATCTGCTGCCTCTGGAACACGCGACCCAGCGGGCTGAGTTGAAATGGCCTCTCCTGAGGATACGTCATAATGTGCGTTTGGGTCCATGGACCATGGAATGTGCTGGTTGTTCAGTGGCCCTGCGGAACTCTCCTACCTGAAGTGTTTGATACATCCCAGTAAGAAGGCTGCCCATGTGGAGATGAGAGATGTTTGGTTTGGTGCCTCAGAAAAGCCCCATGTGCTGGTCTATGAAAACAGTCCTCTGAGAACGGAAACATGGAAACCAAAGCTAAGGTTCAGATTAGGGCCTGGGGGCCTGTCCATTTCAACCTTCTGTCTCTGGGGACACTGTCTGAGAGTCTAAGCGGAGATAGTTGCTCCGCTGGTGTCAGAGAGCCCCTCTTAGTCCAGGGTGGCCTATACTATTGATGGCCTCAGGGACCTTGGAGCTTTTCCCTAACCTGTAGGGTTGTGGTCAATGGATTGGGCACACTTTCCTTGGAGAGGGCAGGCACAATCTTTCGCTGTTTGGTCCAGAGGCCCTAGCCTGGATGTTGTGTGGGTCCAGGCTGTGGGCACAGAAGTCTGAATACGCAAACTCAGCTTATGAGTGGCGCCTAGGGTATGGCAGGCCGGATGTACAGCCCGAGAGGGAGCTCCTGGGCCTCTGAAACAAGGGCGGGTGGGAGGCGTTCCTTCAGGCTTTTGTCTCTGGATGTTGTGTCCGGGATAGCCGTGGATTGGAGCGGTGGCCTCAGGTACTGTGGTCGAGTATCCCTCTCTGGGGATTTGTCCCAGCTCCCAAGAGTTTGGGGTCATTTTGTGGGAAGGGTGGAGTCGTGTTGTCTGGCTCATGGGTCTCTCCAAGAAAGGGATTCCAGAGCAGAGCTCCAGGTACGGGCGGGGCGACTGGAAAATTCAAACCGTGGTGAGGATTGGGTGCATAGGCGCTTGGCAAGCCCCATATGTGGGCTCTTGGTCCAGGCCCTGACAGGCCTTTCTTTGACATGGGGCTCATGATGAGGGTCACAGTGTGAATTTGTGCCCTGGCAGCACTCAAGTTTGTGCGTGGCTTCAGGGGCCATGAAGGTTTCTCCCACCCTGATGGTGTGACTCCATGCCAAGAGCAAGCTTGACAGCCATGGGGAAGGAGGAGTTCTGTTTTGTGCTTGCTATACCCAGTTGTGTGGAGAATTGATATAATGTCTAGGTTCAGATATTTGAAAACCAAGGTTAGGATGAGGTGACGGCATAAGACCATGGCGTGTCCGAAGTGCTGGGTGTGCGGCCAGCTGTCTCCTTGTCTGTCTGGACGTCTGGCTTCAGGCTGTGTCAGGCAGAGCATGAGTGCCCAGAGCAGCCTATCCAGTTCGGGTACCGTCGAGGCCCGAGCAGGTTGATCCTCATCTGGGTTTTCTGGAGAGCCCCACAGGGAAACGTTTTTCTTCCGTTGGGCAGACATTGGGCTGGGTTTTGGTTCCGGAGTTCCTAGTCCAGAGGGCTTGTTTGCCAGGAGTGTGAGGAAGGAAGTCTGAAAACACAAGCTAGCGTGAGGTTTGGGACCGAGGGCACGGCAGGCCCACTCTGCAGAGGCTGAATCGAGATCTCCTGCACTGAGGTCATGTCAACTATGAGACGTGCCTCAGGCTAGAGTTCTTGTCCAGCATGGCCTCTTCCTGAAGGGTGTGGGGGCTTCATTAGGCCAGAAAGTTTTGCCTACGATGGGATTTGTGAACTGCTCCAAAACTGAAGGTTGCCTTCTGCACGACAGTCGAGTCCTATTGGATGGTTCCAAGAGGCCCCATATGGAAAGACTCGAGAGCAGGTGTCTAAGCATGGATGCCTGGGAACGCCACCTCATATTCCCACTCTTTAGTCAGGACAAGGCAGGCTCAATCTGCGGGCTCCTGGGTGAGCTACCCAGAGGGGAGAGTTGAATAGGTCTCTCCTGAAGATGAGTCCTACTGTGGCTTGGTGGCCTGGGAGACCTTGGAATGTGGAGGTGGCTCAGGGACTCTGCAGGATTCTCCAACATGAGGTGTTTGACACGGCTCCAACAAGGAAACTTCCCATGTGGAGACGAGAGGAGTTCTGTTCCGTGCCTCAGGAAAGCCCCATACCCTGTTCTTCGAACCAAAGCCTCTGAGGAGTGACACCTGGAAACCAAAGCAAGAGTTGAGACTACGGCCTAAAGGCCTGTCCGGCTCAACCTTATATCTCTGTTGACATCTGTGTGCATGCATTCATGGATGTAGCTGCTCAGCTTGTGTCCGAATGCCCCTGTGAGTCCAGTGAGGCTCCCAGTAGTGGGATTTCCTCGGAGGCCTTGAGGTTTCTCATATTCTGGAGGTGTGTGGCCAAAGGAATGGACACAGTTTCCCAGGAGAGTGCAGGAACGGTCCTGTGGTATGGCTCCAGAGGACCCAGCCTAGAGGTTGTGTTTGCCAGGGCTGTGGGGACAGATGTCTGAAAAAGCAAACTTGGCTCAGCTAGGGGCCAATGTAATGGCAGGCCTGATCTCTAGTCCGTGAGGGGAGATCCTCTGGAAATCAAAGTAGGGCAAGTTGGAGGCAGTCACTCAGGCTTTTGTCTCTGGGTGTTGCGTTTACAGTGTCCGGTCAGGGTAGGGGTTGTCTCAGAGGCCGAGGAAGAGCCTTCCTCTCGGGGGATTGTCCAAGCTCCCAAGTGTTTGTGTTCATTCTGTGGGAATGAAGAGTACTGTTTTCTGCCACAGGGGACCTCCCAGGAGAGGGACTCTAGACCACAGCAGTGGGTTCCCTCAACTGGAATACACACCATCTAGTTAGTCCTGGGTGCCTATGGGCATGGCAAGCCACATATGCAGGCTCTTGGTCCAGTCACTGAGAGGCGTTACTTGAATAAGGTACTCACGCTGAGGGTCACAATGTGTGTTTGTGCCCAAGGCGGGCCTCACGCTTGGGCGTGGCCTCATGGGCCATGCCGTTTTCTCCTACACTGAAGGTTTGACTCACTGCCAGCAGCAAGGTTTCTTGCCATCGGGAAGGAGGGGTTCTGACTTGTGCATCAGGTTCCCCCCTGTGCAGTGATTGGAGATAATGTCTAGGTTCGGATGACTGAAAACCCAGGTTGGGAATGGATGGTGGCCTAAGGCAGTGGCGTGTCCAATGTGCTGGGTGTGCAGCCAGCTGTGTCGGTGTCTGTTGGAAGGTCTGGGCTCAGGCTATTTGCGACAGAGCATCACTGTTTAAGGTAGCCTATGCAATTGGGGTGTTGCCGAGGGCCAAGCAGTTTGATCCTCATTTGGGGTTTCTGGGCAGCGCCATAGACAAGGTTTTTCTCCTGGGAGGCAGGCACAGTGCTTCATTGTGGCCCCAGAATTCCCAGTAGGGAGGGTTTGTGGGCCAGGAGTGTGAGGACGGAAGTCTGAAAACACAAGCTAGTGTGAGGATTGGAGCCAAGGGCAGAGCAGGCCCACTCTGCAGAGGCTGAATCAAAATCTCCTGCATCTGAAGTCAGGCTGAGGATCAGACGTTAGCTGAGGCTGGAGTATGTGTCCATGATGGCACCTTCATGAAGTGGGGGCCTCATGAGGCCAAGGAAGTTTTCCCACGCTGAGTTTGGAGGTTGCCCCAAACCACAAGGTTTCCTTCTGCGGGACATTCGAGTCCTGTTGCATGGCTCCAGGACATACCATATGGAGGGACTGGAGAGCAGGGTTCGAAGGATGGATCCCTGTACAGCATGCCTCGCATTCCCATTGGCTATTAGCGACAAGATATGTTTGATCTGCTGCCTCTGGAACACGCGACCCAGGGGGCTGAGTTGAAATGGCCTCTCCTGAGGATGCGTCATAATGTGCGTTTGGGTCCATGGAGACCTTGGAATGTGCTGGTTGTTCAGTGGCCCTGCGGAACTCTCCTACCTGAAGTGTTTGATACATCCCAGTAAGAAAGCTGCCCTTGTGGAGATGAGAGAGGTTTGGTTTGGTGCCTCAGAAAAGCCCCAGTTGCTGGTCTACGAAAACAGTCCTCTGAGAACGGAAACATGGAAACCAAAGCTAAGGTTCAGATTAGGGCCTGGGGGCCTGTCCATTTCAACCTTCTGTCTCTGGGGACACTGTCTGAGAGTCTAAGTGGAGATAGTTGCTCCGCTGGTGTCAGAGAGCCCCTCTTAGTCCAGGGTGGCCTATATTATTGATGGCCTCAGGGACCTTGGAGCTTTTCCCTAACCTGTAGGGTTGTGGTCAATGGATTGGGCACAATTTCCTTGGAGAGGGCAGGCAAAATCTTTCGCTGTTTGGTCCAGAGGCCCTAGCCTGGATGTTGTGTGGGTCCAGGCTGTGGGCACAGAAGTCTGAATACACAAACTCAGCTTATGAGTGGCGCCTAGGGTATGGCAGGCCGGATGTACAGCCCGAGAGGAAGCTCCTGGGCCTCTGAAACAAGGGCGAGTGGGAGGCGTTCCTTTAGGCTTTTGTCTCTGGATGTTGTGTCCGGGATAGCCGTGGATTGGAGCGGTGGCCTCAGGTACTGTGGACGAGTATCCCTCTCTGGGGATTTGTCCCAGCTCCCAAGACTTTGGGGTCATTTTGTGGGAAGGGTGGAGTCGTGTTGTCTGGCTCATGGGTCTCTCCAAGAAAGGGATTCCAGAGCAGAGCTCCAGGTACGGGCGGGGCGACTGGAAAATTCAAACCGTGGTGAGGATTGGGTGCATAGGGGCTTGGCAAGCCCCATATGTGGGCTCTTGGTCCAGGCCCTGACAGGCCTTTCTTTGACATGGGGCTCATGCTGAGGGTCACAGTGTGAATTTGTGCCCAAGCAGCACTCAAGTTTGGGCGTGGCATCAGGGGCCATGAAGTTTTCTCCCACCCTGAAGGTGTGACTGCATGCCAAGAGCAAGCTTGACAGCCATGGGGAAGGAGGAGTTCTGTTTTGTGCTTGCTATACCCAGCTGTGTGGAGAATTGATATAATGTCTAGGTTCAGATATCTGAAAACCAAGGTTAGGATGAGGTGACGGCATAAGACCATGGCGTGTCCGAAGTGCTGGGTGTGCGGCCAGCTGTCTCCTTGTCTGTCTGGACGTCTGGCTTCAGGCTGTGTCAGGCAGAGCATGAGTGCCCAGAGCAGCCTATCCAGTTCGGGTCCCGTCGAGGCCCGAGCAGGTTGATCCTCATCTGGGTTTTCTGCAGAGCCCCATAGGGAAACGTTTTTCATCCGTTGGGCAGACACTGGGCTGGGTTTTGGTTCTGGAGTTCCTAGTCCGGAGGGCTTGTTTGCCAGGAGTGTGAGGAAGGAAGTCTGAAAACACAAGCTAGCGTGAGGTTTGGGACCGAGGGCACGGCAGGCCCACTCTGTAGAGGCTGAATCGAGATCTCCTGCACTGAGGTCATGTCAACTATGAGACGTGCCTCAGGCTAGAGATTTTTTCCAGCATGGCCTCCTCCTGAAGGGTGTGGGGGCTTCATGAGGCCAGAAAGTTTTGCCTACGATGGGATTTGTGAACTGCTCCAAAACTGAAGGTGACCTTCTGCACGACAGTCGAGTCCTATTGGATGGTTCCAAGAGGCCCCATATGGAAAGACTCGAGAGCAGGTGTCTAAGCATGGATGCCTGGGAACGCCACTTTTTAGTCAGGACAAGGCAGGCTCAATCTGCGGGCTCCTGGGTGAGCTACCCAGAGGGGAGAGATGAAATGGTCTCTCCTGAAGATGAGTCCTACTGTGGCTTGGTGGCCTGGGAGACCTTGGAATGTGGAGGTGGCTCAGGGACTCTGCAGGATTCTCCAACATGAGGTGTTTGACAAGGCTCCAACAAGGAAACTTCCCATGTGGAGACGAGAGGAGTTCTGTTCCGTGCCTCAGGAAAGCCCCATACCCTGTTCTTCGAACCAAAGCCTCTGAGGAGTGACACCTGGAAACCAAAGCAAGAGTTGAGACTACGGCCTAAAGGCCTGTCCGGCTCAACCTTCTATCTCTGTTGACATCTGTGTGCATGCATTCATGGATGTAGCTGCTCAGCTTGTGTCCAAATGCCCCTGTGAGTCCAGTGAGGCTCCCAGTAGTGGGATGTCCTCGGAGGCCTTGAGGTTTCTCATATTCTGGAGGTGTGTGGCCAAAGGAATGGACACAGTTTCCCAGGAGAGAGCAGGCACGGTCCTGTGGTATGGCTCCAGAGGACCCAGCCTAGAGGCTGTGTTTGCCAGGGCTGTGGGGACAGATGTCTGAAAAAGCAAACTTGGCTCAGCTAGGGGCCAATGTAATGGCAGGCCTGATCTCTAGTCTGTGAGGGGAGATCCTCTGGAAATCAAAGTAGGGCAAGTGGGAGGCAGCCACTCAGGATTTTGTCTCTGGGTGTTGCGTTTACAGTGTCCAGTCAGGGTAGGGGTTGTCTCAGAGGCCGAGGAAGAGCCTTCCTCTCGGGGGATTGTCCAAGCTCCCAAGTGTTTGTGTTCATTCTGTGGGAATGAAGAGTACTGTTTTCTGCCACAGGGGACCCCCCAGGAGAGGGACTCTAGAGCACAGCAGTGGGTTCCCTCAACTGGAATACACACCATCTAGTTAGTCCTGGGTGCCTATGGGCATGGCAAGCCACATATGCGGGCTCTTGGTCCAGTCACTGAGAGGCGTTTCTTGAATAAGGTACTCACGCTGAGGGTCACAATGTGTGTTTGTGCCCAAGGCGGGCCTCACGCTTGGGCGTGGCCTCTTGGGCCATGCCGTTTTCTCCTACACTGAAGGTTTGACTCACTGCCAGCAGCAAGGTTTCTTGCCATCGGGAAGGAGGGGTTCTGACTTGTGCATCAGGTTCCCCCCTGTGCAGGGATTGGAGATAAGGTCTAGGTTCCGATGACTGAAAACCCAGGTTGGGAATGGATGGTGGCCTAAGGCAGTGGCGGGTCCAATGTGCTGGGTGTGCAGCCAGCTGTGTCGGTGTCTGTTGGAAGGTCTGGGCTCAGGCTATTTGCGACAGAGCATCACTGTTTAAGGTAGCCTATGCAATTGGGGTGTTGCCGAGGGCCAAGCAGTTTGATCCTCATTTGGGGTTTCTGGGCAGCGCCATAGACAATGTTTTTCTCCTGGGAGGCAGGCACAGTGCTTCATTGTGGCCCCAGAATTCCCAGTAGGGAGGGTTTGTGGGCCAGGAGTGTGAGGACGGAAGTCTGAAAACACAAGCTAGTGTGAGGATTGGAGCCAAGGGCAGAGCAGGCCCACTCTGCAGAGGCTGAATCAAAATCTCCTGCATCTGAAGTCAGGCTGAGGATCAGACGTTGGCTGAGGCTGGAGTAAGTGTCCATGATGGCACCTTCATGAAGTGGGGGCCTCATGAGGCCAAGGAAGTTTTCCCACGCTGAGTTTGGAGGTTGCCCCAAACCACAAGGTTTCCTTCTGTGGGACATTCGAGTCCTGTTGCATGGCTCCAGGACATACCATATGGAAGGACTGGAGAGCAGGGTTCGAAGGATGGATCCCTGTACAGCATGCCTCGCATTCCCATTGGCTATTAGCGACAAGATATGTTTGATCTGCTGCCTCTGGAACACGCGACCCAGGGGGCTGAGTTGAAATGGCCTCCCTGAGGATGCGTCATAATGTGCGTTTGGGTCCATGGAGACCTTGGAATGTGCTGGTTGTTCAGTGGCCCTGCGGAACTCTCCTACCTGAAGTGTTTGATACATCCCAGTAAGAAAGCTGCCCATGTGGAGATGAGAGAGGTTTGGTTTGGTGCCTCAGAAAAGCCCCATGTGCTGGTCTACGAAAATAGTCCTCTGAGAACGGAAACATGGAAACCAAAGCTAAGGGCCTGGGGGCCTGTCCATTTCAACCTTCTGTCTCTGGGGACACTGTCTGAGAGTCTAAGTGGAGATAGTTGCTCCGCTGGTGTCAGAGAGCCCCTCTTAGTCCAGGGTGGCCTATACTATTGATGGCCTCAGGGACCTTGGAGCTTTTCCCTAACCTGTAGGGTTGTGGTCAATGGATTGGGCACACTTTCCTTGGAGAGGGCAGGCACAATCTTTCACTGTTTGGTCCAGAGGCCCTAGCCTGGATGTTGTGTGGGTCCAGGCTGTGGGCACAGAAGTCTGAATACACAAACTCAGCTTATGAGTGGCGCCTAGGGTATGGCAGGCCGGATGTACAGCCCGAGAGGGAGCTCCTGGGCCTCTGAAACAAGGGCGAGTGGGAGGCATTCCTTCAGGCTTTTGTCTCTGGATGTTGTGCCGGGATAGCCGTGGATTGGAGTGGTGGCCTCAGGTACCGTGGACGAGTATCCCTCTCTGGGGATTTGTCCCAGCTCCCAAGAGTTTGGGGTCATTTTGTGGGAAGGGTGGAGTCGTGCTGTCTGGCTCATGGGTCTCTCCAAGTAAGGGATTCCAGAGCAGAGCTCCAGGTACGGGCGGGGCGACTGGAAAATTCAAACCGTGGTGAGGATTGGGTGCATAGGGGCTTGGCGAGCCCCATATGTGGGCTCTTGGTCCAGGCCCTGACAGGCCTTTCTTTGACATGGGGTTCATGCTGAGGGTCACAGTGTGAATTTGTGCCCAAGCAGCAATCAAGTTTGGGCGTGGCATCAAAGGCCATGAAGGTTTCTCCCACCCTGAAGGTGTGACTCCATGACAAGAGCAAGCTTGACAGCCATGGGGAAGGAGGAGTTCTGTTTTGTGCTTGCTATACCCAGCTGTGTGGAGAATTGATATAATGTCTAGGTTCAGATTTCTGAAAACCAAGGTTAGGATGGGGTGACGGCATAAGACCATGGCATGTCCTAAGTGCTGGGTGTGCGGCCAGCTGTCTCCTTGACTGTCTGGACGTCTGGCTTCAGTCTGTGTCAGGCAGAGCATGAGTGCCCAGAGCAGCCTATCCAGTTCGGTACCGTCAAGGCCCGAGCAGATTGATCCTCATCTGGGTTTTCTGGAGAGCCCCACAGGGAAACGTTTTTCTTCCGTTGGGCAGACACTGGGCTGGGTTTTGGTTCCGGAGTACCTAGTCCAGAGGGTTTGTTTGCCAGGAGTGTGAGGAAGGAAGTCTGAAAACACAAGCTAGCGTGAGGTTTGGGACCGAGGGCACGGCAGGCCCACTCTGCAGAGGCTGAATCGAGATCTCCTGCACTGAGGTCATGTCAACTATGAGACGTGCCTCAGGCTAGAGTTTTTGTCCAGCATGGCCTCTTCCTGAAGGGTGTGGGTGCTTCATGAGGCCAGAAAGTTTTGCCTACGATGGGATTTGTGAACTGCTCCAAAACTGAAAGTTACCTTCTGCACGACAGTCGAGTCCTATTGGATGGTTCCAAGAGGCCCCATATGGAAAGACTCGAGAGCAGGTGTCTAAGCATGGATGCCTGGGAACGCCACCTCATATTCCCACTCTTTAGTCAGGACAAGGCAGGCTCAATCTGCGGGCTCCTGGGTGAGCTACCCAGAGGGGAGAGTTGAAATGGACTCTCCTGAAGATGAGTCCTACTGTGGCTTGGTGGCCTGGGAGACCTTGGAATGTGGAGGTGGCTCAGGAACTCTGCAGGATTCTCCAACATGTGGTGTTTGACACGGCTCCAACAAGGAAACTTCCCATGTGGAGACGAGAGGAGTTCTGTTCCGTGCCTCAGGAAAGCCCCATACCCTGTTCTTCGAACCAAAGCCTCTGAGGAGTGACACCTGGTAACCAAAGCAAGAGTTGAGACTACGGCCTAAAGGCCTGTCCGGCTCAACCTTCTATCTCTGTTGACATCTGTGTGCATGCATTCATGGATGTAGCTGCTCAGCTTGTGTCCGAATGCCCCTGTGAGTCCAGTGAGGCTCCCAGTAGTGGGATTTCCTCGGAGGCCTTGAGGTTTCTCATATTCTGGAGGTGTGTGGCCAAAGGAATGGACACAGTTTCCCAGGAGAGTGCAGGCACGGTCCTGTGGTATGGCTCCAGAGGACCCAGCCTAGAGGCTGTGTTTGCCAGGGCTGTGGGGACAGATGTCTGAAAAAGCAAACTTGGCTCAGCTAGGGGCCAATGTAATGGCAGGCCTGATCTCTAGTCCGTGAGGGGAGATCCTCTGGAAATCAAAGTAGGGCAAGTGGGAGGCAGTCACTCAGGATTTTGTCTCTGGGTGTTGCGTTTACAGTGTCCGGTCAGGGTAGGGGTTGTCTCAGAGGCCGAGGAAGAGCCTTCCTCTCGGGGGATTGTCCAAGCTCCCAAGTGTTGGTGTTCATTCTGTGGGAATGAAGAGTACTGTTTTCTGCCACACGGGACCCCCCAGGAGAGGGACTCTAGAGCACAGCAGTGGGTTCCCTCAACTGGAATACACACCATCTAGTTAGTCCTGGGTGCCTATGGGCATGGCAAGCCACATATGCGGGCTCTTGGTCCAGTCACTGAGAGGCGTTACTTGAATAAGGTACTCACGCTGAGGGTCACAATGTGTGTTTGTGCCCAAGGCGGCCCTCACGCTTGGGCGTGGCCTAATGGGCCATGCCGTTTTCTCCTACACTGAAGGTTTGACTCACTGCCAGCAGCAAGGTTTCTTGCCATGGGGAAGGAGGGGTTCTGACTTGTGCATCAGGTTCCCCCCTGTGCAGGGATTGGAGATAAGGTCTAGGTTCCGATGACTGAAAACCCAGGTTGGGAATGGATGGTGGCCTAAGGCAGTGGCGGGTCCAATGTGCTGGGTGTGCAGCCAGCTGTGTCGGTGTCTGTTGGAAGGTCTGGGCTCAGGCTATTTGCGACAGAGCATCACTGTTTAAGGTAGCCTATGCAATTGGGGTGTTGCCGAGGGCCAAGCAGTTTGATCCTCATTTGCGGTTTCTGGGCAGCGCCATAGACAATGTTTTTCTCCTGGGAGGCAGGCACAGTGCTTCATTGTGGCCCCAGAATTCCCAGTAGGGAGGGTTGTGGGCCAGGAGTGTGAGGACGGAAGTCTGAAAACACAAGCTAGTGTGAGGATTGGAGCCAAGGGCAGAGCAGGCCCACTCTGCAGAGGCTGAATCAAAATCTCCTGCATCTGAAGTCAGGCTGAGGATCAGACGTTGGCTGAGGCTGGAGTAAGTGTCCATGATGGCACCTTCATGAAGTGGGGGCCTCATGAGGCCAAGGAAGTTTTCCCACGCTGAGTTTGGAGGTTGCCCCAAACCACAAGGTTTCCTTCTGTGGGACATTCGAGTCCTGTTGCATGGCTCCAGGACATACCATATGGAAGGACTGGAGAGCAGGGTTCGAAGGATGGATCCCTGTACAGCATGCCTCGCATTCCCATTGGCTATTAGCGACAAGATATGTTTGATCTGCTGCCTCTGGAACACGCGACCCAGGGGGCTGAGTTGAAATGGCCTCCCTGAGGATGCGTCATAATGTGCGTTTGTGTCCATGGAGACCTTGGAATGTGCTGGTTGTTCAGTGGCCCTGCGGAACTCTCCTACCTGAAGTGTTTGATACATCCCAGTAAGAAAGCTGCCCATGTGGAGATGAGAGATGTTTGGTTTGGTGCCTCAGAAAAGCCCCAGTTGCTGGTCTACGAAAATAGTCCTCTGAGAACGGAAACATGGAAACCAAAGCTAAGGTTCAGATTAGGGCCTGGGGGCCTGTCCATTTCAACCTTCTGTCTGGGGACACTGTCTGAGAGTCTAAGTGGAGATAGTTGCTCCGCTGGTGTCAGAGAGCCCCTCTTAGTCCAGGGTGGCCTATACTATTGATGGCCTCAGGGACCTTGGAGCTTTTCCCTAACCTGTAGGGTTGTGGTCAATGGATTGGGCACACTTTCCTTGGAGAGGGCAGGCACAATCTTTCGCTGTTAGGTCCAGAGGCCCTAGCCTGGATGTTGTGTGGGTCCAGGCTGTGGGCACAGAAGTCTGAATACACAAACTCAGCTTATGAGTGGCGCCTAGGGTATGGCAGGCCGGATGTACAGCCCGAGAGGGAGCTCCTGGGCCTCTGAAACAAGGGCGAGTGGGAGGCGTTCCTTCAGGCTTTTGTCTCTGGATGTTGTGTCCGGGATAGCCGTGGATTGGAGTGGTGGCCTCAGGTACCGTGGACGAGTATCCCTCTCTGGGGATTTGTCCCAGCTCCCAAGAGTTTGGGGTCATTTTGTGGGAAGGGTGGAGTCGTGCTGTCTGGCTCTTGGGTCTCTCCAAGTAAGGGATTCCAGAGCAGAGCTCCAGGTACGGGCGGGGCGACTGGAAAATTCAAACCGTGGTGAGGATTGGGTGCATAGGGGCTTGGAAAGCCCCATATGTGGGCTCTTCTTCAGGCCCTAACAGGCCTTTCTTTGACATGGGGCTCATGCTGAGGGTCACAGTGTGAATTTGTGCCCAAGCAGCAATCAAGTTTGGGCGTGGCATCAAAGGCCATGAAGGTTTCTCTCACCCTGAAGGTGTGACTCCATGACAAGAGCAAGCTTGACAGCCATGGGGAAGGAGGAGTTCTGTTTTGTGCTTGCTATACCCAGCTGTGTGGAGAATTGATATAATGTCTAGGTTCAGATTTCTGAAAACCAAGGTTAGGATGGGGTGACGGCATAAGACCATGGCATGTCCTAAGTGCTGGGTGTGCGGCCAGCTGTCTCCTTGACTGTCTGGACGTCTGGCTTCAGTCTGTGTCAGGCAGAGCATGAGTGCCCAGAGCAGCCTATCCAGTTCGGTACCGTCAAGGCCCGAGCAGATTGATCCTCATCTGGGTTTTCTGGAGAGCCCCACAGGGAAACGTTTTTCTTCCGTTGGGCAGACACTGGGCTGGGTTTTGGTTCCGGAGTACCTAGTCCAGAGGGTTTGTTTGCCAGGAGTGTGAGGAAGGAAGTCTGAAAACACAAGCTAGCGTGAGGTTTGGGACCGAGGGCACGGCAGGCCCACTCTGCAGAGGCTGAATCGAGATCTCCTGCACTGAGGTCATGTCAACTATGAGACGTGCCTCAGGCTAGAGTTTTTGTCCAGCATGGCCTCTTCCTGAAGGGTGTGGGGGCTTCATGAGGCCAGAAAGTTTTGCCTACGATGGGATTTGTGAACTGCTCCAAAACTGAAAGTTACCTTCTGCACGACAGTCGAGTCCTATTGGATGGTTCCAAGAGGCCCCATATGGAAAGACTCGAGAGCAGGTGTCTAAGCATGGATGCCTGGGAACGCCACCTCATATTCCCACTCTTTAGTCAGGACAAGGCAGGCTCAATCTGCGGGCTCCTGGGTGAGCTACCCAGAGGGGAGAGTTGAAATGGACTCTCCTGAAGATGAGTCCTACTGTGGCTTGGTGGCCTGGGAGACCTTGGAATGTGGAGGTGGCTCAGGAACTCTGCAGGATTCTCCAACATGTGGTGTTTGACACGGCTCCAACAAGGAAACTTCCCATGTGGAGACGAGAGGAGTTCTGTTCCGTGCCTCAGGAAAGCCCCATACCCTGTTCTTCGAACCAAAGCCTCTGAGGAGTGACACCTGGTAAGCAAAGCAAGAGTTGAGACTACGGCCTAAAGGCCTGTCCGGCTCAACCTTCTATCTCTGTTGACATCTGTGTGCATGCATTCATGGATGTAGCTGCTCAGCTTGTGTCCGAATGCCCCTGTGAGTCCAGTGAGGCTCCCAGTAGTGGGATTTCCTCGGAGGCCTTGAGGTTTCTCATATTCTGGAGGTGTGTGGCCAAAGGAATGGACACAGTTTCCCAGGAGAGTGCAGGCACGGTCCTGTGGTATGGCTCCAGAGGACCCAGCCTAGAGGCTGTGTTTGCCAGGGCTGTGGGGACAGATGTCTGAAAAAGCAAACTTGGCTCAGCTAGGGGCCAATGTAATGGCAGGCCTGATCTCTAGTCCGTGAGGGGAGATCCTCTGGAAATCAAAGTAGGGCAAGTGGGAGGCAGTCACTCAGGATTTTGTCTCTGGGTGTTGCGTTTACAGTGTCCGGTCAGGGTAGGGGTTGTCTCAGAGGCCGAGGAAGAGCCTTCCTCTCGGGGGATTGTCCAAGCTCCCAAGTGTTGGTGTTCATTCTGTGGGAATGAAGAGTACTGTTTTCTGCCACACGGGACCCCCCAGGAGAGGGACTCTAGAGCACAGCAGTGGGTTCCCTCAACTGGAATACACACCATCTAGTTAGTCCTGGGTGCCTATGGGCATGGCAAGCCACATATGCGGGCTCTTGGTCCAGTCACTGAGAGGCGTTACTTGAATAAGGTACTCACGCTGAGGGTCACAATGTGTGTTTGTGCCCAAGGCGGCCCTCACGCTTGGGCGTGGCCTAATGGGCCATGCCGTTTTCTCCTACACTGAAGGTTTGACTCACTGCCAGCAGCAAGGTTTCTTGCCATGGGGAAGGAGGGGTTCTGACTTGTGCATCAGGTTCCCCCCTGTGCAGGGATTGGAGATAAGGTCTAGGTTCCGATGACTGAAAACCCAGGTTGGGAATGGATGGTGGCCTAAGGCAGTGGCGGGTCCAATGTGCTGGGTGTGCAGCCAGCTGTGTCGGTGTCTGTTGGAAGGTCTGGGCTCAGGCTATTTGCGACAGAGCATCACTGTTTAAGGTAGCCTATGCAATTGGGGTGTTGCCGAGGGCCAAGCAGTTTGATCCTCATTTGCGGTTTCTGGGCAGCGCCATAGACAATGTTTTTCTCCTGGGAGGCAGGCACAGTGCTTCATTGTGGCCCCAGAATTCCCAGTAGGGAGGGTTGTGGGCCAGGAGTGTGAGGACGGAAGTCTGAAAACACAAGCTAGTGTGAGGATTGGAGCCAAGGGCAGAGCAGGCCCACTCTGCAGAGGCTGAATCAAAATCTCCTGCATCTGAAGTCAGGCTGAGCATCAGACGTTGGCTGAGGCTGGAGTAAGTGTCCATGATGGCACCTTCATGAAGTGGGGGCCTCATGAGGCCAAGGAAGTTTTCCCACGCTGAGTTTGGAGGTTGCCCCAAACCACAAGGTTTCCTTCTGTGGGACATTCGAGTCCTGTTGCATGGCTCCAGGACATACCATATGGAAGGACTGGAGAGCAGGGTTCGAAGGATGGATCCCTGTACAGCATGCCTCGCATTCCCATTGGCTATTAGCGACAAGATATGTTTGATCTGCTGCCTCTGGAACACGCGACCCAGGGGGCTGAGTTGAAATGGCCTCCCTGAGGATGCGTCATAATGTGCGTTTGTGTCCATGGAGACCTTGGAATGTGCTGGTTGTTCAGTGGCCCTGCGGAACTCTCCTACCTGAAGTGTTTGATACATCCCAGTAAGAAAGCTGCCCATGTGGAGATGAGAGATGTTTGGTTTGGTGCCTCAGAAAAGCCCCAGTTGCTGGTCTACGAAAATAGTCCTCTGAGAACGGAAACATGGAAACCAAAGCTAAGGTTCAGATTAGGGCCTGGGGGCCTGTCCATTTCAACCTTCTGTCTGGGGACACTGTCTGAGAGTCTAAGTGGAGATAGTTGCTCCGCTGGTGTCAGAGAGCCCCTCTTAGTCCAGGGTGGCCTATACTATTGATGGCCTCAGGGACCTTGGAGCTTTTCCCTAACCTGTAGGGTTGTGGTCAATGGATTGGGCACACTTTCCTTGGAGAGGGCAGGCACAATCTTTCGCTGTTAGGTCCAGAGGCCCTAGCCTGGATGTTGTGTGGGTCCAGGCTGTGGGCACAGAAGTCTGAATACACAAACTCAGCTTATGAGTGGCGCCTAGGGTATGGCAGGCCGGATGTACAGCCCGAGAGGGAGCTCCTGGGCCTCTGAAACAAGGGCGAGTGGGAGGCGTTCCTTCAGGCTTTTGTCTCTGGATGTTGTGTCCGGGATAGCCGTGGATTGGAGTGGTGGCCTCAGGTACCGTGGACGAGTATCCCTCTCTGGGGATTTGTCCCAGCTCCCAAGAGTTTGGGGTCATTTTGTGGGAAGGGTGGAGTCGTGCTGTCTGGCTCTTGGGTCTCTCCAAGTAAGGGATTCCAGAGCAGAGCTCCAGGTACGGGCGGGGCGACTGGAAAATTCAAACCGTGGTGAGGATTGGGTGCATAGGGGCTTGGAAAGCCCCATATGTGGGCTCTTCTTCAGGCCCTAACAGGCCTTTCTTTGACATGGGGCTCATGCTGAGGGTCACAGTGTGAATTTGTGCCCAAGCAGCACTCATGTTTGGGCGTGGCATCAGGGGCCATGAAGGTTTCTCCCACCCTGAAGGTGTGACTCCATGCCAAGAGCAAGCTTGACAGCCATGGGGAAGGAGGAGTTCTGTTTTGTGCTTGCTATACCCAGCTGTGTGGAGAATTGATATAATGTCTAGGTTCAGATTTCTGAAAACCAAGGTTAGGTTGAGGTGACGGCATAAGACCATGGTATGTCCGAAGTGCTGGGTGTGCGGCCAGCTGTCTCCTTGTCTCTCTGGACGCTGGCTTCAGGCTGTGTCAGGCAGAGCATGAGTGCCCAGAGCAGCCTATCCAGTTCGGTACCGTCGAGGCCTGAGCAGATTGATCCTCATCTGGGTTTTCTGGAGAGTCCCACAGGGAAACGTTTTTCTTCCGTTGGGCAGACACTGGGCTGGGTTTTGGTTCCGGAGTTCCTAGTCCGGAGGGTTTGTTTGCCGGGAGTGTGAGGAAGGAAGTCTGAAAAACAAGCTAGCATGAGGTTTGGGACCGAGGGCACGGCAGGCCCACTCTGCAGAGGCTGAATCGAGAACTCCTGCACTGAGGTCATGTCAACTATGAGACGTGCCTCAGGCTAGAGTTTTTGTCCAGCATGGCCTCTTCCTGAAGGGTGTGGGGGCTTCATGAGGCCAGAAAGTTTTGCCTACGATGGGATTTGTGAACTGCTCCAAAACTGAAAGTTACCTTCTGCACGACAGTCGAGTTCTATTGGATGGTTCCAAGAGGCCCCATATGGAAAGACTCGAGAGCAGGTGTCTAAGCATGGATGCCTGGGAACGCCACCTCGTATTCCCACTCTTTAGTCAGGACAAGGCAGGCTCATTCTGCGGGCTCCTGGGTGCGCTACCCAGAGGGGAGAGTTGAAATGGACTCTCCTGAAGATGAGTCCTACTGTGGCTTGGTGGCCTGGGAGACCTTGGAATGTGGAGGTGGCTCAGGGACTCTGCAGGATTCTCCAACATGAGGTGTTTGACAGGGCTCCAACAAGTAAACTTCCCATGTGGAGACGAGAGGAGTTCTGTTCCGTGCCTCAGGAAAGCCCCATACCCTGTTCTTCGAACCAAAGCCTCTGAGGAGTGACACCTGGAAACCAAAGCAAGAGTTGAGACTACGGCTTAAAGGTTGTCCGGCTCAACCTTCTATCTCTGTTGACATCTGTGTGCATGCATTCATGGATGTAGCTGCTCAGCTTGTGTCCGAATGCCCCTGTGAGTCCAGTGAGGCTCCCAGTAGTGGGATTTCCTCGGAGGCCTTGAGGTTTCTCATATTCTGGAGGTGTGTGGCCAAAGGAATGGACACAGTTTCCCAGGAGAGTGCAGGCACAGTCCTGTGGTATGGCTCCAGAGGACCCAGCCTAGAGGCTGTGTTTGCCAGGGCTGTGGGGACAGATGTCTGAAAAAGCAAACTTGGCTCAGCTAGGGGCCAATGTAATGGCAGGCCTGATCTCTAGTCCGTGAGGGGAGATCCTCTGGAAATCAAAGTAGGGCAAGTGGGAGGCAGTCACTCAGGATTTTGTCTCTGGGTGTTGCGTTTACAGTGTCCGGTCAGGGTAGGGGTTGTCTCAGAGGCCGAGGAAGAGCCTTCCTCTCGGGGGATTGTCCAAGCTCCCAAGTGTTTGTGTTCATTCTGTGGGAATGAAGAGTACTGTTTTCTGCCACAGGGGACCCCCCAGGAGAGGGACTCTAGAGCACAGCAGTGGGTTCCCTCAACTGGAATACACACCATCTAGTTAGTCCTGGGTGCCTATGGGCATGGCAAGCCACATATGCGGGCTCTTGGTCCAGTCACTGAGAGGCGTTACTTGAATAAGGTACTCACGCTGAGGGTCACAATGTGTGTTTGTGCCCAAGGCGGGCCTCACGCTTGGGCGTGGCCTCATGGGCCATGCCGTTTTCTCCTACACTGAAGGTTTGACTCACTGCCAGCAGCAAGGTTTCTTGCCATGGGGAAGGAGGGGTTCTGACTTGTGCATCAGGTTTCCCCCTGTGCAGGGATTGGAGATAATGTCTAGGTTCGGATGACTGAAAACCCAGGTTGGGAATGGATGGTGGCCTAAGGCAGTGGCGGGTCCAATGTGCTGGGTGTGCAGCCAGCTGTGTCGGTGTCTGTTGGAAGGTCTGGGTTCAGGCTATTTGCGACAGAGCATCACTGTTTAAGGTAGCCTATGCAATTGGGGTGTTGCCAAGGGCCAAGCAGTTTGATCCTCATTTGGAGTTTCTGGGCAGCGCCATAGACAATGTTTTTCTCCTGGGAGGCAGGCACAGTGCTTCATTGTGGCCCCAGAATTCCCAGTAGGGATGTTTGTGGGCCAGGAGTGTGAGGACGGAAGTCTGAAAACACAAGCTAGTGTGAGGATTGGAGCCAAGGGCAGAGCAGGCCCACTCTGCAGAGGCTGAATCAAAATCTCCTGCATCTGAAGTCAGGCTGAGGATCAGACGTTGGCTGAGGCTGGAGTATGTGTCCATGATGGCACCTTCATGAAGTGGGGGCCTCATGAGGCCAAGGAAGTTTTCCCACACTGAGTTTGGAGGTTGCCCCAAACCACAAGGTTTCCTTCTGCGGGACATTCGAGTCCTGTTGCATGGCTCCAGGACATACCATATGGAAGGACTGGAGAGCAGGGTTCGAAGGATGGATCCCTGTACAGCATGCCTCGCATTCCCATTGGCTATTAGCGACAAGATATGTTTGATCTGCTGCCTCTGGAACACGCGACCCAGGGGGCTGAGTTGAAATGGCCTCTCCTGAGGATGCGTCATAATGTGCGTTTGGGTCCATGGAGACCTTGGAATGTGCTGGTTGTTCAGTGGCCCTGCGGAACTCTCCTACCTGAAGTGTTTGATACATCCCAGTAAGAAAGCTGCCCATGTGGAGATGAGAGAGGTTTGCTTTAATGCCTCAGAAAACCCCCAGGTGCTGATCTACGAAAACAGTCCTCTGAGAACGGAAACATGGAAACCAAAGCTAAGGTTCATATTAGGGCCTGGGGGCCTGTCCATTTCAACCTTCTGTCTCTGGGGACACTGTCTGAGAGTCTAAGTGGAGATAGTTGCTCCGCTGGTGTCAGAGAGCCCCTCTTAGTCCAGGGTGGCCTATACTATTGATGGCCTCAGGGACCTTGGAGCTTTTCCCTAACCTGTAGGGTTGTGGTCAATGGATTGGGCACACTTTCCTTGGAGAGGGCAGGCACAATCTTTCGCTGTTTGGTCCAGAGGCCCTAGCCTGGATGTTGTGTGGGTCCAGGCTGTGGGCACAGAAGTCTGAATACACAAACTCAGCTTATGAGTGGCGCCTAGGGTATGGCAGGCTGGATGTACAGCCCGAGAGGGAGCTCCTGGGCCTCTGAAACAAGGGCGAGTGGGAGGCGTTCCTTCAGGCTTTTGTCTCTGGATGTTGTGTCCGGGATAGCCGTGGATTGGAGCGGTGGCCTCAGGTACTGTGGACGAGTATCCCTCTCTGGGGATTTGTCCCAGCTCCCAAGAGTTTGGGGTCATTTTGTGGGAAGGGTGGAGTCGTGTTGTCTGGCTCATGGGTCTCTCCAAGAAAGGGATTCCAGAGCAGAGCTCCAGGTACGGGCGGGGCGACTGGAAAATTCAAACCGTGGTGAGGATTGGGTGCATAGGGGCTTGGCAAGCCCCATATGTGGGCTCTTGGTCCAGGCCCTGACAGGCCTTTCTTTGACATGGGGCTCATGCTGAGGGTCACAGTGTGAATTTGTGCCCAAGCAGCACTCAAGTTTGGGCGTGGCATCAGGGGCCATGAAGGTTTCTCCCACCCTGAAGGTGTGACTCCATGCCAAGAGCAAGCTTGACAGCCATGGGGAAGGAGGAGTTCTGTTTTGTGCTTGCTATACCCAGCTGTGTGGAGAATTGATATAATGTCTAGGTTCAGATATCTGAAAACCAAGGTTAGGATGAGGTGACGGCATAAGACCATGGCGTGTCCGAAGTGCTGGGTGTGCGGCCAGCTGTCTCCTTGTCTGTCCGGACGTCTGGCTTCAGGCTGTGTCAGGCAGAGCATGAGTGCCCAGAGCAGCCTATCCAGTTCGGGTACCGTCGAGGCCCGAGCAGGTTGATCCTCATCTGGGTTTTCTGGAGAGCCCCACAGGGAAACGTTTTTCTTCCGTTGGGCAGACACTGGGCTGGGTTTTGGTTCTGGAGTTCCAAGTCCGGAGGGCTTGTTTGCCAGGACTGTGAGGAAAGTCATCTGAAAACACAAGCTAGCGTGAGGTTTGGGACCGAGGGCACGGCAGGCCCACCCTGCAGAGGCTGAATCGAGATCTCCTGCACTGAGGTCATGTCAACTATGAGACGTGCCCCAGGCTAGAGTTTTTGTCCAGCATGTCCTCTTCCTGAAGGGTGTGGGGGCTTCATGAAGCCAGGGAGGTTTGCCTACGATGGGATTTGTGAACTACTCCAATCCTCAAGATTTCCTTCTTCTCGACAGTCGAGTTTTATTGGATGGTTCCAGGAGGCCCCATACAGAAAGACTCGAGAGCAGGTGTCAAAGCATGGATGCCTGGGAACGCCACCTCATATTCCCACTCTTTAGTCAGGACAAGTCAGGCTCAATCTGCAGGCTCCTGGGTGAGCTACCTAGGGGGGAGAGTTGAAATGGACTCTCCTGAAGATGAGTTCTACTGTGGCTTGGTGGCCTGGGAGACCTTGGAATGTGGAGGTGGCTCGGGGACTCTGCAGGGTTTTCCAAACTGAGGCGTTTGACACAGCTCCAACAAGGAAGCTTCCCATGTGGAGACGAGAGGAGTTCTGTTCAGTGCCTCAGGAAAGCCCCATATCCTGTTCTTCGAACCAAAGCCTCTGAGGAGTAACACCTGGAAACCAAAGCAAGAGTTGAGATTAGGGCCTAAGGGCCTGTCCGGCTCAACCTTCTATCTCTGTTGACATCTGTGTGCATGCCTTCGTGGATGTAGCTGCTCAGCTTGTGTCCGAATGCCCCTGTGTGTCCAGGGAGGCTCCCAGTAGTGGGATGACCTCGGGGGCCTTGAGGTTTCTCATATTCTGGAGGTGTGTCCAAAGGAATGGACACAGTTTCCCAGGAGAGAGCAGGCACGGTCCTGTGGTATGGCTCCAGAGGACCCAGCCTAGTGGCTGTGTTTGCCAGGGCTCTGGGGACTGATGTCTGAAAGAGCAAACTTGGCTCAGGTAGGGGCCAAGGTAATGGCAGGCCTGATCTCCAGTCCGTGAGGGGAGATCCTCTGGATATCAAAGGAGGGCAAGTGGGAGGCAGTCGCTCAGGCTTTTGTCTCTGGGTGTTGCGTTCACAGTGTCCGGTCAGGGTAGGGGTTGCCTCAGGGTCCGAGGAAGAGCCTTCCTTCGGGGGATTTTCCAAGCTCCCAAGTGTTTGGGTTCATTCTGTGGGAAGTGAAGAGTACTGTTTTCTGCCACAAAGGACCTCCCAGGAGAGGGACTCTAGAGCACAGCAGTGGGTTCCCTCAACTGGAATACACACCATCTAGTTAGTCCTGGGTGACTATGTGCATGGCAAGGACTATATGCAGGACCTTCGTCCCGAACCTGACAGGCCTTTCTTTGTCATGAGGCTCATGCTAGGGTCACAGTGTGAATTTGTGCCCAAGCAGCACTCATGTTTGGGCGTGGCATCAGGGGCCATGAAGGGTTCCCCACGTGAAGGTGTGACTCCATGCGAAGAACAAGCATTACAGCCATGTGGAAGGCAGAGTTCTGATTGTGATTCTGATACTCAAACTCAGCTTTCTTTGGGGACATCGGTATGGCAGGCCCAATCTACAAACCATGAGAAGAACTCATGAAGATTTGAATATAGAGTGAGTCTGAGGCGCTTGCTCAGGCATTTGTCTCTGGAATTTGTATCAACGATCTCCGTGGAATGTCGGGGATGCCTCATGGGCCATGGACGAATCTTCCTCTCTGAGGATTTGGCCCAATTCCCAATTGCTTTTCGTCAATCTGTGGGATGGGAGGTCTCCTTTCAGGTTTGTTACCTCAGGTGTCCCACCAAAAGAGGAATTCCAAAGCAAAGCCGTGGGGAAGACTGAAGGGACAACCCGAACTATGGATAAAAATTGGGGCCTACGGGCATGGCAAGCACAATATGCTATCTCTTCATCCAGCCACTGAGTGGCCTTACTTGAGGACTGGGCTCAGCCTGAGGGTCACAATGTGTGTTTGTGAACAATGTGGCCCGCGAGCATGGGTGGGGCCTCATGGGCCACACTGGTTTCAACTACACTGAACGTTGGACAACATGCCAACCACAAGGTTTCTTGCCATGGGGAAGGAGTTCTGATTTCTGCATCATCTTCAACCCTGGGCAGTGATTGGAGATAAGGTCTAGGTTCTGAATCCTGAAAACTGAGGTTGGGAAGAGATGACGACCTAAGGCCATGGCGGCTCGATGTACTCAGTGTGCGGACAGCTGTCTGGGAGGGGCCAGGGGGTCCATGCTCAGGCTGTGTCAGAAAGGGCATTAGTGCCCTGGTCAGCCTATGTATTTGGGGTACAGACAAGGTCGGTGCAGGTTGATCCTCATTTGGGATGACTGGGTAGCCCCAGAGGACAAAGTTTTTCTTCTGGAGGGCCGGCATAGTGCTGCATTTTAGTTCTGGATTGCCAAACTGGAGGGCTTGTGGGCCAGTAGTCTGACGACAAAAGTCTGAGAACACAAGCTAGGCTTAGGTTTCTGGGTGAGGCCATGGCACGCACAATCTACAGACCTGAATCGAGATCTCGTGCATCTGAATTCAGGGCGAGGATCAGACGATCGCTCAGGTAGGAGTTTCTGTCCCTGATGGCCCCTTCATAAATGGGGGGTCATCACGAGGCCATGGGGCTTTCCAACGATGGGAGTTGTGAGAAGCTCCAAACTGCAGAGAGTCTTCTGCAGGACAATTGAGACCTGTTGTTTGGGTCCAGGCCAATGATTCTGAGCAGGGTTCTAAGGATGGATGGCTGGGTAGCCCACCTCGCATTCCAATTGTCTCCTAGCAACAAGACAGGTTAGATCTCCTGGATCTGTGGGGAGCAACCGAGGACGCTGAGTTGAAATGGACACCCCTGGGGATGGGTCCTAACGTGCTTTTTTGTCTAGGGAGACCTTGGAATGAAGCGGTGGCACTGGGGCCCTAAAGGGTTCTCCTAAACAGAGGCTTTGACACAGCTCCAACGTGCAAGTTTCCCATGTGTAGATGAGATGTTTTCTGATGGGTGAGTCAAGAAACAGCTATATGCTGCTTTTGAAATCCAGGCCTCTGAGGAGAGATGCCTGGAAACCAAAGCAATGGATCTGATTAGTGCCTAGGGGCCTGTTCTTTCCTTTTTACCTCTGGGGACATCTGTCTATGGGTCTGAGTGCAGGTAGGTGCTCAGTTGGGCTCAGATTGCCCCTGTTTTTCCTGGGAAGCCACCACTATTGAGATGGATCAGGGACTTTGAAAGTTTATCCTATTAGAAGGGTTGTGGCCATTGGAATGGGCACACACAATTCCCTTGGAGAGGGCAAGTACAGTCATCAGGTTTGGCTCCAGGGGCCTGAGCCTGTAGGTTGTGTAGGCCAGGGCTGTTTGGTCAGTTCTCTGAAAACACAAACTCGGCTTATGTTTCAGGTCATAGGTATGGCAGGACTGATCTACAGACCATGAGGAGAACTCTTCGGGATTTGAAAGAAGGTCTAGTGTGAGGCTCCTGCTCAAGTTTTTGTCTCTGGATATCATGTCACTCATGGTCGTGGAATTTCTGGGTGACATCATGGGAAATGGACGAGTCTTACTTTCTGGTGGTTTGGCCCCGTCCAAAGAGTTTGGGGTCATTCTTTGGGCTGGAAGAAGTCTGTTTTTTTTTTTTGTTGTTGTTGTTTTTTTTTTTCTTTTTTAACCTCCGGTGTACCACCAAATGAGGGATTCCAGAGTAGAGCCCTGGGGAGGGGCGACTGGACAATCAGAAATCTGGTTAAAAATTGGGGCCTAGGGACATGTCAAGCCCATTATGACATCTAATGGTCCAGCCACTGAGAGGACTTCCTAGAATACAGGACTCAAGCTGAGGGTCACAATGTTTGTGTATGCCCTCGTCGCACTCAAGAATGGGCGGGGCCTCAGGGTGAATGCTGGTTTCTTCTACTCTGAACGTTGGACAACGTGCCAACCGCAAGTGTTCTTGCCATGGGTAAAGAGGAGTTCTGATTTCTACATCACACTCACCCCTGGGCAGTGATTGGAGATAAGGTCTCGGTTCTGAAGCCTGAAAACTGAGGTAGGGAAGACATGATGACCTAAGGCGATGGCGGGTTTTTTGTGCTCAGTGTGCGGTCAGCTTTCTGGGTGTTGATCAGGAGGTCCGGGCTCAGGTTGTGTTCGACAGTGCATTAGTGCCCAGGTTAGACTATATAATTTGGGTAAAGTCGAGTGCTGTGTAGGTTTACCCTCATTTAAGGTGCCTGGGCAGCTCATGAGGCAATAATTTTTTTTCTAGAGGGCAGGCAGAGTGCTGCATTGTGGGTCCGGAATTGCCAAACTTGAGGGCTTCGGGGCCAGGAGTGTGAGGACGGAAGTCTGAGAAGACAAGCTAGACTTGCGTTTCAGGGCGAGGGCACGGCATGTACCCCCTGCAGATCTGAACCAATATCTCATGCATCTGAAGTCAGGGCAATGATCAGACTTTGGTTTAGGTTGGAGAATCTGAGCATGACGGCTGCTTCTTGAAGGCAGCGGAATCTCGAGGTCATTGAGGTTTTCCCACGTTGGAGTTGTGGGATGCCCCCTTCAAGGAATCCTTCTGCGGGACAATTAAGACTTGTTGGACAGCTCCAGGACATCCCATATGGAATGACTCCAGAGCACCGTTCGTGGATGTATGCCAGGGAAGCTCGCCTCGAATTCCAATTGTCTCCTAGCAACAAGACAGTTTAGATCTGATGGCTCTGCGGGAGCAACCGGGGTGGCTGACTTGAAATGGACTTTCCTGAGGATGGGTCCTAATGTGTTTTTGTGTCCATGAGGGCCTTGGAATGGGGCGGTGGCACCGGGACCCTGAAGTACTCTCCTAAGCTTTGGACATGGCTCCCATGCACAGGTTTCCTTGTGGAGACGAGATGAGTTCTGATGGGTGCCTCAGGAAAACACCTATGCTCGTATTGGAATCAGGCTTTTGAGGACACATGCCTGTAACCCAAAGCAATGGATCCTATTAGGGCCTAGGTTCCTGTCTGGTTCAATCTTCTTCTCTGGGGACAACCATCTCTGTTATGAGTATAGGACGATTATCAGCTGGTGTCACACAGCCCTTGTTTGTTCCGGGCGACCTACACTATTGGGATGGCCTCAGGGACTTGGGAGGTTTCTCCTAATTTGTACGATTTTGGACCATGGAATGGGCAGAATTCCCATGGATTGGTAGGCACAGTCCTAATGTGTGGCTACAGGGGCCCAGCCTGGAGGGTGTGCGGCCAAGACTTTGAGGACAGAAGTCTGAAAACACAAACTCAGCTTAGGTTTGGGGACGTAGGTATGTCAGGCCCGATCGACAAACCATGAGAAGAACTCTTCAGGATATGAAGAAAGTGCGAGTCTGAGGCGCTTGCTCAGGCTTTTGTCTCTGGATTTTGTATCAGCGATGGCCGTGGAATGTCGGGGAGGCCTCATGGGCCATGGACGAATCTTCCTCTCTGAGGATTTGGCCCGATTCCCAATTGCTTTTCGTCAATCTGTGGGATGGGAGGACTCATTTCAGTTTTGTTACCTCAGGTGTCCCACCAAAAGAGGAATTCCAAAGACAAGCCGTGGGGAAGACTGAAGGGACAACCCGAACTATGGTTAAAAATTGGGGCCTAGGGGCATGGCAAGCCCAATATGCTATCTCTTCATCCAGCCACTTAGTGGGCTTACTTGAGGACTGACTCAGCCTGAGCGTAACAATGTGTGTTTGTGACCAATGTGGCCCGTGAGGATGGGCGGGGCCTCATGGGCCACACTGGTTTCAACTACACTGAACTTTGGACAACATGCCAACCACAAGGTTTCTTGCCATGGGGAAGGAATTCTGATTTCTGCATCACCTTCAACCCTGGGCAGTGATTGGAGATAAGGTCTAGGTTCTGAAACCTGAAAACCGAGGTTGCGAAGAGATGACGACCTAAGGCCATGGCGGCTCGTTGTGCTCAGTGTGCGGCCAGCTTCTGGGAGGGGCCAGGGGGTCCAGGCTCAAGCTGTACCAGAAAGGGCATTAGTGCCCTGGTCAGCCTATGTATTTGGGGTACAGCCAAGGTCGGTGCAGGTTGAACCTCATTTAGGGTTACTGGGTAGCCCCAGAGGACAATGTTTTTCTTCTGGAGGGCCGGCAGAGAGCTGCATTGTAGTTCTGGATTGCCAAACTGGAGGGCTTGTGGGCCAGAGGTCTGACGACAAAAGTCTGAGAACACAAGCTAGGCTTAGGTTTCTGGGTGAGGCCATGGCAGGCACAATCTACAGACCTGAATCGAGATATCGTGCATCTGAAGTCAGGGCGAGGATCAGACGATGGCTCAGGTTGGAGTTTCTGACCCTGATGGCCCCTTCATGAATGGGGGGGCATCACGAGGCCATGGGTGTTTTCCCACGATGGGAGTTGTGAGAAGCTCCAAATTGCAGAGAGTCTTCCGCAGGACAATTGAGACCTATTGTTTGGCTCCAGGCCAATGATTCTGAGCAGGGTTCTAAGGATGGATGGCTGGGTAGCCCACCTCGCATTCCAATTGTCTTCTAGGAACAAGACAGGTTAGATCTCCTGGATCTGTGGGGAGCAACCGAGGACGCTGAGTTGATATGGACACCCCTGGGGATGGGTCCTAATGTGCTTTGTGTCAATGGAGACCTTGGATGAAGCGGTGGCACTGGGGCCCTAAAGGGTTCTCCTAAACAGAGGCTTTGACACAGCTCCAACGTGCAAGTTTCCCATGTGTAGATGAGATGTTTTCTGGTGGGTGAGTCACGAAACAGCTATATGATGCTTTTGAAATCCAGGCCTCTGAGGAGAGATGCCTGGAAACCAAAGCATTGGATCTGATTAGTGCCTAGGGGCCTGTTCTTTCCTTTTTACCTCTGGGGACATCTGTCTATGGGTCTGAGTGCAGGTAGGTGCTCAGTTGGGCTCAGATTGCCCCTGTATTTCCTGGGAAGCCACCACTATTGAGATGGATCAGGGACTTTGGAGTTTTATCCTATTATAAGGCTTGTGGCCATTGGAATGGGCACACACAATTCCCATGGAGAGGGCAAGTACAGTCCTCAGGTTTGGCTCCAGGGGCCTGAGCCTGTAGGTTGTGTAGGCCAGGGCTGTTTGGACAGTTGTCTGAAAACACAAACTCGGCTTATGTTTCGGGTCATTGGTATGGCAGGACTGATCTACAGACCATGAGGAGAACTCTTCGGGATTTGAAAGAAGGGCGATTGTGAGGCTCCTGCTCAAGTTTTTGTCTCTGGATATCGTGTCACTCATGGTCGTGGAATTTCTGGGTGACTTCATGGAAAATGGACGAGTCTTACTCTCTGGTGGTTTGGCCCCGTCCAAAGAGTGTGGGGTCATTCTGTGGGCTGGAAGAAGTCCGGTTTTGTTGTTGTTGTTGTTTTCTTTTTTAACCTCAGGTGTCCCACCGAATGAGAGATTCCAGAGTAGAACCCTGGGGAGGGGCGACTGGACAATCAGAAATCTGGTTAAAAATTGGGGACTAGGGACATGTCAAGCCCATTATGACATCTAATGGTCCAGACACTGAGAGGACTTACTAGAGGACAGGACTCATGCTGAGGGTCACAATGCGTGTGTATGCCCTCATAACACTCAAGATTGGGCGGGGCCTCAGGGTGAATGCTGGTTTCTCCTACACTGAACGTTGGACAACGTGCCAACCACAAGGGTTCTTGCCATGGGTAAGGAGGAGTTCTGTTTTCTGCATCACACTCACCCCTGGGCAGTGATTGGAGATAAGGTCTCGGTTCTGAAGCCTGAAAACTGAGGTAGGGAAGACATGATGACCAAAGGCCATGGCGGGTTTTATGTGCTCAGTGTGTGGTCAGCTTTCTGGGTGTTGGTCAGGAGGTCCGGGCTCAGGTTGTGTTCGACAGTGCATTAGTGCGCAGGTTAGACTATATAATTTGGGTAAAGTCGAGTGCTGTGTAGGTTTACCCTCATTTAAGGTGCCTTGGCAGCTCATGAGGCAATAATTTTTTTTCTAGAGGGCAGGCAGAGTGCTGCATTGTGGGTCAGGAATTGCCAAACTTGAGGGCTTCGGGGCCAGGTGTGTGAGGACGGAAGTCTGAGAAGACAAGCTAGACTTGGGTTTCAGGGCGAGGGCACGGCAGGTACCCCCTGCAGATCTGAACCAATATCTCATGCATCTGAAGTCAGGGCGAGGATCAGACGTTGGCTCAGGTTGGAGTTTCTGAGCATGACGGCTGCTTCATGAAGGGAGCGGAATCTCGAGGCCACTGAGGTTTTCCCACGTTGGGAGTTGTGGGATGCCCCCTTCAAGGATTCCTTCTGCGGGACATTTGAGACCTGTTGGACAGCTCCAGGACATCCCATATGGAATGACTCCAGAGCCCCGTTCGCGGATGGATGCCTGGGAAGCAAGCCTCGCATTCCAATTGTCTCCTAGCAACAAGACAGTTTAGATCTGATGGCTCTGTGGGAGCAACCGGGGCGGCTGATTTGAAATGGACTTTCGTGAGGATGGGTCCTAATGTGTTTTTGTGTCCATGAGGGCCTTGGAATGGGGCGGTGGCACCGGGATCCTGAATTACTCTCCTAAGCTTTGGACATGGCTCCCATGCACAGGTTTCCTTCTGGAGGCGAGATGAGTTCTGATGGGTGCCTCAGGAAAACACCTATGCTCGTATTGGAATCAGGGTTTTGAGGACACATGCCTGTAACCCAAAGCAATGGATCCTATTATGGCCTAGGTTCCTGTCTGGTTCAATCTTCTTCTCTGGGGACATCCATCTATGGTATGAGTGGAGGTCGATTATCAGCTGGCGTTGGACAGCCCTTGTTTGTTCCGGGCGACATACACTATTGGGATGGCCTCAGGGACATTGGAGGTTTCTCCTAATTTGTCCGATTTTGGACCATAAAATGGGCAGAATTCCCATGGATTGGTAGGCACAGTCCTAATGTGTGCCTCCAGGGGTCCAGCCTGGATGGTGTGTGGCCCAAGACTTTGAGGACAGAAGTCTGAAAACACAAACACAGCTTAGCTTTGGGGACGTATGTATGGCAGGCCCGACCTACAAACCATGAGAAGAACTCTTCAGGATATGAAGAAAGTGCGAGTCTGAGGTGCTTGCTCAGGCTTTTGTCTCTGGATTTTGTATCAGCGATGGCCGTGGAATGTTGGGGAGGCCTCATGGGCCATGGACGAATCTTCCTCTCTGAGGATTTGGCCCGATTCCCAATTACTATTCGTCAATCTGTGGGATGGGAGGACTCATTTCAGTTTTGTTACCTCAGGTGTCCCACCAAAAGAGGAATTCCAAAGCCAAGCCGTGGGGAAGACTGAAGGGACAACCCGAACTATAGTTAAAAATTGGGTCTAGGGGCATGGCAAGCCCAATATGCTATCTCTTCATCCAGTCACTGAGTGGCCTTACTTGAGGACTGGTCTCAGCCTGAGGGTCACAATGTGTGTTTGTGACCAATGTGGCCCATGAGTATGGGCGGGGCCTCATGGGCCACACTGGTTTCAACTACACTGAACGTTGGACAACATGTCAATCACAAGGTTTCTTGCCATGGGGAAGGAGTTCCTGTTTCTGCATCACCTTCAACCCTGGGCAGTGATTGGAGATATGGCCTAGGTTCTGAAACCTTAAACCGAGGTTGGGAAGAGATGACGATAAGGCCATGGCGGCTCGATGTGCTTAGTGTGCGGCCAGCTGTCTGGGAGAGTCCAGGGGTCCAGACTCAGGCTGTGTCAGAAAGGGCATTAATGCCCTGGTCAGCCTATGTATTTGGGATACACCAAGGTCGGTGCAGGTTGATCCTCATTTGGGGTTACTGGGTAGCTCCAGAGGACAATGTTTTTCTTCTGGAGGGCCGGCAGACTGCTGCATTGTAGTTCTGGATTGCCAAACTGGAGGGCTTGTGGGCCAGTAGTCTGACGACAAAAGTCTGAGAACACAAGCTAGGCTTAGGTTTCTGCGTGATGCCATGGCAGGCACAATATACAGACCTGAATCGAGATCTCGTGCATCTGAAGTCAGGGCGAGGATCAGACGTTCGCTCAGGTGGAGTTTCTGACCCTGATGGCCCCTTCATGAATGGGCGGGGGCATCACGAGGCCATGGGTGTTTTCCCACGATGGGAGTTGTGAGAAGCTCCAAACTGCAGAGAGTCTTCTGCAGGACAATTGAGACCTGTTGTTTGGCTCCAGGCCAATTATTCTGAGCAGGGTTCTAAGGATGGATGGCTGGGTAGCCCACCTCGCATTCCAATTGTCTCCTAGCAACAAGACAGGTTAGATCTCCTGGATCTGTGGGGAGCAACCGAGGACGCTGAGTTGAAATGGACACCCCTGGGGATGGGTCCTAACGTGCTTTTGTGTCTATGGAGACCTTGGAATGAAGCGGTGGCACTGGGGCCCTAAAGGGTTCTCCTAAACAGAGGCTTTGACACAGCTCCAACGTGCAAGTTTCCCATGTGTAGATGAGATGTTTTCTGATGGGTGAGTCAAGAAACAGCTATATGCTGCTTTTGAAATCCAGGCCTCTGAGGAGAGATGCCTGGAAACCGAAGCAATGGATCTGATTAGTGCCTAGGGGCCTGTTCTTTCCTTCATACCTCTGGGGACATCTGTCTATGGGTCTGAGTGCAGGTAGGTGCTCAGTTGGGCTCCGATTGCCCCTGTTTTTCCTGGGAAGCCACCACTATTGAGATGGATCAGGGACTTTGGAGGTTTATCCTATTAGAAGGGTTGTGGCCATTGGAATGGGCACACACAATTCCCTTGGAGAGGGCCAGTACTGTCCTCAGGTTGGCTCCAGGGGCCTGAGCCTGTAGGTTGTGTAGGCCAGGGCTGTTTGGACAGTTGTCAGAAAACACAAACTCGGCTTATGTTTCGGGTCATAGGTATGGCAGGACTGATCTACAGACCATGAGGAGAACTCTTCGGGATTTGAAAGAAGGGCTAGTGTGAGGCTCCTGCTCAAGTTTTTGTCTCTGGATATCGTGTCACTCATGGTCGTGGAATTTCTGGGTGACTTCATGGAAAATGGACGAGTCTTACTCTCTGGTGGTTTGGACCCGTCCAAAGTTTTGGGTCATTCTGTGGGCTGGAAGAAGTCCGTTTTTTTTTTGTTGTTGTTGTTGTTGTTGTTTTCTTTTTTAACCTCAGGTGTCCCACCAAATGAGGGATTCTCTAGTAGAGCCCTGGGGAGGGGCGACTGGACAATCAGAAATCTGGTTAAAAATTGGGGCCTAGGGACATGTCAAGCCCATTATGACATCTAATGGTCCAGCCACTGAGAGAACTTACTAGAGGACAGTACTCATGCTGAGGGTCACAATGCGTGTGTATGCCCTCATCGCACTCAAGGATGGGCGGGGCCTCAGGGTGAATGCTGGTTTCTCCTACACTGAACGTTGGACAACGTGCCAACCACAAGGGTTCTTGCCATGGGTAAGGAGGAGTTCTGATTTCTGCATCACACTCACCCCTGGGCAGTGATTGGAGATAAGGTCTCGGTTCTGAAGCCTGAAAACTGAGGTAGGGAAGAGATGATGACCTAAGGCCATGGCGGGTTTTATGTGCTCAGTGTGTGGTCAGCTTTCTGGGTGTTGGTCAGGAGGTCCGGGCTCAGGTTGTGTTCGACAGTGCATTAGTGCCCAGGTTAGACTATATAATTTGGGTAAAGTCGAGTGCTGTGTAGGATTACCCTCATTTAAGGTGCCTGGTCAGCTCATGAGGCAATAATTTTTTTTCTAGAGGGCAGGCAGAGTGCTGCATTGTGGGTCCGGAATTGCCAAACTTGAAGGCTTCGAGGCCAGGAGTGTGAGGACGGAAGCCTGAGAAGACAAGTTAGACTTGGGTTTCAGGGCGAGGGCACGGCAGGTACACCCTGCAGACCTAAACAAATATCTCATGCATCTGAAGTCATGGCGAGGATCAGACGTTGGCTCAGTTTGGAGTTTCTGAGCATGACGGCCGCTTCATGAAGGGAGCGAAATCTCGAGGCCATTGAGGTTTTCCCACGTTGGGAGTTGTGGGATGCCCCCTTCAAGGATTCCTTCTGCGGGACAATTGAGACCTGTTGGACAGCTCCAGGACATCCCATATGGAATGACTCCAGAGCCCCGTTCGCGGATGGATGCCTGGGAAGCACGCCTCGCATTACAATTGTCTCCTAGCAACAAGACAGTTTAGATCTGATTGCTCTGCCGGAGCAACCGGGGTGGCTGAGTTGAAATGGACTTTCCTGAGGATGGGTCCTAATGTGTTTTTGTGTCCATGAGAGCCTTGGAATGGGGCGGTGGCACCGGGACCCTGAAGTACTCTCCTAAGATTTGGACATGGCTCCCATGCACAGGTTTCCTTGTGGAGACGAGATGAGTTCTAATGGGTGCCTCAGGAAAACACCTATGCTCGTATTGGAATCAGGCTTTTGAGGACACATGCCTGTAACCCAAAGCAATGGATCCTATTATGGCCTAGGGTCCTGTCTGGTTCAATCTTCTTCTCTGGAGACATCCATCTATGGTATGAGTAGAGGTCGATTATCAGCTGGTGTCAGACAGCCCTTGTTTGTTCCGGGCGACCTACACTATTGGGATGGCCTCAGGGACTTTGGAGGTTTCTCCTAATTTGTACGATTTTGGACCCTGGAATGGGCAGAATTCCCATGGATTGGTAGGCACAGTCCTAATGTGTGGCTCCAGGGGCCCAGGCTGGAGGGTGTGTGGCCCAAGACTTTGGGGACAGAAGTCTGAAAATACAAACTCAGCTTAGGTTTGGGGACGTATGTATGGCAGGCCCGATCTACAAACCAGGAGAAGAACTATTCAGGATATGAAGAAAGTGCGATTCTGAGGCGCATACTCAGGCTTTTGTCGCTGGATTTTGTATCAGCGATGGCCGTGGAATGTCGGGGAGGCCTCATGGGCCATGGACGAATCTTCCTCTCTGAGGATTTGGCCCGATTCCCAATTGCTTTTCGTCAATCTGTGGGATGGGAGGACTCATTTCAGTTTTGTTACCTCAGGTGTCCCACCAAGAGAGGAATTCCAAGAAAAGCCGAGGGGAAGTCTGAAGTTACAACCCGAACTATGGTTAAAAATTGGGGCCTAGGGGCATGGCAAGCCCAATATACTATCTCTTCATTCAGTCACTGAGTGGCCTTACTGAGGACTGGGCTCAGCCTGAGCGTCACAATGTGTGTTTGTGACCAATGAGGCCCGTGAGCATGGGCGGGGCATCATGGGCCACACTGGTTTCAACTACACTGAACGTTGGACAACATGCCAACCACAAGGTTTCTTGCCATGGGGAAGGAGTTCTGATTTCTGCATCACCTTCAACCCTGGGCAGTGATTGGAGATATGGCCTAGGTTCTGAAACCTGAAAACCGAGGTTGGGAAGAGATGACGACCTAAGGCCATGGCGGCTCGATGTGCTCAGTGTGCGGCCAGCTGTCTGGGAGGGTCCAGGGGGTCCAGGCTCAGGCTGTGTCTAAAGGGCATTAGTGCCCTGGTCAGCCTATGTATTTGGGGTACAGCCAATGTCGGTGCAGGTTGATCCTGATTTGGGGTTACTGGGTAGCCCCAGAGGACAATGTTTTTCTTCTGGAGGGCCGGCAGAGTGCTGCATTGTAGTTCTGGATTGCCAAAATGGAGGGCTTGTGGGCCAGTAGTCTGACGACAAAAGTCTGAGAACACAAGCTAGGCTTAGGTTTCTGGGTGAGGCCATGGCAGGCACAATCTACAGACCTGAATCGAGATCTCGTGCATCTGAAATCAGGGCGAGGATCAGACGATCGCTCAGGTAGGAGTTTCTGACCCTGATGGCCCCTTCATGAATGGGGGGGCATCACGAGGCCATGGGTGTTTTCCCACGATGGGAGTTGTGAGAAGCTCCAAACTGCAGAGAGTCTTCTGCAGGAAAATTGAGACCTGTTGTTTGGCTCCAGGCCAATGATTCTGAGCAGGGTTCTAAGGATGGATGGCTGGGTAGCCCACCTCGCATTCCAATTGTCTCCTAGCCACAAGACAGGTTAGATCTCCTGGATCTGTGGGGAGCAACCGAGGACGCTGAGTTGAAATGGACACCCCTGGGGATGGGTCCTAACGTGCTTTTTTGTCTATGGAGACCTTGGAATGAAGCGGTGGCACTGGGGCCCTAAAGGGTTCTCCTAAACAGAGGCTTTGACACAGCTCCAACGTGCAAGTTTCCCATGTGTAGATGAGATGTTTTCTGATGGGTGAGTCAAGAAACAGCTATATGCTGCTTTTGAAATCCAGGCCTCTGAGGAGAGATGCCTGGAAACCAAAGCAATGGATCTGATTAGTGCCTAGGGGCCTGTTCTTTCCTTCATACCTCTGGGGACATCTGTCTATGGGTCTGAGTGCAGGTAGGTGCTCAGTTGGGCTCTGATTGCCCCTGTTTTTCCTGGGAAGCCACCACTATTGAGATGGATCAGGGACTTTGGAGGTTTATCCTATTAGAAGGGTTGTGGCCATTGGAATGGGCACACACAATTCCCTTGGAGAGGGCCAGTACTGTCCTCAGGTTTGGCTCCAGGGGCCTGAGCCTGTAGGTTGTGTAGGCCAGGGCTGTTTGGACAGTTGTCTGAAAACACAAACTCGGCTTATGTTTCGGGTCATAGGTATGGCAGGACTGATCTACAGACCATGAGGAGAACTCATCGGGATTTGAAAGAAGGGCTAGTGTGAGGCTCCTGCTCAAGTTTTTGTCTCTGGATATCGTGTCACTCATGGTCGTGGAATTTCTGGGTGACTTCATAGAAAATGGACGAGTCTTACTCTCTGGTGGTTTGGCCCCGTCCAAAGTTTTGGGTCATTCTGTGGGCTGGAAGAAGTCCGTTTTTTTTGTTGTTGTTGTTGTTGTTTTCTTTTTTAACCTCAGGTGTCCCACCAAATGAGGGATTCCCTAGTAGAGCCCTGGGGAGGGGCGACTGGACAATCAGAAATCTGGTTAAAAATTGGGGCCTAGGGACATGTCAAGCCCATTATGACATCTAATGGTCCAGCCACTGAGAGGACTTACTAGAGGACAGTACTCATGCTGAGGGTCACAATGCGTGTGTATGCCCTCGTCGCACTCAAGGATGGGCGGGGCCTCAGGGTGAATGCTGGTTTCTCCTACACTGAACGTTGGACAACGTGCCAACCACAAGGGTTCTTGCCATGGGTAAGGAGGAGTTATGATTTCTGCATCACACTCACCCCTGGGCAGTGATTGGAGATAAGGTCTCGGTTCTGAAGCCTGAAAACTGAGGTAGGGAAGAGATGATGACCTAAGGCCATGGCGGGTTTTATGTGCTCAGTGTGTGGTCAGCTTTCTGGGTGTTGGTCAGGAGGTC
The DNA here is from genome assembly GCF_964662115.1 of Mustela nivalis. Classification (NCBI taxonomy): domain Eukaryota; kingdom Metazoa; phylum Chordata; class Mammalia; order Carnivora; family Mustelidae; genus Mustela; species Mustela nivalis. The sequence continues at coordinate 799,922 of NW_028136551.1, forward strand.
CGGGCTCAGGTTGTGTTCGACAGTGCATTAGTGCCCAGGTTAGACTATATAATTTGGGTAAAGTCGAGTGCTGTGTAGGATTACCCTCATTTAAGGTGCCTGGTCAGCTCATGAGGCAATAATTTTTTTTCTAGAGGGCAGGCAGAGTGCTGCATTGTGGGTCCGGAATTGCCAAACTTGAGGGCTTTGAGGCCAGGACTGTGAGGACGGAAGTCTGAGAAGACAAGCTAGACTTGGGTTTCAGGGAGAGGGCACGGCAGGTACCCCCTGCAGATCTGAACAAATATCTCATGCATCTGAAGTCAGGGCGAGGATCAGACGTTGACTCAGGTTGGAGTTTCTGAGCATGACGGCCGCTTCATGAAGGGAGCGAAATCTCGAGGCCATTGAGGTTTTCCCACGTTGGGAGTTGTGGGATGCCCCCTTCAAGGATTCCTTCTGCGGGACAATTGAGACCTGTTGGACAGCTCCAGGACATCCCATATGGAATGACTCCAGGGCCCCGTTCGCGGATGGATGCCTGGGAAGCACGCCTCGCATTACAATTGTCTCCTAGCAACAAGACAGTTTAGATCTGATGGCTCTGCCAAAGCAACCGGGGTGGCTGAGTAGAAATGGACTTTCCTGAGGATGGGTCCTAATGTGTTTTTGTGTCCATGAGAGCCTTGGAATGGGGCGGTGGCACCGGGACCCTGAAGTACTCTCCTAAGATTTGGACATGGCTCCCATGCACAGGTTTCCTTGTGGAGACGAGATGAGTTCTAATGGGTGCCTCAGCAAAACCCCTATGCTCGTATTGGAATCAGGCTTTTGAGGACACATGCCTGTAACCGAAAGCAATGGATCCTATTAGGGCCTAGGGTCCTGTCTGGTTCAATCTTCTTCTCTGGAGACATCCATCTATGGTATGAGTGGAGGTCGATTATCAGCTGGTGTCAGACAGCCCTTGTTTGTTCCGGGCGACCTACACTATTGGGATGGCCTCAGGGACTTTGGAGGTTTCTCCTAATTTGTACGATTTTGGACCATGGAATGGGCAGAATTCCATAGGATTGGTAGGCACAGTCCTAATGTGTGGCTCCAGGGGCCCAGGCTGGAGGGTGTGTGGCCCAAGACTTTGGGGACAGAAGTCTGAAAATACAAACTCAGCTTAGGTTTGGGGACGTAGGTATGGCAGGCCCGATCTACAATCCATGAGAAGAACTCTTCAGGATATGAAGAAAGTGCGAGTCTGAGGCGCTTGCTCAGGCTTTTGTCTCTGGATTTTGTATCAGCGATGGCCGTGGAATGTCGGGGAGGCCTCATGGGCCATGGACGAATCTTCCTCTCTGAGGATTTGGCCCGATTCCCAATTGCTTTTCGTCAATCTGTGGGATGGGAGGACTCATTTCAGTTTTGTTACCTCATGTGTCCCACCAAAAGAGGAATTCCAAGGCAAAGCCGAGGGGAAGACTGAAGTTACAACCCGAACTATGGTTAAAACTTGGGGCCTAGAGGCATGGCAAGCCCAATATACTATCTCTTCATCCAGTAACTGAGTGGCCTTACTTGAGGACTGGGCTCAGCCTGAGCGTCACAATGTGTGTTTGTGACCAATGTGGCCCGTGAGCATTGGCGGGGCATCATGGGCCACACTGGTTTCAACTACACTGAACGTTGGACAACATGCCAACCACAAGGTTTCTTGCCATGGGGAAGGAGTTCTGATTTCTGCATCACCTTCAACCCTGGGCAGTGATTGGAGATATGGCCTAGGTTCTGAAACCTGAAAACCGAGGTTGGGAAGAGATGACGACCTAAGGCCATGGCGGCTCGATGTGCTCAGTGTGCGGCCAGCTGTCTGGGAGGGTCCAGGGGGTCCAGGCTCAGGCTGTGTCTAAAGGGCATTAGTGCCCTGGTCAGCCTATGTATTGGGGGTACAGCCAAGGTCGGTTCAGGTTGATCCTCATTTGGGATTACTGGGTAGCACCAGAGGACAATGTTTTTCTTCTGGAGGGCCGGCAGAGTGCTGCATTGTAGTTCTGGATTGCCAAAATGGAGGGCTTGTGGGCCAGAATTCTGACGACAAAAGTCTGAGTACACAAGCTAGGCTTAGGTTTCTGGGTGAGGCCATGGCAGGCACAATCTACAGACCTGAATCGAGATCTCGTGCATCTGAAATCAGGGCGAGGATCAGACGATCGCTCAGGTTGGAGTTTCTGACCCTGATGGCCCCTTCATGAATGGGGGGGCATCACGAGGCCATGGGTGTTTTCCCACGATGGGAGTTGTGAGAAGCTCCAAACTGCAGAGAGTCTTCTGCAGGAAAATTGAGACCTGTTGTTTGGCTCCAGGCCAATGATTCTGAGCAGGGTTCTAAGGATGGATGGCTGGGTAGCCCACCTCGCATTCCAATTGTCTCCTAGCCACAAGACAGGTTAGATCTCCTGGATCTGTGGGGAGCAACCGAGGACGCTGAGTTGAAATGGACACCCCTGGGGATGGGTCCTAACGTGCTTTTTTGTCTAGGGAGACCTTGGAATGAAGCGGTGGCACTGGGGCCCTAAAGGGTTCTCCTAAACAGAGGCTTTGACACAGCTCCAACGTGCAAGTTTCCCATGTGTAGATGAGATGTTTTCTGATGGGTGAGTCAAGAAACAGCTATATGCTGCTTTTGAAATCCAGGCCTCTGAGGAGAGATGCCTGGAAACCAAAGCAATGGATCTGATTAGTGCCTAGGGGCCTGTTCTTTCCTTCATACCTCTGGGGACATCTGTCTATGGGTCCGAGTGCAGGTAGGTGCTCAGTTGGGCTCTGATTGCCCCTGTTTTTCCTGGGAAGCCACCACTATTGAGATGGATCAGGGACTTTGGAGGTTTATCCTATTAGAAGGGTTGTGGCCATTGGAATGGGCACACACAATTCCCTTGGAGAGGGCAAGTACAGTCCTCAGGTTTGGCTCCGGGGGCCTGAGCCTGTAGGTTGTGTAGGCCAGGGCTGTTTGGACAGTTGTCAGAAAACACAAACTCGGCTTATGTTTCGGGTCATAGGTATGGCAGGACTGATCTACAGACCATGAGGAGAACTCTTCGGAATTTGAAAGAAGGCTAGTGTGAGACTCCTGCACAAGTTTTTGTCTCTGGATATCGTGTCACTCATGGTCGTGGAATTTCTGGGTGACTTCATGGGAAATGGACGAGTCTTACTCTCTGGTGGTTTGGCACCGTCCAAAGAGTTTTGGGTCATTCTGTGGGCTGGAAGAAGTCCGTTTTTTGTTGTTGTTGTTGTTGTTTTCTTTTTTAACCTCAGGTGTCCCAACAAATGAGGGATTCCAGAGTAGAGCCCTGGGGAGGGGCGACTGGACAATCAGAAATTTGGTTAAAAATTGGGGCCTAGAGACATGTCAAGCCCATTATGACATCTAATGGTCCAGCCACTGAGAGGACTTACTAGAGGACAGGACTCATGCGGAGGGTCACAATGCGTGTGTATGCCCTCGTAACACTCAAGAATTGGCGGGGCCTCAGGGTGAATGCTGGTTTCTTCTACACTGAACGTTGGACAACGTGCCAACCACAAGGGTTCTTGCCATGGGTAAGGAGGAGTTCTGATTTCTGCATCACACTCACCCCTGGGCAGTGATTGGAGATAAGGTCTCGGTTCTGAAGCCTGAAAACTGAGGTAGGGGAGACATGATGACCTAAGGCCATGGCGGGTTTTATGTGCTCAGTGTGCGGTCAGCTTTCTGGGTGTTGGTCAGGAGGTCCGGGCTCAGGTTGTGTTCGACAGTGCATTAGTGCCCAGGTTAGACTATATAATTTGGGTAAAGTCGAATGCTGTGTAGGTTTACCCTGATTTAAGGTGCCTGGGCAGCTCATGAGGCAATAATTTTTTTTCTAGAGGGCAGGCAGAGTGCTGCATTGTGGGTCCGGAATTGCCAAACTTGAGGGCTTCGGGGCCAGGAGTGTGAGGACTGAAGTCTGAGAAGACAAGCTAGACTCGGGTATCAGGGCGAGGGCACGGCAGGTACCCCCTACAGATCTGAACCAATATCTCATGCATCTGAAGTCAGAGCGAGGATCAGACGTTGGCTCAGGTTGGAGTTTCTGAGCATGACGGCCGCTTCATGAAGGGAGCTGAATCTCGAGGCCATTGAGGTTTTCCCACGTTGGGAGTTGTGGGATGCCCCCTTCAAGGATTCCTTCTGCGGGACAATTGAGACCTGTTGGACAGCTCCAGGACATCCCCTATGGAATGACTCCAGAGCCCCGTTCGCGGATGGATGCCTGGGAAGCACGCCTCGCATTACAATTGTCTCCTAGCAACAGGACAGTTTAGATCTGATGGCTCTGCCAAAGCAACCGGGGTGGCTGAGTAGAAATGGACTTTCCTGAGGATGGGTCCTAATGTGTTTTTGTGTCCATGAGAGCCTTGGAATGGGGCGGTGGCACCGGGACCCTGAAGTACTCTCCTAAGATTTGGACATGGCTCCCATGCACAGGTTTCCTTGTGGAGACGAGATGAGTTCTAATGGGTGCCTCAGGAAAACACCTATGCTCGTATTGGAATCAGGCTTTTGAGGACACATGCCTGTAACCCAAAGCAATGGATCCTATTAGGGCCTAGGGTCCTGTCTGGTTCAATCTTCTTCTCTGGAGACATCCATCTATGGTATGAGTGGAGGTCGATTATCAGCTGGTGTCAGACAGCCCTTGTTTGTTCCGGGCGACCTACACTATTGGGATGGCCTCAGGGACTTTGGAGGTTTCTCCTAATTTGTACGATTTTGGACCATGGAATGGGCAGAATTCCATAGGATTGGTAGGCACAGTCCTAATGTGTGGCTCCAGGGGCCCAGGCTGGAGGGTGTGTGGCCCAAGACTTTGGGGACAGAAGTCTGAAAATACAAACTCAGCTTAGGTTTGGGGACGTAGGTATGGCAGGCCCGATCTACAAACCATGAGAAGAACTCTTCAGGATATGAAGAAAGTGCGAGTCTGAGGCGCTTGCTCAGGCTTTTGTCTCTGGATTTTGTATCAGCGATGGCCGTGGAATGTCGGGGAGGCCTCATGGGCCATGGACGAATCTTCCTCTCTGAAGATTTGGCCCGATTCCCAATTGCTTTTCGTCAATCTGTGGGATGGGAGGACTCATTTCAGTTTTGTTACCTCATGTGTCCCACCAAAAGAGGAATTCCAAGGCAAAGCCGAGGGGAAGACTGAAGTTACAACCCGAACTATGGTTAAAAATTGGGGCCTAGAGGCATGGCAAGCCCAATATACTATCTCTTCATCCAGTCACTGAGTGGCCTTACTTGAGGACTGGGCTCAGCCTGAGCGTCACAATGTGTGTTTGTGACCAATGTGGCCCGCCAGCATGGGCGGGGCCTCATGGGCCACACTGGTTTCAACTACACTGAACGTTGGACAACATGCCAACCACAAGGTTTCTTGCCATGGGGAAGGAGTTCTGATTTCTGCATCACCTTCAACCCTGGGCAGTGATTGTAGATATGGCCTAGGTTCTGAAACCTGAAAACCGAGGTTGGGAAGAGATCACGACCTAAGGCCATGGCGGCTCGATGTGCTCAGTGTGCGGCCAGCTGTCTGGGAGGGTCCAGGGGGTCCAGGCTCAGGCTGTGTCAGAAAGGGCATTAGTGCCCTGGTCAGCCTATGTATTGGGGGTACAGCCAAGGTCGGTTCAGGTTGATCCTCATTTGGGATTACTGGGTAGCACCAGAGGACAATGTTTTTCTTCTGGAGGGCCGGCAGAGTGCTGCATTGTAGTTCTGGATTGCCAAAATGGAGGGCTTGTGGGCCAGAATTCTGACGACAAAAGTCTGAGAACACAAGCTAGGCTTAGGTTTCTGGGTGAGGCCATGGCAGGCACAATCTACAGACCTGAATTGAGATCTCGTGCATCTGAAATCAGGGCGAGGATCAGACGATCGCTCAGGTAGGAGTTTCTGACCCTGATGGCCCCTTCATGAATGGGGGGGCATCACGAGGCCATGGGTGTTTTCCCACGATGGGAGTTGTGAGAAGCTCCAAACTGCAGAGAGTCTTCTGCAGGAAAATTGAGACCTGTTGTTTGGCTCCAGGCCAATGATTCTGAGCAGGGTTCTAAGGATGGATGGCTGGGTAGCCCACCTCGCATTCCAATTGTCTCCTAGCAACAAGACAGGTTAGATCTCCTGGATCTGTGGGGAGCAACCGAGGACGCTGAGTTGAAATGGACACCCCTGGGGATGGGTCCTAACGTGTTTTTGTGTCTATGGAGACCTTGGAATGAAGCGGTGGCACTGGGGCCCTAAAGGGTTCTCCTAAACAGAGGCTTTGACACAGCTCCAACGTGCAAGTTTCCCATGTGTAGATGAGATGTTTTCTGATGGGTGAGTCAAGAAACAGCTATATGCTGCTTTTGAAATCCAGGCCTCTGAGGAGAGATGCCTGGAAACCAAAGCAATGGATCTGATTAGTGCCTAGGGGCCTGTTCTTTCCTTCATACCTCTGGGGACATCTGTCTATGGGTCCGAGTGCAGGTAGGTGCTCAGTTGGGCTCAGATTGCCCCTGTTTTTCCTGGGAAGCCACCACTATTGAGATGGATCAGGGACTTTGGAGGTTTATCCAATTAGAAGGGTTGTGGCCATTGGAATGGGCACACACAATTCCCTTGGAGAGGGCAAGTACAGTCCTCAGGTTTGGCTCCAGGGGCCTGAGCCTGTAGGTTGTGTAGGCCAGGGCTGTTTGGACAGTTGTCTGAAAACACAAACTCGGCTTATGTTTCGGGTCATAGGTATGGCAGGACTGATCTACAGACCATGAGGAGAACTCTTCGGAATTTGAAAGAAGGGCTAGTGTGAGACTCCTGCACAAGTTTTTGTCTCTGGATATCGTGTCACTCATGGTCGTGGAATTTCTGGGTGACTTCATGGGAAATGGACGAGTCTTACTCTCTGGTGGTTTGGCACCGTCCAAAGAGTTTTGGGTCATGCTCTGGGCTGGAAGAAGTCCGTTTTTGTTGTTGTTGTTGTTGTTTTCTTTTTTAACCTCAGGTGTCCCAACAAATGAGGGATTCCAGAGTAGAGCCCTGGGGAGGGGCGACTGGACAATCAGAAATTTGGTTAAAAATTGGGGCCTAGGGACATGTCAAGCCCATTATGACATCTAATGGTCCAGCCACTGAGAGGACTTACTAGAGGACAGGACTCATGCGGAGGGTCACAATGCGTGTGTATGCCCTCGTAACACTCAAGAATTGTCGGGGCCTCAGGGTGAATGCTGGTTTCTCCTACACTGAACGTTGGACAACGTGCCAACCACAAGGGTTCTTGCCATGGGTAAGGAGGAGTTCTGATTTCTGCATCACACTCACCCCTGGGCAGTGATTGGAGATAAGGTCTCGGTTCTGAAGCCTGAAAACTGAGGTAGGGGAGACATGATGACCTAAGGCCATGGCGGGTTTTATGTGCTCAGTGTGCGGTCAGCTTTCTGGGTGTTGGTCAGGAGGTCCGGGCTCAGGTTGTGTTCGACAGTGCATTAGTGCCCAGGTTAGACTATATAATTTGGGTAAAGTCGAATGCTGTGTAGGTTTACCCTCATTTAAGGTGCCTGGGCAGCTCATGAGGCAATATTTTTTTTTCTAAAGGGCAGGCAGAGTGCTGCATTGTGGGTCCGGAATTGCCAAACTTGAGGGCTTCGGGGCCAGGAGTGTGAGGACTGAAGTCTGAGAAGACAAGCTAGACTCGGGTATCAGGGCGAGGGCACGGCAGGTACCCCCTGCAGATCTGAACCAATATCTCATGCATCTGAAGTCAGAGCGAGGATCAGACGTTGGCTCAGGTTGGAGTTTCTGAGCATGACGGCCGCTTCATGAAGGGAGCTGAATCTCGAGGCCATTGAGGTTTTCCCACGTTGGGAGTTGTGGGATGCCCCCTTCAAGGATTCCTTCTGCGGGACAATTGAGACCTGTTGGACAGCTCCAGGACATCCCATATGGAATGACTCCAGAGCCCCGTTCGCGGATGGATGCCTGGGAAGTACGCCTCGCATTACAATTGTCTCCTAGCATCAAGACAGTTTAGATCTGATGGCTCTGCCGGAGCAACCGGGGTGGTTGAGTAGAAATGGACTTTCCTGAGGATGGGTCCTAATGTGTTTTTGCGTCCATGAGGGCCTTGGAATGGGGCGAAGGCACCGGGATCCTGAAGTACTCTCCTAAGCTTTGGACATGGCTCCCATGCACAGGTTTCCTTGTGGTATCGAGATGAATTCTGATGGGTGCCTCAGGAAAACCCCTATGCTCGTATTGGAATCAGGCTTTTGAGGACACATGCCTGTAACCCAAAGCAATGGATCCTATTATGGCCTAGGGTCCTGTCTGGTTCAATCTTCTTCTCTGGGGACATCCATCTATGGTATGAGTGGAGGTCGATTATCAGCTGGCGTTAGACAGCCCTTGTTTGTTCTGGGCGACCTTCACTATCGGGATGGCCTCAGGGACTTTGGAGGTTTCTCCTAATTTGTACGATTTTGGACCATGGAATGGGCAGAATTCCCATGGATTGGTAGGCACAGTCCTAATGTGTGGCTCCAGGGGCCCAGCCTGGATGGTGTGGGGCCCAAGACTTTGAGGACAGAAGTCTGAAAACACAAACTCAGCTTAGGTTTGGGGACGTAGGTACGGCAGGCCCGATCGACAAACCATGAGAAGAACTCTTCAGGATATGAAGAAAGTGCGAGTGTGAGGCGCTTGCTCAGGCTTTTGTCTCTGGATTTTGTATCAGCGATGGCCGTGGAATGTCGGGGAGGCCTCATGGGCCATGGAAGAATCTTCCTCTCTGAGGATTTGGCCCGATTTCCAATTACTTTTCGTCAATCTGTGGGATGGGAGGACTCATTTCAGGTTTGTTACCTCAGGTGTCCCACCAAAAGAGGAATTCCAAAGCCAAGCCGTGGGGAAGACTGAAGGGACAACCCGAACTATGGTTAAAAATTGGGGCCTAGGGGCATGGCAAGCCCAATATGCTATCTCTTCATCCAGTCACTGAGTGGCCTTACTTGAGGACTGGGCTCAGCCTGAGCGTCACAATGTGTGTTTTTGACGAATGTGGCCCGCGAGCATGGGCGGGGCCTCATGGGCCACACTGGTTTCAACTACACTGAACGTTGGACAACATGCCAACCACAAGGTTTCTTGACATGGGGAAGGAGTTCAGATTTCTGCATCACATTCAACCCTGGGCAGTGATTGGAGATATGGCCTAGGATCTGAAACCTTAAAACCGAGGTTGGGAAGAGATGACGACCTAAGGCCATGGCGGCTCGATGTGCTCAGTGTGCGGCCAGCTGTCTGGGAGGTTCCAGGGGTCCAGGCTCAGGCTGTGTTAGAAAGGGCATTAGTGCCCTGGTCAGCCTATGTATTTGGGGTTCACCAAGGTCGGTGCAGGTTGATCCTCATTTGGGGTTATTGGGTAGCCCCAGAGGACAATGTTTTTCTTCTGGGGGGCCGGCAGAGTGCTGCAATGTAGTTCTGGATTGCCAAACTGGAGGGCTTGTGAGCCAGTAGTCTGACAACAAAAGTCTGAGAACACAAGCTAGGCTTAGGTTTCTGGGTGAGGCCATGGCAGGCACAATCTACAGACCTGAATCGAGATCTCGTGCATCTGAAGTCAGGGCGAGGATCAGACGATCGCACAGGTTGGAGTTTCTTACCCTGATGGCCCCTTCATGAATGGGGGGGGCATCATGAGGCCATGGGTGTTTTCCCACGATGGGAGTTGTGAGAAGCTCCAAACAGCAGAGAGTCTTCCGCAGGACAATTGAGACCTGTTGTTTGGCTCCAGGCCAATGATTCTGAGCAGGGTTCTAAGGATGGATGGCTGGGTAGCCCACCTCGCATTCCAATTGTCTCCTAGCAACAAGACAGGTTAGATCTCCTGGATCTGTGGGGAGCAACCGAGGACGCTGAGTTGAAATGGACACCCCTGGGGATGGGTCCTAATGTGCTTTGTGTCTATGGAGACCTTGGAATGAAGCGGTGGCACTGGGGCCCTAAAGGGTTCTCCTAAACAGAGGCTTTGACACAGCTCCAACGTGCAAGTTTCCCATGTGTAGATGAGATGTTTTCTGATGGGTGAGTCAAGAAACAGCTATATGCTGCTTTTGAAATCCAGGCCTCTGAGGAGAGATGCCTGGAAACCAAAGCAATGGATCTGATTAGTGCCTAGGGGCCTGTTCTTTCATTTTTACCTCTGGGGATATCTGTCTATGGGTCTGAGTGTAGGTTAGTGCTCAGTTGGGCTCTGATTGCCCCTGTTTTTCCGGGGAAGCCACCACTATTGAGATGGATCAGGGACTTTGGAGGTTTATCCTATTAGAAGGGTTGTGGCCATTGGAATGGGCACACACAATTCCCTTGGAGAGGGCAAGTACAGTCCTCAGGTTTGGCTCCAGGGGCCTGAGCCTGTAGGTTGTGTAGACCAGGGCTGTTTGGACAGTTGTTTGAAAACACAAACTCGGCTTATGTTTCGGGTCATAGGTTTGGCAGGATAGATCTACAGACCATGAGGAGATCTCTTCGGGATTTGAAAGAAGAGCGAGTGTGAGGCTCCTGCTCAAGTTTTTGTCTCTGGATATCGTGTCACTCATGCTCGTGGAATTTCTGGGTGACTTCATGGGAAATGGACGAGTCTTACGCTCTGGGGGTTTGGCCCCGTCCAACGAGTTTGGGGTCATTCTGTGGGCTGGAAGAAGTCTGTTTTTTTTGTTGTTGTTGTTGTTTTCTTTTTTAACCTCAGGTGTCCAAAGAAATGATGGATTCCAGAGTAGCGCACTGGGAGGGGCGACTGGACAATCAGAAATCTGGTTAAAAATTGGGGCTTAGGGACATATCAAGCCCATTATGACATCTAATGGTCCAGCCACTGAGAGGACTTACTAGAGGACAAGACTCATGCTGAGGGTCACAATGCGTGTGTATGCCCTCGTTGCACTCAAGAATGGGCGGGGCCTCAGGGTGAATGCTGGTTTCTCCTACATTGAACGTTGGCAACGTGCCAACCAAAAGGGTTCTTGCCATGGGTAAGGAGGAGTTCTGATTTCTGCATCACACTCACCCCTGGGCAGTGATTGGAGATAAGGTCTCGGTTCTGAAGCCTGAAAACTGAGGTAGGGGAGACATGATGACCTAAGGCCATGGCGGGTTTTATGTGCTCAGTGTGCGGTCAGCTTTCTGGGTGTTGGTCAGGAGGTCCGGGCTCAGGTTGTGTTCGACAGTGCATTAGTGCCCAGGTTAGACTATATAATTTGGGTAAAGTCGAATGCTGTGTAGGTTTACCCTGATTTAAGGTGCCTGGGCAGCTCATGAGGCAATAATTTTTTTTCTAGAGGGCAGGCAGAGTGCTGCATTGTGGGTCCGGAATTGCCAAACTTGAGGGCTTCGGGGCCAGGAGTGTGAGGACTGAAGTCTGAGAAGACAAGCTAGACTCGGGTATCAGGGCGAGGGCACGGCAGGTACCCCATGCAGATTTGAACCAATATCTCATGCATCTGAAGTCAGGGCGAGGATCAGACGTTGGCTCAGGTTGGAGTTTCTGAGCATGACGGCCGCTTCATGAAGGGAGCGGAATCTCGAGGCCATTGAGGTTTTCCCACGTTGGGAGTTGTGGGATGCCCCCTTCATGGATTCCTTCTGCGGGACAATTGAGACCTGTTGGACAGCTCCAGGACATCCCATATGGAATGACTCCAGAGCACCGTTCGCGGATGGATGCCTGGGAAGCCCGCCTCGCATTCCAATTGTCTCCTGGCAACAAGACAGTTTAGATCTGATGGCTCTGCGGGAGCAACCGGGGTGGCTGAGTTGAAATGGACTTTCCTGAGGATGGGTCCTAATGTGTTTTTGTGTCCATGAGGGCCTTGGAATGGGGCGGTGGCACCGGGACCCTGAAGTACTCTCCTAAGCTTTGGACATGGCTCCCATGCACAGGTTTCCTTGTGGAGACGAGATGAGTTCTGATGGGTGCCTCAGGAAAACCCCTATGCTCGTATTGAAATCAGGCTTTTGAGGACACATTCCTGTTACCCAAAGCAATGGATCCTATTATGGCCTAGGGTCCTGTCTGGTTCAATCTTCTTCTCTGGGGACATCCATCTATGGTATGAGTGGAGGTCGATTATCAGCTGGTGTCAGACAGCCCTTGTTTGTTCCGGGCGACCTACTCTATTGGGATGGCCTCAGGGACTTTGGAGATTTCTCCTAATTTGTACGATTTGGGACCATGGAATCGGCAGAATTCCCATGGATTGGTAGGCACAGCCCTAATGTGTGGCTCCAGGGGCCCAGCCTGGAGGGTGTGTGGCCCAAGACTTTGAGGACAGAAGTCTGAAAACACAAACTCAGCTTAGGTTTGGGGACGTATGTATGGCAGGCCCGACCTACAAACCATGAGAAGAACTCTTCAGGATATGAAGAAAGTGCGAGTCTGAGCCGCTTGCTCAGGCTTTTGTCTCTGGATTTTGTATCAGCGATGGCCGTGGAATGTTGGGGAAGCCTCATGGGCCATGGACGAATCTTCCTCTCTGAGGATTTGGCCCGATTCCCAATTGCTTTTCGTCAATCTGTGGGATGGGAGGACTCATTTCAGTTTTGTTACCTCAGGTGTCCCACCAAAAGAGGAATTCCAAAGCCAAGCCGTGGGGAAGACTGAAGGGACAACCCGAACTATGGTTAAAAATTGGAGCCTAGGGGCATGGCAAGCCCAATATGATATCTCTTCATCCAGCCACTGAGTGGCCTTACTTGAGGACTGGGCTCAGCCTGAGCGTCACAATGTGTGTTTGTGACCAATGTGGCCCGCGAGCATGGGCGGGGCCTCATGGGCCACACTGGTTTCAACTACACTGAACGTTGGACAACATGCCAACCACAAGGTTTCTTGCCATGGGGAAGGAGTTCTGATTTCTGCATCACCTTCAACCCTGGGCAGTGATTGGAGATAAGGTCTAGGTTCTGAAACCTGAAAACTGATGTTGGGAAGAGATGACGACCTAAGGCCATGTCGGCTCGATGTGCTCAGTGTGCGGCCAGCTGTCTGGGAGGGGCCAGGGGGTCCAGGCTCAGGCTGTGTCAGAAAGGGCATTAGTGCCCTGGTCAGCCTATGTATTTGGGGTACAGCCAAGGTCGGTGCAGGTTGATCCTCATTTGGGATTACTGGGTAGCCCCAGAGGACAATGTTTTTATTCTGGAGGGCCGGCAGAGTGCTGCATTGTAGTTCTGGATTGCCAAACTGGAGGGCTTGTGGGCCAGTAGTCTGACGACAAAAGTCTGAGAACACAAGCTAGGCTTAGGTTTCTGGGTGAGGCCATGGCACGCACAATCTACAGACCTGAATCGAGATCTCGTGCATCTGAAGTCAGGGCGTGGATCAGACGATCGCTCAGGTTGGAGTTTCTGTCCCTGATGGCCCCTTCATGAATGGGCGGGGGCATCACGAGGCCATGGGGGTTTTCCCACGATGGGAGTTGTGAGAAGCTCCAAACTGCAGAGAGTCTTCTGCAGGACAATTGAGACCTGTTGTTTGGCTCCAGGCCAATGATTCTGAGCAGGGTTCTAAGGATGGATGGCTGGGTAGCCCACCTCGCATTCCAATTGTCTCCTAGCAACAAGACAGGTTAGATCTCCTGGATCTGTGGGGAGCAACCGAGGACGCTGAGTTGAAATGGACACCCCTGGGGATGGGTCCTAATGTGCTTTTGTGTCTATGGAGACCTTGGAATGAAGCGGTGGCACTGGGGCCCTAAAGGGTTCTCCTAAACAGAGGCTTTGACACAGCTCCAACGTGCAAGTTTCCCATGTGTAGATGAGATGTTTTCTGATGTGTGAGTCAAGAAACAGCTATATGCTGCTTTTGAAATCCAGGCCTCTGAGGAGAGATGCCTGGAAACCAAAGCAATGGATCTGATTAGTGCCTAGAGGCCTGTTCTTTCCTTTTTACGTCTGGGGACATCTGTCTATGGGTCTGAGTGCAGGTAGGTGTTCAGTTGGGCTCAGATTGCCCCTGTTGTTCCTGGGAAGCCACCACTATTGAGATGGATCAGGGACTTAGGAGGTTTATCCTATTAGAAGGGTAGTGGCCATTGGAATGGGCACACACAATGCCCTTGGAGAGGGCAAGTACAGTCCTCAGGTTTGGCTCCAGGGGCCTGAGCCTGTAGTGTGTGTAGGCCAGGGCTGTTTGGACAGTTGTCTGAAAACACAAACTCGGTTTATGTTTCGGGTCATAGGTAGGGCAGGACTGATCTACAGACCATGAGGAGAACTCTTCGGGATTTGAAAGAAGGGCGAGTGTGAGGCTCCTGCTCAAGTTTTTGTCTCTGGATATCGTGTCACTCATGGTCGTTGAATTTCTGGGTGACTTCATGGGAAATGGACGAGTCTTACTCTCTGGTGGTTTGGCCCCGTCCAAAGAGTTTGGGGTCATTCTGTGGGCGGGAAGAAGTCCGTTTTTTTTTTTTTATTCTTGTTTTTTTTTTTTAATCGTCAGGTGTCCCACCAAATGAGGGATTCCAGAGTAGAGCCCTGGGGATGGGGCGACTGGACCATCAGAAATTTGGTTAAAAATTGGGGCCTAGGGACATGTCAAGCCCATTATGACATCTAATGGTCCAGCAACTGAGAGGACTTACTAGAGGACAGGACTCATGCTGAGGGTCACAATGCGTGTGTATGCCCTCGTCGCACTCAAGAATGGGTGGGGCCTCAGGGTGAATGCTGGTTTCTCCTACATTGAACGTTGGACAACGTGCCAACCACAGGGTTCTTTCCATGGGTAAGGAGGAGTTCTGATTTCTGCATCACACTCACCCCTGGGAAGTGATTGGAGATAAGGTCTCGGTTCTGAAGCCTGAAAACTGAGGTAGAGAAGAGATGATGACCTAAGGCCATGGCGGGTTTTATGTGCTCAGTGTGCGGTCAGCATTCTGGGTGTTGGTCAGGAGGTCCGGGCTCAGGTTGTGTTCGACAGTGCATTAGTGCCCAGGTTAGACTATATAATTTGGGTAAAGTCGAATGCTGTGTAGGTTTACCCTCATTTAAGGTGCCTGGGCAGCTCATGAGGCAATAATTTTTTTTCTAGAGGGCAGGCAGAGTGCTGAATTTTGGGTCCGGAATTGCCAAACTTGAGGGCTTCGGGGCCAGGAGTGTGAGGACGGAAGTCTGAGAAGACAAGCTAGACTTGGGTTTCAGGGCTAGGGCACGGCAGGTACCCTCTGCAGATCTGAACCAATATCTCAAGCATCTGAAGTCAGGGCGAGGATCAGACGTTGGCTCAGGTTGGAGTTTCTGAGCATGACGGACGCTTCATGAAGGGAGCGGAATCTCGAGGCCATTGAGGTTTTCCCACGTTGGGAGTTGTGGGATGCCCCCTTCATGGATTCCTTCTGCGGGCCAATTGAGACCTGTTGGACAGCTCCAGGACATCCCATATGGAATGACTCCAGAGCACCGTTCGCGGATGGATGCCTGGGAAGCCCGCCTCGCATTCCAATTGTCTCCTGGCAACAAGACAGTTTAGATCTGATGGCTCTGCGGGAGCAACCGGGGTGGCTGAGTTGACATGGACTTTCCTGAGGATGGGTCCTAATGTGTTTTTGTGTCCATGAGGGCCTTGGAATGGGGCGGGTGCACCGGGACCCTGAAGTACTCTCCTAAGCTTTGGACATGGCTCCCATGCACAGGTTTCCTTGTGGAGACGAGATGAGTTCTGATGGGTGCCTCAATAAAACCCCTATGCCCGTATTGGAATCAGGCTTTTGAGGACACATGCCTGTAACCCAAAGCAATGGATCCTATTATGGCCTAGGGTCCTGTCTGGTTCAATCTTCTTCTCTGGGGACATCCATCTATGGTATGAGTGGAGTTCGATTATCAGCTGGTGTCAGACAGCCCTTGTTTGTTCCGGGCGACCTACACTATTGGGATGGCCTCAGGGACTTTGGAGATTTCTCCTAATTTGTACGATTTTGGACCATGGAATGGGCAGAATTCCCATGGATTGGTAGGCACAGTCCTAATGTGTGGCTCCACGGGCCCAGCCTGGAGGGTGTGTGGCCCAAGACTTTGAGGACAGAAGTCTGAAAACACAAACTCAGCTTAGGTTTGGGGACGTAGGTATGGCAGGCCCGATCTACAAACCATGAGAAGAACTCTTCAGGATATGAAGAAAGTGGGAGTCTGAGGTGCTTGCTCAGGCTTTTGTCTCTGGATTTTGTATCAGCGATGGCCGTGGAATGTCGGGGAGGCCTCATGGGCCATGGACGAATCTTCCTCTCTGAGGATTTGGTCAGATTCCCAATTGCTTTTCGTCAATTTGTGGGATGGGAGGACTCATTTCAGTTTTGTTACCTCAGGTGTCCCACCAAAAGAGGAATTCCAAAGCCAAGCCGTGGGGAAGACTGAAGGGACAACCCGAACTATGGTTAAAAATTGGGGCCTAGGGGCATGGCAAGCCCAATATGATATCTCTTCATCCAGCCACTGAGTGGCCTTACTTGAGGACTGGGCTCAGCCTGAGCGTCACAATGTGTGTTTGTGACCAATGTGGCCCGCGAGCATGGGCGGGGCCTCATGGGCCACACTGGTTTCAACTACACTGAACGTTGGAAAACATGCCAACCACAAGGTTTCTTGCCATGGGGAAGGAGTTCTGATTTCTGCATCACCTTCAACCCTGGGCAGTGATTGGAGATAAGGTCTAGGTTCTGAAACCTGAAAACTGATGTTGGGAAGAGATGATGACCTAAGGCCATGTCGGCTCGATGTGCTCAGTGTGCGGCCAGCTGTCTGGGAGGGGCCAGGGGGTCCAGGCTCAGGCTGTGTCAGAAAGGGCATTAGTGCCCTGGTCAGCCTATGTATTTGGGGTACAGCCAAGGTCGGTGCAGGTTGATCCTCATTTGGGATTACTGGGTAGCACCAGAGGACAATGTTTTTATTCTGGAGGGCCGGCAGAGTGCTGCATTGTAGTTCTGGATTGCCAAACTGGAGGGCTTGTGGGCCAGTAGTCTGACGACAAAAGTCTGAGAACACAAGCTAGGCTTAGGTTTCTGGGTGAGGCCATGGCACGCACAATCTACAGACCTGAATCGAGATCTCGTGCATCTGAAGTCAGGGCGAGGATCAGACGATCGCTCAGGTTGGAGTTTCTGTCCCTGATGGCCCCTTCATGAATGGGCGGGGGCATCACGAGGCCATGGGGGTTTTCCCACGATGGGAGTTGTGAGAAGCTCCAAACTGCAGAGAGTCTTCTGCAGGACAATTGAGACCTGTTGTTTGGCTCCAGGCCAATGATTCTGAGCAGGGTTCTAAGGATGGATGGCTGGGTAGCCCACCTCGCATTCCAATTGTCTCCTAGCAACAAGACAGGTTAGATCTCCTGGATCTGTGTGGAGCAACCGAGGACGCTGAGTTGAAATGGACACCCCTGGGGATGGGTCCTAACGTGCTTTTGTGTCTATGGAGACCTTGGAATGAAGCGGTGGCACTGGGGCCCTAAAGGGTTCTCCTAAACAGAGGCTTTGACACAGCTCCAACGTGCAAGTTTCCGATGTGTAGATGAGATGTTTTCTGATGGGTGAGTCAAGAAACAGCTATATGCTGCTTTTGAAATCCAGGCCTTTGAGGAGAGATGCCTGGAAACCAAAGCAATGGATCTGATTAGTGCCTAGGGGCCTGTTCTTTCCTTTTTACCTCTGGGGACATCTGTCTATGGGTCTGAGTGCAGGTAGGTGCTCAGTTGGGCTCAGATTGCCCCTGTTGTTCCTGGGAAGCCACCACTATTGAGATGGATCAGGGACTTTGGAGGTTTATCCTATTAGAAGGGTAGTGGCCATTGGAATGGGCACACACAATGCCCTTGGAGAGGGCAAGTACAGTCCTCAGGTTTGGCTCCAGGGGCCTGAGCCTGTAGGTTGTGTAGGCCAGGGCTGTTTGGACAGTTGTCTGAAAACACAAACTCGGCTTATGTTTCGGGTCATAGGTATGGCAGGACTGATCTACAGACCATGAGGAGAACTCTTCGGGATTTGAAAGAATGGCGAGTGTGAGGCTCCTGCTCAAGTTTTTGTCTCTGGATATCGTGTCACTCATGGTCGTGGAATTTCTGGGTGACTTCATGGGAAATGGACGAGTCTTACTCTCTGGTTGTTTGGCCCCGTCCAAAGAGTTTGGGGTCATTCTGTGGGCGGGAAGAAGTCCGTTTTTTTTTTTATTCTTGTTTTTTTCTTTTTTATCCTCAGGTGTCCCACCAAATGAGGGATTCCAGAGTAGAGCCCTGGGGAGGGGCGACTGGACCATCAGAAATTTGGTTAAAAATTGGGGCCTAGGGACATGTGAAGCCCATTATGACATCTAATGTTCCAGCAACTGAGAGGACTTACTAGAGGACAGGACTCATGCTGAGGGTCAAAATGCGTGTGTATGCCCTCGTCGCACTCAAGAATGGGCGGGGCCTCAGTGTGAATGCCTGTTTCTCCTACACTGAACGTTGGACAACGTGCCAACCACAGGGTTCTTGCCATGGGTAAGGAGGAGTTCTGATTTCTGCTTCACACTCACCCCTGGGAAGTGATTGGAGATAAGGTCTCGGTTCTGAAGCCTGAAAACTGAGGTAGGGAAGAGATGATGACCTAAGGCCATGGCGGGTTTTATGTGCTCAGTGTGCGGTCAGCTTTCTGGGTGTGGTCAGGAGGTCCGGCCTTAGGTTGTGTTCGACAGTGCATTAGTGCCCAGGTTAGACTATATAATTTGGGTAAAGTCGAGTGCTGTGTAGGTTTACCCTCATTTAAGGTGCCTGGGCAGCTCATGAGGCAATAATTTTTTTTCTAGAGGGCAGGCAGAGTGCTGCATTGTGGGTCCGGAATTGCCAAACTTGAGGGCTTCGGGGCCAGGAGTATGAGGACGGAAGTCTGAGAAGACAAGCTAGACTTGGGTTTCAGTGCGAGGGCACGGCACGTACCCCCTGGAGATCTGAACCAATATCTCATGCATCTGAAGTCAGGGCGAGGATCAGACGTTGGCTCAGGTTGGAGTTTCTGAGCATGACGGCCGCTTCATGAAGGGAGCGGAATCTCGAGGCCATTGAGGTTTTCCCACGTTGGGAGTTGTGGGATGCCCCCTTCATGGATTCCTTCTGCGGGCCAATTGAGACCTGTTGGACAGCTCCAGGACATCCCATATGGAATGACTCCAGAGCACCGTTCGCGGATGGATGCCTGGGAAGCCCGCCTCGCATTCCAATTGTCTCCTAGCAACAAGACAGTTTAGATCTGATGGCTCTGCGGGAGCAACCGGGGTGGCTGAGTTGACATGGACTTTCTTGAGGATGGGTCCTAATGTGTTTTTGTGTCCATGAGGGCCTTGGAATGGGGCGGTGGCACCGGGACCCTGAAGTACTCTCCTAAGCTTTGGACATGGCTCCCATGCACAGGTTTCCTTGTGGAGACGAGATGAGTTCTGATGGGTGCCTCAGGAAAACCCCTATGCTCGTATTGGAATCAGGCTTTTGAGGACACATGCCTGTAACCCAAAGCAATGGATCCTATTATGGCCTAGGGTCCTGTCTGGTTCAATCTTCTTCTCTGGGGACATCCATCTATGGTATGAGTGGAGTTCGATTATCAGCTGGTGTCAGACAGCCCTTGTTTGTTCCGGGCGACCTACACTATTGGGATGGCCTCAGGGACTTTGGAGATTTCTCCTAATTTGTACGATTTTGGACCATGGAATGGGCAGATTTCCCATTGATTGGTAGGCACAGTCCTAATGTGTGGCTCCAGGGGCCCAGCCTGGAGGGTGTGTGGCCCAAGACTTTGAGGACAGAAGTCTGAAAACACAAACTCAGCTTAGGTTTGGGGACGTAGGTATGGCAGGCCCGAACTACAAACCATTAGAAGAACTCTTCAGGATATGAAGAAAGTGCGAGTCTGAGGCTCTTGCTCAGGCTTTTGTCTCTGGATTTTGTATCAGCGATGGCCGTGGAATGTCGGGGAGGCCTCATGGGCCATGGACGAATCTTCCTCTCTGAGGATTTGGCTCGATTCCCAATTGCTTTTCGTCAATCTGTGGGATGGGAGGACTCATTTCAGTTTTGTTACCTCAGGTGTCCCACCAAAAGAGGAATTCCAAAGCCAAGCCATGGGGAAGACTGAAGGGACAACCCGAACTATGGTTAAAAATTGGGGCCTAGGGGCATGGCAAGTCCAATATGATATCTCTTCATCCAGCCACTGAGTGGCCTTACTTGAGGACTGGGCTCAGCCTGAGCGTCACAATGTGTGTTTGTGACCAATGTGGCCCGCGAGCATGGGCGGGGCATCATGGGCCACACTGGTTTCAACTACACTGAATGTTGGACAACATGCCAACCACAAGGTTTCTTGCCATGGGGAAGGAGTTCTGATTTCTGCATCACCTTCAACCCTGGGCAGTGATTGGAGATAAGGTCTAGGTTCTGAAACCTGAAAACTGATGTTGGGAAGAGATGACGACCTAAGGCCATGTCGGCTCGATGTGCTCAGTGTGCGGCCAGCTGTCTGGGAGGGGCCAGGGGGTCCAGGCTCAGGCTGTGTCAGAAAGGGCATTAGTGCCCTGGTCAGCCTATGTATTTGGGGTACAGCCAAGGTCGGTGCAGGTTGATCCTCATTTGGGATTACTGGGTAGCCCCAGAGGACAATGTTTTTCTTCTGGAGGGCCGGCAGAGTGCTGCATTGTAGTTCTGGATTGCCAAACTGGAGGGCTTGTGGGCCAGTAGTCTGACGACAAAAGTCTGAGAACACAAGCTAGGCTTAGGTTTCTGGGTGAGGCCATGGCACGCACAATCTACAGACCTGAATCGAGATCTCGTGCATCTGAAGTCAGGGCGAGGATCAGACGATCGCTCAGGTTGGAGTTTCTGTCCCTGATGGCCCCTTCATGAATGGGCGGGGGCATCACGAGGCCATGGGGGTTTTCCCACGATGGGAGTTGTGAGAAGCTCCAAACTGCAGAGAGTCTTCTGCAGGACAATTGAGACCTGTTGTTTGGCTCCAGGCCAATGATTCTGAGCAGGGTTCTAAGGATGGATGGCTGGGTAGCCCACCTCGCATTCCAATTGTCTCCTAGCAACAAGACAGGTTAGATCTCCTGGATCTGTGGGGAGCAACCGAGGACGCTGAGTTGAAATGGACACCCCTGGAGATGGGTCCTAACGTGCTTTTGTGTCTATGGAGACCTTGGAATGAAGCGGTGGCACTGGGGCCCTAAAGGGTTCTCCTAAACAGAGGCTTTGACACAGCTCCAACGTGCAAGTTTCCCATGTGTAGATGAGATGTTTTCTGATGTGTGGGTCAAGAAACAGCTAAATGCTGCTTTTGAAATCCAGGCCTCTGAGGAGAGATGCCTGAAAACCAAAGCAATGGATCTGATTAGTGCCTAGGGGCCTGTTCTTTCCTTTTTACCTCTGGGGACTTCTGTCTATGGGTCTGAGTGAAGGTAGGTGCTCAGTTGGGCTCAGATTGCCCCTGGTTTTCCTGGGAAGTCACCACTATTGAGATGAATCAGGGACTTTGGAGGTTTATCCTATTAGAAGGGTTGTGGCCATTCTAATGGGCACACACAATTCCCTTGGAGAGGGCAAGTACAGTCCTCAGGTTTAGCTCCAGGGGCCTGATCCTGTAGGTTGTGTAGGCCTGGGCTGTTTGGACAGTTGTCTGAAAACACACACCCTCCAGGCTAGGGCCTCTGGAACCACACCTCAGGATTGTTCCTGCCCTCTCAAAGGGAATTCTTCATATTCCATTGGCCACAACCATATAAATCAGGAGAAATCTCCAATGTCCCTGGGACCATACCAATATTGTAGGCCGCTTGGAACAAACAGGGGTGATCTGACACTAGCTGAGCAACTAGCTCCACACCAACTCGGAGACAGGTGTCCCCAGAGAAGAACATTGAACTGGACAGGCCCCTAGGCCCTAATCAGATCCATTGCTTTGGTTTCCAGGCATCTCTTCTCAGAGGCCTGGTTTCCAATACCAGCCAATGGGGTTTCCAGAGGCCCCTTCAGAGCAAGTCTTGTCTGCACATTGGAAACTTGCTCGTGGAGCTATGTCAGAACCTCAGAGGCCTGGTTTTCAATACCACCATATGGGGGTTTCCTGAGTCATCAGTCAGAACAAATGTCTTCTCCACATGGGAAACGTGCTCTTTCAAGCTGTGTCAAAACCTCCGGCTAGGAAAATCCTTCAGGGCCCCGGTGCCACCACCTCATTCCAAGGTCTCCATGGACACAATCCCACATTAGGACCCATCTTCAGGAGAGTCTATTTCAACTCAGTGCCCTTGGGTGCTCCCCTAGAGCCAGCAGATCGAACCTATCTTGTCACTAGGAGACAATTGGAATGTGAGGCGGGCTGGCTAGGCATCCATCTGTAGAAAACTACTCTGAAGTAATTCCATATGGGACATCCTGGAGCCATCCAACAGGTCACAGCTGTCCTGCAGAAGGAATCCTTGCGCTTTGGAGCACCTCACCACTCCCATCATGGGAAAAGCTCTGTGGCCTCGTGGTGCACCGTCCCCTTCATGAAAGAGCCATCTTGGACAGAAACTCCAACCTGAGCCAACGTCTAATCCTCGCCCTGACTTCAGATGCACGAAATCTTGATTCAACTCTGCAGAGTGTGCCTGCCGAAACCCCGCCCCGAAGCAAAACCTAGCTATTGTTCTCAGACTTCGTCCTCCAACTCCGAGCCCACCAGCCCTCCAGTTAGGGAATTCTGGAGAGACACAATGCAGCACTCTGACTGCCCTCCAGAAGAGAAACGTTGTCCTATGGGGCTAACCAGAAACACCAAATGAGGATCAACCTGCATGCCACTTGACTCTACCCCAATTATACAGTTTGGCTTCGGCGTTAATGCCCTGTCTTGCACAGCCTGAGGTCTGAATTCCCAACCGACACCCAGACAGCTGGCTGTACACTGAGCACATCAGACGCGCCATGGCTTTAGGTCATCATCTCTTCCCAACCTTGGTTTTCAGGCTTCAGAACCTAGACCTTATATATACTCACTACCCAGGGGTGAACGTGATGCAGAAATGAAACTCCTTCTTCCTCAAGGCAAGAAACCTTGTGGTTGGCATGTTTTCCAACGTTCAGTGTAGGAGAATTCAGTGTAGCCCATGAGTCCCCACCCATGCTTGAGAACCGCAATGGGCACAAACACATTGGGACCCTCAGTGTGAGCCCTGTCCTCAAGTAAAGCCTCTCAGGGTCTGGACCAAGAACCCGCATTGCCATCCCTAGTCCCCCAATATTAATGAGAGGTTGAGAGTTCTAGTCACCCCTATTCAGGTCTCTGCTCTGGAACCCCTGAGGAAAAAAATATCGAAGGGTCTCCTCCATCCCCTGAATGAGTCCCAAAACTTGGGATCTGACCAAATCTTAAAAGAGAAAGAATCATCCATGGCCAAAGAGGCCATCCCGTCATTCCATGGCCACCATTGACACAAAATCTAGAGACAAAAGCCTGGATATATGCCTCACACTTGTTCTTTGTTCATAGCCTGAAAAATTCTCCTCACGGTCTATAGATCAGGCCTGTCATACCTACGTCCCCAAACCTAAGCTGAGTTTGGGTTTTCAGATTTCTGTCCCGACTGTCCTGGCCCACACACCCTCCAGGCTGGGGCCCCTGGAGCCATGCCTCAGGACTGTGCCTGCCTTCTCCAAGCAAATTCTGTCCATTCCATTGGCCACAACCCTAAAGATTAGGAGAACACTCCAACGTCCCTGAGGCCATCCCAATAGTGTTGGCCACTCAGGGCAAACAGGGTGATCTGTCCCAAGATGAGCAACTACCTCAACTCAGACCCATAGACAGATAACCCCAGAGAAGAAGATTGAACCGGACAGGCACCTAGGACCTAATCAGATCCATTGCTTTTGATTCCAGGTATCTCTCCTCAGAGGCCTGGTTTCCAATACCAGCATATGTGTTCTTCTGGAGGTACCAGTCTGAACAAATCTCATTTCCACATGGGAAACATGCATTTTGGAGCTGTGTCACAACCTCCAGTTAAGGGAAACCTTCAGGTCCCAGCAGCCAACACCCCATTCCAAGGTCTCCATGGACACAAACCCACATTATGACCCATCCGCAGGCGAGTCCATTTCAACACATCCCCTTTGGTTGCTCCCCAAAAGAAGCAGATCGAACCTGCCTTGTCACTAGGAGACAATAGGAATGTGAGGCGGGCACTCCAGGAATCCATCCTTAGAACCCTGCACTGCCGTGGTTCCGCATGGGACATCCTGGAGCAATCTGACCGGTCTCGACTGTCCCGTAGAAGGAATCCTTGCCGATTGGAGCAACATACAATGCCAATCGTGGGAAAGTCTCCATAGCCCCATGATGCCCCCCACCATCATGAAGGGGCCATCCTGAACAGAAACTTCAACCTGAGCCTACGTCTGATCCTCGCCCTGACTTCAGATGCATGAGATTTAGATTTAGCTCTACAGAGTGTGCCTGCCATGATCTTGACCCAAAAGCTAAGCCTAGCTTGTGTTCTCACACTTCCTTCCTCACAATTCTGGCCCACAAGCCCTCCAGTGTGAGAATTCCGTCGCCACAATGCAGCAGTCTTTCTTCCCTCCAGAAGAAAAACGTTGCCCCTGGGGCTACCCAGAAACGCCAAATGAGGATCAACCTGCATGCCACTCAACTTTACTCCAATTATACAGTCTAAGCTTGGCACTAATGCCCTGTCTGACACAGCCTGAGCCTGGACCTCCTGGATGACACCCAGAAAGGTGGTGTCACACCTAAGGACTGTGCCAGTGCTCTCCAAGGGAACTCTGCCCGTTTCATTTGCCACAACCTTACAGATTAGGAGAAACCTCCAATTCCCAAGACCAGTCCAATAGTGTTGGCCTCCCCCAACAAACATGGGTGATCTGACACAAGCTGAGCAGTGACCTCCATTCTGAATCTTAGACAGAGACACTCAGAGGAGAATATTGAAAAGGACAGGCCCCTAGACTGTAATCAGATCCATTGCTTTGGATTCCAGGCATTGTTCCCCAGATGCTTGGTTTCCAATACCAGGTTGTGGGGGTTTCAGAACAAATCTCGTCTCTACATGGGAAACTTGCTCTTTGGAGCTGCATCAAAACCTCAGGTTAGGAGAATTCTTCAGGGCAACAGAGCCACTGCCCCATTCCAAGGGATCCATGGACACAAATCCACATCGACTGATCCTCATGACATTCCATTTCAATTCAGCCCCCTCGGTTGTTCCCCCAGTGACAGCAGATCAAATCCTCCTTTTCACTAGGACACAACTGGAATGCAAGTTGGACTGCCCAGGCATCCATCATTAGAACTGTGCTTTGGAGCATTTCTTATGGGACGTCCTTGATCCATCCAAAAGGTCGTGACTGTCCCGCTGACGGAATCCTTGTGGTTTGGAGCATCACACACTCACAAAGTTGGAAATCTTCCATGGTTTCCTGATGCCCCCCCCACCTTCATGAAGGGGACATCATGTACAGAAACTCCAACCTAAGCCAACATCTGATCCTCGCCCTGACTTCAGATGCACGAGATCTCATTTCAGGTCTGTAGAGTGTGCCTGCCATGTCACCGCTGCGAATTCAAAGCTGAACTTGTGTTCTCAGACTTCTGTCCTAAAACACCTGGCCCACAAGCCCTGAAGTTGGCAATTCTGGAGCCAGAATGCAGCACTCTGCCTGCCCTGCAGAAGAAAATCTTTGCCCTATGGGGCCAACCAGAAACCCCAAATGAGGACCAACCTTCACATCACTCGACTGTACCCCAATTATACAGTCTAGCCTGGGGACTAATGCCCTGCCTGACACAGCCTGAGCCCAGACCTCATGATGGACACAGACATCTGGCCGCACACTAAGTGCATCGGACCCACCATGGCCTTAGGTTGTCATCTCTTACCAACCTCGGTTTTCAGGCTTCAGAATCTAGACCTTATCTCTACTCACTGCCATGCCGTGTACGTGATGCAGAAATCAGAACTCCTCCTTCCCCATGACCAGAAACCCTGTGGTTGGCATGTTGTCCAACGTGCAGTGTAGGAGAAACCAGCATGGCCCATGAGGCCTCAGACATGCTTGAGGGCTGCGATGGGCACAAACACACATTAGGATCCTAAGCATGATCCCTGGCCTCAAGTAAAGCCTCTCCGGGCCTGGACCAAGAGCCCACATATGGAGATTACCATGCCCCTACTCCCCAAGCCTTAACCAGTGCTTGAGAAGTCTAGTCACCCCTACTCAGATCTCTTCTCTAGAATCCCTCCTTGGTGGGACACATGAGGTTAAAAAAAAATAGAGAAAGGACTCCTACCGTCCAAAGAATGACCGCAAACACTTGGAATTGGGCCAAATTCACAGAGAGAAATACTCGTCCATGGCTGATGAGGCCATCCTGACATTCCATGGCCACCATTGACACAAAATCCGGAGACAAAAGCCTGAAAAAGCGCCACACACTCGCCCTTTGTTCAAAGCCTGAAAAATTCTCACGGTCTGTAGATCGGGCCTGCCATACCTATGTCCCCAAACCTAAGCCAAGTTTGTGTTTTCAGACTTCTGTCTCCATTGTCCTGGCCCACACACCCTCAAGGCTTGGCCCCATGGAGCCACACCTCAGGACTGTGCCTGCCCTCTCCATGGGAATTCTGCTCATTCCTTTGGCACAACCTGACAGATTAGGAGAAACATCCGAAGTCCCCGAGGCCACCCCAATATTGTAGAATGTCCGGGACAAACAGGGACCATCTGCCACAAGCTGAGCCACTACCTCCAATCAGACCTGTAGATAGATATCCATAGAAAAGAAGATTGAACAGGACAGGCACCTAGGCCCTAAACGGATCCATTGCTTTTGTTTTCACGTATCTCTCCTCAGAGGCCTGGATTCCAATACCAGCACATGGGGGTTTCTGGAGCTACCAATCAGAACAAATCGCATGCCACATGGGAATCATGCTATATGGAACTGTGTCAAAACCTCCAGTTAGGAGAAAATTTCACGTCACTGGAGCCACCGCCCCATTCCAATGTCTCAATGGACACAATCCCACATTATGACCCATCCTCAGGAGAGTCCATTTCAACTCAAACCTGGCGGTTGCTCACCCAGTGCCAGCAGATCAAACCTGCTTTGTCACTAGGAGACAATTGGAATGCGAGTTCGTTGCCCAGGTATCCGTTGTTAGAACTCTGCTCTGGAGAAATTCCTAATGGGGTGTCCTTGATCCATTCAACAGGTCTCAACTGTCCTGCAGAAGGAATCCTTGTGGTTTGCAGCATCACACACTCGCACCGTGGGAAAACCTCCATGGCCTCGTGATGCCTCCACCTTCAGGTAGAGGACATCATGGACAGAAACTCCCGTCTGATCCTCGCCCTGACTTCAGATGCATGAGATCTCAATTCAGCTCTGCAGAGTGTGCCTGCCTTGCCCTCGCCCCAAAACCTAAGCCAGCTCACGTTCTCAGACTTCCGTCCTCACACTCCTGGCCCACAAGCCTTCCACTTTGGGAATTCTGGAGACAAAATGCAGCACTCTGCCTGCCCTCCAGAAGAGAGACTTTGCCTTAGGGGTCTACCCAGAAACATCAAATGAGGATCAACCTGCAATTCTCTAGACTGTACCCCAATTATACAGTCTAGCCTGGGCACTAATGCCCTGTCTGACACAGCCTGACCCCAGACCTCGTGACCGACACCCAGACACCTGGCCTCACACTGAACACATCGAACATGCCATGGCCTTAGGTCATCATCTCTTCCCAACCTTGGTCTTCAGGCTTCAGAACCTAGACATTATCTCCACTCACAACTAAGTGATGTACGTGATGCAGCAATCAGAACTTCACCTTCCCCATGACCAGAAACCTTGTGGTTGGCATGTTGTCCAACGTTCAGTATATGAGAACCCAGCATGGCCCATGAGGCCTCAGACATGCTTGAGGGCTGCGATGGGCACAAACACACATTAGGACCCTAAGCATGAACCCTGGCCTCAAGTAAAGCCTCTCCGGGGCTGGACCAAGAGCCTGCATATGGGACTTGCCATGCCCCTACTCCCCCAATCCTAGCCAGAGCTTGAGAAGTCTAGTCAACCTTATTCAGAGCTCTTTTCTGGAATCCCTCTTTGGTGGGACACATAAGGTAAAAAAAAAAAAAAAAAAAAAAAAAAAACAAGATAAAGAAAAAAAAAAGTAAGGACTCCTACCATCCAAAGAATGACCCCAAACACTTGGAATCTGGCCAAATCCACAGAGAGAAATACTCGTCCATGGTCGATGAGGCCAGCCTGACATTCCACGGCCACCATTGACACAAAATCCGGAGACAAAAACCTGAAAAAGCGCCACACACTTGCCCTTTGTTCAGAGCCCCCAAAATTCTCAAGGTCTGTAGATCGGGCCTGCCATACCTATGTCCCCAAACCTAAGCCGAGTTTGTGTTTTCAGACTTCTGTCTCCATTGTCCTCACCCACACATTCTAAAGGCTGGGCCCCATGGAGCCACACCTCAGGACTGTGCCTGCCCTCTCCAAGGGAATTCTGCTCATTCATGTGGCACAACCTGACAGATTAGGAGAATCATCCAAAATCTCTGAGGCCATCCCAATAGTGTAGGATGTCCTGGACATACAGGGACCCTCTGGCACAAGCTGAGCCACTACGTCCAATCAGAACCTTAGACAGATATCCATAGAAAAGAATATTGAACAAGACAGGCACCTAGGCCCTAATTGGATCCATTGCTTTTGTTTTCAGGCATCTCTCCTCAGAGGCCTGGATTCCAATACCAGCATAAGGGGGTTTCCAGAGCTACCTATCAGAAAAAATCTCGTCTCCACATGGGAATCTTGCTCTATGGAGCTGTGTCATAACCTCCAGTTAGGAGAAAACTTCAGGTCACTGGAGCCACTGCCCCATTTGAATATCTCCATGGACACAATCCCAAATTATGACCCATCCTCAGGAGAGTCCATTTCAACTAAACCCCCTCGGTTGCTACTCCAGAGCCAGCAGATTGAACCTGCCTTATCGCTAGGAGACAATTGAAATGCGAGTTGGGCTCTTCAGGCATCCATCCTTAGAACCCTGCTCTTGCGTCATTCCTTATGGGACATCCTTGAGCCATCCAACAGGTCTCGACTGTCCCACAGGAGTCCTTGTGCATGGACCACCTAACAACTCATATCATGGAAAGCTTCCAAGGTCACATGATGCCCCCAATCTTCATGAAGGCAGATCATGGAAAGAAACTCCAACCTGAGCCAACAGCTGATCTTCGCCTTGACTTCAGATGCACGAGATCTTGATTCAGCTCTTCAGAGTGTACCTGCTGTGCCCTCACCCCAAAACCTAAGCGTAGCTAGTGTTCTCCGACTTCCGTACTCACTCTCCTGGACCACAAGCCCTCTATTTTGGGATTTCCGATGACACAGTGCTGCACTCTGCCTGCCCTCTAGAAGAAAAATATTGCCCTATGGGTCTACCCAGAAACCTCCAATGAGGATAAACCTGCACGTCACTCAACTGTACACCAATTATATAGTCTAGCCTGTGCACTAATGCCCTTTCTGACAGAACCTGAGGCCTGAATTCCCAACCGACACCCAGACAGCTTGCAGTACACTGAGAACATCTGAACCGCCATGGCCTTAGGTCGCCATCTCTTTCCAACTTCGGTTTTCAGGCTACAGAATCCTAGACCTTATCTCTACTCACTTCCCATGGGTGAACGTGATGCAGAAATCAGAACTCCTCCTTCCCTCTCGCCAGAATCTTGTGGTTGGCATCTTGTCCAACGTTCAGTGGAGGACCCCTGTAGGGCCTACAGGGGTAGTAGTAGGGCCCCTGAGGGTAGTGTAGGGTCCCTGAGGCCCTGCCTATGCTTAAGAGCTGCGGTGGGCTCAAACACACATTGGGACCCTCAGTTTGAGCCCTGTCCTCAAGTAAAGCCTCTCAGTGGCTGGACCATGAGCCCGCATATGGGGCCTGCCATGCCCCAAGTCACCCAATCTTAACCAGAGGTAGAGACATCTAGTCACCCCTACTCAGGGCTCTGCTCTGGAATCCCTCTTTGGTGGGACATTTGAGGTAAATAAACACAGAAAGGACTCCTCCCACTCACAGAATGACCCCAATCACTTGGGATTGGGCCATCCCAAGTGATTGGGGTCCAGAGAGAAAGACTCGTCCATGGCCCATGAGGCCAGCCCGACATTCCACGGCCACTATTGACACAAAATCCAGAGACATAAGCTTCAGCAAGCGTTCACACTCACCCTTAGGTCATAGCCCAAAAAATTCTCCTCATAGTCTGTAGATTGGGCCTGCCATACCTACGTCCCCAAACCTAAGCCGAGTTTGTGTTTTCAGACTTCTATCCTGACATCCCTGTCCCACACACCCTCCAGACTGAGGCCCCTGGAGCCACACCTCAGGACTGTGCCTGCCCTCTCCAAGGAAATTCTTCCCATTCCATTGGCCACAACCCTACAGATAAGGAGAAACCTCCAAAGTCCCAGAGGCCATTCCAATAGTGTAGGCCACCCAGGACAAAGAGGGGCGATCTCTCACAAGCTGAGCAACGACGTCAACTCACCCGTAGACAGATAACCCAAGAGAAGAAGATTAAACTGGACTGGCCCCTAGAATGTAATTGGTTCCATTGCTTTTTTTTCTAAGCATCTCTCCTCAGAGGCCTGTTTTCCAATACCAGCATATGGGGGATTCCAGAGATACCAATCAGAACAAATCTTGTCTTCACATGGGAAACTTATCCTTTGGAGCTCTGTAAAAGCCTCCAGTTAGGAGAAACCTTCAGGTAGCCGGAGCAACCGCCCTATTCCAAGGTCTCCATGGACACATACCCGCATTATGACCATTCGGCAGGAGAGTACATTTCAACTCAGCCCCGTCGATGACTCCCCCAGAGGCAGAATATCAAACCTGCCTTGTCGCTAGGAGACAACTGGAATGCAAAGCAGACTCTCTAGGCATCCATCCATGGAATCCTGCTCTGGCGCCGTTCCATATGGGATGTCCTGGAGCCTTCCAATAGGTCTTGACTGTCCCACAGAAGGAATCCTTGCAGATTGGAGCATCTCACAACTCCTATCGTGGGAAAACCTACATGGCCTCATGAGATGCTCCCCTTTATAAAGGGGCCATCATAGACAGAAACTCCAACCTGAGCCAACTTCTGATGCATTGCTTTGGTTTCTAGGTATCTCTCCTCAGAGGCCTGGTTTCCAATATCAGAATATGGGGGTTTCCTAAGGAAACAATCAGAACAGATCTCATCTCCACATGGGAAACTTGCTCTTTGGAGCTGTGTCAATACCTCAGGTTAGGAGGATCCTTCAGGGCGCTGGCACCATGGCCCAATCCCAAGGTCTCCAAGGACACAAACTTACATTATGAACCATTCTCAGGAGAGTCCATTTCAAATCAGCCCACTCGGCTGCTCACCCAGAGCCAGCAGATCAAACCTTCCTTGTCACTAGGAGACAGTTAGAATGGGAGGCGGGCTTCCCAGGCATCCATCCTTAGAACCCTGCTCTGGAGAACTTCTTTATGGGACGTCTTGAATCCAACCAACCTGTCTTGACTGTCTCGCAGAATGAATCCTTGTGGTTTGAAGCATCACACAATAACACTGTGAGAAAACCTCCATTTCCTTATGATGCCCCACACCTTCATAAATGGGCCATCATGGACAGAAACTCCATCCTAAGCCAAAGTCTGATCCTCGCCCTGAATTCAGAAGCATGAGTTCTCGATTCAGCACTTGAGAGTGTGCCTGCTGGGCCCTCGTCTTGAAACCTAAGCCTATCTTGTGTTCTCAGACTTCCGTCCTCAGAATCCTGGCCACACCCCTCCAGTTTGGAAATTCTGGAGACACAATGCAGCACTCTGCCTGGCCTCCAGAAGAAAAATGTTGCCCTATAGGGCTAACCAGAAACGCCAAATGAGTAACAACCTGCATGCCACTCGACCATACCCCAATTATACAGTCTAGCCTGTGCACTAAAGCCCTGTCTGACACAGCCTGAGGGCAGACCTCCAGTCCAACACCAGGACAGCTGGCCGTACACTGAGCATATCATACCCACAATGGCTTTAGGCCATCATCTCTACCCAACCTCAATTTTCACCTTCATAACCTAGACCTTATCTACACTCACTGCTCAGGAGTGAACGTGATGCAAGAATCAGAACTTCTCCTTCGCCATGGCAAGAAACCTTGTGGTTGGCATGTTGTCCAACGTTCATTGTAGGAGAAAGCAGCATGGACTATGAGGTCCCACCTATCCCTGAGGGCCACAATTTGCACAAACACATATTGTGACCCTCAGCGTGAGCCCTATTCTCATGTGAAGCCTCTTAGTGACTGGAACAACAGCCCACATATAGGGCTTGCCAAGCCCCTAGTCACCCAATCTCAACCAGAGTTCGAGATGTCTAGTCACACGACTCAGGGCTCTGCTCTGGAATCCCTCTTTGGTGGGACACCTGAGGTAAAAAAAAAAAATACAGAAAGGACTTTTCCCATCCACAGAATGATCCCAACCCCTTGGGATCAGGCCAAATCACCAGAGAAAGAATTGTCCATGGCCCTTGAGGACACCCCGACATTCCACGGCCACCGTTGACACAAAATCCAGAGACAAGCCTGAGCAAGCGCCACATACTCGCCCTTTGTTCATAGCCCGGAAAATTCTCACGTTCTGTAGATCGAGCCTTCATACATACATCCCCAAACCTAAGCTGTTTTTGTGTTTTCAGACTTCTGTCCCCACAGTCCTGGCCCACACACCATCCAAGCTGGGGCCCCTGGAGCCACACCTCAGGACTGTGGCTTCCCTCTCCAGGGGAATTCTGCCATTTCCATTGGCCACAACCTTATAGATTAGGAGAAACCTCCAAGCTCCCCGAGGCCATCCGAATAGTGTTGGCTGCCCAGGACAAACAGGGATGATCTTTCACAAGTTAGGAAACTACCTCCACTCAGACACAGAGACAGATATCCCCATAGAATAAGATTGAACTGGACAGGCACTTAGGCCCTAATCAGATCCATTGCTTTTGTTTCCAGGCATCTCTCCTCAGAGGCCTGGTTTCCAATACCAGCATAGGGGGATTACTGAGGCACTCATCAGAAAAATCTCGTCTCCACATAGGAAATGTACTCTTTGGAGCTCTATAAAAACCTCTGTTTAGGAGAATCTTTCAGGGCCCCGGATCAAGCGCCCCATTCCAAGGTCTCCATGGACTTAAACCCACATTATGATCTATTGTCGGGAGAGTCCATGTCAACTCAACCCCCTTGGTTTCTCCCCCAGGGCCTGCAGATCAAACCTGCCTTGTCGCTAGGAGACAACTAGAATGGGAGGTGGGCTGCCTAGGCATCAATCCTTAGAACCCTACTCTGGAGTCATTCCATATGGGACATCCTAGAGCCATCCAACAGGTCTCAAGTGTCCCACAGAAGGAATCTTTGCAGTCTGGAGCATCTCAGAACTCCCATTGTGGGATAATCTACATGGCCTCTTGAGACGCTCCACTTTATAAAGTGGCCATCATGGACAGAAACTCCAACCTGAGCAAACGTCTGATATTCGCCCTGACTTCAGGTGCATGAGATCATGATTCAGCTCTGCAGAGTGTGCCTTCTGTGCCCTCACCCCAAAAACTAAGCCTAGCTTGTGTTCTCAGACTACAGTCCTCACACCCCTGGCCCAAAAGCCCTACAGTTTGGCAATACTGGGGCCACAATGCAGCACTCTGCCTGCTCTCCCAGAGAAAAAACGTTGCCTTATGGATCTACCTAGAGACCCGAATGAGGATCAATTGAACGCCACTCGACTGCACCCCAAATATTCAGTCTACCCTGTCTAATGCCTTGTCTGACACAGCATGAGCCCACACCTCCAGACCTACGCTCAACAGCTGGCCGCACACTGAGCTCATTGGACCCAACAGGTCCTTAGGTCTTCATCTCTTCCCAACCTCGGTTTTCGGGTTTCAGAACCTAGACCTAAACTCCAAACACTGTCCAGGGGTGAACGTGATGCAGAAGTCACAACTCTTCCTTCGCCATGGCCAGAAACCTTGTGGTTGGCATATTCTCCAACGTTCAGTGTCGGAGAATCCAGCGTGGCCCATGAGGCCCTTCCCATGCTTGAGGGCCTTGTTGGCACAAATAGGCATTGTGACCCTCAGCATGAGCCCTGTCCTCAAGGAAGGCCTCTCAGTGTCTGAATCAAGAGCCCACATATTGGACTTGCCATGCCCCTAGGCCCCCAAACTAAAACAGAGGTGGGGTTGTCCAGTTGTCCCTCCCGAGGACTCTGCTCTGGAATCCCTCCTTTATTGGGACACATGAGGTACAAAAAATAAAATAAAATAAAATAAAATAAAAGAAAGGACTCCTCCCATCCCACAGAACATACACAAACTATTGGGATTGGGTCAAATCCTCAGTGAAGGAAAGCCGTCCACAACCCATGAGGCCACGCCAGCATTCCACCCACATTGTTGACACAAATCCAGAGACAAAATCTGAGCAAGCACCTCAAACTCACACTTTTTCATATCCTGAAGTGTTATCACGGTCTGTAGATTGGGCGTGCCATAACCATGTCCCCAATCCTAAGCGGAGTTTGAGTTTTCAGATTTTTGCTCCACAGGCCTGGCCCACACACCCTCAAGGTTGGGCCCCTAGAGCCAAACTCAGAACTTTGCCTGCCCTCTCCAGGGGATTTCTGCCCATTCCATTGACCACAACCCTATAGATTAGGAGAAACTCCAAAGTCCCGAGGCCATTCCAATATTATAGGTCGCCCAGGACAAACAGGGGCGATCTGACACTATCTGAGCCACTACCTCACCTCAGATACTTAGACACGTATCCCCAGCAAAGAGATTGAACCGGACAGGCACCTAGGCTCTAATCATATCCATTGCTTTTGTTTCCAGTCATCTCTCCTCAGAGGCCTGTTTTCGAATACCAGCATATGGGAGATTCCTTAGGCACTCATCAAAACAATTCTCTTCTCTACATAGGAAACATACTCTTTAGAGCTCCATCAAAACCTCCGGTTATGAACATCCGTCAAGGACCCGGATCAAGACCCCATTCCAAGGTCTCCATGGACACAAATGCACACTATGACCCATCCTCAACTCACCCATTTCAACACACCCGATCGGTTGCTCCACTAGATCAGGCAGATCGAACTTGCCTTGGATCTGTAAGACACCTGGAATGGGAGGGAGGCTGCCCAGGCATCCATCCTTAGAACCCTGCTCTGGATAACTTCCTTATGGGATGTCCTGGAGCCATCCACCGGTCTCACCTGTCCCACAGAAGGAATCATTGCGGTTTGGAGCATCTCACAATTCCCATCGTGGGAAAACCTCCATGTCCTCGTGACACCCTCCCATTCATGAAGGGGCCGTCATGGACAGAAACTCCGACCTAAGCCAACGTCTGATCCTAGCTCTGTATTCAGGTATAAGGGATCTCGAATCATCTCTGCAGAGGGTGCCTGCCGTCCCTTCACCCCGAAATCTAAGTCTGGCTTGTGTTCTCAGTATTTTTTCCTCACACTCCTGGCCCACAAGCCTTCCAGTTTGGGAATTCTGGAGCCAGTATGTGACACTGTGTCTTCCCTCCAGAAGAAAAACGTTGCCCTCTGGGGCTACCCAGTAACCACAAATGAGTACCATCCTGCACTAAACTCGACTGCACCCCAATGATACAGTCTAGCCTGGACACTAATTCGCTATCTGCCACAGCCTGAGCCTGCACCTCCCAACCCACACTCAACAGCTGGCCGAACACTGAGCACATCAGACACACCATGGCCTTAGGGCTTCATCTCTTCCCAACCTCAGTTTTCAGGCTTCAGAACCTAGACCTTAAATCCAATCACAGTCCAGGAGTGAAAGTGTTGCAGAAATTAGAACTCCTTCTTCCCCATGGCCAGAAAACTTGTGGTTCCCATACTGTGCAACGTTCAGTGTAGGAGAAACCAGCATGGTACATTAGGCCACGCCCTGACTTGAGGGTCTCCTTGGGCACAAAAACACATTGTGAAACTCAGTGTGAGACCTATCCTCAAGGAAGGCCTCTCAGTGTCTGGACCAAGAGCCCACATATGGGGATTGCCATGTTCTTAGGTCCCAATGTTAACCAGAGGTCTGGTTGTCCAGTTGCCCCAACCCACGACTCTGCTCTGGAATCCCTATATTGGTGGTCCACCTGAGGTAAAAATAAATAAATAAATAAACAAAAAATAAACAAAAAAAACAGAAAGGCCTCCTCCCTTCCTACAGAATGACCCCAAACTCTTGGGATCAGGTCAAATCCCCAGAAAGGGAGCCTCATCGATGGCCCATGAGGACACCCTGACATTCCATGGCAATCGGTGACACATTTCCAGAAAAAAAAAAAAAAAAGCATGAGCATGCACATCACATTCACATTTTGTTCATATCCCGAAGAGGTCTCCTCACGGTCTATAGATCGGGCCGGCCATACCTACATCCCCCAACCTAAGTGGAGTTTGTGTTTTCAGACTTTTGTCCAAATAGCCCTGGACCACACACGCTCCACACTTGGGTCCCTGGAGCCACACCTCAGGACTGTGCTTCCCTTTCAAGGGAATTCTTCCCGTTCCATTGGCCACAACCTTGCAAATTAGGAAAAACCTCCAAAGTCACCGAGGCCATCCCAATAGTTTAGGCCGACCAGGACAAACAGGGGTGATCTCAAACCACCTGAGCAACTACCTCCACTCAGACAACAGATGTCCCCAGAAAAAATATTGAACCGGACAGGCCTGTAGGCCCTAATCAGATCCATTGCTTTGGTTTCCAGGCATCTGTCCTCAGAGGCCTCGTTTCCAATACCAGCATATGGTGGTTTCCTGAGGCACCAATAAGAACAAATCTCGTCTCCCCATGGAAAACTTGCTCATTGGAGCTTTGTCATAACCTCTGGTTAGGAGAATCCTTCAGGGCCCTGGTGCCACTGCCCCATATCAAGGTCTCCATGGACTCAAACCAACATTAAGGCCATCCTCAGGAAAGTCCATTCAACTCAGCCCCCTCTGTTGTTACCCCAAGCCAGCAGATCAAACGTTTCTTGTTGCTAGGAGACAATTGCAATGTGAGGCTGCTGCCCAGGCATCCATACGTAGAACCCTGTTCTGGAAAAATACCTTATAGGACGTCCTGGAGCCATCCAACAAATCTTAATTGTCCCACAGAAGGAAACCTTTCGGTTTGGAGCATCTCACAACTCCAATAGTGGCAAAACCCCCATGGCCTCTTAATCCCCCCTCTTCTTGAAGGGGCCAGAATGGAAAGAAACGCAAACCTTAGCCAAAGTCTGATCCTCGACCTAACTTCAGAGGCATGAGATCTCAATTCAGCTCTGCAGAGTGTGCCTGCCATGCCCTTGCCCCGAAACCTAAGCCCAGCTTGTGTTCTCAGCTTCCGTCCTCACTCTCCTGGCCCACAAGCCCTCCAGTTTGGGAATTCCGAAGCCACAATGCAGCACTCTGCCTGCCCTCCAGAAGAAAAACTTTGCCCTATGCTGCTAATAAGAAACCCCAAATGATTTTCTAATGCATGTCACTCGATGGTAAAGCAATTATACAGCCTACCCTGTATACTAATGCCCTTTCTGGCACAGCCTGAGACAAGTCATCCCAAACGACACCCAGACAGCTGGCCCCAACCTGGACACATAGGACCCGCTATGGCTGTAGGTCGTAATCTCTTCCCAAACTCGGTTTTCAGGCTTCAGAACCTAGACCTTAAATCCAATCATAGTCCAGGAGTGAAAGTGTTGCAGAAATTAGAACTCCTTCTTCCCCATGGCCAGAAAACTTGTGGTTGCCATATTGTGCAATGTTCAGTGTAGGAGAAACCAGCATGGTACATTAGGCCACGCCCTACCTTGAGGGGCTCCTTGGGCTCAAAAACACATTGTGAAACTCAGTGTGAGACCTATCCTCAAGGAAAGCCTCTCAGTGTCTGGACCAAGAGCCCACATATGGGGCTTGCCATGTTCTTATGTCCCAATGTTAACCAGAGGTCTGGTTGTCCAGTTGCCCCCACCCACGACTCTGCTCTGGAATCCCTCATTTGGTGGTCCACCTGAGGTAAAAAAAAAAAAAAACAAATAAACAAAAATAAATAAACAAAAAAACCAGAAAGGCCTCTTCCCTTCCAACAGAATGACCCAAACCCTTGGGATCGGGTTAAATCCCCAGAAAGGGAGCCTCATCGATGGCCCATGAGAACACCCCGACATTTCATGGAAATCGGTGACACATTTCCAGAAAAAAAAAAAAAAAAGCATGAGCAAGCACCTCACATTCGCCCTTTGTTCATATCCCGAAGATTTCTCCTCATGGTCTATAGATCGGGCCGGCCATACATACATCCTCCAACCTAAGTGGAGTTTGTGTTTTCAGAGTTTTGTCCAAATAGCCCTGGACCACACACGCTGACACTTGGGTCCCTGGAGCCACACCTCAGGACTGTGCTTCCCTTTCAAGGGAATTCTTCCCATTCCATTGGCCACAACCTTGCAAATTAGGAAAAACCTCCAAAGACACCGAGGCCATCCCAATAGTGTAGGACGCCCAGGACAAACAGGGGTGATCTCAAACCAGCTGAGCAACTACCTGCACTCAGACAACAGATGTCCCCAGAGAAGAATATTGAACCGGACAGGCCCCTAGGCCCTAATCAGATCCATTGCTTTGGTTTCCAGGCATCTCTCGTCAGAGGCCTCGTTTCCAATACCAGCATATGGTGGTTTCCTGAGGCACCAATAAGAACAAATCTCATCTCCCCATGGAAAACTTGCTCATTGGAGCTTTGTCATAACCTCTGGTTAGGAGAATCCTTCAGGGCCCTGGTGCCACTGCCCCATACCAAGGTCTCCATGGACTCAAACCAACATTAAGACCATCCTCAGGAAAGTCCATTTCAACTCAGCCCCCTCTGTTGCTACCCCAAGCCAGCAGATCAAACGTTTCTTGTTGCTAGGAGACAATTGGAATGTGAGGCTGGCTGCCCAGGCATCCATACTTAGAACCCTGTTCTGGAAAAATACCTTACAAGACGTCCTGGAGCCATCCAACAAATCTTAATTGTCCCACAGAAGGAATCCTTGCGGTTTGGAGCATCTCACAACTCCAATAGTGGCAAAACCCCCATGGCCTCATAATCCCCCCTCTTCTTGAAGGGGCCAACATGGACAGAAACTCAACCCTGAGGTAAGTCTGAACCCCGACTGACTTCAGACGCATGAGATCTCAATTCAGCTCTGCAGAGTGTGCCTGCCATGCCCTTGCCCCGAAACCTAAGCCCAGCTTGTGTTCTCAGCTTCCGTCCTCACTATCCTGGCCCACAAGCCCTCCAGTTTGGGAATTCCAAAGCCACAATGCAGCACTCTGCCTGCCCTCCAGAAGAAAAACTTTGCCCTATGCTGCTAATAAGAAACCCCAAATGATTTTCTAATGCATGCCACTCGATTGTAAAGCAATTATACAGCCCACCTTGTATTCTAATGCCCTGTCTGGCACAGCCTTAGACAAGACATCCCAAACGACACCCAGACAGCTGGCCCCAACCTGGACACATTGGACCCGCTATGGCTGTAGGTCGTCATCTCTTCCCAACCTCGGTTTTCAGGCTTCAGAACCTAGACCTTATCTCCAATCACTACCCAGGGGTGAACGTGATGCAGAAATTAGAATTCCTCCTTCCCCATGGCCAGAAACCTTGTGGTTGGCATGTTGTCCAACGTTCAATGTGGGAAAACCTGCATTGTCCGAAAGGCCACGCCAGTGCTTGAGGGCCGCCTAGGGCACAGACATGCATTGTGACCTGCAGCGTGAGTCCTGTATTAAAGTAACGCCTCTCAGTGGCTGGACCAAGATCCTGCATATGGGGCTTGTCATATCCATAGGCCCCCAGGCTTAACCAGAGGGCGAGTATTCCAGTTGTCAGTACCCACTGCTATGCTCTAGAATCCCTCTACTGGGGGGACACATGAAGCAGAAAACAGGACACTTCCCTTCCCACAGAATGACCCCAAACTCTTGGTGGCTGGACAAACTACCAGAGAGGGAGACTTCTACGACCCATGAGGCAACTCCTACATTAAACGGCCATTGTGGACAAAACATCCAGAGACAAAAGCCTGAGCGACTGCCTCCCTCTCACCCTTCTTTCATATCCAGAGGAGCTCCCCTCATGGACTGTAGATCAGGCCTGCCGTAACCTCGGCCCCAAACCTGAGCTGAGTTAGGGTTTTTGGATGTCTGTCTGCACAGCCATGGCCCACACAGCCTCCAGGCTGGGGTCTCTGGAGCCACACCACAGAACTGTGCCTGCTCTCTCCTAAGAAACTGCCCATTCCATTGGCCACAACTCTACAAAATAGTAGAAACCTCAAGGTCCCCAAGGACATCCCACTACCGCAAGCCGCACTGGACAAATAGGGGCATTATGACACAAGCTGAGCAACTACTACCTCCATGCAGACACACAGACAGATATCCGCAGAGACAGAAGATTGAACCAGACAGGCCCCTAGGCCCTATTATGAACTCTTGCTTTGGTGTCCAGGTATCACTCCTCAGAGGCCTGGGTTCGAAGACCAGCATACGGGGCTTTCCTGAGGCACCAGACAGTAGACCTCTCATCTCCACATGGGAAGCTTCCTTGTTGGAGTTGTGTCAAGCCCTACGGGTTGGAGAATCCTGCAGAGTCCCTTAGCTACTGCCAAATTCCAAGGTCTCCATGGCCACCAACCCACATTATGACTCATCCTCAGGAGAGTCCATTTAAACTCAGCCTTCTGGGTAGCTCACCCAAGAGCGCGCAGAATGAGCGTGCCTTGTCTCGACCAGGCAATGGGAAGGTAAGTTGGCGTGTCTCGGCATCCATGCTTAGGCCCCTGAACTCGAGTCTTTCTGTATGGGGCATCCTGGAACCATCCAATAGTACTCGACTGTCCTGAAGAAGGAAACTTTGAAGTTTGGAGCAGCTCACAACTCCCAGCGTAGGGAAACCTCCCTGGCCTCATGACGCCCCCACCCCCTTCAGGAAGGGGCCAACATGGACACAAACTCCAGCTTGAGGCAACATCTGATACTCGCCCCGACCTCACCTGCAGGAGATCTCGATTCAGCCTCTGCAGAGTGGGCCTGCCATGCTCTTGGCCCCAAAACTCGTGCTAGCTTGTGTTTTCAGACTTCCTTCCTCACAATCCTGGCCACACCCCTCCAGTTTGGCAATTCTGGAGACACAATGCAGCACTCTGCCTGCCCTCCAGAAGAAAAATGTTGCCCTATAGGGCTAACCGGAAACACCAAATGAGTAACAACCTGCATGCCACTCGACCACTCCCCAATTATACAGTCTAGCCTGTGCACTAAAGCCCTGTCTGACACAGCCTGAGGGCAGACCTCCAGTCCAACACCCAGACAGCTGGCCGTACACAGAGCATATCACACCCACAATGGCTTTAGGCCATCATCTCTACCCAACCTCAGTTTTCACCTTCAGAACCTAGACCTTATCTCCACTCACTGCTCAGGAGTGAACGTGATGCAAGAATCAGAACTTCTCCTTCGCCTTGGCAAGAAACCTAGTGGTTGGCATGTTGTCCAATGTTCATTGTAGGAGAAGGCAGCATGGACTATGAGGCCCCACCTATCCCTGAGGGCCACAATTTGCACAAAAACACATTGTGACCCTCAGCGTGAGCCCTATCCTCATGTAAAGCCTCTTAGAGACTGGAACAACAGCCCACATATGGGGCTTGCCAAGCCCCTAGTCCCCCAATCTCAACCAGAGTTCGAGATGTCTAGTCACACCTACTCAGGACTCTACTCTGGAATCCCTCTTTGGTGGGAGAACTGAGGTAAAAAAAAAATACATAAAGGACTCTTCCCATCCACAGAATGATCCCAACCACTAGGGATCAGACCAAATCACCAGAGAAAGAATTGTCCATGGCCTTTGACGACACTCCGACATTCCACGGCCACCGTTGACACAAAATCCAGAGACAAAAGCCTGAGCAAGCGCCACATACTCGCCCTTTGTTCATAGCCCGGAAAATTCTCATGGTCTGTAGATCGAGCCTTCATACATACATCCCCAAAACTAAGCTGAGTTTGTGTTTTCAGACATCTGTCCCCACAGGCCTGTCCCACACACCATCCAAGCTGGGGCCCCTGGAGCCACACCTCAGGACTGTGGCTTCCCTCTCCAGGGGAATTCTGCATTTCTATTGGCCACAACCCTATAGATTAGGAGAATCCGCCAAACTCCCCCAGGCCATCCGAATAATGTTGGCTGCACAGGCCACACAGGGATGATCTTTCACAAGTTAGGAAACTACCTCCACTCAGACCCAGAGACAGATATCCCCATAGAATAAGATTGAACTGGACAGGCACTTAGGCCCTAATCAGATCCATTGCTTTTGATTCCAGTCATCTCTCCTCAGAGGCCTGGTTTCCAATACCAGCATATGGGAGATTCCTTAGGCACTCATCAAAACAATTCTCTTCTCTACATAGGAATCATACTCTTTAGAGCTCCACCGAAACCTCCGGTTATGAACATCTCTCAAGGCCCCGGTTCAAGCACCCCATTCCAAGGTCTACATGGACACAAATGCACATTATGACCCATCCTCAACTCACCCATTTCAACACACCCGCCTTGGTTGCTCCCCTAGATCCAGCAGATCGAACTTGCCTTGGCGCTATGAGACACCTAGAATGGGAGGCAGGCTGCCCAGGCATCCATCCTTAGAACCCTGCTCTGGATAACTTCCTTATGGGATGTCCTGGAGCCATCCAACAGGTCTCGACTGAACCACAGAAGGAATCATTGCGGTTTGGAGCATCTCACAATTCCCATCGTGGGAAAACCTCCATGTCCTCGTGACACCCTCCCCTTCATGAAGGGGCCGTCATGGACAGAAACTTCGACCTAAGCCAACGTCAGATCCTAGCTCTGTCTTCAGGTATACAGGACCTCGAATCATCTCTGCAGAGGGTGCCTGCCGTCCCCTCACCCCGAAATCTAAGTCTGGCTTGTGTTCTCAGAATTTTTTCCTCACACTCCTGGCCCACAAGCCTTCCAGTTTGGGAATTCTGGAGCCACTATATGGCACTGTGTCTTCCCTCCAGAAGAAAAACGTTGCCCTCTGGGGCTACCCAGTAACCACAAATGAGTACCATCCTGCACGAAACTCGACTGCACCCCAATGATACAGTCTAGCCTGAGCACTAATTCCCTGTCTGCCACAGCCTGAGCCTGCACCTCCCAACCCACACTCAACAGCTGGCCGAAACTGAGCACATCAGACACACCATGGCCTTAGGTCTTCATCTCTTCCCAACCTCAGATTTCAGGCTTCAGAACCTAGACCTTAAATCCAATCACAGTCCAGGAGTGAAAGTGTTGCAGAAATTAGAACTCCATCTTCCCCATGGCCAGAAAACTTGTGGTTGCCATATTGTGCAACGTTCAGTGTAGGAGAAACCAGCATGATACATTAGGCCACGCCCTGACTTGAGGGTCTCCTTGGGCACAAAAACACATTGTGAAACTCAGTGTGAGACCTATCCTCAAGGAAGGCCTCTCAGTGTCTGGACCAAGAGCCCACATATGGGGATTGCCATGTTCTTAGGTCCCAATGTTAACCAGAGGTCTGGTTGTCCAGTTGCCCCAACCCACGACTCTGCTCTGGAATCCCTATATTGGTGGTCCACCTGAGGTAAAAAAAAATAAATAAATAAACAAAAAATAAACAAAAA
This sequence comes from Mustela nivalis, assembly GCF_964662115.1. Lineage (NCBI taxonomy): Eukaryota > Metazoa > Chordata > Mammalia > Carnivora > Mustelidae > Mustela > Mustela nivalis. The sequence goes on from NW_028136551.1 coordinate 843,878, forward strand.
AAACAGAAAGGCCTCCTCCCTTCCTACAGAATGACCCCAAACTCTTGGGATCAGGTCAAATCCCCAGAAAGGGAGCCTCATCGATGGCCCATGAGGACACCCCGACATTCCATGGCAATCGGTGACAGATTTCCAGAAAAAAAAAAAAAAAGCATGAGCAAGCACCTCACATTCGCCCTTTGTTCATATCCCGAAGAGTTCTCCTCACGGTCTATATATCGGGCCGGCCATACCTACATCCCCCAACCTAAGTGGAGTTTGGGTTTTCAGACTTTTGTCCAAATAGCCCTGGACCACACACGCTGACACTTGGGTCCCTGGAGCCACACCTCAGGACTGTGCTTCCCTTTCAAGGGAATTCTTCCCATTCCATTGGCCACAACCTTGCAAATTAGGAAAAACCTCCAAAGACACCGAGGCCATCCCAATAGTGTAGGACGCCCAGGACAAACAGGGGTGATCTCAAACCAGCTGAGCAGCTACCTGCACTCAGACAACAGATGTCCCCAGAGAAGAATATTGAACCGGACAGGCCCCTAGGCCCTAATCAGATCCATTGCTTTGGTTTCCAGGCATCTCTCGTCAGAGGCCTCGTTTCCAATACCAGCATATGGTGGTTTCCTGAGGCACCAATAAGAACAAATCTCATCTCCCCATGGAAAACTTGCTCATTGGAGCTTTGTCATAACCTCTGGTTAGGAGAATCCTTCAGGGCCCTGGTGCCACTGCCCCATACCAAGGTCTCCATGGACTCAAACCAACATTAAGACCATCCTCAGGAAAGTCCATTTCAACTCAGCCCCCTCTGTTGCTACCCCAAGCCAGCAGATCAAACGTTTCTTGTTGCTAGGAGACAATTGGAATGTGAGGCTGGCTGCCCAGGCATCCATACTTAGAACCCTGTTCTGGAAAAATACCTTATAAGACGTCCTGGAGCCATCCAACAAATCTTAATTGTCCCACATAAGGAATCCTTGCGGTTTGGAGCATCTCACAACTCCAATAGTGGGAAAACCCCCATGGCCTCATAATGCCCCCCCTTCCTTAAGGGTCCCACATGGACAGAAACTCAAACCTGAGCCAAAGTCTGAACCTCGACCTGACTTCAGACGCATGAGATCTCAATTCAGCTCTGCAGAGTGTGCCTGCCATGTCCTTGCCCCGAAACCTAAGCCTAGCTTGTGTTCTCAGACTTCCGTCCTCACTCTCCTGGCCCACAAGCCCTCCAGATTGGGAATTCCGAAGCCACAATGCCGCACTCTGCCTGCCCTCCAGAAGAAAAACTTTGCCCTATGCTGCTAATAAGAAACCCCAAATGATTTTCTAATGCATGCCACTCGATTGTAAAGCAATTATACAGCCCACCCTGTATTCTAATGCCCTGTCTGGCACAGCCTGAGACAAGACATCCCAAACGACACCCAGATAGCTAGCCCCAACATGGACACATAGGACCCGCTATGGCTGTAGGTCGTCATCTCTTCCCAACCTCGATTTTCAGGCTTCAGAACCTAGACCTTATCTCCAATCACTGTCCAGGGGTGAACGTGATGCAGAAATTAGAATTCCTCCTTCCCCATGGCCAGAAACCTTGTGGTTGGCATGTTGTCCAACGTTCAATGTGGGAAAACCTGCATTGTCCGAAAGGCCACGCCAGTGCTTGAGGGCCGCCTAGGGCACAGACATGCATTGTGACCTGCAGCGTGAGTCCCGTATTAAAGTAACGCCTCTCAGTGGCTGGACCAAGATCCTGCATATGGGGCTTATCATATCCATAGGCCCCCAGGCTTAACCAGAGGGCGAGTATTCCAATTGTCAGTACCCAGCTATGCTCAAGAATCCCTCTACTGGGGGGACACATGAGGCAGAAAACAGGACACTTCCCTTCCCACAGAATGACCCCAAACACTTGGGGGCGGGACAAACTACCAGAGAGGGAGACTTCTACGACCCATGAGGCAACTCCTACATTAAACGGCCATTGTGGACAAAACATCCAGAGACAAAAGCCTGAGCGACTGCCTCCCTCTCACCCTTCTTTCATATCAAGAGGAGCTCCCCTCATGGACTGTAGATCAGGCCTGCCGTATCCTCGGCCCCAAACCTGAGCTGAGTTAGGGTTTTTGGATGTCTGTCTGCACAGCCATGGCCCACACAGCCCCCAGGCTGGGGTCTCTGGAGCCACACCAGAGAACTGTGCCTGCTCTCTCCTAAGAAACTGCCCATTCCATTGGCCACAACTCTACAAAATAGTAGAAACCTCAAGGTCCCCAAGGACATCCCACTACCGCAAGCCGCACTGGACAAATAGGGGCATTATGACACAAGCTGAGCAACTACTACCTCCATGCAGACACACAGACAGATATCCGCAGAGACAGAAGATTGAACCAGACAGGCCCCTAGGTCCTATTATGAACTCTTGCTTTGGTGTCCAGGTATCACTCCTCAGAGGCCTGGGATCGAAGACCAGCATACGGGGCTTTCCTGAGGCACCAGACAGAAGATCTCTCATCTCCACCTGGGAAGCTTCCTTGTTGGTGTTGTGTCAAGCCCTTCGGGTTGGAGAATCCTGCAGAATCCCTTAGCTACTGCCACATTCCAAGGTCTCCATGGCCACTAAACCACATTATGACTCATCCTCAGGAGAGTCCGTTTAAACTTAGCCTTCTGGGTATCTCACCCAAGAGCCCGCAGATTGAGCGTGCCTTGTCTCGACCAGGCAATGGGAAGGTGAGTTGGCGTTTCTCGGCATCCATGCTTAGGCCCCTGCTCTCGAGTCTTTCTGTATGGGGCATCAAGGGACCATCCAATAGTACTCGACTGTCCTGAAGAAGGAAACTTTGAAGTTTGGAGCAGCTCACAACTCCCAGTGTAGGGAAACCTCCCTGGCCTCATGACGCCCCCACCCCCTTCATGTAAGGGCCATCATTGACACAAACTCCAGCTTGAGGCAACATCTGATACTCGCCCTGACCTCACTGCAGGAGATCTCGATTCAGCCTCTGCAGAGTGGACCTGCCATGCTCTTGGTCCCAAAACTCGTGCTAGCTTGTGTTTTCAGACTTCCTTCCTCACAATCCTGGCCACACCCCTCCAGTTTGGCAATTCTGGAGACACAATGCAGCACTCTGCCTGCCCTCCAGAAGAAAAATGTTGCCCTATAGGGCTAACCAGAAACGCCAAATGAGTAACAACCTGCATGCCACTCGACCATACCCCAATTATACAGTCTAGCCTGTGCACTAAAGCCCCGTCTGACACAGCCTGAGGGCAGACCTCCAGTCCAACACCCAGACAGCTGGCCCTACACAGAGCATATCACACCTACAATGGCTTTAGGCCATCATCTCCACCCAACCTCAGTTTTCACCTTCAGAACCTAGACATTATCTCCACTCACTGCTCAGGAGTGAACGTGATTCAAGAATCAGAACTTCTCCTTCGCCTTGGCAAGAAACCTAGTGGTTGGCATGTTGTCCAATGTTCATTGTAGGAGAAAGCAGCATGGACTATGAGGCCCCACCTATCCCTGAGGGCCACAATGTGCACAAACACACATTTTGACCCTCAGCGTGAACCCTATCCTCATGTAAAGCCTCTTAGTCACTGGAACAACAGCCCACATATGGGGCTTGCCAAGCCCCTAGTCCCCCAATCTCAACCAGAGTTCGAGATGTCTAGTCACCCCTACTCAGGGCTCTACTCTGGAATCCCTCTTTGGTGGAACACCTGAGGTAAAAAAAAAAAAAATACAGAAAGGACTCTTCCCATCCACAGAATGATCCCAACCCCTTGGGATCAGGCCAAATCACCAGAGAAAGTATTGTCCATGGCCCTTGAGGACACCCCGACATTCCACGGCCACCGTTGACACAAAATCCAGAGACAAAACCCTGAGCAAGCGCCACATACTCGCCCTTTGTTTATAGCCCGGAAAATTCTCACGGTCTGTATTTCGAGCCTTCATACATACATCCCCAAACCTAAGCTGAGTTTGTGTTTTCAGACTTCTGTCCCCACAGTCCTTGCCCACACACCATCCAAGCTGGGGCCCCTGGAGACACACCTCAGGACTGTGGCTTCCCTCTCCAGGGGAATTCTGCCATTTCCATTGGCCACAACCCTATAGATTAGGAGAATCCTCCAAACTCCCCGAGGCCATCCCAATAGTGTTGGCTGCCCAGGACAAACAGGGATGATCTTTCACAAGTTAGGAAACTACCTCCACTCAGACCCAGAGACAGATATCCCCATAGAATAAGATTGAACTGGACAGGCACTTAGGCTCTAATCGGATCCATTGCTTTTGTTTCCAGGCATCTCTCCTCAGAGGCCTGGTTTCCAATACCAGAATATGGGGGATTACTGAGGCACTCATCAGAAAAATCTCGTCTCCACATAGGAAATGTACTCTTTGGAGCTCTATAAAAACCTCTTTTTTGGAGAATCTTTCAGGGCCCCGGATCAAGCGCCCCATTCCAAGGTCTCCATGGACTTAAACCCACATTATGATCTATTGTCGGGAGAGTCCATGTCAACTCAACCCCCTTGGTTTCTCCCCCAGGGCCTGCAGATCAAACCTGTCTTGTTGCTAGGAGACAACTAGAATGGGAGGCGGGCTGCCCAGGCATATATCCTTAGAACCCTAGTCTGGAGTCGTTCCACATGGGACATCCTAGAGCCATCCAACAGGTCTCAAGTGTCCCACAGAAGGAATCTTTGCAGTCTGGAGCATCTCACAACTCCCATTGTGGGAAAATCTACATGGCCTCTTGAGACGCTCCACTTTATAAAGGGGCCATCATGGACAGAAACTCCAACCTGAGCAAACGTCTGATATTCGCCCTGACTTCAGGTGCATGAGATCTTGATTCAGCTCTGCAGAGTGTGCCTTCTGTGCACTCACCCCCAAAACTAAGCCTAGCTTGTGTTCTCAGACTACCGTCCTCACACCCCTGCCCCAAAAGCCCTACAGATTGGCAATACTGGGGCCATAATGCAGCACACTGCCTTCCCTCCAGAAGAAAAACGTTGCCTTATGGAGCTACCTAGAAACCCGAATAAGGATCAACTGAACGCCACTCGACTGCACCCCAAATATGCAGTCTACCCTGTCTAATGCCTTGTCTGACACAGCATGAGCCCACACCTCCAGACCTACGCTCAACAGCTGGCTGCACACTGAGCTCATTGGACCCATCAGGTCCTTAGGTCTTCATCTCTCCCAACCTCAGTTTTCGGGTTTCAGAACCTAGACCTAAACTCCAAACACTGTCCAGGGGTGAACGTGATGCAGAAATCACAACTCTTCCTTCTCCATGGCTGGAAACCTTGTGGTTGGCATATTCTCCAACGTTCAGTGTAGAATAATCTAGCGTGGCCCATGAGGCACTTCCCATGCTTGAGGGCCTTGTTGGGCACAAATAGGCATTGTGAACCTCAGCATGAGCCCTGTCCTCAAGGAAGGCCTCTCAGTGTCTGAATCAAGAGCCCGCCTATTGGACTTGCCATGCCCCTAGGCCCCCAAACTTAAACAGAGGTGGGGATATCCAGTTGTCCCCCCCAAGGACTCTGCTCTGGAATCCCTCTTTTATTGGGACACTTGAGGTACATAAAATAAAATATAAAATAAAATAAAATAAAAAACAGAAAAGACTCCTCCCATCCCACAGAATGTACCCAAACTCTTGGGATCGGGTCAAATCCTCAGAGAAGGAAAGCCATCCACAACCCATGAGGCCACGCCAGCATTCCACCCACATTGTTGACACAAATCCAGAGACAAAACCTGAGCAAGCACCTCAAACTCACCCTTTTTCATATCCCTAAGTGTTATCATGGTCTGTAGATTGGGCGTGCCATACCTATGTCCCCAATCCTAAGCGGAGTTTGTGTTTTCAGACTTTTTTCCCCACAGGCCTGGCCCACACAGCCTCAAGGCTGGGCCCCTAGAGCCAAACTCAGAACTGTGCCTGCCCTCTCCAGGGGATTTCTGCCCATTCCATTGGCCACAAACCTATAGATTAGGAGAAACTCCAAAGTCCGGAAGACATCCCAATATTATAGGCTGCCCAGGACAAACAGGGGCGATCTGACACAAGCTGAGCAACTACATCCCCTCAGATCCTTAGACACGTATCCTCAGGAAAGAGATTGAACCGGACAGGCACCTAGGCCCTAATCATCTCGATTGCTTTTGTTTCCAGTCATCTCTCCTCAGAGGCCTGGTTTCCCCCTACCAGCATATGGGAGATTTCTTAGGCACTCATCAAAACAATTCTCTTCTCTACATAGGAAACGTACTCTTTAGAGCCCATCAAAACCTCCGGTTATGAACGTCCCTCAAGGCCCCGGTTCAAGCACCCCATTCCAAGGTCTCCATGGACACAAATGCACATTATGACCCATCCTCAACTCACCCATTTCAACACACCCGCCTCGGTTGCTCCCCTAGATCCAGCAGATCGAACTTGCCTTGGAGCTATGAGACACCTGGAATGGGAGGCAGGCTGCCCAGGCATCCATCCTTAGAACCCTGCTCTGGTTAACTTCCTTATGGGATGTCCTGGAGCCATCCAACAGGTCTCGACTATCCCACAGAAGGAATCATTGCGGTTTGGAGCATCTCACAATTCCCATCGTGGGAAAACCTTCATGTCCTCGTAACACCGTCCCCTTCATGAAGGGGCCGTCATGGACAGAAACTCCGACGTAAGCCAACGTCTGATCCTAGCTCTGTCTTCAGGCATACGGGATCTCGAATCATCTCTGCAGAGAGTGCCTGCCGTCCCCTCACCCCGAAATCTAAGTCTGGCTTGTGTTCTCAGAATTTTTTTCTCACACTCCTGGCCCACAAGCCTTCCAGTTTGGGAATTCTGGAGCCACTATGTGGCACTGTGTCTTCCCTCCAGAAGAAAAACGTTGCCCTCTGGGGCTACACAGTAACCACAAATGAGTACCATCCTGCACGAAACTCGACTGCACCCCAATGATACAGTCTAGCCTGGGCACTAATTCCCTGTCTGCCACAGCCTGAGCCTGCACCTCCCAACCCACACTCAACAGCTGGCCGAACACTGAGCACATCAGCCACACCATGGCCTTAGGTCTTCATCTCTTCCCAACCTCAGTTTTCAGGCTTCAGAACCTAGACCTTAAATGCAATCACAGTCCAGGAGTGAAAGTGTTGCAGAAATTAGAACTCCTTCTTCCCCATGGCCAGAAAACTTGTGGTTGCCATATTGTCCAACGTTCCGTGTAGGAGAAACCAGCATGGTACATTAGGCCACGCCCTGACTTGAGGGGCTCCTTGGGCACAAAAACACATTGTGAAACTCAGTGTGAGACCTATCCTCAAGGAAGGCCTCTCAGTGTCTGGACCAAGAGCCCACATATGGGGCTTGCCATGTTCTTAGGTCCCAATGTTAACCGAGGTCTGGTTGTCCAGTCGCCCCTCGCCAGGACTCTGCTCTTGGATCCCTCTTTTGGTGGTCCACCTTAGGTAAAAAAAAATAATAATACTAAAAAAATAAACAAAAAAACAAGAAAGGCCTCCTCCCTTCCCACAGAATGACCCCAAACTCTTGGGATCGGGTCAAATCCCCAGAAAGGGAGCCTCATCAATGACCCATGAGGACACCCCGACATTCCATGGCAATCGGTGACACAATTCCAGAAAAAAAAAAAAAAGCATGAGCCAGCACCTCACATGCGCCCTTTGTTCATATCCCGAAGAGTTCTCCTCACGGTCTATAGATCGGGTCGGCCATACCTACATCCCCCAACCTAAGTGGAGTTTGTGTTTTCAGACTTTTGTCCAAATAGCCCTGGACCAAACACGCTCCACAATTGGGTCCTGGAGCCAGACCTCAGGACTGTGCTTCCCTTTCAAGGGAATTCTTCCCATTCCATTGGCCACAACCTTGCAAATGAGGAAAACCCTCCAAAGTCACCGAGGCCATCTTAATAGTGTAGGCCGCCCAGGACAAACAGGGGTGATCTCAAACCAGCTGAGCAACTACCTCCACTCAGACAACAGATGTCCCCAGAGAAGAATATTGAACCGGACAGGCCCCTAGGCCCTAAGCAGATCCATTGCTTTGGTTTTCAGGCATCTCTCCTCAGAGGTCTCGTTTCCAATACCAGCATATGGTGGTTTCCTGAGGCACCAATAAGAACAAATCTCGTCTCCCCATGGAAAACTTGCTCATTGGAGCTTTGTCATAACCTCTGGTTAGGAGAATCCTTCAGGGCCCTGGTGCCACTGCCCCATACCAAGGTCTCCATGGACTCAAACCAACATTAAGATCATCCTCAGGAAAGTCCATTTCAACTCAGCCCCCTATGTTGCTACCCCAAGCCAGCAGATCAAACGTTTCTTGTTGCTAGGAGACAATTGGAATGTGAGGCTGGCTGCCAAGGCATTCATACTTAGAACCCTGTTCTGGAAATATACCTTATAAGACGTCCTGGAGCCATCCAACAAATCTTAATTGTCCCACAGAAGGAATCCTTGCGGTTTGGAGCATCTCACAACTCCAATAGTGGGAAAACCCCCATGGCCGCATAATGCCCCCCCTTCCTGAAGGGGCCCACATGGACAGAAACTCAAACCTGAGCCAAAGTCTGAACCTCGACCTGACTTCAAACGCATGAGATCTCAATTCAGCTCTGCAGAGTGTGCCTGCCATGTCCTTGCCCCGAAACCTAAGCCTAGCTTGTGTTCTCAGACTTCCGTCCTCACTCTCCTGGCCCACAAGCCCTCCAGTTTGGGAATTCCGATGCCACAATGCAGCACTCTGCCTGCCCTCCAGAAGAAAAACTTTGCCCGATGCTGCTAATAAGAAACCCCAAATGATTTTCTAATGCATGCCACTTGATTGTAAAGCAATTATACAGCCTACCCTGTATACTAATGCCCTGTCTGGCACAGCCTGAGACAAGACATCCCAAACGACACCCAGACAGCTGGCCCCAACCTGGACACATAGGACCCGCTATGGCTGTAGGTCGTCATCTCTTCCCAACCTCGGTTTTCAGGCTTCAGAACCTAGACCTTATCTCCAATCACTGCCCAGGGGTGAACGTGATGCAGAAATTAGAATTCCTCCTTCCCCATGGCCAGAAACCTTGTGGTTGGCATGTTGTCCAACGTTCAATGTGGGAAAACCTGCATTGTCCGAAAGGCCACGCCAGTGCTTGAGGGCCGCCTAGGGCACAGACATACATTGTGACCTGCAGCGTGAGTCCCGTATTAAAGTAACGCCTCTCAGTGGCTGGACCAAGATCCTGCATATGGGGCTTATCATATCCATAGGCCCCCAGGCTTAACCAGAGGGCGAGTATTCCAGTTGTCAGTACCCACTGCTATGCTCTAGAATCCCTCTACTGGGGGGACACATGAAGCAGAAAACAGGACACTTCCCTTCCCACAGAATGACCCCAAACTCTTGGTGGCTGGACAAACTACCAGAGAGGGAGACTTCTACGACCCATGAGGCAACTACTACATTAAACGGCCATTGTGGACAAAACATCCAGAGACAAAAGCCTGAGCGACTGCCTCCCTCTCACCCTTCTTTCATATCCAGAGGAGCTCCCCTCATGGACTGTAGATCAGGCCTGCCGTAACCTCGGCCCCAAACCTGAGCTGAGTTAGGGTTTTTGGATGTCTGTCTGCCCAGCCATGGCCCACACAGCCTCCAGGCTGGGGTCTCTGGAGCCACACCACAGAACTGTGCCTGCTCTCTCCTAAGAAACTGCCCATTCCATTGGCCACAACTCTACAAAATAGTAGAAACCTCAAGGTCCCCAAGGACATCCCACTACCACAAGCCGCACTGGACAAATACTGGCATTATGACACAAGATGAGCAACTACTACCTCCATGCAGACACACAGACAGATATCCGCAGAGAAAGAAGATTGAACCAGACAGGCCCCTAGGCCCTATTATGAACTCTTGCTTTGGTGTCCAGGTATCACTCCTCAGAGGCCTGGGTTCGAAGACCAGCATACGGGGCTTTCCTGAGGCACCAGACAGAAGACCTCTCATCTCCACATGGGAAGCTTCCTTGTTGGAGTTGTGTCAAGCCCTTCGGGTTGGAGAATCCTGCAGAGTCCCTTAGCTACTGCCACATTCCAAGGTCTCCTTGGCCACCAACCCACATTATGACTCATCCTCAGGAGAGTCCATTTAAACTCAGCCTTCTGGGTAGCTCACCCAAAAGCCCGCAGATTGAGCGTGCCTTGTCTCGACCAGGCAATGGGAAGGTGAGTTGGCGTTTCTCGGCATCCATGCTTAGGGCCCTGCTCTCGAGTCTTTCTGTATGGGGCATCCTGGAACCATCCAATAGTACTCGACTGTCCTGAAGAAGGAAACTTTGAAGTTTGGAGCAGCTCACAACTCCCAGCGTAGGGAAACCTCCCTGGCCTCATGACGCCCCCACCCCCTTCAGGAAGGGGCCGTCATGGACAAAAACTCCAGCTTGAGGCAACATCTGATACTCGCCCTGACCTCACGTGCAGGAGATCTCGATTCAGCCTCTGCAGAGTGGGCCTGCCATGCTCTTGGCCCCAAAACTCGTGCTAGTTTGTGTTTTCAGACTTCCTTCCTCACAATCCTGGCCACACCCCTCCAGTTTGGCAATACTGGAGACACAATGCAGCACTCTGCCTGCCCTTCAGAAGAAAAATGTTGCCCTATAGGCCTAACCAGAAACGCCAAATGAGTAACAACCTGCATGCCACTCGACCATACCCCAATTATACAGTCTAGCCTGTGCACTAAAGCCCTGTCTGAAACAGCCTGAGGGCAGTCCTCCAGTCCAACACCCAGACAGCTGGCCATAAACAGAGCATATCACACCCACAATGGCTTTAGGCCATCAACTCTACACAACCTCAGTTTTCACCTTCAGAACCTAGACCTTATCTCCACTCACTGCTCATGAGTGAACGTGATACAAGAATCAGAACTTCTCCTTCGCCTTGGCAAGAAACCTAGTGGTTGGCATGTTTTTCCAACGTTCAGTGTAGTTGAAACCAGTGTGGCCCATGATGCCCCGCCCATGTTTATGGGCCACATTGGTCACAAACACACATTGTGTCCCTCAGCCTGATCCCAGGCCTCAGGTAAGGCCTCTCAGTGGCTGGATGAAGAGTCAGGATATTCGGCTTTCATGCCCCTAGGCCCCAAATTTTACCCATAGTTCGGGTTCTCCCTTCACTTTTCCCCAGGGCTCTTCTTTGGAATTCCTCTTTTGGCGGGACACCTGAGGTAACAAACCTGAAAGGAGTCTTCCCATTCCACATATTGATGAAAAGCAATTGGGATCGGACCAAATCCCCAGAGAGAAAGATTCGTCCATGGCCCATGAGGCTTCCCCGACATTCCACGGCCATCTCTGATACAAAATCCAGAGACAAAAGCCTGAGCAAGTGCCTCAGACTCGCTCTTTCTTTAGATCCGGAAGAGTTCTTCTCATGGTTTATAGATCGGGCCTGCCATACCTACCTCCCCAAAGCTAAGCTGAGTTTGTGTTTTCAGACTTCTGTCCCCAAAGTCCTGGGCCACACACCTTCCAGGCTGGGGCCCGAGGTGTCACACATTAGGACTGTGTCTACCCAATCCATGGGAATTCTGCCCATTCCATGGTCCAAAACCGTAAAATTAGGAGAACCCTCCAAATCCCTGAGGCCATCCCAATAGTGCAGGTCGCCCGGGACAAACAAGGGCAGTCTGATACCAGCTGAGCATCTACCTCTACTCATACCATAGATGGATGTCCCCTGAGAAGCAGATTGAACCAGACAGGACCCTAGGCCATAATCGGATACATTGCTTTGGTTTACAGGCATGTCTCCTCAAAAGCCTGGATTCCAATACCAGCATAGGGGTTTTTCTGAGGCACCCATTAAAACAAATCTCGTCTCCACAAGGAACCTTGTGCATCGAGCTATGTCAAAAGCTTAGGAGAATACTTCAGGGCCCCGGTGCCACCGCCCCATTTTAAGGCCCTCATGGACACAAACACACATTAGGACCCATCCTCAGAAAAGTCCATTTCAAGTCAGTCACTCCTGTTGCTCACGCAGAGCCATCAGATCTAAACTCTCTTGTTGCTAGGAGAAAATTGGAATGCGAGGCCTATTTCCCAGTCATCCATTCTCGAATGGTGCCCTGGAGTCATTCCATATGGGATGTCCTGAAGCTGCCCAACAGGTCTCAATTGTCCCACAGAAGGTATCCTTGAAGGGGGCATCCCACAACACCCAACGTGGGAAAACCTACATGGCCTCGAGATTTCGCTCTCTTCATGAAGGTGCCGTCATGCACATAAACTCCAACGTGAGACAACATTTGATCCTCGCCCTGACTTCAGATGCATGAGATATTGGTTCAGATCTACAGTGGTCCCTGCCGTGTCCTCGCCCTGATACACAAGTCTAGCTTGTGTTCTCAGACTTCCTTCCTCACACTCCTGGAGACGAAGCCCTCAAGTTTGGCAATTCCGGACCGACAATGAAGCACTCTGCCTGCCCTCTAGAAAACAAATTTTGCCTAATGAGCTGCCAGACAACTTATATGAGGATAAATCTACATGGCACTCGACTTTACCCAAATTATATAGTCTACGGGGGCACTAATGCACTGTCTGACACAACCTGAGCCCGGACCTCCTGACCAACACCCAGACAGCTGACGGCACACTGAGCACATCAGACCCGCCATGGCCTTAGGTTATCATCTCTTCCCTACCTCTGTTTTCAGGCTTCAGAATCTAGACCTTATCTCCAATCACTGCCCAAGGGTGACTGTGATGCAGAAATCAGAACTCTTCCTTACCCATGGCAAGATATCTTGTCATTGGCCGGTTGTCCAACGTTCAGTGTAGGAGAAACCAGGATTCACCATGAGACCCCGCCCATTCTTGTTTGCGAAGTGGGCATAAACACGCATTGTGACCCTCAGTGTGAGTCCTGTCCTCTAGTAAGTCCTCTCAGTCGCTCGACCATTAGATGTCATAATGGGCTTGACATGTCCCTAGGCCCAAATTTGTAACCAGATTTCTGGATATCCAGTCGGCCCTCCCCAGGGCTCTACTCTGGAATACCTCATTTGGTGGGACACCTGAGGTTAAAAAACAAAACAAGGCAAATCACAACAACAACAAAACGGACTTCTTCCATCCCACAGAATGACCCCAAAATCTTGCGATGGGGACAAACCACCAGAGAGTAAGACTCGTCCATTTCCCATGAAGTCAACCGGAAATTTCATGACCATGAGTGACACGATATCGAGAGACAAAAACTTGAGCAAGAGCCTGACACTCGCCCTTTTTTCATATCCTGAAGAGTTCTCCTCATGGTCTGTAGATCAATACTGCCATACCTATTACCCGAAACATAAGCCGCGTTTGTGTTTTCAGACAACTGTCCAAACAGCTCTGCCTACACACCCTACAGGCTCAGGCCCCTGGAGCCAAACCTGAGGACTGTACTTGCCCTCTCCAAGGGAATTGTATGTGCCCATTCCAATGGCCACAACCTACTAATAGGATAAACCTCCAAACTCCCTGAGGCCATCCCAATAGTGGTGGCTCTCCAGGACAAACAGGAGCAATCTGAGCCCATCTGACACCTACATACACTCAGATGCATAGACTGATGTCCCCAGAGGTAAAAAGGTACGAACAGGCCCCTAGGCACTATTTGGATTCATTGTTGTGCTATCCAGTCATCTCTCCTCAGAGGCCTGGATTTCAATACCAGCTTATTGCAGTTTCCTGACTCATCCCTCAGAACAAATCTCATCTACATATGGGAAACTTGCACGTTGGAGCTGTGTCAAAGCCTCTGTTTGAAAAAACCCTTCAGGGCCCCAGTGCCACCGCTTCATTCCAAGATCTCCATAGACTCAAAAACATAGTAGGATCCATCCACAGGAGAGTCCATTTCAACTCAGCCTCCTGGGTTGCTCCCCCAGATCCAGCAGATCTAACCTGTCTTGTTGCTAGGACACAATTGGAATGCGAGGTGGGCTACCCAGCCATCCATCCTTAGAACCCTGCTCGGAATCGTTGCCCTGGAGCCAACCAACAGGTCTCAATTGTCCTGCAGAAGAATCTTTGCAGTTTGGAGCTTCTCACAACTAACATCGTGGGAAAACCCCCACGGCCTCATGACCCCCCGCCCCTTCATGAAGGGCCATCAGGGACAGAAACACCAACCTGAGCGATCTTCTGATCCTCGCCCTGACATCATAAGCACGAGATCTCGATTCAGGTCTGTAGATTGTTCCTGCCTTGTCCTCACCCAGAAACCTAAGCCTAGCTTGTTCTCAGATTTCCTTCCTCAGACTACTGGCCCACAAGCCTCCAGTTTGCAAACCAGAACTATAATGCAGCACTCTTCCTGCCCTCAGGAAGAAAAACATTGCCCTGTGGGGCTACCCAGAAACTCCAAAAGAGGATCAACCTGCACGCCATACGACTGTACCCCAAATATATAGGCTGACCTGGGCACTATTGCCCTTTTTGACACAGCCTGAGCCTGGATTACCTGGCCCCACACAGAAAGCTGGCTGCTCACTGAGCACATCGGACCCGCCATGGTCTTAGGTCGTCATCTCTTCCCAACCTCGGTTGTCAAGTTTCAGAACCTAGACCTTATCTCCAATCACTGCCCAGGCTTGAAAGTGATGCAGAAAACACAACTCCTTCCCCGTGGCAAGAAACCATGTGGTTGGCATGTTGTCCAACGTTCAGTGTAGTTGAAACCAGGGTGGCCCATGAGGCCCCGCTCATGTTTGCGGGCCACATTGGTCAAAACCACACATTGTGACCCTCACCCTGATCCCAGTCCTCAATAAGGCCTCTCAGTGGCTGGATGAAGAGATAGCATATTGGGCTTGCCATGCCCCTAGGCCCCAAATTTTACCCATAGTTCGGGTTCTCCCTTCACTTTTCCCCAGGGCTCTTCTTTGGAATTCCTCTTTTGGCGGGACACCTGAGGTAACAAACCTGAAAGGAGTCCTCCCATTCCACAGATTGACGAAAAACAATTGGGATCGGGCCAAATCCACAGAGAGGAAGATTCGTCCATGGCCCATGAGGCCTCCACGACATTCCAAGGCCATCTCTGATACAAAATCCAGAGACAAAAGCCTGAGCAAGCGCCTCAGACTCGCTCTTTCTTCATATCCGGAAGAGTTCATCTCATGGTTTATAGATCGGGCCTGCCATACTTACGTCCCCAAACCTAAGCTGAGTTTGTGTTTTCAGACTTCTGTCCTCAAAGTCCTGGGCCACACACCCTCCAGGCTGGGGCCCCTGGAGTCACACAGTAGGACTGTGCCTACCCAATCCACGGGAATTCTGCCGATGCCATTGTCCAAAACAGTAAAATTTGGAGAACCCTCCAAATCCCTGAGGCCATCCCAATAGTGCAGGTCGCCCGGGACAAACAAGGGCGGTCTGATACCAGCTGAGCATCTACCTCCACTCATACCATAGATGGATGTCCCCTGAGAAGAAGATTGAACCAGACAGGACCTTAGGCCATAATCGGATACATTGCTTTGGATTACAGGCATGTCTCCTCAAAAGCCTGGATTCCAATACCAGCATAGAGGTTTTCCTGAGGCACCCATCAAAACAAATCTCGTCTCCACAAGGAACCTTGTGCATCGAGCTATGTCAAAAGCTTAGGAGAATACTTCAGGGTCTCGGTGCCACCGCCCCATTTTAAGGCCCTCATGGACACAAACACACATTAGGACCCATCCTCAGGAAAGTCCATTTTAAGTCAGCCACCCCGGTTTCTCCCGCTAAGCCATCAGATCTAAACTGTCTTGTTGCTAGGAGACAATTGGAATGCGAGGCGGGCTTCCCAGGCATCCATCCTCGAACGGTGACCTGGAGTCATTCCATATGGGATGTCCTGGAGCTGCCCAACAAGTCTCAATTGTCCCGCAGAAGGAATCCTTGAAGGGGGCATCCCACAACTCCCAACGTGGGAAAACCTCCATGGTCTCGAGATTCCGCTCCCTTCATGAAGGGGCCGTCATGCACAGAAACTCCAACCTGAGCCAACTTCTGATCCTCGCCCTGACTTCAGATGCATGAGATATAGGTTCAGATCTACAGGGGTACCTGCCGTGCCCTGGCCCTGAAACCCAAGTCTAGCTTGTGTTCTCAGACTTCCGTCCTCCCACTCCAGGCCCCGAAGCCCGGAAGTTTCGCAATTCCAGACCCACAAGGCAGCACTCTGCCTGCCCTCTAGAAAAAAAATTTGGCCTAATGAGCTGCCCAGGCACCTTATATGAGGATAAATCTACATGGCATTCGACTATACCCAAATTATATAGTCTAACCTGGGCACTAATGCACTGTCTGACACAACCTGAGCTCGGACCTCCTGACCAACACCCAGACAGCTGACCGCACACTGAGCACCTCAGACCCGCCATGGCCTTAGATTATCATCTCTTCCCAACTGCGGTTTTTCAGGCTTCAGAACCTAGACCTTATCTCCAACCACTGCCCAGGGTTGCCTGTGATGCAGAAATCAGACCTTGTCCTTACCAATGGCAAGAAACCTTGTGGTTGGCATTTTGTCCAACGTTCAGTGTAGGAGAAACCAGCATTCACCCGGAGGCCCCGCCAATTCTTGAGTGCGAAGAGGGCATAAACACGCATTGTGACCCTCAGCGTGAGTCCTGTGCTCTAGTAAGTCCTCTCAGTGGCTCGACCATTAGATGTCATAATGGGCTTGACATGTCCCTAGGCCACAATTTTTAACCAGATTTCTTGTTGTCCGGTTGGCCCTCCCCAGGGCTCTACTCTGGAATACCTCATTTGGTGAGACACCTGAGGTTAAAAAACAAAACAAAGCAAATCAACAACAACAACAACAAAACGGACTTCTTCCATCCCCAGAATGACCCAAAACTCTTGGGACGGGGCAAAACCCCAGAGAGTAAGACTCGTCCATTTCCCATGAAGTCACCCGGAAATTTCACGACCATGAGTGACACGATATCCAGAGACAAAAACTTGAGCACGAGCCTCACACTCGCCCTTTTTTCATATCCTGAAGAGTTCTCCTCATGGTCTGTAGATCAGTCCTGCCATACCTATGACCCGAAACCTAAGCCGCGTTTGTGTTTTCAGACTACTGTCCAAACAGCTCTGGCCTACACACCCTACAGGCTCAGGCCCCTGGAGCCAAACCTGAGGACTGTACTTGCCCTCTCCAAGGGAATTGTATGTGCCCATTCCAATGGCCACAACCCTACTAATAGGATAAACCTCCAAACTGCCTGAGGCCATCCCAATAGTGGTGGCTTCCCAGGACAAACAGGGGCAATCTGAGCTCATCTGAGCACCTACCTGCACTCAGACGCATAGACTGATGTCCCCAGAGGTAAAAAGGAACGAACAGGCCCTTAGGCACTATTCGGATCCATTGCTGTGGTATCCAGTCATCTCTCCTCAGAGGCCTGAATTTCAATACCAGCGTATGGCTGTTTCTTGACTCACCCATCAGAAAACATCTCATCTACATATGGGAAACTTGCACGTTGGAGCTGTGTCAAAGCCTCTGTTTGGAAAAACCCTTCAGGACCCCAGTGCCACCGCTACATTCCAAGGTCTCCATAGACACAAAAAGACATTAGGACCCATCCACAGGAGAGTTTATTTCAACTCAGCCTCCTGGGTTGCTCCCCCAGATCCAGCAGATCTAACCTGTCTTGTTGCTAGGACACAATTGGAATGCGAGGTGGGCTACCCAGCCATCCATCCTTAGAACCCTGCTCGGAATCGTTGCCCTGGAGCCAACCAACAGGTCTCAATTGTCCTGCAGAAGAATCTTTGCAGTTTGGAGCTTCTCACAACTAACATCGTGGGAAAACCCCCACGGCCTCATGACCCCCCCACCCCTTCATGAAGGGCCATCAGGGACAGAAACTCCAACCTGAGCGATCTTCTGATCCTCGCCCTGACATCATAAGCACGAGATCTCGATTCAGGTCTGTAGATTGTTCCTGCCTTGTCCTCACCCAGAAACCTAAGCCTAGCTTGTTCTCAGATTTCCTTCCTCAGACTACTGGCCCACAAGCCTCCAGTTTGCAAACCAGAACTATATTGCAGCACTCTTCCTGCCCTCAGGAAGAAAAACATTGCCCTGTGGGGCTACCCAGAAACTCCAAAAGAGGATCAACCTGCACGCCATACGACTGTACCCCAAATATATAGGCTGACCTGGGCACTATTGCCCTTTTTGACACAGCCTGAGCCTGGATTACCTGGCCCCACACAGAAAGCTGGCCGCTCACTGAGCACATCGGACCCGCCATGGTCTTAGGTCGTCATCTCTTCCCAACCTCGGTTGTCAAGTTTCAGAACCTAGACCTTATCTCCAATCACTGCCCAGGCTTGAAAGTGATGCAGAAAACACAACTCCTTCCCCGTGGCAAGAAACCATGTGTTGGCATGTTGTCCAACGTTCAGTGTAGTTGAAACCAGTGTGGCCCATGAGGCCCCGCTCATGTTTGTGGGCCACATTGGTCAAAACCACACATTGTGACCCTCACCCTGATCCCAGTCCTCAATAAGGCCTCTCAGTGGCTGGATGAAGAGATAGCATATTGGGCATGCCATGCCCCTAGGCCCCAAATTTTACCCATAGTTCGGGTTCTCCCTTCACTTTTCCCCAGGGCTCTTCTTTGGAATTCCTCTTTTGGCGGGACACCTGAGGTAACAAACCTGAAAGGAGTCCTCCCATTCCACAGATTGACGAAAAACAATTGGGATCGGGCCAAATTCTCAGAGAGGAAGATTCGTCCATGGCCCATGAGGCCTCCCCAACATTCCACGGCCATCTCTGATACAAAATCCAGAGACAAAAGCCTGAGCAAGCCCCTCAGACTCACTCTTTCTTCATATCCGGAAGAGTTCTTCTCATGGTTTATAGATCAGGCCTGCCATACCCCGTCCCCAAACCTAAGCTGAGTTTGTGTTTTCAGACTTCTGTCCTCAAAGTCCTGGGCCACACACCCTCCAGGCTGGGGCCCCTGGAGTCACACAGTAGGACTGTGCCTACCCAATCCATGGGAATTCTGCCGATGCCATTGTCCAAAACAGTAAAATTTGGAGAACCCTACAAATCGCTGACGCCATCCCAATAGTGCAGGTCGCCCGGGAAAAACAAGGGCGGTCTGATACCAGCTGAGCATCTACCTCCACTCATACCATAGATGGATGTCCCCTGAGAAGAAGATTGAACCAGACAGGACCCTAGGCCATAATCGGATACATTGCTTTGGATTACAGGCATGTCTCCTCAAAAGCCTGGATTCCAATACCAGCATAGAGGTTTTCCTGAGGCACCCATCAAAACAAATCTCGTCTCCACAAGGAACCTTGTGCATCGAGCTATGTCAAAAGCTTAGGAGAATACTTCAGGGTCTCGGTGCCACCGCCCCATTTTAAGGCCCTCATGGACACAAACACACATTAGGACCCATCCTCAGGAAAGTCCATTTCAAGTCAGCCACCCCGGTTTCTCCCGCAGAGCCATCAGATCTAAACTGTCTTGTTGCTGGGAGACAACTGGAATGCGAGGCCAGCTTCCCAGGCATCCAACCTCGAAGAGTGCCCTGGAGTCATTCCATATGGGATGTCCTGAAGCTGCCCATCAGGTCTCAATTGTCCTGCAGAAGGAATCCTTGAAGTGGGCATCCCACAACTCCCAACGTGGGAAAAACTCCATGGCCTTGAGATTCCGCTCCCTTCATGAAGGGTCCGTCATGCACAGAAACTCCAACCTGAGCCAACGTCTGATCCTCGCCCTGACTTCAGATGCATGAGATATAGGTTCAGATCTACAGTGGTACCTGCCGTGTCCTCGCCCTGAAACCCAAGTCTAGCTTGTGTTCTCAGACTTCCGTCCTCACACTCCTGGAGACGAAGCCCTCAAGTTTAAAATTCCGGACCGACAATTAAGCACTCTGCCTGCCCTCTAGAAAACAAATTTTGCCTAATGAGCTGCCCAGACAACTTATATGAGGATAAATCTACATGGCACTCGACTGTACCCAAAGTATATAGTCTAAACTGGGCACTAATGCACTCTCTGACACAACCTGAGCCCGGATCTCCTGACCAACACCCAGACAGCTGACCGCACACTGAGCACCTCAGACCCGCCATGGCCTTAGGTCATCATCTCTTCCCTACCTCAGTTTTTAGGCTTCAGAACCTAGACCTTATCTCCAATCACTGCCCAGGGGTGCCTGTGATGCAGAAATCAGAACTCTTCCTTACCCATGGCAAGAAATCTTGTCATTGGCAGGTTGTCCAACGTTCAGTGTACGAGAAACCAGGATTCACCATGAGGCCCTGCCCATTCTTGTTTGCGAAGTGGGCATAAACACGCATTGTGACCCTCAGCGTGAGTCCTGTGCTCTAGTAAGTCCTCTCAGTGGCTCGACCATTAGATGTCATAATGGGCTTGACATGTCCCTAGGCCACAATTTTTAACCACATTTCTTGTTGTCCGGTCGGCCCTCCCCAGGGCTCTACTCTGGAATCCCCCATTTGGTGGGACACCTGAGGTTAAAAAACAAAACAAGGCAAATCAACAACAACAACAAAACGGACTTCTTCCATCCCCAGAATGACCCAAAACTCCTTGGACGGGGCCAAACCCCCAGAGTGTAAGACTCGTCCATTTCCCATGAAGTCACCAGGAAATTTCACGACCATGAGTGACACGATATCCAGAGACAAAAACTTGAGCACGAGCCTCACACTCGCCCCTTATTCATATCCCGAAGAGTTCTCCTCATGGTCTGTAGATCAATCCTGCCATACCTATGACCTGAAACATAAGCCGCGTTTGTGTTTTCAGACATTCCAAACAGCTCTGCCTACACACCCTACAGGCTCAGGCCCCTGGAGCCAAACCTGAGGATTGTACTTGCCCTCTACAAGTGAATTGTATGTGCCCATTCCAATGGCCACAACCCTACTAATAGGATAAACCTGCAAACTCCCTGAGGCCATCCCAATAGTGGTGGCTTCCCAGGACAAACAGGGGCAATCTGAGCCCATCTGAGCACCTACATGCTCTCAGACGCATAGACTGATGTCCCCAGAGGTAAAAATGTACGAACAGGCCCCTAGGCACTATTCGGACCCATTGCTGTGGTATCCAGTCATCTCTCCTCAGAGGCCTGGATTTCAATACCAGCATATGGCTGTTTCCTGACTCATCCGTCAGAACAAATCTCATCTACATATGGGAAACTTGCACGTTGGAGCTGTGTCAAAGCCTCTGTTTGAAAAAACCCTTCAGGACCCCAGTGCCACCCCTTCATTCCAAGGTCTCCATAGACACAAAAACATATTAGGATCCATCCACAGGAGAGTCCATTTCAACCCAGATCCAGATTGCTCGCCCAGATCCAGCAGATATAACCTGTCTTTTTGCTAGGACACAATTGGAATGCAAGGTGGGCTACCCAGGCATCCATCCTTAGAACCCTGCTCGGAATCGTTGCCCTGGAGCCAACCAACATGTCTCAATTGTCCTGCACAAGAATCTTTGCAGTTTGGACCTTCTCACAACTAACATCGTGGGAAAACCCCCACGAACTCGAGACCCCGCCCCTTCATGAAGGGGCCATCAGGGACAGAAACACCAACCTGAGCGATCTTCTGATCCTCACCCTGACTTCAGAAGCACGAGATCTCGATTCAGGTCTGTAGATTGTTCCTGCCTTGTCCTCACCCAGAAACCTAAGCCTAGCTTGTGTTATCAGATTTCCGTCTTCAGACTACTGGCCCACAAGCCCTCCAGTTTGCAAACCAGAACTATAATACAGCACTCTGCCAGCCTTCAGGAAGAAAAACATAGCCCTGTGGGGCTACCCAGAAACTCCAAATGAGGATCAACCTGCATGCCATTCGACTGTACCCCAAATATATAGGCTGACCTAGGCACTATTGCCCTTTCTGACACAGCCTGAGCCTGGACTTCCTGGCCCCACCCAGAAAGCTGGTCGAACACTGAGCATGCCGGACGAGCCATGTCCTTAGGTCGTCATCTCTTCCCAACCTCGGTTGTCAAGTTTCAGAACCTAGACCTTATCTCCAATCACTGCCCAGGCTTGTAAGTGATGCAGAAATCACAACTCCTTCCCTGTGGCTAGAAACCATGTGGTTGGCATGTTTTCCAATATTCAGTGTAGTTGAAACCAGTGTGGCCCATGAGGCCCCGCCCATGTTTATGGGCCACATTGGTCACAAACACACATTGTGACCCACAGCCTGATCCCAGTCCTCAGGTAAGGCCTCTCAGTGGCTGGATGAAGAGACAGCATATTGGGCTTGCCATGCCCCTAGGCCCCAAATTTTACCCATAATTCGGGTTGTCCCTTCGCTTTTCCCCAGGGCTCTTCTTTGGAATTCCTCTTTTGGCGGGACACCTAAGGTAACCAACCTGAAAGGAGACCTCCCAAACCACAGATTGACGAAAAAGAATTGGGATCGGGCCAATTCCACAGAGAGGAAGATTCGTCCATGTCCCATGAGGTTTCTCAGACAATCCACGGCCATCGCTGATACCGAATCTAGAGACAAAATACTGAACAAGCACCTCAGACTCGCTCTTTCTTCATATCCTGAAGAGTTCTTCTCATGGTTTATAGATCGGGCCTGCCATACCTACATCTCCAAACCTAAGCTGAGTTTATGTTTTCAGACTTCTGTCCTCAAAGTCCTGGGCCACACACCCTCCAGGCTGCGGTCCCTGGAGCCACACATAAGGACTGTGCCTACCCAATCCATGGGAACTCTGCCCATTCCATTGTCCAAAACCGTAAAATTAGGAGAACCCTCCAAATCCCTGAGGCCATCCCAATAGGGCATGTCGCCCGTGACATACAAGCACGGTCTGATAGCAGCTGAGCATCAACCTCCACTCATACCATAGATGGATGTCCCCAGAGAAGAAGATTGAACCAGACAGGACCCTGGCCAATCGGATCCATTGCTTTGGTGAGAGGCATGTCTCCTCAAAAGCCTGGATTCCAATACCAGCATAGGTGTTTTCCTGAGGTAGCAATCAGAACAAATCTCGTCTCCATAAGGAAACATGTGCATCGAGCTCTGTCAAAAGCTTAGGAGAATACTTCAGGGTCCCGGTGCCACGGCCCCATTCCAAGGCCCCATGGACACAAAGACACATTAGGACCCATCCTGAGGAAAGTCCATTTCAAGTCAGTCACCCCGGTTGCTCCCGCAGAGCCATCAGATCTAAACTGGCTTGTTGCTAGGAGACAATTGGAATGTGAGGCTGGCTTCCCAGGCATCCTCCCTCGAACGGTGCTATGGAGTCACTCCAAAAGGGGGTGTCCTGGAGCTGCCCAAAGGTCTCAATTGTCCCGCAGAAGGAATTCTTGAAGGGGGCAACCCACAACTCCCACGTGGGAAAAACTCCATGGACACGAGATTCCGCTCCCTTCATGAAGGAGCCGTCAGGCACAGAAACTCCAACCTAAGCCAAAGTCTAATTCTCTCCCTGACTTGAAATGGATGAGATATTGGTTCAGATCTGCAGGGGGTACCTGCCGTGCCCTTGCCCTTAGCCCAAGTATAACTTTTGTTCTCAGAATTCCGACCTCACTCTCCTGGCCTCAAAGCCCTCATGATTGGTAAATCCGGTCCCACAATGCAGCACATGGCCTGCTTTCTGGAAAAAAAATATTGCCTAAAGAGCTGCCAAGGCACCTTATATGAAGATAAACCTACACGGTACTCGACTTTGCCCGAATTATATAGTCTAACCTGGGCACTAATGCACTGTCTGACACAACCTGAGCCCGGACTTCCTGACCAACACCCAGACAGCTGACCGCACACTGAGCACATCAGACCCGCCATGGCCTTAGGTCCTCATCTCTTCCCTACCTCAGTTTTCAGGCCTCAGAAACTAGACTTTATCTCTGCCTGGGGGTGAGTGTGATGCAGAAATCAGAACTTCTCCTTACACATGGCAAGAAACCTTGTGGTTGTCATGTTGTCCAACGTTCATTGTAGGAGAAACTAGCATTCACCCTGAGGCCCGCCTATTCTTGAGTGCGACGAGGGCATAAATATGCATTGTGACCCTCAGGGTGAGTCCTGTCCTCTAGTAAGTCCTCTCAGAGCCTGGATCACTAGATGTCATAATGGGCTTGACATAGCCCTAGGCCCCAATTTTTAACCAGATTTCTGGTTGTTCAGTCACCCCTCCCCAGAGCTCTACTCTGGAATTCCTCATGTGGTGGGACAACGGAGGTTAAAAAATGAAACAAAACAAAGCAACAACAACAAAAAAAAAACGACTTCTTCCATCCCACAGAATGACCCCAACCTCTTTGGAAGGGGCCAAATCCCCAGAGAGTAAGACTCGTCCATTTCCCATGAAGTCACCCGGAAATTTCACGACCATGAGTGACATGATATGCAGAGACAAAAACATGAGCAATAGCCTCACACTCGCCCTTTTTTCATATACCGAAATGTTCTCCTCATGGTCTGTAGATCAGTCCTGCTCTACCTATGACCCGAAACGGAAGTCGAGTTTGTGTTTTCAGACAACTGTCCAAACAGCCCTGGCCTACACACCCTATAGGCTCAGGCCCCTGAAGCCAAACCTGAGGACTGTTCTTGCCCTCACAAGGGAATTGTGTGAGCCCATTCCAATGGCGACAACACAACTAAAAGTATAAACCTTTAAATTCCCTGAGGCCATCCCATAGTGTTGGCTTCCAAGGACAAACACGGGCAATCTGAGTTCATCTGATCACCTACCTGCACTCTGACCCATAGATAGATGTCGCCCGAGGTAAAAAGAAACCAACAGGCCCCTAGGCACTAATCGGATCCATTGCTTTGGTTTCCAGGCATCTCTCCTCAGAGGCCTGGATTTCAATACCAGAATATGGCTGTTTCTTGACTCACCCATCAGAACAAATCTCCTCTACACATGGGAAACTTGCATGGTGGACCTGTGTCAAACCTCTGTTTAGGAGAAGCCTTCAGGGCCCTAGTGCCACAGCTTAATGCCACAGTCTCCATAGACACAAAAACATATTAGGACCCATCCACAGGAGAGTCCATTTAAACTCAGCCTCCTCGGTTGCTCCCCGAGATCCAACAGATCTAGGCTGTCTTGTAGCTAGGAGAATATTGGAATGCGAGGTGGGCTACCCAGCCATCCATCCTTAGAACCCTGCTCAGAATCGTTGGCCTGGAGCCAACCAACTGGTCTCAATTGTCCCACAGTAGAATCTTTGCAGTTTGGAGCTTCTCACAACTCCCATGGTGGGAAAACCCCCACGGCCTCGTGATTCCCCCCCTTTATGAAGGGGCCATCAGGGACAGAAAGTCAAACCTGAGGCATCGTCTGATGCTCAACCTGACTTCAGGTGCAAGAGATCTCGATTCAGGTCTGTAGATTGTGCCTGCCATGTCCTCACACATAAAACCTAAGCCTTGCTTGTGTTCTCGGAGTTCCGTCTTCAGACTAGCGGCCCATAAGCCCTCCAGTTTGGCAATCCAGAAGTACAATGCGGCACTCTGCCTCCTCCCTGGAAGAAGAACATTGCCCTCTGGGTCTACCCAGAAACCCGAAATGAGGATCAACCTGCACGCCATTTGGCTGTACACCAAATATATAGGCTGAAGTTGGCACAATTGCCCATTCTGACACAGCCTGAGCCTGGAACTCCTGGCCCAACCCAGACAGCTGGCCACACACTGAGCACATCGGACCCGCCATGGCCATAGGTCGTCATCTCTACCCAACCTCGGTTTTCAGGCTTCAGAACCTTGACCTTATCTCCAATCACTGCCCAGGTTTGAAAATGTTGCAGAAATCCGAACTCGTTCCCTTGGCAAGAAACCTCGTGGTTGGCATGTTGTCCAACTTTCAGTGTAGTTGAAACCAGTGTGGCACATGAGACCCAGCTTGAGGGCCACATTGGTCTCAAACACACATTGTGACCCTCAGCCTGAACCCGGTCCTCAGGCAAGGCCTCTCAGTGGTTGCATGAAGAAAGAGCATATGGGGCTTGCCATGCCCCTAGACCCCAATTTTTAACCAAGTTCGGGTTGTCCCTTCACTCTTGCCCAGGGCTCTGCTTTGGAATTCCTCTTTTGGTGGGACACCTCAGGTAACAAACCTTAAAGGAGTCTTCCCATTCCACAGATTCACGAAAAAGAATTGGGATAGGGCCAAATCCACAGAGAGGAAGATTCGTCCATGGCTCATGAGGCCTCCCCGACATTCCACGGCCATCGCTGATACAAAATCCAGAGACAAAAGCCTAAGCAAGCGCCTCAGACTCGCTCTTTCTTCATATCCTGAAGAGTTCTTCTCATGATTTGTAGTTCAGCCGTGCCATACCTACGTCCCCAAACCTAAGCTGAGTTTGTGTTTTTTGAGTTCTGTCCTCAAAGTCCTGGGCCACACACCCTCCAGGCTGGGCCCCTGGAACCACACATTAGGACTGTGCCTTACCAATCCATGGGAATTCTGCCCATTCCATTATCCAAAACCATACAAATTAGGAGAAACCTCCAAATTCCCTGAGGCCATACCAATGGTGTAGGTTGTCCGGGACAAAAAAGGGCCGTCTGACACCAGCTGAGCATCTACCTCCACTCATACCATAGATGGATGTCCCCAGAGAAGAAGATTGACCAGACAGGACCCCAGGCCATAATGGGATCCATAGCTTTGGTTTACAGGCATGTCTCTTCAAAAGCCTGGTTTCCAATACCAGCTGAGGGCTTTTCCTGAGGCACCCATCAGAACAAATCTCATTTACACATGGGAAACTTGCATGTTGGAGCTCTCTCAAAGCCTCTGGTTAGAAGGACATTTCAGGTTCCCGGTGCCAGCGCCTCATTCCAAGGTCTCCATGGAGACACACCCACATTAGGACCCATCCACAGGAGAGTCCATTTCAACTCAGCCCCCTCAGTTGCTCCCCCTGATCCAGCAGATCTAACCCGTCTTGTCGCTAGGAGATGATTGGAATGAGAGGCAGGCTTCCCAGACATCCATACTTAGAACCATTCTCAGAATGATGCTGTATGGGAAGTCCTGGAGCCAACCAACAGGTCTCAATAGTCCCGCAGAAGAATCTTTACTGTTTGGAGCATCTCACAACTCCCATCGTGGGAAAACCTCCATGGCCTCGTGATCCCGCCCCCTGCGCTTCATGAAGGGGCCATCAGGGACAGAAGCTCCAACCTGAGCGATCGTCTGATCCTCGCCCTGACTTCAGATGCAGGACATCTTGATTCAGCTCTGCAGAGTGTGCCTGCCGTGCCCTTGCCCAGAAACGTAAGTCTAGTTTGTGTTCTCAACTTCCATCCTCACATTCCTGGCCCACAAGCCCTCCAGTTTGGCAATTCCAGAACTACAAGGCAGCACTCTGCCTGCTTTCCGGAAGAAAAACTTTGCCCTCTGGGGCTACCCAGATTCCCCAAATGAGGATCAACCTGCATGCCACTTGACTGGACCCCAATTATACAGGCTGCCCTGGGCACTACTGCCCTTTCTGGCACAGCCTGAGACTGAACCTCCTGGCTCGCACCCACCCAGCTAGCCACACACTGAGCACATCGGACCCGCCATGGCCTTAGGTCATCATCTCTTTCCAACCTCGGTTTTCAGGCTTCAGAACCTAAACCTTATCTCCAGTCACCACCCAGGGTTGAACATGATGCAGGAATCAGAACTCCTTCCCCATGGCAAGAAACCTTGTGGTTGGCATGTTGTCCAACGTAAAGTGTAGTTGAAACCAGTGTGGCCCATGAGGCCCTGCAGATGCTTGAGGACCAAGTCGGTCACAAACATGCATTGTGACCCTCAACGTGAGCCCAGTTCTCAAGTAAGGCCTCTCAGCGGCTGGACCAAAAGACAGCATATTGGGCTTGCAATGCCCCTAGGCCCCAATTTTTAACCAGATTTCTGGTTGTCCAGTCTCCCCTCCCCAGAGCTCGGCTTTGGAATCCCTCTTTTGGTGGGACACCTGAGGTAACAAAACTGAAAGGACTCCTCCCATCCCACAGTTTGACCCAAAACAATTGGAATCGGGCCAAATCCACAGAGCGGAAGACTCGTCCATGGCCCATGAGGCCTCCCCGACATTCCACGCCCATCGTTGACACAAAATCCAGAAACAAAGGCCGGAACAAGTGCCTCACAATCTCTCTTTCTTCATATCCGGAAGAATTCTCTTCACGGTCTGTAGATCGGGCCTGCCATACCTACGTCCCTAAACCTAAACTGAGTTTGTGTTTTAGACTTCTGTCTCCACAGTCCTGGTGCACACACCCTGCAGGCTGGGGCCCCTGGAGCTACATCAAAACTGTGCCTTCCCTCTCCACGGGAATTCTGCCCATTCCATTGTCCATAATCATAAAATTAGGAGAAACCTCCAAAGTCCCCAAGGCCTTCACAATAGTGTAGGCCGCCTGGGACAAACAAGGGCCATCTGACACCAGCTGAGCATCTAACTCCACTAATACCTTAGATGGATGTACACAGAGAAGAAGATTCAACCGGACAGGCCCCTAGGCTCTAAACGGAGCCATTGCTTTGGTTTCCAGTTATTTCTCTTCAGAGGCCTATATTCCAATAACAGTATATGGGGGTTTCCTGAGGCACCAATCAGAACAAATCTCGACTCCACATGGGAAACTTGTCCTTTGGAGATGTCTCAAAACCTCCGGTTAGGAGAATCCTTCAGGGCCCATGCACCAACGCCCCATTCCAAGGTCTCCATGGACACAAACCCACATTAGCATCCATCCTCAGGAGAGTCCATTTCAACTCAGCCCCCTTGGTTGCTCTGACAGAGCCAGCATATCAAACCTGTCTATTTGCTAGGAGACAACTGCAATGTGAGGCGGGCTTCCCATGCATCCATCCTTAGATCCCTGCTCTGGTGTCATTCTGTATGGTATGTACTGGAGTGATACAAAAGGTCTCAATTGTTGATCAGAAGGAATCTTTGTTGTTTGGAGCATCTCACAACTTCCATTGTGGGTAAACCTCCATGGACTGGAGATGCTGTCCCCTTCATAAAGTGGCCAGAATGGACAGAAATTCAAACCTAAGCCTAGGTTTGAACCTCGCCCTGACTTCAGATTCATGATATCCCGATTCAGATCTGCAGAGGGTGCCTGCCGTGCCCTCGCCCAGAACCTACGCCTAACATGTGTTCTCAGACTTCCGTCCTCACACTCCCCGTCCACAAAGCATCCACTTTGGAAATTCCGGAGCCACAATGCAGCACTCTGCCTGTTCTCCAGAAGAAAAACATTGCCCTTGGGGCTACCCAGAAATGCCAAATTAAGATCAACCTGCACGGCACTCAGTTGTACCCCAATTATACAATCTACCCTGGGCACTAAGGCCCTGTCTGACACAGCCCAAGCTTGGACCTCCCGACCAACACCCAGACAGCTGGCTCCACGCTGAGCATATCGGACCCAACATGGTCTTAGTTCGTCATCTCTTCCCAACCTCGGGTTTCAGACTTCACAACCTAGACCTTATCTCCAATCACTGCCCAGGGGTGAGTGACATGCAGAAATCAGAATTAATACTTCCCCATGGCAAGAACTCATGTGGTTGACATGTTGACTATCATTCAGTGTAGGAGAAACAAGCATGCACCATGAGTCCCCACCCATGCTTGAGTACCACGAGGGCATAAACACGCATTGTGACCCTCAGCATGAGTTCTGTCCTCAATGAAGGCCTCTCAGTGGCTGGACCATTAGAAGGCATATTGGGCTTGCCATGCCCCTAGGCCCGTATTTTTAGTTAGATTTCTTGTTGTCCAGGGCTCTGCTCTGGAATCCCTCTTTTGGTGGGACACCTTAGTTAACAAAACTGAATCCCACAGATTAACCCAAAACAATTGGGATCTGGCCAAATCCACAGAGAGAAAGACTCTTCCATGGCCCATGAGGACTCCTTGACATTCCACAGCCATCATTGACACAAATTCCAGGGGCAAAAGCCTGACAAGTGTCACACTTTCACCCTTTATTCATATCCCAAAAATTTCTCCTCATAGTCTGTAAATCGGACCTGCCATACCTACGTCCCCAAACCTAAGCTGAGTTTGTGCTTTAAGACATCTGTCCCCACAGTCCTTGCCCACACACCCTCAAGGCTGGGCCCTTGGAGCCACACATCAGGTCTGTGCCTGCCCACTCCACAGGAATTCTGCCCATGCCATTGTCCATAATCATACAATTTAGGAGAAACCTCCAAAGTCCCCGAGGCCATCCCTATAGTGTAGGCCGCCCGGACAAACAGGAGCGGTCTGACACCAGCTGAGCAACTACCTCCATTTCATAAAATAGACAGATGTCGACAGAGAAGAAGATTGAACCAGAGAGGCTCCTAGGACCTAATTGGATGCATTGCTGTGGTTTCTATGTATCTCTCCTCAGAGGCCTGGTTCTAATACCAGCATATGTGGGTTTCCTGAGGCACCAATTAGAACAAATCTTGTCTCCACATGGAAAACTTGCTCTTTCGAGTTGTTTCAAAATCTCCGGTTAGAATCCTTTAGAGCCCTGGGGCCACCACCCCATTCCAACGTCCTCATGGACACAAACACACATTAAGACCCATCTTCAGGAGAGTCCATTTCAACTCAGCTCCCACGATTGCTCCTGCATAGCCATCAGATCGTACCTGTCTTGTGGCAGGGAGACAATTGGTGTAAGAGGCAGTCTGCTCAGGCATCCATCCTTAGAACCCGGCTCTGGAGTCATTCCATATGGGATGTCCTGGAGCCATCCAACAGTTCTCAATTTTCCCGCAGAAGGAATCCTTGCAGTTTGGAGCATCCCACAACTCCCAACGTGGGAAAACCTCCATGGCCTCGAGATTCCACCCCTTTGATGAAGGGGCCAACATGGACAGAAACTCCAACCTGCGCCTAAGTCTGATCCTCGTCCTGACTTCAGATGAATGAGATTTTGATTCGGATCTGCAGAGGGTGCCTGCCGTGCCCTCGCCCTGAAACTTAAGTCTAGCTTATGATCTCAGACTTACGTCCTCACACTCCTGGTCCCGACGCCCTCAAGTTTGGCAATTCTGGACCCACAATGCTGCACTCTGCCTGCCCACCAGAAGAAAAATGTTGCCCCAGTGAGCTTCCCTGACACAATAAATGAGGATGAACCTACATGGAACTCAACTGTACCCAAATTATACATTCTAACCTGGGCACTAATGCACTGTCTGACACAGCCTGAATCCATACCTCCTGAACAACACCCAGAAAGCTGACCGCACACTGAGCACATCGGACCCTCCATGACCTTAGGTTATCATCTCATCCCAACCTCGATTTTCTGGATTCAGAACTTAGATCTTATCTCCAGTCACTGCCCAGGGGTGAACATGATGCAGAAATCAGAATTCCTCCTTCCCCATGGAAAGAAACCTTGTGGTTCATATGTTGTCCAAAGTTCAGTGTAGGAGAATCAAGCATGGCCCATGAGTCCCCGCCCATGCTTGATGCCTACATTGGGCACAAACATGCATTGTGACCCTCGGTGTGAGCACTGTACTCAAGTAAGACCTCTCAGTGGCTGGACCAAGGTACCCCATATGGGGATTGCCATGCCCTTAGGCCCCCAATCTTATACAGAGTTCGGGTTGTCCAGTCGCCCCTTCCCAGGGTTCTGCTCTGGAATCCCTCTTTAGTGGCACACCTGAGGTAAAAAAAAAAAAAAAAACAGAATGGACTCCTCCCATCCCACGGAATGACCCCAAAATATTGGGATCATCCAAATCCCCATAGAGGAAGTCTCACCCATGGTCCATGAGGACGCCCCTACATTCCACGGCCATCAGTGACACAAAATCCAGAGTCAAAAGCCTGAGCAAGTGCCTCACACTCACTCTTTGTTCATATCCTGAAGAGTTCTGCTCAAGGTCTGTAGAACGGGCCTCCCATACCTATGTCCCCAAACCTAAGACGAGTTTCTGTTTTCAGACTTCTGTCCCCACAGTTCTGACCCACACACCCTCCATGCTTGAACCCCTAGAGCCACACCTCAGGATTGTGCCTTCCCTCCCCAAAGGAATTCTGCCCATTTCATTGGCCACAAAATTGCAAATTAGGAGAAAGCTCCAAAGTCAAAGTGGCCATCCCAATAGTGTAGACTTCCCAGGACAAATAGGGGCAATCTGACACCAGCTGAGGAACTACCTCCACTCAATCCCATAGACAGATGAACCGAGAGAAGAAGATTAAACCAGACAGGCCCCAGGCCCTAATCAGATCCATTGCCTTGGTTTCCAGGCATCTCTCCTCAGAGTTCTGGTTTCCAATACCAGCATATTGGGGGTTACTGAAGCACCAATGAGAACAAATCTTGTTTCCCCATGGGAAAAATGCTTCTTGGAGCTGTGTCAAAACCTCTGGTTAGGAGCATCCTTCAGAGCCCTGGTGCCACTGCCCCATTCCAAGGTCTCCATGGACACAATCCCACATTATGACCGATCCTCAGGAGAATGCATTTCAACTCAGCCCCCTCGGCTGCTACATCATAGGCAGCAATCAAACGTGCCGTTTCGCTAGGAGACAATTGGAATGCAAGGCCGGATGCCCAGGCATCCATCCTTAGAACCCTGCTCTGCAATTGTTCCATATAGGATGCCCTGGAGCCATCCAACAGGTTTCAACTGACCCGCAGAAAATCCTTGTGGTTTGGAGCATCTCACTACTGCCATCATGGGAAAACACCAATGGCGGTGTGATGACCCCCCTTCATGAAGGGGCCATCATGGACAGAAACTCCAACCTGAGCCAATATATGAACTTCGCCCTGACCTCAGATGCATGAAATCTAAATTCAGCTCTGCAGAGTGTGCCTGCCATTTCCTCGCCCTGAAACCAAAGCAAAGCTTCAGTTCTCAGACTTACATCCTTGCATTCCTGGCCGCAAGGCCTCCAGTTTGGCAGTTCCGGAGCCAGAATGCAGCACTCTGCCTGCCCTCCAGAAGAAAGACTTTGCCTTATGGGGCTACGGAGAAACCCCAAATAATTATCTTCTGCATGCCACTCAACTGTACCCTAATTATACAGCGTATCTGGGCACGAATGCCCTGTCTGGCACAGCCTGAGTGCAGACCTCCTGAACGACACCTAGAAAGCTGGCCCCAAACTGAACACATCGGACCCGCCATGGCCTTAGGTCGTCATCTCTTCCAAACCTCGGTTTTCAGGCTTCAGAACCTAGACCTTATCTCCAATTAGTGCCCAGAGGTGAACGTGATGCAGAAATCAAAACTCCTCCTTCCCCATGGCAAGAAACCCTGAGGTTGGCATGTCCAAGGTTCACTGTAGGAGAAACCTGCAAGCTCAATGAGGTCCCGCCCAATATTGAGGACCACCTTGGGCACAAACACACATTGTGACCCTCAGCATGAGTCCACTATTCAAGTAACGTCTCTCAGTGGCTGGACCAAGAATCTGTATATGGGCTTGCCATGCCCAATGGACCCCAGGCCTAACCAGAGGGTGGGTATTCCAGTTGTATGTACCCAGTGCTCTGCTCTAGAATCCCTCTATTGTGGGGACACATGAGGCAGAAAACAGACTCCTCCCTTCCCACAAAATGACCCCAATCTCTTGGGAGCAGGACAAATCACCAGAGAGGGAGACTTCCATGGCCCATGAGACCATGCTTACATTAAATGACCATCATGAATACAACATCCAGAGACATAAGCCTGAACGACCGCCTCTCACTCGCCTTACTTTCTAATCACAATGAGCTCCCCTCACGGACTGTAGATCACTCCTGCCATAACCTCAGCCCCAAACCTCAGCCAAGTTTGTGTTTTTGGATGTCTGTCCCCACAGCCCTGGCCCACACAGCCGCCAGCCTGGGGCCTCTGGAGCCACACCACAGGACTGTCCTGCTCTCTCCAAGGAGACTATGCCCATTCCATTGCCCATAACCCCACAGAATAGGAGAAACCTCAAGGCCCCCGAGGACATCCCACTACTATAAGCCACTCTGGACAAAGGCATCCTGACACAAGCTGAGCAACTACCTCAATGCAGAAACACAGACAGATGTCGGCAGAGACAGTGGATTGAACCAGACAGGCCCCTGGGCCCTAATCTGAACTCTTGCTTTGGTTTCCAGGTGTCACTCCTCAGAGGCCTGGGTTTGAAGACCAGCATCTGGGGCTTTCCTGAGACACCAAACAGAACAACTATCGTCTCCACATGGGAAGCTTCATTGTTGGAGCTGTGTCAAACCCTTCGGTTTGGAGAAACCTGCAGAGTCCCTGAGCCACCGCCACATTCCAAGGTCTCCATGGCCACCAACCCACAGTATGACTCATCCTCAGGAGAGTCCATTTCAACTCAGCCCTCTGAGAAACCCGCCCAAGAGCCTGCAGATTGAGCCTGCCTTGCCCCAAGCAGCCAGTGGGAATGTGAGGTGGCATTTGCAGACATTCATGCTTAGACCCCTTCTCTCGAGTCTTTCTGTAGGGGTCATCCTAGAACCATCTCATAGTACTCGACTGTCCTACAGAGGAAACCTTGATGTTTGGGGCAGCTCATAACTCCCAGCGTTGGGAAACCTCCCTGGCCTCATGACGCCCCCACCCCCTTCAGGAAGGGGCCATAATGGACACAAACTCCAACCTGAGGCAACGTCTGATACTCGCCCTGACCTCAGATGCAGGAGATCTTGATTCAGTCTCTGCAGAGTGGGCCTGCCATGCCCTCGGCCCCAAACCTAACGCTAGCTTGTGTTTTCAGACTTCCCTCTTCACACTCCTGGCAAACAAGCCCTCCAGACTGGGAATTCCAGAACCACAACACAGTTTTCTGCCTGCCCACCAGAAGAAAAACGTTGCCCTATGGGGCTCTCCAGAAACCACAAATGAGAACCAACCTGCTCTGGCCTCGACCGCACCCTAACTGGAAAGGCTACCCTGGTCAGTAATGCTCTGTCTGACACAGCCTGACGTCCCGACAGACAAGGAAACAGCTGGCTGCACACTAAGCACATCAGACAGGCCATGGCCTTATGCCGTCATCTCTTCCCAACCTGGGTTTTCAGACATCTGACCCTAGATATTATATCAAATCCTGGCAAACGTGGGTAACTGAAGCACAAATCAGATCTTCTCCTTCCCCATACCTGGAAAACTTGCTGTTGGCATGGAGTCATACCTTCAGTGTAGGAGAAACCTTCATGGCCCCTGAGGCCAAGCCTAAACTTGAGTGCCTCCTTGGGTACAAACTCGCATTGGGACCATCAGCATGGGCCCCATGTCGAAGTAAGGTCTCTCAGGGCCTCGACCAAGAGCCCGCATATGGGGCTTGCCAAGCCCCTATGATCCCAATCTTCACAAGAGCTCGAGTATTCCATTTGCTCGAACCCAGGACTGTGATCTGGAGTCCCTCTCCTGGAAGAACACCTGAGCCAGACAGCAGGACTCCACCCTTCCCACAAAATGTCCCCAAAATCTTAAGAGCTGGACCAACTCCTCAGAGAGGGAGACTCTTCCATAGCCCCTGAGGTCACCCCTACATTCCACGGCTATGGGAGACAAAACATCCAAAGACAAAAGCTTGCGTGACTGCCTCCCATTTGCCCTTCTTTCATAAGCTGAGGATCTCCTCTCACGGTCTGTGGGTCCATCCTGCCATGCTCTCGGCTCCACACCCAAGCCGAGTTTGTGTTTTCAGACTTCTGTGCCCACAGCCCGGACCCACACACCCTCCAGGCTAGGGCCTATGGTGACACACTGAATGACTGTGCCAGTCCTCTCCAAGAAAACTGTACCCAATCCATTGGCCACAACCCTAGAGATTAGGAGAATCCAATAAGGTCTCCAAGGCCATGCCTCGGCCATGGACTAAGAGGGGCACTCTGACACCAGCTGAGCAACTATCTCCACTTAGATACTCAGACAGTGTCCCCAGAGACAGAAGATTGAAACGGACAGGCATCTAGGCTCTAATCTGAACCCTAGCTTTGGTTTCCAGGTGTCTCTACTCAGAGAACTGGTTTGAAGACCAGTATCTGGGGCTTTTCTGAGGCACCAAAGAGAACCTGTCTCATCTCCACATAGGGATCTCTTTTTAATTGGAGCAATATTACACCCTTCGGTTAGGCGAATACTTCATGGCCCCTGAGCTGCCAAAATATTCCAAGGTCTCCATGCACACAAACCCACATTATGACCCATCCGCAGGAGAGTCCATTTCAATTCAGCCCCCTAGTTAGCTCGCCCCAGAGCCAGTAGTTCAAACATGTCTTGTCACAAAGAGCCAATGGGAATGTGAGGTATGCTGTACAGGCATCCATCCTTCGAATCCTGCTCTCCAGTCTTTCCGTATGGGACATCCTGGAGCCATTCAACAGGACTCGACTGTCCAGCAGATGGAAAGCTTGTGGTATGGGTCAACGCACAAACTAGAGTTTGTGCTGGTGTCTAAGGTGCTGTGCAGGATTCTCCAATCTTGAGGGTTTGGCACAGGTCGAAGGGCATGGTTTCCTACTGGGGACAGGAGATATTCTATTGTGTGGCTCAGGGACCACATGTTGTATCCTAAGTTGGTATTTCAGAACAGGACCCTGAGGACAGATGCGTGAAAACCTAATCTAGTGTTCCAATGACGTCCTAGGAGCATGTCAGGTACAATCTTCTGACCCAGGAACATTGAAATGGCTGTCTGCTTGGATGTAGGTGATTAGGGCGTTTCAGACTGGCATTTGTGTCCAGTGCTGACGACAATATTGGGTCGGGTTCAGGGCTCTTGCGTGTTTCTCCTAAACTGGAAGGTTTGGGCAGGTTTGACGGGCACAGTTTCCTTGGGGATGGCAGGCCCAGTCATGTGTTGTGGATCCAGAGACCCTGTCCTGGAGGGCATATGAGCCATGGTTTTGGGAGAGAAGTCTGCAAACACAAATGTGGGTTATGTTTAGTGGAAAGGTGATCACAGGCCCAATGAGTAGACCGGGAGTGCAGCTTGTCAGGAGTTGTAATTAGGGTGACTGGAAGGCAGTAGCACAGGCTTTTCTCTCTATATTGTGTGTCCAGGATGGCCTTGGAATGCAGGTATAGTCTCATGGGTCCATGGGAAACTTTTCCTCTCTATGGATCTGTGCAGCTCATAGTTTGGTGGCTTTTTTGGGGAAGGGAAGAGTGTTGTTTTCCATCTTATGGGTGCCCCAAAACAGGGATTCCAGATACAGGCTCTTTTTCTGGGCATCTGGGACTTCCCACCAAGGGTTAGGATTTGCACCTAGGGGTGTATGAGGCCTGCAATGCGGGATCATGAGGGTGCAACTGAGAGGGATTGTTTGAAAGCTTGCTCAGGCTGAGTCTCACAATGCCTGTTTGCTCCCATGGCGGCCCTCAGGAGTGGGAGTGGTCTCATTGGTCATATATCTGGCTCCTGCTTAGAGAGTTGGACACCCAACCCAACAGCCAAATGTCCTGCCATGAGGAAGGATGAGTTCTCTTCTGTCAGGTTTCTCTGTGCTTCAGGTTGCCCCATTGGCAGGGTTTCCAGCAAGGTCTCGAGATAGGTGCCTGAATACCAAGGATGGGTGGAGATGACGTACTTGGGCCATAGCAATCCCAAATGCTAGATATGAGGCCTAAAACTCGGTCGGAGCTCAGGCTCTGTCAGACACAGCGCTAGTGGCCATGGCAGCCTTTATATCAGAGTAGATTCGAGGGCGGAGCAGATTGATCCTCATGTGGAGTTTCTTGGGAAGATTCCCAGGCATTTGTTCATTCAATAGGGAAGGCAGAATGCTGTGTTGTGGCTCCAGATTTCCCAATCACGAGAGCTTGGGGACCAGTCAGTTTTGGGTGGAATTGTAAACAAAAGCTATGGTTCAATTCAGTGCCAAGCAGAAGGCAGTTCCAATTTGTAGCAGTTTACTCGAGACATCCAGCACTGGAATAAGGGTGGATGTCAGATGCTTGCTCACACTAGAGTTTTTGTCTATGATGACCGACAAGTGGAGGGGTGGTATAAAGAGGCCATGGAGGAGTTCACATGCTGAGGCCTGTGAACTGCTGCAAAAAGTAACATTTTTTTGTACAGTGTAGGTGAAGTCTGGTTTGTTTACTCTAGGTTTCCCCATGTGGAAAGTTTGTGAAGAAGAGCTCTCCGGCATGGATGCCAGGAAAGCACACCTCCATTGACAATTGCAGCTGAGGAACATGGCAGATTCGTTCTGGTGGCTCTGGGACAAAGTGCCAAGGCCTTGAGTTGACATGGGATCTCTTGCAGATGGGTCACAATGCTTGTTTGTTACCAGGAAGAACTTAGAATGTGCTGGTTGCTAAGGTGCCATGCAGGATTCTCCTACCCTGAGGGTTTGGCACAGGTCGAAGACCATGGTATTCTTCTGGGGACAGGGGATGTTCTGTCGTGTGGCTCAGAGACCACATGATGTGTCATAGATTGGTATTTCAGAACAGGCCCCTGAGGACAGATGCCTGAAAACCTAATGGGGTTCCATTGAGAGCCTAGGGGCATTTTAGGTTCAATCGTCTATCTCACGATCATTGACTTGGCTATTTCCCTGGATGTAGGTGATAAGGGTGTTTCAGACTGCGCATTTCCATCCCGAGTGGCCGGCAATATTGGTGTGGGCTCAGGGGCCACACAGGTTTCTCCTAATCTGGAAGGTTTGGGCAAATCTGATATGCACAGTGTCCTTGGGGTTGGCAGCCAGAGTTCTGTGGTGTGGCTCCAGAGATCACATTCTGGTGGGCATGTGAGCCATGGTTTTGGGAGAGAAGTCTGCAAACACAAATACAAATTAGGGTGAGTGGCGAGGTGATCACAGGCCCAATGCGTAGACCTG
The DNA here is from genome assembly GCF_964662115.1 of Mustela nivalis. Lineage (NCBI taxonomy): Eukaryota > Metazoa > Chordata > Mammalia > Carnivora > Mustelidae > Mustela > Mustela nivalis. The sequence goes on from NW_028136551.1 coordinate 882,851, forward strand.
GAGGGAAGCTCCTCATGAACTATAATTAGGGAGACTGGAAGGCAGTAGCACAGGCTTTTCTCTTTGGATTGTGTGTCCAGCATGGCCTTGGAATGCAGGTGTGGTCTCATGGGTCCATGGGAGTCTTTTCCTCTCTATGGATCCTGGTGGCTCTCCATAGTTTGGTGGCTTTTTCGGGGAAGGGGAGAGTGATGTTTTCCACCTTATGGGTGCCCCAAAACAGGGATTCCAGAGACGGGCTCTGGTTCATGGCATCTGGGACATCACAACAAGTGCTAGGATTTGGGCTTAGGGGCATATTAGGCCTGCAATGCGGGTTCATGGTGGTGCAACAGAGAAGGATTGTTTGAAAGCATGCTCAGGCTGAGGGTCACAAGGCCTGTTTGCCTCCAGGGCATCCCTGAGGAGTTTGTGTGGTCTCACTGGACTTGTAAATGACTCCCCCTTTCAGGGTTGAACACCCATCCTAACAGCCAAGTTGACTGATATGAAGAAGGAGGAGTTCTCTATTGTGCTTCAGGATGCCCCATTGTCAGGGATTCCAGCAAAGGTCTGGGGACAGGTGCCTGAATACCAAGGATGGGTAGAGATGAAATACTTGAGCCATGGCAATCCAAAATGCTAGATGTGGGGCTCAAACTCTGGTGACTGACACTAGGTCTGGGCTCAGGCTCTGTCAGACACAGCACTAGTGGCCAGGGCAACCTATAAATCAGGGTCCCTCCGATATAGGGCCGAGCAGATTGATCCTCATGTGGGGTTTCTGGCCAGACTCACCAGGCACTTGTTTCTATCGGGAAGGCAGAATGCTGTGTTGTGTGTCCATAATTCGCTATCAAGAAGGCTTGGGGACCAGTCGGGTGAGGAAGGAATTGTAAACACAAGCTACAGTTCAATTCACTGCCAAGCGGAAGGCAGTTCCTGTGTCCAGCAGCTTTTTCCAGATATCCAGCACCTTAGTAAGGGAGGACGTCGGATATTTGCTCACACTGGAGTTTGTGTCTATGATGTATGACAAATGGAGGGGTGGCGTCAAGAAGCCATGGAGGGATTTTCACGTTGAGACTCATGAGCTGCTCCAAATAGCAAGGTTTCGTTCTACTGGACAGGTGGAGTGTGGTTTATTTGCTCCAGGGTCCCCCATGTGGAAAGTTTGGGTAGCAGAGCTCTACCGCATGGATGCCTGGAATGTTCAACTTCATTGACCATTGCAACTGAAGAACATGGCAGCTTTATTCTGGTGTCTCTGTAGCAAAGTACCAAGTCCTTGATTTGACATGGAATCTCTTGCAGATGGGCCACACAGCTGGTTTGTTACCAGGTAGATCTTAGAATGTGCTGGTGGCTTAGTAGTTGTGCAGGAATCTACTACTCTGGGATTTTGCACAGATTGTAGGGCACGGTTTCCTTCTGGGGACAGGAGATGTTCTGTTGTGTGGCCCAGGCACCACATGTTGTATCATAAGTTCGCATTCTAGAACAGGCCTCTGAGGACACATGTCTGAAAACCGAATCAATGGTTCCAATGACGTCCTAGGGGCATGTTAGGTTCATTATTCTGACTCAGGACCATTGACTTGGCTGTGTTCCTGGATGTAGGGGATCAGGGTATTTCAGACTGTGCATTTGTGTTCAGAGCGGCCGCCGAAATTGGGGTAGGCCCAGAGGCCTTGTAGGTTTCTCCTAATCTAGACAGTTTGGGCAACCGTGATGGAAACAGTTTCCTTGTGGATGGCAGGGACAGTCCTGCAGTGTGGATCCAGAGACCCCATCCTGGAGGGCATGTGTGCCATGGTTTTGGTAGATAAGTCTGCAAACACAAATTCGAATTAGGGTGAGTGGCGAGGTGATCACAGGCCCAATGCATATACCTTGAGAGCAGCTCATCTGGAACTGTAATTAGGGTGAATGGAAGGCAGTAGCACAGGCTTTTCTCTCCGGATTGTGTGTCCAGGATGGCCTCGGAATGCAGGTGTGTTCTCATGGGTCCATGGGAGACATTGCCTCTCTATGGATCCTGGTGGCTCCTCATAATTTGGTGACATTTTTGGGGAAGGGATGAGTGCTGTTTTCCATCTGAAGGGTGCACCAAAACAAAAATTCCAGAGATGGTCTCTGGGTCTGGGCACCTCGAAAATCCCACCAAGTTTTATGATTTGAACCTACAGGCATACCAGGCCTGAAATGAGGGATCATTGTGGTGAATCTGAGAGGGATTTTTTGAAAGCATGCTCAGGGTGAGGGTCACAATGCCTGTTTGTGCCAAGGGTAGTCCTCAGGAGTGTGCGTGGTGTCATTGATGTTGTAACTGGCTCCCCCTTTGAGGGTAGAACACCCATCCCAAAAGCCAGGTTTATTGCCATGGGGAAAGAAGAGTTCTCTATTGTGCTTCAAGTTCCCTAATTGGCAGGGATCCCTGCCAAGGTCTGGGGACAGGTGCCTGAATATCAAGGATGGGTAGAGATGACATACTTGGGCCATGGCAATCCCAAATGCTAGATATGGGGCCTGCTCTTTAGTGGCTGAAACTCAGTCGAGCTCAGGCTCTGTCAGACACGGCACTAGTGGCCATGGCAGCCTATAAATCGGTGTTGACTCGAGGGCCTACCTGATTGATCCTCATGTGGGTTTTCAGGGCAGACTCACCAGGCATTTCTTCATTCGATGGGGAAGGCAGAATGCTGTGTTGTGGCCCCAGATTTCCCTATCAAGAGGGCTTAGGGACCAGTCAGGTGAGGATGGAATTGTAAACACAAGCTATGGTTCAATTCAGTGCCAAGTGGAAGGCAGTTCCAATGTGCAGTGGTTTATTCAAGACATCCAGCACCGGGATAAGGGTGCATGTCAGATGTTTGCTTAGACTGGAGTTTGTGTCTATGATGACCGACCAATGGAGTGGTGGCATCAAGAGGCCATGGAGCAGTATACACGCTGAGGCCTGTGAGTTGATCCAAACATAAGGTTTCCTTCTACTGGACAGGGGAGGTCTGGTTTGTTTACACCAGGTTCCCCCATGTGCAAAGTTTGGGTAGCATAGTACTCACACGTGGATAAGGGAAAGCACACCTACATTGACCATTGCACCTAAGGAACATGGCATGTTCTTTCTGGTTGCTCTAGGGCAAAGTACCAAGGCCTGGATTCTAATGAAGTTGGGTCACAATGCAGTTTTGTTTCCACGGAAATCTTACTATGTGCTGGTGGCTAAGGGGCCATGTATGATTAGTCTATCCTGATGGTTTGACACCGGTCGAAGAACACGGTTTCTTTCTGGGTATCGGAGATGTTCTGTTGTGGGGCTCACGGACCAAATGTTGTATCATAAGTTGGAATTCCAGAACAGGCCTCTGAGGACAGATGCCTAAAAACTTCATCTAGGGTTCCAATGAAGTCCAAGGGGAATTTCAGGTTCAATCATCAGACTCAGGACCATTGACTTCGGTGTCTGCCTATATGTAGGCAATCAGGGTGTTTCTGACTGTGCCTTTGTGTACAGAGTAGCCTCCAATATTGGGGTGGGCTCTGGGGCCTTGCAGGTTTCTCCTAATCTTGAAGGTTTAGGCAAATTTGTGGGCACGGTTTCCTTGGGGGTGGCAGGCACAGTCCTGTGGTGTGGCTCCAGAGACTCCATCGTGGAGGGCATGTAAGCCATGGTTTTGGGAGAGAAGTCTGCAATCACAAACTCGGATTAGGTTGAGTTGCGAGGTGATCGTAGGCCCAATGCATAGACCTGGAGGGCAGATCGTCAGGAACTGTAAATCACGTACCTCGAAGGCACTAGCACTGGCTTTTGTATCTGGATTGTGTGTCCATGATAGCCTTGGAATGCAGGTGTGTTCTAATGTTTCCATGAGAGTATTTTCCTCTCTACGGATCCTGGAAGCTCCCAATAGTATGGTGGCTTTCTCGTTTGAATGGAAGAGTGCTGTTTTCAATCTTAGATGTTCCCCAAAAAGGGATTCCAGAGAAGGGCTGTGAGTCTGGGTGCTTGGAAAATCCCACCAGGATTAGGATTTGGGCCTAGGGGAGTACCAGGCCTACAATGTGTGACTTGGAGGTACAACTGAGAGCGTTTGTTTGAAAGCATGCTAGTCTGAGGGTCACAATGCCTGATGTGATTAGGGCAGCCCTTATGAGTGGGAGTTGTCTCCTTGGCCATGCAGCTGGCTACCACTTTAATGTAGGACACCCATCCCAACTACCAGGATTCCTGCCATGGAAAAGGAAGAATTCTCTATTGTGCCTCAGGTTCCCCCATTAGCAGGTATTCTAGCAAATGTCTGGGGACAGATGCCTGAATACCAAGGATGGGTAGAGATGAGGGACCTGAGACATGGCCAGTCTCACATGCCTGACTCTCTGAGTAGCTGACATGAATTGAGCACTCAGGCTCTGTCAGAAACAGAACTAGTGGTCAGGGCTGAGTATGAACCAGGGATCCCTCAAGGGCTGAGCAGATTGATCCTCATGCAGAGTTTCTGGGCAGAATCACCATGCCCTTCTTCTTTCTAAGGGGAAGGCAAAAAGCTGCGTTGTGGCCCCAGAATTCCCTATCAAGCGGGCTTGGGGACCAGTAGGGTGAGGATGGAATTGTAAACTCAAGCTAAGGTTCAATTCAGTGCCAAGCAAAAGGCAGTTCCATTGTGCAGTGTCTGATTAAAGATATCCAGCACCTGAGTAAAGGTGAAAGTCAGACATTTCCTCATGCTGGAGTTTATGTCTATGATGACCGATGAATGGAGGGGTGGCGTCAAGAGGCCATGGAGGATTTCACATGCTGGGGCTTGTGAGATGCTTCAAACAGCAAAGTTTCCTTCTACCACACAGGGGGAGTCTGGTTTATTTGCTCCAGGGTCCCCCATGTGGAAAGTTTGGGTAGCAGAGCACTCCCACGTGGATGCCTGAAAAGCACACCTCCATTAAAATTGCAGCTGAGAAACATGGCCAATTCGTTCTGGTGGCTCTTGGGCGAATTACCAAGGCCTGGAGTTGACATGAAGTCTCATGAAGATGGGTCATAATGCAGGTTTGTTACCATGGAGACCTTACAGTGTGCTGGTGGCTAAGGGACCATGTAGGATTCATCTACCCTGAGGGTTTGACACTGGTCAAAGGGCACGGTTTCCTTCTCGGACCAGAGATGTTCTGATGTGGGGCTAACGGACCAAATGTATCATAATTTGGTATTGCAGAACAGGCCTCTGAGGATAGATGCCTGAAAATTTAATCTAGGGTTCCAATAAAATCCTAACGGAATGTCAGGTTCAATCCTCTGACTCAGTATCATTGACTTCAAAGTCTGCCTAGATGTAGGTGATCAGGGTGTTCCAGACTGTGCATTTGTGTACAGAGTGGCAACCAGTATTGGGGTGGGCTCAGGGGCCTTGCAGGTTTCTCCTAATCTGGAAAGATAGGGCAATTTGATGGGCACAGTTTCCTTGGCAATGGTGGGCACAGTCCTGTGGTGTGGCTCCAGAGACCCCATGCTGGAGGGCATGAGAGCCATGGTTTTGGGAGGGAAGTCTGCAAACACAAATGCGGGTTAGGTTTAGTGGCGAAGTGATTGTAGGCCCAATGCATACTCCTGGAGGGAAGCTCCGTGTGAAATGTAAATCGCATGCCTCAAAGGAGGTAGCACAGGCTTTTTTATCTGGATTGTGTATCCACCATGGACTAAGAATGCAGGTGTGGTCTCAGGTGTCCATGGGTGATATTTCATCTCAAGTATCCTGGCGGCTCCTTATAATGTGGTGGCTTTCTCAGAGAGGAAAGAGTTCTGTTTTCCATATTAAGGGTGTCCCATAACAGGGATTGCAGAGAAGTGCTCTGGCTCTGGGCACCTGGAAATACCCACCAAGGGTTATGATTTGGGCATAGGGGCTTACCAGGCCTCCAATGCAAGTCCTGGAGATACAACTGAGAGCGTTTGTTTGAAAGCATGCTCAGGCTGAGGGTCACTATGCAAGCTTTTGCATAGGGTGGCCCTCAGGAATGGGGGTGGTCTCAATGGCCATTCAGTAGGCTAACACTCTGAGTGTTGGACACCCTTCCGAACTTACAGGAATCCTGCCATGGGGAATGAGGATTTCTCTATTGTGATTCAGGTTCCCTCATTGGTAGGGATTCCAGGAAAGGTCTGGGGACACATGCCTGAATACCAAGGATGGGTAAAGATGACGGCTCTGTTCCATGGCCAGTCTAACATGCGGGATATGGGCCCCGCCTTCTAGGTGGCTGACACGAGGTCGGGGCTTAGGCTCTGTCAGACACAACACTAGGGGCCAGGGCTGTCTATAATTCAGGGTTCCCTCAAGGGACAAGTAGATTGATCATAATGTGGAGTTTCTGGGCAGACTCACCAGGCCCTTCTTCTTTCTATTGGGAAGGCAGAATGCTGTGTTGTGGCTGCAGAATTCCCTATCATGAGGGCTTGTGGACCAGTAGGGTGAGGATGGAATTGTAAACCCAAGCTATGAATAAATTCAGTGACAAGCGAATGGCATTTCCAGTGTGCAGCGGCTGATTCGAATATCCAGCACCTGAGTAAGCGCAGACGTCAGATGTTTGCTCAAGCTGGAGTTTGTGTCTATAATGACCGACAAATGGAGAGGAGTTGAAAAGAGGTCATAGAGGATTTCCCACACTTGAGCTTGTGAGATGCTCCAAACAGCCAGGTTTCCTTCTACAGGACAGGGCAGTCAGATTTGTTTGCTCGAGAGTCCCCCATGTGGAAAGTTTGGGTAGCAGAGCACTCCCACATGGATGCCTGGAAAGCACACTTCCACTGAACATTGCAGCTGAGGAACATGGCAGGTTCTTTCTGAAGGCTCTGGGGTGAAGTACCAAGGCCTGTAGTTGACATGGAATCTCATGAAGATGGCTCACAATGCTGGCTTGTTACCAGTGAGATCTTAGAATCTGCTGGTGGCTACGGGCCAAGTAGGATTCATCTACCCTGAGGGTTTGACACAGTTCCAAGAGCACGGCTTCCATCTAGAGAAAGGAGATGTTCTGTTGTGGGGATCAGGGACCATATGTTGTATCTTAAGTTGGTACTCCAGAACAGGTCTCTGATTACAAATGCCTGAAAACCTAATCAGGGGTTACAATGAGGTCATAGGAGCATGTCAGGTTCAATCTTCTGACTGAGAAACACTGACTTGGGTATCTGCCTGGATTCAGGTGATCAGCGTATTTCAGACTGCACATTTGTGTCCAGAGGGGCCTCCAGTATTGGGGTGGGCTCAGGGGCCTTGCAGGTTTCTCCTTATCTCGAAGTTTTAGGCAAATGTGACGGACACATTTTCCTTGGGGATGGCAGGCACAGTCCTTTGGTGTGGCTCCAGAGACCCCATCCTGGAGGAAATATGAGCCATGGTTTCGGGATAGAAGTCTGTAAGCACAAACTCGGGTTAAGGTTAGCGGTGAGGTGATCGCAGGCCCAATGCATAGACCTGGAGGGCAGCTCGTCTGGAACTATAAATTAGTTGCCTTGAAGGTGGTAGCACAGGCTTGTGTATCTGGCTTTTGTGTCCAGGATGGCCTCGGAATGCAGGTGTGGTCTCATGGATCCATGGGAGATTTTTCCTCTCAAGGATCCTAGCGGCTCCCTATACTATGGTGGCTTTCTTGGCGAAGGGGAGAGTGCTATTTTACATCTTAGGGGTGTCCCAAAACAGGGATTCCAGAGACAGGCTGTGTTTCTGGTCCCCTGAAAAATCCCACCAGGTGTTATGATTTGTGCTTAGGGGCATATCAGGCCTGCAAATTTGGATTCTGGAATGCAACTGAGAGTGTTTGTTTGAAAGCATGCTCATGTTGGGGGTCACAATGCCTGCTTGTGTCCAGGGCAGCCCTCATGAGTGGGCGGGTTATCATTGGCCATTCAGCTGGCTACCACTCTGAGGTCTGGAAACCCATCCCAAGAGCCATCATTCCTGCCATGGGGAAGGAGGATTTCCCTATTGTGCTTCTGGTTCCCCCATTGGCAGGGATTTCAGCAAATGTCTGGGGACAGATGCCTGAATCAAGAATGGGTAGAGATGACAGCCCTGGGACATGGCTGGTCTCACATTCTGGAGTTGGAGCCCAGTCTCTGGGTCCTGACACGAGGTCAGAGACGAGGTTCTGTCAGACTCAGCGCTAGTGGCCAGGTAAACCTATAAATGGGGTTCACTCGAGGGTCGAGTAGATTTATCCTCATGTAGGGTTTCTGGGCAGTCTCTCCAGGCTGTTTTTTCTTGCTATGGGGAAGGCAGAATGCTGTGTTGTGGCTTCAGAATTCCCTATCAAGAGAGCTTACTGAACACCAGGGTGAGGATGGAATTGCAAACCCAAGCTACTTTTTTTTTTCAAGATTTTATTTATTTGTCAGAGAGCGAGCGAGAGCAAGCACAGGCAGACAGAGTGGAAGGCAGAGTCAGACGGAGAAGCAGGCTCCCTGCGGAGCAAGGAGCCTGATGTGGGACTCGATCCCAGGACGCTGGGATCATGACCTGAGCCGAAGGCAGCTGTTTAACCAACTGAGCCACCCAGGCGTCCCGCCAAGCTACTTTTAAATTCAGTGCCAAGCATAAGGCAATTCCAGTGTGTAGCAGCTGATTCAAATATCCAGCACTTGAGTAAGTGCAGATGTCAGTTGATTGCTCACGCTGGAGTTAGTGTCTATGATGACCAACAAATGGATGGGTGGCCTCAAGAGGCCATGGAGGATTACCCACCCTCAGGCTTGAGATACTCCATACAGAAAAGATTCCTTTTACCGTACAGGGGAGTCTGGTTTGTTTCCTCCAGGGTTCCCCATGTGGAAAGTTGGTATCAGAGCACTCCCGCTGGATGCCTGGAAAGTACACCTACATTGACCATGGCAGCAGAGGAACATGGCAGTTTCATTCTGGTGGCTCTGGGCCGAAGTACCAAGGGCTGGAGTTGTCATGGAGTCTCATGAAGATGGGTCACAATGCTGGTATGTTGTCAGGGAGATCATAGAATGTGCTGGTTGCCAGGGGGCCTTGAAGAATTCATCTACCCAGAGTGTTTGACACAGGTCCAGAGCACAGCTTTCTTCTAAGGACAGGAGATGTTCTTTTGTGTGGCTCAGTGACCATATTGTGTCATACATTGATATTCAGAACAGCCTTCTGAGTACAGATACCTGAAAACCTATTCTAGTGTTCCAGTGAATCCTAGGAGCATGTCAGGTTCAATCTTCTGTCTGAGGACCATTGACTTGGATATCAGCCTGGATGTAGGTGATATGGTGTGTCAGACTGTGCATTTGCGTCCAGAGTGGCCTCCAATATTGGGCTGGGCTTAGGGGACTTGCAGGGTTCTCCTAATCTAGAGGGTTTGTTTAATAGTGACAATCACAGTTTCCTTTGGGAAGACAGGTACAATCCCGTGGTGTGGCTCCAGTTATCACAAACTGGAGGGCATGTGAGCCATGGTTTTGGGAGGGAAGTCTGAAAACACAAACTTGGGTTAGGGTTAGTGGCAAGGTTATCACAGGCCCAATGCATAGACATGGATGGCAGCTCTTCAGGAACTGTTAATCGGGTGACTCAAAGGCAGAATCACAGGCTTTTTTCTCTGTATTGTGTGCAGGATGGCCTCAGAATGCAGTTGTGGCCTCATGGGTCCATGGGAGATTTTTCCTCTCTAAGGATCCTGGTGGCTCCCAATAGTTGGTGGCTTTTTCGGGGAAGGGAAGTGTGCTGTTTTTCATGTTAGGGGTGCCCCAAAATATGGATTCCAGAGACGGACTCTGGGTTTGGTCCCCTGGAAAATCCCACCAAGTGTTAGGATTTGGGCCTAGTGGCTTACCAGGCCTGCATGCAGGATCCTGGAGGTGCAACTGAGAGGGCTTGTTTGAAATCATTCTCAGGCTGAGGGTCACAATACTTGCTTATGCCCAGGAGGCCCTCATGAGTGGGCGTGGTCACATTGGCCATGCAGCTGGCTCCCACTTTGAGGGTTGGACAACCATCCCAACAGCCAGAATCCTGCCATGGGGAAAGAGGAGTTCTCTATAGTGCGTCAGTTTCCCCCATTAGCGGGGATTCCAGCAAAGGTCTGGGGACAGAGGCCTGAATACCAAGGATGGGTAAAGATGATGGACATGGGCCATGGCCAGTATCAAATCGTGGATATGGGCCCCGATCACTGGGTGGCTGACACTAGGTCTTGGCTCAGGCTCTGTCAGACACAGCACTAGTGCCCAGGGCAGCCTATAAATTGGGGTTCCCTCGAGTGCCGAGCAGATTGATCCTCATGTATGGTTTCTGGGCAGACTCACCAGGCCCTTCTTGTTTGTAAGGGGAAGGCAGAATGCTGTTTTGTGGCTCTAGAATTCACTATCAAGAGGGCTTGTGGACCAGGAGGCTGAAGATGGAATTGTAAACCTAAGCTATGGTTACATTCTGTATCAAGCGAAAGAAATTTCCAGTGTGCAATGTTTGAATCCAATATTCAGCACTTGAGTGAGGGTGGATGTCAGATATTTGCTCATGCTGGAGTTTGTGTCTATGATGACACAAAAATGGAGGGGTGGCGTCAAGAGGTTATGGAGGATTTCCCAATCTGGTGTTTTTGAGATGCTCCAAACAGCAAGGTTTCCTTCTACCAGACAGGGACAGTCTGATTTGTTTCCTCCATGGTTCCCCATGTCGAAAGATCGGATAACATAGATCTCCCACATGGGTGACTGGAAAGCACACCTTCATTGACCATGACAGCGAAGGAACATGGCATCTGGTGGCTTTGAGGCGAAGAAATAAAGACTGGATTGGACATGGAACCTCATGAAGATGGGTCAAAATGTTGGTTTGTTACCAGGGAGATCTTAGAATGTGCTGGTGGTTAATGGGCCATGCAGGATTCATCTAGCCTGAGGATTTGACACAGGCCCAAGAGCCCGGATTGCTTCTGGGGGCAGGAGATATTCTGTTGTGGGGCTCAGCGGCCATATGTTGTATCATAAATTGGTAATCCAGAACAGTTCTCTGAGGACAGAAGCCTGAAAACCTAATAAAGGGTTTGAATGAGGCCCTAGGGGAATGTCATTCAATCTTCTGACTCAGGATCATTGACTCTGGTGTCTGACTGGATGCAGGTGATGAGGGTGTTTCAGACTGTGCATTTGTGTCCAGAGTGGCATCCAATACTAGGGTTGGCTTAGTTTCCTTGCAGGTTTCTCCTTATATGGGGTTTTTGGACAACTGTGATGGGCAGTTTCCTTGGGGATTGCAGGAACTGTCCTGTGGTGTGACTCCAGAGACCCCATCCTGGAGGACATGTGCGCCATGATTTTGAGAGAGAAGTCTGCAAACACAAACTTAGGTTAGGGTTAGTGGCAAGGTGATCATAGTCCCAATCCATAGACCAGGAGGGCAGCAAGTCTGGAACTGTAAATCACGTAACTCAAAGGTGGTAGCACAGGTAACTGTATCTGGATTTAATTTCCGGAATGGCCTTTATTGCAGGTGTTGTCTCAAGGGTCCATGGGAGATTTCTCCTCTCAAGGATCCTGGCGGTTCTCAATAGTTTGTTGGATTTCTCCGGGAAGGGATGAGTACTGTTTTCCAGCTTAGGCGTGCCCCAAAACAGGCATTCCAGAGATGAGCTCTGGGTCTAAGTGCTTGGAAAATCCCACCAAGGGTTAATATTTAGGCCTAGGGCCATACCAGGCCTGCAATGCGGGATCCTGGAGGTTGCAACTGAGAGCGTTTGTTTGAAAGTATGGTCAAGCTGAGGGTCCCAATGCCTGCTTGTGCCCCGGAGGCCATCAGGATTGGGCGATGTCTACTCAGCCATGCAGCCAGTTCCCATTCCTAGGGTTGGACACCCATCCAAAAGCCAGGATTCCTGCCATGGCGAAGGATGAATTCTCTATTGTGCTTCAGGTCCCCCCATTGGTAGGGATTCCAGCTAAGATCTAGGGGACAGATGCCTGAATACCAAGGATGGGTAGTAATGACAGCCCTGGGCCATGGCCGGTCTCACATGGTTAATGTGGGCCCCACCCTCTGGGTTGCTGACACGAGGTAGGGGCTCAGGCTCTGTCAGACACAGCACTAGTGGCTAGGGCAAACTATAAATAGGGGTTCCCTCCTGGGCTGAGTATATTGATCTTCATGTGCAGTTTATGGGCAGACTCACCAGGTCCTTCTATCTATGAAGAAGGCAGAATGTTGTGTTGTGGCTCCAGAATTCCCTATCAAGAGATATGGCAGACCAGTAGGGTGAGGATGAAATTGTAGTCTGAAGCTAAGCTTAAATTCATTGCAAAGCGAAAGGCAGTTCCAGTGTGCAGCAGCTGATTCCAATATCAGCGCCTGAATATGGGCGGATGTCAGATGTTTGCTCAGGCTGGAGTTTGTGTCTACGATGACCAACAAATGGAGAGGTGGCGTCAAGAGGCCATGGAGCATTTCCCACCCTGGGGCTCAGGGGCCATAATTTGTATCATAAGTTGGTATTCCAGAAGAGGCCTCTGAGCACAGGTGCCTGAAAAGTTAATCCCTCTTCCAATGAGGTCCTAGGGCCATGTCAGGTTCAATTATCTGACTCAGGACCATTGATTTGGGTGTCTGCCTGATCAGGGTGTTTCAGACTGTGCATTTGCATCCAGAGCAGCCTCCAATATTGGGATGTGCTCAGGAGCCTTCCGGGTTTCTCCTAATCAGGAGGGTTTGGGCAACTGTGATGGGCCCAGTTTCCTTGGGGATGGCAAGCACAGTCTTGTGGTGTGACTCTAGGGGCCCCATCCTGGAGGACATGTGAGCTATGGTTTTTAGAGAGAGATCTGCAAACACAAACTCGGGATAAGGTTAATGGAGAGGTGTTCACAGTCCCAATCCAAAGATCTGGAGGGCAGCACGTCAGGAACTGTAAATCAGGTGACTTGAAGCCAGTAGCACAGTCTCTTGTATCTGGATAGCATATCCACGCTGGCCTCGGAATACAGGTGTGGACTCATGGGACCATGGGAGATTCTTCTTCTCAAGGATCCTGGGGGATCCCATTAGTTTGGTGGCTTTCTCAGGGAAGTGAAGAGTGCTGTTTTCCATCTTAGGGGTGCCTCAAAACAGGGATTCCAGTGACGGGCTCTGGGTATGTGCACATGGAACATCCCACGATGTGTTAGGATTTGGGCTTAAGGGCATATCAGGCCTGCAATGCAGGATCCTGGAGGTGCAACTAAGAGCATTTTTTTGAAGGCTTGATCAAGCTGAGGGTTACAATGGCTACTTGTGCCCAGGGCAGCCCTCATGAGTGGGCATTGTCTCCTTGGCCATGCAGCTGGCTCCCACTTTGAGGTTTGGACAACCATATCAACAGCCAGGATTCCTACCATGGGGAAGGAGGAGTTCTCTATTGTGCTTTAGGTTACCCCATTGGTAGGGATTACATAAAAGGTCTGGGGACAGGTGCCTGAATACCAAGGATGGGTAGAGATGATGGACTTGGGCCCTGGCCAATCTCACATGCTGGATATGGGCTCATATCTCTGGGTGCCTGAAACTAGGTCTTGGCTCAGGCTCTGTCAGACACAGTACTAGTACTAGTACTAGTACTAGTGCCCAGGACAGCTTATAAATCAAGGTTCCATCGAGTGCCAAGTAGATTGAACCTCATGTGGAGTTTCTGGGAAGATTCACCAGGCCCTATTTCTTTCTAGTGGGAATGGAGAATGTTGCCTTGTGGCTCCAAATTCCCTCTCTACAGGGCTTGCAGACCAGGAGGCTGAGGATGGAATTCTAAACCCAAGCTATGGATAAATTCAGTGTCAAGTGAAACGCAGTTCTAGTGTGCAGTGGTGGAAAAGAAAATGCAGAATCTAAATAACGGCAGATTTCAGATGTTTTCTCATGCTGGAGTTTTTGTCTATGATGACTGACAAATGGAGGGGTTGTGTCAAGGGCCATGGAGGATTTCTCCTGCTGGTGCTTCTGAGATGCTCCAAACAGAGGGTTCCCTTCTACTGGTCAGTGGCAGTCTGGTTTGTTTGCTCCAGGGTTCCACATGTGGAAAGAATAAGTAGAAGAGCACTCCCACATGGATGCCTGGAAAGCACACCTCCACTGACCATATCAGGTGAGGAACATGGCAGGTTCATTCTGGTGGCTCTGGGGCGAATTACAAAGGACTTGAAGTGACATGGAATCTCATGAAGATGGATCACAATGCTGTTTGTTTGTTACCAGAGAGATCTTAGAATGTGCTGGGGGCTAAGGGGCTGTGCATAATTCATATACCCCGACCCTTGACACAAGTTGAAGAGCACGAATTCCATCTGGGGACAGGAGATATTCTATTGTGGTGTTCAGGGACCAATCTTCTGACTCAGGACCATTGACTTGGGTGTCTTCCTGGATGGAGGTGATCAGGGTGTTGCACACTGTGCATTTGTGTCCAGAGTGGCCTCCAATATTGGACTGGGCTCAGGGGACTTGCAGGTCTCTCCTAATCTGGAGGGTTTGGGCAACTGTGATGGACACAGTTTCATTGGGGATAGCAGGATCTTTCCTGTGGTGTGGCTACAGAGACCCATCATAGAGGGCATGTGAGCCATGGTTTTGGGAAAGAAGTCTGCAAACACAAACTTGGGGTAGGGTTAATGGCGAGGTGATCACAGGCCCAATGCATAGGTCTGTAGGGCAGCTCGTCTGGAACTGTAAACCAGGTGATTCGAAGGTGGTAGCACAGTCTCTTGTATCTGGATTGTGTGTCCAGGATGGCCTCGGAATGAAGGTGTGGTCTTATGGAGCCCTGGGAGATTTTTCCTCTCTACGCATCCTGGCAGCTCCTAATAGTTTTCTCAGGGGAGGGAAGATTGCTGTTTTCCATCATAGGGGTGCTTCAAAACAGAGATTCCATAGACGGGCTCTGGTTATGTTGGCCTGGAAAATCCCACGAAGTGTTAGGATTTGGTCCTAAGGGCATACCAGGCCTGCGATGCGGGACCCTGCAGAAACAACTGAGAGCATTTGTTTGAATGCATGCTAAGGTTGAGGGACACAATGCCTGCTTTGGCCCAGGCGGCCCTTATGATTGGGCGTTGTCTCATTGGCCATGCACCTGGTTATAATTCTGAGGGTTGGGCACCCATAGCAACAGCCAGGCTTCCTGCCATGGGGAAGGAGGAGTTCTCAATTGTGCTTCAGATTCCCCCACTGGTAGGGATTCCAGCAAAGGTCTGGGATAGTTGCCGGAATACCAAGGATGGGTAGAGATGACTGGGCCATGGCCAGTCCCACATGCTGGATAAGGGCCCCACACTCTGGGTGGCTGACACGAGGTTGGGGCTCAGGCTCTCTCAGACACAGCGCTAGTGGCCAGCGCAAAGTATAAATCGGGGTTCCCTCGAGGGCCAAGTAGATTGATCTTCATGGGGAGTTTCTGGGCAGACTCACCAGGCCCTTCTTTCTATGGGGAATGCAGAATGTTGCGTTTTGTCTCCCTAATTCCCTCTCAAGAGGACTTGCAGTCCAGTAGGGTGAGGATGGAATTGTAAACCCAAACTATGCAAGAACACAGTGTCAAGTGAAAGGTATTTCCAGTGTGCGTGACTGATTCGAATATCCAGCACCTGAGTAAGAGCAGATGTCAGATGTTTGCTCATGCTGGAATTTGTGTCTATGATGACTAACAAATGGAGGGTTGGCAACAAGAGAATGTGGAGGACTTCCCAGGCTGGGGCTTGTGAGATGCTCCAAACAACCAAGGTTTCCTTCAACCTGACAGGAGCAGTCTTATTTGTTTGCTCTAGGGTTCCCTATGTGGAATTTTTGTGTAGCAGAGAACTACCTCTTGGATGCCTAGAAAGCACACGTCCATTGACCTTTGTACCTGAGGAACATGGCAGATTCGTTTCATGGCTCTTGGGCAAAGTACCAACACCTTGAGTTGGCATCAAGTCTCAGGAAGTTGGGTCACAATTCTGGTTTGTTACCAGGGAGATCATAGAAGGTGCTGGGGCTAATGGGTCATGCAGGATCCATCTACCCTGAAAGTTGGACATAGATCCAAGAGCACATTTTCCTTCTGGAGACAGGAGATGTTCTGTTGTGGGAATCAGGGACCACATGTTGTATCATAACTTGGTATTCCAGAACAGGACTCTGAGAACAGATGTCTGAAGACCCAATCTAGGGTTCCAGTGAAGTCCTAGGGGCATGTCAGGTTCAATCATCTGACTCAGAACCATTGACTTGGCTTTCTGCCTCGATGGAGGTGCTCAGGGTGTTTCAGAATGCACGTTTGCATCCAGAGCAACCGCCAATATTGGGGTGGGTTCAGGGGCCTGGCAGGTTTCTCCTAATCTGGAGGGTTTGGACAACCTGATGGCCACAGTTTTCTTGGGGATGGCAGGAACTTTCCTGTGATGTGGCTTGAGGGACCACATCTTGGTGGGCATGTAAGCCATGGTTTTGGGAGAGAAGTCGGCAAACACAAACTGGGGTTAGGGTTAGTGTCTAGATGATCATAGGCCCAATGCATAGACATGGATGGCAGCTCGTCAGGAAATGTAAATAGGATGACTCGAAGGCGGTAGCAAAGACTTTTCTCTCTGGATTGTGTGGACAGGATGGCCTCGGAATGCAGGTTTGTTTTCATGGGTCCATGGGAGATTTTTTCTCTCTAAGGATCCTGGAGGCTCCCAATAGTTTGGTGCCATTCTCAGGGAAGGGAAGAGTGCTGTTTTCCATCTTAATGGTGGCCCAAACAGGGATTCTGAGATGGACTCTGGGTCTGGGCACCTGGAAAATCCCACCAAGGGTTAGGATTTGGGCCTAGGGGCATACCAGGCCTGCAATGCTGGTACTGGAGGAGCAACTGAGAGTGTTTGTTTGAAAACATGCTCAGGCTGAGGATCACCATGCCTGCCTGTGCCCATGTCGGCCCTCAGGAGTGGGCATGGTCTCCTTGGCCATGCAGCTGGCTCCCACGCTGTTGGACAACCATCCCAACAGCCAATATTCCTGCCATGGGGAAGGAGGTGTTCTCTATTGTGTTTCAGGTTCGCCATTGGCAGGAATTCCAGCAAAGTTTGGGGGACAGATGACTGGATACCAAGGATGGGTACAGATGATGGCCCAGGGCCATGGCCGATCTTCATGCTAAATATGGGCCCTCAACTCTGGGTGGCTGACACGAGGTCGGGGCTTAGACTCTGTCAGACACAGCACTAGTGGTCAGGGAAATCTATTAATCAGGGTTGCCTCGTGGTCTGAGTAGATTGATCCTCATGTGCAGTTTCTGGGCAGACTCAACAGGTCCTTCTTCTTTCTATGTGGAAGGCAGAATACTGCATTGTGGCTCCAGAATTCCCTATCAAGAGATATTGTGGAGCAGTGTGGTGAGGATAGAATAGTAATACAAAGCTATGGTTAAGTTCAGTGAAAAGCAAAAGGCAGTTCCAGTGTGCAGCTGCCGTTTCGAATATCCAGCACCTGAGTAAGGGTGGATGTCAGATGTTTGCTCACACTGGAGTTTGTGTCTGTGATTACCCACAAATGGAAGGGTGGCGTCAAGAGGCCATGGAGGATTTCCCATGCTGGGGCTTGTGAGATGCTCCAAATAGCAAAGTTTCTTTCTACCGGACAGGAGAAGTCTGGTTTGTTTTCTCTGGTTTCTCCATGTGGAAAGTTTTGTAGCAGAGAACGCCACAGGGATGCCTGGAAATCACCCCTCCATTGACCATTGCAGCTGAGGAACATGGCAGGTGCATTCTGGTGGCTCTGGGGCAATATATCGAGACCTTGAGTTGACATGGAGTCTCATGAAGATGGGGCACAATGATGATTTGTTACCAGGAATATCATAGAATGTGCTGGTTGCTAAGGGGCCATTCAGGATCCAAATACCCTTAGGGTATGACACAATTCCAGGAGCATGGCTTCCTTTTTGGGGAGGACATATTCTGTTCTGTGGCTCAGGGACTATATATTTTATCATAAGTTGATATTCCAGAGCAGGCCTCTGACGACAGATACCTGTAAACCTAATCTAGTGTGCCAATGAAGTCCTCGGGGCATGTCAGGTTCAATCTTCTGACTCAGGAGCATTGACTTGGGTGTCTGCCTGTATGGAGGTGATCAGGGTGTCTCAGACTGTGCATTTGTGCCCAGAGCGGCCTCCATTATTTGGCTGCGCTCAGGGGCCTTGCAGGTTTCTCCTAATCTAAAGGTATCGGGCAAAAGTGATGGGCACAGTTTCCTTGACGATCTCAGGCACAGTCTTGTGGTGTGGCTTCAGATGCCAGAACCTGGAGGTCATGTGAGCCATGGTTTTAGGAAGGAAGTCTGCAAACACAAACTCAGTTTAGGTTAATGGCAAGGTGATTGCAGGCCCAATGCATAGACCTGGAAGGCAGCTCGTCAGGAACTGTAAATCCGATGACTCAAAGGTGATAGCACATGATATGTATCTGGATTGTATGTCCAGGATGGCCTCGGAATGCAGGTGTGTTCTCATGGGTCTATGGCAGATTTTTCCACTCAAGGATCCTGGTGGCTACCAAGAGTTTGGTGACTATCTCGGGGAAGGGAAGAGTGCTGTTTTCCATCTTAAGGGTCCCCCAAAATAGGGATTCCAGAGATGGGCTCTGTGTCTGGGCCCCTGTAAAATCCCACCAGGGTTAGGATTTGGGCCTAGGTGTGTACTAGGCCTGCAATTCGGGGTCCCAGAGATGCAATTGAGAGCGTTTGGTTGAAAGCATGCTCAGGCTGAGGTCACAATGCCTGCTTGTGCCCGGGGAAGCCATCATGAGTGCACATGGTCTCCTTGGCCATGGAGCTGCCTTCCACTTTGAGGGTTGAGCAACTATCCCAACTGTCAGAATACCTTCCATGGGGAAGGAGGAGTTCTCTATTGTGCTTCAGGTTCCCCCAATGGCAAGGATTTCAGCAAAGGTGTGGGTACAGATGCCTGAATACCAAGAATAGAAGAGAAGACAGACTTGGGCCATAGCTGGTCTCACATGCTGGATATGGGCCCTGATCTCTCCGTGGCTGACACTAGGTCCTGGCTCCGGCTATGTCAGACAAAGCACTAGTGCCCAGGGCAGCCTATGAATCAGGGTTCCATCTAGCACCGAGAAGATTGACCATCATATGGAGTTTCTGGGCAGACTCTCCAGGCCCTTTTTTTTCTATGGGGAAGGCAGAATATTGTGCTGTAGCTCCAGAATTCCCTCACAATAGGGCTTGTGGACCAGTAGACTGAGGATGGAATTGTAAACCCAAGCTATGGCTTAATTCAGTCAAACTAAAGGCAGTTCCAGTGTGCAGCGATCGAATTGAAATCCAGCACCTGAGTAAGGGCGGATGTCAGATGTTTGCTCATGCTGGAGTTTGTGTCTATGATGACTGACAAATGGAGTGGTGGCTTCAAGAGGATATTGAGGATTTCCCACGCTGGGGCTTGTGAGATGCTCCAAACAGAAGGTTTCCTTCTACCGGACAGGGGCATTCTGTTTTTTTGTCTCAAGGGTCCCCGCCAATTGCAAAGTTTGTGTAGCAGAGCACCCCCGTATGGTTGCCTGGAAACCACACCTCCACTGACCATTGCAGCTTAGGAACATGGCAAGTTCATTCTGGTGGCTCTGGGGCGAAGTACTAAGGGCTTATTTTTACATGGAATGTCATGAACATGGGTAACAATGCTGTTTTGTTACCTGGGAATTCTTAGCCTGTCATCTGTACACATCCTTGGTATTAAGGCAACTTTCCACAGACCTTTCCAGTAACCCTGCCAATGGGGGAACCTGAAGCACAATAGAGAACTCCTCTTTCCATTGCAGGAAGCCTGGCTGTTGCAATGGGTGTCCAACCCTCAAAGTGGGATCCAGCTATATGGCCAATGAGACTACGCCCTCTCCTGAGGGCCCCCCTGGGCACAAAGAGGCATGATGACCCTCAGCCTGAGCATGCTTTCAAACAAGCCCTCTCTGTTACACCATTAGGATCCTGCATTGCAGGCCTGGAATGCCCCTAGGCCCAAATCCTAACACTTGGTGGGATATCCGGGCACCCAGACCCAGAACCCGTCTCTGGAATCCCTGTTTTGGCATAAGCCTAAGTTGGAAAACAGCATTCTTCCCTGTTTTGGAGCACCCCTAAGATGGAAAAGAGCACTCTTTTCTTCTCTAAAAAACCACCAATCTATGGAGATCCACCAGGATCCTTAGAGAGGAAAATTCTCCCATTGAACCATGAGACCACGTCTACATTCAGAGCCCATCCTGGACACACAATCCAGATAGAAAAGCCTGTGCTACCAGCTTTCAGTCACCCTAATTACAGTTCCTGACGTGATGAATTCTAGGTCTATGCATTGGACCTGCGATCACCTTGCCACTATCCCTGACCCAAATTTGTGTTTGCAGACTTCCCTCCCAAAACCATGGCTCTCATATCCTCAAGGAGGTGGTCTCTGAAGCCTTACCACAGGACTGGGCCTGCCATCCCCAAGGAAACTGTGCCCATCACAGTTCCCCAAAGCCTCCAAGTTAGGAGAAACCTGCAAGGCCCCTGAGCCCACCCCAATATTGGAAGTGGCCCTGGATGCAAATGCACAGTCTGAAACACCCTGATCACCTACATCCAGTCAGACAACCATATCAATGGTCCTTAGTAAGAAAATTGAACCTGATGGGCACCAAGGACATCATTGGATCTCTAGATTAGGTTGCAAGCATCAATCCTCAGAGGCCTGTTCTTGAATACCAAGTAAGGATACAACATATGTACCCTGAGCCACAAAACAGAACATCTCCTCTCCCAAGATGGAAACTGTGCACATCGACCTGTGCCAAACCGTCAGCGTGGCCCATAGCCACCAATACATTCTAAGAACTCCCTTGTAACAAACCAGTTTTGGGACACATCTGTAAGAGATTCCAAGTCAACTCAAGGCCTTGGTACTTGGCACCAGAACCACCAAAACGAACCTGTCATGTTCCTCAGCTGCAATGGTCATTGGACATGTGCTTTCCAGTCATCCATGCGGGAGGGCTCTGCTATGCAAACTTCCACTTGAGGGACCCTGGAGGAAAAAAAAACAGACTCCTCCTGTCCATTAGAAGGAAACCTTGTTGTTTGGAGCATCTCACAATCTTAAGCGTGGGTAATCCTCCATTGCCTCCTGAAGCCACCCCTCCATTAGTCGTCATCCTAGACACAAACTCCAGTGTGAGCAAATATCTGACATCTGCCCTTACTCAGGTGCTGGATACCTCGTATAAGCTGCTGCACATTGAAACTGACTTCCGCTTGGCACTCAATTTAAGCATAGCTGGTGTTTACAATTGCATTCTC
This sequence comes from Mustela nivalis, assembly GCF_964662115.1. Lineage (NCBI taxonomy): Eukaryota > Metazoa > Chordata > Mammalia > Carnivora > Mustelidae > Mustela > Mustela nivalis. The sequence continues at coordinate 904,171 of NW_028136551.1, forward strand.
ACCCTATTTGTCCCCAAACCCTCTTGATAGGGAATTCTGGATCCATAAGGCAGCATTCTGCCAGAAAGAAGTGCTTCGTGAGTCTGGCGAGAAACCCTACATGAGGATCAATTTATTCGGCCCTGGAGAGAACCCCAATATATAGACTTCTCTGGCCACTAGTGCTGTGTCTGACACAGCCTGAGCCCAGACCTCGTGTCAGCCACCCAGAGAGCGGGGCCCATATCCAGCATGTGAGAACGGCCATGGCCCAAATCTGTCATCTCTATGCATCCTTGGTATTCAGGCATCTGTCCACAGACCTTTGCTGTAATCCCTGCCTATGGGGGAACATGAAGCACAATAGATACTTCCTCCTTCCCCATGGCTGGAAACCTGGCCATTGGAATGTGTGTCCATCCCTCAGTGTGGGAGCCAGAAAATGGACAATGGGACCACGCCCACTCCTGAGGGCCACCCTGGGCACAAACAGGCATTGTAATGCTCAGCCTGAGCATGCTTCCAAACAAGCCCTCTCAGTTGCACCACCAAGATCCTGCATTGCAGGCCTGGTCTGCCCATAAGCCCAAATCCCAACCCTTGGTGGGATTTTCCAGGCGCCTAGACCCAGAGCCCATCTCTGGAATCCCTGTTTTGGGGCACACCTAAGATCGAAAATAGCAGTCTTCCCATACCAAAAAGTCATCAAAATATTGGGAGCCGCCAGTATCCTTAGAGGAAAAATCTCCCATAGACCCATGAGGCCACAGCTACATTCTGAGGTCACCCTAGACACACAATCCAGATATAAAAGGCTGTGCTTCCGCCTTCGGGTCATTCCAGTTACTGTTCCTGACGAGTAGCCTTCCAGGTCTACACATTGCCCTGCGATAACCTAGCCACTAAACCTAACCCGAGTTTGTGTTTGCAGACTTCTCTTCCAGAACCATGGCTCACATGCCCTCCAGGGTGGAGTCTCTGGAGCCACACCACAGGACTGTGCTTGCCATCCCCATGGAAATTGTGCATGTCAGTTAACCAAACCCTCCAGATTTGGTTGAAACATTCAAGACCCCTGTGGCCACCCCAATATTGGAGGTTACTCTGGACATAAGTGCGCAGTCTGAAACTCCCTGATCACCTACATCCTGGCAGACACCCAAGTCAACTTTCCTAAGTCTGAAGATTGAACCTCTCATGCCCCTGGGACTCTTTGGAACCCTAGATTAGGTTAGCGGGCATCTGTCTTCAGAGGCCTGTTCTTGAATAGGAACTTATGATACGGCATGTGGTCCCTGAGCCACAAAACACTACATCTCCTGTCCCCAGAAGGTAACCGTGCTCTTCGACCTGTGTTAAACCCTCAGGGTAGGAGAATCTTGCAGGCACCTTAGCCACCAACACATTCTAAGATCTACCTGGTAAAAAAAAAACCAGCATTGTAACCCATCTTCAAGAGATTCCATGTCAACTCAAGACCTTGGTGCTTCGCCCCAGAAGCACCGTAAAGAACCTGCATGTTCCTCAGCTGCATTGGTCAATGGAGGTGTGCTTTCCAGGCATCCATGTGGAAGGGCTCTGCTGCCCATACTTTTCACATGGGGGGCCCTGCAGAAAACATACCAGACTCTAACTGTCCAGTAGAAAAAACAACCTTGCTGTTTGGAGCATCTCACATGCATCAGCCTCTTGATGCCACTCCTCCATTCGGTCATCGGAGACACAAACTCCAGTGTGCGTAAACATCTGAAATCCACCTTTACTCAGGTGCTGGATATTTCATTTGTTGGCCACGATAGATACAAACTCTATCATGAGCAGACATCTGACCCTCGCCTGTACTCAGATGCTGGAGATCTCGAAAAAAACCACTGCACATTGGAACAGCCATGTTCTCGGCACTGAGATTAAGCATAGATTGTGTTTTCTGCCTTCTGTTCTCACACTCCTCGCCTTCAAGTCCCCCATATTGGGAATTTGGGAGCCACAATGCAGCCTTCTGCCTGCCCACCAGAAAAAAGAGGTGCCCTATGGGTCTGCGTGAAACTCCATATAAGGTTCCACCAGCACAGCCCTCTATAGCACCACAATATCATAGGCCACCTTGTGAACTAATGCTTTGTCTGACACAGCTCGAGCCCCGACCTCCTGGTAGCCACCTAGATAGCGGGACCCATATCTGGCAGGTGTGACCTGCCTTGACCTGAGTCCTTCATCTCAAACCAACCTGGTTATTCACGTACCAGTCCCAGAACATAGCTCAAATTACTGTGCATGGGGGAATCTGAAGCACAAAAGAGTACTCCTCCTTCCTCATAGAAGGAAAATTAAATGTTGATATGGTGCTCCAACCCTCATATTGGGATCCAGGTGCATGGAACAAGAGCCAATGCCCACTCAGGATGGGCATCTGGGCAAAAACAGGCATTGTGACCCTTACCCTGATACCCATTTCCAACAAGTCTCCATGGGAGCTGAACCAAAGCCCCACAGAGCCAGGCAGTCAAGCCTCTAGGCCCAAATACTAAGCCTTTGTAGGGTTATCCAGGCACAGGGACCTATAACCCATCTCTGGAATCCCTGTGTTGACGGAAACACTGAAACAGTAAACTACGCTCTCTCCTTCCCAGTGAGACACCAAACTCTTGGGTGCTGGGCAGAATCCCCAGAGAGGTAGAATATTCCATGGACACATGAGGACACCCCACCATTCCAAGGCCATCCTAGACACAATCCAGACAGAAAAGCCTTTGCTCCTGCCTCCCAGCCACACGAATTTCAAATCCTGAGGAGCTGCCCTCAGTGTCTGCAGATCGGGGCTGCCATCACCTCCCTCCTAATTGATACACAATTTTGTGTCTGAAGACTTTGGTCCCAGAGCCCTTAACCACATTCCCTGCAGGATGGGGCTGACAGAACCACACTACATCACTGGGCCTGATCTCTGGATGAAATTCTGCCGTCTCAGTTGCACAAACCCTCCAGATTAGGAAAAGCCTGCAGGGCCCCTGAGCCCACCCCAATTTCATAGGCCACTCTGGAAAAAATGCACAGACTGACACAGCCTGAGCATCTACCTCCAGGAAGACTCACAGGTCAAAGTCCCTAAGTCCGAAGGTTGAGGATGACATGCCCCTACAACCTCATAAGAACCCTAGCCTAGATATTCAGGCCTCTGTGCCCAGAGGCCTGGTCTTGAAATCCAACATATGATCCGACATGTGGTCCCTGAGCCATACAAGAGAACCCCTCCTGTCCCGAGAAGGGAACCTGGCTCCTGGGAACTGGGTCTAACCCTCAGGTAGGAAAATCCTGCATGGCCACAGACCCACAACCACATTGTTTTTTTTTTTTTTATATAGATTTTATTTATTTATTTGACAGACAGAGATCACAAGTAGGCATAGAGGAAGGCAGAGAGAGAGAGAGGAAGAAGCAGGCTCCCTGCTGAGCAGAGAGCCCAATGGGGGACTCAATCCCAGGACCCTGAGATCATGACCTGAGCCGAAGGCAGCGGCTTAGCCCATTGAGCCACCCAGGCACCCTCACCACCACATTCTAAGGTCTCCCTGGACACCAAGCAGCATTGTGACTCAATAGACTGAGAACATCCGTCAACTTAGATCACTTGGAAATTTGAACAAAAACCAGCAGATCAAGCCTGCAATGTTCCTCAGCTGCAATGGTCATGCAAGGAAGACTTCCCAGGCCCCCATTCAGAGACCTCTGCTGTCGAATCTTTCTATATGGGGGACCCTGGAGCCTTGTAAGCGGACTTCCCCTGTCCCACAGTAGGACACCTTGCTGTTTGGATCAGCTCACAAGGTCCTGCTTGGGAAAATCTCCAAGAATTCTTGAGGCCACCCCACAATTCGTTGACCATCATGGATGCAAACCCAGCGTGAGCAGACATCTGACCCTCGCCCATACTCAGGTGCTGGAAATCTCGAAACAACCACTGCACAATGGAATGGTCCTGTGGTCGGCACTGAGCTTATCCGTGGCTTGTGTTTTCAGACTTCTGTCTTCACACTCCTCGCCTACAAGCCCTTCATATTGGGAATTCTGAAGCCACAGTGCAGCTTTCTGCCTGCCCACCAGAAAGAAGTGCCCTATGGGTCTTCGTAGAAACCCACATGAGGATCCTCCTGCACGGCCCTCAATGGCACCCCAATATAATAGACCGACCTCTGCATACATTGTCTATCTGACACCGCCTGATCCCCGACCTCCTGTCAGCCACCCAGATAGTGGACCCCATATCCTCCAGGTGGGTCCAACCTTGGCCCGAGGCCATCATCTTGAAGCAACCTGGATATTTAGGTACCTGTCCCAGACTTAGCTCAAATTCCTGCCCATAGGGGACTCGGAAGCACAAAAGAGTGCTCCTCCTTTCCCATGGCCAGAAAACTGAATGTTGAGATGGCTGTACAACCCTGAGTGGGAACCAGGTGCATGGTCCATGAGACCATGCCTACACAGGATGGGCAGCTGGGCACAAATAGGCATTGTGACCCTCAGAATGAGACCCCTTTCCAAAGATCCCCCTTGGGATCTGGACCAGGATCCCAAATCGAAGCTTTGGTTAAGTTTTCCCAGTGTCTGGACCCAGAACCCATCTCTGGAATCCCTGTTTGGACAGGATCCCAGAGATGGAATACAGTCTTTTCCTCTTCCCCAGAAAGAAATCAAACTCTTGGGTGCCAAGCAGAATCACCAGAGTGGAAGAATATCCCATGGACACATGAGGTCACCCCTCCATTTAGTGGCCATCCTAGACACAAAATCCAGACAAAAAAGCCTGTGCTCCTCCCTCCCAGCCACCTGAATTTCAAATCCCGAGGAGCTTCCCTCAGGGTCTTCAGATTTGGACTGCCATCACCTCACTCCTATCTCTTATCCGAGGTTGTGTCTAAAGTCTTTGGTCCCAAAGTCCTGACACACATGACCTCCAGGATGGGGCCTCGAGAAACACATGACATCACTGGCCCTGCTCTCCTGAGGAAACCCTGCCCATCTCAGTTTCCCAAAATGTCCAGATTAGGAGAAAACTGTAAGGCCCCTGACTGCACCCCAATATCATAGGCCACTCTGGAAAAAGTGCACAGCCTGACACAGCCTCAGCACCTACCTCCAGGATGACATGCAGGCCAATGGCACTTAGTCCAAAGATTGAAACTTCCATGGCCCTAAAACCTCATCAGAACCCTAGCTTATGTTTTGAGGTCTCTCTTCCTAGAGGTCTGTTCTGAAAATTCAAGCATATGGTCCAACCTGTGGTCCGTGAGCCATACAAGAGCACACCTCCTGTCCCAAGAAGGAAACCTGGCTCCTGGGTACTGGGTCTAATCCTAAGGATAGAGAATCCTCAATGGTCAGAGAGCCGCCACCACATTCTAAGGTCTCCCTGGACACCAAGCAGCATTGGGACCTGTTAGACTGAGAACTTCCATCAACGCAAATCACTTGGAACTTGGAATCAGTGTCATTGGTTCAAGCTTACCCTGTTCCTCAGCTGCAATGGTAACACGAGATTGGCTTCCCAGGCCTCCATTCAGAGAGCATTGCTATCGAATCTTCCATATGGGGGACCCTGGAGCCCTGTAAGAAGACTTCTGCTGTCCCTTAGTAGGACACCTTGATATTTGGAGCAGCTCACAAGCTCCAGCTTGGAAAAACCTCCAAGAATTCTTGAGGCCTCCCCACCATTTGTTGGCCATCATGGATACAAACTCCAGCGTGAGCAGTCATCTTCCCCTCGCCCAGGTGCTGGAGATCTCGAAACAACTGCTGTACATTGGAATAGACATGTGCTCGGCACTGAGCGTAACCGTAGCTTATGTTTTCATACTTCTGTCCTCACACTCCTCGCCTGCAAACCCTCCAACTTGGATATTCTGGAGCCGTAATGCAGCCATCTGCCTGCTCACCAGATAGAAGAAGTGAAGAAAGGGTCTGTGCAAAAATCCCCCATGAGGATCCAGTTGCACAGCTCTCAAAAGCACCCCAATATCATAGGCCAAACTCTCCACGAATGTTCTGTCTGACACAGCTCGAGCCCGAGCTCCTGACAGCCACCCAGAAAGCAGGCCTCATTTTCTGCAGGTGGGTCCTGCCTTGGCCCGAGGACCTCATCTCAAAGTGAACTGGGTATTCAGGCACCGGTCCCAGAACTTAGCTCAAATTCCTGCCCATGGGGGAACCTGAAGCATAAAAAAGTACCCCTCCTTCCCCATGGCAGGAAAACTGAATGTTGAGATGGCAGTCCAACCCTCAGAGTGGGAGCCAAGTGCATAGCCCATGAGGTCACACCCACTCAGCATGGGCATCTGGGCAAAAACAGGCATTGTGACCCTCAGAATGAGACCCATTTCCAACAAGAACACTCGGGAGCTGTACCAGGAAAACATAGAGCAGGACCCTAGGCCCAAATCCTAAGCCTTGTTGCGGTGATCCAGGCTCCAGAACCCAGGACCCATCTCTGGAATGGCTGTTTGGACGGGATCCCTGACTCAGAAAACTGCTCTCCTCCCATCCCCCGGAAATACACCAAACTCTTGGGTGCCGAGCAGAATTCCCAGAGAGGTAGAATCTCACATGGACCCATGAGGCCACCCCTCCATTTCGTGGCCATCATAGACAAACAAGTCAGACAGAAAAGACTGTGCTCCTGCCTCACAGCCGTCCGAATTTCATATCTGGAGATGCTTCGCTCAGGGTCTGCAGATTGGGTCTGCCATCACCTCGAGCTTAACTCTTACCCGAGTTTGTGTCTGAAGACTTTGGACCCAGAGTCCTGACCCATATGCCCTCCAGGATGGGGCCTCCAGGAACACACAACAGCACTGGGCCAGCTCTCCCAAGGAATGTCAGCCTGTCTCAGTTTCCCAACCCACCAGATTAAGAGAAAATTGCAAGGCCCCTAATACCACCCCAATTCCATAGGAAGCTCCAGAAAAAATGCATAGTCTGACACAGCCTCAGAATATACCTCCAGGAAGACAACCAGGTTAATGGGAAGGGATGAAATGGCCTAACTCATGGCAGGCTCGATGTGCTGGGTGTGAAGCCAACTGTCTCAATGTCTCTCACAAGGTCTGGGCTCAGGCTATGTAAGACAGAGCATAGTGTTTAGGGTAGCCTATGCAATTGGGGTGTTGCCGAGGGCTGAGCAGGTTGATTTTCATTTGGGGTTTCTGAGCAATGCCATAGACAATGTTTTTCTTTGGGGGGCAGGCAGAGTGCTTCGTTCTGGAACCAGAATTTCCAATCATGAGGGCTTTTGGGCCAGGAGTGCTAGGGTAGAGTCTGAAAACAAAAGATAGGGAGAGGTTGGGAGCAGGCACACTCTGCAAAGGCTGAAAGGATATCTCATGCATCTGAAGTCAGGCTGAGGATCAGACGTTGGCTGAGGTTGGATTGTGCCCTTGATAGCACCTTCGTGAAGCAGGTGCCTCATGAGGCCAACGAAATTTTCCCACGCTGAGTTTGGAGGTTGCCACAAACCACAAGGTTTCCTTCTGCAAGACAGTCGAGTCCTGTTGAGTGGCTCCAGTACATACCATACGGAAGGACTGAAGAGGAGGGTTCAAAGGATGGATCCCTGAACAGCATGCCTCGCATTCCCTTTGGCCATTAACGACAAGATATGTTTGATCTGCTGGCTCTGGGGCAAGCTAACCAGCGGGCTGAGTTGAAATGGCCTCTCCTGAGGATGCGTCATAATGTGTGTTTCTGTCCATGGAGACCTTGGAATGTGATGGTTGTACTGTGGCCCTGCGGAATTCTCCGACCAGAAGGGTTTGATACAGATCCAGTAAGAAAGCACTCCATGTGGAGACGAGAGAGGTTTGGTTTGGAGCCTCAGAAAAACCTAATATGCTGGTATACGAAACCAGTCCTCTGAGGACAGACACATGAAAACTAAAGCTAAGGTTCATATTAGGGCCTAAGGGCCTGTCCATTTCAATCTTCTGTCTCTGGGGACACTGTCTGAGAGTCTAAGTGGTGATAATGGCTCAGCTGGTGTCAGAGTGCCCCTTTTATTCCAGGGCAGCCTACACTATCAGGATGGCCTCAGGGGCATTGGAGCTTTTCCCTAACCTGTAGGGTTGTGGTCAATGGATTGGGCACACTTTCCTTGGAGAGGGCAGGCACAATCTTTCGCTGTGGCTCCAGATGCCCTAGCCTGGATGTTGTGTGGGTCCAGGCTGTGGGCACAGAAGTCTGAAAACACAAACTCAGCTTATGAGTGGCGCCGAGGGTATGGCAGGCCGGATGTACAGATAGAGAGTGAGCTCCTTGGCTTGTGAATCAAGGGCGAGATTCCTTCAGGCTTTTGTCTCTGGATGCGTCCAGGATAGCCGTAGATTGTAGGGGGTGGCCTCAGTGACTGTGGACAAGTATCCCTCTCTGGGGATTTGTCCCAGCTAACAGGAGTTTGGCGTCATTTTGTGGGAAGGGTGGAGTCCTGTTGTCTGGCTCATGTGTCTCTCCAAGAAAGTGATTCCAGAGAAGAGCCCCAGGAACGGGGGGGAGACTGGAAAACTCAAACACTGGTGAGGATTGGGTGTATAGGGGCTTGGCACGCCTCATATGCGGGCTCTTGGTCAAGGCCCTGACAGGCCTTTCTTTGATATTGGGCTCATGCTGAGGGTCACAGAGTGAATTTGTGCCCAAGGCAGCACTCAAGTTTGGGCGTGGTTTCAGGGGAAATGAAGGTTTCTCCCACCCTGAAGGTGTGACTCCATGCCAAGAGCAAGCCTTACAGCCATGGGGAAGAAGGAGTTCTGATTTGTGCTTCAGATGCCCAACTGTGTGGGGAATTGATATAATATCTGGGTTTAGATATCGGAAAACCAAGGTTAGGAAGAGATAACGGCATAAGACCATGGCTTGTCAGAAGTGCTAGGTGTGTGGCCAGCTGTCTCCTTGCCTGTCTGGACGTCTGGCATCAGGCTGTGAAAGGCAGAGCATTAGTGCCCAGAGCAGCCTATCAAATCTGAGTGCCGGCGAGGCAAGAGCAGGTTGATCCTCATCTGGGTTTTATGGAGAGCCCCACAAGGAAACGTTTTCTACCGGTGGGCAGTAACTGGGCTGGCTTGTGGTTCTGCAAATCCTACTCTGGAAGGATTGTTTGCCAGGAGAGTGAGGAAGGAAGTCTGAAAACACAAGCTAGCCTGAGGTTTGGGACCGAGGGCACGGCAGGCCACTCTGCAGAGGCTGAATCAAGATCTCCTGCATTGCGGTCATATCTACTATGAGACGTGCTTCAAGCTAGAGTTTTTGTCCATGATGGCCTCTCCCTGAAGGATATGGGGGGCTTCATGAGGCCCGGCAGGTTTGCCGTTTTCTCCTACACTGAAGGTTTGACTCACGGCCAGCAGCAAGGTTTCTTGCCATGGGGAAGGAGGGGTTCTGACTTGTGCATCAGGTTCCCCCCTGTGCAGGGATTTGAGATAAGGTCTAGGTTCCAATGACTGAAAACCCAGGTTGGGAATGGATGGTGGCCTAAGGCAGTGGCGGGTCCAATGTGCTGGGTGTGCAGCCAACTGTGTCGGTGTCTGTTGGAAGGTCTGGGCTCAGGCTATTTGCGACAGAGCATCACTGTTTAAGGTAGCCTATGCAATTGGGGTGTTGCCGAGGGCCAAGCAGTTTGATCCTCATTTGGGGTTTCTGGGCAGCACCATAGACAATGTTTTTCTCCTGGGAGGCAGGCAGAGTGCTTCAGTGTGGCCCCAGAATTCCCAGTAGGGAGGGTTTTTGTGCCAGGAGTGTGAGGACGGAAGTCTGAAAACACAAGCTAGGGTGAGGATTGGAGCCAAGGACAGAGCAGGCCCAATCAGCAGAGGCTGAATCAAAATCTCCTGCATCTGAAGTCAGGCTGAGGATCAGAAGTTGGCTGAGGATGGAGTATGTGTCCATGATGGCACCTTCATGAAGCGGGGGCCTCATGAGTTTGGGGTCATTTTGTGGGAAGGGTGGAGTCGTGTTGTCTGGCTCAAGTGTCTCTCCAAGAAAGGGATTCCAGAGCAGAGCCCAGGTACAGGTTGGGCGACTGGAAAACTCAAACACTGGTGAGGATTGGGTGCTTAGGGGCTTGGCAAGCCCCATATGCGGGTTCTTGGTCCAGGTCCTGACAGGCCTTTCTTTGACATGGGGCTCATGCTGAGGGTCACAGTGTGAATTTGTGCCCAAGAAGCACTCAAGTTTGGGCGTGGCTTCAGGGGCCATGAAGGTTTCTCCCACCCTGAATGTGTGACTCCATGCCAAGAGCAAGCTTGACAGCCATGGGGAAGGAGGAGTTCTGTTTTGTGCTTGCGATACCCAGCTGTGTGGAGAATTGATATAATGTCTAGGTTCAGATATCTGAAAACCAAGGTTAGGAAGAGGTGACGGCATAAGACCATGGCGTGTCCGAAGTGCTGGGTGTGCGGCCAGCTGTCTCTTTGTCTGGACGTCTGGCTTCAGGCTGTGTCAGACAGAGCATGAGTGCCCAGAGCAGCATATCCACTTCAGGTACCGTCGAGGCCCGAGCAGGTTGATCATCATCTGGGTTTTCTGGAGAGCCCCATAGGGAAGCGTTTTTCTTCTGTTGGGCAGACACTGGGCTGGGTTGTGGTTCTGGAGTTCCTAGTCCGTAGGGCTTGTTTGCCAGGAGTGTGAGGAAGGAAGTCTGAAAACAAAAGCTAGCATGAGGTTTGGGACAGAGGGCATGGCAGGGCCACTCTGCAGAGGCTGAATCGAGATCTCCTGCACCGAGGTCATGTCAACTATGAGACGTGCCTCAGGCTAGAGTTTTTGTCCAGCATGGCCTCTTCTTGAAGGGTGTGGGGGCTTCATGAAGCCAGGGAGGTTTGCCTACGATGGGATTTGTGAACTACTCCAAACCTCAAGCTTTCCTTCTGCACGACAGTCGAGTCCTACTGGATGGTTCCAGGAGGCCCCATACGGAAAGACTCGAGAGCAGGTGTCTAAGCATGGATGCCTGGGAACGCCACCTCATATTCCCACTCTTTAGGCAGGACAAGGCAGGCTCAATCTGCAGGTTCCTGGGTGAGCTACCCAGTGGGGAGAGTTGAAATGGACTCTCCTGAAGATGAGTCCTACTGTGGCTTGGTGGCCTGGGAGACCTTGGAATGTGGAGGTGGCTCAGGGACTCTGCAGGGTTTTCCAAACTGAGGTGTTTGACACAGCTCCAACAGGGAAGCTTCCCATGTGGAGACGAGAGGAGTTCTGTTCAGTGCCTCAGGAAAGCCCCATATCCTGTTCTTTGAACCAAAGCCTCTGAGGAGTGACACCTGGAACCCAAAGCAAGAGTTGAGATTACGGCCTAAGGGCCTGTCCGGCTCAACCTTCTATCTCTGTTGACATCTGTGTGCATGCCTTCGTGGAGGTAGCTGCTCAGCTTGTGTCCGAATGCCCCTGTGTGTCCAGGGAGCCTCCCAGTAGTGGGATGTCCTCAGGGGCCTTGAGGTTTCTCATATTCTGGAGGTGTGTGTCCAAAGGAATGGACACAGTTTCCCAGGAGAGAGCAGGCACGGTCCTGTGGTATGGCTCCAGAGGACCCAGCCTAGAGGCTGTGTTTGCCAGGGCTGTGGGGACAGATGTCTGAAAAAGCAAACTTGGCTCAGCTAGTGGCCAAGGTAATGGCAGGACTGATCTCCAGTCCGTGAGGGGAGATCCTCTGGATATCAAAGGAGGGCAAGTGGGAGGCAGTCACTCAGGATTTTGTCTCTGGGTGTTGCGTTCACAGTGTCCGGTCAGGGTAGGGGTTGTCTCAGAGGCCGAGGAAGAGCCTTCCTCTCGGGGGATTGTCCAAGCTCCCAAGTGTTTGGGTTCGTTCTGTGGGAAGGGAAGAGTACTGTTTTCTGCCACAGGGGACCCCCCAGGAGAGGGACTCTAGAGCACAGCAGTGGGTTCCCTCAACTGGAATACACACCATCTAGTTAATCCTGGGTGCCTATGGGCATGGCAAGCCACATATGCGGGCTCTTGGTCCAGTCACTGAGAGGCGTTACTTGAATAAGGTACTCACGCTGAGGGTCACAATGTGTGTTTGTGCCCAAGGCGGCCCTAAAGCTTTGGCGTTGCCTCATGGGCCATGTCGTTTTTCCTACACTGAAGGTTTGACTCACTGCCAGCAGCAAGGTTTCTGGCCATGGGGAAGGACGGGTTCTGATTTGTGCATCAGGTTCCCCCCTGTGCAGGGATTGGAGATAAGGTCTAGGATCCGATGACTGAAAACCCAGGTTGGGAATGGATGGTGGCCTAAGGCAGTGGCGGGTCCAATGTCCTAGGAGTGCAGCCAGCTGTGTCGGTGTCTGTTGGAAGGTCTGGGCTCAGGCTATTTGTGACAGAGCATCAGTGTTTAAGGTAGCCTATGCAATTGGGGTGTTGCCGAGGGCCAAGCAGTTTGATCCTCATTTGGGGTTTCTGGGCAGCACCATAGACAATGTTTTTTCCTGGGAGGCAGGTAGAGTGCTTCAGTGTGGCCCCAGAATTCCCAGTAGGGAGGGTTTGTGGGCAAGGAGTGTGAGGACGGAAGTCTGAAAACACAAGCTAGGGTGAGGATTGGAGCCAAGGGCAGAGCAGGCCCACTCTGCAGAGGCTGAATCAAAATCTCCTGCATCTGAAGTCAGGCTGAGGATCAGACGTTGGCTGAGGCTGGAGTATGTGTCCATGATGGCACCTTCATGAAGCAGGGGCCTCATGAGGCCAAGGAAGTTTTCCCACGCTGAGTTTGGAGGTTGCCCCAAACCACAAGGTTTCCTTCTGCGGGACATTCGAGTCCTGTTGCATGGCTCCAGGACATACCATATGGAAGGACTGGAGAGCAGGGTTCGAAGGATGGATCCCTGTACAGCATTCCTCGCATTTCAATTGGCCATTAGCGACAAGATATGTTTGATCTGCTGCCTCTGGGTCACGCTACCCAGGGGGCTGAGTTGAAATGGCCTCTCCTGAGGATGCGTCATAATGTGCGTTTGGGTCCATGGAGACCTTGGAATGTGCTGGTTGTTCGGTGGCCTTGCGGAACTCTCCTACCTGAAAAGTTTGATACATCCCCAGTAAGAAAGCTGCCCATGTGGAGACGAGAGATGCTTGGTTTGGTGCCTCAGAAAAGCCCCATGTGCTGGTCTACGAAAACAGTCCTCTGAGAACGGACACATGGAAACAAAGCTAAGGTTCATATTAGGGCCTGGGGGCCTGTCCATTTCAACCTTCTGTCTCTGGGGACACTGTCTGAGAATCTAAGTGGAGATAGTTGCTCTGCTGGTTCAGAGAGCCCCTCTTAGTCCAGGGTGGCCTACCTATTGATGGCCTCAGGGGCCTTGGAGCATTTCCCTATACAGTAGGGTTGTGGTCAATGGATTGGACACACTTTCCTTAGAGAGGGCCAGCACAATCTTTCGCTGTGGCTTCAGAGGCCCTAGCCTGGAGGTTGTGTGGGTCCATGCTGTGGGCACAGAAGTCTTAAAACACAAAGTCAGCTTATGAGTGGCGCCTAGGGTATGACAGGCCGGATGTACAGCCCGAGAGGGAACTCCTGGGCCTCTGAAACAAGGGCGAGTGGAAGGCGTTCCTTCAGGCTTTTGTCTCTGGATGTTGTGTCCGGGATAGCCATGGATTGGAGCGGTGGCCTCAGGGACTGTGGACGAGTATCCCTCTCTGGGGATTTGTCCCAGCTCCCAAGAGTTTGGGTTCATTTTGTGGGAAGGGTGGAGTCGTGTTATCTGGCTCATGGGTCTCTCCAAGAAAGGGATTCCAGAGCAGAGCCCAGGTACAGGTGGGGCGACTGGAAAACTCAAACACTGGTGAGGATTGGGTGCATAGGGGCTTGGCAAACCCCATATGCGGGCTCTTGGTCCAGGTCCTGGCAGGCCTTTCTTTGACATGGGGCTCATGCTGAGGGTCACAGTGTGAATATGTGCCCAAGCAGCACTCAAGTTTGGGCGTGGCTTCAGGGGCCATGAAGGTTTCTCCCACCCTGAAGGTGTGACTCCATGACAAGAGCAAGCTTGACAGCCATGGGGAAGGAGGAGTTCTGTTTTGTGCTTGCGATATCCAGCTGTGTGGAGAATTGATATAATGTCTAGGTTCAGATATCTGAAAACCAAGGTTAGGAAGAGGTGACGGCATAAGACCATGGCGTGTCCGAAGTGCTGGGTGTGCGGCCATCTGTCTCCTTGTCTGTCTGGACGTCTGGCTTCAGGCTGTGTCAGACAGAGCATGAGTGCCCAGAGCATCCTATCCAGTTCGGGGACCGTTGAGGCCCGAGCAGGTTGATCCTCATCTGGGTTTTCTGGAGAGCCCCACAGGGAAACGTTTTTCTTCCGTTGGGCAGACACTGGGCTGGGTTTTGGTTCTGGAGTTTCTGGTCCGGAGGGCTTGTTTGCCAGGAGTGTGAGGAAGGAAGTCTGAAAACACAAGGTAGCGTGAGGTTTGGGACCGAGGGCACGGCAGGCCCACTCTGCAGAGGCTGAATCGAGATCTCCTGCACTGAGGTCATGTCAACTATGAGACGTGCCTCAAGCTAGAGTTTTTGTCCAGCATGCCCTCTTCCTGAAGGGTGAGGGCTTCATTAGGCCAGGGAGGTTTGCCTACGATGGGATTTGTGAACTACTCCAAACCTCAAGGATTCCTTCTGCACGAGAGTCGAGTCCTATTGGATGGTTCCAGGAGGCCCCATACAGAAAGACTCGAGAGCAGATGTCTAAGCATGGATGCCTGGGAACGCCACCTCATATACCCACTCTTTAGTCAGGACAAGGCTGGCTCAATCTGCAGGCTCCTGGGTGAGCTACCCAGTGGGGAGAGTTGAAATGGACTCTCCTGAAGATGAGTCCTACTGTGGCTTGGTGGCCTGGGAGATCTTGGAATATGTAGGTGGCTCAGGGACTCTGCAGGGTTTTCCAAACTGAGGTGTTTGACACAGCATCAACAAGGAAGCTTCCCATGTGAAGACGAGAGGAGTTCTGTTCAGTGCCTCAGGAAAGCCCCATATCCTGTTCTTCGAACCAAAGCCTCTGAGGAGTAACACCTGGAAACCAAAGCAAGAGTTGAGATTACGGCCTAAGGGCCTGTCCGGCTCAACCTTCTTTCTCTGTTGACATCTGTGTGCATGCCTTCGTGGAGGTAGCTGCTCAGCTTGTGTCCGAATGACCCTGTGTGTCCACGGAGCCTACCAGTAGTGGGATGTCCTCGGGGGCCTTGAGGTTTCTCATATTCTGGAGGTGTGTGTCCAAAGGAATGGACACAGTTTCCCAGGAGAGAGCAGGCACGGTCCTGTGGTATGGCTCCAGAGGACCCAGCCTAGAGGCTGTGTTTGCCAGGGCTGTGGGGACAGATGTCTGAAGAAGCAAACTTGGCTCAGCTAGTGGCCAAGGTAATGGCAGGACTGATCTCCAGTCCGTGAGGGGAGATCCTCTGGATATCAAAGGAGGGCAAGTGGGAGGCAGTCACTCAGGATTTTGTCTCTGGGTGTTGCGTTCACATTGTCCGGTCACGGTAGGGGCTGTCTCAAGGCCGAGGAAGAGCCTTCCTCTCGGGGGATTGTCCAAGCTCCCAAGTGTTTGGGTTCGTTCTGTGGAAGGGAAGAGTACTGTTTTCTGCCACAGGGGACCCCCCAGGAGAGGGACTCTAGAGCACAGCAGTGGGTTCCCTCAACTGGAATACACACCATCTAGTTAATCCTGGGTGCCTATGGGCATGGCAAGCCACATATGCGGGCTCTTGGTCCAGTCACTGAGAGGCGTTACTTGAATAAGGTACTCACGCTGAGGGTCACAATGTGTGTTTGTGCCCAAGGCGGCCCTAACGCTTGGGCGTTGCCTCATGGGCCATGTCGTTTTTCCTACACTGAAGGTTTGACTCACTGCCAGCAGCAAGGTTTCTTGCCATGGGGAAGGAGGGGTTCTGACTTGTGCATCAATTTCCCCCCTGTGCAGGGATTTGAGATAAGGTCTAGGTTCCAATGACTGAAAACCCAGGTTGGGAATGGATGGTGGCCTAAGGCAGTTGCGGGTCCAATGTGCTGGGTGTGCAGCCAGCTGTGTCGGTGTCTGTTGGAAGGTCTGGGCTCAGGCTATTTGCGACAGAGCATCAGTGTTTAAGGTAGCCTATGCAATTGGGGTGTTGCCGAGGGCCAAGCAGTTTGATCCTCATTTGGGGTTTCTGGGCAGCACCATAGACAATGTATTTCTCATGGGAGGCAGGTAGAGTGCTTCTTTGTGACCCCAGAATTCCCAGTAGGGAGGGCTTGTGGGCCAGGAGTGTGAGGACGGAAGTCTGAAAACACCAGCTAGGGTGAGGATTGGAGCCAAAGGCAGAGCAGACCCACTCTGCAGAGGCTGAATCAAAATCTCCTGCATCTGAAGCCAGGCTGAGGATCAGACATTGGCTGAGGCTGGAGTATGTGTCCATTATGGCACCTTCATGAAGCGGGGGCCTCATGAGGCCAAGGAAGTTTTCCCACGCTGAGTTTGGATGTTGCCCCAAACCACAAGTTTTCCTTCTGTGGGACATTCGAGTCCTGTTGCATGGCTCCAGGACATACCATATGGAAGGACTGGAGAGCAGGGTTAGAAGGATGGATCCCTGTACAGCATGCCTCGCATTCCCATTGGCTATTAGCGAAAAGATATGTTTGATCTGCTGCCTCTGGGTTACGCTACCCAGGGGGCTGAGTTGAAATGGCCTCTCCTGAGGATGCGTCATAATGTGCGTTTGGGTCCATGGAGACCTTGGAATGTGCTGGTTGTTCATTGGCCCTGTGGAACTCTCCTACCTGAAGGGTTTGATACATCCCCAGTAAGAAAGCTCCCCATGTGGAGAGAGAGGTTTGGTTTGATGCCTCGGAAAAGCCCCGTGTGCTGGTCTACGAAAACAGTCCTCTGAGAACGGACACATGGAAACAAAGCTAAGGTTCATATTAGGGCCTGGGGGCCTGTCCATTTCAACCTTCTGTCTCTGGGGACACTGTCTGAGAATCTAAGTGGAGATAGTTGCTCTGCTGGTTCAGAGAGCCCCTCTTAGTCCAGGGTGGCCTACCTATTGATGGCCTCAGGGGCCTTGGAGCTTTTCCCTAAACTGTAGGGTTGTGGTCAATGGATTGGACACACTTTCCTTAGAGAGGGCCAGCACAATCTTTCGCTGTGGCTTCAGAGGCCCTAGCCTGGAGGTTGTGTGGGTCCATGCTGTGGGCACAGAAGTCTTAAAACACAAAGTCAGCTTATGAGTGGCGCCTAGGGTATGACAGGCCGGATGTACAGCCCGAGAGGGAACTCCTGGGCCTCTGAAACAAGGGCGAGTGGAAGGCGTCCCTTCAGGCTTTTGTCTCTGGATGTTGTGTCCGGGATAGCCGTGGATTGGAGCGGTGGCCTCAGGGATTGTGGACGAGTATCCCTCTCTGGGGATTTGTCCCAGCTCCCAAGAGTTTGGGGTCATTTTGAGGGAAGGGTGGAGTCGTGTTGTCTGGCTCATGGGTCTCTCCAAGAAAGGGATTCCAGAGCAGAGCCCAGGTACAGGTGGGGCGACTTGAAAACTCAAACACTGGTGAGGATTGGGTGCATAGGGGCTTGGCAAGCCCCATATGCGGGCTCTTGGTCCAGGTCCTGACAGGCATTTCTTTGACATGGGGCTCATGCTGAGGGTCACAGTGTGAATTTGTGCCCAAGCAGCACTCAAGTTTGGGCGTGGCTTCAGGGGCCATGAAGGTTTCTCCCACCCTGAAGGTGTGACTCCATGACAAGAGCAAGCTTGACAGCCATGGGGAAGGAGGAGTTCTGTTTTGTGTTTGCTATACCCAGCTGTGTGGAGAATTGATATAATGTCTAGGTTCAGATATCTGAAAACCAAGGTTAGGAAGAGGTGACGGCATAAGACCATGGCGTGTCCGAAGTGCTGTGTGTACGGCCATCTGTCTCCTTGTTGTCTGGACGTCTGGCTTCAGGCTGTGTCAGACAGAGCATGAGTGCCCAGAGCATCCTATCCAGTTCGGGTACCGTCGAGGCCCGAGCAGGTTGATCCTCATCTGGGTTTTCTGGAGAGCCCCACAGGGAAACGTTTTTCTTCCATTGGGCAGACACTGGGCTGGGTTTTGGTTCTGGAGTTCCTGGTCCGGAGGGCTTGTTTGCCAGGAGTGTGAGGAAGGAAGTCTGAAAACACAAGGTAGCGTGAGGTTTGGGACCGAGGGCACGGCAGGCCCACTCTGCAGAGGCTGAATTGAGATGTCCTGCACTGAGGTCATGTCAACTATGAGACGTGCCTCAGGCTAGAGTTTTTGTCCAGCATGGCCTCTTCCTGAAGGATGAGGGTTTCATTAGGCCAGGGAGGTTTGCCTACGATGGGATTTGTGAACTACTCCAAACCTCAAGGTTTACTTCTGCACGACAGTCGAGTCCTATTGGATGGTTCCAGGAGGCCCCATACGGAAAGACTCGAGAGCAGGTGTCTAAGCATGGATGCCTGGGAACGCCACCTCATATTCCCACTCTTTAGTCAGGACAAGACAGGCTCAATCTGCGGGCTCCTGGGTGAGCTACCCAGAGGGGAGAGTTGAAATGGAATCTCCTGAAGATGAGTCCTACTGTGGCTTGGTGGCCTGGGAGACCTTGGAATGTGGAGGTGGCTCAGGGACTCTGCAGAGTTTTCCAAACTGAGGTGTTTGACACAGCATCAACAAGGAAGCTTCCCATGTAAAGACGAGAGGAGTTCTGTTCAGTGCCTCAGGAAAGCCCCATATCCTGTTCTTCGAACCAAAGCCTCTGAGGAGTAACACCTGGAAACCAAAGCAAGAGTTGAGATAACGGCCTAAGGGCCTGTCCGGCTCAACCTTCTATCTCTGTTGACCTCTGTGTGCATGCCTTCGTGGAGGTAGCTGCTCAGCTTGTGTCCGAATGACCCTGTGTGTCCACGGAGCCAACCAGTAGTGGGATGTCCTCGGGGGCCTTGAGGTTTCTCATATTCTGGAGGTGTGTGTCCAAAGGAATGGACACAGTTTCCCAGGAGAGAGCAGGCACGGTCCTGTGGTATGGCTCCAGAGGACCCAGCCTAGAGGCTGTGTTTGCCAGGGCTGTGGGGACAGATGTCTGAAAAAGCAAACTTGGCTCAGCTAGTGGCCAAGGTAATGGCAGGACTGATCTCCAGTCCGTGAGGGGAGATCCTCTGGATATCAAAGGAGGGCAAGTGGGAGGCAGTCACTCAGGATTTTGTCTCTGGGTGTTGCGTTCACAGTGTCCGGTCAGGGTAGGGGTTGTCTCAGAGGCCGAGGAAGAGCCTTCCTATCGGGGGATTGTCCAAGCTCCCAAGTGTTTGGATTCATTCTGTGGGAAGGGAAGAGTACTGTTTTCTGTCACAGGGGACCCCCCAGGAGAGGGACTCTAGAGCACAGCAGTGGGTTCCCTCAACTGGAATACACACCATCTAGTTAATCCTGGGTGCCTATGGGCATGGCAAGCCACATATGCGGGCTCTTGGTCCAGTCACTGAGAGGCGTTACTTGAATAAGGTACTCACGCTGAGGGTCACAATGTGTGTTTGTGCCCAAGGCGGCCCTAACGCTTGGGCGTTGCCTCATGGGCCATGCCGTTTTCTCCTACACTGAAGGTTTGACTCACTGCCAGCAGCAAGTTTTCTTGCCATGGGTAAGGAGGGGTTCTGACTTGTGCATCAGGTTCCCCCCTGTGCAGGGATTGGAGATAAGGTCTAGGTTCCGATGACTGAAAACCCAGGTTGGGAATGGATGGTGGCCTAAGGCAGTGGCGGGTCCAATGTGCTGGGTGTGCAGCCAGCTGTGTCGGTGTCTGTTGGAAGGTCTGGGCTCAGGCTATTTGCGACAGAGCATCAGTGTTTAAGGTAGCCTATGCAATTGGGGTGTTGCCGAGGGCCAAGAAGTTTGATCCTCATTTGGGGTTTCTGGGCAGCACCATAGACAATGTTTTTCTCCAGGGAGGCAGGCACAGTGCTTCATTGTGGCCCCAGAATTCCCAGTAGGGAGGGCTTGTGGGCCTGGAGTGAGAGGACAGAAGTCTGAAATAACAAGCTAGGGTGAGGATTGGAGCCAAGGGCAGATCAGACCCACTCTGCAGAGGCTGAATCAAAATCTCCTGCATCTGAAGCCAGGCTGAGGATCAGACGTTGGCTGAGGCTGGAGTATGTGTCCATGATGGCACCTTCATGAAGCGGGGGCCTCATGAGGCCAAGGAAGTTTTCCCACGCTGAGTTTGGAGGTTGCCCCAAACCACAAGGTTTCCTTCTGTGGGACATTCGAGTCCTGTTGCATGGCTCCAGGACATACCATACGGAAGGACTGGAGAGCAGGGTTCGAAGGATGGATCCCTGTACAGCATGCCTCGCATTCCCATTGGCCATTAGCGAAAAGATATGTTTGACCTGCTGCCTCTGGGGCACGCTACCCAGGGGGCTGAGTTGTAATGGCCTCTCCTGAGGATGCGTCATAATGTGCGTTTGGGTCCATGGAGACCTTGGAATGTGCTGGTTGTTCAGTGGCCCTGTGGAACTCTCCTACCTGAAGGGTTTGATACATCCCCAGTAAGAAAGCTCCCCATGTGGAGAGAGAGGTTTGGTTTGGTGCCTCGGAAAAGCCCCGTGTGCTGGTCTATGAAAACAGTCCTCTGAGGACGGACACATGGAAACCAAAGCTAAGGTTCAGATTAGGGCCTGGGGCCTGTCCATTTCAACCTTCTGTCTCTGGGGACACTGTCTGAGAGTCTAAGTGGAGATAGTTGCTCCGCTGGTGTCAGAGAGCCCCTCTTAGTCCAGGGTGGCCTACACTATTGATGGCCTCAGGGCCTTGGAGCTTTTCCCTAACCTGTAGGTTTGTGGTCAATGGATTGGGCACACTTTTTTTGGAGAGGGCAGGCACAATCTTTCGCTGTGGCTCCAGACGCCCTAGCCTGGAGGTGTGTGGGTACAGGTTGTGGGCACAGAAGTCTGAAAACACAAAGTCAGCTTATGAGTGGCGCCTAGGGTATGGCAGGCCGGAGGTACAGCCCAAGAGGGAGCTCCTGGGCCTCTGAAACAAGGGCGAGTGGGTGGCGTTCCTTCAGGCTTTTGTCTCTGAATGTTGTGTCCTGGATAGCCGTGGATTGGAGGGGTGGCCTCAGGGACTCTGGACGAGTATCCCTCTCTGGGGATTTGTCCCAGCTCCCAAGAGTTTGGGTTCATTTTGTGGGAAGGGTGGAGTCGTGTTGTCTGGCTCATGGGTCTCTCCAAGAAAGGGATTCCAGAACAGAGCCCCAGGTACGGGCGGGGCGACTGGAAAACTCAAACACTGGTGAGGATTGGGTGCATAGGGGCTTGGCAAGCCCCATATGCGGGCACTTGGTCCAGGCCCTGACAGGCCTTTCTTTGACATGGGGCTCATGCTGAGGGTCACAGTGTGAATTTGTGCTCAAGAAGCACTCAAGTTTGGGCGTGGCATCAGGGTTCATGAAGGTTTCTCCCACCCTGAAGGTGTGACTCCATGCCAAGAGCAAGCTTGACAGCCATGGGGAAGGAGGAGTTCTGTTTTGTGCTTGCAATACCCAGCTGTGTGGAGAATTGATATAATGTCTAGGTTCAGATATCTGAAAACCAAGTTTAGGAAGAGGTGACGGCATAAGACCATGGCGTGTCCGAAGTGCTGGGTGTGCGGCCATCTGTCTCCTTGTCTGTCTGGACGTCTGGCTTCAGGCTGTGTCAGACAGAGCATGAGTGCCCAGAGCATCCTATCCAGTTCGGGGACCGTTGAGGCCCGAGCAGGTTGATCCTCATCTGGGTTTTCTGGAGAGCCCCACAGGGAAACGTTTTTCTTCCTTTGGGCAGACACTGGGCTGGGTTTTGGTTCTGGAGTTCCTAATCCGGAGGGCTTGTTTGCCAGGAGTGTGAGGAAGGAAGTCTGAAAACACAAGCTAGCATGAGGTTTGGGACCGAGGGCAAGGCAGGGCCAGTCTGCAGAGGCTGAATCGAGATCTCTTCCACTGATGTCATGTCAACTATGAGACGTGCATCAGGCTAGAGTTTTTGTCCAGCATGGCCTCTTTCTGAAGGGTGTGGGGGCTTCATGAAGCCAGGGAGGTTTGCCTACGATGGGATTTGTGAACTACTCCAAACCTCAAGGTTTCCTTCTGCACGACAGTCGAGTCCTACTGGATGGTTCCAGGAGGCCCCATACAGAAAGACTCGAGAGCAGATGTCTAAGCATGGATGCCTGGGAACGCCACCTCATATTCCCACTCTTTAGTCAGGACAAGGCAGGCTCAATCTGCAGGCTCCTGGGTGAGCTAACCAGAGGGGAGAGTTGAAATGGACTCTCCTGAAGATGAGTCCTACTGAGGCTTGGTGGCCTGGGAGACCTTGGAATGTGGAGGTGGCTCAGGAACTCTGCAGGGTTTTCCAAACTGAGGTGTTTGACACAGCTCCAACAAGGAATCTTCCCATGTGGAGACGAGAGGAGTTCTGTTCAGTGCCTCAGGAAAGCCCCATATCCTGTTCTTCGAACCAAAGCCTCTGAGGAGTAACACCGGGAACCCAAAGCAAGAGTTGAGATTATGGCCTAAGGGCCTGTCCGGCTCAACCTTCTATCTCTGTTGACATCTGTTTGCATGCCTTCGTGGAGGTAGCTGCTCAGCTTGTGTCGGAATGCCCCTGTGTGTCCAGGGAGCCTCCCATAGTGGGATGTCCTCGGGGGCCTTGAGGTTTCTCATATTCTGGAGGTGTGTGTCCAAAGGAATGGACACAGTTTCCCAGGAGAGAGCAGGCACGGTCCTGTGGTATGGCTCCAGAAGACCCAGCCTAGAGGCTGTGTTTGCCAGGGCTGTGGGGACTGATGCCTGAAAAAGCAAACTTGGCTCAGCTAGTGGCCAATGTAATGGCAGGACTGATCTCCAGTCCGTGAGGGGAGATCCTCTGGAAATCAAAGTAGGGCAAGTGGGAGGCAGTCACTCAGGATTTACAGTGTCCGGTCAGGGTAGGGGTTGTCTCAGAGGCCGAGGAAGAGCCTTCCTCTCGGGGGATTGTCCAAGCTCCCAAGTGTTTGTGTTCATTCTGTGTGAATGAAGAGTACTGTTTTCTGCCACAGGGGACCCCCCAGGAGAGGGACTCTAGAGCACAGCAGTGGGTTCCCTCAACTGGAATACACACCATCTATTTAGTCCTGGGTGCCTATGGGCATGGCAAGCCACATATGCGGGCTCTTGGTCCAGTCACTGAGAGGCGTTACTTGAATAAGGTACTCACGCTGAGGGTCACAATGTGTGTTTGTGCCCAAGGCGGCCCTCACGCATGTGCGTGGCCTCATGGGTCATGCCGTTTTCTCCAACACTGAAGGTTTGACTCACTGCCAGCAGCAAGGTTTCTTGCCATGGGGTAGGAGGGGTTCTGACTTGCGTGCATCAGAGGGGGTCCCCCCTGTGCAGGGATTGGATATAGGTCTAGGTTCCGATGACTGAAAACCCAGGTTGGGAATAGATGGTGGCCTAAAGCAGTGGCGGGTCCAATGTGCTGGGTGTGCAGCCAGCTGTGTCGGTGTCTGTTGGAAGGTCTGGGCTCAGGCTATTTGCCTCAGAGCATCAGTGTTTAAGGTAGCCTATGCAATTGGGGTGTTGCCGAGGGCCAAGCAGTTTGATCCTCATTTGGGGTTTCTGGGTAGCACCATAGACAATGATTTTCTCCTGGGAGGCAGGCAGAGTGCTTCATTGTGGCCCCAGAATTCCCAGTAGGGAGGGCTTGTGGGCCTGGAGTGAGAGGACGGAAGTCTGAAAACACAAGCTAGGGTGAGGATTGGAGCCAAAGGCAGAGCAGGCCCATTCTGCAGAGGCTGAATCAAAATCTCCTGCATCTGAAGTCAGGCTGAGGATCAGACGTTGGCTGAGGCTGGAGTATGTGTCCATGATGGCACCTTCATGAAGCGGGGGCCTCATGAGGCCAAGGAAGTTTTCCCACGCTGAGTTTGGAGGTTGTCCCAAACCACAAGGTTTCCTTCTGCGGGACATTCGAGTCCTGTTGCATGGCTCCAGGACATACCATACGGAAGGACTGGAGAGCAGGGTTCGAAGGATGGATCCCTGTACAGCATGCCTCGCATTCCAATTGGCCATTAGCGATAAGATATGTTTGATCTGGGGCCTCTGGAACACGCGAACCAGGGGGCTGAGTTGAAATGGCCTCTCCTGAGGATGCGTCATAATGTGCGTTTGGGTCCATGGAGACCTTGGAATGTGCTGATTGTTCAGTGGCCCTGCGGAACTCTCCTACCTGAAGGGTTTGATACATCCCCAGTAAGAAAGCTGCCCATGTGGAGACGAGAGATCCTTGGTTTGGTGCCTCAGAAAAGCCCCATGTGCTAGTCTACGAAAACAGTCCTCTGAGAACGGACACATGGTACAAAGCTAAGGTTCATATTAGGGCCTGGGGGTCTGTCCATTTCAATCTTCTGTCTCTGGGACACTTTCTGAGAGTCTAAATGAAGATAGTTGCTCCGCTGGTGTCAGAGAGCCCCTCTTAGTCCAGGGTGGCCTACACTATTGATGTCCTCAGGGGCCTTGGAGCTTTTCCCTAAACTGTAGGGCTGTGGTCAATGGATTGGGCACACTTTCCTTGGAGAGGGCAGGCACAAACTTTCGCTGTGGCTCCAGAGGCCCTAGCCTGGAGGTGTGTGGGTCCAGGCTGTGGGCACAGAAGTCTGAAAACACAAACTCAGCTTATGAGTGGTGCCTAGGGTATGGCAGGCCGGATGTACAGCCCGAGAGGGAACTCCTGGGCCACTGAAACAAGGGCGAGTGGGAGGAGTTCCTTCAGGCTTTTGTCTCTGGATGCTGTGTCCGGGATAGCCGTGAATTTGAGGGGTGGCCTCAGGGACTGTGGACGAGCATCCCTCTCTGGGGATTTGTCCCATCTTCCAAGATTGGGGTCATTTTGTGGGAAGGGTGGAGTCGTGTTGTCTGGCTCATGTGTCTCTCCAAGAAAGAGATTCCAGAACAGAGCCCCAGGTACGGGCGGGGCGACTGAAATCTCAAACCCTGGTGAGGATTGGGTGCATAGGGGCTTGGCAAGCCCCATATGCGGGCTCTTTGTCCAGGCCCTGACAGGCCTTTCTTTGACATGTGGCTCATGCTAGGGTCACAGTGTGAATTTGTTCCCAATCAGCACTCAAGTGCTGCTTGGGCACTACCTGAAGGGTTTGATACATCCCCAGTAAGAAAGCTCCCCATGTGGAGACGAGAGGAGTTCTGTTCAGTGCCTCAGGAAAGCCCCATATCCTGTTCTTCGAACCAAAGTTTCTGAGGAGTAACACCTGGAACCCAAAGCAAGAGTTGAGATTATGGCCTAAGGGCCTGTCCGGCTCAACCTTCTATCTCTGTTGACATCTGTGTGCATGCCTTTGTGGAGGTAGCTGCTCAGCTTGTGTCGGAATGCCCCTGTGTGTCCAGGGAGGCTCCCAGTAGTGGGATGTCCTCGGGGGCCTTGAGCTTTCTCATATTCTGGAGGTGTGTGTAAAGGAATGGACACAGTTTCCCAGGAGAGAGCAGGCACGGTCCTGTGGTATGGCTCCAGAGGACCCAGCCTAGAGGCTGTGTTTGCCAGGGCTGTGGGGACTGATGTCTGAAAAAGCAAACTTGGCTCAGGAAGGGGCCAAGGTAATGGCAGGCCTGATCTCCAGTCCGTGAGGGGAGATTCTCTGGATATCAAAGGAGGGCAAGTGGGAGGCAGTTGCTCAGGCTTTTGTCTCTGGGTGTTGCGTTCACAGTGTCCAGTCAGGGTAGGGGTTGCCTCAGGGGCCGAGGAAGAGCCTTCCTCTCGGGGGATTGTCCAAGCTCCCAAGTGTTTGGGTTCATTCTGTGGGAAGTGAAGAGTACTGTTTTCTGCCAGAAAGGACCCCCCAGGAGAGGGACTCTAGAGCACAGCAGTGGGTTCCTTCAACTGGAATACACACCATCTAGTTAGTTTTGGGTGCCTATGGGCATGGCAGGGACTATATGCAGGATCTTCGTCACGAACCTGACAGGCCTTTCTTTGACATGGGGCTCATGCTAGGGTCACAGTGTGAATTTGTGCCCAAGCAGCACTCATGTTTTGGCGTGGCATCAGGGGCCATGAAGGGTTCCCCACGTGAAGGTTGACTCCATGTGAAGAACAAGCATTACAGCCATGTGGAAGGCAGAGTTCTGATTGTGATTCCAATACACAAACTCTGCTTTTTTTGGGGACGTCGGTATGGCAGGCCCAATATACAAACAATGAGAAGAACTCATGAAGATTTGAATATAGAGCGAATCTGAGGCGCTTGCTCAGGCATTTGTCTCTGGAATTTGTATCAGCAATGGCCGTAGAATGTCGGGGATGCTTCATGGGCCATGGACGAATCTACCTCTATGAGGATTTCGCCCGATTCCCAATTTTTTTTCATCAAACTGTGGGATGGGAGGACTCCTTTCAGTTTTGTTACCTCAGGTGTCCCACGAAAAGAGGAATTCCAAGCAAAGCCGTGGGGAAGACTGAAGGGACCACCAGAACTATGGTTCAAAATTGGGGACTAGGGGCATGGCAAGCCCAATATGCTATATCTTCATCCAGCCACTGAGAGGCCTTACTTGAGGACTTTGGTCAGGCTGAGGAACACAATGTGTGTTTGTGACCAATGTAGCCTCCGAGCATGGCGGGGCCTCATGGACAACACTGGATTCAACTACACTGAAAGTTGGACAACATGCCAACCACAAGGTATCTTTCCATGGGGAAGGAGTTCTGATTTCTGCATCCCGTTCAACCCTGGGCAGTGATTGGAGGTAAGGTCTAGAATCTAAAGCCTGAAATCCGAGGTTGGGAAGAGATGATGACCTAAGGCCATGGCGGCTCGATGTGCTCAGTGTGCGGCCAGCTGTCTGGGACGGGCCAGGGAGTCCAGGCTCAGGCTGTGTCAGAAAGGGCATTAGTGCCCTGGTCAGCCTATGAGTTTGGGGTACAGCCAAGGTCGGTGCAGGTTGATCCTCATTTGGGGTTACTGGGTAGCCCCAGAGGACAATGTTTTTCTTCTGGAGGGCCGGCAGAGTGCTGCATTGTAGTTCTGGATTGCCAAACTGGAGGGCTTGTGGGCCAGTAGTCTGACGACAAAAGTTTGAGAACACAAGCTAGGCTTAGGTTTCTGGGTGAGGCCATGGCAGGCACAATCTACAGACCTGAATCGAGATCTCATGCATCTGAAGTCAGGGCGAGGATCAGACGATCGCTCAGGTTGTAGTTTCTGTCCCTGATGGCCCCTTCATGAATGGGGGGGGGGATCACGAGGCCATGGGGGTTTTCCCACGATGGGAGTTGTGAGAAGCTCCAAACTGCAGAGAGTCTTCTGCAGGACAATTGAGACCTGTTGTTTGGCTCCAGGCCAATGATTCTGAGCAGGGTTCTAAGGATGGATGGCTGGGTAGCCCACCTCACATTCCAATTGTCTCTTAGCAACAAGACAGGTTAGATCTCCTGGATCTGTGGGGAGCAACCGAGGACGCTGCATTGAAATGGACACCCCTGGGCATGGGTCCTAATGTGCTTTTGTGTCTATGGAGACCATGGAATGAAGCGGTGGCACTTGGGCCCTAAAGAGTTCTACTAAACAGAGGCTTTGACACAGTTCCAACGTGCAAGTATCCCATGTGTAGATGCGATGTTTTCTGTTGGGTGAGTCAAGAAACAGCTATATGCTGCTTTTGAATTCCAGGCCTCTGAGGAGAGATGCCTGGAAACGAAAGCAATGGATCTGATTAGTGCCTAGGGGCCTGTTCTTTCCTTTTTACCTCTGGGGACATCTCTCTATGGGTCTGAGTGCAGGTAGGTGCTCTGTAGTGCTCAGATTGCCCCTGTTTTTCCTGGGAAGCCACCACTATTGAGATGGATCAGGGACTTTGGAGGTTTATCCTATTAGAAGGGTTGTGGCCATTGGAATTGGCACAAACAATTCCCTTGGAGAGGGCAAGTACAGTCCTCAGGTTCGGCTCCAGGGGCCTGAGACTGTAGGTTGTGTAGGCCAGGGCTGTTTGGACAGTTGTCTGAAAACAAACTCAGTTTAGGTTTGGGGACGTAGGTATCCCAGGCCCGATCTACAAACCATGAGAAGAATTGTTCAGGATATGAAGAAAGTGCGAGTCTGAGTCGCTTGCTCAGGCTTTTGTCTCTGGATTTTGTATCAGCGATGGCCGTGGAATGTCGGGGAGGCCTCATGGACCATGGACGAATCTTCCTCTCTGAGGATTTGGCCCGATTCCCAATTGCTTTTCGTCAATCTGTGGAATGGGAGGTCTCATTTCAGTTTTGTTACCTCAGGTGTACCACCAAAAGAGGAATTCCAAAGCCAAGCCGTGGGGAAGACTGAAGGGACAACCCGAACTATGGTTAAAAATTGGGGCCTAGGGGCAAGGCAAGCCCAATATGCTATCTCTTCATCCAGCCACTGAGTGGCCTTACTTGAGGACTGGGCTCAGCCTGAGGGTCACAATGTGTGTTTGTGACCAATGTGGCCCGCGAGCATGGGCGGGGACACATGGGCCACACTGGTTTCAACCACACTGAACGTTGGACAACATGCCAACCACAAGGTTTCTTGCCATGGGGAAGGAGTTCTGATTTCTGCATCACCTTCAACTTTGTGCAGTGATTGGAGATAAGGTCTAGGTTCTGAAACCTGGAAATCGAGGTTGGGAAGAGATGACGAACAAAGGCCTCGGAGGCTCGATGTGCTCAGTGTGCGGCCTGCTGTCTGGGATGGGCCAGGGAGTCCAGGCTCAGGCTGTGTCAGAAAGGGCATTAGTGCCCTGGTCAGCCTATGTATTTGGGGTACAGCCAAGGTCGGTGCAGGTTAATCCTCATTTGGGGTTACTGGGTAGCCCCAGAGGACAATATTTTTCTTCTGGAGGGCAGGCAGAGTGCTGCATTGTAGTTCTGGATTGCCAAACTGGTGGGCTTGTGGGCCAGTAGTCTGACGACAAAAGTCCGAGAACACAAGCTAGGCTTAGGTTTCTGGGTGAGGCCATGGCAGGCACAATCTACAGACCTGAATCGAGATCTCGTGCATCTGAAGTCAGGGCGAGGATCAGACGATCGCTCAGGTTGGAGTTTCTGTCCCTGATGGCCCCTTTATGAATGGGGGGGGGCATCACGAGGCCATGGGGGTTTTCCCACTATGGGAATTGTGAGAAGTTCCAAACAGCAGAGAGTCTTCTGCAGTCAATTGAGACCTGTTGCTTGGCTCCAGGCCAATGATTCTGAGCAGGGTTCTAAGGATGGATGGCTGCGTAGCCCACCTCGCATTCCAATTGTCTCCTAGCAACAAGACAGGTTAGATCTCCTGGATCTGTGGGGAGCAACCGAGGACGCTGAGTTGAAATGGACACCCCTAAGGATGGGTCCTAATGTGCTTTTGTGTCTATGGAGACCTTGGAATGAAGCGGTGGCACTGGTGCCCTAAATGGTTCTCCTAAACAGAGGCTTTGACACAGCTCCAACGTGCAAGTTTCCCATGTATAGATGAGATGTTTTCTGATGGGTGAGTCAAGAAACAGCTATATGCTGCTTTTGAAATCCAGGCCTCTGAGGAGAGATGCCTGGAAACCAAAGCAATGGATCTGATTAGTGCCTAGGGGCCTGTTCTTTCCTTTTTACCTCTGGGGACATCTGTCTATGGGTCTGAGTGCAGGTAGGTGCTCATTTGGGCTCAGATTGCCCCTGTTTTTCCTGGGAAGCCACCACTATTGAGATGGATCAGGGACTTTGGAGGTTTATCCTATTAGAAGGGTTGTGGCCATTGGAATGGGCACACACAATTCCCTTGGAGAGGGCAAGTACAGTCCTCAGGTTTGGCTCCAGGGGCCTGAGCCTGTAGGTTGTGTAGGCCAGGGCTGTTTGGACAGTTGTCTGAAAACACAAACTCAGCTTATGTTTCGGGTCATAGGTATGGCAGGACTGATCTACAGACCATGAGGAGAACTCTTCGGGATTTGAAAGAAGGGCGAGTGTGAGGCTCCTGCTCAAGTTTTTGTCTCTGGATATCGTGTCACTCATGGTCGTGGAATTTCTGGGTGACTTCATGGGAAATGGACGAGTCTTACTCTCTGGTGGTTTGGCCCCGTCCAAAGACTTTGGGGTCATTCTGTGGGCTAGAAGAAGTCCGTTTTTTTTGTTGTTGTTGTTGTTTTCTTTTTTATC
This sequence comes from Mustela nivalis, assembly GCF_964662115.1. Classification (NCBI taxonomy): domain Eukaryota; kingdom Metazoa; phylum Chordata; class Mammalia; order Carnivora; family Mustelidae; genus Mustela; species Mustela nivalis. Next base: position 934,342 of record NW_028136551.1, read on the forward strand.
CTCAGGTGTCCCACCAAATGAGGGATTCCAGAGAGAGCCCTGGGGAGGGGCGACTGGACAATTAGAAATCTGGTTAAAAATTTGGGCCTAGGGACATGTCAACCCCATTATGACATCTAATGGTCCAGCCACTGAGAGGACTTACTAGAGGACAGGACTCATGCTGAGGGTCACAATGCGTGTGTATGTACTCGTCGCACTCAAGAATGGGCGGGGCCTCAGGGTGAATGCTGGTTTCTCCTACACTGAACGTTGGACAACGTGCCAACCACAAGGGTTCTTGCCATGGGTAAGGAGGAGTTCTGATTTATGCATCACACTCACCCCTTGGCAGTGATTGGAGATAAGGTCTCGGTTCTGAAGCCTGAAAACTGAGGTAGGGAAGAGATGATGACCTAAGGCCATGGCGGGTTTTAAGTGCTCAGTGTGCGGTCAGCTTTCTGGGTGATGGTCAGGAGGTCCCGGCTCAGGTTGTGTTCGACAGTGCATTAGTGCCCAGGTTAGACTATATAATTTGGGTAAAGTCGAGTGCTGTGTAGTTTTATCCTCATTTAAGGTGCCTGGGCAGCTCATGAGGCAATAATTTTTTTTCTAGAGGGCAGGCAGAGTGCTGCATTGTGGGTCCGGAATTGCCAAACTTGAGGGCTTCGGCGCCAGGAGTGTGAGGACGGAAGTCTGAGACGACAAGCTAGGCTTGGGTTTCAGGGCCAGGGCACGGCAGGTACCCCCTGCAGATCTGAACCAATATCTCATGCATCTGAAGTCAGGCCGATGATCAGACGTTGGCTCAGTTGGGAGTTACTGAGCATGACGGCCGGTTCATGAAGGGAGCGGAATCTCGAGGCCATTGAGGTTTTCCCATTTTGGGAGTTTTGGGATGCCCCCTTCAAGGATTCCTTCTGCGGGACAATTGAGACCTGTTGGACAGCTCCAGGACATCCCATATGGAATGACTCCAGAGCACCGTTTGCTGATGGATGCCTGGGAAGCCCGCATCGCATTCCAATTGTTTCCTAGCAACAAGACAGTTTAGATCTGATGGCTCTGCGGGAGCAAACGGGGTGGCTGAGTTGAAATGGACTTTCCTGAGGATGGGTCCTAATGTGTTTTTGTGTCCATGAATGCCTTGGAATGGGGCGGTGGCACCGGGACCCTGAAGTACTCTCCTAAGCTTTTTACATGGCTCCATGCACAGGTTTCCTTGTGGAGACGTGTTGAGTTCTGATGGGTGCCTCAGGAAAACCCCTATGCTCGTATTGGAATCAGGCTTTTGAGGACACATGCCTGTAACCCAAAGCAATGGATCCTATTATGGCCTAGGGACCTGATGGTTCAATCTTTTTCTCTGGGGACATGCATCTATGGTATGAGTGGAGGTCGATTATCAGCTGGTGTAAGACAGCCCTTGTTTGTTCCGGGCGACCAAATCTATTGGGATGGCCTCAGGGACTTTGGAGGTTTCTCCTAATTTTTACGATTTTGGATCATGGAATGGGCAGAATTCCCATGGATTGGTATGCACAGTCCTAATGTGTGGCTCCAGGGGCCCAGCCTGGAGGGTGTGGGGCCCAAGACTTTGAGGACAGAAGTCTGAAAACACAAACTCAGCTTAGGTTTGGGGACGTAGGTATGGCAGGCCCGATCTACAAACCATGAGAAGAACTCTTCAGGATATGAAGAAAGTGCGAGTCTGAGCCGCTTGCTCAGGCTTTTGTCTCTGGATTTTGTATCAGCGATGGGCGTGGAATGTCGGGGAGGCCTCATGGGCCATGGACGAATCTTCCTCTCTGAGGATTTGGCCCGATTCCCAATTGCTTTTCGTCAATCTGTGGGATGGGAGGACTCATTTCAGGTTTGTTGCCTCAGGTGTCCCACCAAAAGAGGAATTCCAAAGCCAAGCCGTTGGGAAGACTGAAGGGACAACCCGAACTATGGTTAAAAATTGGGGCCTAGAGGAATGGCAAGCCCAATATGCTATCTCTTCATCCAGCATCTGAGTGGCTTTACTTGAGAACTGGGCTCAGCCTGAGGGTCACAATATGTGTTTGTGACCAATGTGGCCCGCGACCATAGGCGGGGCCTCATGGACCACACTGGTTTCAACTAAACTGAACGTTGGAAAACATGCCAACCACTAGGTTTCTTGCCATGGGGAAGGAGTTCTGATTTCTGCATCACCTTCAACCCTGGGCAGTGATTGGAGATAAGGTCTAGGTTCTGAAACCTGAAAACCGATGTTGGGAAGAGATGACGACCTAAGGCCACGGCGGCTTGATGATTCAGTGTGCGGACAGCTGTCTGGGAGGGGCCAGAGGGGTCCAGGCTCAGGCTGCGTCAGAAAGGGCATTAGTGCCCTGGTCAGCCTATGTATTTGGGGCACAGCCAAGGTCGGTGAAGGTTGATTCTCATTTGGGGTTACTGGGTATCCCCAGAGGACAATGATTTTCTTCTGGAGGGCAGGCAGAGTGCTGCATTATAGTTCTGGATTGCCAAACTGGAGGGCTTGTGGGCCAGTAGTCTGACGACAAAAGTCTGAGAACACAAGCTAGGCTTAGTTTTCTGGGTGAGGCCATGGCACGCACAATCTACAGACCTGAATCGATATCTCGTGCATCTGAAGTCAGGGCGAGGATCAGACGATCGCTCAGGTTGGAGTTTCTGTCCCTGATGGCCCTTTCATGAATGGGGGGGGGGCATCACGAGGCCATGGGGGTTTTCCCAAGATGGGAGTTATGAGAAGCTCCAAACAGCAGAGAGTCTTCTGCAGGACAATTGAGACCTATTGTTTGGCTCCAGGCCAATGATTCTGAGCAGGGTTCTAAGGATGGATGGCTGGGTAGCCCACCTCGCATTCCAATTGTCTCCTAGCAACAAGACAGGTTAGATCTCCTGGATCTGAGGGGAGCAACCGAGGACACTGTGTTGAAATGGACACCCCTGGGGATGGTCCTAACGTGCTTTTGTGTCTATGGAGACCTTGCAATGAAGCGGTGGCACTGGGGCCCTAAAGGGTTCACCTAAACAGAGGCTTTGACACAGCTCCAATGTGCAAGTTTCCCATGTGTAGATGAGATGTTTTCTGATGGGTGAGTCCTGAAACAGCTATATGCTGCTTTTGAAATCCAGGCCTCTGAGGAGAGATGCCTGGAAACCAAAGCAATGGATCTGATTAGTGCCTAGGGGCCTGTTCTTTCCTTTTTACCTCTGGGGACATCTGTCTATGGGTCTGAGTGCAGGTAGGTGCTCAGTTGGGCTCAGATTGCCCCTTTTTTTCCTGGGAAGCCACCACTATTGAGATGGATCAGGGACTTTGGAGGTTTATCCTATTAGAAGGGTTGTGGCCATTGGAATGGGCACACACAATTCCCTTGGAGAGGGCAAGTACAGTCCTGAGGTTCGGCTCCAGGGGCCTGAGCCTGTAGGTTGTGTAGGCCAGGGCTGTTTGGACAGTTGTCTGAAAACACAAACTCGGCTTATGTTTCGGGTCATAGGTATGGCAGGACTGAAATACAGACCATGAGGAGAACTCTTCGGGATTTGAAAGAAGGGCGAGTGTGAGGCTCCTGCTCAAGTTTTTGTCTCTGGATATCGTGTCACTCATGGTCGTGGAATTTCTGGTTGACTTCATGGGAAATGGACGAGTCTTACTCTCTGGTGGTTTGGCCCCGTCTAAAGAGTTTGGGGTCATTCTGTGGGCTGGAAGAAGTTTGTTTTTTTTTTTTGGTGTTGTTGTTGTTGTTTTCTTTTTTAACCTCAGGTGTCCCACCAAATGATGGATTCCAGAGTAGAGCCCTGGGGAGGGGCGACTGGACAATCAGAAATCTGGTTAAAAATTGGGGCCTAGGGACATGTCAAGCCCATTATGACATCTAATGATCCAGCCACTGAGAGGACTTACTAGAGAACAGGACTCATGCTGAGGGTCACAATGCGTGTGTATGCGCTCTTAACACTCAAGAATGGGCGGGGCCTCAGGGTGAATGCTGGTTTCTCCTACACTGAACGTTGGACAACGTGCCAACCACAAGGGTTCTTGCCATGGGTAAGGAGGAGTCCTATTTCTGCATCACACTCAACCCTGGGCAGTGATTGGAGATAAGGTCTCGGTTCTGAAGCCTGAAAACTGAGGTAGGGAAGAGATGATGACCTAAGGCCATGGCGGGTTTTATGTGCTCAGTGTGTGGTCAGCTTTCTGGGTGTTGGTCAGGAGGTCCGTGCTCAGGTTGTGTTTGACAGTGCATGAGTGCCCAGGTTAGACTATATAATTTGGGTAAAGTCGAGTGCTGTGTAGGTTTACCCGCATTTAAGGTGCCTGGGCAGCTCATGAGGCAATAATTTTTTTTCTAGAGGGCAGGCAGAGTGCTGCATTGTGGGTCTGGAATTGCCAAACTTGAGGGCTTCGGGTTCAGGAGTGTGAGGACGGAAGTCTGAGAAGACAAGCTAGACTTGGGTTTCAGGGCGAGGGCACGGCAGGTACCCCCTGCATTTCTGAACCAAAATCTCATCCATCTGAAGGCAGGGCGAGGATCAGACGTTGGCTCAGGTGAGAGTTTCTGAGCATGACGGCCGCTTCATGAAGGGAGCAGAATCTTGAGGCCATTGAGGTTTTCCCACGTTGGTAATTGTGGGATGCCCCCTTCAAAGATTCCTTCTGCGGGACATGTGAGAACTGTTGGACAGCTCCAGGACATCCCATATGGAATGACTCCACAGCACGGTTCGCGGATGGATGCCTGGGCAGCCTGCCTCGCATTCCAATTGTCTCCTACCAACAAGACTGTTTAGGTCTGATGGCTCTGCTGGAGCAACCGTGGTGGCTGAGTTGAAATGGACTTTCCTGAGGATGGGTCCTAATGTGTTTTTGTGTCCATGAGGGCCTTGGAATGGGGCGGTGGCACCGGGACCCTGAAGTACTCTCCTAAGCTTTGGACATGGCTCCCATGCACAGGTTTCCTTGTGGAGACGAGATGAGTTCTGTGGGTGCCTCAGGAAAACCCCTATGCTCGTATTGGAATCAGGCTTTTGAGGACACATGCCTGTAACCCAAAGCAATGGATCCTATTATGGCCTAGGTTCCTGTCTGGTTCAATCTTCTTCTCTGGGGACATCCATCTATGGTATGAGTGGAGGTCGATTATCAACTGGTGTCAGACAGCCCTTGTTTGTTCCGGGCAACCCACACTATTGGGATGGCCTCAGGGACTTTGGAGGTTGCTCCTAATTTGTACGATTCTGGACCATGGAATGGGCAGAATTCCCATGGATTGGAAGGCACAGTCCTAATGTGTGGCTCCAGGCGCCCAGCCTGGAGGGTGTGTGGCCCAAGACGTTGAGGACAGAAGTCTGAAAACAGAAACTCAGCTTATGTTTGGGGACGTAGGTATGGCAGGCCCGATCTACAAACCAGGAGAAGAACTCTTCAGGATATGAAGAAAGTGCGAGTCTGAGGCGCTTGCTCAGGCTTTTGTCTCTGGATTTTGTATCAGCGATGGCCGTGGAATGTCGGGGAGGCCTCATGGGCCATGGACGAATCTTAATTTCTGATTTTGGCCCGATTCCCAATTGCTTTTCGTCAATCTGTGGGATGGGAGGACTCATTTCAGTTTGGTTACCTCAGGTGTCCCACCAAAAGAGGAATTCCAAAGCCTAGCCATGGGGAAGACTGAAGGGACAACCCGAACTATGGTTAAAAATTGGGGCCTAGGGGCATGGCAAGCCCAATATGCTATCTCTTCATCCAGCCACTGAGTGACCTTACTTGAGGACTGGGCTCAGCCTGAGGGTCACAATGTGTGTTTGTGACCAATGTGGCCCGCCAGCATGGGCGGGGCCTCATGGGCCACACTGGTTTCAACTACACTGAACGTTGGACAACATGCCAACCACAAGGTTTTTTGCCATGGGGGGAAGGAGTTCTGATTTCTGCATCACCTTCAACCCTGGGCAGTGATTGGAGATAAGCTCTAGGTTCTGAAACCTGAAAACCGAGGTTGGGAAGAGATGACGACCTAAGGCCATGGCGGCTCGATGTGCTCAGTGTGCGGCCAGCTGTCTGGGAGGGTCCCTGGGTCCAGGCTCAGGCTGTGTCAGAAAGGGCATTAGTGCCCTGGTCACCCTAAGTATTTGGGGTACAGCCAAGGTCGGTGCAGGTTGATTCTCATTTGGGGTTACTGGGTAGCCCCAGAGGACAATGTTTTTCTTCTGGAGGGCCGGCAGACTGCTGCATTGTAGTTCTGGATTGCCAAACTGGAGGGCTTGTGGGCCAGTAGTCTGACGACAAAAGTCTGAGAACACAAGCTAGGCTTAGGTTTCTGGGTGAGGCCATGGCACGCACAATCTACAGACCTGAATCGAGATCTCGTGCATCTGAAGTCAGGGCGAGGATCAGACGATCGCTCAGGTTGGAGTTTCTGTCCCTGATGGCCCCTTCATGAATGGGGGGGGCATCACGAGGACATGGGTGTTTTCCCACGATGGGAGTTGTGAGAAGCTCCAAACTGCAGAGCGTCTTCTGCAGGACAATTGAGACCTGTTGTTGGCTCAACGCCAATGATTCTGAGCAGGGTTTTAAGGATGGATGGCTGGGTATCCCACCTCGCATTCCAATTGTCTCCTAGCAACAAGACACGTTAGATCTCCTGGATCTGTGGGGAGCAACCGAGGACGCTGAGTTGAAATGGACACCCCTGGGGATGGGTCCTAACGTGCTTTTGTGTCTATGGAGACTTTGGAATGAAGCGGTGGCACTGGGGCCCTAAAGGGTTCTCCTAAACAGAGGCTTTGACACAGCTCCAACGTGCAAGTTTCCCATGTGTAGATGAGATGTTTTCTGATGGGTGAGTCCTGAAACAGCTATATGCTGCTTTTGAAATCCAGGCCTCTGAGGAGAGATGCCTGGAAACCAAAGCAATGGATCTGATTAGTGCCTAGGCGCCTGTTCTTTCCTTCATACCTCTGGGGACATCTGTCTATGGGTCTGAGTGCAGGTAGGTGCTCAGTTGGGCTCAGATTACCCCTGTTTTTCCTGGGAAGCCGCCACTATTGAGATGGATCTGGGACTTTGGAGGTTTATCCTATTAGAATGGTTGTGGCCTTTGTAATGGGCACACACAATTCCCTCTGAGAGGACAAGTACAGTCCTCAGGTTTGGCTCCAGGGGCCTGAGCCTGTAGGTTGTGTAGGCCAGGGCTGTTTGGAAAGTTGTGTGAAAACACACACCCTCCATGCTAGGGTCCCTGGAACCACACATCAGTATTGTTCCTGCCCTCTCAAAGGGAATTCTTCATATTCCATTGGCCACAACCATATAAATCAAGAGAAATCTCCAATGTCCCTGGGACCATCCCAATATTGTAGGCTGCTCGGAACCAACAGGGGTGATCTGACACTAGCTGAGCAACTAGCTCCACACAGACTCGGAGACAGATGTCCCCAGAGAAGAACATTGAACTAGACAGGCCCCTAGGCCCTAATCAGATCCATTGCTTTGGTTTCCAGGCATCTCTTCTCAGAGGCCTGGTTTCCAATACCAGCCTATGGGGTTTCCATAGGCTCCTTCAGAGCAAGTCTTGTCTGCACATTGGAAACTTGCTCGAGGAGCTATGTCAGAACCTCAGAGGCCTGGTTTTCAATACCACCATATGGGGGTTTCCTGAGGCATCAGTCAGAACAAATGTCTTCTCCACATGGGAAACGTGCTCTTTCAAGCTGTGTCAAAACCTCCGTCTAGGAAAATCCTTCAGAGTCCCGGTGCCACCACCTCATTCCAAGGTCTCCATGGACACAATCCCACATTAGGACCCATCTGCAGGAGAGTCTTTTTCAACTCAGTGCCCTTGGGTGCTCCCCTAGAGCCAGCAGATTGAACCTATCTTGTCACTAGGAGACAATTGGAATGTGAGGCGGACTGGCTAGGCATCCATCTGTAGAAAACTACTCTGAAGTAATTCCATATGGGACGTCCTGGAGCCATCCAACAGGTCACAGCTGTCCTGCAGAAGGAATCCTTGCGCTTTGGAGCACCTCACAACTCCCATCATGGGAAAAGCTCTGTGGCCTCGTGGTGCACTGTCCCCTTCATGAAAGAGCCATCTTGGACAGAAACTCCAACCTGAGCCAACGTCTAATCCTCGCCCTGACTTCAGATGCACGAAATCTTGATTCAACTCTGCAGAGTGTGCCTGCCGAAACCCTGCCCCGAAGCAAAACCTAGCTATTGTTCTCAGACTTCGTCCTCACACTCCGAGCCCACCAGCCCTCCAGTTAGGGAATTCTGGAGAGACACAAGGCAGCACTCTGACTGCCCTCCAGAAGAGAAACGTTGTCCTATGGGGCTAACCAGAAACACCAAATGAGGATCAACCTGCATGCCACTTGACTCTACCCCAATTATACAGTTTCGCTTCGGCGTTAATGCCCTGTCTTGCACAGCCTGAGGTCTGAATTTTCAACCGACACCCAGACAGCTGGCTGTACACTGAGCACATCAGACCCGCCATGGCTTTAGGTCATCATCTCTTTTCAACCTTGGTTTTCAGGCTTCAGAACCTAGACCTTATATATACTCACTACCCAGGGGTGAACGTGATGCAGAAATGAAACTCCTTCTTCCTCAAGGCAAGAAACCTTGTGGTTGGCATGTTTTCCAACGTTCAGTGTAGGAGAATCCAGTGTAGCCCATGAGTCCCCACCCATGCTTGAGAACCGCAATGGGCACAAACACATTGGGACCCTCAGTGTGAGCCCTGTCCTCAAGTAAAGCCTCTCAGGGTCTGGACCAAGAACCCGCATTGCCATCCCTAGTCCCCCAATATTAATGAGAGGTTGAGAGTTCTAATCACCCCTATTCAGGTCTCTGCTCTGGAACCCCTGAGGAAAAAAAATATTGAAGGGTCTCCTCCATCCCCTGAATGAGCCCCAATACTTGGGATCTGACCAAATCTTAAAAGAGAAAGAATCATCCATGGCCAAAGAGGCCATCCCGTCATTCCATGGCCACCATTGACACAAAATCTAGAGACAAAAGCCTGGAGATATGCCTCACACTTGCCCTTTGTTCATAGCCTGATAAATTCTCCTCACGGTCTATAGATCAGGCATGTCATACCTACGTCCCCAAATCTAAGCTGAGTTTGGGTTTTCAGGTTTCTGTCCCCACTGTCCTGGCCCACACACCCTCCAGGCTGGGGCCCCTGGAGCCATGCCTCAGGACTGTGCCTGCCTTCTCCAAGCAAATTCTGCCCATGCCATTGGCCACAACCCTAAAGATTAGGAGAACACTCCAACGTCCCTGAGGCCATCCCAATAGTGTTGGCCACTCAGGGCAAACAGGGTGATCTGTCCCAAGATGAGCAACTACCTCAACTCAGATCCATAGACAGATAACCCCAGAGAATAAGATTGAACCGGACAGGCACCTAGGCCCTAATCAGATCCATTGCTTTTGATTCTAGGCATCTCTCCTCAGAGGCCTGGTTTCCAATACCAGCATATGTGTTCTTCAAGAGGTACCAGTCTGAACAAATCTCATTTCCACATGGGAAACATGCATTTTGGAGCTGTGTCACAACCTCCAGTTAAGGGAAACCTTCAGGTCCCAGCAGCCAACACCCCATTCCAAGGTCTCCATGGACACAAACCCGCATTATGACCCATCCGCAGGCGAGTCCATTTCAACACATCCCCTTTGTTTGCTCCCCAAAAGAAGCAGATCGAACCTGCCTTGTCACTAGGAGACAATAGGAATGTGAGGCGGGCACTCCAGGAATCCATCCTTAGAACCCTGCACTGCCGTGGTTCCGCATGGGACGTCCTGGAGCAATCTGACCGGTCTCGACTGTCCCGTAGAAGGAATCCTTGCCGATTGGAGCAACTTACAATGCCAATCGTGGGAAAGTCTCCATAGCCCCATGATGCCCCCACCATCATGAAGGGGCCATCCTTTTTTTTTTTTTTTTTTTTTTTTTTTTTTAATTTTTTTTTAATTTATTTTTTATTTTCAGCATAACAGTATTCATTATTTTTCACCACACCCAGTGCTCCATGCAATTCGTGCCCTTTATAATACCCACCACCTAGTACCCCAACCTCCCACCCCCCACCCCTTCAAAACCCTCAGATTGTTTTTCAGAGTCCATAGTCTCTCATGGTTCACCTCCCCTTCCAATTTCCCCCAACTCCCTTCTCCTCTCTAACTCCCCATGTCCTCCATGCTATTTGTTATGCTCCACAAATAAGTGAAACCATATGATAATTGACTCTCTCTACTTGACTTATTTCACTCAGCATAATAATCTCTTCCAGTCCCATCCATGTTGCTACAAAAGTTGGGTATTTGTCCTTTCTTTTTTTTTTTTTTTTTTTTTTTTTATAAACATATATTTTTATCCCCAGGGGTACAGGTCTGTGAATCACCAGGTTTACACACTTCACAGCACTCACCAAAGCACATACCCTCCCCAATGTCCATAATCCCACCCCCTTCTCCCAAACCCCCTCCCCCCAGCAACCCTCAGTTTGTTTTGTGAGATTAAGAGTCACTTATGGTTTGTCTCCCTCCCAATCCCATCTTGTTTCATTTATTCTTCTCCTACCCACTTAAGCCTCCATGTTGCATCACCACTTCCTCATATCAGGGAGATCATATGATAGTTGTCTTTCTCTGCTTGACTTATTTCGCTAAGCATGATACGCTCTAGTTCCATCCATGTTGTCGCAAATGGCAAGATTTCATTTCTTTTGATGGCTGCATAGTATTCCATTGTGTATATATACCACATCTTCTTGATCCATTCATCTGTTGATGGACATCTAGGTTCTTTCCATAGTTTGGCTATTGTGGACATTGCTGCTATAAACATTCGGGTGCATGTGCCCCTTTGGATCACTACATTTGTATCTTTAGGGTAAATACCCAATAGTGCAATTGCTGGGTCATAGGGCAGTTCTATTTTCAACATTCTGAGGAACCTCCATGCTGTTTTCCAGAGTGGCTGCACCAGCTTGCATTCCCACCAACAGTGTAGGAGGGTTCCCCTTTCTCCACATCCTCGCCAGCATCTGTCATTTCCTGACTTGTTGATTTTAGCCATTCTGACTGGTGTGAGGTGATATCTCATTGTGGTTTTGATTTGTATTTCCCTGATGCCGAGTGATATGGAGCACTTTTTCATGTGTCTGTTGGCCATCTGGATGTCTTCTTTGCAGAAATGTCTGTTCATGTCCTCTGCCCATTTCTTGATTGGATTATTTGTTCTTTGGGTGTTGAGTTTGCTAAGTTCTTTATAGATTCTGGACACTAGTCCTTTATCTGATATGTCGTTTGCAAATATCTTCTCCCATTCTGTCAGTTGTCTTTTGATTTTGTTAACTGTTTCCTTTGCTGTGCAAAAGCTTTTGATCTTGATGAAATCCCAATAGTTCATTTTTGCCCTTGCTTCCCTTGCCTTTTGCGTTGTTCCTAGGAAGATGTTGCTGCGGCAGAGGTCGAAGAGGTTGCTGCCTGTGTTCTCCTCAAGGATTTTGATGGATTCCTTTCGCACATTGAGGTCCTTCATCCATTTTGAGTCTATTTTTGTGTGTGGTGTAAGGAAATGGTCCAATTTCATTTTTCTGCATGTGGCTGTCCAATTTTCCCAGCACCATTTATTGAAGAGGCTGTCTTTTTTCCATTGGACATTCTTTCCTGCTTTGTCGAAGATGAGTTGACCATAGATTTGAGGGTCTATTTCTGGGCTCTCTATTCTGTTCCATTGATCTATGTGTCTGTTTTTGTGCCAGTACCATGCTGTCTTGATGATGACAGCTTTGTAATAGAGCTTGAAGTCTGGAATTGTGATGCCACCAACGTTGGCTTTCTTTTTCAATATCCCTTTGGCTATTCGAGGTCTTTTCTGGTTCCATATAAATTTTAGCATTACAGGAAATCTTGAAAGGGGTCCTCTAAGCAAAGAGAGAGCCTACAAGTGGTAGATCAGAAAGGAACAGAGACCATATACAATAACAGTCACCTTACAGGCAATACAATGGCACTAAATTCATATCTCTCAATAGTTACCCTGAATGTGAATGGGCTAAATGCCCCTGTCAAAAGACACAGGGTATCAGAATGGATAAAAAAACAAAACCCATCTATATGTTGCCTCCAAGAAACTCATTTTAAGCCCGAAGACACCTCCAGATTTAAAGTGAGGGGGTGGAAAAGAATTTACCATGCTAATGGACATCAGAAGAAAGCAGGAGTGGCAATCCTTATATCAGATCAATTAGATTTTAAGCCAAAGACTATAATAAGAGATGAGGAAGGACACTATATCATACTCAAAGGGTCTGTCCAACAAGAAGATTTAACAATTTTAAATATCTATGCCCCCAACGTGGGAGCAGCCAACTATATAAACCAATTAATAACAAAATCAAAGAAACACATCAACAACAATACAATAATAGTAGGGGACTTTAACACTCCCCTCACTGAAATGGACAGGTCATCCAAGCAAAAGATGAGCAAGGAAATAAAGGCCTTAAACGACACACTGGACCAGATGGACATCACAGATATATTCAGAACATTTCATCCCAAAGCAACAGAATACACATTCTTCTCTAGTGCACATGGAACATTCTCCAGAATAGATCACATCCTTGGTCCTAAATCAGGACTCAACCGGTATCAAAAGATTGGGATCATTCCCTGCATATTTTCAGACCACAATGCTCTAAAGCTAGAACTCAACCACAAAAGGAAGTTTGGAAAGAACCCAAATACATGGAGACTAAACAGTATCCTTCTAAAGAATGAATGGGTCAACCGGGAAATTAAAGAAGAATTGAGAAAAATCATGGAAACAAATGATAATGAAAATACAACGGTTCAAAATCTGTGGGACACAATAAAGGCAGTCCTGAGAGGAAAATATATAGCGGTACAAGCCTTTCTCAAGAAACAAGAAAGGTCTCAGGTACAAAACCTAACCCTACACCTAAAGGAGCTGGAGAAAGAACAAGAAAGAAACCCTAAGCCCAGCAGGAGAAGAGAAATCATAAAGATCAGAGCAGAAATCAATGAAATAGAAACCAAAAAAACAATAGAAAAAATCAACGAAAGTAGGAGCTGGTTCTTTGAAAGAATTAATAAAATTGATAAACCCCTGGCCCGACTTATCAAAAAGAAAAGAGAAAGGACCCAAATAAATAAAATCATGAATGAAAGAGGAGAGATCACAACTAACACCAAAGAAATACAAACTATTATAAGAACATACTATGAGCAACTCTACGCCAATAAATTTGACAATCTGGAAGAAATGGATGCATTCCTAGAAACATATAAACTACCACAACTGAACCAGGAAGAAATAGAAAGCCTGAACAGACCCATAACCAGTAAGGAGATTGAAACAGTCATTAAAAATCTCCAAACAAACAAAAGCCCAGGGCCAGATGGCTTCCCGGGGGAATTCTACCAAACATTTAAAGAAGAACTAATTCCTATTCTCCTGAAACTGTTCCAAAAAATAGAAATGGAAGGAAAACTTCCAAACTCATTTTATGAGGCCAGCATCACCTTGATCCCAAAACCAGACAAGGATCCCACCAAAAAAGAGAGCTATAGACCGATATCCTTGATGAACACAGATGCAAAAATACTCAACAAAATACTAGCCAATAGGATTCAACAGTACATTAAAAAGATTATTCACCACGACCAAGTGGGATTTATTCCAGGGCTGCAAGGTTGGTTCAACATCCGCAAATCAGTCAATGTGATACAACACATCAATAAAAGAAAGAACAAGAACCATATGATACTTTCAATAGATGCTGAAAAAGCATTTGACAAAGTACAGCATCCCTTCCTGATCAAAACTCTTCAAAGTGTAGGGATAGAGGGCACATACCTCAATATCATCAAAGCCATCTATGAAAAACCCACCGCAAATATCATTCTCAATGGAGAAAAACTGAAAGCTTTTCCACTAAGGTCAGGAACACGGCAGGGATGTCCATTATCACCACTGCTATTCAACATAGTACTAGAGGTCCTAGCCTCAGCAATCAGACAACAAAAGGAAATTAAAGGCATCCAAATTGGCAAAGAAGAAGTCAAATTATCACTCTTCGCAGATGATATGATACTATATGTGGAAAACCCAAAAGACTCCACTCCAAAACTGCTAGAACTTATAGAGGAATTCAGTAAAGTGTCAGGATATAAAATCAATGCACAGAAATCAGTTGCATTTCTCTACACCAACAGCAAGACAGAAGAAAGAGATATTAAGGAGTCAATCCCATTTACAATTGCATCCAAAACCATAAGATACCTAGGAATAAACCTAACCAAAGAGACACAGAATCTATACTCAGAAAACTATAAAGTACTCATGAAAGAAATTGAGGAAGACACAAAGAAATGGAAAAATGTTCCATGCTCCTGGATTGGAAGAATAAATATTGTGAAAATGTCTATGCTACCTAAAGCAATCTACACATTTAATGCAATTCCTATCAAAGTACCATCCATCTTTTTCAAAGAAATGAAGGGGCCATCCTGAACAGAAACTTCAACCTGAGCCTACGTCTGTTCCTCGCCCTGACTTCAGATGCATGAGATTTAGATTTAGCTCTACAGAGTGTGCCTGCCATGATCTTGACCCAAAACCTAAGCCTAGATATGGGCCCCGCCTTCTAGGTGGCTGACACGAGGTCGGGGCTTAGGCTCTGTCAGACACAACACTAGGGGCCAGGGCTGTCTATAATTCAGGGTTCCCTCAAGGGACAAGTAGACTGATCATAATGTGGAGTTTCTGGGCAGACTCACCAGGCCCTTCTTCTTTCTATTGGGAAGGCAGTATGCTGTGTTGTGGCTGCAGAATTCCCTATCATGAGGGCTTGTGGACCAGTAGGGTGAGGATGGAATTGTAAACCCAAGCTATGAATAAATTCAGTGACAAGCGAATGGCATTTCCAGTGTGCAGCGGCTGATTCGAATATCCAGCACCTGAGTAAGCGCAGACGTCAGATGTTTGCTCAAGCTGGAGTTTGTGTCTATAATGACCGACAAATGGAGAGGAGTTGAAAAGAGGTCATAGAGGATTTCCCACACTTGAGCTTGTGAGATGCTCCAAACAGCCAGGTTTCCTTCTACAGGACAGGGCAGTCAGATTTGTTTGCTCGAGAGTCCCCCATGTGGAAAGTTTGGGTAGCAGAGCACTCCCACATGGATGCCTGGAAAGCACACTTCCACTGAACATTGCAGCTGAGGAACATGACAGGTTGTTTCTGAAGGCTCTGGGGTGAAGTACCAAGGCCTGTAGTTGACATGGAATCTCATGAAGATGGCTCACAATGCTGGCTTGTTACCAGTGAGATCTTAGAATCTGCTGGTGGCTACGGGCCAAGTAGGATTCATCTACCCTGAGGGTTTGACACAGTTTCAAGAGCACGGCTTCCATCTAGAGAAAGGAGATGTTCTGTTGTGGGGATCAGGGACCATATGTTGTATCTTAAGTTGGTACTCCAGAACAGGTCTCTGATTACAGATGCCTGAAAACCTAATCAGGGGTTACAATGAGGTCATAGGAGCATGTCAGGTTCAATCTTCTGACTGAGAAACACTGACTTGGGTATCTGCCTGGATTCAGGTGATCAGCGTATTTCAGACTGCACATTTGTGTCCAGAGGGGCCTCCAGTATTGGGGTGGGCTCAGGGGCCTTGCAGGTTTCTCCTTATCTCGAAGTTTTAGGCAAATGTGACGGACACATTTTCCTTGGGGATGGCAGGCACAGTCCTTTGGTGTGGCTCCAGAGACCCCATCCTGGAGGAAATATGAGCCATGGTTTCGGGATAGAAGTCTGTAAGCACAAACTCGGGTTAAGGTTAGCGGTGAGGTGATCGCAGGCCCAATGCATAGACCTGGAGGGCAGCTCGTCTGGAACTATAAATTAGTTGCCTTGAAGGTGGTAGCACAGGCTTGTGTATCTGGCTTTTGTGTCCAGGATGGCCTCGGAATACAGGTGTGGTCTCATGGATCCATGGGAGATTTTTCCTCTCAAGGATCCTAGCGGCTCCCTATACTATGGTGGCTTTCTTGGCGAAGGGGAGAGTGCTATTTTCCATCTTAGGGGTGTCCCAAAACAGGGATTCCAGAGACAGGCTGTGTTTCTGGTCCCCTGAAAAATCCCACCAGGTGTTAGGATTTGTGCTTAGGGGCATATCAGGCCTGCAAATTTGGATTCTGGAATGCAACTGAGAGTGTTTGTTTGAAAGCATGCTCATGTTGGGGGTCACAATGCCTGCTTGTGTCCAGGGCGGCCCTCATGAGTGGGCGGTTATCATTGGCCATTCAGCTGGCTACCACTCTGAGGTCTGGAAACCCATCCCAAGAGCCATCATTCCTGCCATGGGGAAGGAGGATTTCCCTATTGTGCTTCTGGTTCCCCCATTGGCAGGGATTTCAGCAAATGTCTGGGGACAGATGCCTGAATCAAGAATGGGTAGAGATGACAGCCCTGGGACATGGCTGGTCTCACATTCTGGAGTTGGAGCCCAGTCTCTGGGTCCTGACACGAGGTCAGAGACGAGGTTCTGTCAGACTCAGCGCTAGTGGCCAGGTAAACCTATAAATGGGGTTCACTCGAGGGTCGAGTAGATTTATCCTCATGTAGGGTTTCTGGGCAGTCTCTCCAGGCTGTTTTTTCTTGCTATGGGGAAGGCAGAATGCTGTGTTGTGGCTTCAGAATTCCCTATCAAGAGAGCTTACTGAACACCAGGGTGAGGATGGAATTGCAAACCCAAGCTACTTTTTTTTTTTTCAAGATTTTATTTATTTGTCAGAGAGAGAGCGAGAGCAAGAACAGGCAGACAGAGTGGAAGGCAGAGTCTGACTAAGAAGCAGGCTCCCTGCGGAGCAAGGAGCCTGATGTGGGATTCGATCCCAGGACGCTGGGATCATGACCTGAGCCGAAGGCAGCTGTTTAACCAACTGAGCCACCCAGGCGTCCCGCCAAGCTACTTTTAAATTCAGTGCCAAGCATAAGGCAATTCCAGTGTGTAGCAGCTGATTCAAATATCCAGCACTTGAGTAAGTGCAGATGTCAGTTGATTGCTCACGCTGGAGTTAGTGTCTATGATGACCAACAAATGGATGGGTGGCCTCAAGAGGCCATGGAGGATTACCCACCCTCAGGCTTGAGATACTCCATACAGAAAAGATTCCTTTTACCGTACAGGGGAGTCTGGTTTGTTTCCTCCAGGGTTCCCCTTGTGGAAAGTTGGTATCAAAGCACTCCCGCTGGATGCCTGGAAAGTACACCTACATTGACCATGGCAGCAGAGGAACATGGCAGTTTCATTCTGGTGGCTCTGGGCCGAAGTACCAAGGGCTGGAGTTGTCATGGAGTCTCATGAAGATGGGTCACAATGCTGGTATGTTGTCAGGGAGATCATAGAATGTGCTGGTTGCCAGGGGGCCTTGAAGGATTCATCTACCCAGAGTGTTTGACACAGGTCCAGAGCACAGCTTTCTTCTAAGGACAGGAGATGTTCTTTTGTGTGGCTCAGTGACCATATTGTATCATACATTGATATTCAGAACAGCCTTCTGAGTACAGATACCTGAAAACCTATTCTAGTGTTCCAGTGAATCCTAGGAGCATGTCAGGTTCAATCTTCTGTCTGAGGACCATTGACTTGGATATCAGCCTGGATGTAGGTGATATGGTGTGTCAGACTGTGCATTTGCGTCCAGAGTGGCCTCCAATATTGGGCTGGGCTTAGGGGCCTTGCAGGTTTCTCCTAATCTAGAGTGTTTGTTTAATAGTGACAATCACAGTTTCCTTTGGGAAGACAGGTACAATCCCGTGGTGTGGCTCCAGTTATCACAAACTGGAGGGCATGTGAGCCATGGTTTTGGGAGGGAAGTCTGAAAACACAAACTTGGGTTAGGGTTAGTGGCAAGGTTATCACAGGCCCAATGCATAGACATGGATGGCAGCTCTTCAGGAACTGTTAATCGGGTGACTCAAAGGCAGAATCACAGGCTTTTTTCTCTGTATTGTGTGCAGGATGGCCTCAGAATGCAGTTGTGGCCTCATGGGTCCATGGGAGATTTTTCCTCTCTAAGGATCCTGGTTTCTCCCAATAGTTGGTGGCTTTTTCGGGGAAGGGAAGAGTGCTGTTTTTCATGTTAGGGGTGCCCCAAAATATGGATTCCAGAGACCGACTCTGGCTTTGGTCCCCTGGAAAATCCCACCAAGTGTTAGGATTTGGGCCTAGTGGCTTACCAGGCCTGCATGCAGGATCCTGGAGGTGCAACTGAGAGGGCTTGTTTGAAATCATTCTCAGGCTGAGGGTCACAATACTTGCTTATGCCCAGGTGGCCCTCATGAGTGGGCGTGGTCACATTGGCCATGCAGCTGGCTCCCACTTTGAGGGTTGGAAAACCATCCCAACAGCCAGAATCCTGCCATGGGGAAAGAGGAGTTCTCTATAGTGCTTCAGGTTCCCCCATTAGCGGGGATTCCAGCAAAGGTCTGGGGACAGAGGCCTGAATACCAAGGATGGGTAAAGATGATGGACATGGGCCATGGCCAGTATCAAATCGTGGATATGGGCCCCGATCACTGGGTGGCTGACACTAGGTCTTGGCTCAGGCTCTGTCAGACACAGCACTAGTGCCCAGGGCAGCCTATAAATTGGGGTTCCCTCAAGTGCCGAGCAGATTGATCCTCATGTATGGTTTCTGGGCAGACTCACCAGGCCCTTCTTGTTTGTAAGGGGAAGGCAGAATGCTGCTTTGTGTCTCTAGAATTCACTATAAAGAGGGCTTGTGGACCAGGAGGCTGAGGATGGAATTGTAAACCTAAGCTATGGTTACATTCTGTATCAAGCGAAAGAAATTTCCAGTGTGCAATGTTTGAATCCAATATTCAGCACTTGAGTGAGGGTGGATGTCAGATATTTGCTCATGCTGGAGTTTGTGTCTATGATGACACAAAAATGGAGGGGTGGCGTCAAGAGCTTATGGAGGATTTCCCAATCTGGTGTTTTTGAGATGCTCCAAACAGCAAGGTTTCCTTCTACCAGACAGGGGCAGTCTGATTTGTTTCCTCCATGGTTCCCCATGTCGAAAGATCGGATAACATAGATCTCCCACATGGGTGACTGGAAAGCACACCTTCATTGACCATGACAGCGAAGGAACATGGCATCTGGTGGCTTTGAGGCGAAGAAATAAAGACTGGATTGTACATGGAACCTCATGAAGATGGGTCAAAATGTTGGTTTGTTACCAGGGAGATCTTAGAATGTGCTGGTGGTTAATGGGCCATGCAGGATTCATCTAGCCTGAGGATTTGACACAGGCCCAAGAGCCCGGATTGCTTCTGGGGGCAGGAGATATTCTGTTGTGGGGCTCAGCGGCCATATGTTGTATCATAAATTGGTAATCCAGAACAGTTCTCTGAGGACAGAAGCCTGAAAACCTAATAAAGGGTTTGAATGAGGCCCTAGGGGAATGTCATTCAATCTTCTGACTCAGGATCATTGACTCTGGTGTCTGACTGGATGCAGGTGATGAGGGTGTTTCAGACTGTGCATTTGTGTCCAGAGTGGCATCCAATACTAGGGTTGGCTCAGGTTCCTTGCAGGTTTCTCCTTATATGGGGTTTTTGGACAACTGTGATGGGCAGTTTCCTTGGGGATTGCAGGAACTGTCCTGTGGTGTGACTCCAGAGACCCCATCCTGGAGGACATGTGCGCCATGATTTTGAGAGAGAAGTCTGCAAACACAAACTTAGGTTAGGGTTAGTGGCAAGGTGATCATAGTCCCAATCCATAGACCAGGAGGGCAGCAAGTCTGGAACTGTAAATCACGTAACTCAAAGGTGGTAGCACAGGTAACTGTATCTGGATTTAATTTCCGGAATGGCCTTTATTGCAGGTGTTGTCTCAAGGGTCCATGGGAGATTTCTCCTCTCAAGGATCCTGGCGGTTCTCAATAGTTTGTTGGATTTCTCCGGGAAGGGATGAGTACTGTTTTCCAGCTTAGGCGTGCCCCAAAACAGGCATTCCAGAGATGAGCTCTGGGTCTAAGTGCTTGGAAAATCCCACCAAGGGTTAATATTTAGGCCTAGGGCCATACCAGGCCTGCAATGCGGGATCCTGGAGGTTGCAACTGAGAGCGTTTGTTTGAAAGTATGGTCAAGCTGAGGGTCCCAATGCCTGCTTGTGCCCCGGAGGCCATCAGGATTGGGCGATGTCTACTCAGCCATGCAGCCAGTTCCCATTCCTAGGGTTGGACACCCATCCAAAAGCCAGGATTCCTGCCATGGCGAAGGATGAATTCTCTATTGTGCTTCAGGTCCCCCCATTGGTAGGGATTCCAGCTAAGATCTAGGGGACAGATGCCTGAATACCAAGGATGGGTAGTAATGACAGCCCTGGGCCATGGCCGGTCTCACATGGTTAATGTGGGCCCCACCCTCTGGGTTGCTGACACGAGGTAGGGGCTCAGGCTCTGTCAGACACAGCACTAGTGGCTAGGGCAAACTATAAATAGGGGTTCCCTCCTGGGCTGAGTATATTGATCTTCATGTGCAGTTTATGGGCAGACTCACCAGGTCCTTCTATCTATGAAGAAGGCAGAATGTTGCGTTGTGGCTCCAGAATTCCCTATCAAGAGATATGGCAGACCAGTAGGTTGAGGATGAAATTGTAGTCTGAAGCTAGGCTTAAATTCATTGCAAAGCGAAAGGCAGTTCCAGTGTGCAGCAGCTGATTCCAATATCAGCGCCTGAATATGGGCGGATGTCAGATGTTTGCTCAGGCTGGAGTTTGTGTCTATGATGACCAACAAATAGAGAGGTGGCGTCAAGAGGCCATGGAGGATTTCCCACCCTGGGGCTCAGGGGCCATAATTTGTATCATAAGTTGGTATTCCAGAAGAGGCCTCTGAGGACAAGTGCCTGAAAAGTTAATCCCTCTTCCAATGAGGTCCTAGGGCCATGTCAGGTTCAATTATCTGACTCAGGACCATTGATTTGGGTGTCTGCCTGGATGGAGGTGATCAGGGTGTTTCAGACTGTGCATTTGCATCCAGAGCAGCCTCCAATATTGGGATGTGCTCAGGAGCCTTCCAGGTTTCTCCTAATCAGGAGGGTTTGGGCAACTGTGATGGGCCCAGTTTCCTTGGGGATGGCAAGCACAGTCTTGTGGTGTGACTCTAGGGGCCCCATCCTGGAGGACATGTGAGCAATGGTTTTTAGAGAGAGATCTGCAAACACAAACTCGGGATAAGGTTAATGGAGAGGTGTTCACAGCCCCAATTCAAAGATCTGGAGGGCAGCACGTCAGGAACTGTAAATCAGGTGACTCAAAGCCAGTAGCACAGTCTCTTGTATCTGGATAGCATATCCACGCTGGCCTCGGAATACAGGTGTGGACTCATGGGACCATGGGAGATTCTTCTTCTCAAGGATCCTGGGGGATCCCATTAGTTTGGTGGCTTTCTCAGGGAAGTGAAGAGTGCTGTTTTCCATCTTAGGGGTGCCTCAAAACAGGGATTCCAGTGACGGGCTCTGGGTATGTGCACATGGAACATCCCACGATGTGTTAGGATTTGGGCTTAAGGGCATATCAGGCCTGCAATGCAGGATCCTGGAGGTGCAACTAAGAGCATTTTTTTGAAGGCTTGATCAAGCTGAGGGTTACAATGGCTACTTGTGCCCAGGGCAGCCCTCATGAGTGGGCATTGTCTCCTTGGCCATGCAGCTGGCTCCCACTTTGAGGTTTGGACACCCATATCAACAGCCAGGATTCCTACCATGGGGAAGGAGGAGTTCTCTATTGTGCTTTAGGTTACCCCATTGGTAGGGATTACATAAAAGGTCTGGGGACAGGTGCCTGAATACCAAGGATGGGTAGAGATGATGGAGTTGGGCCCTGGCCAATCTCACATGCTGGATATGGGCTCATATCTCTGGGTGCCTGAAACTAGGTCTTGGCTCAGGCTCTGTCAGACACAGTACTAGTACTAGTACTAGTACTAGTACTAGTGCCCAGGACAGCCTATAAATCAAGGTTCCATCGAGTGCCAAGTAGATTGATCCTCATGTGGAGTTTCTGGGAAGATTCACCAGGCCCTATTTCTTTCTAGTGGGAATGCAGAATGTTGCCTTGTGGCTCCAAATTCCCTCTCTAGAGGGCTTGCAGACCAGGAGGCTGAGGATGGAATTCTAAACCCAAGCTATTGTTAAATTCAGTGTCAAGTGAAACGCAGTTCCAGTGTGCAGTGGTGGAAAAGAAAATGCAGAATCTAAATAACGGCAGATTTCAGATGTTTTCTCATGCTGGAGTTTTTGTCTATGATGACTGACAAATGGAGGGGTTGTGTCAAGGGCCATGGAGGATTTCTCCTGCTGGTGCTTCTGAGATGCTCCAAACAGAGGGTTCCCTTCTACTGGTCAGTGGCAGTCTGGTTTGTTTGCTCCAGGGTCCCACATGTGGAAAGAATAAGTAGAAGAGCACTCCCACATGGATGCCTGGAAAGCACACCTCCACTGACCATATCAGGTGAGGAACATGGCAGGTTCATTCTGGTGGCTCTGGGGCGAATTACCAAGGACTTGAAGTGACATGGAATCTCATGAAGATGGATCACAATGCTGTTTGTTTGTTACCAGAGAGATCTTAGAATGTGCTGGGGGCTAAGGGGCTGTGCATAATTCATATACCCCGACCCTTGACACAAGTTGAAGAGCACGAATTCCATCTGGGGACAGGAGATATTCTATTGTGGTGTTCAGGGACCAATCTTCTGACTCAGGACCATTGACTTGGGTGTCTTCCTGGATGGAGGTGATCAGGGTGTTGCACACTGTGCATTTGTGTCCAGAGTGGCCTCCAATATTGGACTGGGCTTAGGGGACTTGCAGGTCTCTCCTAATCTGGAGGGTTTGGGCAACTGTGATGGACACAGTTTCATTGGGGATAGCAGGATCTTTCCTGTGGTGTGGCTACAGAGACCCATCATAGAGGGCATGTGAGCCATGGTTTTGGGAAAGAAGTCTGCAAACACAAACTTGGGGTAGGGTTAATGGCGAGGTGATCACAGGCCCAATGCGTAGGTCTGTAGGGCAGCTCGTCTGGAACTGTAAACCAGGTGATTCGAAGGTGGTAGCACAGTCTCTTGTATCTGGATTGTGTGTCCAGGATGGCCTCGGAATGAAGGTGTGGTCTTATGGAGCCCTGGGAGATTTTTCCTCTCTACGCATCCTGGCAGCTCCTAATAGTTTTCTCAGGGGAGGGAAGAGTGCTGTTTTCCATCATAGGGGTGCTTCAAAACAGAGATTCCAGAGACGGGCTCTGGTTATGTTGGCATGGAAAATCCCACGAAGTGTTAGGATTTGGTCCTAAGGGCATACCAGGCCTGCGATGCGGGACCCTGCAGAAACAACTGAGAGCATTTGTTTGAATGCATGCTAAGGTTGAGGGACACAATGCCTGCTTTGGCCCAGGCGGCCCTTATGATTGGGCGTTGTCTCATTGGCCAAGCACCTGGTTCTAATTCTGAGGGTTGGGCACCCATAGCAACAGCCAGGCTTCCTGCCATGGGGAAGGAGGAGTTCTCAATTGTGCTTCAGGTTCCCCCACTGGTAGGGATTCCAGCAAAGATCTGGGATAGTTGCCAGAATACCAAGGATGGGTAGAGATGACTGGGCCATGGCCAGTCCCACATGTTGGATAAGGGCCCCACACTCTGGGTGGCTGGCACGAGGTTGGGGCTCAGGCTCTCTCAGACACAGCGCTAGTGGCCAGCGCAAAGTATAAATCGGGGTTCCCTCGAGGGCCAAGTAGATTGATCTTCATGTGGAGTTTCTGGGCAGACTCACCAGGCCCTTCTTCTTTCTATGGGGAATGCAGAATGTTGCGTTTTGTCTCCCTAATTCCCTCTCAAGAGGACTTGCAGTCCAGTAGGGTGAGGATGGAATTGTAAACCCAAACTATGCAAGAATACAGTGTCAAGTGAAAGGTATTTCCAGTGTGCGTGACTGATTCGAATATCCAGCACCTGAGTAAGAGCAGATGTCAGATGTTTGCTCATGCTGGAATTTGTGTCTATGATGACTAACAAATGGAGGGTTGGCATCAAGAGAATGTGGAGGACTTCCCAGGCTGGGGCTTGTGAGATGCTCCAAACAACCAAGGTTTCCTTCAACCTGACAGGAGCAGTCTTATTTGTTTGCTCTAGGGTTCCCTATGTGGAATTTTTGTGTAGCAGAGAACTACCTCTTGGATGCCTAGAAAGCACACGTCCATTGACCTTTGTACCTGAGGAACATGGCAGATTCGTTTCATAGCTCTTGGGCAAAGTACCAACACCTTGAGTTGGCATCAAGTCTCAGGAAGTTGGGTCACAATGCTGGTTTGTTACCAGGGAGATCATAGAAGGTGCTGGGGCTAATGGGTCATGCAGGATCCATCTACCCTGAAAGTTGGACATAGATCCAAGAGCACATTTTCCTTCTGGAGACAGGAGATGTTCTGTTGTGGGAATCAGGGACCACATGTTGTATCATAACTTGGTATTCCAGAACAGGACTCTGAGAACAGATGTCTGAAGACCCAATCTAGGGTTCCAGTGAAGTCCTAGGGGCATGTCAGGTTCAATCATCTGACTCAGAACCATTGACTTGGCTTTCTGCCTCGATGGAGGTGCTCAGGGTGTTTCAGACTGCACGTTTGCATCCAGAGCAACCTCCAATATTGGGGTGGGTTCAGGGGCCTGGCAGGTTTCTCCTAATCTGGAGGGTTTGGACAACCTGATGGGCACAGTTTTCTTGGGGATGGCAGGAACTTTCCTGTGATGTGGCTTGAGGGACCACATCCTGGTGGGCATGTAAGCCATGGTTTTGGGAGAGAAGTCGGCAAACACAAACTGGGGTTAGGGTTAGTGTCGAGATGATCACAGGCCCAATGCATAGACATGGAGGGCAGCTCGTCAGGAAATGTAAATAGGATGACTCGAAGGCGGTAGCAAAGACTTTTCTCTCTGGATTGTGTGGACAGGATGGCCTCAGAATGCAGGTTTGTTTTCATGGGTCCATGGGAGATTTTTTCTCTCTAAGGATCCTGGCGGCTCCCAATAGTTTGGTGCCTTTCTCAGGGAAGGGAAGAGTGCTGTTTTCCATCTTAAGGGTGCCCCAAACAGGGATTCTGAGACGGACTCTGGGTCTGGGCACCTGGAAAATCCCACCAAGGGTTAGGATTTGGGCCTAGGGGCATACCAGGCCTGCAATGCTGGTACTGGAGGAGCAACTGAGAGTGTTTGTTTGAAAACATGCTCAGGCTGAGGATCACCATGCCTGCCTGTGCCCATGTCGGCCCTCAGGAGTGGGCATGGTCTCCTTGGCCATGCAGCTGGCTCCCACGCTGAGGGTTGGACAACCAATATTCCTGCCATGGGGAAGGAGGTGTTCTCTATTGTGTTTCAGGTTCGCCATTGGCAGGAATTCCAGCAAAGTTTGGGGGACAGATGACTGGATACCAAGGATGGGTACAGATGATGGCCCAGGGCCATGGCCGATCTCTCATGCTAAATATGGGCCCTCAACTCTGGGTGGCTGAGACGAAGTCGGGGCTTAGACTCTGTCACACACAGCACTAGTGGTCAGAGAAATCTATTAATCAGGGTTGCCTCGTGGTCTGTGTAGATTGATCCTCATGTGAGGTTTCTGGGCAGACTCAACAGGTCCTTCTTCTTTCTATGTGGAAGGCAGAATACTGCGTTGTGGCTCCAGAATTCCCTATCAAGAGATATTGTGGACCAGTGTGGTGAGGATAGAATAGTAATACAAAGCTATGGTTAAGTTCAGTGAAAAGCAAAAGGCAGTTCCAGTGTGCAGCTGCCGTTTCGAATATCCAGCACCTGAGTAAGGGTGGATGTCAGATGTTTGCTCACACTGGAGTTTGTGTCTGTGATTACCCACAAATGGAAGGGTGGCATCAAGAGGCCATGGAGGATTTCCCATGCTGGGGCTTGTGAGATGCTCCAAATAGCAAAGTCTCTTTCTACCGGACAGGAGAAGTCTGGTTTGTTTTCTCTGGTTTCTCCATGTGGAAAGTTTTGTAGCAGAGAACCCCACAGGGATGCCTGGAAATCACCCCTCTATTGACCATTGCACCTGAGGAACATGGCAGGTGCATTCTGGTGTCTCTGGGGCAATATATCGAGACCTTGAGTTGACATGGAGTCTCATGAAGATGGGGCACAATGATGGTTTGTTACCAGGAATATCATAGAATGTGCTGGTTGCTAAGGGGCCATTCAGGATCCAAATAACCTAAGGGTATGACACAATTCCAGGAGCATGGCTTCCTTTTTGGGGAGGACATATTCTGTTCTGTGGCTCAGGGACTATATATTTTATCATAAGTTGATATTCCAGAGCAGGCCTCTGACGACAGATACCTGTAAACCTAATCTAGTGTGCCAATGAAGTCCTCGGGGCATGTCAGGTTCAATCTTCTGACTCAGGAGCATTGACTTGGGTGTCTGCCTGTATGGAGGGGATCAGGGTGTCTCAGACTGTGCATTTGTGCCCAGAGCGGCCTCCATTATTTGGCTGCGCTCAGGGGCCTTGCAGGTTTCTCCTAATCTAAAGGTATCGGGCAAAAGTGATGGGCACAGTTTCCTTGAGGATCTCATGCACAGTCTTGTGGTGTGGCTTCAGATGCCAGAACCTGGAGGTCATGTGAGCCATGGTTTTAGGAAGGAAGTCTGCAAACACAAACTCAGTTTAGGTTAATGGCAAGGTGATTGCAGGCCCAATGCATAGACCTGGAAGGCAGCTCGTCAGGAACTGTAAATCCGATGACTCAAAGGTGATAGCACATGATATGTATCTGGATTGTATGTCCAGGATGGCCTCGGAATGCAGGTGTGTTCTCATGGGTCTATGGCAGATTTTTCCACTCAAGGATCCTGGTGGCTACCAAGAGTTTGGTGACTATCTCGGGGAAGGGAAGAGTGCTGTTTTCCATCTTAAGGGTCCCCCAAAATAGGGATTCCAGAGATGGGCTCTGTGTCTGGGCCCCTGTAAAATCCCACCAGGGTTAGGATTTGGGCCTAGGTGTGTACTAGGCCTGCAATTCGGGGTCCCAGAGATGCAATTGAGAGCGTTTGGTTGAAAGCATGCTCAGGCTGAGGTCACAATGCCTGCTTGTGCCCGGGTAAGCCATCATGAGTGCACATGGTCTCCTTGGCCATGGAGCTGCCTTCCACTTTGAGGGTTGAGCAACTATCCCAACTGTCAGAATACCTTCCATGGGGAAGGAGGAGTTCTCTATTGTGCTACAGGTTTCCCCAATGGCAAGGATTTCAGCAAAGGTGTGGGTACAGATGCCTGAATACCAAGAATAGAAGAGAAGACAGACTTGGGCCATAGCTGGTCTCACATGCTGTATATGGGCCCTGATCTCTCAGTGGCTGACACTAGGTCCTGGCTCCGGCTATGTCAGACACAGCACTAGTGCCCAGGGCAGCCTATGAATCAGGGTTCCGTCTAGCACCGAGAAGATTGACCATCATATGGAGTTTCTGGGCAGACTCTCCAGGCCCTTTTTCTTTCTATGGGGAAGGCAGAATATTGTGTTGTAGCTCCAGAATTCCCTCACAATAGGGCTTGTGGACCAGTAGGCTGAGGATGGAATTGTAAACCCAAGCTATGGCTTAATTCAGTCAAACTAAAGGCAGTTCCAGTGTGCAGCGATCGAATTGAAATCCAGCAACTGAGTAAGGGCGGATGTCAGATGTTTGCTCATGCTGGAGTTTGTGTCTATGATGACTGACAAATGGAGTGGTGGCTTCAAGAGGAAATGGAGGATTTCCCACGCTGGGGCTTGTGAGATGCTCCAAACAGAAGGTTTCCTTCTACCGGACAGGGGCATTCTGTTTTTTTGTCTCAAGGGTCCCCGCCAATTGCAAAGTTTGTGTAGCAGAGCACCCCCGTATGGTTGCCTGGAAACCACACCTCCACTGACCATTGCAGCTTAGGAACATGGCAAGTTCATTCTGGTGGCTCTGGGGCGAAGTACTAAGGGCTTATTTTTACATGGAATGTCATGAATATGGGTAACAATGCTGTTTTGTTACCTGGGAATTCTTAGCCTGTCATCTGTACACATCCTTGGTATTAAGGCAACTTTCCACAGACCTTTCCTGTAACCCTGCCAATGTGGGAACCTGAAGCACAATAGAGAACTCCTCTTTCCATTGCAGGAAGCCTGGCTGTTGCAATGGGTGTCCAACCCTCAAAGTGGGATCCAGCTATATGGCCAATGAGACTACGCCCTCTCCTGAGGGCCCCCCTGGGCACAAAGAGGCATGATGACCCTCAGCCTGAGCATGCTTTCAAACAAGCCCTCTCTGTTACACCATTAGGATCCTGCATTGCAGGCCTGGAATGCCCCTAGGCCCAAATCCTAACACTTGGTGGGATATCCGGGCACCCAGACCCAGAGCCCGTCTCTGGAATCTCTGTTTTGGCATAAGACTAAGTTGGAAAACAGCATTCTTCCCTGTTTTGGAGCACCCCTAAGATGGAAAAGAGCACTCTTTTCTTCTCTGAAAAACCACCAATCTATGGAGATCCACCAGGATCCTTAGAGAGGAAAAGTCTCCCATTGAACCATGAGACCACGTCTACATTCAGAGCCCATCCTGGACACACAATCCAGATAGAAAAGCCTGTGCTACCAGCTTTCAGTCACCCTAATTACAGTTCCTGACCTGATGCCTTCTAGGTCTATGCATTGGACCTGCGATCACCTTGCCACTATCCCTGATCCAAATTTGTGTTTGCAGACTTCCCTCCCAAAACCATGGCTCTCATATCCTCAAGGAGGTGGTCTCTGAAGCCTTACCACAGGACTGGGCCTGCCATCCCCAAGGAAACTGTGCCCATCACAGTTCCCCAAAGCCTCCAAGTTAGGAGAAACCTGCAAGGCCCCTGAGCCCACCCCAATAGTGGAAGTGGCTCTGGATGCAAATGCACAGTCTGAAACACCCTGATCACCTACATCCAGTCAGACAACCATATCAATGGTCCTTAGTAAGAAAATTGAACCTGATGGGCACCAAGGACATCATTGGATCTCTAGATTAGGTTGCCAGCATCAATCCTCAGAGGCCTGTTCTTGAATACCAAGTCAGGATACAACATATGTACCCTGAGCCACAAAACAGAACATCTCCTCTCCCAAGATGGAAACTGTGCACATCGACCTGTGCCAAACCCTCAGCGTGGCCCATAGCCACCAATACATTCTAAGAACTCCCTTGTAACAAACCAGTTTTGGGACACATCTGTAAGAGATTCCAAGTCAACTCAAGGCCTTGGTACTTGGCACCAGAACCACCAAAACGAACCTGTCATGTTCCTCAGCTGCAATGGTCATTGGACGTGTGCTTTCCAGTCATCCATGCGGGAGGGCTCTGCTACGCAAACTTCCACTTGAGGGACCCTGGAGGAAAAAAAAACAGACTCCTCCTGTCCATTAGAAGGAAACCTTGTTGTTTGGAGCATCTCACAATCTTAAGCGTGGGTAATCCTCCATTGCCTCCTGAAGCCACCCCTCCATTAGTCGTCATCCTAGACACAAACTCCAGTGTGAGCAAATATCTGACATCTGCCCTTACTCAGGTGCTGGATACCTCGTATAAGC
This sequence comes from Mustela nivalis, assembly GCF_964662115.1. Classification (NCBI taxonomy): domain Eukaryota; kingdom Metazoa; phylum Chordata; class Mammalia; order Carnivora; family Mustelidae; genus Mustela; species Mustela nivalis. The sequence goes on from NW_028136551.1 coordinate 964,067, forward strand.
TGCTGCACATTGAAACTGACTTCTGCTTGGCACTCAATTTAAGCATAGCTGGTGTTTACAATTGCATTCTCACCCTATTTGTCCCCAAACCCTCTTGATTGGGAATTCTGGATCCATAAGGCAGCATTCTGCCTGCCCCACAGAAAGAAGTGCTTCGTGAGTCTGGCCAGAAACCCTACATGAGGATCAATTTACTCGGCCCTGGAGAGAACCCCAATATATAGACTTCTCTGGCCACTAGTGCTGTGTCTGACACAGCCTGAGCCCAGACCTCGTGTCAGCCACCCAGAGAGCGGGGCCCATATCCAGCATGTGAGAACGGCCATGGCCCAAATCTGTCATCTCTATGCATCCTTGGTATTCAGGCATCTGTCCCCAGACCTTTGCTGTAATCCCTGCCTATGGGGGAACATGAAGCACAATAGATATTTCCTCCTTCCCCATGGCTGGAAACCTGGCCATTGGAATGTGTGTCCATCCCTCAGTGTGGGAGCCAGAAAATGGACAATGGGACCACGCCCACTCCTGAGGGCCACCCTGGGCACAAACAGGCATTGTAATGCTCAGCCTGAGCATGTTTCCAAACAAGCCCTCTCAGTTGCACCACCAAGATCCTGCATTGCAGGCCTGGTCTGCCCATAAGCCCAAATCCCAACCCTTGGTGGGATTTTCCAGGCGCCTAGACCCAGAGCCCATCTCTGGAATCTCTGTTTTGGGGCACACCTAAGATCGAAAATAGCAGTCTTCCCATACCAAAAAGTCATCAAAATATTGGGAGCCGCCTGTATCCTTAGAGGAAAAATCTCCCATGGACCCATGAGGCCACAGCTACATTCTGACGTCACCCTAGACACACAATCCAGATATAAAAGGCTGTGCTTCCGCCTTCGGGTCATTCCAGTTACTGTTCCTGACGAGTAGCCTTCCAGGTCTACACATTGCCCTGCGATAACCTAGCCACTAAACCTAACCCAAGTTTGTGTTTGCAGACTTCCCTCCCAGAACCATGGCTCACATGCCCTCCAGGGTGGAGTCTCTGGAGCCACACCACAGGACTGTGCTTGCCATCCCCATGGAAATTGTGCATGTCAGTTAACCAAACCCTCCAGAGTTGGTTGAAACATTCAAGGCCCCTGTGGCCACCCCAATATTGGAGGTTACTCTGGACATAAGTGCACAGTCTGAAACTCCCTGATCACCTACATTCTGGCAGACACCCAAGTCAACTGTCCTAAGTCTGAAGATTGAACCTCTCATGCCCCTGGGACTCTTTGGAACCCTAGATTAGGTTGTCGGGCATCTGTCTTCAGAGGCCTGTTCTTGAATAGGAACTTATGATACGGCATGTGGTCCCTGAGCCACAAAACACTACATCTCCTGTCCCCAGAAGGTAACCGTGCTCTTCGACCTGTGTTAAACCCTCAGGGTAGGAGAATCCTGCAGGCACCTTAGCCACCAACACATTCTAAGATCTACCTGGTAGAAAAAAAACCAGCATTGTAACCCATCTTCAAGAGATTCCATGTCAACTCAAGACCTTGGTGCTTCGCCCCAGAAGCACCGTAAAGAACCTGCATGTTCCTCAGCTGCATTGGTCAATGGAGGTGTGCTTTCCAGGCATCCATGTGGAAGGGCTCTGCTACCCATACTTTTCACATGGGGGGCCCTGCAGAAAACATACCAGACTCTAACTGTCCAGTAGAAAAAACAACCTTGCTGTTTGGAGCATCTCACATGCATCAGCCTCTTGATGCCACTCCTCCATTCGGTCATCAGAGACACAAACTCCAGTGTGCGTAAACATCTGAAATCCACCTTTACTCAGGTGCTGGATATTTCATTTGTTGGCCACGATAGATACAAACTCTATCATGAGCAGACATCTGACCCTCGCCTGTACTCAGATGCTGGAGATCTCGAAAAAAACCACTGCACATTGGAACGGCCATGTTCTCGGCACTGAGATTAAGCATAGATTGTGTTTTCTGCCTTCTGTTCTCACACTCCTCGCCTTCAAGTCCCCCATATTGGGAATTTGGGAGCCACAATGCAGCCTTCTGCCTGCCCACCAGAAAAAAGAGGTGTCCTATGGGTCTGCGTGAAACTCCATATAAGGTTCCACCAGCACAGCCCTCTATAGCACCACAATATCATAGGCCACCTTGTGAACTAATGCTCTGTCTGACACAGCTCGAGCCCCGACCTCCTGGTAGCCACCTAGATAGCAGGACCCATATCTGGCAGGTGTGACCTGCCTTGACCTGAGTCCTTCATCTCAAACCAACCTGGTTATTCACGTACCAGTCCCAGAACATAGCTCAAATTACTGTGCATGGGGGAATCTGAAGCACAAAAGAGTACTCCTCCTTCCTCATAGAAGGAAAATTAAATGTTGATATGGTGGTCCAACCCTCATATTGGGATCCAGGTGCATGGAACAAGAGCCAATGCCCACTCAGGATGGGCATCTGGGCACAAACAGGCATTGTGACCTTTACCCTGAGACCCATTTCCAACAAGTCTCCATGGGAGCTGAACCAAAGCCCCACAGAGCCAGGCAGTCAAGCCTCTAGGCCCAAATACTAAGCCTTTGTAGGGTTATCCAGGCACAGGGACCTATAACCCATCTCTGGAATCCCTGTGTTGACGGGAACCGTGAAACAGTAAACCACGCTCTCTCCTTCGCAGTGAGACACCAAACTCTTGGGTGCTGGGCAGAATCCCCAGAGAGGTAGAATATTCCATGGACACATGAGGACACCCCACCATTCCAAGGCCATCCTAGACACAATCCAGACAGAAAAGCCTTTGCTCCTGCCTCCCAGCCACACGAATTTCAAATCCTGAGGAGCTGCCCTCAGCGTCTGCAGATCGGGGCTGCCATCACCTCCCTCCTAATTGATACACAATTTTGTGTCTGAAGACTTTGGTCCCAGAGCCCTTAACCACATTCCCTGCAGGATGGGGCTGACAGAACCACACTACATCACTGGGCCTGATCTCTGGATGAAATTCTGCCGTCTCAGTTGCACAAACCCTCCAGATTAGGAAAAGCCTGCAAGGCCCCTGAGCCCACCCCAATTTCATAGGCCACTCTGGAAAAAATGCACAGTCTGACACAGCCTGAGCATCTACCTCCAGGAAGACTCACAGGTCAAAGTCCCTAAGTCCGAAGGTTGAGGATGACATGCCCCTACAACCTCATAAGAACCCTAGCCTAGATATTCAGGCCTCTGTGCCCAGAGGCCTGGTCTTGAAATCCAACATATGATCCGACATGTGGTCCCTGAGCCATACAAGAGAACCCCTCCTGTCCCGAGAAGGGAACCTGGCTCCTGGGAACTGGGTCTAACCCTCAGGTAGGAGAATCCTGCATGGCCACAGACCCACAACGACATTCTTTTTTTTTATATAGATTTTATTTATTTATTTGACAGAGAGAGATCACAAGTAGGCATAGAGGAAGGCAGAGAGAGAGAGAGGAAGAAGCAGGCTCCCTGCTGAGCAGAGAGCCCGATGCGGGACTCAATCCCAGGACCCTGAGATCATGACCTGAGCCGAAGGCAGCGGCTTAGCCCATTGAGCCACCCAGGCACTCTCACCACCACATTCTAAGGTCTCCCTGGACACCAAGCAGCATTGTGACTCATTAGACTGAGAACATCCGTCAACTTAGATCACTTGGAAATTTGAACAAAAACCAGCAGATCAAGCCTGCAATGTTCCTCAGCTGCAATGGTCATGCAAGGAAGACTTCCCAGGCCCCCATTCAGAGACCTCTGCTGTCGAATCTTTCTATATGGGGGACCCTGGAGCCTTGTAAGTGGACTTCCCCTGTCCCACAGTAGGACACCTTGCTGTTTGGAGCAGCTCACAAGGTCCTGCTTGGGAAAATCTCCAAGAATTCTTGAGGCCACCCCATAATTCGTTGACCATCATGGATGCAAACCCAGCGTGAGCAGACATCTGACCCTCGCCCATACTCAGGTGCTGGAAATCTCGAAACAACCACTGCACAATGGAATGGTCCTGTGGTCGGCACTGAGCTTATCCCTGGCTTGTGTTTTCAGACTTCTGTCTTCACATTCCTCGCCTACAAGCCCTCCATATTGGGAATTCTGAAGCCACAGTGCAGCTTTCTGCCTGCCCACCAGAAAGAAGAAGTGCCCTATGGGTCTTCGCAGAAACCCACATGAGGATCCTCCTGCACGGCCCTCAATGGCACCCCAATATAATAGACCGACCTCTGCATAAATTGTCTGTCTGACACCGCCTGATCCCCGACCTCCTGTCAGCCACCCAGATAGTGGGCCCCATATCCTCCAGGTGGGTCCAACCTTGGCCCGAGGCCATCATCTTGAAGCAACCTGGATATTCAGGTACCTGTCCCAGACTTAGATCAAATTCCTGCCCATAGGGGACTCGGAAGCACAAAAGAGTGCTCCTCCTTCCCCATGGCCAGAAAACTGAATGTTGAGATGGCTGTACAACCCTGAGTGGGAACCAGGTGCATGGTCCATGAGACCACGCCTACACAGGATGGGCAGCTGGGCACAAACAGGCATTGTGACCCTCAGAATGAGACCCCTTTCCAAAGATCCCCCTTGGGATCTGGACCAGGAACCCAAATCGAAGCTTTGGTTAAGTTTTCCCAGTGTCTGGACCCAGAAACCATCTCTGGAATCGCTGTTTGGACAGGATCCCAGAGATGGAATACAGTCTTTTCCTCTTCCCCAGAAAGAAATCAAACTCTTGGGTGCCAAGCAGAATCACCAGAGTGGAAGAATATCCCATGGACACATGAGGTCACCCCTCCATTTAGTGGCCATCCTAGACACAAAATCCAGACAGAAAAGCCTGTGCTGCTCCCTCACAGCCACCTGAATTTCAAATCCCGAGGAGCTTCCCTCAGGGTCTTCAGATTCGGACTGCCAACACCTCACTCCTATCTCTTATCCGAGGTTGTGTCTAAAGTCTTTGGTCCCAAAGTCCTGACACACATGACCTCCAGCATGGGGCCTCGAGAAACACATGACCTCACTGGCCCTGCTCTCCTGAGGAAACCCTGCCCATCTCAGTTTCCCAAAATGTCCAGATTAGGAGAAAACTGCAAGGCCCCTGACTGCACCCCCATATCATAGGCCACTCTGGAAAAAGTGCACAGCCTGACACAGCCTCAGCATCTACCTCCAGGATGACATGCAGGCCAATGGCACTTAGTCCGATGATTGAAACTTCCATGGCCCTAAAACCTCATCAGAACCCTAGCTTATGTTTTGAGGTCTCTCTCCCTAGAGGGCTGTTCTGGAAATTCAAGCATATGGTCCAACCTGTGGTCCGTGAGCCATACAAGAGTACACCTCCTGTCCCAAGAAGGAAACCTGGCTCCTGGGTACTGGGTCTAATCCTAAGGATAGAGAATCCTCAATGGTCAGAGAGCCGCCACCACATTCTAAGGTCTCCCTGGACATCAAGCAGCATTGGGACCTGTTAGACTGAGAACTTCCATCAACGCAAATCACTTGGAACTTGGAATCAGTGTCATTGGTTCAAGCTTACCCTGTTCCTCAGCTGCAATGGTAACAAGAGATTGGCTTCCTAGGCCTCCATTCAGAGAGCATTGCTATCGAATCTTCCATATGGGGTACCCTGGAGCCCTGTAAGAAGACTTCTGCTGTCCCTTAGTAGGACACCTTGATGTTTGGAGCAGCTCACAAGCTCCAGCTTGGAAAAACCTCCAAGAATTCTTGAGGCCTCCCCACCATTTGGTGGCCATCATGGATACAAACTCCAGCGTGAGCAGACATCTTCCCCTCGCCCAGGTGCTGAAGATCTCGAAACAACTGCTGTACATTGGAATAGACATGTGCTCGGCACTGAGCGTAACCGTAGCTTATGTTTTCATACTTCTGTCCTCACACTCCTCGCCTGCAAACCCTCCAACTTGGATATTCTGGAGCCGTAATGCAGCCATCTGCCTGCTCACCAGATAGAAGAAGTGAAGAAAGGGTCTGTGCAAAAATCCCCCATGAGGATCCAGTTGCACAGCTCTCAAAAGCACCCCAATATCATAGGCCAAACTCTCCACGAATGTTCTGTCTGACACAGCTCGAGCCCGAGCTCCTGACAGCCACCCAGAAAGCAGGCCTCATTTTCTGCAGGTGGGTCCTGCCTTGGCCCGAGGACCTCATCTCAAAGTGAACTGGGTATTCAGGCACCTGTCCCAGAACTTAGCTCAAATTCCTGCCCATGGGGGAACCTGAAGCATAAAAAAGTACACCTCCTTCCCCATGGCAGGAAAACTGAATGTTGAGATGGCAGTCCAACCCTCAGAGTGGGAGCCAAGTGCATAGCCCATGAGGTCACACCCACTCAGCATGGGCATCTGGGCAAAAACAGGCATTGTGACCCTCAGAATGAGACCCATTTCCAACAAGAACACTCGGGAGCTGTACCAGGAAAACATAGAGCAGGACCCTAGGCCCAAATCCTAAGCCTTGTTGCGGTGATCGAGGCTCCAGAACCCAGGACCCATCTCTGGAATGGCTGTTTGGACGGGATCCCTGACTCAGAAAACTGCGCTCCTCCCATCCCCCGGAAATACACCAAACTCTTGGGTGCCGAGCAGAATTCCCAGAGAGGTAGAATCTCACATGGACCCATGAGGCCACCCCTCCATTTCGTGGCCATCATAGACAAACAAGTCAGACAGAAAAGACTGTGCTCCTGCCTCACAGCCGTCCGAATTTCATATCTGGAGATGCTTCGCTCAGGGTCTGCAGATTGGGTCTGCCATCACCTCGAGCTTAACTCTTACCCGAGTTTGTGTCTGAAGACTTTGGACCCAGAGTCCTGACCCATATGCCCTCCAGGATGGGGCCTCCAGGAACACACAACAGCACTGGGCCAGCTCTCCCAAGGAATGTCAGCCTGTCTCAGTTTCCCAACCCACCAGATTAAGAGAAAATTGCAAGGCCCCTAATACCACCCCAATTCCATAGGAAGCTCCAGAAAAAATGCATAGTCTGACACAGCCTCAGAATATATCTCCAGGAAGACACCCAGGTCAATGGGAAGGGATGAAATGGCCTAACCCATGGCAGGTTCGATGTGCTGGGTGTGAAGCCAACTGTCTCAATGTCTCTCACAAGGTCTGGGCTCAGGCTATGTAAGACAGAGCATAGTGTTTAGGGTAGCCTATGCAATTGGGGTGTTGCCGAGGGCTGAGCAGGTTGATTTTCATTTGGGGTTTCTGAGCAATGCCATAGACAATGTTTTTCTTTGGGGGGCAGGCAGAGTGCTTCGTTCTGGAACCAGAATTCCCAATCATGAGGGCTTTTGGGCCAGGAGTGCTAGGGTAGAGTCTGAAAACAAAACATAGGGTGAGGTGGGGAGCAGGCCCACTCTGCAAAGACTGAAAGGATATCTCATGCATCTGAAGTCAGGCTGAGGATCAGACATTGGCTGAGGTTGGATTGTGCCCTTGATGGCACCTTCATGAAGCAGGTGCCTCATGAGGCCAACTAAGTTTTCCCACGCTGAGTTTGGAGGTTGCCACAAACCACAAGGTTTCTTTCTGTGAGACAGTCGAGTCCTGTTGAATGGCTCCAGTACATACCATACGGAAGGACTGAAGAGGAGGGTTCAAAGGATGGATCCCTGAACAACATGCCTCGCATTCCCTTTGGCCATTAACGACAAGATATGTTTGTTCTGCTGGCTCTGGGGCAAGCTAACCAGTGGGCTGAGTTGAAATGGCCTCTCCTGAGGATGCGTCATAATGTGGGTTTCTGTCCATGGAGACCTTGGAATGTGATGGTTGTACTGTGGCCCTGCGGAATTCTCCGACCAGAAGGGTTTGATACAGATCCAGTAAGAAATCACTCCATGTGGAGACGAGAGAGGTTTGGTTTGGAGCCTCAGAAAAACCTAATATGCTGGTATAAAAACCAGTCCTCTGAGGACAGACACATGAAAACTAAAGCTAAGGTTCATATTAGGGCCTAAGGGCCTGTCCATTTCAATCTTCTGTCTCTGGGGACACTGTCTGAAAGTCTAAGTGGTGATAATGGCAGAGCTGGTGTCAGAGTGCCCCTTTTAGTCCAGGGCAGCCTACACTATCAGGATGGCCTCAGGGTCCTTGGAGCTTTTCCCTAACCTGTAGGGTTGTGGTCAATGGATTGGGCACACTTTCCTTGGAGATGGCAGGCACAATCTTTCACTGTGGCTCCAGATGCCCTAGCCTGGAGGGTGTGTGGGTCCAGGCTGTGGGCACATAAGTCTGAAAACAAAAACTCAGCTTATGAGTGGCGCCGAGGGTATGGCAGGCCATATGTACAGATAAAGAGTGAGCTCCTTGGCTTGTGAATCAAGGGCGAGATTCCTTCAGGCTTTTGTCTCTGGATGCGTCCAGGATAGCCGTGGATTGTAGGGGGTGGCCTCAGTGACTGTGGACGAGTAACCTCTCTGGGGATTAGTCCCAGCTAACAGGAGTTCGGGGTCATTTTGTGGGAAGGGTGGAGTCCTGTTGTCTGGCTCATGTGTCTCTCCAAGAAAGTGATTCCAGAGCAGAGCCCCAGGAACAGGGGGGAGACTGGAAAACTCAAACACTGGTGAGGATTGGGTGTATAGGGGCTTGGCACGCCCCATATGAGGGCTCTTGGTCATGGCCCTGACAGGCCTTTCTTTGATATTGGCCTCATGCTGAGGGTCACAGAGTGAATTTCTGCCCAAGGCAGCACTCAAGTTTGGGCGTGGTTTCAGGGGAAATGAAGGTTTCTCCCACCCTGAAGGTGTGACTCCATGCCAAGAGCAAGCCTTACAGCCATGGGGAAGAAGGAGTTCTGATTTGTGCTTCAGATGCCCAACTGTGTGGGGAATTGATATAATATCTGGGTTTAGATATCGGAAAACCAAGGTTAGGAAGAGATAACGGCATAAGACCATGGCGTGTCAGAAGTGCTAGGTGTGTGGCCAGCTGTCTCCTTGCCTGTCTGGACGTCTGGCATCAGGCTGTGAAAGGCAGAGCATTAGTGCCCAGAGCAGCCTATCAAATCTGAGTGCCGTCGAGGCAAGAGCAGGTTGATCCTCATCTGGGTTTTATGGAAAGCCCCACAAGGAAACGTTTTCTACCGGTGGGCAGTAACTGGGCAAGCTTGTGGTTCTGCAATTCCTACTCTAGAGGGATTGTTTGCCAGGAGTGTGAGGAAGGAAGTCTGAAAACACAACCTAGCGTGAGGTTTGGAACCGAGGGCACGGCAGGCCACTCTGCAGAGGCTGAATCAAGATCTCCTGCATTGCGGTCATGTCTACTATGAGATGTGCTTCAAGATAGAGTTTTTGACCATGATGGCCTCTCCCTGAAGGATATGGGGGGCTTCATGAGGCCCGGCAGGTTTGCCGTTTTCTCCTACACTGAAGGTCTGACTCACGGCCAGCAGCAAGGTTTCTTGCCATGGGGAAGGAGGGGTTCTGACTTATGCATCAGGTTCCCCCCTGTGCAGGGATTGGAGATAAGGTCTAGGTTCCGATGACTGAAAACCCAGGTTGGGAATGGATGGTTGCCTAAGGCAGTGGCGGGTCCAATGTGCTGGGTGTGCAGCCAGCTGTGTCGGTGTCTGTTGGAAGGTCTGGGCTCAGGCTTTTGCGACAGAGCATCAGTGTTTAAGGTAGCCTATGCAATTGGGGTGTTGCCGAGGGCAAAGCAGTTTGATCCTCATTTGGGGTTTCTGTGCAGCACCATAGACAATGTTTTTCTCCTGGGAGGCAGGCAGAGTGCTTCATTGTGGCCCCAGAATTCCCAGTAGGGAGGGTTTGTGGGCCAGGAGTGTGAGGACGGAAGTCTGAAAACACAAGCTAGTGTGAGGATTGGAGCCAAGGGCAGAGCAGGCCCACTCTGCAGAGGCTGAATCAAAATCTCCTGCATCTGAAGTCAGGCTGAGGATCAGACGTTGGCTGAGACTGGAGTATGTGTCCATGATGGCACCTTCATGAAGCAGGGGCCTCATGAGGCCAAGGAAGTTTTCCCACGCTGAGTTTGGAGGTTGCCCCAAACCACAAGATTTCCTTCTGCGGGACAATCGAGTCCTGTTACATGGCTCCAGGACATACCATACGGAAGTACTGGAGAGCAGGGTTCGAAGGATGGATCACTGTACAGCATGCCTCGCATTCCCCTTGGCCATAAGCAACAAGATATGTTTGATCTGCTGCCTCTGGGGCACGCTACCCAGGGGGCTGTGTTGAAAAAGCCTCTCCTGAGGATGCGTCATAATGTGCGTTTGGGGTCCATGGAGACCTTGGAATGTGCTGGTTGTTCAGTGGCCCTGCGGAACTCTCCTACCTGAAGGGTTTGATACATCCCCAGTAAGAAAGCTCCCCATGTGGAGACGAGAGAGGTTTGGTTTGGTGCCTCGAAAAGCCCCGTGTGCTGGTCTACGAAAACAGTCCTCTGAGAACGGAAACATGGAAACCAAAGCTAAGGTTCAGATTAGGGCCTGGGGGCCTGTCCATTTCAACCTTCTGTCTCTGGGGACTCTGTCTGAGAGTCTAAGTGGAGATAGTTGCTCCGCTGGTGTCAGAGAGCCCCTCTTAGTCCAGGGTGGCCTCCACTATTGATGGCCTCAGGGGCTTGGAGCTTTTCCCTAAACCTCTAGGGTTGTGGTCAATGGATTGGGCACACTTTCCTTGGAGAGGGCAGGCACAAATTTTCGCTGTGGCTCCAGAGGCCCTCGCCTGGAGGTTGTGTGTGTCCAGGCTGTGGGCACAGAAGTTTGAAAACACAAACTCAGCTTAAGAGTGGCGCCTAGGGTATGGGAGGCCTGATGTACAGCCGGAGAGGGAGCTCCGGGACCTCTGAAATAAGGGCGAGTGGGAGGCATTCCTTCAGGCTTTTGTCTCTCGATGTTGTGTCCTGGATAGCCGTGGATTGGAGCGGTGGCCTTAGGGACTGTGGAGGGGTATACCTCTCTTGGGATTTGTCCCAGCTCCCAAGAGTTTGGGGTCATTTTGTGGGAAGGGTGGAGTCCTGTTGTCTGGCTCATGGGTCTCTCCAAGAAAGGGATTCAAGAGCAGAGCCCCAGGTGCAGGCGGGGCGACTGGAAAACTCAAACCCTGGTGAGGATTGGGTGCATAGGGGCTTGGCAAGCCCCATATGGAGGCTCTTGCTCTAGGCCCTCATAGGCCTTTCTTTGACATGGGGCTCATGCTGAGGGTCACAGTGAGAATTTGTGCCCAAGCAGCACTCAAGTTTGGGCGTGGCATCAGGGGCCATGAAGGTTTCTCCCACCCTGAAGGTGTGACTCCATGCCAAGAGCAAGCTTGACAGCCATGGGGAAGGAGGAGTTCTGTTTTGTGCTTGCTATACCCAGCTGTGTGGAGAATTGATATAATGTCCAGGTTCAGATATCTGAAAACCAAGGTTATGATGAGGTGACGGCATAAGGCCATGGCGTGTCCGAAGTGCTGGGTGTGCGGCCAGCTGTCTCCTTGTCTGTCTGGACGTCTGGCTTCAGGCTGTGTCAGACAGAGCATGAGTGCCCTGAGCAGCCTATCCAGTTCGGGTACCGTCGAGGCTCGAGCATGTTGATCCTCATCTGGGTTTTCTGGAGAGCCCCACAGGGAAACGTTTTTCTTCCGTTGGGCAGACACTGGGCTGGGTTTTGGTTCTGGAGTTCCTAGTCCGGAGGGCTTGTATTCCTGGAGTGTGAGGAAGGAAGTCTGAAAACACAAGCTAGCGTGAGGTTTGGGACCGAGGGCACGGCACGCCCACTCTGCAGAGGCTGAATCGAGATCTCCTGCACTGAGGTCATGTCAACTATGAGACGTGCCTCAGGCTAGAGTTCTTGTCCAGCATGGCCTCTTCCTGAAGGGTGTGGGGGCTTCATGAGGCCAGAAAATTTTGGCTACGATGGGATTTGTGAACTGCTCCAAAACTGAAGGTTACCTTCTGCACGACACTCGAGTCCTATTGGATGTTTCCAAGAGGCCCCATATGGAAAGACTCGAGAGCAGGTGTCTAAGCATGGATGCCTGGGAACGCCACCTCATATTCCCACTCTTTAGTCAGGACAAGGCAGGCTCAATCTGCGGGCTCCTGGGTGAGCTACCCAGAGGGGAGAGTTGAAATGGACTCTCCTGAAGATGAGTCCAACTGTGGCTTGGTGGCCTGGGAGACATTGGAATGTGGAGGTGGCTCAGGGACTCTGCAGGATTCTCCAACATGAGGTGTTTGACACGGCTCCAACAAGGAAACTTCCCATGTGGAGACGAGAGGAGTTCTGTTCCATGCCTCAGGAAAGCCCCATACCCTGTTCTTCGAACCAAAGCCTCTGAGGCGTGACACCTGGAAACCAAAGCAAGAGTTGAGACTACGGCCTAAAGGCCTGTCCGGCTCAACCTTCTATCTCTGTTGACATCTGTGTGCATGCATTCATGGATGTAGCTGCTCAGCTTGTGTCCAAATGCCCCTGTGAGTCCAGTGAGGATCCCAGTAGTGGGATGTCCTCGGAGGCCTTGAGGTTTCTCATATTCTGGAGGTGTGTGGCCAAAGGAATGGACACAGTTTCCCAGGAGAGAGCAGGCACGGTCCTGTGGTATGGCTCCAGAGGACCCAGCCTAGAGGCTCTCTTTGCCAGGGCCCTGGGAACAGATGTCTGAAAAAACAAACTTGGCTCAGCTAGGGGCCAATGTAATGGCAGGCCTGATCACTAGTCCGTGAGGGGAGATCCTCTGGAAATCAAAGTAGGGCAAGTGGGAGGCAGTCACTCAGGATTTTGTCTCTGGGTGTTGCATTTACAGTGTCCGGTCAGGGTAGGGGTTGTCTCAGAGGCCGAGGGAGTGGGAATGAAGAGTACTGTTTTCTGCCACAGGGGACCCCCCAGGAGAGGGACTCTAGAGCACAGCAGTGGGTTCCCTCAACTGGAATACACACCATCTAGTTAGTCCTGGGTGCATATGGGCATGGCAAGCCACATATGCGGGCTCTTGGTCCAGTCACTGAGAGGCGTTACTTGAATAAGGTACTCACGCTGAGGGTCACAATGTGTGTTTGTGCCCAAGGCGGCCCTCACGCTTGGGCGTGGCCTCATGGGCCATGCCGTTTTCTCCTACACTGAAGGTTTGACTCACTGCCAGCAGCAAGGTTTCTTGCCATGGGGAAGGAGGGGTTCTGACTTGTGCATCAGGTTCCCCCTGTGCAGGGATTGGAGATAAGGTCTAGGTTCCGATGACTGAAAACCCAGGTTGGGAATGGATGGTGGCCTAAGGCAGTGGCGGGTCCAATGTGCTGGGTGTGCAGCCAGCTGTGTCGGTGTCTGTTGGAAGGTCTGGGCTCAAGCTATTTGCGACAGAGCATCACTGTTTAAGGTAGCCTATGCACTTGGGGTGTTGCCGAGGGCCAAGCAGTTTGATCCTCATTTGGGGTTTCTGGGCAGCGCAATAGACAATGTTTTTCTGCTGGGAGGCAGGCACAGTGCTTCATTGTGGCCCCAGAATTCCCAGTAGGGAGGGTTTGTGGGCCAGGAGTGTGAGGACGGAAGTCTGAAAACACAAGCTAGTGTGAGGATTGGAGCCAAGGGCAGAGCAGGCCCACTCTGCAGAGGCTGAATCAAAATCTCCAGCATCTGAAGTCAGGCTGAGGATCAGACGTTGGCTGAGGCTGGAGTATGTGTCCATGATGGCACCTCCATGAAGTGGGGGCCTCATGAGGCCAAGGAAGTTTTCCCACGCTGAGTTTGGAGGTTGCCCCAAACCACAAGGTTTCCTTCTGCGGGACATTCGAGTCCTGTTGCATGGCTCCAGGACATACCATATGGAAGGACTGGAGAGCAGGGTTTGAAGGATGGATCCCTGTACAGCATGCCTCGCATTCCCATTGGCTATTAGCGACAAGATATGTTTGATCTGCTGCCTCTGGAACACGTGACCCAGGGGTCTGAGTTGAAAAGGCCTCTCCTGAGGATCGTCATAATGTGCGTTGGAGTCCATGGAGACCTTGGAATGTGCTGGTTGTTCAGTGGCCCTGCAGAACTCTCCGTCCTGAAGTGTTTGATACATCCCAGTAAGAAAGCTGCCCATGTGGAGATGAGAGATGTTTGGTTTGGTGCCTCAGAAAAGCCCCATGTGCTGGTCTACGAAAACAGTCCTCTGAGAACGGAAACATGGAAACCAAAGCTAAGGTTCAGATTAGGGCCTGGGGGCCTGTCCATTTCAACCTTCTGTCTCTGGGGACACTGTCTGAGAGTCTAAGTGGAGATAGTTGCTCCGCTGGTGTCAGAGAGCCCCTCTTAGTCCAGGGTGGCCTATACTATTGATGGCCTCAGGGACCTTGGAGCTTTTCCCTAACCTGTAGGGTTGTGGTCAATGGATTGGGCACACTTTCCTTGGAGAGGGCAGGCATAATCTTTCGCTGTTTGGTCCAGAGGCCCTAGCCTGGATGTTGTGTGGGTCCAGGCTGTGGGAACAGAAGTCTGAATACACAAACTCAGCTTATGAGTGGCGCCTAGGGTATGGCAGGCCGGATGTACAGCTCGAGAGGGAGCTCCTGGGCCTCTGAAACAAGGGCGAGTGGGAGGCGTTCCTTCAGGCTTTTGTCTCTGGATGTTGTGTCCGGGATAGCCGTGGATTGGAGCGGTGGCCTCAGGTACTGTGGACGAGTATCCCTCTCTGGGGATTTGCCCCAGCTCCCAAGAGTTTGGGGTCATTTTGTGGGAAGGGTGGAGTCGTGTTGTCTGGCTCATGGGTCTCTCCAAGAAAGGGATTCCAGAGCAGAGCTCCAGGTATGGGCGGGGCGACTGGAAAATTCAAACCGTGGTGAGGATTGGGTGCATAGGGGCTTGGCAAGCCCCATATGTGGGCTCTTGGTCCAGGCCCTGACAGGCCTTTCTTTGACATGGGGCTCATGCTGAGGGTCACAGTGTGAATTTGTGCCCAAGCAGCGCTCAAGTTTGGGCGTGGCATCAGGAGCCATGAAGGATTCTCCCACCCTGAAGGTGTGACTCCATGCCAAGAGCAAGCTTGACAGCCATGGGGAAGGAGGAGTTCTGTTTTGTGCTTGCTATACCCAGCTGTGTGGAGAATTGATATAATGTCTAGGTTCAGATATCTGAAAACCAAGGTTAGGATGAGGTGACTGCATAAGACCATGGCGTGTCCGAAGTGCTGGGTGTGCGGCCAGCTGTCTCCTTGTCTGTCTGGACGTCTGGCTTCAGGCTGTGTCAGGCAGAGCATGAGTGCCCAGAGCAGCCTATCCAGTTCGGGTACCGTCGAGGCCCGAGCAGGTTGATCCTCATCTGGGTTTTCTGGAGAGCCCCACAGGGAAACGTTTTTCTTCCGTTGGGCAGACACTGGGCTGGGTTTTGGTTCTGGAGTTCCTAGTCCGGAGGGCTTGTTTGCCAGGAGTGTGAGGAAGGAAGTCTGAAAACACAAGCTAGCGTGAAGTTTGGGACCGAGGGCACGGCAGGCCCACTCTGCAGAGGCTGAATCGAGATCTCCTGCACTGAGGTCATGTCAACTATGAGACGTGCCTCAGGCTAGAGTTCTTGTCCAGCATGGCCTCTTCCTGAAGGGTGTGGGGGCTTCATGAGGCCAGAAAGTTTTGGCTACGATGGGATTTGTGAACTGCTCCAAAACTGAAGGTTACCTTCTGCACGACAGTCGAGTCCTATTGGATGGTTCCAAGAGGCCCCATATGGAAAGACTCGAGAGCAGGTGTCTAAGCATGGATGCCTGGGAACGCCACCTCATATTCCCACTCTTTAGTCAGGACAAGGCAGGCTCAATCTGCGGGCTCCTGGGTGAGCTACCCAGAGGGGAGAGTTGAAATGGACTCTCCTGAAGATGAGTCCTACTGTGGCTTGGTGGCCTGGGAGACCTTGGAATGTGGAGGTTGCTCAGGGACTCTGCAGGATTCTCCAACATGAGGTGTTTGACACGGCTCCAACAAGGAAACTTCCCATGTGGAGACGAGAGGAGTTCTGTTCCGTGCCTCAGGAAAGCCCCATACCCTGTTCTTAGAACCAAAGCCTCTGAGGAGTGACACCTGGAAACCAAAGCAAGAGTTGAGACTACGGCCTAAAGGCCTGTCCGGCTCAACCTTCTATCTCTGTTGACATCTGTGTGCATGCATTCATGGATGTAGCTGCTCTGCTTGTGTCCGAGTGCCCCTGTGAGTCCAGTGAGGCTCCCAGTAGTGGGATGTCCTCGGAGGCCTTGAGGTTTCTCATATTCTGGAGGTGTGTGGCCAAAGGAATGGACACAGTTTCCCAGGAGAGAGCAGGCACGGTCCTGTGGTATGGCTCCAGAGGACCCAGCCTAGAGGCTGTGTTTGCCAGGGCTGTGGGGACAGATGTCTGAAAAAGCAAACTTGGCTCAGCTAGGGGCCAATGTAATGGCAGGCCTGATCTCTAGTCCGTGAGGGGAGATCCTCTGGAAATCAAAGTAGGGCAAGTGGGAGGCAGTCACTCAGGATTTTGTCTCTGGGTGTTGCGTTTACAGTGTCCGGTCAGGGTAGGGGTTGTCTCAGAGGCCGAGGAAGAGCCTTCCTCTCGATGGATTATCCAAGCTCCCAAGTGTTTGTGTTCATTCTGTGGGAATGAAGAGTACTGTTTTCTGCCACAGGGGACCCCCAAGGAGAGGGACTCTAGAGCACAGCAGTGGGTTCCCTCAACTGGAATACACACCATCTAGTTAGTCCTGGGTGCATATGGGCATGGCAAGCCACATATGCGGGCTCTTGGTCCAGTCACTGAGAGGCGTTACTTGAATAAGGTACTCACCCTGAGGGTCACAATGTGTGTTTGTGCCCAAGGCGGCCCTCACGCTTGGGCGTGGCCTCATGGGCCATGCCGTTTTCTCCTACACTGAAGGTTTGACTCACTGCCAGCAGCAAGGTTTCTTGCCAGGGGGAAGGAGGGGTTCTGACTTGTGCATCAGGTTCCCCCCTGTGCAGGGATTGGAGATAAGATCTAGGTTCCGATGACTGAAAACCCAGGTTGGGAATGGATGGTGGCCTAAGGCAGTGGCGGGTCCAATGTGCTGGGTGTGCAGCCAGCTGTGTCGGTGTCTGTTGGAAGGTCTGGGCTCAGGCTATTTGCGACAGAGCATCACTGTTTAAGGTAGCCTATGCACTTGGGGTGTTGCCGAGGGCCAAGCAGTTTGATCCTCATTTGGGGTTTCTGGGCAGCGCCATAGACAATGTTTTTCTCCTGGGAGGCAGGCACAGTGCTTCATTGTGGCCCCAGAATTCCCAGTAGGGAGGGTTTGTGGGCCAGGAGTGTGAGGACGGAAGTCTGAAAACACAAGCTAGTGTGAGGATTGGAGCCAAGGGCAGAGCAGGCCCACTCTGCAGAGGCTGAATCAAAATCTCCTGCATCTGAAGTCAGGCTGAGGATCAGACGTTGGCTGAGGCTGGAGTATGTGTCCATGATGGCACCTTCATGAAGTGGGGGCCTCATGAGGCCAAGGAAGTTTTCCCACGCTGAGTTTGGAGGTTGCCCAAAACCACAAGGTTTCCTTCTGCGGGACATTCGAGTCCTGTTGCATGGCTCCAGGACATACCATATGGAAGGACTGGAGAGCAGGGTTCGAAGGATGGATCCCTGTACAGCATGCCTCACATTCCCATTGGCTATTAGGGACAAGATATGTTTTATCTGCTGCCTCTGGAACACGCGACCCAGGGGGCTGAGTTGAAATGGCCTCTCCTGAGGATGCGTCATAATGTGCGTTTGGAATGTGCTGGTTGTTCAGTGGCCCTGCGGGACTCTCCTACCTGAAGTGTTTGATACATCCCATGAAGAAAGCTGCCCATGTGGAGATGAGAGATGTTTGGTTTGGTGCCTCAGAAAAGCCCCATGTGCTGGTCTAAGAAAACAGTCCTCTAAGAACGGAAACATGGAAACCAAAGCTAAGGTTCAGATTAGGGCCTGGGGGCCTGTCCATTTCAACCTTCTGTCTCTGGGGACACTGTCTGAGAGTCTAAGTGGAGATAGTTGCTCCGCTGGTGTCAGAGAGCCCCTCTTAGTCCAGGGTGGCCTACACTATTGATGGCCTCAGGGACCTTGGAGCTTTTCCCTAACCTGTAGGGTTGTGGTCAATGGATTGGGCACGCTTTCCTTGGAGAGGGCAGGCACAATCTTTCGCTGTTTGGTCCAGAGGCCCTAGCCTGGATGTTGTGTGGGTCCAGGCTGTGGGCACAGAAGTCTGAATACACAAACTCAGCTTATGAGTGGCGCCTAGGGTATGGCAGGCCGGATGTACAGCCCGAGAGGGAGCTCCTGGGCCTCTGAAACAAGGGCGAGTGGGAAGCGTTCCTTCAGGCTTTTGTCTCTGGATGTTGTGTCCTGGATAGCCGTGGATTGGAGCGGTGGCCTCAGGTACTGTGTACGAGTATCCCTCTCTGGGGATTTGTCCCAGCTCCCAAGAGTTTGGGGTCATTTTGTGGGAAGGGTGGAGTCGTGTTGTCTGGCTCATGGGTCTGTCCAAGAAAGGGATTCCAGAGCAGAGCTCCAAGTACGGGCGGTGCGACTGGAAAATTCAATCCGTGGTGAGGATTGGGTGCATAGGGGCTTGGCAAGCCCCATATGTGGGCTCTTGGTCCAGGCCCTGACAGGCCTTTCTTTGACATGGGGCTCATGCTGAGGGTCACAGTGTGAATTTGTGCCCAAGCAGCACTCAAGTTTGGGCGTGGCATCAAGGGCCATGTAGGTTTCTCCCACCCTGAAGGTGTGACTGCATGCCAAGAGCAAGCTTGACAGCCATGGGGAAGGAGGAGTTCTGTTTTGTGCTTGCTATACCCAGCTGTGTGGAGAAATGATATAATGTCTAGGTTCAGATATCTGAAAACCAAGGTTAGGATGAGGTGACTGCATAAGACCATGGCGTGTCCGAAGTGCTGGGTGTGCGGCCAGCTGTCTCCTTGTCTGTCTGGACGTCTGGCTTCAGGCTGTGTCAGGCAGAGCATGAGTGCCCAGAGCAGCCTATCCAGTTCGGGTCCCATCGAGGCCCGAGCAGGTTGATCCTCATCTGGGTTTTCTGGAGAGCCCCACAGGGAAGCGTTTTTCTTCCGTTGGGCAGACACTGGGCTGGGTTTTGGTTCTGGAGTTCCTAGTCCAGAGGGCTTTTTTGCCAGGAGTGTGAGGAAGGAAGTCTGAAAACACAAGCTAGCGTGAGGTTTGGGACCGAGGGCACGGCAGGTCCACTCTGCAGAGGCTGAATCGAGATCTCCTGCACTGAGGTCATGTCAACTATGAGACGTGCCTCAGGCTAGAGTTCTTGTCCAGCATGGCCTCTTCCTGAAGGGTGTGGGGGCTTCATGAGGCCAGAAAGTTTTGGCTACGATGGGATTTGTGAACTGCTCCAAAACTGAAGGTTACCTTCTGCACGACAGTCGAGTCCTATTGGATGGTTCCAAGAGGCCCCATATGGAAAGACTCGAGAGCAGGTGTCTAAGCATGGATGCCTGGGAACGCCACCTCATATTCCCACTCTTTAGTCAGGACAAGGCAGGCTCAATCTGTGGGCTCCTGGGTGAGCTACCCAGAGGGGAGAGTTGAAATGGACTCTCCTGAAGATGAGTCCTACTGTGGCTTGGTGGCCTGGGAGACCTTGGATTGTGGAGGTGGCTCAGGGACTCTGCAGGATTCTCCAACATGAGGTGTTTGACACGGCTCCAACAAGGAAACTTCCCATGTGGAGACGAGAGGAGTTCTGTTCCGTGCCTCAGGAAAGCCCCATACCCTGTTCTTCGAACCAAAGCCTCTGAGGAGTGACACCTGGAAACCAAAGCAAGAGTTGAGACTACGGCCTAAAGGCCTGTCCGGCTCAACCTTCTATCTCTGTTGACATCTGTGTGCATGCATTCATGGATGTAGCTGCTCAGCTTGTGTCCGAATGCCCCTGTGAGTCCAGTGAGGCTCCCATTAGTGGGATGTCCTCGGAGGCCTTGAGGTTTCTCATATTCTGGAGGTGTGTGGCCAAAGGAATGGACACAGTTTCCCAGGAGAGAGCAGGCACGGTCCTGTGGTATGGCTCCAGAGGACCCAGCCTAGAGGCTGTGTTTGCCAGGGCTGTGGGGACAGGTGTCTGAAAAAGCAAACTTGGCTCAGCTAGGGGCCAATGTAATGGCAGGCCTGATCTCTAGTCCGTGAGGGGAGATCCTCTGGAAATCAAAGTAGGGCAAGTGGGAGGCAGTCACTCAGGATTTTGTCTCTGGGTGTTGCGTTTACAGTGTCCAGTCATGGTAGGGGTTGTCTCAGAGGCCGAGGAAGAGCCTTCCTCTCGGGGGATTGTCCAAGCTCCCAAGTGTTGGTGTTCATTCTGTGGGAATGAAGAGTACTGTTTTCTGCCACAGGGGACCCCCCAGGAGAGGGACTCTAGAGCACAGCAGTGGGTTCCCTCAACTGGAATACACACCATCTAGTTAGTCCTGGGTGCCTATGGGCATGGCAAGCCACATATGCGGGCTCTTGGTTCAGTCACTGAGAGGCGTTACTTGAATAAGGTACTCACGCTGAGGGTCACAATGTGTGTTTGTGCCCAAGGCGGCCCTCACGCTTGGGCGTGGCCTCATGGGCCATGCCGTTTTCTCCTACACTGCAGGTTTGACTCACTGCCAGCAGCAAGGTTTCTTGCCATGGGGAAGGAGGGGTTCTGACTTGTGCATCAGGTTCCCCCCTGTGCAGGGATTGGAAATAAGGTCTAAGTTCCGATGACTGAAAACCCAGGTTGGGAATAGATGGTGGTCTAAGGCAGTGGCGGGTCCAATGTGCTGGGTGTGCAGCCAGCTGTGTCGGTGTCTGTTGGAAGGTCTGGGCTCAGGCTATTTGCGACAGAGCATCACTGTTTAAGGAAGCCTATGCAATTGGGGTATTGCCGAGGGCCAAGAAGTTTGATCCTCATTTGGGGTTTCTGGGCAGCGCCATAGACAATGATTTTCTCCTGGGAGGCAGGCAGAGTGCTTCATTGTGGCCCCAGAATTCCCAGTAGGGAGGGCTTGTGGGCCTGGAGTGAGAGGACGGAAGTCTGAAAACACAAGCTAGGGTGAGGATTGGAGCCAAGGGCAGAGCAAACCCATTCTGCAGAGGCTGAATCAAAATCTCCTGCATCTGAAGTCAGGCTGAGGATCAGACGTTGGCTGAGGCTGGAGTATGTGTCCATGATGGCACCTTCATGAAGCGGGGGCCTCATGAGGCCAAGGAAGTTTTCCCACGCTGAGTTTGGAGGTTGCCCCAAACCACAAGGTTTCCTTCTGCGGGACATTCGAGTCCTGTTGCATGGCTCCAGGACATACCATACGGAAGGACTGGAGAGCAGGGTTCGAAGGATGGATCCCTGTACAGCAGGCCTCGCATTCCAATTGGCCATTAGCGACAAGATATGTTTGATCTGGGGCCTCTGGAACACGCGACCCAGGGGGCTGAGTTGAAATGGCCTCTCCTTAGGATGCGTCATAATGTGCGTTTGGGTCCATGAAGACCTTGGAATGTGCTGGTTGTTCAGTGGCCCTGCGGAACTCTCCTACCTGAAGGGTTTGATACATCCCCAGTAAGAAAGCTGCCCATGTGGAGACGAGAGATCCTTGGTTTGGTGCCTCAGAAAAGCCCCATGTGCTGGTCTACGAAAGCAGTCCTCTGAGAACGGACACATGGTACAAAGCTAAGTTTCATATTAGGGCCTGTGGGTCTGTCCATTTCAACCTTCTGTCTCTGGGGACACTTTCTGAGAGTCTAAATGAAGATAGTTGCTCCGCTGGTGTCAGAGAGCCCCTCTTAGTCCAGGGTGGCCTACACTATTGATGTCCTCAGGGGCCTTGGAGCTTTTCCCTAACCTGTAGGTTTGTGGTCAATGGATTGGGCACACTTTCCTTGGAGAGGGCAGGCACAAACTTTCGCTGTGGCTCCAGAGGCCCTAGCCTGGATGTTGTGTGGGTCCAGGCTGTGGGCACAGAAGTCTGAAAACACAAACTCAGCTTATGAGTGGTGCCTAGGGTATGGCAGGCCGGATGTACAGCCCGAGAGGGAACTCCTGGCCCACTGAAACAAGGGCGAGTGGGAGGAGTTCCTTCAGGCTTTTGTCTCTGGATGCTTTGTCCGGGATAGCCGTGAATTTGAGGGGTGGCCTCAGGGACTGTGGACGAGTATCCCTCTCTGGGGATTTGTCCCATCTTCCAAGATTGGGGTCATTTTGTGGGAAGGGTGGAGTCGTGTTGTCTGGCTCATGTGTCTCTCCAAGAAAGGGATTCCGGAACAGAGCCCCAGGTACGGGCGGGGAGACTGAAATCTCAAACCCTGGTGAGGATTGGGTGCATAGGGGCTTGGCAAGCCCCATATGCGGGCTCTTTGTCCAGGCCCTGACAGGCCTTTCTTTGACATGTGGCTCATGCTAGGGTCACAGTGTGAATTTGTTCACAATCAGCACTCAAGTGCTGCTTGGGCACTACCTGAAGGGTTTGATACATCCCCAGTAAGAAAGCTCCCCATGTGGAGACGAAAGGAGTTCTGTTCAGTGCCTCAGGAAAGCCCCATATCCTGTTCTTCGAACCAAAGTTTCTGAGGAGTAACACCTGGAACCCAAAGCAAGAGTTGAGATTATGGCCTAAGGGCCTGTCCGGCTCAACCTTCTATCTCTGTTGACATCTGTGTGCATGCCTTCGTGGAGGTAGCTGCTCAGCTTGTGTCTGAATGCCCCTGTGTGTCCAGGGAGGCTCCCAGTAGTGGGATGTCCTCGGGGGCCTTGAACTTTCTCATATTCTGGAGGTGTGTGTCCAAAGGAATGGACACAGTTTCCCAGGAGAGAGCAGGCACGGTCCTGTGGTATGGCTCCAGAGGACCCAGCCTAGAGGCTGTGTTTGCCAGGGCTGTGGGGACTGATGTCTGAAAAAGCAAACTTGGCTCAGGAAGGGGCCAAGGTAATGGCAGGCCTGATCTCCAGTCCGTGAGGGGAGATTCTCTGGATATCAAAGGAGGGCAAGTGGGAGGCAGTTGCTCAGGCTTTTGTCTCTGGGTGTTGCGTTCACAGTGTCCAGTCAGGGTAGGGGTTGCCTCAGGGGCCGAGGAAGAGCCTTCCTCTCGGGGGATTTTCCAAGCTCCCAAGTGTTTGGGTTCATTCTGTGGGAAGTGAAGAGTACTGTTTTCTGCCAGAAAGGACCCCCCAGGAGAGGGACTCTAGAGCACAGCAGTGGGTTCCTTCAACTGGAATACAACCATCTAGTTAGTTTTGGGTGCCTATGGGCATGGCAGGGACTATATGCAGGATCTTTGTCACGAACCTGACAGGCCTTTCTTTGACATGGGGCTCATGCTAGGGTCACAGTGTGAATTTGTGCCCAAGCAGCACTCATGTTTTGGCGTGGCATCAGGGGCCATGAAGGGTTCCCCACGTGAAGGTTGACTCCATGTGAAGAACAAGCATTACAGCCATGTGGAAGGCAGAGTTCTGATTGTGATTCCGATACACAAACTCAGCTTTTTTTGGGGACGTCGGTATGGCAGGCCCAATATACAAACAATGAGAAGAACTCATGAAGATTTGAATATAGAGCGAGTCTGAGGCGCTTGCTCAGGCATTTGTCTCTGGAATTTGTATCAGCAATGGCCGTAGATTGTCGGGGATGCTTCATGGGCCATGGACGAATCTACCTCTATGAGGATTTCGCCCGATTCCCAATTTTTTTTCGTCAAACTGTGGAATGGGAGGACTCCTTTCAGTTTTGTTACCTCAGGTGTCCCACGAAAAGAGGAAATCCAAGCAAAGCCGTGGGGAAGACTGAAGGGACCACCAGAACTATGGTTCAAAATTGGGGACTAGGGGCATGGCAAGCCCAATATGCTATCTCTTCATCCAGCCACTGAGAGGCCTTACTTGAGGACTTTGGTCAGGCTGAGGGTCACAATGTGTGTTTGTGACCAATGTAGCCTCCGAGCATGGCGGGGCCTCATGGGCAACACTGGATTCAACTACACTGAAAGTTGGACAACATGCCAACCACAAGGTATCTTGCCATGGGGAAGGAGTTCTGATTTCTGCATCCCGTTCAACCCTGGGCAGTGATTGGAGGTACGGTCTAGAATCTAAAGCCTGAAATTTGAGGTTGGGAAGAGATGATGACCTAAGGCCATGGCAGCTTGATGTGCTCAGTGTGCGGCCAGCTGTCTGGGACGGGCCAGGGAGTCCAGGCTCAGACTGTGTCAGAAAGGGCATTAGTGCCCTGGTCAGCCTATGTGTTTGGGGTACAGCCAAGGTCGGTGCAGGTTGATCCTCCTTTGGGGTTACTGGGTAGCCCCAGAGGACAATGTTTTTCTTCTGGAGGGCCGGCAGAGTGCTGCATTGTAGTTCTGGATTGCCAAACTGGAGGGCTTGTGGGCCAGTAGTCTGACGACAAAAGTTTGAGAACATAAGCTAGGCTTAGGTTTCTGGGTGAGGCCATGGCAGGCACAATCTACAGACCTGAATCGAGATCTCATGCATCTGAGTCAGGGCGAGGATCAGACGATCGCTCAGGTTGTAGTTTCTGGCCCTGATGGCCCCTTCATGAATGGGGGGGGGGATCACGAGGCCATGGGGGTTTTCCCACGATGGGAGTTGTGAGAAGCTCCAAACTGCAGAGAGTCTTCTGCAGGACAATTGAGACCTGTTGTTTGGCTCCAGGCCAATGATTCTGAGCAGGGTTCTAAGGATGGATGGCTGGGTAGCCCACCTCGCATCCAATTGTCTCTTAGCAACAAGAAAGGTTAGATCTCCTGGATCTGTGGGGAGCAACCGAGGACGCTGAGTTGAAATGGACACCCCTAAGGATGGGTCCTAATGTGCTTTTGTGTCTATGGAGACCTTGGAATGAAGCGGTGGCACTGGTGCCCTAAATGGTTCTCCTAAACAGATGCTTTGACACAGCTCCAACGTGCAAGTTTCCCATGTATAGATGAGATGTTTTCTGATGGGTGAGTCAAGAAACAGCTATATGCTGCTTTTGAAATCCAGGCCTCTGAGGAGAGATGCCTGGAAACCAAAGCAATGGATCTGATTAGTGCCTAGGGGCCTGTTCTTTCCTTTTTACCTCTGGGGACATCTGTCTATGGGTCTGAGTGCAGGAAGGTGCTCATTTAGGCTCAGATTGCCCCTGTTTTTCCTGGGAAGCCACCACTATTGAGATGGATCAGGGACTTTGGAGGTTTATCCTATTAGAAGGGTTGTGGCCATTGGAATGGGCACACACAATTCCCTTGGAGAGGGCAAGTACAGTCCTCAGGTTTGGCTCCAGGGGCCTGAGCCTGTAGGTTGTGTAGGCCAGGGCTGTTTGGACAGTTGTCTGAAAACACAAACTCGGCTTATGTTTCGGGTCATAGGTATGGCAGGACTGATCTACAGACCATGAGGAGAACTCTTCTGGATTTGAAAGAAGGGCGTGTGTGAGGCTCCTGCTCAAGTTTTTGTCTCTGGATATCGTGTCACTCATGGTCGTGGAATTTCTGGGTGACTTCATGGGAAATGGACGAGTCTTACTCTCTGGTGGTTTGGCCCCGTCCAAAGAGATTGGGGTCATTCTGTGGGCTGGAAGAAGTCCGTTTTTTTTTTCGTTGTTGTTGTTGTTGTTGTTTTCTTTTTTAACCTCAGGTGTCCCACTAAATGAGGGATTCCAGAGTAGAGCCCTAGGGAGGGGCGACTGGACAATCAGAAATCTGGTTAAAAATTGGGGCCTAGGGACATGTCAAGCCCATTATGACATCTAATGATCCAGCCACTGAGAGGACTTACTAGAGGACAGGACTCATGCTGAGGGTCACAATGCGTGTGTATGCCCTCGTCTCACTCAAGAATGGGCAGGGCCTCAGGGTGAATGCTGGTTTCTCCTACACTGAACGTTGGACAACGTGCCAACCACAAGGGTTCTTGCCATGTGTAAGGAGGAGTACTGATTTCTGCATCACATTCACCCCTGGGCAGTGATTGGAGATAAGGTCTCGGTTCTTAAGCCTCAAAACTGAGGTAGGGAAGAGATGATGACCTAAGGCCATGGCGGGTTTTATGTGCTCAGTGTGCGGTCAGCTTTCTGGGTGTTGGTCAGGAGGTCCAGGCTCAGGTTGTGTTCGACAGTGCATTACTGCCCAGGTTAGACTATATAATTTGGGTAAGGTCGAGTGCTGTGTAGGTTTATCCTCATTTAAGGTGCCTGGGTAGCTCATGAGGCAATATTTTTTTTTTTTTCTAGAGGGCCGGCAGAGTGCTGCATTGTGGGCCCGGAATTGCCAAATTTTAGGACTTCGGGGCCAGGAGTGTGAGGACGGAAGTGTGAGAAGACAAGCAAGACTTGGGTTTCAGGGCAAAGGCACAGCAGGTACCCCCTGCAGATCTGAACCAATATCTCATGCATCTGAAGTCAGGGCGAGGATCAGACGTTGGCTCAGGTTGGTGTTTCTGAGCATGAGGGCCGCTTCATGAAGGGAGCGGAATCTCGAAGCCATTGAGGTTTTCCCACGTTGGGAGTTGTGGGATGCCCCCTTCAAGGATTCCTTCTGCGGGACAATTGAGACCTGTTGGACAGCTCCAGGACATCCCATATGGAAATATCTAGAGCACCGTTCGCGGATGGATGCCTGGAAAGCCCGCCTTGCATTCCAATTGTCTCCTAGCAACAAGACAGTTTTGAACTGATGGCTCTGCCGGAGCAACCGGGGTGGCTGAGTTGAAATGGACTTTCCTGAGGATGGGTCCTAATGTGTCCATGAGGGCCTTGGAATGGGGCGGTGGCACCGGGACCCTGAAGTACTCTCCTAATCTTTGGACATGGCTCCCATGCACAGGTTTCCTTGGGGAGACGAGATGAGTTCTGATGGGTGCCTCAGGAAAACCCCTATGCTCGTATTGGAATCAGGCTTTTGAGGACACATGCCTGTAACCCAAAGCAATGGATCCTATTATGGCCTAGGGTCCTGTCTGGTTCAATCTTCTTCTCTGGGGACATCCATCTATGGTATGAATGGAGGTCGATTATCAGCTGGTGTCAGACAGCCCTTGTTTGTTCCGGGCGACCTACACTATTGGGATGGCCTCAGGGACTTTGGAGGTTTCTCCTAATTTGTACGATTTTGTACCATGGAATGGGCAGAATTCCCATGGATTGGTAGGCACAGTCCTAATGTGTGGCTCCAGGCGCCCAGCCTGGAGGGTGTGTGGCCCAAGACTTTGAGGACAGAAGTCTGAAAACACAAACTCAGCTTAGGTTTGGGGACTTAGGTATGGCAGGCCCGATTGACAAACCATGAGAAGAACTCTTCAGGATATGAAAAAAGTGCGAGTCTGAGGCGCTTGCTCAGGCTTTTGTCTCTGGATTTTGTATCAGCGATGGCCGTGGAATGTCGGGGAGGCCTCATGGGCCATGGACGAATCTTCCTCTCTGAGGATTTGGCCCGATTCCCAATTGCTTTTCTTCAATCTGTGGGATGGGAGGACTCATTTCAGGTTTGTTACCTCAGGTGTCCCACCAAAAGAGGAATTCCAAAGCAAAGCCGTGGGGAAGACTGAAGGGACAACCCGAACTATGGTTAAAAATTGGGGCCTAGGGGCATGGCAAGCCCAATATGCTATCTCTTCATCCAGCCACTGAGTGGCCTTACTTGAGGACTGGGCTCAGCCTGAGGGTCACAATGTGTGTTTGTGACCAATGTGGCCCATGAGCATGGGCGGGGCCTCATGGGCCACACTGGTTTCAAGGACACTGAATGTTGGACAACATGCCAACCACAAGGTTTCTTGCCATGGGGAAGGAGTTCTGATTTCTGCATCACCTTCAACCTTGGGCAGTGATTGGAGATAAGGTCTAGGTTCTGAAACCTGAAAACCGAGGTTGGGAAGAAATGACGACCTAAGGCCATGGCGGCTGGATGTGCTAAGTGTGCGGCCAGCTGTCTAGGAGGGGTCAGGGGGTCCAGGCTCAGGCGGTGTCAGAAAGGGCATTAGTGCCCTGGTCAGCCTATGTATTTGGGGTACAGCCAAGGTCGGTGCAGGTTGATCCTCATTTGGGGTTACTGGGTAGCCTCAGAGGACAATGTTTTTCTTCTGGAGGGCCGGCAGAGTGCTGCATTGTAGTTCTGGATTGCCAAACTGGTGGGCTTGTGGGCCAGTAGTCTGACGACAAAAGTCTGAGAACACAAGCTAGGCTTAGGTTTCTGGGTGAGGCCATGGCAGGCACAATCTACAGACCTGAATTGAGATCTCGTGCATCTGAAGTCAGGGCGAGGATCAGACGATCGCTCAGGTTGGAGTTTCTGTCCCTGATGGCCCCTTCATGAATGGGGGGGGGGCATCACGAGGCCATGGGGGTTTTCCCACTATGGGAGTTGTGAGAAGTTCCAAACAGCAGAGAGTCTTCTGCAGGTCAATTGAGACCTGTTGCTTGGCTCCAGGCCAATGATTCTGAGCAGGGTTCTAAGGATGGATGGCTGGGTAGCCCACCTTGCGTTCCAATTGTCTCCTAGCAACAAGAAAGGTTAGATCTCCTGGATCTGTGGGGAGCAACCGAGGACGCTGAGTTGAAATGGACACCCCTAAGGATGGGTCCTAATGTGCTTTTGTGTCTATGGAGACCTTGGAATGAAGCGGTGGCACTGGTGCCCTAAATGGTTCTCCTAAACAGATGCTTTGACACAGCTCCAACGTGCAAGTTTCCCATGTATAGATGAGATGTTTTCTGATGGGTGAGTCAAGAAACAGCTATATGCTGCTTTTGAAATCCAGGCCTCTGAGGAGAGATGCCTGGAAACCAAAGCAATGGATCTGATTAGTGCCTAGGGGCCTGTTCTTTCCTTTTTACCTCTGGGGACATCTGTCTATGGGTCTGAGTGCAGGTAGGTGCTCAGTTGGGCTCAGATTGCCCCTGTTTTTCCTGGGAAGCCACCACTATTGAGATGGATCAGGGACTTTGGAGGTTTATCCTATTAGAAGGGTTGTGGCCATTGGAATGGGCACACACAATTCCCTTGGAGAGAGCAAGTACAGTCCTCAGGTTTGGCTCCAGGGTTCTGAGCCTGTAGGTTGTGTAGGCCAGGGCTGTTTGGACAGTTGTCTGAAAACACAAACTCGGCTTATGTTTCGGGTCATAGGTATGGCAGGACTGATCTACAGACCATGAGGAGAAATCTTCTGGATTTGAAAGAAGAGCGTGTGTGAGGCTCCTGCTCAAGTTTTTGTCTCTGTATATCGTGTCACTCATGGTCGTGGAATTTCTGGGTGACTTCATGGGAAATGGACGAGTCTTACTCTCTGGTGGTTTGGCCCCGTCCAAAGAGATTGGGGTCATTCTGTGGGCTGGAAGAAGTCCTTTTTTTTTGTTGTTGTTGTTGTTGTTATCTTTTTTAACCTCAGGTGTCCCACTAAATGAGGGATTCCAGAGTAGAGCCCTAGGGAGGGGCGACTGGACAATCAGAAATCTGGTTAAAAATTGGGGCCTAGGGACATGTCAAGCCCATTATGACATCTAATGATCCAGCCACTGAGAGGACTTACTAGAGGACAGGACTCATGCTGAGGGTCACAATGCGTGTGTATGTCCTCGTCTCACTCAAGAATGGGCAGGGCCTCAGGGTGAATGCTGGTTTCTCCTACACTGAACGTTGGACAACGTGCCAACCACAAGGGTTCTTGCCATGTGTAAGGAGGAGTACTGATTTCTGCATCACATTCACCCCTGGGCAGTGATTGGAGATAAGGTATTGGTTCTGAAGCCTGAAAACTGAGGTAGGGAAGAGATGATGACCTAAGGCCATGGCGGGTTTTATGTGCTCAGTGTGCGGTCAGCTTTCTGGGTGATGGTCAGGAGGTCCAGGCTCAGGTTGTGTTCGACAGTGCATTACTGCCCAGGTTAGACTATATAATTTGGGTAAGGTCGAGTGCTGTGTAGGTTTATCCTCATTTAAGGTGCCTGGGTAGCTCATGAGGCAATATATTTTTTTTTTTCTAGAGGGCCGGGAGAGTGGTGCATTGTGGGCCCGGAATTGCCAAATTTTAGGACTTCGGGGCCAGGAGTGTGAGGACGGAAGTGTGAGAAGACAAGCTAGAGTGGGTTTCAGGGCAAAGGCACAGCAGGTACCCCCTGCAGATCTGAACCAATATATCATGCTTCTGAAGTCAGGGCGAGGATCAGACGTTGGCTCAGGTTGGAGTTTCTGAGCATGACGGCCGCTTCATGAAGGGAGCGGAATCTCGAGGCCATTGAGATTTTCCCACGTTGGGAGTTGTGGGATGCCCCCTTCAAGGATTCCTTCTGCGGGACAATTGAGACCTGTTGGACAGCTCCAGGACATCCCATATGGAAATACTCTAGAGCACCATTCGCGGATGGATGCCTGGAAAGCCCGCCTCGCATTCCAATTGTCTCCTAGCAACAAGACAGTTTTGATCTGATGGCTCTGCCGGAGCAACCGGGGTGGCTGAGTTGAAATGGACTTTCCTGAGGATGGGTCCTAATGTGTCCATGAGGGCCTTGAAATGGGGCGGTGGCACCGGGACCCTGAAGTACTCTCCTAATCTTTGGACATGGCTCCCATGCACAGGTTTCCTTGTGGAGACGAGATGAGTTCTGATGGGTGCCTCAGGAAAACCCCTATGCTCGTATTGGAATCAGGCTTTTGAGGACACATGCCTGTAACCCAAAGCAATGGATCCTATTATAGCCTAGGGTCCTGTCTGGTTCAATCTTCTTCTCTGGGGACATCCATCTATGGTATGAATGGAGGTCGATTATCAGCTGGTGTCAGACAGCCCTTGTTTGTTCCGGGCGACCTACACTATTGGGATGGCCTCAGGGACTTTGGAGGTTTCTCCTAATTTGTACGATTTTGGACAATGGAACGGGCAGAATTTCCATGGATTGGTAGGCACAGTCCTAATGTGTGGCTCCAGGCGCCCAGCCTGGAGGGTGTGTGGCCCAAGACTTTGAGGACAGAAGTCTGAAAACACAAACTCAGCTTAGATTTGGGGACGTAGGTATGACAGGCCCGATCGACAAACCATGAGAAGAAATCTTCAGGATATGAAGAAAGTGCAAGTCTGAGGCGCTTGCTCAGGCTTTTGTCTCTGGATTTTGTATCAGCGATGGCCGTGGAATGTCGGGGAGGCCTCATGGGCCATGGACGAATCTTCCTCTATGAGGATTTGGCCCGATTCCCAATTGCTTTTCGTCAATCTGTGGGATGGGAGGACTCATTTCAGGTTTGTTACCTCAGGTCTCCCACCAAAAGAGGAATTCCAAAGCAAAGCCGTGGGGAAGACTGAAGGGACAACCCGAACTATGGTTAAAAATTGGGGCCTAGGGGCATGGCAAGCCCAATATGCTATCTCTTCATCCAGCCACTGAGTGGCCTTACTTGAGGACTGGGCTCAGCCTGAGGGTCACAATGTGTGTTTGTGACCAATGTGGCCCATGAGCATGGGCGGGGCCTCATGGGCCACACTGGTTTCAAGGACACTGAATGTTGGACAACATGCCAACCACAAGGTTTCTTGCCATGGGGAAGGAGTTCTGATTTCTGCATCATCTTCAACCTTGGGCAGTGATTGGAGATAAGGTCTAGGTTCTGAAACCTGAAAACCGAGGTTGGGAAGAGATGAAGACCTAAGGCCATGGCGGCTGGATGTGCTCAGTGTGCGGCCAGCTGTCTGGGAGGGGCCAGGGGGTCCAGGCTCAGGCTGTGTCAGAAAGGGCATTAGTGCCCTGGTCAGCCTATGTATTTGGGGTACAGCCAAGGTCGGTGCAGGTTGATCCTCATTTGGGGTTACTGGGTAGCCCCAGAGGACAATGTTTTTCTTCTGGAGGGCCGGCAAGTGCTGCATTGTAGTTCTGGATTGCCAAACTGGAGGGCTTGTGGGCCAGTAGACTGACGACAAAAGTCTAAGAACACAAGCTAGGCTTAGGTTTCTGGGTGAGGCCATGGCAGGCACAATCTAAAGACCTGAATCGAGATCTCGTGCATCTGAAGTCAGGGCGAGGATCAGACGATCGCTCAGGTTGGAGTTTCTGTCCCTGATGGCCCCTTCATGAATGGGGGGGCATCACGAGGCCATGGGTGTTTTCCCACTATGGGAGTTGTGAGAAGCTCCAAACTGCAGAGAGTCTTCTGCAGGACAATTGAGACTTGTAGTTTGGCTCCAGGCCAATGATTCTGAGCAGGGTTCTAAGGATGGATGGCTGGGTATCCCACCTCGCATTCCAATTGTCTCCCAGCAACAAGACAGGTTAGATCTCCTGGATCTTTGGGGAGCAACCGAGGACGCTGAGTTGAAATGGACACCCCTGGGGATGGGTCCTAACGTGCTTTTGTGTCTATGGAGACCTTGGAATGAAACGGTGGCACTGGGGCCCTAAAGGTTTCTCCTAAACAGAGGCCTTGACACCGCTCCAACGTACAAGTTTCCCATGTGTAGATGAGATGTTTTCTGATGGGTGAGTCCTGAAACAGCTATATGCTGCTTTTGAAATCCAGGCCTCTGAGGAGAGATGCCTGGAAACCAAAGCAATGGATCTGATTAGTGCCTAGGGGCCTGTTCTTTCCTTATTACCTCTGGGCACATCTGTCTATGGGTCTGAGTGCAGGTAGGTGCTCAGTTGGTCTCAGATTGCCCCTGTTTTACCTGGGAAGCCACCACTATTGAGATGGATCAGGGTCTTTGGAGGTTTATCCTATTAGAAGGGTTGTGGCCATTGGAATGGGCACACACAATTCCCTTGGAGAGGGCAAGTACAGTCCTCAGGTTTGGCTCCAGGGGCCTAAGCCTGTAGGTTGTGTAGGCCAGGGCTGTTTGGACAGTTGTCTGAAAACACAAACTCGGCTTATGTTTCGGGTCATAGGTATGGCAGGACTGATCTACAGACCATTAGGAGAACTCTTCGGGATTTGAAAGAAGGGCGAGTGTGAGGCTCTGCCTAAGTTTTTTTCTCTGGATATCGTGTCACTCATGGTCGTGGAATTTCTGGGTGACTTCATGGGAAATGGACGAGTCTTACTCTCTGGTGGTTTGGCCCCGTCCAAAGAGTTTGGGGTCATTCTGTGGGCTGGAAGAAGTACGTTTTATTTTGTTGTTTTTGTTGTTGTTGTTTTTTTCTTTTTTTAACCTCAGGTGTCCCACCAAATGATGGATTCCAGAGTAGAGCCCTGGGGAGGGACGACTGGACAATCAGAAATCTGGTTAAAAATTGGGGCCTAGGGACATGTCAAGCCCATTATGACATCTAATGGTCCAGCCACTGAGAGGACTTACTAGAGGACAGGACTCATGCTGAGGGTCACAATGCGTGTGTATGCACTCGTCGCACTCAAGAATGGGCGGGGCCGCAGGGTGAATGCTGGTTTCTCCTACACTGAATGTTGGACAACGTGCCAACCACAAGGGTTCTTTCCATGGGTAAGGAGGAGTTCTGTCTTCTGCATCACACTCACCCCTGGGCAGTGATTGGAGATAAAGTCTCGGTTCTGAAGTCTGAAAACTGAGGTAGGAAAGAGATGATGACCTAAGGCCATGGCGGGTTTTATGTGCTCAGTGTGCGGTCAGCTTTCTGGGTGTTGGTCTGGAGGTCCGGGCTCAGGTTGTGTTCGACAGTGCATTAGTACCAGGTTAGACTATATAATTTGGGTAAATTCGAGTGCTGTGTAGGTTTACCCTCATTTAAGTTGCCTGGGCAGCTCATGAGGCAATAATTTTTTTTTCTAGAGGGCAGGCAGAGTGCTGCATTGTGGGTCCGGAATTGCCAAACTTGAGGGCTTCGGGGCCAGGAGTGTGAGGACGGAAGTCTGAGAAGAAAAGCTACACTTGGGTTTCAGGGCGAGGGCACGGCAGGTACCCCCTGCAGATCTGAACCTATACCTCATGCATCTGAATTCAGGGCGAGGATCAGACGTTGGCTCAGGTTGGAGTTTCTGAGCGTGACGGCCACTTCATGAAGGGAGCGGAATCTCGAGGCCATTGAGGTTTTCCCACGTTGGGAGTTTTGGGATGCCCCCTTCAAGGATTCCTTCTGTGGGACAATTGAGACCTGTTGGACAGCTCTAGGTCATCCCATATGGAATGATTCCAGAGCACCGTTCGCGAATGGATGCCTGGGAAGCCCGCCTCGCATTCCAATTGTCTCCTAGCAACAAGACAGTTTAGATCTGATGGCTCTGCGGGAGCAACCGGGGTGGCTGAGTTGAAATGGACTTTCCTGAGGATGGGTCCTAATGTGTTTTTGTGTCCATGAGGGCCTTGGAATGGGGCGGTGGCACCGGGACCCTGAAGTACTCTCCTAATCTTTGGACATGGCTCCCATGCACAGGTTTCCTTGTGGAGACGAGATGAGTTCTGATGGGTGCCTCAGGAAAACCCCTATGCTCGTATTGGAATCAGCTTTTGAGGATACATGCCTGTAACCCAAAGCAATGGATCCTATTATGGCCTAGGGTCCTGTCTGGTTCAATCTTCTTCTCTGGGGACATCCATCTATGGTATGAGTGGAGGTCGATTATCAGCTGGTGTAAGACAGCCCTTGTTTGTTCCGGGCGACCTATACTATTGGGATGGCCTCAGGGACTTTGGAGGTTTCTCCTAATTTGTACGATTTTGTACCATGGAATGGGCAGAATTCCCATGGATTGGTAGGCACAGTCCTAATGTGTGGCTCCAGGGGCCCAGCCTGGAGGGTGTGGGGCCCAAGACTTTGAGGACAGAAGTCTGAAAACACAAACTCAGCTTAGGTTTGGGGACGTAGGTATGGCAGGCCCGATCTACAAACCATGAGAAGAACTCTTCAGGATATGAAGAAAGTGCGAGTCTGAGGCGCTTGCTCAGGCTTTTGTCTCTGGATTTTGTATCAGCGATGGCCGTGGAATGTCGGGGAGGCCTCATGGGCCATGGACGAATCTTCCTCTCTGAGGATTTGGCCCGATTCCCAATTGCTTTTCGTCAATCTGTGGGATGGGAGGTCTCCTTTCAGTTTTGTTACCTCAGGTGTCCCACCAAAAGAGGAATTCCAAAGCCAAGCCGTGGGGAAGACTGAAGGGACAACCCGAACTATGGTTAAAAATTGGGGCCTAGGGGCATGGCAAGCCCAATATTCTATCTCTTCATCCAGCCACTGAGTGGCCTTACTTGAGGACTGGGCTCAGCCTGAGCGTCACAATGTGTGTTTGTGACCAAAGTGGCCCGCGAGCATGGGCGGGGCCTCATGGGCCACACTGGTTTCAACTACACTGAACGTTGGACAACATGCCAACCACAAGGTTTCTTGCCATGGGGAAGGAGTTCTGATTTCTACATCACCTTCAACCCTGGGCAGTGATTGGAGATAAGGTCTAGGTTCTGAAACCTGAAAACCGAGTTTGGGAAGAGATGACGACCTAAGGCCATGGCGCCTGGATGTGCTCAGTGTCGGCCAGCTGTCTGGGAGGTTTAGGGGGTCCATGCTCAGGCTGTGTCAGAAAGGGCATTAGTGCCCTGGTCAGCCTATGTATTTGGGGTACAGCCAAGGTCGGTGCAGGTTGATCCTCATTTGGGGTTACTGGGTAGCCCCAGAGGACAATGTTTTTCTTCTGGAGGGCCGGCAAGTGCTGCATTGTAGTTCTGGATTGCCAAACTGGACGGCTTGTCGGCCAGTAGTCTGACGACAAAAGTCTGAGAACACAAGCTAGGCTTAGGTTTCTGGGTGAGGCCATGGCAGGCACAATCTACAGACCTGAATCGAGATCTCGTGCATCTGAAGTCAGGGCGAGGATCAGACGATCGCTCAGGTAGGAGTTTCTGTTTCTGATGGCCCTTTCATGAATAGGGGGGTCATCACGAGGCCATGGGTGTTTTCCCACGATGGTTTTGTGAAAAGCTCCAAACTGCAGAGAGTCTTCTGCAGGAAAATTGAGACCTGTTGTTTGGCTCCAGGCCAATGATTCTGAGCAGGTTTCTAAGGATGGATGGCTGGGTATCCCACCTCGCATTCCAATTGTCTCCCAGCAACAAGACAGGTTAGATCTCCTGGATCTGTGGGGAGCAACCGAGGACGCTGAGTTGAAATGGACACCCCTGGGGATGGGTCCTAACGTGCTTTTGTTTCTATGGAGACCTTGGAATGAAGCGGTGGCACTGGGGCCCTAAAGGGTTCTCCTAAACAGAGGCTTTGACACAGCTCCAATGTGCAAGTTTCCCATGTGTAGATGAGATGTTTTCTGATGGGTGAGTCAAGAAACAGCTAGATGCTGCTTTTGAAATCCAGGCCTCTGAGGAGAGATGCCTGGAAACCAAAGCAATGGATCTGATTAGTGCCTAGGGGCCTGTTCTTTCCTTTTTACCTCTGGGGACATCTGTCTATGGGTCTGAGTGCAGGTAGGTGCTCAGTTGGGCTCAGATTTCCCCTGTCTTTCCTGGGAAGCCACCACTATTGAGATGGATCTGGGACTTTGGAGGTTTATCCTATTAGAAGGGTTGTGGCCATTGGAATGGGCACACACAATTCCCTTGGAGAGGGCAAGTACAGTCCTCAGGTTTGGCTCCAGGCGCCTGAGCCTGTAGGTTGTGTAGGCTAGGGCTGTTTGGACAGTTGTCTGAAAACACAAACTCGGCTTATGTTTCGGGTCATAGGTATGGCAGGACTGATCTACAGATCATGAGGAGAACTCTTCTGGATTTGAAAGAAGGGCGAGTGTGAGGCTCCTGCTCAAGTTTTTGTCACTGGATATCGTGTCACTCATGGTCGTGGAATTTCTGGGTGACTTCATGGGAAATGGAAGAGTCTTACTCTCTGGTGGTTTGGCCCCGTCCAAAGAGTTTGGGGTCATTCTGTGGGCTGGAAGAAGTCCGTTTTTTTTTTTGTTGTTGTTGTTGTTGTTGTTTTCTTTTTTAACCTCAGGTGTCCCACCAAATGATGGATTCCAGAGTAGAGCCCTGGTGAGGGGCGACTGGACAATCAGAAATCTGGTTAAAAATTGGGGCCTAGGGACATGTCAAGCCCATTATGACATCTAATGGTCCAGCCACTGAGAGGACTTACTAGAGGACAGGACTCATGCTGAGGGTCACAATGCGTGTGTATGCCCTCGTCGCACTCAAGAATGGGCGGGGCCTCAGGGTGAATGCTGGTTTCTCCTACACTGAACCTGCCAACCACAAGGATAAGAAAAACGTTTCCCTCTGGGGCTACCCAGTAACCACAAATGAGTACCATTCTGCACGAAACTCGACTGCACCCCAATGATACAGTCTAGCCTGGGCACTAATTCCCTGTCTTCCACAGCCTGAGCCTGCACCTCCCAACCCACACTCAACAGCTGGCCGAACACTGAGCACATCGGACACACCATGGCCTTAGGGGTTCATCTCTTCCCAAGCTCAGTTTTCAGGCTTCAGAACCTAGACCTTAAATCCAATCACAGTCCAGGAGTGAAAGTGTTGCATAAATTAGAACTCCATCTTCCCCATGGCCAGAAAACTTGTGGTTCCCATACAATGCAACGTTCAGTGTAGGAGGCACCAGCATGGTACTTTAGGCCACGCCCTGACTTGAAAGGATCCTTGGGCACAAAAGTACATTGTGAAACGCAGTTTGAGACCTATCCTCAAGG
Source organism: Mustela nivalis (assembly GCF_964662115.1). Lineage (NCBI taxonomy): Eukaryota > Metazoa > Chordata > Mammalia > Carnivora > Mustelidae > Mustela > Mustela nivalis. The sequence goes on from NW_028136551.1 coordinate 1,001,635, forward strand.
AAGGCCTGTCAGTGTCTGGACCAAGAGCCCACATATGGGGCTTGCCATGTTCTTAGGTCCCAATGTTAACCAGAGGTCTGGTTGTCCAGTTGCCCCCACCCACGACTCTACTCTGGAATCCCTCTTTTGGTGGTCCACCTGAGGTAAAAAAAAAAAAACAAAAAAAAAAACAAAAATATTAAACAAAAAAAACAGAAAGGCCTCCTCCCTTCCCACAGAATGACCCCAAACTTTTAGGATCGGGTCAAATCCCCAGAAAGGGAGCCTCATCGATGGCCCATGAGGACACCCCGACATTCCATGGCAATCGGTGACACATTTCCAGAAAAAAAAAAAAAAGCATGAGCAAGCACCTCACATTCGCCCTTTGTTCATATCCCGAAGAGTTCTCCTCAAGGTCTATGGATCGGGCCGGCCATACCTACATCCCCCAACCTAAGTGGAGTTTGTGTTTTCAGACTTTTGTCCAAATAGCCCTGGACCACACACGCTCCACACTTGGGTCCCTGGAGCCACACCTCAGGACTGTGCTTCCCTTTCAAGGGAATTCTTCCCATTCCGTTGGCCACAACCTTGCAAATTAGGAAAAACCTCCAAAGTTACCGAGGCCATCCCAATAGTGTAGGCCGCCCAGGACAAACAGGGGTGATCTCAAACCAGCTGAGCAACTACCTCCACTCAGACAACAGATGTCCCCAGAGAAGAATATTGAACCGGACAGGCCCCAAGGCCCTAATCAGATCCATTGCTTTGGTTTCCAGGCATCTGTCCTCAGAGGCCTCGTCTCCAATACCAGCATATGGTGGTTTCCTGAGGCACCAATAAGAACAAATCTCGTCTCCCCATGGAAAACTTGCTCATTGGAGCTTTGTCATAACCTCTGGTTAGGAGAATCCTTCAGGGCCCTGGTGCCACTGCCCCATACCAAGGTCTCCATGGACTCAAACCAACATTAAGACCATCCTCAGGAAAGTCCATTTCAACTCAGCCCCCTCTGTTGCTACCCCAAGCCAGCAGATCAAACGTTTCTTGTTGCTAGGAGACAATTGGAATGTGAGGCTGGCTGCCCAGGCATCCATACTTAGAACCCTGTTCTGGAAAAATACCTTATAAGACGTCCTGGAGCCATCCAACAAATCTTAATTGTCCCACAGAAGGAATCCTTGCGGTTTGGAGCATCTCACAACTCCAATAGTGGGAAAACCCCCATGGCCTCATAATGCCCCCCCTTCCTGAAGGGGCCAACATGGACAGAAACTCAAACCTGAGCCAAAGTCTGAACCTCGACCTGACTTCAGACGAATGAGATCTCAATTCAGCTCTGCAGAGTGTGCCTGCCATGTCCTTGCCCCGAAACCTAAGCCTAGCTTGTGTTCTCAGACTTCCGTCCTCACTCTCCTGGCCCACAAGCCCTCCAGTTTGGAAATTCCGAAGCCACAATGCAGCACTCTGGCTGCCCTCCAGAAGAAAAACTTTGCCCTATGCTGCTAATAAGAAACCCAAATGATTTTCTAATGCATGCCACTCGATTGTAAAGCAATTATACAGCCCACCCTGTATACTAATGCCCTGTCTGGCACAGCCTGAGACAAGACATCCCAAACGACACCCAGACAGCTGGCCCCAACCTGGACACATAGGACCCGCTATGGCTGTAGGTCATCATCTCTTCCCAACCTCGGTTTTCAGGCTTCAGAACCTAGACCTTATCTCCAAAAATTGCCCAGGGGTGAACGTGATGCAGAAATTAGAATTCCTCCATCCCCATGGCCAGAAACCATGTGGTTGGCATGTTGTCCAACGTTCAATGTGGGAAAACCTGCATTGTCCGAATAGCCACGCCAGTGCTTGAGGGCCGCCTAGGGCACAGACATGCATTGTGACCTGCAGCGTGAGTCCCGTATTAAAGTAACGCCTCTCAGTGGCTGGACCAACATCCTGCATATGGGGCTTGTCATATCCATAGGCCCCCAGGCTTAACCAGAGGGCGAGTATTCCAGTTGTCAGTACCCACTGCTATGCTCTAGAATCCCTCATCTGGGGGGACACATGAAGCAGAAAACAGGACACTTCCCTTCCCACAGAATGACCCCAAACTCTTGGGGGCTGGACAAACTACCAGAGAGGGAGACTTCTACGACCCATGAGGCAACTCCTACATTAAACGGCCATTGTGGACAAAACATCCAGAGACAAAAGCCTGAGCGACTGCCTCCCTCTCACCCTTCTTTCATATCCAGAGGAGCTCCCCTCATGGACTGTAGATCAGGCCTGCCGTAACCTCGGCCCCAAACCTGAGCTGAGTTAGGGTTTTTGGATGTCTGTCTGCACAGCCATGGCCCACACAGCCTCCAGGCTGGGGTCTCTGGAGCCACACCACAGAACTGTGCCTGCTCTCTCCTAAGAAACTGCCCATTCCATTGGCCATAACTCTACAAAATAGTAGAAACCTCAAGGTCCCCAAGGACATCCCACTACCGCAAGCCACACTGGACAAATAGGGGCATTATGACACAAGCTGAGCAACTACTACCTCCATGCAGACACACAGACAGATATCCGCAGAGACAGAAGATTGAACCAGACAGGCCCCTAGGCCCTATTATGAACTCTTGCTTTGGTGTCCAGGTATCACTCCTCAGAGGCCTGGGTTCGAAGACCAGCATATGGGGCTTTCCTGAGGCACCAGACAGAAGACCTCTCATCTCCACATGGGAAGCTTCCTTGTTAGAGATATGTCAAGCCCTTCGGGTTGGAGAATCCTGCAGAGTCCCTTAACTACTGCCACATTACAAGGTCTCCATGGCCACCAACCCACATTATGACTCATCCTCGGCAGAGTCCATTTAAACTCAGCCTTCTGGGTAGCTCACCCAAGAGCCCGCAGATTGAGCGTGCCTTGTCTCGACCAGGCAATGGGAAGGTGAGTTGGCGTTTCTCGGCATCCATGCTTAGGCCCCTGCTCTCGAGTCTTTCTGTATGGGGCATCCTGGAACCATCCAATAGTACTCGACTGTCCTGAAGAAGGAAACTTTGAAGTTTGGAGCAGCTCACAACTCCCAGAGTAGGGAAACCTCCCTGGACTCATGACGCCCCCACCCCCTTCAGGAAGGGGCCGTCATGGACACAAACTCCAGCTTGAGGCAACATCTGATAATCGCCCTGACCTCACCTGCAGGAGATCTCGATTCAGCCTCTGCAGAGTGGGCCTGCCATGCTCTTGGCCCCAAAACTCATGCTAGCTTGTGTTTTCAGACTTCCTTCCTCACAATGCTGGCCACACCCCTCCAGTTTGGCAATTCTGGAGACACAATGCAGCACTCTGCCTGCCCTCCAGAAGAAAAATGCTGCCCTATAGGGCTAACCAGAAACGCCAAATGAGTAACAACCTGCATGCCACTCGACCATACCCCAATTATACAGTCTAGCCTGTGCACTAAAGCCCTCTCTGACACAGCCTGAGGGCAGACCTCCAGTCCAACACCCAGACAGCTGGCCATACACAGAGCATATCACACCCACAATGGCTTTAGGCCATCATCTCTACCCAACCTCAGTTTTCACCTTCAGAACCTAGACCTTATCTCCACTCACTGCTCAGGAGTGAACGTGATGCAAGAATCAGAACTTCTCCTTCGCCTTGGCAAGAAACCTAGTGGTTGGCATGTTGTCCAATGTTCATTGTAGGAGAAAGCAGCATGGACAATGAGGCCCCACCTATCCCTGAGGGCCACAATGTGCACAAATACACATTGTGACCCTCAGCGTGAGCCCTATCCTCATGTAAAGCCTCTTAGTGACTGGAACAACAGCCCCCATATGGGGCTTGCCAAGCCCCTAGTCCCCCAATCTCAACCAGAGTTCGAGATGTCTAGTCACCCCTACTCAGGGCTCTACTCGGGAATCCCTCTTTGGTGGGACACTTGAGGTAAAAAAAAAAAATACAGAAAGAACTCTTCTTATCCACAGAATGATCCCAACCACTTGGGATCAGGCCAAATCACCAGAGAAAGAATTGTCCATGGCCCTTGAGGACACCCCGACATTCCACGGCCACCATTGACACAAAATCCAGAGACAAAACCCTGAGCAAGCGCCACATACTCGCCCTTTGTTCATAGCCCGGAAAATTCTCACGGTCTGTAGATCGAGCCTTCATACATACATCCCCAAACCTAAGCTGAGTTTGTGTTTTCAGACTTCTGTCCCCACAGGACTGGACCACACACGCTCCACACTTGGGTCCCTGGAGCCACACCTCAGGACTGTGCTTCCCTTTCAAGGGAATTCTTCCCATTCCATTGGCCACAACCTTGCAAATGAGGAAAAACCTCCAAAGTCACCGAGGCCATCCCAATAGTGTAGGCCGCCCAGGACAAACAGGGGTGATCTCAAACCAGCTGAGCAACTACCTCCACTCAGACAACAGATGTCCCCAGAGAAGAATATTGAACCGGACAGGCCCCTAGGCCCTAATCAGATCCATTGCTTTGGTTTCCAGGCATCTGTCCTCAGAGGCCTCGTCTCCAATACCAGCATATGGTGGTTTCCTGAGGCACCAATAAGAACAAATCTCGTCTCCCCATGGAAACTTGCTCATTGGAGCTTTGTCATAACCTCTGGTTAGGAGAATCCTTCAGGGCCCTGGTGCCACTGCCCCATACCAAGGTCTCCATGGACTCAAACCAACATTAAGACCATCCTCAGGAAAGTCCATTTCAACTCAGCCCCCTCTGTTGCTACCCCAAGCCAGCAGATCAAACGTTTCTTGTTGCTAGGAGACAATTGGAATGTGAGGCTGGCTGCCCAGGCATCCATACTTAGAACCCTGTTCTGGAAAAATACCTTATAAGACGTCCTGGAGCCATCCAACAAATCTTAATTGTCCCACAGAAGGAATCCTTGCGGTTTGGAGCATCTCACAACTCCAATAGTGGGAAAACCCCCATGGCCTCATAATGCCCCCCCTTCCTGAAGGGGCCAACATGGACAGAAACTCAAACCTGAGCCAAAGTCTGAACCTCGACCTGACTTCAGACGCATGAGATCTCAATTCAGCTCTGCAGAGTGTGCCTGCCATGTCCTTGCCCCGAAACCTAAGCCTAGCTTGTGTTCTCAGACTTCCGTCCTCACTCTCCTGGCCCACAAGCCCTCCAGTTTGGGAATTCCGAAGCCACAATGCAGCACTCTGGCTGCCCTCCAGAAGAAAAACTTTGCCCTATGCTGCTAATAAGAAACCCCAAATGATTTTCTAATGCATGCCACTCGATTGTAAAGCAATTATACAGCCCACCCTGTATACTAATGCCCTGTCTGGCACAGCCTGAGACAAGACATCCCAAACGACACCCAGACAGCTGGCCCCAACCTGGACACATAGGACCCGCTATGGCTGTAGGTCGTCATCTCTTCCCAACCTCGGTTTTCAGGCTTCAGAACCTAGACCTTATCTCCAATCACTGCCCAGGGGTGAACGTGATGCAGAAATTAGAATTCCTCCTTCCCCATGGCCAGAAACCTTGTGGTTGGCATGTTGTCCAACGTTCAATGTGGGAAAACCTGCATTGTCCGAAAGGCCACGCCAGTGCTTGAGGGCCGCCTAGGGCACAGTCATGCATTGTGACCTGCAGCTTGAGTCCCGTGTTAAAGTAACGCCTTTCAGTGGCTGGACCAAGATCCTGCATATGGGGCTTGTCATATCCATAGGCCCCCAGGCTTAACCAGCGGGCGAGTATTCCAGTTGTCAGTACCCACTGCTATGCTCTAGAATCCCTCTACTGGGGGGACACATGAAGCAGAAAACAGGACACTTCCCTTCCCACAGAATGACCCCAAACTCTTGGGGGCTGGACAAACTACCAGAGAGGGAGACTTCTACGACCCATGAGGCAACTCCTACATTAAACGGCCATTGTGGACAAAACATCCAGAGACAAAAGCCTGAGCGACTGCCTCCCTCTCACCCTTCTTTCATATCCAGAGGAGCTCCCCTCATGGACTGTAGATCAGGCCTGCCGTAACCTCGGCCCCAAACCTGAGCTGAGTTAGGGTTTTTGGATGTCTGTCTGCACAGCCATGGCCCACACAGCCTCCAGGCTGGGGTCTCTGGAGCCACACCACAGAACTGTGCCTGCTCTCTCCTAAGAAACTGCCCATTCCATTGGCCATAACTCTACAAAATAGTAGAAACCTCAAGGTCCCCAAGGACATCCCACTACCGCAAGCCACACTGGACAAATAGGGGCATTATGACTCAAGCTGAGCAACTACTACCTCCATGCAGACACACAGACAGATATCCGCAGAGACAGAAGATTGAACCAGACAGGCCCCTAGGCCCTATTATGAACTCTTGCTTTGGTGTCCAGGTATCACTCCTCAGAGGCCTGGGTTCGAAGACCAGCATATGGGGCTTTCCTGAGGCACCAGACAGAAGACCTCTCATCTCCACATGGGAAGCTTCCTTGTTAGAGATATGTCAAGCCCTTCGGGTTGGAGAATCCTGCAGAGTCCCTTAACTACTGCCACATTACAAGGTCTCCATGGCCACCAACCCACATTATGACTCATCCTCGGCAGAGTCCATTTAAACTCAGCCTTCTGGGTAGCTCACCCAAGAGCCCGCAGATTGAGCGTGCCTTGTCTCGACCAGGCAATGGGAAGGTGAGTTGGCGTTTCTCGGCATCCATGCTTAGGCCCCTGCTCTCGAGTCTTTCTGTATGGGGCATCCTGGAACCATCCAATAGTACTCGACTGTCCTGAAGAAGGAAACTTTGAAGTTTGGAGCAGCTCACAACTCCCAGAGTAGGGAAACCTCCCTGGACTCATGACGCCCCCACCCCCTTCAGGAAGGGGCCGTCATGGACACAAACTCCAGCTTGAGGCAACATCTGATAATCGCCCTGACCTCACCTGCAGGAGATCTCGATTCAGCCTCTGCAGAGTGGGCCTGCCATGCTCTTGGCCCCAAAACTCATGCTAGCTTGTGTTTTCAGACTTCCTTCCTCACAATGCTGGCCACACCCCTCCAGTTTGGCAATTCTGGAGACACAATGCAGCACTCTGCCTGCCCTCCAGAAGAAAAATGTTGCCCTATAGGGCTAACCAGAAACGCCAAATGAGTAACAACCTGCATGCCACTCGACCATACCCCAATTATACAGTCTAGCCTGTGCACTAAAGCCCTCTCTGACACAGCCTGAGGGCAGACCTCCAGTCCAACACCCAGACAGCTGGCCATACACAGAGCATATCACACCCACAATGGCTTTAGGCCATCATCTCTACCCAACCTCAGTTTTCACCTTCAGAACCTAGACCTTATCTCCACTCACTGCTCAGGAGTGAACGTGATGCAAGAATCAGAACTTCTCCTTCGCCTTGGCAAGAAACCTAGTGGTTGGCATGTTGTCCAATGTTCATTGTAGGAGAAAGCAGCATGGACAATGAGGCCCCACCTATCCCTGAGGGCCACAATGTGCACAAATACACATTGTGACCCTCAGCGTGAGCCCTATCCTCATGTAAAGCCTCTTAGTGACTGGAACAACAGCCCCCATATGGGGCTTGCCAAGCCCCTAGTCCCCCAATCTCAACCAGAGTTCGAGATGTCTAGTCACCCCTACTCAGGGCTCTACTCGGGAATCCCTCTTTGGTGGGACACTTGAGGTAAAAAAAAAAAATACAGAAAGAACTCTTCTTATCCACAGAATGATCCCAACCACTTGGGATCAGGCCAAATCACCAGAGAAAGAATTGTCCATGGCCCTTGAGGACACCCCGACATTCCACGGCCACCATTGACACAAAATCCAGAGACAAAACCCTGAGCAAGCGCCACATACTCGCCCTTTGTTCATAGCCCGGAAAATTCTCACGGTCTGTAGATCGAGCCTTCATACATACATCCCCAAACCTAAGCTGAGTTTGTGTTTTCAGACTTCTGTCCCCACAGGACTGGACCACACACGCTCCACACTTGGGTCCCTGGAGCCACACCTCAGGACTGTGCTTCCCTTTCAAGGGAATTCTTCCCATTCCATTGGCCACAACCTTGCAAATGAGGAAAAACCTCCAAAGTCACCGAGGCCATCCCAATAGTGTAGGCCGCCCAGGACAAACAGGGGTGATCTCAAACCAGCTGAGCAACTACCTCCACTCAGACAACAGATGTCCCCAGAGAAGAATATTGAACCGGACAGGCCCCTAGGCCCTAATCAGATCCATTGCTTTGGTTTCCAGGCATCTGTCCTCAGAGGCCTCGTCTCCAATACCAGCATATGGTGGTTTCCTGAGGCACCAATAAGAACAAATCTCGTCTCCCCATGGAAACTTGCTCATTGGAGCTTTGTCATAACCTCTGGTTAGGAGAATCCTTCAGGGCCCTGGTGCCACTGCCCCATACCAAGGTCTCCATGGACTCAAACCAACATTAAGACCATCCTCAGGAAAGTCCATTTCAACTCAGCCCCCTCTGTTGCTACCCCAAGCCAGCAGATCAAACGTTTCTTGTTGCTAGGAGACAATTGGAATGTGAGGCTGGCTGCCCAGGCATCCATACTTAGAACCCTGTTCTGGAAAAATACCTTATAAGACGTCCTGGAGCCATCCAACAAATCTTAATTGTCCCACAGAAGGAATCCTTGCGGTTTGGAGCATCTCACAACTCCAATAGTGGGAAAACCCCCATGGCCTCATAATGCCCCCCCTTCCTGAAGGGGCCAACATGGACAGAAACTCAAACCTGAGCCAAAGTCTGAACCTCGACCTGACTTCAGACGCATGAGATCTCAATTCAGCTCTGCAGAGTGTGCCTGCCATGTCCTTGCCCCGAAACCTAAGCCTAGCTTGTGTTCTCAGACTTCCGTCCTCACTCTCCTGGCCCACAAGCCCTCCAGTTTGGGAATTCCGAAGCCACAATGCAGCACTCTGGCTGCCCTCCAGAAGAAAAACTTTGCCCTATGCTGCTAATAAGAAACCCCAAATGATTTTCTAATGCATGCCACTCGATTGTAAAGCAATTATACAGCCCACCCTGTATACTAATGCCCTGTCTGGCACAGCCTGAGACAAGACATCCCAAACGACACCCAGACAGCTGGCCCCAACCTGGACACATAGGACCCGCTATGGCTGTAGGTCGTCATCTCTTCCCAACCTCGGTTTTCAGGCTTCAGAACCTAGACCTTATCTCCAATCACTGCCCAGGGGTGAACGTGATGCAGAAATTAGAATTCCTCCTTCCCCATGGCCAGAAACCTTGTGGTTGGCATGTTGTCCAACGTTCAATGTGGGAAAACCTGCATTGTCCGAAAGGCCACGCCAGTGCTTGAGGGCCGCCTAGGGCACAGTCATGCATTGTGACCTGCAGCTTGAGTCCCGTGTTAAAGTAACGCCTTTCAGTGGCTGGACCAAGATCCTGCATATGGGGCTTGTCATATCCATAGGCCCCCAGGCTTAACCAGCGGGCGAGTATTCCAGTTGTCAGTACCCACTGCTATGCTCTAGAATCCCTCTACTGGGGGGACACATGAAGCAGAAAACAGGACACTTCCCTTCCCACAGAATGACCCCAAACTCTTGGGGGCTGGACAAACTACCAGAGAGGGAGACTTCTACGACCCATGAGGCAACTCCTACATTAAACGGCCATTGTGGACAAAACATCCAGAGACAAAAGCCTGAGCGACTGCCTCCCTCTCACCCTTCTTTCATATCCAGAGGAGCTCCCCTCATGGACTGTAGATCAGGCCTGCCGTAACCTCGGCCCCAAACCTGAGCTGAGTTAGGGTTTTTGGATGTCTGTCTGCACAGCCATGGCCCACACAGCCTCCAGGCTGGGGTCTCTGGAGCCACACCACAGAACTGTGCCTGCTCTCTCCTAAGAAACTGCCCATTCCATTGGCCATAACTCTACAAAATAGTAGAAACCTCAAGGTCCCCAAGGACATCCCACTACCGCAAGCCACACTGGACAAATAGGGGCATTATGACTCAAGCTGAGCAACTACTACCTCCATGCAGACACACAGACAGATATCCGCAGAGACAGAAGATTGAACCAGACAGGCCCCTAGGCCCTATTATGAACTCTTGCTTTGGTGTCCAGGTATCACTCCTCAGAGGCCTGGGTTCGAAGACCAGCATATGGGGCTTTCCTGAGGCACCAGACAGAAGACCTCTCATCTCCACATGGGAAGCTTCCTTGTTAGAGATATGTCAAGCCCTTCGGGTTGGAGAATCCTGCAGAGTCCCTTAACTACTGCCACATTACAAGGTCTCCATGGCCACCAACCCACATTATGACTCATCCTCGGCAGAGTCCATTTAAACTCAGCCTTCTGGGTAGCTCACCCAAGAGCCCGCAGATTGAGCGTGCCTTGTCTCGACCAGGCAATGGGAAGGTGAGTTGGCGTTTCTCGGCATCCATGCTTAGGCCCCTGCTCTCGAGTCTTTCTGTATGGGGCATCCTGGAACCATCCAATAGTACTCGACTGTCCTGAAGAAGGAAACTTTGAAGTTTGGAGCAGCTCACAACTCCCAGAGTAGGGAAACCTCCCTGGACTCATGACGCCCCCACCCCCTTCAGGAAGGGGCCGTCATGGACACAAACTCCAGCTTGAGGCAACATCTGATAATCGCCCTGACCTCACCTGCAGGAGATCTCGATTCAGCCTCTGCAGAGTGGGCCTGCCATGCTCTTGGCCCCAAAACTCATGCTAGCTTGTGTTTTCAGACTTCCTTCCTCACAATGCTGGCCACACCCCTCCAGTTTGGCAATTCTGGAGACACAATGCAGCACTCTGCCTGCCCTCCAGAAGAAAAATGTTGCCCTATAGGGCTAACCAGAAACGCCAAATGAGTAACAACCTGCATGCCACTCGACCATACCCCAATTATACAGTCTAGCCTGTGCACTAAAGCCCTCTCTGACACAGCCTGAGGGCAGACCTCCAGTCCAACACCCAGACAGCTGGCCATACACAGAGCATATCACACCCACAATGGCTTTAGGCCATCATCTCTACCCAACCTCAGTTTTCACCTTCAGAACCTAGACCTTATCTCCACTCACTGCTCAGGAGTGAACGTGATGCAAGAATCAGAACTTCTCCTTCGCCTTGGCAAGAAACCTAGTGGTTGGCATGTTGTCCAATGTTCATTGTAGGAGAAAGCAGCATGGACAATGAGGCCGCACCTATCCCTGAGGGCCACAATGTGCACAAATACACATTGTGACCCTCAGCGTGAGCCCTATCCTCATGTAAAGCCTCTTAGTGACTGGAACAACAGCCCCCATATGGGGCTTGCCAAGCCCCTAGTCCCCCAATCTCAACCAGAGTTCGAGATGTCTAGTCACCCCTACTCAGGGCTCTACTCGGGAATCCCTCTTTGGTGGGACACTTGAGGTAAAAAAAAAAAAAATACAGAAAGAACTCTTCTTATCCACAGAATGATCCCAACCACTTGGGATCAGGCCAAATCACCAGAGAAAGAATTGTCCATGGCCCTTGAGGACACCCCGACATTCCACGGCCACCATTGACACAAAATCCAGAGACAAAACCCTGAGCAAGCGCCACATACTCGCCCTTTGTTCATAGCCCGGAAAATTCTCACGGTCTGTAGATCGAGCCTTCATACATACATCCCCAAACCTAAGCTGAGTTTGTGTTTTCAGACTTCTGTCCCCACAGGACTGGACCACACACGCTCCACACTTGGGTCCCTGGAGCCACACCTCAGGACTGTGCTTCCCTTTCAAGGGAATTCTTCCCATTCCATTGGCCACAACCTTGCAAATGAGGAAAAACCTCCAAAGTCACCGAGGCCATCCCAATAGTGTAGGCCGCCCAGGACAAACAGGGGTGATCTCAAACCAGCTGAGCAACTACCTCCACTCAGACAACAGATGTCCCCAGAGAAGAATATTGAACCGGACAGGCCCCTAGGCCCTAATCAGATCCATTGCTTTGGTTTCCAGGCATCTGTCCTCAGAGGCCTCGTCTCCAATACCAGCATATGGTGGTTTCCTGAGGCACCAATAAGAACAAATCTCGTCTCCCCATGGAAACTTGCTCATTGGAGCTTTGTCATAACCTCTGGTTAGGAGAATCCTTCAGGGCCCTGGTGCCACTGCCCCATACCAAGGTCTCCATGGACTCAAACCAACATTAAGACCATCCTCAGGAAAGTCCATTTCAACTCAGCCCCCTCTGTTGCTACCCCAAGCCAGCAGATCAAACGTTTCTTGTTGCTAGGAGACTATTGGAATGTGAGGCTGGCTGCCCAGGCATCCATACTTAGAACCCTGTTCTGGAAAAATACCTTATAAGACGTCCTGGAGCCATCCAACAAATCTTAATTGTCCCACAGAAGGAATCCTTGCGGTTTGGAGCATCTCACAACTCCAATAGTGGGAAAACCCCCATGGCCTCATAATGCCCCCCCTTCCTGAAGGGGCCAACATGGACAGAAACTCAAACCTGAGCCAAAGTCTGAACCTCGACCTGACTTCAGACGCATGAGATCTCAATTCAGCTCTGCAGAGTGTGCCTGCCATGTCCTTGCCCCGAAACCTAAGCCTAGCTTGTGTTCTCAGACTTCCGTCCTCACTCTCCTGTCCCACAAGCCCTCCAGTTTGGGAATTCCGAAGCCACAATGCAGCACTCTGGCTGCCCTCCAGAAGAAAAACTTTGCCCTATGCTGCTAATAAGAAACCCCAAATGATTTTCTAATGCATGCCACTCGATTGTAAAGCAATTATACAGCCCACCCTGTATACTAATGCCCTGTCTGGCACAGCCTGAGACAAGACATCCCAAACGACACCCAGACAGCTGGCCCCAACCTGGACACATAGGACCCGCTATGGCTGTAGGTCGTCATCTCTTCCCAACCTCGGTTTTCAGGCTTCAGAACCTAGACCTTATCTCCAATCACTGCCCAGGGGTGAACGTGATGCAGAAATTAGAATTCCTCCTTCCCCATGGCCAGAAACCTTGTGGTTGGCATGTTGTCCAACGTTCAATGTGGGAAAACCTGCATTGTCCGAATAGCCACGCCAGTGCTTGAGGGCCGCCTAGGGCACAGACATGCATTGTGACCTGCAGCGTGAGTCCCGTATTAAAGTAACGCCTCTCAGTGGCTGGACCAAGATCCTGCATATGGGGCTTGTCATATCCATAGGCCCCCAGGCTTAACCAGAGGGCGAGTATTCCAGTTGTCAGTACCCACTGCTATGCTCTAGAATCCCTCTACTGGGGGGACACATGAAGCAGAAAACAGGACACTTCCCTTCCCACAGAATGACCCCAAACTCTTGGGGGCTGGACAAACTACCAGAGAGGGAGACTTCTACGACCCATGAGGCAACTCCTACATTAAACGGCCATTGTGGACAAAACATCCAGAGACAAAAGCCTGAGCGACTGCCTCCCTCTCACCCTTCTTTCATATCCAGAGGAGCTCCCCTCATGGACTGTAGATCAGGCCTGCCGTAACCTCGGCCCCAAACCTGAGCTGAGTTAGGGTTTTTGGATGTCTGTCTGCACAGCCATGGCCCACACAGCCTCCAGGCTGGGGTCTCTGGAGCCACACCACAGAACTGTGCCTGCTCTCTCCTAAGAAACTGCCCATTCCATTGGCCATAACTCTACAAAATAGTAGAAACCTCAAGGTCCCCAAGGACATCCCACTACCGCAAGCCACACTGGACAAATAGGGGCATTATGACACAAGCTGAGCAACTACTACCTCCATGCAGACACACAGACAGATATCCGCAGAGACAGAAGATTGAACCAGACAGGCCCCTAGGCCCTATTATGAACTCTTGCTTTGGTGTCCAGGTATCACTCCTCAGAGGCCTGGGTTCGAAGACCAGCATATGGGGCTTTCCTGAGGCACCAGACAGAAGGCCTCTCATCTCCACATGGGAAGCTTCCTTGTTAGAGATATGTCAAGCCCTTCGGGTTGGAGAATCCTGCAGAGTCCCTTAACTACTGCCACATTACAAGGTCTCCATGGCCACCAACCCACATTATGACTCATCCTCGGCAGAGTCCATTTAAACTCAGCCTTCTGGGTAGCTCACCCAAGAGCCCGCAGATTGAGCGTGCCTTGTCTCGACCAGGCAATGGGAAGGTGAGTTGGCGTTTCTCGGCATCCATGCTTAGGCCCCTGCTCTCGAGTCTTTCTGTATGGGGCATCCTGGATCCATCCAATAGTACTCGACTGTCCTGAAGAAGGAAACTTTGAAGTTTGGAGCAGCTCACAACTCCCAGAGTAGGGAAACTTCCCTGGACTCATGACGCCCCCACCCCCTTCAGGAAGGGGCCGTCATGGACACAAACTCCAGCTTGAGGCAACATCTGATAATCGCCCTGGAGTTCTGATTTCTGCATCCCGTTCAACCCTGGGCAGTGATTGGAGGTAAGGTCTAGAATCTAAAGCCTGAAATCTGAGGTTGGGAAGAGATGACGAAATAAGGCCATGGCGGCTCGATGTGCTCAGTGTGCGGTCAGCTGTCTGGGACGGGCCAGGGAGTCCAGGCTCAGGCTGTGTCAGAAAGGGCATTAGTGCCCTGGTCAGCCTATGTATTTGGGGTACAGCCAAGGTCGGTGCAGGTTGATCCTCATTTGGGGTTACTGAGTAGCCCCAGAGGACAATGTTTTTTATCTGGAGGGCAGGCAGAGTTCTGCATTGTAGTTCTGGATTGCCAAACTGGAGGGCTTGTGGGCCAGTAGTCTGACGACAAAAGTTTGAGAAAAACAAGCTAGGCTTAGGTTTCTGGGTGAGGCCATGGCAGGCACAATCTACAGTCCTGAATCGAGATCTCATGCATCTGAAGTCAGGGCGAAAATCAGACGATCGCTCAGGTTGGAGTTTCTGTCCCTGATGGCCCCTTCATGAATGGGGGGGGGGATCACGAGGCCATGGGGGTTTTCCCACGATGGGAGTTGTGAGAAGCTCCAAACTGCAGAGAGTCTTCTGCAGGACAATTGAGACCTGTTGTTTGGCTCCAGGCCAATGATTCTGAGCAGGGTTCTAAGGATGGATGGCTGGGCAGCCCACCTCGCATTCAAATTGTCTCCTAGCACCAAGACAGGTTAGATCTCCTGGATCTGTGGGGAGCAACCGAGGACGCTGAGTTGAAATGGACACCCCTGGGGATGGGTCCTAACGTGCTTTTGTGTCTAAGGAGACCTTGGAATGAAGCGGGGGCACTTGGGCCCTAAAGAGTTCTACTAAACAGAGGCTTTGACACAGCTCCAATGTGCAAGTATCCCATGTGTCGATGAGATGTTTTCTGTTGGGTGAGTCAAGAAACAGCTATATACTGCTTTTGGATTCCAGGCCTCTGAGGAGAGATGCCTGGAAACCAAAGCAATGGATCTGATTAGTGCCTAGGGGCCTGTTCTTTCCTTTTTACCTCTGGGCACATGTGTCTAAGGGTCTGAGAGCAGGTAGGTGCTCTGTAGTGCTCAGATTGCCCCTGTTTTTCCTGGGAAGCCACCACTATTGAAATGGATCAGGGACTATGGAGGTTTATCCTATTAGAGCGTTGTGACCATTGGAATGGGCACACACAATTCCCTTGGAGAGGGCAAGTACAGTCCTCAGGTTTGGCTCCAGGGTTCTGAGCCTGTAGGTTGTGTAGGCCAGGGCTGTTTGGCAGTTGTCTGAAAACACAAACTCGGCTTATGTTTCGGGTCATAGGTATGGCAGGACTAATCTACAGACCATGAGGAGAACTCTTCTGGATTTGAAAGAAGGGCGATGTGAGGCTCCTGCTCAAGTTTTTGTCTCTGGATATCGTGTCACTCATGGTCGTGGAATTTCTGGGTGACTTCATGGAAAATGGACGAGTCTTACTCTCTGGTGGCTTGGCCCCGTCCAAAGAGTTTGGGTTCATTCTGTGGGCTGGAAGAAGTCCGTTTTATTTTGTTGTTGTTGTTGTTTTCTTTTTTAACCTCAGGTGTCCCACCAAATGAGGGATTTCAGAGTAGAGCCCTAGGAGGGGCGACTGGACAATCAGAAATCTGGTTAAAAATTGGGGCCTAGGGACATGTCAAGCCCATTATGACATCTAATGGTCCAGCCACTGAGAGGACTTACTAGAGAACAGGACTCATGCTGAGGCTCACAATGCGTGTGTATGCCCTCGTCGCACTCAATAACGGGCGGGGCCTCAGGGTTTCTCCTACACTGATCGTTGGACAACGTGCCAACCACAAGGGTTCTTGCCATGGGTAAGGAGGAGTTCTGATTTCTGCATCAGACTCACCCCTGGGCAGTGATTGGAGATAAGGTCTCGGTTCTGAAGCCTGAAAACTGAGGTAGGGAAGAGATGATGACCTAAGGCCATGGCGGGTTTTATGTGCTCAGTGTGCGGTCAGCTTTCTGGGTGTTGGTCAGGAGGTCCGGGCTCAGGATGTGTTCGACAGTGCATTAGTGCCCAGGTTAGACTATATAATTTGGGTAAAGTCGAGTGCTGTGTAGGTTTACCCTCATTTAAGGTGCCTGGGCAGCTCATGAGGCAATCATTTTTTTTTTCTAGAGGGCAGGCAGAGTGCTGCATTGTGGGTCCGGAATTGCCAAACTTGAGGGCTTTGGGGCCAGGAGTGTGAGGATGGAAGTCTGAGAAGACAAGCTAGACTTGGGTTTCAGGGCGAGGGCACGGCAGGTACCCCCTGCAGATCTGAACCAATATCTCATGCATCTGAAGTCAGGGCGAGGATCAGACGTTGGCTCAGGTGGGAGTTTCTGAGCATGACGGCCGCTTCATGAAGGGAGCGGAATCTCGAGACCATTGAGGTTTTCCCACGTTGGGAGTTGTGGGATGCCCCCTTCCAGGATTCCTTCTTCCGGACAATTGAGACCTGTTGGACAGCTCCAGGACATCCCATATGGAATGACTCCAGAGCACCGTTCGCGGATGGATGCCTGGGAAGCCTGCCTCGCATTCCAATTGTCTCCTAGCAACAAGACAGTTTAGATCTGATGGCTCTGCGGGAGCAACCTCGGTGGCTGAGTTGAAATGGACTTTCCTGAGGATGTGTCCTAATGTGTTTTTGTGTCCATGAGGGCCTTGGAATGGGGCGGTGGCACCGGCAACCTGAAGTACTTTCCTAAGCTTTGGACATGGCTCCCATGCACAGGTTTACTTGTGGAGACGAGATGAGTTCTGATGGGTGCCTCAGGAAAACCCCTATGCTCGTATTGGAATCAGGCTTTTGAGGACACATGCCTGTAACACAAAGCAATGGATCCTATTATGGCCTAGGGTCCTGTCTGGTTCAATCTTCTTCTCTGGGGACATCCATCTATGGTATGAGTGGAGGTCGATTATCAGCTGGTGTCAGACACCCCTTGTTTGTTCCGGGTGACCCACACTTTTGGGATGGCCTAAGGGTCGTTGGAGGTTTCTCCTAATTTGTACGGTTTTGGACCATGGAATGGGCAGAATTCCCATGGATTGGTAGGCACAGTCCTAATGTGTGGCTCCAGGGGCCCAGCCTGGAGGATGTGTGGCCCAAGACTTTGAGGACAGAAGTCTGAAAACACAAACTCAGCTTAGGTTTGGGGACGTAGGTATGGCAGGCCCGATCTACAAACCATGAGAAGAACTCTACAGGATATGAAGAAAGTGCGAGTCTGTGGCGATTGCTCAGGCTTTTGTCTCTGGATTTTGTATCAGTGATGGCCGTGGAATGTCGGGGAGGCCTCATGGGCCATGGACGAATCTTCCTCTCTGAGGATTTGGCCCGATTCCCAATTGCTTTTCGTCAATCTGTGGGATGGGAGGACTCATTTCAGTTTTGTTACCTCAGGTGTCCCACCAAAAGAGGAATTCCAAAGCCAAGCCGTGGGGAAGACTGAAGGGACAATCCGAACTATGGTTAAAAATTGGGGCCTAGGGGCATGGCAAGCCCAATATGCTATCTCTTCATCCAGCCACTGAGTGGCCTTACTTGAGGACTGTGCTCAGCCTGAGGGTCACAATGTGTGTTTGTGACCAATGTGGCCCTCGAGCATGGGCGGGGCCTCATGGGCCACACTGGTTTCAACGACACTGAACGTTGGACAACATGCCAACCACAAGGTTTCTTGCCATGGGGAAGGAGTTCTGATTTCTGCATCACCTTCAACATGGACAGTGATTGGAGATAAGGTCTAGGTTCTGAAACCTGAAAACCGAGGTTGGGAAGAGATGACGACCTAAGGCCATGGCGGCTCGATGAGCTCAGTGTGCGGCCAGCTGTCTGGGAGGGGCCAGGGGGTCCAGGCTCAGGCTGTGTCAGAAAGGGCATTAGTGCCCTGGTCAGCCTATGTATTTGGGGTACAGCCAAGGTCGGTGCAGGTTGATCCTCATTTGGGGTTACTGGGTAGCCCCAGAGGACAATGTTTTTTATCTGGAGGGCAGGCAGAGTGCTGCATTGTAGTTCTGGATTGCCAAACTGGAGGCCTTGTGGGCCAGTAGTCTGACGACAAAAGTCTGAGAACACAAGCTAGGCTTAGGTTTCTGGGTGAGGCCATGGCAGGCACAATCTACAGACCTGAATCGAGATCTCGTGCATCTGAAGTCAGGGCGAGGATCAGACGATCGCTCAGGTTGGAGTTTCTGTCCCTGATGGCCCCTTCATGAATGGGGGGGCATCACGAGGCCATGGGGGTTTTCCCATGATGTTAGTTGTGAGAAGCTCCAAACTGCAGAGAGTCTTCGGCAGGACAATTGAGACCTGTTGTTTGGCTCCAGGCCAATGATTCTGAGCAGGGTTCTAAGGATGGATGGCTGGGTAGCCCACCTCGCATTCCAATTGTCTCCTAGCAACAAGACAGTTTAGATCTCCTGGATCTGTGGGGAGCTACCGAGGATGCTGAGTTGAAATGCACACCCCTGGGGATGGGTCCGAATGTGCTTTTGTTTCTATGGAGACCTTGGAATGAAGCGGTGGCACTGGGGCCCTAAAGGGTTCTACTAAACAGAGGCTTTGACACAGCTCCAACGTGCAAGTTTCCCATGTGTAGATGAGATGTTTTCTGATGGGTGAAACAAGAAACAGCTATATGCTGCTTTTGAAATCCAGGCCTCTGAGGAGAGATGCCTGGAAACCAAAGCAATGGATCTGATTAGTGCCTAGGGGCCTGTTCTTTCCTTTTTACCTCTGAGGACATCTGTCTATGGGTCTGAGTGCAGGTAGGGGCTCATTTGGGCTCAGATTGCCCCTGTTTTTCCTGGGAAGCTACCACTATTGAGATATATCAGGGACTGTGGAGGTTTATACTATTAGAAGGGTTGTGGCCATTGGAATGGGCACACACAATTCCCTTGGAGAGGGCAAGTACAGTCCTCAGGTTTGGCTCCAGGGGCCTGAGCCTGTAGGTTGTGTAGTCCAGCCCTTTTTGGACAGTTGTCTGAAAACACAAACTCGGCTTATGTTTCGGGTCACAGGTATGGCAGGACTGATCTACAGACCATGAGGAGAACTTTTCGGGATTTGAATGAAGGGCGAGTGTGAGGCTCCTGCTCAAGTTTTTGTCTCGGGATATCGTGTCACTCATGGTCGTGGAATTTCTGGGTGACTTCATGGGAAATGGACGAGTCTTACTCTCTGGTGGTTTGGCCCCGTCCAAAGAGTTTGGGTTCATTCTGTGGGCTGGAAGAAGTCCGTTTTATTTTGTTGTTGTTGTTGTTTTCTTTTTTAACCTCAGGTGTCCCACCAAATGAGGGATTTCAGAGTAGAGCCCTAGGAGGGGCGACTGGACAATCAGAAATCTGGTTAAAAATTGGGGCCTAGGGACATGTCAAGCCCATTATGACATCTAATGGTCCAGCCAAGGAGAGGACTTACTAGAGGACAGGACTCATGCTGAGGGTCAC
The DNA here is from genome assembly GCF_964662115.1 of Mustela nivalis. Classification (NCBI taxonomy): domain Eukaryota; kingdom Metazoa; phylum Chordata; class Mammalia; order Carnivora; family Mustelidae; genus Mustela; species Mustela nivalis. The sequence continues at coordinate 1,021,520 of NW_028136551.1, forward strand.
AATGCGTGTGTATGCCCTCGTCGCACTCAAGAATGGGCGGGGCCTCAGGGTTTCTCCTACACTGATCGTTGGACAACGTGCCAACCACAAGGGTTCTTGCCATGGGTAAGGAGGAGTTCTGATTTCTGCATCAGACTCACCCCTGGGCACTGATTGGAGATAAGGTCTCGGTTCTGAAGCCTGAAAACTGAGGTAGGGAAGAGATGATGACCTAAGGCCATGGCGGGTTTTATGTGCTCAGTGTGCGGTCAGCTTTCTGGGTGTTGGTCAGGAGGTCCGGGCTCAGGATGTGTTCGACAGTGCATTAGTGCCCAGTTTAGACTATATAATTTGGGTAAAGTCGAGTGCTGTGTAGGTTTACCCTCATTTAAGGTGCCTGGGCAGCTCATGAGGCAATCATTTTTTTCTCTAGAGGGCAGGCAGAGTGCTGCATTGTCGGTCCGGAATGGCCAAACTTGAGGGCTTTGGGGCCAGGAGTGTGAGGATGGAAGTCTGAGAAGACAAGCTAGACTTGGGTTTCAGGGCGAGGGCACGGCAGGTACCCCCTGCAGATCTGAACCAATATCTCATGCATCTGAAGTCAGGGCGAGGATCAGACGTTGGCTCGGGTGGGACTTTCTGAGCATGACGGCCGCTTCATGAAGGGAGCGGAATCTCGAGACCATTGAGGTTTTCCCACGTTGGGAGTTGTGGGATGCCCCCTTCCAGGATTCCTTCTTCCGGACAATTGAGACCTGTTGGACAGCTCCAGGACATCCCATATGGAATGACTCCAGAGCACCGTTCGCGGATGGATGCCTGGGAAGCCCGCCTCGCATTCCAATTGTCTCCTAGCAACAAGACAGTTTAGATCTGATGGCTCTGCGGGAGCAACCTCGGTGGCTGAGTTGAAATGGACTTTCCTGAGGATGTGTCCTAATGTGTTTTTGTGTCCATGAGGGCCTTGGAATGGGGCGGTGGCACCGGCAACCTGAAGTACTTTCCTAAGCTTTGGACATGGCTCCCATGCACAGGTTTCCTTGTGGAGACGAGATGAGTTCTGATGGGTGCCTCAGGAAAACCCCTATGCTCTTATTGGAATCAGGCTTTTGAGGACACATGCCTGTAACCCATAGCAATGGATCCTATTATGGCCTAGGGTCCTGTCTGGTTCAATCTTCTTCTCTGGGGACATCCATCTATGGTATGAGTGGAGGTCGATTATCAGCTGGTGTCAGACACCCCTTGTTTTTTCCGGGTGACCCACACTATTGGGATGGCCTAAGGGTCGTTGGAGGTTTCTCCTAATTTGTACGATTTTGGACCATGGAATGGGCAGAATTCCCATGGATTGGTAGGCACAGTCCTAATGTGTGGCTCCAGGGGCCCAGCCTGGAGGGTGTGTGGCCCAAGACTTTGAGGACAGAAGTCTGAAAACACAAACTCAGCTTAGGTTTGGGGACGTAGGTATGGCAGGCCCGATCTACAAACCATGAGAAGAACTCTACAGGATATGAAGAAAGTGCGAGTCTGTGGAGATTGCTCAGGCTTTTGTCTCTGGATTTTGTATCAGTGATGGCCGTGGAATGTCGGGGAGGCCTCATGGGCCATGGACGAATCTTCCTCTCTGAGGATTTGGCCCGATTCCCAATTGCTTTTCGTCAATCTGTGGGATGGGAGGACTCATTTCAGTTTTGTTACCTCAGGTGTCCCACCAAAAGAGGAATTCCAAAGCCAAGCCGTGGGGAAGACTGAAGGGACAATCCGAACTATGGTTAAAAATTGGGGCCTAGGGGCATGGCAAGCCCAATATGCTATCTCTTCATCCAGCCACTGAGTGGCCTTACTTGAGGACTGGGCTCAGCCTGAGGGTCACAATGTGTGTTTGTGACCAATGTGGCCCGCGAGCATGGGTGGTGCCTCATGGGCCACACTGGTGTCAACGACACTGAACGTTGGACAACATGCCAACCACAAGGTTTCTTGCCATGGGGAAGGAGTTCTGATTTCTGCATCACCTTCAACATGGACAGTGAATGGAGATAAGGTCTAGGTTCTGAAACCTGAAAACCGAGGTTGGGAAGAGATGACGACCTAAGGCCATGGTGGCTCGATGTGCTCAGTGTGCGGCCAGCTGTCTGGGAGGGGCCAGGATGTCCAGGCTCAGGCTGTGTCAGAATGGGCATTAGTGCCCTGGTCAACCTATGTATTTGGGGTACAGCCAAGGTCGGTGCAGGTTGATCCTCATTTGGGGTTACTGGGTAGCCCCAGAGGACAATGTTTTTTATCTGGAGGGCAGGCAGAGTGCTGCATTGTAGTTCTGGATTGCCAAACTGGAGGCCTTGTGGGCCAGTAGTCTGACGACAAAAGTCTGAGAACACAAGCTAGGCTTAGGTTTCTGGGTGAGGCCATGGCAGGCACAATCTACAGACCTGAATTGAGATCTCGTGCATCTGAAGTCAGGGCGAGGATCAGACGATCGCTCAGGTTGGAGTTTCTGTCCCTGATGGCCCCTTCATGAATGGGGGAGCATCACGAGCCCATGGGGGTTTTCCCATGATGGGAGTTGTGAGAAGCTCCAAACTGCAGAGAGTCTTCGGCAGGACAATTGAGACCTGTTGTTTGGCTCCAGGCCAATGATTCTGAGCAGGGTTCTAAGGATGGATGGCTGGGTAGCCCACCTCGCATTCCAATTGTCTCCTAGCAACAAGACAGTTTAGATCTCCTGGATCTGTGGGGAGCTACCGAGGATGCTGAGTTGAAATGCACACCCCTGGGGATGGGTCCGAATGTGCTTTTGTGTCTATGGAGACCTTGGAATGAAGCGGTGGCACTGGGGCCCTAAAGGGTTCTCCTAAACAGAGGCTTTGACACAGCTCCAACGTGCAAGTTTCCCATCTGTAGATGAGATGTTTTCTGATGGGTGAAACAAGAAACAGCTATATGCCTCTTTTGAAATCCAGGCCTCTGAGGAGAGATGCCTGGAAACCAAACAATGGATCTGATTAGTGCCTAGGGGCCTGTTCTTTCCTTTTTACCTCTGGGGACATCTGTCTATGGATCTGAGTGCAGGTAGGGGCTCATTTGGGCTCAGATTGCCCCTGTTTTTCCTGGGAAGCTACCACTATTGAGATATATCAGGGACTTTGGAGGTTTATCCTATTAGAAGGGTTGTGGCCATTGGAATGGGCACACATAATTCCCTTGGAGAGGGCAAGTACAGTCCTCAGGTTTGGCTCCAGGGGCCTGAGCCTGTAGGTTGTGTAGTCCAGCCCTTTTTGGACAGTTGTCTGAAAACACAAACTCGGCTTATGTTTCATGTCATAGGTATGATAGGACTGATCTACAGACCATGAGGAGAACTTTTCGGGATTTGAAAGAAGGGCGAGTGTGAGGCTCCTGCTCAAGTTTTTGTCTCGGGATATCGTGTCACTCATGGTCGTGGAATTTCTGGGTGACTTCATGGGAAATGGACGAGTCTTACTCTCTGGTGGTTTGGCCCCGTCCAAAGAGTTTGGGTTCATTCTGTGGGCTGGAAGAAGTCCGTTTTATTTTGTTGTTGTTGTTGTTTTCTTTTTTAACCTCAGGTGTCCCACCAAATGAGGGATTTCAGAGTAGAGCCCTAGGAGGGGCGACTGGACAATCAGAAATCTGGTTAAAAATTGGGGCCTAGGGACATGTCAAGCCAATTATGACATCTAATGGTCCAGCCACTGAGAGGACTTACTAGAGGACAGGACTCATGCTGAGGGTCACAATGCGTGTGTATGCCCTCGTCGCACTCAAGAATGGGCGGGGCCTCAGGGTTTCTCCTACACTGATTGTTGGACAACGTGCCAACTACAAGGGTTCTTGCCATGGGTAAGGAGGAGTTCTGATTTCTGCATCAGACTCACCCCTGGGCAGTGATTGGAGATAAGGTCTCGGTTCTGAAGCCTGAAAACTGAGGTAGGGAAGAGATGATGACCTAAGGCCATGGCGGGTTTTATGTGCTCAGTGTGCCGTCAGCTTTCTGGGTGTTGGTCAGGAGGTCCGGGCTCAGGATGTGTTCGACAGTGCATTAGTGCCCAGGTTAGACTATATAATTTGGGTAAAGTCGAGTGCTGTGTAGGTTTACCCTCATTTAAGGTGCCTGGGCAGCTCATGAGGCAATCATTTTTTTCTCTAGAGGGCAGGCAGAGTGCTGCATTGTGGATCCGGAATGGCCAAACTTGAGGGCTTTGGGGCCAGGAGTGTGAGGATGGAAGTCTGAGAAGACAAGCTAGACTTGGGTTTCAGGGCGAGGGCACGGCAGGTACCCCCTGCAGATCTGAACCAATATCTCATGCATCTGAAGTCAGGGCGAGGATCAGACGTTGGCTCAGGTGGGAGTTTCTGAGCATGACGGCCGCTTCATGAAGGGAGCGGAATCTCGAGACCATTGAGGTTTTCCCACGTTGGGAGTTGTGGGATGCCCCCTTCCAGGATTCCTTCTTCCGGACAATTGACCTGTTGGACAGCTCCAGGACATCCCATATGGAAATACTCCAGAGCACCGTTCGCGGATGGATGCCTGGGAAGCCCGCCTCGCATTCCAATTGTCTCCTAGCAACAAGACAGTTTAGATCTGATGGCTCTGCGGGAGCAACCTCGGTGGCTGAGTTGAAATGGACTTTCCTGAGGATGTGTCCTAATGTGTTTTTGTGTCCATGAGGGCCTTGGAATGGGGCGGTGGCACCGGCAACCTGAAGTACTTTCCTAAGCTTTGGACATGGCTCCCATGCACAGGTTTCCTTGTGGAGACGAGATGAGTTCTGATGGGTGCCTCAGGAAAACCCCTATGCTCGTATTGGAATCAGGCTTTTGAGGACACATGCCTGTAACCCAAAGCAATGGATCCTATTATGGCCTAGGGTCCTGTCTGGTTCAATCTTCTTCTCTGGGGACATCCATCTATGGTATGAGTGGAGGTCGATTATCAGCTGGTGTCAGACACCCCTTGTTTGTTCCGGGTGACCCACATTATTGGGATGGCCTAAGGGACGTTGGAGGTTTCTCCTAATTTGTATGATTTTGGACCATGGAATGGGCAGAATTCCCATGGATTGGTAGGCACAGTCCTAATGTGTGGCTCCAGGGGCCCAGCCTGGAGGGTGTGTGGCCCAAGACTTTGAGGACAGAAGTCTGAAAACACAAACTCAGCTTAGGTTTGGGGACGTAGGTATGGCAGGGCCGATCTACAAACCATGAGAAGAACTCTACAGGATATGAAGAAAGTGCGAGTCTGTGGCGATTGCTCAGGCTTTTGTCTCTGGATTTTGTATCAGTGATGGCCGTGGAATGTCGGGGAGGCCTCATGGGCCATGGACGAATCTTCCTCTCTGAGGATTTGGCCCGATTCCCAATTGCTTTTCGTCAATCTGTGGGATGGGAGGACTCATTTCAGTTTTGTTACCTCAGGTGTCCCACCAAAAGAGGAATTCCAAAGCAAAGCCGTGGGGAAGACTGAAGGGACAATCCGAACTATGGTTAAAAATTGGGGCCTAGGGGCATGGCAAGCCCAATATGCTATCTCTTCATCCAGCCACTGAGTGGCCTTACTTGAGGACTGGGCTCAGCCTGAGGGTCACAATGTGTGTTTGTGACCAATGTGGCCCGCGAGCATGGGTGGTGCCTCATGGGCCACACTGGTGTCAACGACACTGAACGTTGGACAACATGCCAACCACAAGGTTTCTTGCCATGGGGAAGGAGTTCTGATTTCTGCATCACCTTCAACATGGACAGTGAATGGAGATAAGGTCTAGGTTCTGAAACCTGAAAACCGAGGTTGGGAAGAGATGACGACCTAAGGCCATGGTGGCTCGATGTGCTCAGTGTGCGGCCAGCTGTCTGGGAGGGGCCAGGGGGTCCAGGCTCAGGCTGTGTCAGAATGGGCATTAGTGCCCTGGTCAACCTATGTATTTGGGGTACAGCCAAGGTCGGTGCAGGTTGATCCTCATTTGGGGTTACTGGGTAGCCCCAGAGGACAATGTTTTTTATCTGGAGGGCAGGCAGAGTGCTGCATTGTAGTTCTGGATTGCCAAACTGGAGGCCTTGTGGGCCAGTAGTCTGACGACAAAAGTCTGAGAACACAAGCTAGGCTTAGGTTTCTGGGTGAGGCCATGGCAGGCACAATCTACAGACCTGAATCGAGATCTCGTGCATCTGAAGTCAGGGCGAGGATCAGACGATCGCTCAGGTTGGAGTTTCTGTCCCTGATGGCCCCTTCAAGAATGGGGGGGCATCACGAGGCCATGGGGGTTTTCCCATGATGGGAGTTGTGAGAAGCTCCAAACTGCAGAGAGTCTTCGGCAGGACAATTGAGACCTGTTGTTTGGCTCCAGGCCAATGATTCTGAGCAGGGTTCTAAGGATGGATGGCTGGGTAGCCCACCTCGCATTCCAATTGTCTCCTAGCAACAAGACAGTTTAGATCTCCTGGATCTGTGGGGAGCTACCGAGGATGCTGAGTTGATATGCACACCCCTGGGGATGGGTCCGAATGTGCTTTTGTGTCTATGGAGACCTTGGAATGAAGCGGTGGCACTGGGGCCCTAAAGGGTTCTACTAAACAGAGGCTTTGACACAGCTCCAACGTGCAAGTTTCCCATGTGTAGATGAGATGTTTTCTGATGGGTGAAACAAGAAACAGCTATATGCTGCTTTTGAAAGCCAGGCCTCTGAAAAGAGATGCCTGGAAACCAAAGCAATGGATCTGATTAGTGCCTAGGGGCCTGTTCTTTCCTTTTTACCTCTGAGGACATCTGTCTATGGGTCTGAGTGCAGGTAGGGGCTCATTTGGGCTCAGATTGCCCCTGTTTTTCCTGGGAAGCTACCACTATGGAGATATATCAGGGACTTTGGAGGTTTATCCTATTAGAAGGGTTGTGGCCATTGGAATGGGCACACACAATTCCCTTGGAGAGGGCAAGTACAGTCCTCAGGTTTGGCTCCAGGGGCCTGAGCCTGTAGGTTGTGTAGTCCAGCCCTTTTTGGACAGTTGTCTGAAAACACAAACTCGGCTTATGTTTCGGGTCACAGGTATGGCAGGACTGATCTACAGACAATGAGGAGAACTTTTCAGGATTTGAAAGAAGGGCGAGTGTGAGGCTCCTGCTCAAGTTTTTGTCTCGGGATATCGTGTCACTCATGGTCGTGGAATTTCTGGGTGACTTCATGGGAAATGGACGAGTCTTACTCTCTGGTGGTTTGGCCCCGTCCAAAGAGTTTGGGTTCATTCTGTGGGCTGGAAGAAGTCCGTTTTATTTTGTTGTTGCTGTTGTTTTCTTTTTTAACCTCAGGTGTCCCACCAAATGAGGGATTTCAGAGTAGAGCCCTCGGAGGGGCGACTGGACAATCAGAAATCTGGTTAAAAATTGGGGCCTAGGGACATGTCAAGCCCATTATGACATCTAATGGTCCAGCCACTGAGAGGACTTACTAGAGGACAGGACTCATGCTGGGGGTCACAATGCGTGGGTATGCCCTCGTCGCACGCAAGAATGGGCGGGGCCTCAGGGTTTCTCCTACACTGATCGTTGGACAACGTGCCAACCACAAGGGTTCTTGCCATGGGTAAGGAGGAGTTCTGATTTCTGCATCAGACTCACCCCTGGGCAGTGATTGGAGATAAGGTCTCGGTTCTGAAGCCTGAAAACTGAGGTAGGGAAGAGATGATGACCTAAGGCCATGGCGGGTTTTATGTGCTCAGTGTGCGGTCAGCTTTCTGGGTGTTGGTCAGGAGGTCCGGGCTCAGGATGTGTTCGACAGTGCATTAGTGCCCAGGTTAGACTATATAATTTGGGTAAAGTCGAGTGCTGTGTAGGTTTACCCTCATTTAAGGTGCCTGGGCAGCTCATGAGGCAATCATTTTTTTCTCTAGAGGGCAGGCAGAGTGCTGCATTGTGGGTCCGGAATGGCCAAACTTGAGGGCTTTGGGGCCAGGAGTGTGAGGATGGAAGTCTGAGAAGACAAGCTAGACTTGGGTTTCAGGGCGAGGGCACGGCAGGTATCCCCTGCAGATCTGAACCAATATCTCATGCATCTGAAGTCAGGGCGAGGATCAGACGTTGGCTCAGGTGGGAGTTTCTGAGCATGACGGCCGCTTCATGAAGAGAGCGGAATCTCGAGACCATTGAGGTTTTCCCACGTTGGGAGTTGTGGGATGCCCCCTTCCAGGATTCCTTCTTCCGGACAATTGACCTGTTGGACAGCTCCAGGACATCCCATATGGAAATACTCCAGAGCACCGTTCGCGGATGGATGCCTGGGAAGCCCGCCTCGCATTCCAATTGTCTCCTAGCAACAAGACAGTTTAGATCTGATGGCTCTGCGGGAGCAACCTCGGTGGCTGAGTTGAAATGGACTTTCCTGAGGATGTGTCCTAATGTGTTTTTGTGTCCATGAGGGCCTTGGAATGGGGCGGTGGCACCGGCAACCTGAAGTACTTTCCTAAGCTTTGGACATGGCTCCCATGCACAGGTTTCCTTGTGGAGACGAGATGAGTTCTGATGGGTGCCTCAGGAAAACCCCTATGCTCGTATTGGAATCAGGCTTTTGAGGACACATGCCTGTAACCCAAAGCAATGGATCCTATTATGGCCTAGGGTCCTGTCTGGTTCAATCTTCTTCTCTGGGGACATCCATCTATGGTATGAGTGGAGGTCGATTATCAGCTGGTGTCAGACACCCCTTGTTTGTTCCGGGTGACCCACATTATTGGGATGGCCTAAGGGACGTTGGAGGTTTCTCCTAATTTGTACGATTTTGGACCATGGAATGGGCAGAATTCCCATGGATTGGTAGGCACAGTCCTAATGTGTGGCTCCAGGGGCCCAGCCTGGAGGGTGTGTGGCCCAAGACTTTGAGGACAGAAGTCTGAAAACACAAACTCAGCTTAGGTTTGGGGACGTAGGTATGGCAGGGCCGATCTACAAACCATGAGAAGAACTCTACAGGATATGAAGAAAGTGCGAGTCTGTGGCGATTGCTCAGGCTTTTGTCTCTGGATTTTGTATCAGTGATGGCCGTGGAATGTCGGGGAGGCCTCATGGGCCATGGACGAATCTTCCTCTCTGTGGATTTGGCCCGATTCCCAATTGCTTTTCGTCAATCTGTGGGACGGGAGGACTCATTTCAGTTTTGTTACCTCAGATGTCCCACCAAAAGAGGAATTCCAAAGCCAAGCCTTGGGGAAGACTGAAGGGACAATCCGAACTATGGTTAAAAATTGGGGCCTAGGGGCATGGCAAGCCCAATATGCTATCTCTTCATCCAGCCACTGAGTGGCCTTACTTGAGGACTGGGCTCAGCCTGAGGGTCACAATGTGTGTTTGTGACCAATGTGGCCCGCGAGCATGGGCGGGGCCTCATGGAACACACTGGTTTCAACGACACTGAACGTTGGACAACATGCCAACCACAAGGTTTCTTGCCATGGGGAAGGAGTTCTGATTTCTGCATCACCTTCAACATGGACAGTGATTGGAGATAAGGTCTAGGGTCTGAAACCTGAAAACCGAGGTTGGGAAGAGATGACGACCTAAGGCCATGGCGGCTCGATGTGCTCAGTGTGCGGCCAGCTGTCTGGGAGGGGCCAGGGGGTCCAGGCTCAGGCTGTGTCAGAAAGGGCATTAGTGCCCTGGTCAGCCTATGTATTTGGGGTACAGCCAAGGTCGGTGCAGGTTGATCCTCATTTGGGGTTACTGGGTAGCCCCAGAGGACAATGTTTTTTATCTGGAGGGCAGGCAGAGTGCTGCATTGTAGTTCTGGTTTGCCAAACTGGAGGCCTTGTGGGCCAGTAGTCTGACGACAAAATTCTGAGAACACAAGCTAGGCTTAGGTTTCTGGGTGAGGCCATGGCAGGCACAATCTACAGACCTGAATCGAGATCTCGTGCATCTGAAGTCAGGGCGAGGATCAGACGATCGCTCAGGTTGGAGTTTCTGTCCCTGATGGCCCCTTCATGAATGGGGGGGCATCACGAGGCCATGGGGGTTTTCCCATGATGGGAGTTGTGAGAAGCTCCAAACTGCAGAGAGTCTTTGGCAGGACAATTGAGACCTGTTGTTTGGCTCCAGGCCAATGATTCTGAGCAGGGTTCTAAGGATGGATGGCTGGGTAGCCCACCTCGCATTCCAATTGTCTCCTAGCAACAAGACAGTTTAGATCTCCTGGATCTGTGGGGAGCTACCGAGGATGCTGAGTTGAAATGCACACCCCTGGGGATGGGTCCGAATGTGCTTTTGTGTCTATGGAGACCTTGGAATGAAGCGGTGGCACTGGGGCCCTAAAGGGTTCTCCTAAACAGAGGCTTTGACACAGCGCCAACGTGCAAGTTTCCCATGTGTAGATGAGATGTTTTCTGATGGGTGAAACAAGAAACAGCTATATGCTGCTTTTGAAATCCAGGCCTCTGAGGAGAGATGCCTGGAAACCAAAGCAATGGATCTGATTAGTGCCTAGGGGCCTGTTCTTTCCTTTTTACCTCTGAGGACATCTGTCTATGGGTCTGAGTGCAGGTAGGGGCTCATTTGGGCTCAGATTTCCCCTGTTTTTCCTGGGAAGCTACCACTATTGAGATATATCAGGGACTTTGGAGGTTTATCCTATTAGAAGGGTTGTGGCCATTGGAATGGGCACACACAATTCCCTTGGAGAGGGCAAGTACAGTCCTCAGGTTTGGCTCCAGGGGCCTGAGCCTGTAGGTTGTGTCGTCCAGCCCTTTTTGGACAGTTGTCTGAAAACACAAACTCGGCTTATGTTTCAGGTCATAGGTATGGCAGGACTGATCTACAGACCATGAGGAGAACTTTTCGGGATTTGAAAGAAGGGCGAGTGTGAGGCTCCTGCTCAAGTTTTTGTCTCGGGATATCGTGTCACTCATGGTCGTGGAATTTCTGGGTGACTTCATGGGAAATGGACGAGTCTTACTCTCTGGTGGTTTGGCCCCGTCCAAAGAGTTTGGGTTCATTCTGTGGGCTGGAAGAAGTCCGTTTTATTTTGTTGTTGTTGTTGTTTTCTTTTTTAACCTCAGGTGTCCCACCAAATGAGGGATTTCAGAGTAGAGCCCTAGGAGGGGCGACTGGACAATCAGAAATCTGGTTAAAAATTGGGGCCTAGGGACATGTCAAGCCCATTATGACATCTAATGGTCCAGCCACTGAGAGGACTTACTAGAGGACAGGACTCATGCTGAGGGTCACAATGCGTGTGTATGCCCTCGTCGCACTCAAGAATGGGCGGGGCCTCAGGGTTTCTCCTACACTGATCGTTGGACAACGTGCCAACCACAAGGGTTCTTGCCATGGGTAAGGAGGAGTTCTGATTTCTGCATCAGACTCACCCCTGGGCAGTGATTGGAGATAAGGTCTCGGTTCTGAAGCCTGAAAACTGAGGTAGGGAAGAGATGATGACCTAAGGCCATGGCGGGTTTTATGTGCTCAGTGTGCGGTCAGCTTTCTGGGTGTTGGTCAGGAGGTCCGGGCTCAGGATGTGTTCGACAGTGCATTAGTGCCCAGGTTAGACTATATAATTTGGGTAAAGTCGAGTGCTGTGTAGGTTTACCCTCATTTAAGGTGCCTGGGCAGCTCATGAGGCAATCATTTTTTTCTCTAGAGGGCAGGCAGAGTGCTGGATTGTGGGTCCGGAATTGCCAAACTTGAGGGCTTTGGGGCCAGGAGTGTGAGGATGGCAGTCTGAGAAGACAAGCTAGACTTGGGTTTCAGGGCGAGGGCACGGCAGGTACCCCCTGCAGATCTGAACCAATATCTCATGCATCTGAAGTCAGGGCGAGGATCAGACGTTGGCTCAGGTGGGAGTTTCTGAGCATGACGGCCGCTTCATGAAGGGAGCAGAATCTCGAGACCATTGAGGTTTTCCCACGTTGGGAGTTGTGGGATGCCCCCTTCCAGGATTCCTTCTTCCGGACAATTGAGACCTGTTGGACAGCTCCAGGACATCCTATATGGAATGACTCCAGAGCACCGTTCCCGGATGGATGCCTGGGAAGCCCGCCTCGCATTCCAATTGTCTCCTAGCAACAAGACAGTTTAGATCTGATGGCTCTGCGGGAGCAACCTCGGTGGCTGTGTTGAAATGGACTTTCCTGAGGATGTGTCCTAATGTGTTTTTGTGTCCATGATGGCCTTGGAATGGGGCGGTGGCACCGGCAACCTGAAGTACTTTCCTAAGCTTGGACATGGCTCCCATGCACAGGTTTCCTTGTGGAGACGAGATGAGTTCTGATGGGTGCCTCAGGAAAACCCCTATGCTCGTATTGGAATCAGGCTTTTGAGGACACATGCCTGTAACCCAAAGCAATGGATCCTATTATGGCCTAGGGTCCTGTCTGGTTCAATCTTCTTCTCTGGGGACATCCATCTATGGCATGAGTGGAGGTTGATTATCAGCTGGTGTCAGACACCCCTTGTTTGTTCTGGGTGACCCACTCTATTGGGATGGCCTAAGGGTCGTTGGAGGTTTCTCCTAATTTGTACGATTTTGGACCATGGAATGGGCAGAATTCCCATGGATTGGTAGGCACAGTCCTAATGTGTGGCTCCAGGGGCCCAGCCTGGAGGGTGTGTGGCCCAAGACTTTGAGGACAGAAGTCTGAATACACAAACTCAGCTTAGGTTTGGGGACGTAGGTATGGCGGGCCGGATCTACAAACCATGAGAAGAACTCTACAGGATATGAAGAAAGTGCGAGTCTGTGGCGATTGCTCAGGCTTTTGTCTCTGGATTTTGTATCAGTGATGGCCGTGGAATGTCGGGGAGGCCTCATGGGCCATGGACGAATCTTCCTCTCTGAGGATTTGGCCCGATTCCCAATTGCTTTTCGTCAATCTGTGGGATGGGAGGACTCATTTCAGTTTTGTTACCTCAGGTGTCCCACCAAAAGAGGAATTCCAAAGCCAAGCCGTGGGGAAGACTGAAGGGACAATCCGAACTATGGTTAATAATTGGGGCCTAGGGGCATGGCAAGCCCAATATGCTATCTCTTCATCCAGCCACTGAGTGGCCTTACTTGAGGACTGGGCTCAGCCTGAGGGTCACAATGTGTGTTTGTGACCAATGTGGCCCGCGAGCATGGGCGGGGCCTCATGGGCCACACTGGTTTCAACGACACTGAACGTTGGACAACATGCCAACCACAAGGTTTCTTGCCATGGGGAAGGAGTTCTGCTTTCTGCATCACCTTCAACATGGACAGTGATTGGAGATAAGGTCTAGGGTCTGAAACCTGAAAACCGAGGTTGGGAAGAGATGACGACCTAAGGCCATGGCGGCTCGATGTGCTCAGTGTGTGGCCAGCTGTCTGGGAGGGGCCAGGGGGTCCAGGCTCAGGCTGTGTCAGAAAGGGCATTAGTGCCCTGGTCAGCCTATGTATTTGGGGTACAGCCAAGGTCGGTGCAGGTTGATCCTCATTTGGGGTTACTGGGTAGCCCCAGAGGACAATGTTTTTTATCTGGAGGGCAGGCAGAGTGCTGCATTGTAGTTCTGGATTGCCAAACTGGAGGCCTTGTGGGCCAGTAGTCTGACGACAAAATTCTGAGAACACAAGCTAGGCTTAGGTTTCTGGGTGAGGCCATGGCAGGCACAATCTACAGACCTGAATCGAGATCTCGTGCATCTGAAGTCAGGGCGAGGATCAGACGATCGCTCAGGTTGGAGTTTCTGTCCCTGATGGCTCCTTCATGAATGGGGGGGCATCACGAGACCATGGGGGTTTTCCCATGATGGGAGTTGTGAGAAGCTCCAAACTGCAGAGAGTCTTCGGCAGGACAATTGAGACCTGTTGTTTGGCTCCAGGCCAATGATTCTGAGCAGGGTTCTAAGGATGGATGGCTGGGTAGCCCACCTCGCATTCCAATTGTCTCCTAGCAACAAGACAGTTTAGATCTCCTGGATCTGTGGGGAGCTACCGAGGATGCTGAGTTGAAATGCACACCCCTGGGGATGGGTCCGAATGTGCTTTTGTGTCTATGGAGACCTTGGAATGAAGCGGTGGCTCTGGGGCCCTAAAGGGTTCTCCTAAACAGAGGCTTTGACACAGCTCCAACGTGCAAGTTTCCCATGTGTAGATGAGATGTTTTCTGATGGGTGAAACAAGAAACAGCTATATGCTGCTTTTGAAATCCAGGCCTCTGAGGAGAGATGCCTGGAAACCAAAGCAATGGATCTGATTAGTGCCTAGGGGCCTGTTCTTTCCTTTTTACCTCTGAGGACATCTGTCTATGGGTCTGAGTGCAGGTAGGGGCTCATTTGGACTCAGATTGCCCCTGTTTTTCCTGGGAAGCTACCACTATTGAGATATATCAGGGACTTTGGAGGTTTATCCTATTAGAAGGGTTGTGGCCATTGGAATGGGCACACACAATTCCCTTGGAGAGGGCAAGTACAGTCCTCAGGTTTGGCTCCAGGGGCCTGAGCCTGTAGGTTGTGTCGTCCAGCCCTTTTTGGACAGTTGTCTGAAAACACAAACTCGGCTTATGTTTCAGGTCATAGGTATGGCAGGACTGATCTACAGACCATGAGGAGAACTTTTCGGGATTTGAAAGAAGGGCGAGTGTGAGGCTCCTGCTCAAGTTTTTGTCTCGGGATATCGTGTCACTCATGGTCGTGGAATTTCTGGGTGACTTCATGGGAAATGGACGAGTCTTACTCTCTGGTGGTTTGGCCCCGTCCAAAGAGTTTGGGTTCATTCTGTGGGCTGGAAGAAGTCCGTTTTATTTTGTTGTTGTTGTTGTTTTCTTTTTTAACCTCAGGTGTCCCACCAAATGAGGGATTTCAGAGTAGAGCCCTAGGAGGGGCGACTGGACAATCAGAAATCTGGTTAAAAATTGGGGCCTAGGGACATGTCAAGCCCATTATGACATCTAATGGTCCAGCCACTGAGAGGACTTACTAGAGGACAGGACTCATGCTGAGGGTCACAATGCGTGTGTATGCCCTCGTCGCACTCAAGAATGGGCGGGGCCTCAGGGTTTCTCCTACACTGATCGTTGGACAACGTGCCAACCACAAGGGTTCTTGCCATGGGTAAGGAGGAGTTCTGATTTCTGCATCAGACTCACCCCTGGGCAGTGATTGGAGATAAGGTCTCGGTTCTGAAGCCTGAAAACTGAGGTAGGGAAGAGATGATGACCTAAGGCCATGGCGGGTTTTATGTGCTCAGTGTGCGGTCAGCTTTCTGGGTGTTGGTCAGGAGGTCCGGGCTCAGGATGTGTTCGACAGTGCATTAGTGCCCAGGTTAGACTATATAATTTGGGTAAAGTCGAGTGCTGTGTAGGTTTACCCTCATTTAAGGTGCCTGGGCAGCTCATGAGGCAATCATTTTTTTCTCTAGAGGGCAGGCAGAGTGCTGGATTGTGGGTCCGGAATTGCCAAACTTGAGGGCTTTGGGGCCAGGAGTGTGAGGATGGCAGTCTGAGAAGACAAGCTAGACTTGGGTTTCAGGGCGAGGGCACGGCAGGTACCCCCTGCAGATCTGAACCAATATCTCATGCATCTGAAGTCAGGGCGAGGATCAGACGTTGGCTCAGGTGGGAGTTTCTGAGCATGACGGCCGCTTCATGAAGGGAGCAGAATCTCGAGACCATTGAGGTTTTCCCACGTTGGGAGTTGTGGGATGCCCCCTTCCAGGATTCCTTCTTCCGGACAATTGAGACCTGTTGGACAGCTCCAGGACATCCTATATGGAATGACTCCAGAGCACCGTTCCCGGATGGATGCCTGGGAAGCCCGCCTCGCATTCCAATTGTCTCCTAGCAACAAGACAGTTTAGATCTGATGGCTCTGCGGGAGCAACCTCGGTGGCTGTGTTGAAATGGACTTTCCTGAGGATGTGTCCTAATGTGTTTTTGTGTCCATGATGGCCTTGGAATGGGGCGGTGGCACCGGCAACCTGAAGTACTTTCCTAAGCTTGGACATGGCTCCCATGCACAGGTTTCCTTGTGGAGACGAGATGAGTTCTGATGGGTGCCTCAGGAAAACCCCTATGCTCGTATTGGAATCAGGCTTTTGAGGACACATGCCTGTAACCCAAAGCAATGGATCCTATTATGGCCTAGGGTCCTGTCTGGTTCAATCTTCTTCTCTGGGGACATCCATCTATGGCATGAGTGGAGGTTGATTATCAGCTGGTGTCAGACACCCCTTGTTTGTTCTGGGTGACCCACTCTATTGGGATGGCCTAAGGGTCGTTGGAGGTTTCTCCTAATTTGTACGATTTTGGACCATGGAATGGGCAGAATTCCCATGGATTGGTAGGCACAGTCCTAATGTGTGGCTCCAGGGGCCCAGCCTGGAGGGTGTGTGGCCCAAGACTTTGAGGACAGAAGTCTGAATACACAAACTCAGCTTAGGTTTGGGGACGTAGGTATGGCGGGCCGGATCTACAAACCATGAGAAGAACTCTACAGGATATGAAGAAAGTGCGAGTCTGTGGCGATTGCTCAGGCTTTTGTCTCTGGATTTTGTATCAGTGATGGCCGTGGAATGTCGGGGAGGCCTCATGGGCCATGGACGAATCTTCCTCTCTGAGGATTTGGCCCGATTCCCAATTGCTTTTCGTCAATCTGTGGGATGGGAGGACTCATTTCAGTTTTGTTACCTCAGGTGTCCCACCAAAAGAGGAATTCCAAAGCCAAGCCGTGGGGAAGACTGAAGGGACAATCCGAACTATGGTTAATAATTGGGGCCTAGGGGCATGGCAAGCCCAATATGCTATCTCTTCATCCAGCCACTGAGTGGCCTTACTTGAGGACTGGGCTCAGCCTGAGGGTCACAATGTGTGTTTGTGACCAATGTGGCCCGCGAGCATGGGCGGGGCCTCATGGGCCACACTGGTTTCAACGACACTGAACGTTGGACAACATGCCAACCACAAGGTTTCTTGCCATGGGGAAGGAGTTCTGCTTTCTGCATCACCTTCAACATGGACAGTGATTGGAGATAAGGTCTAGGGTCTGAAACCTGAAAACCGAGGTTGGGAAGAGATGACGACCTAAGGCCATGGCGGCTCGATGTGCTCAGTGTGTGGCCAGCTGTCTGGGAGGGGCCAGGGGGTCCAGGCTCAGGCTGTGTCAGAAAGGGCATTAGTGCCCTGGTCAGCCTATGTATTTGGGGTACAGCCAAGGTCGGTGCAGGTTGATCCTCATTTGGGGTTACTGGGTAGCCCCAGAGGACAATGTTTTTTATCTGGAGGGCAGGCAGAGTGCTGCATTGTAGTTCTGGATTGCCAAACTGGAGGCCTTGTGGGCCAGTAGTCTGACGACAAAATTCTGAGAACACAAGCTAGGCTTAGGTTTCTGGGTGAGGCCATGGCAGGCACAATCTACAGACCTGAATCGAGATCTCGTGCATCTGAAGTCAGGGCGAGGATCAGACGATCGCTCAGGTTGGAGTTTCTGTCCCTGATGGCTCCTTCATGAATGGGGGGGCATCACGAGACCATGGGGGTTTTCCCATGATGGGAGTTGTGAGAAGCTCCAAACTGCAGAGAGTCTTCGGCAGGACAATTGAGACCTGTTGTTTGGCTCCAGGCCAATGATTCTGAGCAGGGTTCTAAGGATGGATGGCTGGGTAGCCCACCTCGCATTCCAATTGTCTCCTAGCAACAAGACAGTTTAGATCTCCTGGATCTGTGGGGAGCTACCGAGGATGCTGAGTTGAAATGCACACCCCTGGGGATGGGTCCGAATGTGCTTTTGTGTCTATGGAGACCTTGGAATGAAGCGGTGGCTCTGGGGCCCTAAAGGGTTCTCCTAAACAGAGGCTTTGACACAGCTCCAACGTGCAAGTTTCCCATGTGTAGATGAGATGTTTTCTGATGGGTGAAACAAGAAACAGCTATATGCTGCTTTTGAAATCCAGGCCTCTGAGGAGAGATGCCTGGAAACCAAAGCAATGGATCTGATTAGTGCCTAGGGGCCTGTTCTTTCCTTTTTACCTCTGAGGACATCTGTCTATGGGTCTGAGTGCAGGTAGGGGCTCATTTGGACTCAGATTGCCCCTGTTTTTCCTGGGAAGCTACCACTATTGAGATATATCAGGGACTTTGGAGGTTTATCCTATTAGAAGGGTTGTGGCCATTGGAATGGGCACACACAATTCCCTTGGAGAGGGCAAGTACAGTCCTCAGGTTTGGCTCCAGGGGCCTGAGCCTGTAGGTTGTGTCGTCCAGCCCTTTTTGGACAGTTGTCTGAAAACACAAACTCGGCTTATGTTTCAGGTCATAGGTATGGCAGGACTGATCTACAGACCATGAGGAGAACTTTTCGGGATTTGAAAGAAGGGCGAGTGTGAGGCTCCTGCTCAAGTTTTTGTCTCGGGATATCGTGTCACTCATGGTCGTGGAATTTCTGGGTGACTTCATGGGAAATGGACGAGTCTTACTCTCTGGTGGTTTGGCCCCGTCGAAAGAGTTTGGGTTCATTCTGTGGGCTGGAAGAAGTCCGTTTTATTTTGTTGTTGTTGTTGTTTTCTTTTTTAACCTCAAGTGTCCCACCAAATGAGGGATTTCAGAGTAGAGCCCTAGGAGGGGCGACTGGACAATCAGAAATCTGGTTAAAAATTGGGGCCTAGGGACATGTCAAGCCCATTATGACATCTAATGGTCCAGCCACTGAGAGGACTTACTAGAGGACAGGACTCATGCTGAGGGTCACAATGCGTGTGTATGCCCTCGTCGCACTCAAGAATGGGCGGGGCCTCAGGGTTTCTCCTACACTGATCGTTGGACAACGTGCCAACCACAAGGGTTCTTGCCATGGGTAAGGAGGAGTTCTGATTTCTGCATCAGACTCACCCCTGGGCAGTGATTGGAGATAAGGTCTCGGTTCTGAAGCCTGAAAACTGAGGTAGGGAAGAGATGATGACCTAAGGCCATGGCGGGTTTTATGTGCTCAGTGTGCGGTCAGCTTTCTGGGTGTTGGTCAGGAGGTCCGGGCTCAGGATGTGTTCGACAGTGCATTAGTGCCCAGGTTAGACTATATAATTTGGGTAAAGTCGAGTGCTGTGTAGGTTTACCCTCATTTAAGGTGCCTGGGCAGCTCATGAGGCAATCATTTTTTTCTCTAGAGGGCAGGCAGAGTGCTGCATTGTGGGTCCGGAATTGCCAAACTTGAGGGCTTTGGGGCCAGGAGTGTGAGGATGGAAGTCTGAGAAGACAAGCTAGACTTGGTTTTCAGGGCGAGGGCACGGCAGGTACCCCCTGCAGATCTGAACCAATATCTCATGCATCTGAAGTCAGGGCGAGGATCAGACGTTGGCTCAGGTGGGAGTTTCTGAGCATGACGGCCGCTTCATGAAGGGAGCGGAATCTCGAGACCATTGACTTTTTCCCACGTTGGGAGTTGTGGGATGCCCCCTTCCAGGATTCCTTCTTCCGGACAATTGAGACCTGTTGGACAGCTCCAGGACATCCCATATGGAATGACTCCAGAGCACCGTTCGCGGATGGATGCCTGGGAAGCCAGCCTCGCATTCCTATTGTCTCCTAGCAACAAGACAGTTTAGATCTGATGGCTCTGCGGGAGCAACCTCGGTGGCTGAGTTGAAATGGACTTTCCTGAGGATGTGTCCTAATGTGTTTTTGTGTCCATGAGGGCCTTGGAATGGGGCGGTGGCACCGGCAACCTGAAGTACTTTCCTAAGCTTTGGACATGGCTCCCATGCACAGGTTTCCTTGTGGAGACGAGATGAGTTCTGATGGGTGCCTCAGGAAAACCCCTATGCTCGTATTGGAATCAGGCTTTTGAGGACACATGCCTGTAACCCAAAGCAATGGATCCTATTATGGCCTAGGGTCCTGTCTGGTTCAATCTTCTTCTCTGGGGACATCCATCTATGGTATGAGTGGAGGTCGATTATCAGCTGGTGTCAGACACCCCTTGTTTGTTCCGGGTGACCCACACTATTGGGATGGCCTAAGGGTCGTTGGAGGTTTCTCCTAATTTGTACGATTTTGGACCATGGAATGGGCAGAATTCCCATGGATTGGTAGGCACAGTCCTAATATGTGACTCCAGGGGCCCAGCCTGGAGGGTGTGTGGCCCAAGACTTTGAGGACAGAAGTCTGAAAACACAAACTCAGCTTAGGTTTGGGGACGTAGGTATGGCAGGCCCGATCTACAAACCATGAGAAGAACTCTACAGGATATGAAGAAAGTGCGAGTCTGTGGCGATTGCTCAGGCTTTTGTCTCTGGATTTTGTATCAGTGATGGCCGTGGAATGTCGGGGAGGCCTCATGGGCCATGGACGAATCTTCCTCTCTGAGGATTTGGCCCGATTCCCAATTGCTTTTCGTCAATCTGTGGGATGGGAGGACTCATTTCAGTTTTGTTACCTCAGGTGTCCCACCAAAAGAGGAATTCCAAAGCCAAGCCGTGGGGAAGACTGAAGGGACAATCCGAACTATGGTTAAAAATTGGGGCCTAGGGGCATGGCAAGCCCAAAATGCTATCTCTTCATCCAGCCACTGAGTGGCCTTACTTGAGGACTGGGCTCAGCCTGAGGGTCACAATGTGTGTTTGTGACCAATGTGGCCCGCGAGCATGGGCGGGGCCTCATGGGCCACACTGGTTTCAACGACACTGAACGTTGGACAACATGCCAACCACAAGGTTTCTTGCCATGGGGAAGGAGTTCTGATTTCTGCATCACCTTCAACATGGACAGTGATTGGAGATAAGGTCTAGGTTCTGAAACCTGATAATCGAGTTGGGAAGAGATGACGACCTAAGGCCATGGCGGCTCGATGTGCTCAGTGTGAGGCCAGCTGTCTGGGAGGGGCCAGGGGGTCCAGGCTCAGGCTGTGTCAGAAAGGGCATTAGTGCCCTGGTCAGCCTATGTATTTGTGGTACAGCCAAGGTCGGTGCAGGTTGATCCTCATTTGGGGTTACTGGGTAGCCCCAGAGGACAATGTTTTTTATCTGGAGGGCAGGCAGAGTGCAGCATTGTAGATCTGTATTGCCAAACTGGAGGCCTTGTGGGCCAGTTGTCTGACGACAAAAGTCTGAGAACACAAGCTAGGCTTAGGTTTCTGGGTGAGGCCATGGCAGGCACAATCTACAGACCTGAATCGAGATCTCATGCATCTGAATTCAGGGCGAGGATCAGACGATCGCTCAGGTTGGAGTTTCTGTCCCTGATGGCCCCTTCATGAATGCGGGGGCATCACGAGGCCATGGGGGTTTTCCCATGATGGGAGTTGTGAGAAGCTCCAAACTGCAGAGAGTCTTTGGCAGGACAATTGAGACCTGTTGTTTGGCTCCAGGCCAATGATTCTGAGCAGGGTTCTAAGGATGGATGGCTGGGTAGCCCACCTCGCATTCCAATTGTCTCCTAGCAACAAGACAGTTTAGATCTCCTGGATCTGTGGGGAGCTCCCGAGGATGCTGAGTTGAAATGCACACCCCTGGGGATGGGTCCGAATGTGCTTTTGTGTCTATGGAGACCTTGGAATGAAGCGGTGGCTCTGGGGCCCTAAAGGGTTCTCCTAAACAGAGGCTTTGACACAGCTCCAACGTGCAAGTTTCCCATGTGTAGATGAGATGTTTTCTGATGGGTGAAACAAGAAACAGCTATATGCTGCTTTTGAAATCCAGGCCTCTGAGGAGAGATGCCTGGAAACCAAAGCAATGGATCTGATTAGTGCCTAGGGGCCTGTTCTTTCCTTTTTACCTCTGAGGACATCTGTCTATGGGTCTGAGTGCAGGTAGGGGCTCATTTGGGCTCAGATTGCCCCTGTTTTTCCTGGGAAGCTACCACTATTGAGATATATCAGGGACTTTGGAGGTTTATCCTATTAGAAGGGTTGTGGCCATTGGAATGGGCACACACAATTCCCTTGGAGAGGGCAAGTACAGTCCTCAGGTTTGGCTCCAGGGGCCTGAGCCTGTAGGTTGTGTCGTCCAGCCCTTTTTGGACAGTTGTCTGAAAACACAAACTCGGCTTATGTTTCAGGTCATAGGTATGGCAGGACTGATCTACAGACCATGAGGAGAACTTTTCGGGATTTGAAAGAAGGGCGAGTGTGAGGCTCCTGCTCAAGTTTTTGTCTCGGGATATCGTGTCACTCATGGTCGTGGAATTTCTGGGTGACTTCATGGGAAATGGACGAGTCTTACTCTCTGGTGGTTTGGCCCCGTCCAAAGAGTTTGGGTTCATTCTGTGGGCTGGAAGAAGTCCGTTTTATTTTGTTGTTGTTGTTGTTTTCTTTTTTAACCTCAAGTGTCCCACCAAATGAGGGATTTCAGAGTAGAGCCCTAGGAGGGGCGACTGGACAATCAGAAATCTGGTTAAAAATTGGGGCCTAGGGACATGTCAAGCCCATTATGACATCTAATGTTCCAGCCACTGAGAGGACTTACTAGAGGACAGGACTCATGCTGAGGGTCACAATGCGTGTGTATGCCCTCGTCGCACTCAAGAATGGGCGGGGCCTCAGGGTTTCTCCTACACTGATCGTTGGACAACGTGCCAACCACAAGGGTTCTTGCCATGGGTAAGGAGGAGTTCTGATTTCTGCATCAGACTCACCCCTGGGCAGTGATTGGAGATAAGGTCTCGGTTCTGAAGCCTGAAAACTGAGGTAGGGAAGAGATGATGACCTAAGGCCATGGCGGGTTTTATGTGCTCAGTGTGCGGTCAGCTTTCTGGGTGTTGGTCAGGAGGTCCGGGCTCAGGATGTGTTCGACAGTGCATTAGTGCCCAGGTTAGACTATATAATTTGGGTAAAGTCGAGTGCTGTGTAGGTTTACCCTCATTTAAGGTGCCTGGGCAGCTCATGAGGCAATCATTTTTTTCTCTAGAGGGCAGGCAGAGTGCTGCATTGTGGGTCCGGAATTGCCAAACTTGAGGGCTTTGGGGCCAGGAGTGTGAGGATGGAAGTCTGAGAAGACAAGCTAGACTTGGTTTTCAGGGCGAGGGCACGGCAGGTACCCCCTGCAGATCTGAACCAATATCTCATGCATCTGAAGTCAGGGCGAGGATCAGACGTTGGCTCAGGTGGGAGTTTCTGAGCATGACGGCCGCTTCATGAAGGGAGCGGAATCTCGAGACCATTGAGGTTTTCCCACGTTGGGAGTTGTGGGATGCCCCCTTCCAGGATTCCTTCTTCCGGACAATTGAGACCTGTTGGACAGCTCCAGGACATCCCATATGGAATGACTCCAGAGCACCGTTCGCGGATGGATGCCTGGGAAGCCCGCCTCGCATTCCAATTGTCTCCTAGCAACAAGACAGTTTAGATCTGATGGCTCTGCGGGAGCAACCTCGGTGGCTGAGTTGAAATGGACTTTCCTGAGGATGTGTCCTAATGTGTTTTTGTGTCCATGAGGGCCTTGGAATGGGGCGGTGGCACCGGCAACCTGAAGTACTTTCCTAAGCTTTGGACATGGCTCCCATGCACAGGTTTCCTTGTGGAGACGAGATGAGTTCTGATGGGTGCCTCAGGAAAACCCCTGTGCTCGTATTGGAATCAGGCTTTTGAGGACACATGCCTGTAACCCAAAGCAATGGATCCTCTTATGGCCTAGGGTCCTGTCTGGTTCAATCTTCTTCTCTGGGGACATCCATCTATGGTATGAGTGGAGGTCGATTATCAGCTGGTGTCAGACACCCCTTGTTTGTTCCGGGTGACCCACACTATTGGGATGGCCTAAGGGTCGTTGGAGGTTTCTCCTAATTTGTACGATTTTGGACCATGGAATGGGCAGAATTCCCATGGATTGGTAGGCACAGTCCTAATGTGTGGCTCCAGGGGCCCAGCCTGGAGGGTGTGTGGCCCAAGACTTTGAGGACAGAAGTCTGAATACACAAACTCAGCTTAGGTTTGGGGACGTAGGTATGGCAGGCCGGATCTACAAACCATGAGAAGAACTCTACAGGATATGAAGAAAGTGCGAGTCTGTGGCGATTGCTCAGGCTTTTGTCTCTGGATTTTGTATCAGTGATGGCCGTGGAATGTCGGGGAGGCCTCATGGGCCATGGACGAATCTTCCTCTCTGAGGATTTGGCCCGATTCCCAATTGCTTTTCGTCAATCTGTGGGATGGGAGGACTCATTTCAGTTTTGTTACCTCAGGTGTCCCACCAAAAGAGGAATTCCAAAGCCAAGCCGTGGGGAAGACTGAAGGGACAATCCGAACTATGGTTAATAATTGGGGCCTAGGGGCATGGCAAGCCCAATATGCTATCTCTTCATCCAGCCACTGAGTGGCCTTACTTGAGGACTGGGCTCAGCCTGAGGGTCACAATGTGTGTTTGTGACCAATGTGGCCCGCGAGCATGGGCGGGGCCTCATGGGCCACACTGGTTTCAAGGACACTGAACGTTGGACAACATGCCAACCACAAGGTTTCTTGCCATGGGGAAGGAGTTCTGCTTTCTGCATCACCTTCAACATGGACAGTGATTGGAGATAAGGTCTAGGGTCTGAAACCTGAAAACCGAGGTTGGGAAGAGATGACGACCTAAGGCCATGGCGGCTCGATGTGCTCAGTGTGTGGCCAGCTGTCTGGGAGGGGCCAGGGGGTCCAGGCTCAGGCTGTGTCAGAAA
Source organism: Mustela nivalis (assembly GCF_964662115.1). Classification (NCBI taxonomy): domain Eukaryota; kingdom Metazoa; phylum Chordata; class Mammalia; order Carnivora; family Mustelidae; genus Mustela; species Mustela nivalis. Next base: position 1,046,087 of record NW_028136551.1, read on the forward strand.
GGGCATTAGTGCCCTGGTCAGCCTATGTATTTGGGGTACAGCCAAGGTCGGTGCAGGTTGATCCTCATTTGGGGTTACTGGGTAGCCCCAGAGGACAATGTTTTTTATCTGGAGGGCAGGCAGAGTGCTGCATTGTAGTTCTGGATTGCCAAACTGGAGGCCTTGTGGGCCAGTTGTCTGACGACAAAAGTCTGAGAACACAAGCTAGGCTTAGGTTTCTGGGTGAGGCCATGGCAGGCACAATCTACAGACCTGAATCGAGATCTCGTGCATCTGAATTCAGGGCGAGGATCAGACGATCGCTCAGGTTGGAGTTTCTGTCCCTGATGGCCCCTTCATGAATGCGGGGGCATCACGAGGCCATGGGGGTTTTCCCATGATGGGAGTTGTGAGAAGCTCCAAACTGCAGAGAGTCTTTGGCAGGACAATTGAGACCTGTTGTTTGGCTCCAGGCCAATGATTCTGAGCAGGGTTCTAAGGATGGATGGCTGGGTAGCCCACCTCGCATTCCAATTGTCTCCTAGCAACAAGACAGTTTAGATCTCCTGGATCTGTGGGGAGCTCCCGAGGATGCTGAGTTGAAATGCACACCCCTGGGGATGGGTCCGAATGTGCTTTTGTGTCTATGGAGACCTTGGAATGAAGCGGTGGCTCTGGGGCCCTAAAGGGTTCTCCTAAACAGAGGCTTTGACACAGCTCCAACGTGCAAGTTTCCCATGTGTAGATGAGATGTTTTCTGATGGGTGAAACAAGAAACAGCTATATGCTGCTTTTGAAATCCAGGCCTCTGAGGAGAGATGCCTGGAAACCAAAGCAATGGATCTGATTAGTGCCTAGGGGCCTGTTCTTTCCTTTTTACCTCTGAGGACATCTGTCTATGGGTCTGAGTGCAGGTAGGGGCTCATTTGGGCTCAGATTGCCCCTGTTTTTCCTGGGAAGCTACCACTATTGAGATATATCAGGGACTTTGGAGGTTTATCCTATTAGAAGGGTTGTGGCCATTGGAATGGGCACACACAATTCCCTTGGAGAGGGCAAGTACAGTCCTCAGGTTTGGCTCCAGGGGCCTGAGCCTGTAGGTTGTGTCGTCCAGCCCTTTTTGGACAGTTGTCTGAAAACACAAACTCGGCTTATGTTTCAGGTCATAGGTATGGCAGGACTGATCTACAGACCATGAGGAGAACTTTTCGGGATTTGAAAGAAGGGCGAGTGTGAGGCTCCTGCTCAAGTTTTTGTCTCGGGATATCGTGTCACTCATGGTCGTGGAATTTCTGGGTGACTTCATGGGAAATGGACGAGTCTTACTCTCTGGTGGTTTGGCCCCGTCCAAAGAGTTTGGGTTCATTCTGTGGGCTGGAAGAAGTCCGTTTTATTTTGTTGTTGTTGTTGTTTTCTTTTTTAACCTCAAGTGTCCCACCAAATGAGGGATTTCAGAGTAGAGCCCTAGGAGGGGCGACTGGACAATCAGAAATCTGGTTAAAAATTGGGGCCTAGGGACATGTCAAGCCCATTATGACATCTAATGTTCCAGCCACTGAGAGGACTTACTAGAGGACAGGACTCATGCTGAGGGTCACAATGCGTGTGTATGCCCTCGTCGCACTCAAGAATGGGCGGGGCCTCAGGGTTTCTCCTACACTGATCGTTGGACAACGTGCCAACCACAAGGGTTCTTGCCATGGGTAAGGAGGAGTTCTGATTTCTGCATCAGACTCACCCCTGGGCAGTGATTGGAGATAAGGTCTCGGTTCTGAAGCCTGAAAACTGAGGTAGGGAAGAGATGATGACCTAAGGCCATGGCGGGTTTTATGTGCTCAGTGTGCGGTCAGCTTTCTGGGTGTTGGTCAGGAGGTCCGGGCTCAGGATGTGTTCGACAGTGCATTAGTGCCCAGGTTAGACTATATAATTTGGGTAAAGTCGAGTGCTGTGTAGGTTTACCCTCATTTAAGGTGCCTGGGCAGCTCATGAGGCAATCATTTTTTTCTCTAGAGGGCAGGCAGAGTGCTGCATTGTGGGTCCGGAATTGCCAAACTTGAGGGCTTTGGGGCCAGGAGTGTGAGGATGGAAGTCTGAGAAGACAAGCTAGACTTGGTTTTCAGGGCGAGGGCACGGCAGGTACCCCCTGCAGATCTGAACCAATATCTCATGCATCTGAAGTCAGGGCGAGGATCAGACGTTGGCTCAGGTGGGAGTTTCTGAGCATGAGGGCCGCTTCATGAAGGGAGCGGAATCTCGAGACCATTGAGGTTTTCCCACGTTGGGAGTTGTGGGATGCCCCCTTCCAGGATTCCTTCTTCCGGACAATTGAGACCTCTTGGACAGCTCCAGGACATCCCATATGGAATTACTCCAGAGCACCGTTCGCGGATTGATGCCTGGGAAGCCCGCCTCGCATTCCAATTGTCTCCTAGCAACAAGACAGTTTAGATCTGATGGCTCTGCGGGAGCAACCTCGGTGGCTGAGTTGAAATGGACTTTCCTGAGGATGTGTCCTAATGTGTTTTTGTGTCCATGAGGGCCTTGGAATGGGGCGGTGGCACCGGCAACCTGAAGTACTTTCCTAAGCTTTGGACATGGCTCCCATGCACAGGTTTCCTTGTGGAGACGAGATGAGTTCTGATGGGTGCCTCAGGAAAACCCCTGTGCTCGTATTGGAATCAGGCTTTTGAGGACACATGCCTGTAACCCAAAGCAATGGATCCTATTATGGCCTAGGGTCCTGTCTGGTTCAATCTTCTTCTCTGGGGACATCCATCTATGGTATGAGTGGAGGTCGATTATCAGCTGGTGTCAGACACCCCTTGTTTGTTCCGGGTGACCCACACTATTGGGATGGCCTAAGGGTCGTTGGAGGTTTCTCCTAATTTGTACGATTTTGGACCATGGAATGGGCAGAATTCCCATGGATTGGTAGGCACAGTCCTAATGTGTGGCTCCAGGGGCCCAGCCTGGAGGGTGTGTGGCCCAAGACTTTGAGGACAGAAGTCTGAATACACAAACTCAGCTTAGGTTTGGGGACGTAGGTATGGCAGGCCGGATCTACAAACCATGAGAAGAACTCTACAGGATATGAAGAAAGTGCGAGTCTGTGGCGATTGCTCAGGCTTTTGTCTCTGGATTTTGTATCAGTGATGGCCGTGGAATGTCGGGGAGGCCTCATGGGCCATGGACGAATCTTCCTCTCTGAGGATTTGGCCCGATTCCCAATTGCTTTTCGTCAATCTGTGGGATGGGAGGACTCATTTCAGTTTTGTTACCTCAGGTGTCCCACCAAAAGAGGAATTCCAAAGCCAAGCCGTGGGGAAGACTGAAGGGACAATCCGAACTATGGTTAATAATTGGGGCCTAGGGGCATGGCAAGCCCAATATGCTATCTCTTCATCCAGCCACTGAGTGGCCTTACTTGAGGACTGGGCTCAGCCTGAGGGTCACAATGTGTGTTTGTGACCAATGTGGCCCGCGAGCATGGGCGGGGCCTCATGGGCCACACTGGTTTCAAGGACACTGAACGTTGGACAACATGCCAACCACAAGGTTTCTTGCCATGGGGAAGGAGTTCTGATTTCTGCATCACCTTCAACATGGACAGTGATTGGAGATAAGGTCTAGGGTCTGAAACCTGAAAAGCGAGGTTGGGAAGAGATGACGACCTAAGGCCATGGCGGCTCGATGTGCTCAGTGTGCGGCCAGCTGTCTGGGAGGGGCCAGGGGGTCCAGGCTCAGGCAGTGTCAGAAAGGGCATTAGTGCCCTGGTCAGCCTATGTATTTGGGGTACAGCCAAGGTCGGTGCAGGTTGATCCTCATTTGGGGTTACTGGGTAGCCCCAGAGGACAATGTTTTTTATCTGGAGGGCAGGCAGAGTGCTGCATTGTAGTTCTGGATTGCCAAACTGGAGGCCTTGTGGGCCAGTAGTCTGACGACAAAATTCTGAGAACACAAGCTAGGCTTAGGTTTCTGGGTGAGGCCATGGCAGGCACAATCTAAAGACATGAATCGAGATCTCGTGCATCTGAAGTCAGGGCGAGGATCAGACGATCGCTCAGGTTGGAGTTTCTGTCCCTGATGGCTCCTTCATGAATGGGGGGGCATCACGAGGCCATGGGGGTTTTCCCATGATGGGAGTTGTGAGAAGCTCCAAACTGCAGAGAGTCTTCGGCAGGACAATTGAGACCTGTTGTTTGGCTCCAGGCCAATGATTCTGAGCAGGGTTCTAAGGATGGATGGCTGGGTAGCCCACCTCGCATTCCAATTGTCTCCTAGCAACAAGACAGTTTAGATCTCCTGGATCTGTGGGGAGCTCCCGAGGATGCTGAGTTGAAATGCACACCCCTGGGGATGGGTCCGAATGTGCTTTTGTGTCTATGGAGACCTTGGAATGAAGCGGTGGCTCTGGGGCCCTAAAGGGTTCTCCTAAACAGAGGCTTTGACACAGCTCCAACGTGCAAGTTTCCCATGTGTAGATGAGATGTTTTCTGATGGGTGAAACAAGAAACAGCTATATGCTGCTTTTGAAATCCAGGCCTCTGAGGAGAGATGCCTGGAAACCAAAGCAATGGATCTGATTAGTGCCTAGGGGCCTGTTCTTTCCTTTTTACCTCTGAGGACATCTGTCTATGGGTCTGAGTGCAGGTAGGGGCTCATTTGGGCTCAGATTGCCCCTGTTTTTCCTGGGAAGCTACCACTATGGAGATATATCAGGGACTTTGGAGGTTTATCCTATTAGAAGGGTTGTGGCCATTGGAATGGGCACACACAATTCCCTTGGAGAGGGCAAGTACAGTCCTCAGGTTTGGCTCCAGGGGCCTGAGCCTGTAGGTTGTGTCGTCCAGCCCTTTTTGGACAGTTGTCTGAAAACACAAACTCGGCTTATGTTTCAGGTCATAGGTATGGCAGGACTGATCTACAGACCATGAGGAGAACTTTTCGGGATTTGAAAGAAGGGCGAGTGTGAGGCTCCTGCTCAAGTTTTTGTCTCGGGATATCGTGTCACTCATGGTCGTGGAATTTCTGGGTGACTTCATGGGAAATGGACGAGTCTTACTCTCTGGTGGTTTGGCCCCGTCCAAAGAGTTTGGGTTCATTCTGTGGGCTGGAAGAAGTCCGTTTTATTTTGTTGTTGTTGTTGTTTTCTTTTTTAACCTCAGGTGTCCCACCAAATGAGGGATTTCAGAGTAGAGCCCTAGGAGGGGCGACTGGACAATCAGAAATCTGGTTAAAAATTGGGGCCTAGGGACATGTCAAGCCCATTATGACATCTAATGGTCCAGCCACTGAGAGGACTTACTAGAGGACAGGACTCATGCTGAGGGTCACAATGCGTGTGTATGCCCTCGTCGCACTCAAGAATGGGCGGGGCCTCAGGGTTTCTCCTACACTGATCGTTGGACAACGTGCCAACCACAAGGGTTCTTGCCATGGGTAAGGAGGAGTTCTGATTTCTGCATCAGACTCACCCCTGGGCAGTGATTGGAGATAAGGTCTCGGTTCTGAAGCCTGAAAACTGAGGTAGGGAAGAGATGATGACCTAAGGCCATGGCGGGTTTTATGTGCTCAGTGTGCGGTCAGCTTTCTGGGTGTTGGTCAGGAGGTCCGGGCTCAGGATGTGTTCGACAGTGCATTAGTGCCCAGGTTAGACTATATAATTTGGGTAAAGTCGAGTGCTGTGTAGGTTTACCCTCATTTAAGGTGCCTGGGCAGCTCATGAGGCAATCATTTTTTTCTCTAGAGGGCAGGCAGTGTGCTGCATTGTGGGTCCGGAATTGCCAAACTTGAGGGCTTTGGGGCCAGGAGTGTGAGGATGGAAGTCTGAGAAGACAAGCTAGACTTGGGTTTCAGGGCGAGGGCACGGCAGGTACCCCCTGCAGATCTGAACCAATATCTCATGCATCTGAAGTCAGGGCGAGGATCAGACGTTGGCTCAGGTGGGAGTTTCTGAGCATGACGGCCGCTTCATGAAGGGAGCGGAATCTCGAGACCATTGAGGTTTTCCCACGTTGGGAGTTGTGGGATGCCCCCTTCCAGGATTCCTTCTTCCGGACAATTGAGACCTGTTGGACAGCTCCAGGACATCCCATATGGAATGACTCCAGAGCACCGTTCGCGGATGGATGCCTGGGAAGCCCGCCTCGCATTCCAATTGTCTCCTAGCAACAAGACAGTTTAGATCTGATGGCTCTGCGGGAGCAACCTCGGTGGCTGAGTTGAAATGGACTTTCCTGAGGATGTGTCCTAATGTGTTTTTGAGTCCATGAGGGCCTTGGAATGGGGCGGTGGCACAGGCAACCTGAAGTACTTTCCTAAGCTTTGGACATGGCTCCCATGCACAGGTTTCCTTGTGGAGACGAGATGAGTTCTGATGGGTGCCTCAGGAAAACCCCTATGCTCGTATTGGAATCAGGCTTTTGAGGACACATGCCTGTAACACAAAGCAATGGATCCTATTATGGCCTAGGGTCCTGTCTGGTTCAATCTTCTTCTCTGGGGACATCCATCTATGGTATGAGTGGAGGTCGATTATCAGCTGGTGTCAGACACCCCTTGTTTGTTCCGGGTGACCCACACTATTGGGATGGCCTAAGGGTCGTTGGAGGTTTCTCCTAATTTGTACGATTTTGGACCATGGAATGGGCAGAATTCCCATGGATTGGTAGGCACAGTCCTAATATGTGGCTCCAGGGGCCCAGCCTGGAGGGTGTGTGGCCCAAGACTTTGAGGACAGAAGTCTTAAAACACAAACTCAGCTTAGGTTTGGGGACGTAGGTATGGCAGGCCCGATCTACAAACCATGAGAAGAACTCTACAGGATATGAAGAAAGTGCGAGTCTGTGGCGATTGCTCAGGCTTTTGTCTCTGGATTTTGTATCAGTGATGGCCGTGGAATGTCGGGGAGGCCTCATGGGCCATGGACGAATCTTCCTCTCTGAGGATTTGGCCCGATTCCCAATTGCTTTTCGTCAATCTGTGGGATGGGAGGACTCATTTCAGTTTTGTTACCTCAGGTGTCCCACCAAAAGAGGAATTCCAAAGCCAAGCCGTGGGGAAGACTGAAGGGACAATCCGAACTATGGTTAAAAATTGGGGCCTAGGGGCATGGCAAGCCCAATATGCTATCTCTTCATCCAGCCACTGAGTGGCCTTACTTGAGGACTGGGCTCAGCCTGAGGATCACAATGTGTGTTTGTGACCAATGTGGCCCGCGAGCATGGGCGGGGCCTCAGGGGCCACACTGGTTTCAACGACACTGAACGTTGGACAACATGCCAACCACAAGGTTTCTTGCCATGGGGAAGGAGTTCTGCTTTCTGCATCACCTTCAACATGGACAGTGATTGGAGATAAGGTCTAGGGTCTGAAACCTGAAAACCGAGGTTGGGAAGAGATGACGACCTAAGGCCATGGCGGCTCGATGTGCTCAGTGTGCGGCCAGCTGTCTGGGAGGGGCCAGGGGGTCCAGGCTCAGGCTGTGTCAGAAAGGGCATTAGTGCCCTGGTCAGCCTATGTATTTGGGGTACAGCCAAGGTCGGTGCAGGTTGATCCTCATTTGGGGTTACTGGGTAGCCCCAGAGGACAATGTTTTTTATCTGGAGGGCAGGCAGAGTGCTGCATTGTAGTTCTGGATTGCCAAACTGGAGGCCTTGTGGGCCAGTACTCTGACGACAAAATTCTGAGAACACAAGCTAGGCTTAGGTTTCTGGGTGAGGCCATGGCAGGCACAATCTACAGACCTGAATCGAGATCTCATGCATCTGAAGTCAGGGCGAGGATCAGACGATCGCTCAGGTTGGAGTTTCTGTCCCTGATGGCCCCTTCATGAATGGGGGGGCATCACGAGGCCATGGGGGTTTTCCCATGATGGGAGTTGTGAGAAGCTCCAAACTGCAGAGAGTCTTCGGCAGGACAATTGAGACCTGTTGTTTGGCTCCAGGCCAATGATTCTGAGCAGGGTTCTAAGGATGGATGGCTGGGTAGCCCACCTCGCATTCCAATTGTCTCCTAGCAACAAGACAGTTTAGATCTCCTGGATCTGTGGGGAGCTCCCGAGGATGCTGAGTTGAAATGCACACCCCTGGGGATGGGTCCGAATGTGCTTTTGTGTCTATGGAGACCTTGGAATGAAGCGGTGGCTCTGGGGCCCTAAAGGGTTCTCCTAAACAGAGGCTTTGACACAGCTCCAACGTGCAAGTTTCCCATGTGTAGATGAGATGTTTTCTGATGGGTGAAACAAGAAACAGCTATATGCTGCTTTTGAAATCCAGGCCTCTGAGGAGAGATGCCTGGAAACCAAAGCAATGGATCTGATTAGTGCCTAGGGGCCTGTTCTTTCCTTTTTACCTCTGAGGACATCTGTCTATGGGTCTGAGTGCAGGTAGGGGCTCATTTGGGCTCAGATTGCCCCTGTTTTTCCTGGGAAGCTACCACTATGGAGATATATCAGGGACTTTGGAGGTTTATCCTATTAGAAGGGTTGTGGCCATTGGAATGGGCACACACAATTCCCTTGGAGAGGGCAAGTACAGTCCTCAGGTTTGGCTCCAGGGGCCTGAGCCTGTAGGTTGTGTCGTCCAGCCCTTTTTGGACAGTTGTCTGAAAACACAAACTCGGCTTATGTTTCAGGTCATAGGTATGGCAGGACTGATCTACAGACCATGAGGAGAACTTTTCGGGATTTGAAAGAAGGGCGAGTGTGAGGCTCCTGCTCAAGTTTTTGTCTCGGGATATCGTGTCACTCATGGTCGTGGAATTTCTGGGTGACTTCATGGGAAATGGACGAGTCTTACTCTCTGGTGGTTTGGCCCCGTCCAAAGAGTTTGGGTTCATTCTGTGGGCTGGAAGAAGTCCGTTTTATTTTGTTGTTGTTGTTGTTGTTGTTTTCTTTTTTAACCTCAGGTGTCCCACCAAATGAGGGATTTCAGAGTAGAGCCCTAGGAGGGGCGACTGGACAATCAGAAATCTGGTTAAAAATTGGGGCCTAGGGACATGTCAAGCCCATTATGACATCTAATGGTCCAGCCACTGAGAGGACTTACTAGAGGACAGGACTCATGCTGAGGGTCACAATGCGTGTGTATGCCCTCGTCGCACTCAAGAATGGGCGGGGCCTCAGGGTTTCTCCTACACTGATCGTTGGACAACGTGCCAACCACAAGGGTTCTTGCCATGGGTAAGGAGGAGTTCTGATTTCTGCATCAGACTCACCCCTGGGCAGTGATTGGAGATAAGGTCTCGGTTCTGAAGCCTGAAAACTGAGGTAGGGAAGAGATGATGACCTAAGGCCATGGCGGGTTTTATGTGCTCAGTGTGCGGTCAGCTTTCTGGGTGTTGGTCAGGAGGTCCGGGCTCAGGATGTGTTCGACAGTGCATTAGTGCCCAGGTTAGACTATATAATTTGGGTAAAGTCGAGTGCTGTGTAGGTTTACCCTCATTTAAGGTGCCTGGGCAGCTCATGAGGCAATCATTTTTTTCTCTAGAGGGCAGGCAGTGTGCTGCATTGTGGGTCCGGAATTGCCAAACTTGAGGGCTTTGGGGCCAGGAGTGTGAGGATGGAAGTCTGAGAAGACAAGCTAGACTTGGGTTTCAGGGCGAGAGCACGGCAGGTACCCCCTGCAGATCTGAACCAATATCTCATGCATCTGAAGTCAGGGCGAGGATCAGACGTTGGCTCAGGTGGGAGTTTCTGAGCATGAGGGCCGCTTCATGAAGGGAGCGGAATCTCGAGACCATTGAGGTTTTCCCACGTTGGGAGTTGTGGGATGCCCCCCTCCAGGATTCCTTCTTCCGGACAATTGAGACCTGTTGGACAGCTCCAGGACATCCCATATGGAATGACTCCAGAGCACCGTTCGCGGATGGATGCCTGGGAAGCCCGCCTCGCATTCCAATTGTCTCCTAGCAACAAGACAGTTTAGATCTGATGGCTCTGCGGGAGCAACCTCGGTGGCTGAGTTGAAATGGACTTTCCTGAGGATGTGTCCTAATGTGTTTTTGAGTCCATGAGGGCCTTGGAATGGGGCGGTGGCACCGGCAACCTGAAGTACTTTCCTAAGCTTTGGACATGGCTCCCATGCACAGGTTTCCTTGTGGAGACGAGATGAGTTCTGATGGGTGCCTCAGGAAAACCCCTATGCTCGTATTGGAATCAGGCTTTTGAGGACACATGCCTGTAACCCATAGCAATGGATCCTATTATGGCCTAGGGTCCTGTCTGGTTCAATCTTCTTCTCTGGGGACATCCATCTATGGTATGAGTGGAGGTCGATTATCAGCTGGTGTCAGACACCCCTTGTTTGTTCCGGGTGACCCACACTATTGGGATGGCCTAAGGGTCGTTGGAGGTTTCTCCTAATTTGTACGATTTTGGACCATGGAATGGGCAGAATTCCCATGGATTGGTAGGCACAGTCCTAATGTGTGGCTCCAGGGGCCCAGCCTGGAGGGTGTGTGGCCCAAGACTTTGAGGACAGAAGTCTGAAAACACAAACTCAGCTTAGGTTTGGGGACGTAGGTATGGCAGGCCCGATCTACAAACCATGAGAAGAACTCTACAGGATATGAAGAAAGTGCGAGTCTGTGGCGATTGCTCAGGCTTTTGTCTCTGGATTTTGTATCAGTGATGGCCGTGGAATGTCGGGGAGGCCTCATGGGCCATGGACGAATCTTCCTCTCTGAGGATTTGGCCCGATTCCCAATTGCTTTTCGTCAATCTGTGGGATGGGAGGACTCATTTCAGTTTTGTTATCTCAGGTGTCCCACCAAAAGAGGAATTCCAAAGCCAAGCCGTGGGGAAGACTGAAGGGACAATCCGAACTATGGTTAAAAATTGGGGCCTAGGGGCATGGCAAGCCCAATATGCTATCTCTTCATCCAGCCACTGAGTGGCCTTACTTGAGGACTGGGCTCAGCCTGAGGGTCACAATGTGTGTTTTTGACCAATGTGGCCCGCGAGCATAGGCGGGGCCTCATGGGACACACTGGTTTCAACGACACTGAACGTTGGACAACATGCCAACCACAAGGTTTCTTGCCATGGGGAAGGAGTTCTGATTTCTGCATCACCTTCAACATGGACAGTGATTGGAGATAAGGTCTAGGTTCTGAAACCTGAATACCGAGGTTGGGAAGAGATGACGACCTAAGGCCATGGCGGCTCGATGTGCTCAGTGTGCGGCCAGCTGTCTGGGAGGGGCCAGGGGATCCAGGCTCAGGCTGTGTCAGAAAGGGCATTAGTGCCCTGGTCAGCCTATGTATTTGGGGTACAGCCAAGGTCGGTGCAGGTTGATCCTCATTTGGTGTTACTGGGTAGCCCCAGAGGACAATGTTTTTTATCTGGAGGGCAGGCAGAGTGCTGCATTGTAGTTCTGGATTGCCAAACTGGAGGCCTTGTGGGCCAGTAGTCTGACGACAAAAGTCTGAGAACACAAGCTAGGCTTAGGTTTCTGGGTGAGGCCATGGCAGGCACAATCTACAGACCTGAATCGAGATCTCGTGCATCTGAAGTCAGGGCGAGGATCAGACGATCGCTCAGGTTGGAGTTTCTGTCCCTGATGGCCCCTTCATGAATGGGGGGGGCATCACGAGGCCATGGGGGTTTTCCCATGATGGGAGTTGTGAGAAGCTCGAAACTGCAGAGAGTCTTCAGCAGGACAATTGAGACCTGTTGTTTGGCTCCAGGCCAATGATTCTGAGCAGGGTTCTAAGGATGGATGGCTGGGTAGCCCACCTCGCATTCCAATTGTCTCCTAGCAACAAGACAGTTTAGATCTCCTGGATCTGTGGGGAGCTACCGAGGATGCTGAGTTGAAATGCACACCCCTGGGGATGGGTCCGAATGTGCTTTTGTGTCTATGGAGACCTTGGAATGAAGCGGTGGCTCTGGGGCCCTAAAGGGTTCTCCTAAACAGAGGCTTTGACACAGCTCCAACGTGCAAGTTTCCCATGTGTAGATGAGATGTTTTCTGATGGGTGAAACAAGAAACAGCTATATGCTGCTTTTGAAATCCAGGCCTCTGAGGAGAGATGCCTGGAAACCAAAGCAATGGATCTGATTAGTGCCTAGGGGCCTGTTCTTTCCTTTTTACCTCTGAGGACATCTGTCTATGGGTCTGAGTGCAGGTAGGGGCTCATTAGGGCTCAGATTGCCCCTGTTTTTCCTGGGAAGCTACCACTATTGAGATATATCAGGGACTTTGGAGGTTTATCCTATTAGAAGGGTTGTGGCCATTGGAATGGGCACACACAATTCCCTTGGAGAGGGCAAGTACAGTCCTCAGGTTTGGCTCCAGGGGCCTGAGCCTGTAGGTTGTGTCGTCCAGCCCTTTTTGGACAGTTGTCTGAAAACACAAACTCGGCTTATGTTTCAGGTCATAGGTATGGCAGGACTGATCTACAGACCATGAGGAGAACTTTTCGGGATTTGAAAGAAGGGCGAGTGTGAGGCTCCTGCTCAAGTTTTTGTCTCGGGATATCGTGTCACTAATGGTCGTGGAATTTCTGGGTGACTTCATGGGAAATGGACGAGTCTTACTCTCTGGTGGTTTGGCCCCGTCCAAAGAGTTTGGGTTCATTCTGTGGGCTGGAAGAAGTCCGTTTTATTTTGTTGTTGTTGTTGTTTTCTTTTTTAACCTCAGGTGTCCCACCAAATGAGGGATTTCAGAGTAGAGCCCTAGGAGGGGCGACTGGACAACCAGAAATCTGGTTAAAAATTGGGGCCTAGGGACATGTCAAGCCCATTATGACATCTAATGGTCCAGCCACTGAGAGGACTTACTAGAGGACAGGACTCATGCTGAGGGTCACAATGCGTGTGTATGCCCTCGTCGCACTCAAGAATGGCCGGGGCCTCAGGGTTTCTCCTACACTGATCGTTGGACAACGTGCCAACCACAAGGGTTCTTGCCATGGGTAAGGAGGAGTTCTGATTTCTGCATCAGACTCACCCCTGGGCAGTGATTGGAGATAAGGTCTCGGTTCTGAAGCCTGAAAACTGAGGTAGGGAAGAGATGATGACCTAAGGCCATGGCGGGTTTTATGTGCTCAGTGTGCGGTCAGCTTTCTGGGTGTTGGTCAGGAAGTCCGGGCTCAGGATGTGTTCGACAGTGCATTAGTGCCCAGGTTAGACTATATAATTTGGGTAAAGTCGAGTGCTGTGTAGGTTTACCCTCATTTAAGGTGCCTGGGCAGCTCATGAGGCAATCATTTTTTTCTCTAGAGGGCAGGCAGAGTGCTGCATTGTGGGTCCGGAATTGCCAAACTTGAGGGCTTTGGGGCCAGGAGTGTGAGGATGGAAGTCTGAGAAGACAAGCTAGACTTGGTTTTCAGGGCAAGGGCACGGCAGGTACCCCCTGCAGATCTGAACCAATATCTCATGCATCTGAAGTCAGGGCGAGGATCAGACGTTGGCTCAGGATGGGAGTTTCTGAGCATGACGGCCGCTTCATGAAGGGAGCGGAATCTCGAGACCATTGAGGTTTTCCCACGTTGGGAGTTGTGGGATGCCCCCTTCCAGGATTCCTTCTTCCGGACAATTGAGACCTGTTGGACAGCTCCAGGACATCCCATATGGAATGACTCCAGAGCACCGTTCGCGGATGGATGCCTGGGAAGCCCGCCTCGCATTCCAATTGTCTCCTAGCAACAAGACAGTTTAGATCTGATGGCTCTGCGGGAGCAACCTCGGTGGCTGAGTTGAAATGGACTTTCCTGAGGATGTGTCCTAATGTGTTTTTGAGTCCATGAGGGCCTTGGAATGGGGCGGTGGCACCGGCAACCTGAAGTACTTTCCTAAGCTTTGGACATGGCTCCCATGCACAGGTTTCCTTGTGGAGACGAGATGAGTTCTGATGGGTGCCTCAGGAAAACCCCTATGCTCGTATTGGAATCAGGCTTTTGAGGACACATGCCTGTAACCCATAGCAATGGATCCTATTATGGCCTAGGTTCCTGTCTGGTTCAATCTTCTTCTCTGGGGACATCCATCTATGGTATGAGTGGAGGTCGATTATCAGCTGGTGTCAGACACCCCTTGTTTGTTCCGGGTGACCCACACTATTGGGATGGCCTAAGGGTCGTTGGAGGTTTCTCCTAATTTGTACGATTTTGGACCATGGAATGGGCAGAATTCCCATGGATTGGTAGGCACAGTCCTAATGTGTGGCTCCAGGGGCCCAGCCTGGAGGGTGTGTGGCCCAAGACTTTGAGGACAGAAGTCTGAAAACACAAACTCAGCTTAGGTTTGGGGACGTAGGTATGGCAGGCCCGATCTACAAACCATGAGAAGAACTCTACAGGATATGAAGAAAGTGCGAGTCTGTGGCGATTGCTCAGGCATTTGTCTCTGGATTTTGTATCAGTGATGGCCGTGGAATGTCGGGGAGGCCTCATGATCCATGGACGAATCTTCCTCTCTGAGGATTTGGCCCGATTCCCAATTGCTTTTCGTCAATCTGTGGGATGGGAGGACTCATTTCAGTTTTGTTATCTCAGGTGTCCCACCAAAAGAGGAATTCCAAAGCAAAGCCGTGGGGAAGACTGAAGGGACAATCCGAACTATGGTTAAAAATTGGGGCCTAGGGGCATGGCAAGCCCAATATGCTATCTCTTCATCCAGCCACTGAGTGGCCTTACTTGAGGACTGGGCTCAGCCTGAGGGTCACAATGTGTGTTTTTGACCAATGTGGCCCGCGAGCATAGGCGGGGCCTCATGGGACACACTGGTTTCAACGACACTGAACGTTGGACAACATGCCAACCACAAGGTTTCTTGCCATGGGGAAGGAGTTCTGATTTCTGCATCACCTTCAACATGGACAGTGATTGGAGATAAGGTCTAGGTTCTGAAACCTGAAAACCGAGGTTGGGAAGAGATGATGACCTAAGGCCATGGCGGCTCGATGTGCTCAGTGTGCGGCCAGCTGTCTGGGAGGGGCCAGGGGATCCAGGCTCAGGCTGTGTCAGAAAGGGCATTAGTGCCCTGGTCAGCCTATGTATTTGGGGTACAGCCAAGGTCGGTGCAGGTTGATCCTCATTTGGGGTTACTGGGTAGCCCCAGAGGACAATGTTTTTTATCTGGAGGGCAGGCAGAGTGCTGCATTGTAGTTCTGGATTGCCAAACTGGAGGCCTTGTGGGCCAGTAGTCTGACGACAAAAGTCTGAGAACACAAGCTAGGCTTAGGTTTCTGGGTGAGGCCATGGCAGGCACAATCTACAGACCTGAATCGAGATCTCGTGCATCTGAAGTCAGGGCGAGGATCAGACGATCGCTCAGGTTGGAGTTTCTGTCCCTGATGGCCCCTTCATGAATGGGGGGGGCATCACGAGGCCATGGGGGTTTTCCCATGATGGGAGTTGTGAGAAGCTCCAAACTGCAGAGAGTCTTCAGCAGGACAATTGAGACCTGTTGTTTGGCTCCAGGCCAATGATTCTGAGCAGGGTTCTAAGGATGGATGGCTGGGTAGCCCACCTCGCATTCCAATTGTCTCCTAGCAACAAGACAGTTTAGATCTCCTGGATCTGTGGGGAGCTACCGAGGATGCTGAGTTGAAATGCACACCCCTGGGGATGGGTCCGAATGTGCTTTTGTGTCTATGGAGACCTTGGAATGAAGCGGTGGCTCTGGGGCCCTAAAGGGTTCTCCTAAACAGAGGCTTTGACACAGCTCCAACGTGCAAGTTTCCCATGTGTAGATGAGATGTTTTCTGATGGGTGAAACAAGAAACAGCTATATGCTGCTTTTGAAATCCAGGCCTCTGAGGAGAGATGCCTGGAAACCAAAGCAATGGATCTGATTAGTGCCTAGGGGCCTGTTCTTTCCTTTTTACCTCTGAGGACATCTGTCTATGGGTCTGAGTGCAGGTAGGGGCTCATTTGGGCTCAGATTGCCCCTGTTTTTCCTGGGAAGCTACCACTATTGAGATATATCAGGGACTTTGGAGGTTTATCCTATTAGAAGGGTTGTGGCCATTGGAATGGGCACACACAATTCCCTTGGAGAGGGCAAGTACAGTCCTCAGGTTTGGCTCCAGGGGCCTGAGCCTGTAGGTTGTGTCGTCCAGCCCTTTTTGGACAGTTGTCTGAAAACACAAACTCGGCTTATGTTTCAGGTCATAGGTATGGCAGGACTGATCTACAGACCATGAGGAGAACTTTTCGGGATTTGAAAGAAGGGCGAGTGTGAGGCTCCTGCTCAAGTTTTTGTCTCGGGATATCGTGTCACTAATGGTCGTGGAATTTCTGGGTGACTTCATGGGAAATGGACGAGTCTTACTCTCTGGTGGTTTGGCCCCGTCCAAAGAGTTTGGGTTCATTCTGTGGGCTGGAAGAAGTCCGTTTTATTTTGTTGTTGTTGTTGTTTTCTTTTTTAACCTCAGGTGTCCCACCAAATGAGGGATTTCAGAGTAGAGCCCTAGGAGGGGCGACTGGACAATCAGAAATCTGGTTAAAAATTGGGGCCTAGGGACATGTCAAGCCCATTATGACATCTAATGGTCCAGCCACTGAGAGGACTTACTAGAGGACAGGACTCATGCTGAGGGTCACAATGCGTGTGTATGCCCTCGTCGCACTCAAGAATGGGCGGGGCCTCAGGGTTTCTCCTACACTGATCGTTGGACAACGTGCCAACCACAAGGGTTCTTGCCATGGGTAAGGAGGAGTTCTGATTTCTGCATCAGACTCACCCCTGGGCAGTGATTGGAGATAAGGTCTCGGTTCTGAAGCCTGAAAACTGAGGTAGGGAAGAGATGATGACCTAAGGCCATGGCGGGTTTTATGTGCTCAGAGTGCGGTCAGCTTTCTGGGTGTTGGTCAGGAGGTCCGGGCTCAGGATGTGTTCGATAGTGCATTAGTGCCCAGGTTAGACTATATAATTTGGGTAAAGTCGAGTGCTGTGTAGGTTTACCCTCATTTAAGGTGCCTGGGCAGCTCATGAGGCAATAATTTTTTTCTCTAGAGGGCAGGCAGAGTGCTGGATTGTGGGTCCGGAATTGCCAAACTTGAGGGCTTTGGGGCCACGAGTGTGAGGATGGAAGTCTGAGAAGACAAGCTAGACTTGGTTTTCAGGGCAAGGGCACGGCAGGTACCCCCTGCAGATCTGAACCAATATCTCATGCATCTGAAGTCAGGGCGAGGATCAGACGTTGGCTCAGGTGGGAGTTTCTGAGCATGACGGCCGCTTCATGAAGGGAGCGGAATCTCGAGACCATTGAGGTTTTCCCACGTTGGGAGTTGTGGGATGCCCCCTTCCAGGATTCCTTCTTCCGGACAATTGAGACCTGTTGGACAGCTCCAGGACATCCCATATGGAATGACTCCAGAGCACCGTTCGCAGATGGATGCCTGGGAAGCCCGCCTCGCATTCCAATTGTCTCCTAGCAACAAGACAGTTTAGATCTGATGGCTCTGCGGGAGCAACCTCGGTGGCTGAGTTGAAATGGACTTTCCTGAGGATGTGTCCTAATGTGTTTTTGAGTCCATGAGGGCCTTGGAATGGGGCGGTGGCACCGGCAACCTGAAGTACTTTCCTAAGCTTTGGACATGGCTCCCATGCACAGGTTTCCTTGTGGAGACGAGATGAGTTCTGATGGGTGCCTCAGGAAAACCCCTATGCTCGTATTGGAATCAGGCTTTTGAGGACACATGCCTGTAACCCAAAGCAATGGATCCTATTATGGCCTAGGGTCCTGTCTGGTTCAATCTTCTTCTCTGGGGACATCCATCTATGGTATGAGTGGAGGTCGATTATCAGCTGGTGTCAGACACCCCTTGTTTGTTCCGGGTGACCCACACTATTGGGATGGCCTAAGGGTCGTTGGAGGTTTCTCCTAATTTGTACGATTTTGGACCATGGAATGGGCAGAATTCCCATGGATTGGTAGGCACAGTCCTAATGTGTGGCTCCAGGGGCCCAGCCTGGAGGGTGTGTGGCCCAAGACTTTGAGGACAGAAGTCTGAAAACACAAACTCAGCTTAGGTTTGGGGACGTAGGTATGGCAGGCCCGATCTACAAACCATGAGAAGAACTCTACAGGATATGAAGAAAGTGCGAGTCTGTGGCGATTGCTCAGGCTTTTGTCTCTGGATTTTGTATCAGTGATGGCCGTGGAATGTCGGGGAGGCCTCATGGGCCATGGACGAATCTTCCTCTCTGTGGATTTGGCCCGATTCCCAATTGCTTTTCGTCAATCTGTGGGATGGAGGACTCATTTCAGTTTTGTTACCTCAGATGTCCCACCAAAAGAGGAATTCCAAAGCCAAGCCGTGGGGAAGACTGAAGGGACAATCCGAACTATGGTTAAAAATTGGGGCCTAGGGGCATGGCAAGCCCAATATGCTATCTCTTCATCCAGCCACTGAGTGGCCTTACTTGAGGACTGGGCTCAGCCTGAGGGTCACAATGTGTGTTTGTGACCAATGTGGCCCGCGAGCATGGGCGGGGCCTCATGGGCCACACTGGTTTCAACGACACTGAACGTTGGACAACATGCCAACCACAAGGTTTCTTGCCATGGGGAAGGAGTTCTGCTTTCTGCATCACCTTCAACATGGACAGTGATTGGAGATAAGGTCTAGGGTCTGAAACCTGAAAACCGAGGTTGGGAAGAGATGACGACCTAAGGCCATGGCGGCTCGATGTGCTCAGTGTGCGGCCAGCTGTCTGGGAGGGGCCAGGGGGTCCAGGCTCAGGCTGTGTCAGAAAGGGCATTAGTGCCCTGGTCAGCCTATGTATTTGGGGTACAGCCAAGGTCGGTGCAGGTTGATCCTCATTTGGGGTTACTGGGTAGCCCCAGAGGACAATGTTTTTTATCTGGAGGGCAGGCAGAGTGCTGCATTGTAGTTCTAGATTGCCAAACTGGAGGCCTTGTGGGCCAGTAGTCTGACGACAAAAGTCTGAGAACACAAGCTAGGCTTAGGTTTCTGGGTGAGGCCATGGCAGGCACAATCTACAGACCTGAATCGAGATCTCGTGCATCTGAAGTCAGGGCGAGGATCAGACGATCGCTCAGGTTGGAGTTTCTGTCCCTGATGGCCCCTTCATGAATGGGGGGGCATCACGAGGCCATGGGGGTTTTCCCATGATGGGAGTTGTGAGAAGCTCCAAACTGCAGAGAGTCTTCGGCAGGACAATTGAGACCTGTTGTTTGGCTCCAGGCCAATGATTCTGAGCAGGGTTCTAAGGATGGATGGCTGGGTAGCCCACCTCGCATTCCAATTGTCTCCTAGCAACAAGACAGTTTAGATCTCCTGGATCTGTGGGGAGCTACCGAGGATGCTGAGTTGAAATGCACACCCCTGGGGATGGGTCCGAATGTGCTTTTGTGTCTATGGAGACCTTGGAATGAAGCGGTGGCTCTGGGGCCCTAAAGGGTTCTCCTAAACAGAGGCTTTGACACAGCTCCAACGTGCAAGTTTCCCATGTGTAGATGAGATGTTTTCTGATGGGTGAAACAAGAAACAGCTATATGCTGCTTTTGAAATCCAGGCCTCTGAGGAGAGATGCCTGGAAACCAAAGCAATGGATCTGATTAGTGCCTAGGGGCCTGTTCTTTCCTTTTTACCTCTGAGGACATCTGTCTATGGGTCTGAGTGCAGGTAGGGGCTCATTTGGGCTCAGATTGCCCCTGTTTTTCCTGGGAAGCTACCACTATTGAGATATATCAGGGACTTTGGAGGTTTATCCTATTAGAAGGGTTGTGGCCATTGGAATGGGCACACACAATTCCCTTGGAGAGGGCAAGTACAGTCCTCAGGTTTGGCTCCAGGGGCCTGAGCCTGTAGGTTGTGTCGTCCAGCCCTTTTTGGACAGTTGTCTGAAAACACAAACTCGGCTTATGTTTCAGGTCATAGGTATGGCAGGACTGATCTACAGACCATGAGGAGAACTTTTCGGGATTTGAAAGAAGGGCGAGTGTGAGGCTCCTGCTCAAGTTTTTGTCTCGGGATATCGTGTCACTCATGGTCGTGGAATTTCTGGGTGACTTCATGGGAAATGGACGAGTCTTACTCTCTGGTGGTTTGGCCCCGTCCAAAGAGTTTGGGTTCATTCTGTGGGCTGGAAGAAGTCCGTTTTATTTTGTTGTTGTTGTTGTTTTCTTTTTTAACCTCAGGTGTCCCACCAAATGAGGGATTTCAGAGTAGAGCCCTAGGAGGGGCGACTGGACAACCAGAAATCTGGTTAAAAATTGGGGCCTAGGGACATGTCAAGCCCATTATGACATCTAATGGTCCAGCCACTGAGAGGACTTACTAGAGGACAGGACTCATGCTGAGGGTCACAATGCGTGTGTATGCCCTCGTCGCACTCAAGAATGGGCGGGGCCTCAGGGTTTCTCCTACACTGATCGTTGGACAACGTGCCAACCACAAGGGTTCTTGCCATGGGTAAGGAGGAGTTCTGATTTCTGCATCAGACTCACCCCTGGGCAGTGATTGGAGATAAGGTCTCGGTTCTGAAGCCTGAAAACTGAGGTAGGGAAGAGATGATGACCTAAGGCCATGGCGGGTTTTATGTGCTCAGAGTGCGGTCAGCTTTCTGGGTGTTGGTCAGGAGGTCCGGGCTCAGGATGTGTTCGATAGTGCATTAGTGCCCAGGTTAGACTATATAATTTGGGTAAAGTCGAGTGCTGTGTAGGTTTACCCTCATTTAAGGTGCCTGGGCAGCTCATGAGGCAATAATTTTTTTCTCTAGAGGGCAGGCAGAGTGCTGGATTGTGGGTCCGGAATTGCCAAACTTGAGGGCTTTGGGGCCACGAGTGTGAGGATGGAAGTCTGAGAAGACAAGCTAGACTTGGTTTTCAGGGCAAGGGCACGGCAGGTACCCCCTGCAGATCTGAACCAATATCTCATGCATCTGAAGTCAGGGCGAGGATCAGACGTTGGCTCAGGTGGGAGTTTCTGAGCATGACGGCCGCTTCATGAAGGGAGCGGAATCTCGAGACCATTGAGGTTTTCCCACGTTGGGAGTTGTGGGATGCCCCCTTCCAGGATTCCTTCTTCCGGACAATTGAGACCTGTTGGACAGCTCCAGGACATCCCATATGGAATGACTCCAGAGCACCGTTCGCGGATGGATGCCTGGGAAGCCCGCCTCGCATTCCAATTGTCTCCTAGCAACAAGACAGTTTAGATCTGATGGCTCTGCGGGAGCAACCTCGGTGGCTGAGTTGAAATGGACTTTCCTGAGGATGTGTCCTAATGTGTTTTTGAGTCCATGAGGGCCTTGGAATGGGGCGGTGGCACCGGCAACCTGAAGTACTTTCCTAAGCTTTGGACATGGCTCCCATGCACAGGTTTCCTTGTGGAGACGAGATGAGTTCTGATGGGTGCCTCAGGAAAACCCCTATGCTCGTATTGGAATCAGGCTTTTGAGGACACATGCCTGTAACCCAAAGCAATGGATCCTATTATGGCCTAGGGTCCTGTCTGGTTCAATCTTCTTCTCTGGGGACATCCATCTATGGTATGAGTGGAGGTCGATTATCAGCTGGTGTCAGACACCCCTTGTTTGTTCCGGGTGACCCACACTATTGGGATGGCCTAAGGGTCGTTGGAGGTTTCTCCTAATTTGTACGATTTTGGACCATGGAATGGGCAGAATTCCCATGGATTGGTAGGCACAGTCCTAATGTGTGGCTCCAGGGGCCCAGCCTGGAGGGTGTGTGGCCCAAGACTTTGAGGACAGAAGTCTGAAAACACAAACTCAGCTTAGGTTTGGGGACGTAGGTATGGCAGGCCCGATCTACAAACCATGAGAAGAACTCTACAGGATATGAAGAAAGTGCGAGTCTGTGGCGATTGCTCAGGCTTTTGTCTCTGGATTTTGTATCAGTGATGGCCGTGGAATGTCGGGGAGGCCTCATGGGCCATGGACGAATCTTCCTCTCTGTGGATTTGGCCCGATTCCCAATTGCTTTTCGTCAATCTGTGGGATGGAGGACTCATTTCAGTTTTGTTACCTCAGATGTCCCACCAAAAGAGGAATTCCAAAGCCAAGCCGTGGGGAAGACTGAAGGGACAATCCGAACTATGGTTAAAAATTGGGGCCTAGGGGCATGGCAAGCCCAATATGCTATCTCTTCATCCAGCCACTGAGTGGCCTTACTTGAGGACTGGGCTCAGCCTGAGGGTCACAATGTGTGTTTGTGACCAATGTGGCCCGCGAGCATGGGCGGGGCCTCATGGGCCACACTGGTTTCAACGACACTGAACGTTGGACAACATGCCAACCACAAGGTTTCTTGCCATGGGGAAGGAGTTCTGCTTTCTGCATCACCTTCAACATGGACAGTGATTGGAGATAAGGTCTAGGGTCTGAAACCTGAAAACCGAGGTTGGGAAGAGATGACGACCTAAGGCCATGGCGGCTCGATGTGCTCAGTGTGCGGCCAGCTGTCTGGGAGGGGCCAGGGGGTCCAGGCTCAGGCTGTGTCAGAAAGGGCATTAGTGCCCTGGTCAGCCTATGTATTTGGGGTACAGCCAAGGTCGGTGCAGGTTGATCCTCATTTGGGGTTACTGGGTAGCCCCAGAGGACAATGTTTTTTATCTGGAGGGCAGGCAGAGTGCTGCATTGTAGTTCTAGATTGCCAAACTGGAGGCCTTGTGGGCCAGTAGTCTGACGACAAAAGTCTGAGAACACAAGCTAGGCTTAGGTTTCTGGGTGAGGCCATGGCAGGCACAATCTACAGACCTGAATCGAGATCTCGTGCATCTGAAGTCAGGGCGAGGATCAGACGATCGCTCAGGTTGGAGTTTCTGTCCCTGATGGCCCCTTCATGAATGGGGGGGCATCACGAGGCCATGGGGGTTTTCCCATGATGGGAGTTGTGAGAAGCTCCAAACTGCAGAGAGTCTTCGGCAGGACAATTGAGACCTGTTGTTTGGCTCCAGGCCAATGATTCTGAGCAGGGTTCTAAGGATGGATGGCTGGGTAGCCCACCTCGCATTCCAATTGTCTCCTAGCAACAAGACAGTTTAGATCTCCTGGATCTGTGGGGAGCTACCGAGGATGCTGAGTTGAAATGCACACCCCTGGGGATGGGTCCGAATGTGCTTTTGTGTCTATGGAGACCTTGGAATGAAGCGGTGGCTCTGGGGCCCTAAAGGGTTCTCCTAAACAGAGGCTTTGACACAGCTCCAACGTGCAAGTTTCCCATGTGTAGATGAGATGTTTTCTGATGGGTGAAACAAGAAACAGCTATATGCTGCTTTTGAAATCCAGGCCTCTGAGGAGAGATGCCTGGAAACCAAAGCAATGGATCTGATTAGTGCCTAGGGGCCTGTTCTTTCCTTTTTACCTCTGAGGACATCTGTCTATGGGTCTGAGTGCAGGTAGGGGCTCATTTGGGCTCAGATTGCCCCTGTTTTTCCTGGGAAGCTACCACTATTGAGATATATCAGGGACTTTGGAGGTTTATCCTATTAGAAGGGTTGTGGCCATTGGAATGGGCACACACAATTCCCTTGGAGAGGGCAAGTACAGTCCTCAGGTTTGGCTCCAGGGGCCTGAGCCTGTAGGTTGTGTCGTCCAGCCCTTTTTGGACAGTTGTCTGAAAACACAAACTCGGCTTATGTTTCAGGTCATAGGTATGGCAGGACTGATCTACAGACCATGAGGAGAACTTTTCGGGATTTGAAAGAAGGGCGAGTGTGAGGCTCCTGCTCAAGTTTTTGTCTCGGGATATCGTGTCACTCATGGTCGTGGAATTTCTGGGTGACTTCATGGGAAATGGACGAGTCTTACTCTCTGGTGGTTTGGCCCCGTCCAAAGAGTTTGGGTTCATTCTGTGGGCTGGAAGAAGTCCGTTTTATTTTGTTGTTGTTGTTGTTTTCTTTTTTAACCTCAGGTGTCCCACCAAATGAGGGATTTCAGAGTAGAGCCCTAGGAGGGGCGACTGGACAACCAGAAATCTGGTTAAAAATTGGGGCCTAGGGACATGTCAAGCCCATTATGACATCTAATGGTCCAGCCACTGAGAGGACTTACTAGAGGACAGGACTCATGCTGAGGGTCACAATGCGTGTGTATGCCCTCGTCGCACTCAAGAATGGGCGGGGCCTCAGGGTTTCTCCTACACTGATCGTTGGACAACGTGCCAACCACAAGGGTTCTTGCCATGGGTAAGGAGGAGTTCTGATTTCTGCATCAGACTCACCCCTGGGCAGTGATTGGAGATAAGGTCTCGGTTCTGAAGCCTGAAAACTGAGGTAGGGAAGAGATGATGACCTAAGGCCATGGCGGGTTTTATGTGCTCAGAGTGCGGTCAGCTTTCTGGGTGTTGGTCAGGAGGTCCGGGCTCAGGATGTGTTCGATAGTGCATTAGTGCCCAGGTTAGACTATATAATTTGGGTAAAGTCGAGTGCTGTGTAGGTTTACCCTCATTTAAGGTGCCTGGGCAGCTCATGAGGCAATAATTTTTTTCTCTAGAGGGCAGGCAGAGTGCTGGATTGTGGGTCCGGAATTGCCAAACTTGAGGGCTTTGGGGCCACGAGTGTGAGGATGGAAGTCTGAGAAGACAAGCTAGACTTGGTTTTCAGGGCAAGGGCACGGCAGGTACCCCCTGCAGATCTGAACCAATATCTCATGCATCTGAAGTCAGGGCGAGGATCAGACGTTGGCTCAGGTGGGAGTTTCTGAGCATGACGGCCGCTTCATGAAGGGAGCGGAATCTCGAGACCATTGAGGTTTTCCCACGTTGGGAGTTGTGGGATGCCCCCTTCCAGGATTCCTTCTTCCGGACAATTGAGACCTGTTGGACAGCTCCAGGACATCCCATATGGAATGACTCCAGAGCACCGTTCGCGGATGGATGCCTGGGAAGCCCGCCTCGCATTCCAATTGTCTCCTAGCAACAAGACAGTTTAGATCTGATGGCTCTGCGGGAGCAACCTCGGTGGCTGAGTTGAAATGGACTTTCCTGAGGATGTGTCCTAATGTGTTTTTGAGTCCATGAGGGCCTTGGAATGGGGCGGTGGCACCGGCAACCTGAAGTACTTTCCTAAGCTTTGGACATGGCTCCCATGCACAGGTTTCCTTGTGGAGACGAGATGAGTTCTGATGGGTGCCTCAGGAAAACCCCTATGCTCGTATTGGAATCAGGCTTTTGAGGACACATGCCTGTAACCCAAAGCAATGGATCCTATTATGGCCTAGGGTCCTGTCTGGTTCAATCTTCTTCTCTGGGGACATCCATCTATGGTATGAGTGGAGGTCGATTATCAGCTGGTGTCAGACACCCCTTGTTTGTTCCGGGTGACCCACACTATTGGGATGGCCTAAGGGTCGTTGGAGGTTTCTCCTAATTTGTACGATTTTGGACCATGGAATGGGCAGAATTCCCATGGATTGGTAGGCACAGTCCTAATGTGTGGCTCCAGGGGCCCAGCCTGGAGGGTGTGTGGCCCAAGACTTTGAGGACAGAAGTCTGAAAACACAAACTCAGCTTAGGTTTGGGGACGTAGGTATGGCAGGCCCGATCTACAAACCATGAGAAGAACTCTACAGGATATGAAGAAAGTGCGAGTCTGTGGCGATTGCTCAGGCTTTTGTCTCTGGATTTTGTATCAGTGATGGCCGTGGAATGTCGGGGAGGCCTCATGGGCCATGGACGAATCTTCCTCTCTGTGGATTTGGCCCGATTCCCAATTGCTTTTCGTCAATCTGTGGGATGGAGGACTCATTTCAGTTTTGTTACCTCAGATGTCCCACCAAAAGAGGAATTCCAAAGCCAAGCCGTGGGGAAGACTGAAGGGACAATCCGAACTATGGTTAAAAATTGGGGCCTAGGGGCATGGCAAGCCCAATATGCTATCTCTTCATCCAGCCACTGAGTGGCCTTACTTGAGGACTGGGCTCAGCCTGAGGGTCACAATGTGTGTTTGTGACCAATGTGGCCCGCGAGCATGGGCGGGGCCTCATGGGCCACACTGGTTTCAACGACACTGAACGTTGGACAACATGCCAACCACAAGGTTTCTTGCCATGGGGAAGGAGTTCTGATTTCTGCATCACCTTCAACATGGACAGTGATTGGAGATAAGGTCTAGGGTCTGAAACCTGAAAACCGAGGTTGGGAAGAGATGACGACCTAAGGCCATGGCGGCTCGATGTGCTCAGTGTGCGGCCAGCTGTCTGGGAGGGGCCAGGGGGTCCAGGCTCAGGCTGTGTCAGAAAGGGCATTAGTGCCCTGGTCAGCCTATGTATTTGGGGTACAGCCAAGGTCGGTGCAGGTTGATCCTCATTTGGGGTTACTGGGTAGCCCCAGAGGACAATGTTTTTTATCTGGAGGGCAGGCAGAGTGCTGCATTGTAGTTCTGGATTGCCAAACTGGAGGCCTTGTGGGCCAGTAGTCTGACGACAAAAGTCTGAGAACACAAGCTAGGCTTAGGTTTCTGGGTGAGGCCATGGCAGGCACAATCTACAGACCTGAATCGAGATCTCGTGCATCTGAGGTCAGGGCGAGGATCAGACGATCGCTCAGGTTGGAGTTTCTGTCCCTGATGGCCCCTTCATGAATGGGGGGGCATCACGAGGCCATGGGGGTTTTCCCATGATGGGAGTTGTGAGAAGCTCCAAACTGCAGAGAGTCTTCGGCAGGACAATTGAGACCTGTTTTTTGGCGCCAGGCCAATGATTCTGAGCAGGGTTCTAAGGATGGATGCCTGGGTAGCCCACCTCGCATTCCAATTGTCTCCTAGCAACAAGACAGTTTAGATCTCCTGGATCTGTGGGGAGCTACCGAGGATGCTGAGTTGAAATGCACACCCCTGGGGATGGGTCCGAATGTGCTTTTGTGTCTATGGAGACCTTGGAATGAAGCGGTGGCACTGGGGCCCTAAAGGGTTCTCCTAAAAAGAGGCTTTGACACAGCTCCAACGTGCAAGTTTCCCATGTGTAGATGAGATGTTTTCTGATGGGTGAAACAAGAAACAGCTATATGCTGCTTTTGAAATCCAGGCCTCTGAGGAGAGATGCCTGGAAACCAAAGCAATGGATCTGATTAGTGCCTAGGGGCCTGTTCTTTCCTTTTTACCTCTGAGGACATCTGTCTATGGGTCTGAGTGCAGGTAGGGGCTCCTTTGGGCTCAGATTGCCCCTGTTTTTCCTGGGAAGCTACCACTATGGAGATATATCAGGGACTTTGGAGGTTTATCCTATTAGAAGGGTTGTGGCCATTGGAATGGGCACACACAATTCCCTTGGAGAGGGCAAGTACAGTCCTCAGGTTTGGCTCCAGGGGCCTGAGCCTGTAGGTTGTGTCGTCCAGCCCTTTTTGCACAGTTGTCTGAAAACACAAACTCGGCTTATGTTTCAGGTCATAGGTATGGCAGGACTGATCTACAGACCATGAGGAGAACTTTTCGGGATTTGAAAGAAGGGCGAGTGTGAGGCTCCTGCTCAAGTTTTTGTCTCGGGATATCGTGTCACTCATGGTCGTGGAATTTCTGGGTGACTTCATGGTAAATGGACGTGTCTTACTCTCTGGTGGTTTGGCCCCGTCCAAAGAGTTTGGGTTCATTCTGTTGGCTGGAAGAAGTCCGTTTTATTTTGTTGTTGTTGTTGTTGTTTTCTTTTTTAACCTCAGGTGTCCCACCAAATGAGGGATTTCAGAGTAGAGCCCTAGGAGGGGCGACTGGACAATCAGAAATCTGGTTAAAAATTGGGGCCTAGGGACATGTCAAGCCCATTATGACATCTAATGGTCCAGCCACTGAGAGGACTTACTAGAGGACAGGACTCATGCTGAGGGTCACAATGCGTGTGTATGCCCTCATCGCACTCAAGAATGGGCGGGGCCTCAGGGTTTCTCCTACACTGATCGTTGGACAACGTGCCAACCACAAGGGTTCTTGCCATGGGTAAGGAGGAGTTCTGATTTCTGCATCAGACTCACCCCTGGGCAGTTATTGGAGGTAAAGTCTCGGTTCTGAAGCCTGAAAACTGAGGTAGGGAAGAGATGATGACCTAAGGCCATGGCGGGTTTTATGTGCTCATTGTGCGGTCAGCTTTCTGGGTGTTGGTCAGGAGGT
Organism: Mustela nivalis; assembly: GCF_964662115.1. NCBI lineage: Eukaryota > Metazoa > Chordata > Mammalia > Carnivora > Mustelidae > Mustela > Mustela nivalis. Next base: position 1,074,101 of record NW_028136551.1, read on the forward strand.
CCGGGCTCAGGATGTGTTCGACAGTGCATTAGTGCCCAGGTTAGACTATATAATTTGGGTAAAGTCGAGTGCTGTGTAGGTTTACCCTCATTTAAGGTGCCTGGGCAGCTCATGAGGCAATCATTTTTTTCTCTAGAGGGCAGGCAGTGTGCTGCATTGTGGGTCCGGAATTGCCAAACTTGAGGGCTTTGGGGCCAGGAGTGTGAGGATGGAAGTCTGAGAAGACAAGCTAGACTTGGGTTTCAGGGCGAGGGCACGGCAGGTACCCCCTGCAGATCTGAACCAATATCTCATGCATCTGAAGTCAGGGCGAGGATCAGACGTTGGCTCAGGTGGGAGTTTCTGAGCATGACGGCCGCTTCATGAAGGGAGCGGAATCTCGAGACCATTGAGGTTTTCCCACGTTGGGAGTTGTGGGATGCCCACTTCCAGGATTCCTTCTTCCGGACAATTGAGACCAGTTGGACAGCTCCAGGACATCCCATATGGAATGACTCCAGAGCACCGTTCGCGGATGGATGCCTGGGAAGCCCGCCTCGCATTCCAATTGTCTCCTAGCAACAAGACAGTTTAGATCTGATGGCTCTGCGGGAGCAACCTCGGTGGCTGAGTTGAAATGGACTTTCCTGAGGATGTGTCCTAATGTGTTTTTGAGTCCATGAGGGCTTGGAATGGGGCGGTGGCACCGGCAACCTGAAGTACTTTCCTAAGCTTTGGACATGGCTCCCATGCACAGGTTTCCTTGTGGAGACGAGATGAGTTCTGATGGGTGCCTCAGGAAAACCCCTATGCTCGTATTGGAATCAGGCTTTTGAGGACACATGCCTGTAACCCATAGCAATGGATCCTATTATGGCTTAGGGTCCTGTCTGGTTCAATCTTCTTCTCTGGGGACATCCATCTATGGTATGAGTGGAGGTCGATTATCAGCTGGTGTCAGACACCCCATGTTTGTTCCGGGTGACCCACACTATTGGGATGGCCTAAGGGTCGTTGGAGGTTTCTCCTAATTTGTACGATTTTGGACCCTGGAATGGGCAGACTTCCCATGGATTGGTAGGCACAGTCCTAATGTGTGGCTCCAGGGGCCCAGCCTGGAGGGTGTGTGGCCCAAGACTTTGAGGACAGAAGTCTGAAAACACAAACTCAGCTTAGGTTTGGGGACGTAGGTATGGCAGGCCCGATCTACAAACCATGAGAAGAACTCTACAGGATATGAAGAAAGTGCGAGTCTGTGGCGATTGCTCAGGCTTTTGTCTCTGGATTTTGTATCAGTGATGGCCGTGGAATGTCGGGGAGGCCTCATGGGCCATGGACGAATCTTCCTCTCTGAGGATTTGGCCCGATTCCAAATTGCTTTTCGTCAATCTGTGGGATGGGAGGACTCATTTCAGTTTTGTTACCTCAGGTGTCCCACCAAAAGAGGAATTCCAAAGCCAAGCCGTGGGGAAGACTGAAGGGACAATCCGAACTATGGTTAAAAATTGGGGCCTAGGGGCATGGCAAGCCCAATATGCTATCTCTTCATCCAGCCACTGAGTGGCCTTACTTGAGGACTGGGCTCAGCCTGAGGGTCACAATGTGTGTTTGTGACCAATGTGGCCCGTGAGCATGGGCGGGGCCTCATGGGCCACACTGGTTTCAACGACACTGAACGTTGGACAACATGCCAACCACAAGGTTTCTTGCCATGGGGAAGGAGTTCTGATTTCTGCATCACCTTCAACATGGACAGTGATTGGAGATAAGGTCTAGGGTCTGAAACCTGAAAACCGAGGTTGGGAAGAGATGACGACCTAAGGCCATGGCGGCTCGATGTGCTCAGTGTGAGGCCAGCTGTCTGGGAGGGGCCAGGGGGTCCAGGCTCAGGCTGTGTCAGAAAGGGCATTAGTGCCCTGGTCAGCCTAAGTATTTGGGGTACAGCCAAGGTCGGTGCAGGTTGATCCTCATTTGGGGTTACTGGGTAGCCCCAGAGGACAATGTTTTTTATCTGGAGGGCAGGCAGAGTGCTGCATTGTAGTTCTGGATTGCCAAACTGGAGGCCTTGTGGGCCAGTAGTCTGACGACAAAAGTCTGAGAACACAAGCTAGGCTTAGGTTTCTGGGTGAGGCCATGGCAGGCACAATCTACAGACCTGAATCGAGATCTCGTGCATCTGAAGTCAGGGCGAGGATCAGACGATCGCTCAGGTTGGAGTTTCTGTCCCTGATGGCCCCTTCATGAATGGGGGGGCATCACGAGCCCATGGGGGTTTTCCCATGATGGGAGTTGTGAGAAGCTCGAAACTGCAGAGAGTCTTCGGCAGGACAATTGAGACCTGTTGTTTGGCTCCAGGCCAATGATTCTGAGCAGGGTTCTAAGGATGGATGGCTGGGTAGCCCACCTCGCATTCCAATTGTCTCCTAGCAACAAGACAGTTTAGATCTCCTGGATCTGTGGGGAGCTACCGAGGATGCTGAGTTGAAATGCACACCCCTGGGGATGGGTCCGAATGTGCTTTTGTGTCTATGGAGACCTTGGAATGAAGCGGTGGCACTGGGGCCCTAAAGGGTTCTCCTAAACAGAGGCTTTGACACAGCTCCAACGTGCAAGTTTCCCATGTGTAGATGAGATGTTTTCTGATGGGTGAAACAAGAAACAGCTATATGCTGCTTTTGAAATCCAGGCCTCTGAGGAGAGATGCCTGGAAACCAAAGCAATGGATCTGATTAGTGCCTAGGGGCCTGTTCTTTCCTTTTTACCTCTGAGGACATCTGTCTATGGGTCTGAGTGCAGGTAGGGTCTCATGTGGGCTCAGATTGCCCCTGTTTTTCCTGGGAAGCTACCACTCTTGAGATATATCAGGGACTTTGGAGGTTTATCCAATTAAAAGGGTTGTGGCCATTGGAATGGGCACACACAATTCCCTTGGAGAGGGCAAGTACATTCCTCAGGTTTGGCTCCAGGGGCCTGAGCCTGTAGGTTGTGTCGTCCAGCCCTTTTTGGACAGTTGTCTGAAAACACAAACTCGGCTTATGTTTCAGGTCATAGGTATGGCAGGACTGATCTACAGACCATGAGGAGAACTTTTCGGGATTTGAAAGAAGGGCGAGTGTGAGGCTCCTGCTCAAGTTTTTGTCTCGGGATATCGTGTCACTCATGGTCGTGGAATTTCTGGGTGAATTCATGGGAAATGGACGAGTCTTACTCTCTTGTGGTTTGGCCCCGTCCAAAGAGTTTGGGTTCATTCTGTGGGCTGGAAGAAGTCCGTTTTATTTTGTTGTTGTTGTTGTTTTCTTTTTTAACCTCAGGTGTCCCACCAAATGAGGGATTTCAGAGTAGAGCCCTAGGAGGGGCGACTGGACAATCAGAAATCTGGTTAAAAATTGGGGCCTAGGGACATGTCAAGCCCATTATGACATCTAATGGTCCAGCCACTTAGAGGACTTACTAGAGGACAGGACTCATGCTGAGGGTCACAATGCGTGTGTATGCCCTCGTCGCACTCAAGAATGGGCGGGGCCTCAGGGTTTCTCCTACACTGATCGTTGGACAACGTGCCAACCACAAGGGTTCTTGCCATGGGTAAGGAGGAGTTCTGATTTCTGCATCAGACTCACCCCTGGGCAGTGATTGGAGATAAGGTCTCGGTTCTGAAGCCTGAAAACTGAGGTAGGGAAGAGATGATGACCTAAGGCCATGGCGGGTTTTATGTGCTCAGTGTGCGGTCAGCTTTCTGGGTGTTGGTCAGGAGGTCCGGGCTCAGGATGTGTTCGACAGTGCATTAGTGCCCAGGTTAGACTATATAATTTGGGTAAAGTCGAGTGCTGTGTAGGTTTACCCTCATTTAAGGTGCCTGGGCAGCTCATGAGGCAATAATTTTTTTTTTCTAGAGGGCAGGCAGAGTGCTGCATTGTGGGTCCGGAATTGCCAAACTTGAGGGCTTTGGGGCCAGGAGTGTGAGGATGGAAGTCTGAGAAGACAAGCTAGACTTGGGTTTCAGGGCGAGGGCACGGCAGGTACCCCCTGCAGATCTGAACCAATATCTCATGCATCTGAAGTCAGGGCGAGGATCAGACGTTGGCTCAGGTGGGAGTTTCTGAGCATGACGGCCGCTTCATGAAGGGAGCGGAATCTCGAGACCATTGAGGTTTTCCCACGTTGGGAGTTGTGGGATGCCCCCTTCCAGGATTTCTTCTTCCGGACAATTGAGACCTGTTGGACAGCTCCAGGACATCCCATATGGAATGACTCCAGAGCACCGTTCGCGGATGGATGCCTGGGAAGCCCGCCTCGCATTCCAATTGTCTCCTAGCAACAAGACAGTTTAGATCTGATGGCTCTGCGGGAGCAACCTCGGTGGCTGAGTTGAAATGGACTTTCCTGAGGATGTGTCCTAATGTGTTTTTGAGTCCATGAGGGCCTTGGAATGGGGCGGTGGCACCGGCAACCTGAAGTACTTTCCTAAGCTTTGGACATGGCTCCCATGCACAGGTTTCCTTGTGGAGACGAGATGAGTTCTGATGGGTGCCTCAGGAAAACCCCTATGCTCGTATTGGAATCAGGCTTTTGAGGACACATGCCTGTAACCCATAGCAATGGATCCTATTATGGCCTAGGGTCCTGTCTGGTTCAATCTTCTTCTCTGGGGACATCCATCTATGGTATGAGTGGAGGTCGATTATCAGCTGGTGTCAGACACCCCATGTTTGTTCCGGGTGACCCACACTATTGGGATGGCCTAAGGGTCGTTGGAGGTTTCTCCTAATTTGTACGATTTTGGACCATGGAATGGGCAGAATTCCCATGGATTGGTAGGCACAGTGCTAATGTGTGTCTCCAGGGGCCCAGCCTGGAGGGAGTGTGGCCCAAGACTTTGAGGACAGAAGTCTGAAAACACAAACTCAGCTTAGGTTTGGGGACGTAGGTATGGCAGGCCCGATCTACAAACCATGAGAAGAACTCTACAGGATATGAAGAAAGTGCGAGTCTGTGGCGATTGCTCAGGCTTTTGTCTCTGGATTTTGTATCAGTGATGGCCGTGGAATGTCGGGGAGGCCTCATGGGCCATGGACGAATCTTCCTCTCTGAGGATTTGGCCCGATTCCCAATTGCTTTTCGTCAATCTGTGGGATGGGAGGACTCATTTCAGTTTTGTTACCTCAGGTGTCCCACCAAAAGAGGAATTCCAAAGCCAAGCCGTGGGGAAGACTGAAGGGACAACCCGAACTGTGGTTAAAAATTGGGGCCTAGGGGCATGGCAAGCCCAATATGCTATCTCTTCATCCAGCCACTGAGTGGCCTTACTTGAGGACTGGGCTCAGCCTGAGGGTCACAATGTGTGTTTGTGACCAATGTGGCCCGCGAGCATGGGCGGGGCCTCATGGGCCACACTGGTTTCAACGACACTGAACGTTGGACAACATGCCAACCACAAGGTTTCTTGCCATGGGGAAGGAGTTCTGATTTCTGCATCACCTTCAACATGGACAGTGATTGGAGATAAGGTCTAGGTTCTGAATCCTGAAAACCGAGGTTGGGAAGAGATGACGACCTAAGGCCATGGCGGCTCGATGTGCTCAGTGTGCGGCCAGCTGTCTGGGAGGGGCCAGGGGGTCCAGGCTCAGGCTGTGTCAGAAAGGGCATTAGTGCCCTGGTCAGCCTATGTATTTGGGGTACAGCCAAGGTCGGTGCAGGTTGATCCTCATTTGGGGTTACTGGGTAGCCCCAGAGGACAATGTTTTTTATCTGGAGGGCAGGCAGAGTGCTGCATTGTAGTTCTGGATTGCCAAACTGGAGGCCTTGTGGGCCAGTAGTCTGACGACAAAAGTCTGAGAACACAAGCTAGGCTTAGGTTTCTGGGTGAGGCCATGGCAGGCACAATCTACAGACCTGAATCGAGATCTCGTGCATCTGAAGTCAGGGCGAGGATCAGACGATCGCTCAGGTTGGAGTTTCTGTCCCTGATGGCCCCTTCATGAATGGGGGGGCATCACGAGGCCATGGGGGTTTTCCCATGATGGGAGTTGTGAGAAGCTCCAAACTGCAGAGAGTCTTCGGCAGGACAATTGAGACCTGTTTTTTGGCGCCAGGCCAATGATTCTGAGCAGGGTTCTAAGGATGGATGGCTGGGTAGCCCACCTCGCATTCCAATTGTCTCCTAGCAACAAGACAGTTTAGATCTCCTGGATCTGTGGGGAGCTACCGAGGATGCTGAGTTGAAATGCACACCCCTGGGGATGGGTCCGAATGTGCTTTTGTGTCTATGGAGACCTTGGAATGAAGCGGTGGCTCTGGGGCCCTAAAGGGTTCTCTAAACAGAGGCTTTGACACAGCTCCAACGTGCAAGTTTCCCATGTGTAGATGAGATGTTTTCTGATGGGTGAAACAAGAAACAGCTATATGCTGCTTTTGAAATCCAGGCCTCTGAGGAGAGATGCCTGGAAACCAAAGCAATGGATCTGATTAGTGCCTAGGGGCCTGTTCTTTCCTTTTTACCTCTGAGGACATCTGTCTATGGGTCTGAGTGCAGGTAGGGGCTCATTTGGGCTCAGATTGCCCCTGTTTTTCCTGGGAAGCTACCACTATTGAGATATATCAGGGACTTTGGAGGTTTATCCTATTAGAAGGGTTGTGGCCATTGGAATGGGTACACACAATTCCCTTGGAGAGGGCAAGTACAGTCCTCAGGTTTGGCTCCAGGGGCCTGAGCCTGTAGGTTGTGTCGTCCAGCCCTTTTTGGACAGTTGTCTGAAAACACAAACTCGGCTTATGTTTCAGGTCATAGGTATGGCAGGACTGATCTACAGACCATGAGGAGAACTTTTCGGGATTTGAAAGAAGGGCGAGTGTGAGGCTCCTGCTCAAGTTTTTGTCTCGGGATATCGTGTCACTCATGGTCGTGGAATTTCTGGGTGACTTCATGGGAAATGGACGAGTCTTACTCTCTGGTGGTTTGGCCCCGTCCAAAGAGTTTGGGTTCATTCTGTGGGCTGGAAGATGTCCGTTTTATTTTGTTGTTGTTGTTGTTTTCTTTTTTAACCTCAGGTGTCCCACCAAATGAGGGATTTCAGAGTAGAGCCCTAGGAGGGGCGACTGGACAATCAGAAATCTGGTTAAAAATTGGGGCCTAGGGACATGTCAAGCCCATTATGACATCTTATGGTCCAGCCACTGAGAGGACTTACTAGAGGACAGGACTCATGCTGAGGGTCACAATGCGTGTGTATGCCCTCGTCGCACTCAAGAATGGGCGGGGCCTCAGGGTTTCTCCTACACTGATCGTTGGACAACGTGCCAACCACAAGGGTTCTTGCCATGGGTAAGGAGGAGTTCTGATTTCTGCATCAGACTCACCCCTGGGCAGTGATTGGAGATAAGGTCTCGGTTCTGAAGCCTGAAAACTGAGGTAGGGAAGAGATGATGACCTAAGGCCATGGCGGGTTTTATGTGCTCAGAGTGCGGTCAGCTTTCTGGGTGTTGGTCAGGAGGTCCGGGCTCAGGATGTGTTCGACAGTGCATTAGTGCCCAGGTTAGACTATATAATTTGGGTAAAGTCGAGTGCTGTGTAGGTTTACCCTCATTTAAGGTGCCTGGGCAGCTCATGAGGCAATAATTTTTTTCTCTAGAGGGCAGGCAGAGTGCTGGATTGTGGGTCCGGAATTGCCAAACTTGAGGGCTTTGGGGCCAGGAGTGTGCGGATGGAAGTCTAAGAAGACAAGCTAGACTTGGGTTTCAGGGCGAGGGCACGGCAGGTACCCCCTGCAGATCTGAACCAATATCTCATGCATCTGAAGTCAGGGCGAGGATCAGACGTTGGCTCAGGTGGGAGTTTCTGAGCATGACGGCCGCTTCATGAAGGGAGCGGAATCTCGAGACCATTGAGGTTTTCCCACGTTGGGAGTTGTGGGATGCACCCTTCCAGGATTCCTTCTTCCAGACAATTGAGACCTGTTGGACAGCTCCAGGACATCCCATATGGAATGACTCCAGAGCACCGTTCGCGGATGGATGCCTGGGAAGCCCGCCTCGCATTCCAATTGTCCCCTAGCAACAAGACAGTTTAGATCTGATGGCTCTGCGGGAGCAACCTCGGTGGCTGAGTTGAAATGGACTTTCCTGAGGATGTGTCCTAATGTGTTTTTGTGTCCATGAGGGCCTTGGAATGGGGCGGTGGCACCGGCAACCTGAAGTACTTTCCTAAGCTTTGGACATGGCTCCCATGCACAGGTTTCCTTGTGGAGACGAGATGAGTTCTGATGGGTGCCTCAGGAAAACCCCTATGCTCGTATTGGAATCAGGCTTTTGAGGACACATGCCTGTAACCCAAAGCAATGGATCCTATTATGGCCTAGGGTCCTGTCTGGTTCAATCTTCTTCTCTGGGGACATCCATCTATGGTATGAGTGGAGGTCGATTATCAGCTGGTGTCAGACACCCCTTGTTTGTTCCGGGTGACCCACACTATTGGGATGGCCTAAGGGTCGTTGGAGGTTTCTCCTAATTTGTACGATTTTGGACCATGGAATGGGCAGAATTCCCATGGATTGGTAGGCACAGTCCTAATGTGTGGCTCCAGGGGCCCAGCCTGGAGGGTGTGTGGCCCAAGACTTTGAGGACAGAAGTCTGAAAACACAAACTCAGCTTAGGTTTGGGGACGTAGGTATGGCAGGCCCGATCTACAAACCATGAGAAGAACTCTACAGGATATGAAGAAAGTGCGAGTCTGTGGCGATTGCTCAGGCTTTTGTCTCTGGATTTTGTATCAGTGATGGCCGTGGAATGTCGGGGAGGCCTCATGGGCCATGGACGAATCTTCCTCTCTGAGGATTTGGCCCGATTCCCAATTGCTTTTCGTCAATCTGTGGGATGGGAGGACTCATTTCAGTTTTGTTACCTCAGGTGTCCCACCAAAAGAGGAATTCCAAAGCCAAGCCGTGGGGAAGACTGAAGGGACAACCCGAACTGTGGTTAAAAATTGGGGCCTAGGGGCATGGCAAGCCCAATATGCTATCTCTTCATCCAGCCACTGAGTGGCCTTACTTGAGGACTGGGCTCAGCCTGAGGGTCACAATGTGTGTTTGTGACCAATGTGGCCCGCGAGCATGGGCGGGGCCTCATGGGCCACACTGGTTTCAACGACACTGAACGTTGGACAACATGCCAACCACAAGGTTTCTTGCCATGGGGAAGGAGTTCTGATTTCTGCATCACCTTCAACATGGACAGTGATTGGAGATAAGGTCTAGGTTCTGAAACCTGAAAACCGAGGTTGGGAAGAGATGACGACCTAAGGCCATGGCGGCTCGATGTGCTCAGTGTGAGGCCAGCTGTCTGGGAGGGGCCAGGGGGTCCAGGCTCAGGCTGTGTCAGAAAGGGCATTAGTGCCCTGGTCAGCCTATGTATTTGGGGTACAGCCAAGGTCGGTGCAGGTTGATCCTCATTTGGGGTTACTGGGTAGCCCCAGAGGACAATGTTTTTTATCTGGAGGGCAGGCAGAGTGCTGCATTGTAGTTCTGGATTGCCAAACTGGAGGCCTTGTGGGCCAGTAGTCTGACGACAAAATTCTGAGAACACAAGCTAGGCTTAGGTTTCTGGGTGAGGCCATGGCAGGCACAATCTACAGACCTGAATCGAGATCTCGTGCATCTGAAGTCAGGGCGAGGATCAGACGATCGCTCAGGTTGGAGTTTCTGTCCCTGATGGCCCCTTCATGAATGGGGGGGCATCACGAGCCCATGGGGGTTTTCCCATGATGGGAGTTGTGAGAAGCTCGAAACTGCAGAGAGTCTTCGGCAGGACAATTGAGACCTGTTGTTTGGCTCCAGGCCAATGATTCTGAGCAGGGTTCTAAGGATGGATGGCTGGGTAGCCCACCTCGCATTCCAATTGTCTCCTAGCAACAAGACAGTTTAGATCTCCTGGATCTGTGGGGAGCTACCGAGGATGCTGAGTTGAAATGCACACCCCTGGGGATGGGTCCGAATGTGCTTTTGTGTCTATGGAGACCTTGGAATGAAGCGGTGGCACTGGGGCCCTAAAGGGTTCTCCTAAACAGAGGCTTTGACACAGCTCCAACGTGCAAGTTTCCCATGTGTAGATGAGATGTTTTCTGATGGGTGAAACAAGAAACAGCTATATGCTGCTTTTGAAATCCAGGCCTCTGAGGAGAGATGCCTGGAAACCAAAGCAATGGATCTGATTAGTGCCTAGGGTCCTGTTCTTTCCTTTTTACCTCTGAGGACATCTGACTATGGGTCTGAGTGCAGGTAGGGGCTCATTTGGGCTCAGATTGCCCCTGTTTTTCCTGGGAAGCTACCACTATTGAGATATATCAGGGACTTTGGAGGTTTATCCTATTAGAAGGGTTGTGGCCATTGGAATGGGCACACACAATTCCCTTGGAGAGGGCAAGTACATTCCTCAGGTTTGGCTCCAGGGGCCTTAGCCTGTAGGTTGTGTCGTCCAGCCCTTTTTGGACTGTTGTCTGAAAACACAAACTCGGCTTATGTTTCAGGTCATAGGTATGGCAGGACTGATCTACAGACCATGAGGAGAACTTTTCGGGATTTGAAAGAAGGGCGAGTGTGAGGCTCCTGCTCAAGTTTTTGTCTCGGGATATCGTGTCACTCATGGTCGTGGAATTTCTGGGTGACTTCATGGGAAATGGACGAGTCTTACTCTCTGGTGGTTTGGCCCCGTCCAAAGAGTTTGGGTTCATTCTGTGGGCTGGAAGAAGTCCGTTTTATTTTGTTGTTGTTGTTGTTGTTGTTGTTTTCTCTTTTAACCTCAGGTGTCCCACCAAATGAGGGATTTCAGAGTAGAGCCCTAGGAGGGGCGACTGGACAATCAGAAATCTGGTTAAAAATTGGGGCCTAGGGACATGTCAAGCCCATTATGACATCTAATGGTCCAGCCACTGAGAGGACTTACTAGAGGACAGGACTCATGCTGAGGGTCACAATGCGTGTGTATGCCCTCGTCGCACTCAAGAATGGGCGGGGCCTCAGGGTTTCTCCTACACTGATCGTTGGACAACGTGCCAACCACAAGGGTTCTTGCCATGGGTAAGGAGGAGTTCTGATTTCTGCATCAGACTCACCCCTGGGCAGTGATTGGAGATAAGGTCTCGGTTCTGAAGCCTGAAAACTGAGGTAGGGAAGAGATGATGACCTAAGGCCATGGCGGGTTTTATGTGCTCAGAGTGCGTCAGCTTTCTGGGTGTTGGTCAGGAGGTCCGGGCTCAGGATGTGTTCGACAGTGCATTAGTGCCCAGGTTAGACTATATAATTTGGGTAAAGTCGAGTGCTGTGTAGGTTTACCCTCATTTAAGGTGCCTGGGCAGCTCATGAGGCAATAATTTTTTTCTCTAGAGGGCAGGCAGAGTGCTGGATTGTGGGTCCGGAATTGCCAAACTTGAGGGCTTTGGGGCCAGGAGTGTGCGGATGGAAGTCTAAGAAGACAAGCTAGACTTGGGTTTCAGGGCGAGGGCACGGCAGGTACCCCCTGCAGATCTGAACCAATATCTCATGCATCTGAAGTCAGGGCGAGGATCAGACGTTGGCTCAGGTGGGAGTTTCTGAGCATGACGGCCGCTTCATGAAGGGAGCGGAATCTCGAGACCATTGAGGTTTTCCCACGTTGGGAGTTGTGGGATGCACCCTTCCAGGATTCCTTCTTCCAGACAATTGAGACCTGTTGGACAGCTCCAGGACATCCCATATGGAATGACTCCAGAGCACCGTTCGCGGATGGATGCCTGGGAAGCCCGCCTCGCATTCCAATTGTCCCCTAGCAACAAGACAGTTTAGATCTGATGGCTCTGCGGGAGCAACCTCGGTGGCTGAGTTGAATAGGACTTTCCTGAGGATGTGTCCTAATGTGTTTTTGTGTCCATGAGGGCCTTGGAATGGGGCGGTGGCACCGGCAACCTGAAGTACTTTCCTAAGCTTTGGACATGGCTCCCATGCACAGGTTTCCTTGTGGAGACGAGATGAGTTCTGATGGGTGCCTCAGGAAAACCCCTATGCTCGTATTGGAATCAGGCTTTTGAGGACACATGCCTGTAACCCAAAGCAATGGATCCTATTATGGCCTAGGGTCCTGTCTGGTTCAATCTTCTTCTCTGGGGACATCCATCTATGGTATGAGTGGAGGTCGATTATCAGCTGGTGTCAGACACCCCTTGTTTGTTCCGGGTGACCCACACTATTGGGATGGCCTAAGGGTCGTTGGAGGTTTCTCCTAATTTGTACGATTTTGGACCATGGAATGGGCAGAATTCCCATGGATTGGTAGGCACAGTCCTAATGTGTGGCTCCAGGGGCCCAGCCTGGAGGGTGTGTGGCCCAAGACTTTGAGGACAGAAGTCTGAAAACACAAACTCAGCTTAGGTTTGGGGACGTAGGTATGGCAGGCCCGATCTACAAACCATGAGAAGAACTCTACAGGATATGAAGAAAGTGCGAGTCTGTGGCGATTGCTCAGGCTTTTGTCTCTGGATTTTGTATCAGTGATGGCCGTGGAATGTCGGGGAGGCCTCATGGGCCATGGACGAATCTTCCTCTCTGAGGATTTGGCCCGATTCCCAATTGCTTTTCGTCAATCTGTGGGATGGGAGGACTCATTTCAGTTTTGTTACCTCAGGTGTCCCACCAAAAGAGGAATTCCAAAGCCAAGCCGTGGGGAAGACTGAAGGGACAACCCGAACTGTGGTTAAAAATTGGGGCCTAGGGGCATGGCAAGCCCAATATGCTATCTCTTCATCCAGCCACTGAGTGGCCTTACTTGAGGACTGGGCTCAGCCTGAGGGTCACAATGTGTGTTTGTGACCAATGTGGCCCGCGAGCATGGGCGGGGCCTCATGGGCCACACTGGTTTCAACGACACTGAACGTTGGACAACATGCCAACCACAAGGTTTCTTGCCATGGGGAAGGAGTTCTGATTTCTGCATCACCTTCAACATGGACAGTGATTGGAGATAAGGTCTAGGTTCTGAAACCTGAAAACCGAGGTTGGGAAGAGATGACGACCTAAGGCCATGGCGGCTCGATGTGCTCAGTGTGAGGCCAGCTGTCTGGGAGGGGCCAGGGGGTCCAGGCTCAGGCTGTGTCAGAAAGGGCATTAGTGCCCTGGTCAGCCTATGTATTTGGGGTACAGCCAAGGTCGGTGCAGGTTGATCCTCATTTGGGGTTACTGGGTAGCCCCAGAGGACAATGTTTTTTATCTGGAGGGCAGGCAGAGTGCTGCATTGTAGTTCTGGATTGCCAAACTGGAGGCCTTGTGGGCCAGTAGTCTGACGACAAAATTCTGAGAACACAAGCTAGGCTTAGGTTTCTGGGTGAGGCCATGGCAGGCACAATCTACAGACCTGAATCGAGATCTCGTGCATCTGAAGTCAGGGCGAGGATCAGACGATCGCTCAGGTTGGAGTTTCTGTCCCTGATGGCCCCTTCATGAATGGGGGGGCATCACGAGCCCATGGGGGTTTTCCCATGATGGGAGTTGTGAGAAGCTCGAAACTGCAGAGAGTCTTCGGCAGGACAATTGAGACCTGTTGTTTGGCTCCAGGCCAATGATTCTGAGCAGGGTTCTAAGGATGGATGGCTGGGTAGCCCACCTCGCATTCCAATTGTCTCCTAGCAACAAGACAGTTTAGATCTCCTGGATCTGTGGGGAGCTACCGAGGATGCTGAGTTGAAATGCACACCCCTGGGGATGGGTCCGAATGTGCTTTTGTGTCTATGGAGACCTTGGAATGAAGCGGTGGCACTGGGGCCCTAAAGGGTTCTCCTAAACAGAGGCTTTGACACAGCTCCAACGTGCAAGTTTCCCATGTGTAGATGAGATGTTTTCTGATGGGTGAAACAAGAAACAGCTATATGCTGCTTTTGAAATCCAGGCCTCTGAGGAGAGATGCCTGGAAACCAAAGCAATGGATCTGATTAGTGCCTAGGGGCCTGTTCTTTCCTTTTTACCTCTGAGGACATCTGACTATGGGTCTGAGTGCAGGTAGGGGCTCATTTGGGCTCAGATTGCCCCTGTTTTTCCTGGGAAGCTACCACTATTGAGATATATCAGGGACTTTGGAGGTTTATCCTATTAGAAGGGTTGTGGCCATTGGAATGGGCACACACAATTCCCTTGGAGAGGGCAAGTACATTCCTCAGGTTTGGCTCCAGGGGCCTTAGCCTGTAGGTTGTGTCGTCCAGCCCTTTTTGGACTGTTGTCTGAAAACACAAACTCGGCTTATGTTTCAGGTCATAGGTATGGCAGGACTGATCTACAGACCATGAGGAGAACTTTTCGGGATTTGAAAGAAGGGCGAGTGTGAGGCTCCTGCTCAAGTTTTTGTCTCGGGATATCGTGTCACTCATGGTCGTGGAATTTCTGGGTGACTTCATGGGAAATGGACGAGTCTTACTCTCTGGTGGTTTGGCCCCGTCCAAAGAGTTTGGGTTCATTCTGTGGGCTGGAAGAAGTCCGTTTTATTTTGTTGTTGTTGTTGTTGTTGTTGTTTTCTCTTTTAACCTCAGGTGTCCCACCAAATGAGGGATTTCAGAGTAGAGCCCTAGGAGGGGCGACTGGACAATCAGAAATCTGGTTAAAAATTGGGGCCTAGGGACATGTCAAGCCCATTATGACATCTAATGGTCCAGCCACTGAGAGGACTTACTAGAGGACAGGACTCATGCTGAGGGTCACAATGCGTGTGTATGCCCTCGTCGCACTCAAGAATGGGCGGGGCCTCAGGGTTTCTCCTACACTGATCGTTGGACAACGTGCCAACCACAAGGGTTCTTGCCATGGGTAAGGAGGAGTTCTGATTTCTGCATCAGACTCACCCCTGGGCAGTGATTGGAGATAAGGTCTCGGTTCTGAAGCCTGAAAACTGAGGTAGGGAAGAGATGATGACCTAAGGCCATGGCGGGTTTTATGTGCTCAGAGTGCGGTCAGCTTTCTGGGTGTTGGTCAGGAGGTCCGGGCTCAGGATGTGTTCGACAGTGCATTAGTGCCCAGGTTAGACTATATAATTTGGGTAAAGTCGAGTGCTGTGTAGGTTTACCCTCATTTAAGGTGCCTGGGCAGCTCATGAGGCAATAATTTTTTTCTCTAGAGGGCAGGCAGAGTGCTGGATTGTGGGTCCGGAATTGCCAAACTTGAGGGCTTTGGGGCCAGGAGTGTGCGGATGGAAGTCTAAGAAGACAAGCTAGACTTGGGTTTCAGGGCGAGGGCACGGCAGGTACCCCCTGCAGATCTGAACCAATATCTCATGCATCTGAAGTCAGGGCGAGGATCAGACGTTGGCTCAGGTGGGAGTTTCTGAGCATGACGGCCGCTTCATGAAGGGAGCGGAATCTCGAGACCATTGAGGTTTTCCCACGTTGGGAGTTGTGGGATGCACCCTTCCAGGATTCCTTCTTCCAGACAATTGAGACCTGTTGGACAGCTCCAGGACATCCCATATGGAATGACTCCAGAGCACCGTTCGCGGATGGATGCCTGGGAAGCCCGCCTCGCATTCCAATTGTCCCCTAGCAACAAGACAGTTTAGATCTGATGGCTCTGCGGGAGCAACCTCGGTGGCTGAGTTGAATAGGACTTTCCTGAGGATGTGTCCTAATGTGTTTTTGTGTCCATGAGGGCCTTGGAATGGGGCGGTGGCACCGGCAACCTGAAGTACTTTCCTAAGCTTTGGACATGGCTCCCATGCACAGGTTTCCTTGTGGAGACGAGATGAGTTCTGATGGGTGCCTCAGGAAAACCCCTATGCTCGTATTGGAATCAGGCTTTTGAGGACACATGCCTGTAACCCAAAGCAATGGATCCTATTATGGCCTAGGGTCCTGTCTGGTTCAATCTTCTTCTCTGGGGACATCCATCTATGGTATGAGTGGAGGTCGATTATCAGCTGGTGTCAGACACCCCTTGTTTGTTCCGGGTGACCCACACTATTGGGATGGCCTAAGGGTCGTTGGAGGTTTCTCCTAATTTGTACGATTTTGGACCATGGAATGGGCAGAATTCCCATGGATTGGTAGGCACAGTCCTAATGTGTGGCTCCAGGGGCCCAGCCTGGAGGGTGTGTGGCCCAAGACTTTGAGGACAGAAGTCTGAAAACACAAACTCAGCTTAGGTTTGGGGACGTAGGTATGGCAGGCCCGATCTACAAACCATGAGAAGAACTCTACAGGATATGAAGAAAGTGCGAGTCTGTGGCGATTGCTCAGGCTTTTGTCTCTGGATTTTGTATCAGTGATGGCCGTGGAATGTCGGGGAGGCCTCATGGGCCATGGACGAATCTTCCTCTCTGAGGATTTGGCCCGATTCCCAATTGCTTTTCGTCAATCTGTGGGATGGGAGGACTCATTTCAGTTTTGTTACCTCAGGTGTCCCACCAAAAGAGGAATTCCAAAGCCAAGCCGTGGGGAAGACTGAAGGGACAACCCGAACTGTGGTTAAAAATTGGGGCCTAGGGGCATGGCAAGCCCAATATGCTATCTCTTCATCCAGCCACTGAGTGGCCTTACTTGAGGACTGGGCTCAGCCTGAGGGTCACAATGTGTGTTTGTGACCAATGTGGCCCGCGAGCATGGGCGGGGCCTCATGGGCCACACTGGTTTCAACGACACTGAACGTTGGACAACATGCCAACCACAAGGTTTCTTGCCATGGGGAAGGAGTTCTGATTTCTGCATCACCTTCAACATGGACAGTGATTGGAGATAAGGTCTAGGTTCTGAAACCTGAAAACCGAGGTTGGGAAGAGATGACGACCTAAGGCCATGGCGGCTCGATGTGCTCAGTGTGAGGCCAGCTGTCTGGGAGGGGCCAGGGGGTCCAGGCTCAGGCTGTGTCAGAAAGGGCATTAGTGCCCTGGTCAGCCTATGTATTTGGGGTACAGCCAAGGTCGGTGCAGGTTGATCCTCATTTGGGGTTACTGGGTAGCCCCAGAGGACAATGTTTTTTATCTGGAGGGCAGGCAGAGTGCTGCATTGTAGTTCTGGATTGCCAAACTGGAGGCCTTGTGGGCCAGTAGTCTGACGACAAAATTCTGAGAACACAAGCTAGGCTTAGGTTTCTGGGTGAGGCCATGGCAGGCACAATCTACAGACCTGAATCGAGATCTCGTGCATCTGAAGTCAGGGCGAGGATCAGACGATCGCTCAGGTTGGAGTTTCTGTCCCTGATGGCCCCTTCATGAATGGGGGGGCATCACGAGCCCATGGGGGTTTTCCCATGATGGGAGTTGTGAGAAGCTCGAAACTGCAGAGAGTCTTCGGCAGGACAATTGAGACCTGTTGTTTGGCTCCAGGCCAATGATTCTGAGCAGGGTTCTAAGGATGGATGGCTGGGTAGCCCACCTCGCATTCCAATTGTCTCCTAGCAACAAGACAGTTTAGATCTCCTGGATCTGTGGGGAGCTACCGAGGATGCTGAGTTGAAATGCACACCCCTGGGGATGGGTCCGAATGTGCTTTTGTGTCTATGGAGACCTTGGAATGAAGCGGTGGCACTGGGGCCCTAAAGGGTTCTCCTAAACAGAGGCTTTGACACAGCTCCAACGTGCAAGTTTCCCATGTGTAGATGAGATGTTTTCTGATGGGTGAAACAAGAAACAGCTATATGCTGCTTTTGAAATCCAGGCCTCTGAGGAGAGATGCCTGGAAACCAAAGCAATGGATCTGATTAGTGCCTAGGGGCCTGTTCTTTCCTTTTTACCTCTGAGGACATCTGACTATGGGTCTGAGTGCAGGTAGGGGCTCATTTGGGCTCAGATTGCCCCTGTTTTTCCTGGGAAGCTACCACTATTGAGATATATCAGGGACTTTGGAGGTTTATCCTATTAGAAGGGTTGTGGCCATTGGAATGGGCACACACAATTCCCTTGGAGAGGGCAAGTACATTCCTCAGGTTTGGCTCCAGGGGCCTTAGCCTGTAGGTTGTGTCGTCCAGCCCTTTTTGGACTGTTGTCTGAAAACACAAACTCGGCTTATGTTTCAGGTCATAGGTATGGCAGGACTGATCTACAGACCATGAGGAGAACTTTTCGGGATTTGAAAGAAGGGCGAGTGTGAGGCTCCTGCTCAAGTTTTTGTCTCGGGATATCGTGTCACTCATGGTCGTGGAATTTCTGGGTGACTTCATGGGAAATGGACGAGTCTTACTCTCTGGTGGTTTGGCCCCGTCCAAAGAGTTTGGGTTCATTCTGTGGGCTGGAAGAAGTCCGTTTTATTTTGTTGTTGTTGTTGTTGTTGTTGTTGTTTTCTCTTTTAACCTCAGGTGTCCCACCAAATGAGGGATTTCAGAGTAGAGCCCTAGGAGGGGCGACTGGACAATCAGAAATCTGGTTAAAAATTGGGGCCTAGGGACATGTCAAGCCCATTATGACATCTAATGGTCCAGCCACTGAGAGGACTTACTAGAGGACAGGACTCATGCTGAGGGTCACAATGCGTGTGTATGCCCTCGTCGCACTCAAGAATGGGCGGGGCCTCAGGGTTTCTCCTACACTGATCGTTGGACAACGTGCCAACCACAAGGGTTCTTGCCATGGGTAAGGAGGAGTTCTGATTTCTGCATCAGACTCACCCCTGGGCAGTGATTGGAGATAAGGTCTCGGTTCTGAAGCCTGAAAACTGAGGTAGGGAAGAGATGATGACCTAAGGCCATGGCGGGTTTTATGTGCTCAGAGTGCGTCAGCTTTCTGGGTGTTGGTCAGGAGGTCCGGGCTCAGGATGTGTTCGACAGTGCATTAGTGCCCAGGTTAGACTATATAATTTGGGTAAAGTCGAGTGCTGTGTAGGTTTACCCTCATTTAAGGTGCCTGGGCAGCTCATGAGGCAATAATTTTTTTCTCTAGAGGGCAGGCAGAGTGCTGGATTGTGGGTCCGGAATTGCCAAACTTGAGGGCTTTGGGGCCAGGAGTGTGCGGATGGAAGTCTAAGAAGACAAGCTAGACTTGGGTTTCAGGGCGAGGGCACGGCAGGTACCCCCTGCAGATCTGAACCAATATCTCATGCATCTGAAGTCAGGGCGAGGATCAGACGTTGGCTCAGGTGGGAGTTTCTGAGCATGACGGCCGCTTCATGAAGGGAGCGGAATCTCGAGACCATTGAGGTTTTCCCACGTTGGGAGTTGTGGGATGCACCCTTCCAGGATTCCTTCTTCCAGACAATTGAGACCTGTTGGACAGCTCCAGGACATCCCATATGGAATGACTCCAGAGCACCGTTCGCGGATGGATGCCTGGGAAGCCCGCCTCGCATTCCAATTGTCCCCTAGCAACAAGACAGTTTAGATCTGATGGCTCTGCGGGAGCAACCTCGGTGGCTGAGTTGAATAGGACTTTCCTGAGGATGTGTCCTAATGTGTTTTTGTGTCCATGAGGGCCTTGGAATGGGGCGGTGGCACCGGCAACCTGAAGTACTTTCCTAAGCTTTGGACATGGCTCCCATGCACAGGTTTCCTTGTGGAGACGAGATGAGTTCTGATGGGTGCCTCAGGAAAACCCCTATGCTCGTATTGGAATCAGGCTTTTGAGGACACATGCCTGTAACCCAAAGCAATGGATCCTATTATGGCCTAGGGTCCTGTCTGGTTCAATCTTCTTCTCTGGGGACATCCATCTATGGTATGAGTGGAGGTCGATTATCAGCTGGTGTCAGACACCCCTTGTTTGTTCCGGGTGACCCACACTATTGGGATGGCCTAAGGGTCGTTGGAGGTTTCTCCTAATTTGTACGATTTTGGACCCTGGAATGGGCAGAATTCCCATGGATTGGTAGGCACAGTCCTAATGTGTGGCTCCAGGGGCCCAGCCTGGAGGGTGTGTGGCCCAAGACTTTGAGGACAGAAGTCTGAAAACACAAACTCAGCTTAGGTTTGGGGACGTAGGTATGGCAGGCCCGATCTACAAACCATGAGAAGAACTCTACAGGATATGAAGAAAGTGCGAGTCTGTGGCGATTGCTCAGGCTTTTGTCTCTGGATTTTGTATCAGTGATGGCCGTGGAATGTCGGGGAGGCCTCATGGGCCATGGACGAATCTTCCTCTCTGAGGATTTGGCCCGATTCCCAATTGCTTTTCGTCAATCTGTGGGATGGGAGGACTCATTTCAGTTTTGTTACCTCAGGTGTCCCACCAAAAGAGGAATTCCAAAGCCAAGCCGTGGGGAAGACTGAAGGGACAACCCGAACTGTGGTTAAAAATTGGGGCCTAGGGGCATGGCAAGCCCAATATGCTATCTCTTCATCCAGCCACTGAGTGGCCTTACTTGAGGACTGGGCTCAGCCTGAGGGTCACAATGTGTGTTTGTGACCAATGTGGCCCGCGAGCATGGGCGGGGCCTCATGGGCCACACTGGTTTCAACGACACTGAACGTTGGACAACATGCCAACCACAAGGTTTCTTGCCATGGGGAAGGAGTTCTGATTTCTGCATCACCTTCAACATGGACAGTGATTGGAGATAAGGTCTAGGTTCTGAAACCTGAAAACCGAGGTTGGGAAGAGATGACGACCTAAGGCCATGGCGGCTCGATGTGCTCAGTGTGAGGCCAGCTGTCTGGGAGGGGCCAGGGGGTCCAGGCTCAGGCTGTGTCAGAAAGGGCATTAGTGCCCTGGTCAGCCTATGTATTTGGGGTACAGCCAAGGTCGGTGCAGGTTGATCCTCATTTGGGGTTACTGGGTAGCCCCAGAGGACAATGTTTTTTATCTGGAGGGCAGGCAGAGTGCTGCATTGTAGTTCTGGATTGCCAAACTGGAGGCCTTGTGGGCCAGTAGTCTGACGACAAAATTCTGAGAACACAAGCTAGGCTTAGGTTTCTGGGTGAGGCCATGGCAGGCACAATCTACAGACCTGAATCGAGATCTCGTGCATCTGAAGTCAGGGCGAGGATCAGACGATCGCTCAGGTTGGAGTTTCTGTCCCTGATGGCCCCTTCATGAATGGGGGGGCATCACGAGGCCATGGGGGTTTTCCCATGATGGGAGTTGTGAGAAGCTCCAAACTGCAGAGAGTCTTCGGCAGGACAATTGAGACCTGTTGTTTGGCTCCAGGCCAATGATTCTGAGCAGGGTTCTAAGGATGGATGGCTGGGTAGCCCACCTCGCATTCCAATTGTCTCCTAGCAACAAGACAGTTTAGATCTCCTGGATCTGTGGGGAGCTACCGAGGATGCTGAGTTGAAATGCACACCCCTGGGGATGGGTCCGAATGTGCTTTTGTGTCTATGGAGACCTTGGAATGAAGCGGTGGCACTGGGGCCCTAAAGGGTTCTCCTAAACAGAGGCTTTGACACAGCTCCAACGTGCAAGTTTCCCATGTGTAGATGAGATGTTTTCTGATGGGTGAAACAAGAAACAGCTATATGCTGCTTTTGAAATCCAGGCCTCTGAGGAGAGATGCCTGGAAACCAAAGCAATGGATCTGATTAGTGCCTAGGGGCCTGTTCTTTCCTTTTTACCTCTGAGGACATCTGACTATGGGTCTGAGTGCAGGTAGGGGCTCATTTGGGCTCAGATTGCCCCTGTTTTTCCTGGGAAGCTACCACTATGGAGATATATCAGGGACTTTGGAGGTTTATCCTATTAGAAGGGTTGTGGCCATTGGAATGGGCACACACAATTCCCTTGGAGAGGGCAAGTACAGTCCTCAGGTTTGGCTCCAGGGGCCTGAGCCTGTAGGTTGTGTCGTCCAGCCCTTTTTGGACAGTTGTCTGAAAACACAAACTCGGCTTATGTTTCAGGTCATAGGTATGGCAGGACTGATCTACAGACCATGAGGAGAACTTTTCGGGATTTGAAAGAAGGGCGAGTGTGAGGCTCCTGCTCAAGTTTTTGTCTCGGGATATCGTGTCACTCATGGTCGTGGAATATCTGGGTGACTTCATGGGAAATGGACGAGTCTTACTCTCTGGTGGTTTGGCCCCGTCCAAAGAGTTTGGGTTCATTCTGTGGGCTGGAAGAAGTCCGTTTTATTTTGTTGTTGTTGTTGTTTTCTTTTTTAACCTCAGGTGTCCCACCAAATGAGGGATTTCAGAGTAGAGCCCTAGGAGGGGCGACTGGACAATCAGAAATCTGGTTAAAAATTGGGGCCTAGGGACATGTCAAGCCCATTATGACATCTTATGGTCCAGCCACTGAAATGACTTACTAGAGGACAGGACTCATGCTGAGGGTCACAATGCGTGTGTATGCCCTCGTCGCACTCAAGAATGGGCGGGGCCTCAGGGTTTCTCCTACACTGATTGTTGGACAACGTGCCAACCACAAGGGTTCTTGCCATGGGTAAGGAGGAGTTCTGATTTCTGCATCAGACTCACCCCTGGGCAGTGATTGGAGATAAGGTCTCGGTTCTGAAGCCTGAAAACTGAGGTAGGGAAGAGATGATGACCTAAGGCCATGGCGGGTTTTATGTGCTCATTGTGCGGTCAGCTTTCTGGGTGTTGGTCAGAAGGTCCGGGCTCAGGATGTGTTCGACAGTGCATTAGTGCCCAGGTTAGACTATATAATTTGGGTAAAGTCGAGTGCTGTGTAGGTTTACCCTCATTTAAGGTGCCTGGGCAGCTCATGAGGCAATAATTTTTTTTTCTAGAGGGCAGGCAGAGTGCTGCATTGTGGGTCCTGAATTGCCAAACTTGAGGGATTTGGGGCCAGGAGTGTGAGGATGGAAGTCTGAGAAGACAAGCTAGACTTGGGTTTCAGGGCGAGGGCACGGCAGGTACCCCCTTCAGATCTGAACCAATATCTCATGCATCTGAAGTCAGGGCGAGGATCAGACGTTGGCTCAGGTGGGAGTTTCTGAGCATGACGGCCGCTTCATGAAGGGAGCGGAATCTCGAGACCATTGAGGTTTTCCCACGTTGGGAGTTGTGGGATGCCCCCTTCCAGGATTCCTTCTTCCGGACAATTGAGACCTGTTGGACAGCTCCAGGACATCCCATATGGAATGACTCCAGAGCACCGTTCGCGAATGGATGCCTGGGAAGCCCGCCTCGCATTCCAATTGTCTCCTAGCAACAAGAGAGTTTAGATCTGATGGCTCTGCGGGAGCAACCTCGGTGGCTGAGTTGAAATGGACTTTCCTGAGGATGTGTCCTAATGTGTTTTTGTGTCCATGAGGGCCTTGGAATGGGGCGGTGGCACCGGCAACCTGAAGTACTTTCCTAAGATTTGGACATGGCTCCCATGCACAGGTTTCCTTGTGGAGACGAGATGAGTTCTGATGGGTGCCTCAGGAAAACCCCTATGCTCGTATTGGAATCAGGCTTTTGAGGACACATGCCTGTAACCCATAGCAATGGATCCTATTATGGCCTAGGGTCCTGTCTGGTTCAATCTTCTTCTCTGGGGACATCCATCTATGGTATGAGTGGAGGTCGATTATCAGCTGGTGTCAGACACCCCTTGTTTGTTCCGGGTGACCCACACTATTGGGATGGCCTAAGGGTCGTTGGAGGTTTCTCCTAATTTGTACGATTTTGGACCATGGAATGGGCAGAATTCCCATGGATTGGTAGGCACAGTCCTAATGTGTGGCTCCAGGGGCCCAGCCTGGAGGGTGTGTGGCCCAAGACTTTGAGGACAGAAGTCTGAAAACACAAACTCAGCTTAGGTTTGGGGACGTAGGTATGGCAGGCCCGATCTACAAACCATAAGAAGAACTCTACAGGATATGAAGAAAGTGCGAGTCTGTGGTGATTGCTCAGGCTTTTGTCTCTGGATTTTGTATCAGTGATGGCCGTGGAATGTCGGGGAGGCCTCATGGGCCATGGACGAATCTTCCTCTCTGAGGATTTGGCCCGATTCCCAATTGCTTTTCGTCAATCTGTGGGATGGGAGGACTCATTTCAGTTTTGTTACCTCAGGTGTCCCACCAAAAGAGGAATTCCAAAGCCAAGCCGTGGGGAAGACTGAAGGGACAACCCGAACTATGGTTAAAAATTGGGGCCTAGGGGCATGGCAAGCCCAATATGCTATCTCTTCATCCAGCCACTGAGTGGCCTTACTTGAGGACTGGGCTCAGCCTGAGGGTCACAATGTGTGTTTGTGACCAATGTGGCCCGCGAGCATGGGCGGGGCCTCATGGGCCACACTGGTTTCAACGACACTGAACGTTGGACAACATGCCAACCACAAGGTTTCTTGCCATGGGGAAGGAGTTCTGATTTCTGCATCACCTTCAACATGGACAGTGATTGGAGATAAGGTCTAGGTTCTGAAACCTGAAAACCGAGGTTGGGAAGAGATGACGACCTAGGGCCATGGCAGCTCGATGTGCTCAGTGTGCGGCCAGCTGTCTGGAAGGGGCCAGGGGGTCCAGGCTCAGGCTGTGTCAGAAAGGGCATTAGTGTCCTGGTCAGCCTATGTATTTGGGGTACAGCCAAGGTCGGTGCAGGTTGATCCTCATTTGGGGTTACTGGGTAGCCCCAGAGGACAATGTTTTTTATCTGGAGGGCAGGCAGAGTGCTGCATTGTAGTTCTGGATTGCCAAACTGGAGGCCTTGTGGGCCAGTAGTCTGACGACAAAATTCTGAGAACACAAGCTAGGCTTAGGTTTCTGGGTGAGGCCATGGCAGGCACAATCTACAGACCTGAATCGAGATCTCGTGCATCTGAAGTCAGGGCGAGGATCAGACGATCGCTCAGGTTGGAGTTTCTGTCCCTGATGGCCCCTTCATGAATGGGGGGGCATCACGAGGCCATGGGGTTTTTCCCATGATGGGAGTTGTGAGAAGCTCCAAACTGCAGAGAGTCTTCTGCAGGACAATTGAGACCTGTTGTTTGGCTCCAGGCCAATGATTCTGAGCAGGGTTCTAAGGATGGATGGCTGGGTAGCCCACCTCGCATTCCAATTGTCTCCTAGCAACAAGACAGTTTAGATCTCCTGGATCTGTGGGGAGCTACCGAGGATGCTGAGTTGAAATGCACACCCTGGGGATGGGTCCGAATGTGCTTTTGTGTCTATGGAGACCTTGGAATGAAGCGGTGGCACTGGGGCCCTAAAGGGTTCTCCTAAACAGAGGCTTTGACACAGCTCCAACGTGCAAGTTTCCCATGTGTAGATGAGATGTTTTCTGATGGGTGAAACAAGAAACAGCTATATGCCTCTTTTGAAATCCAGGCCTCTGAGGAGAGATGCCTGGAAACCAAAGCAATGGATCTGATTAGTGCCGAGGGGCCTGTTCTTTCCTTTTTACCTCTGAGGACATCTGTCTATGGGTCTGAGTGCAGGTAGGGGCTCATTTGGGCTCAGATTGCCCCTGTTTTTCCTGGGAAGCTACCACTATTGAGATATATCAGGGACTTTGGAGGTTTATCCTATTAGAAGGGTTGTGGCCATTGGAATGGGCACACACAATTCCCTTGGAGAGGGCAAGTACAGTCCTCAGGTTTGGCTCCAGGGGCCTGAGCCTGTAGGTTGTGTCGTCCAGCCCTTTTTGGACAGTTGTCTGAAAACACAAACTCGGCTTATGTTTCAGGTCATAGGTATGGCAGGACTGATCTACAGACCATGAGGAGAACTTTTCGGGATTTGAAAGAAGGGCGAGTGTGAGGCTCCTGCTCAAGTTTTTGTCTCGGGATATCATGTCTCTCATGGTCGTGGAATTTCTGGGTGACTTCATGGGAAATGGACGAGTCTTACTCTCTGGTGGTTTGGCCCCGTCCAAAGAGTTTGGGTTCACTCTGTGGGCTGGAAGAAGTCCGTTTTATTTTGTTGTTGTTGTTGTTGTTGTTTTCTTTTTTAACCTCAGGTGTCCCACCAAATGAGGGATTTCAGAGTAGAGCCCTAGGAGGGGCGACTGGACAATCAGAAATCCGGTTAAAAATTGGGGCCTAGGGACATGTCAAGCCCATTATGACATCTAATGGTCCAGCCACTGAGAGGACTTACTACAGGACAGGACTCATGCTGAGGGTCACAATGCGTGTGTATGCCCTCGTCGCACTCAAGAATGGGCGGGGCCTCAGGGTTTCTCCTACACTGATCGTTGGACAACGTGCCAACCACAAGGGTTCTTGCCATGGGTAAGGAGGAGTACTAATTTCTGCATCAGACTCACCCCTGGGCAGTGATTGGAGATAAGGTCTCGGTTCTGAAGCCTGGAAACTGAGGTAGAGAAGAGATGATGACCTAATGCCATGGCGGGTTTTATGTGCTCAGTGTGCGGTCAGCTTTCTGGGTGTTGGTCAGGAGTTCCGGGCTCAGGATGTGTTCGACAGTGCATTAGTGACCAGGTTAGACTATATAATTTGGGTAAAGTCGAGTGCTGTGTAGGTTTACCCTCATTTAAGGTGCCTGGGCAGCTCATGAGGCAATAATTTTTTTTTCTAGAGGGCAGGCAGAGTGCTGCATTGTGGGTCCGGAATTGCCAAACTTGAGGTCTTTTGGGCCAGGAGTGTGAGGACGGAAGTCTGAGAAGACAAGCTAGACTTGGGTTTCAGGGCGAGGGCACAGCAGGTACCCCCTGCAGATCTGAACCAATATCTCATGCATCTGAAGTCAGGGCGAGGATCAGACGTTGGCTCAGGTGGGAGTTTCTGAGCATGACGGCCGCTTCATGAAAAGAGTGGAATCTCGAGGCCATTGAGGTTTTCCCACGTTGGGAGTTGAGGGATGCCCCCTTCCAGGATTCCTTCTTCCGGACAATTGAGACCTATTGGACAGCTCCAGGACATCCCATATGGAATGACTCCAGAGCACCGTTCGGGGATGGATGCCTGGGAAGCCTGCCTCGCATTCCAATTGTCTCCTAGCAACAAGACAGTTTAGATCTGATGGCTCTGCGGGAGCAACCGGGGTGGCTAAGTTGAAATGGACTTTCCTGAGGATGGGTCCTAATGTGTTTTTGTGTCCATGAGGGTCTTGGAATGGGGCGGTGGCACCGGGACCCTGAAGTACTCTCCTAAGCTTTGGATATTGCTCCCATGCACAGGTTTCCTTGTGGAGACGAGATGAGTTCTGATGGGTGCCTCAGGAAAACCGCTATGCTCGTATTGGAATCAGGCTTTTGAGAACACATGCCTGTAACCCAAAGCAATGGATCCTATTATGGACTAGGGTCCTGTCTGGATCAATCTTCTTTTCTGGGAACATCCATCTATGGTATGAGTGGAGGTCGATTATCAGCTGGTGTCAGACACCTCTTGTTTGTTCCGGGCGACCCACACTATTGGGATGGCCTCAGGGTCGTCGGAGGTTTCTCCTAATTTGTATGATTTTGGACCTTGGAATGGGCAGAATTCCCATGGATTGGTAGGCACAGTCCTAATGTGTGGCTCCAGTAGCCCAGCCTGGAAGGTGTGTGGCCCAAGACTTTGAGGACAGAAGTCTGAAAACACAAACTCAGCTTAGGTTTGGGGATGTAGGTATGGCAGGCCCGATCGACAAACCATGAGAAGAACTCTCAGGATATGAAGAAAGTGCGAGTCTGAGGCGCTTGCTCAGGCTTTTGTCTATGGATTTTGTATCAGCGATGTCCGTGGAATGTCGGGGAGGCCTCATGGGCCATGGACGAATCTTCCTCTCTGTGGATTTGGCCCGATTCCCAATTGCTTTTCGTCAATCTGTGGGATGGGAGGACTCATTTCAGTTTTGTTACCTCAGATGTCCCACCAAAAGAGGAATTCCAAAGCAAAGCCGTGGGGAAGACTGAAGGGACAACCCGAACTATGATTAAAAATTGGGGCCTAGGGGCATGGCAAGCCCAATATGCTATCTCTTCATCCAGCCACTGAGTGGCCTTACTTGAGGACTGGGCTCAGCCTGAGGGTCACAATGTGTGTTTGTGACCAATGTGGCCCGCGAGCATGGGCGGGGCCTCATGGGCCACACTGGTTTCAACTACACTGAACGTTGGACAACATGCCAACCACAAGGTTTTTTGCCATGGGGGGAAGGAGTTCTGATTTCTGCATCACCTTCAACCCTGGGCAGTGATTGGAGATAAGGTCTAGGTTCTGAAATCTGAAAACCGAAGTTGGGAAGAGATGACGACCTAAGGCCATGGCGGATCGATGTGCTCAGTGTGCGGCCAGCTGTCTGGGAGGGTCCACGGGGTCCAGGCTCAGGCTGTGTCAGAAAGGGCATTAGTGCCCTGGTCAGCCTAAGTATTTGGTGTACAGCCAAGGTTGGAGTAGGTTGATCCTCATTTGGGGTTACTGGGTAGCCCCAGAGGACAATGTTTTTCTTCTGGAGGGCCGGCAGAGTGCTGCATTGTAGTTCTGGATTGCCAAACTGGAGGGCTTGTGGGCCAGTAGTCTGACGACAAAAGTCTGAGAACACAAGCTAGGCCTAGGTTTCTGGGTGAGGCCATGGCAGGCACAATCTACAGACCTGAATCGAGATCTCGTGCATCTTAAGTCAGGGCGAGGATCAGACGATCGCTCAGGTTGGAGTTTCTGTCCCTGATGGCCCCTTCATGAATGGGGGGGGCATCACGGGGCCATGGGTGTTTTCCCACGATGGGAGTTGTGAGAAGCTCCAAACTGCAGAGAGTCTTCCGCAGGACAATTGAGACCAGTTGTTTGGCTCCAGGCCAATGATTCTGAGCAGGGTTCTAAGGATGGATGGCTGGGTAGCCCACCCCGCATTCCAATTGTCTCCTAGCAACAAGACAGGTTTGATCTCCTGGATATGTGGGGAGCAACCGAGGACGCTGAGTTGAAATGGACACCCCTGGGGATGGGTCCTAACGTGCTTTTGTGTCTATGGAGACGTTGGAATGAAGCGGTGGCACTGGGGCCCTAAAGGGTTCTCCTAAACAGAGGCTTTGACACAGCTCCAACGTGCAAGTTTCCCATGTGTAGATGAGATGTTTTCTGATGGGTGAGTCAAGAAACAGCTATATGCTGCTTTTGAAATCCAGGAATCTGATGAGAGATGCCTGGAAACCAAAGCAATGGAACTGATTAGTGCCTTGGGGGCCTGTTCTTTCCTTTTTAACTCTGGGGACATCTGTCTATGGGTCTGAGTGCAGGTAGGTCCTCAGTAGGGCTCAGATTGCCATTGTTTTTCCTGGGAAGCCACCACTATTGAGATGGATCAGGGACTTTGGAGGTTTATCCTATTAGAAGGGCTGTGGCCATTGGAATGGGCACACACAATTCCCTTGGAGAGGGCAAGTACAGTCCTCAGGTTTGGCTCCAGGGGCCTGAGCCTGTAGGTTGTGTAGGCCAGGGCTGTTTGGACAGTTGTCTAAAAACACCAACTCGGCTTATGTTTCGGGTCATAGGTATGGCAGGACAGATCTACAGACCATGAGGAGAACCATTCGGGATTTGAAAGAAGGGCGAGTGTGAGGCTCCTGCTCATCTTTTTGTCTCTGGATATCGTGTCACTCCTGTTCGCGCAATTTCTGGGTGACTTCATGGGAAATGGACGAGTCTTAGTCTCTGATGGTTTGGCCCCGTCCAAAGAGTTTGGGTTCATTCTGTGGGCTGGAAGAAGTCCGTTTTTGTTGTTGTTGTTGTTGTTTTCTTTTTTAACCTCAGGTGTCCCACAAATGAGGGATTCCAGAGTAGAGCCCTGGGGAGGGGCGACTGGACAATAAGAATTCTGGTTAAAAATTGGGGCTAGGGACATGTCAAGACCATTATGACATCTAATGGTCCAGCCACTGAGAGGACAGGACTTATGCTGAGGGTCACAATGCGTGTGTATGCCCTCGTAACACTCAAGAATGGGTGGTGCCTCAGGGTGAATGCTGGTTTCTCCAAAACTGAACTTTGAACAACGTGCCAACCACAAGGGTTCTTGCCATGGGTAAAGAGGAGTTCTGATTTCTACATCACACTCACCCCTGGGCAGTGATTGGAGATAAGGTCTCGTTCTGAAGCCTGAAAACTGAGGTGGGGAAGAGATGATGACCTAAGGCCATGGCGGGTTTTATGTGCTCAGTGTGCGGTCAGCTTTCTGGGTGTTGGTCAGGAGGTCCGGGCTCAGGATGTGTTCGACAGTGCATTCGTGCCCAGGTTAGACTATATAATTTGGGTAAAGTCGAGTGCTGTGTAGGTTTACCCTCATTTAAGGTGCCTGGGCAGCTCATGAGGCAAACTTGAGGTCTTTGGGGCCAGGAGTGTGAGGACGGAAGTCTGAGAAGACAAGCTAGACTTGGGTTTCGGGGGGGCATGGCAGGTACCCCCTGCATATCTGAACCAATATCTCATCCATGTGAAGTCAGGGCGAGGATCAGACGTTGGCTCAGGTTGGAGTTTCTGAGCATGACGGCAGCTTCATGAAGGGAGCAGAATCTCGAGGCCATTGAGGTTTTCCCACGTTGGGAGTTGTGGGATGCCCCCTTCAAGGATTCCTTCTGCGGGACAATTGAGACCTGTTGGACAGCTCCAGGACATTCCATATGGAATGACTCCAGAGCACCGTTCGCGGATGGATGCCTGGGAAGCCCGCTTCGCATTCCAATTGTCTCCTAGCAGCAAGACAGTTTAGATCTGATGGCTCTGCCGGAGCAACCGGGGTGGCTGACTTGAAATGGACTTTCGTGAGGATGGGTCCTAATGTGTTTTTGTGTCCATGAGGGCCTTGGAATGGGGCGGTGGCACCGTGAATCTGAAGTACTCTCCTAAGCTTTGGACATGGCTTCCATGCACAGGTTTCCTTGTGGAGACGAGATGAGTTCTGATGGGTGCCTCAGGAAAACCCCTATGCTCGTATTGGAATCAGGCTTTTGAGGACACATGCCTGTAACCCAAAGCAATGGATCCTATTATGGCCTAGGGTCCTGTCTGGTTCAATCTTCTTCTCTGGGGACATCCATCTATGGTATGAGTGGAGGTCGATTATCAGCCTGCGTTAGACAGCCCTTGTTTGTTCAGGGCGACCAAATCTATTGGGATGGCCTCAGGGACTTTGGAGGTTTCTCCTAATTTGTACGATTTTGGACCATGGAATGGGCAGAATTCCCATGGATTGGTAGGCACAGTCCTAATGTGTGGCTCCAGGGGCCCAGCCTGGAGGGTGTTGTGCCCAAGACTTTGAGGACAGAAGTCTGAAAACACAAACTCAGCTTAGGTTTGGGGACGTAGGTATGGCAGGCCCGATCGACAAACCATGAGAAGATATCTTCAGGATACGAAGAAAGTGCGAGTTTGAGGTGCTTGCTCAGGCTTTTGTCTCTGGATTTTGTATCAGCGATGGCTTTGGAATGTCGGGGAGGCCTCATGGGCCATGGACGAATCTTCCTCTCTGAGGATTTGGCCCGATTCCCAATTGATTTTCGTCAATCTGTGGGATGGGAGGACTCATTTCAGTTTTGTTACCTCAGGTGTCCCACCAAAAGAGGAATTCCAAAGCAAAGCCGTGGGGAAGACTGAAGGGACAACCCGAACTATGGTTCAAAATTGGGGCCTAGGGGCATGGCATGTCCAATATGCTATCTCTTCATCCAGCCACTGAGTGGCCTTACTTGAGGACTGGGCTCAGCCTGAGCGTCACAATGTGTGTTTGTGACCAATGTGGCCCGCGTGCATGGGCGGGGCCTCATGGGCCACACTGGTTTCAACTACACTGAACGTTGGACAACATGCCAACCACAAGGTTTCTTGCCATGGGGAAGGAGTTCTGATTTCTGCTTCACCTTCAACCCTGGGCAGTGATTGGAGATAAGGTCTAGGTTCTGAAACCTGAAAACCGAGGTTGGGAAGAGATGATGACCTAAGGCCATGGCGGCTCGATGTGCTCAGTGTGTGGCCAGCTGTCTGGGAGGGTCCAGGGGGTCCAGGCTCAGGCTGTGTCAGAAAGGGCATTAGTGCCCTGGTCACCCTATGTATTTGGGGTACAGCCAATGTCGGTGCAGGTTGATCCTCATTTGGGGTTACTGGGTAGCCCCAGAGGACAATGTTTTTCTTCTGGAGGGGCGGCAGAGTGCTGCATTGTAGTTCTGGATTGCCAAACTGGAGGGCTTGTGGGCCAGTAGTTTGACGACAAAAGTCTGAGAACACAAGCTAGGCTTAGGTTTCTGGGTGAGGCCATGGCAGGCACAATCTACAGACCTGAATCGAGATCTCGTGCATCTGAAGTCAGGGCGAGGATCAGACGATCGCTCAGGTTGGAGTTTCTGTCCCTGATGGCCCCTTCATGAATGGGGGGGGGGCATCACGGGGCCATGGGTGTTTTCCCACGATGGGAGTTGTGAGAAGCTCCAAACAGCAGAGAGTCTTCTGCAGGACAATTGAGACCTGTTGTTTGGCTCCAGGCCAATGATTCTGAGCAGGGTTCTAAGGATGGATGGATGGGTAGCCCACCTCGCATTTCAATTGTTTCCTAGCAACAAGACAGGTTAGATCTCCTGGATCTGTGGGGAGCAACCGTGGACGCTGATTTGAAATGGACACCCCTGGGGATGGGTCCGAATGTGCTTTTGTGTCTATGGATACCTTGGAATGAAGCGGTGGCACTGGGCCCTAAAGGGGCCTAAACAGAGGCTTTGACACAGCCCCTACGTGCAAGATTCCCATTTGTAGATGAGATGTTTTCTGATGGGTGAGTCAAGAAACAGCTATATGCTGCTTTTGAAATCCAGGCCTCTGAGGAGAGATGCCTGGAAACCAAAGCAATGGATCTGATTAGTGCCTAGGCGCCTGTTCTTTCCTTCATACCTCTGGGGACATCTGTCTATGGGTCTTAGTGCAGGTAGGTGCTCAGTTGGGCTCAGATTACCCCTGTTTTTCCTGGGAAGCCACCACTATTGAGATGGATCAGGGACTTTGGAGGTTTATCCTATTAGAAGGGTTGTGGTCTTTGGAATGGGCACACACAATTCCCTCTGAGAGGACAAGTACATTCCTCAGGTTTGGCTCCAGGGGCCTGAGCTTGTAGGTTGTGTAGGCCAGGGCTGTTTGGACAGTTGTGTGAAAACACACACCCTCCATGCTAGGGCCCCTGGAACCACACATCAGGATTGTTCCTGCCCTCTCAAAGGGAATTCTTCATATTCCATTGGCCACAACCATATAAATCAGGAGAAATCTCCAATGTCCCTGGGACCATCCCAATATTGTAGGCTGCTCGGAACAAACAGGGGTGATCTGACACTAGCTGAGCAACTAGCTCCACACAGACTCGGAGACAGATGTCCCCAGAGAAGAACATTGAACTGGACAGGCCCCTAGGCCCTAATCAGATCCATTGCTTTGGTTTCCAGGCATCTCTTCTCAGAGGCCTGGTTTCCAATACCAGCCTATGGGGTTTCCATAGGCTCCTTCAGAGCAAGTCTTGTCTGCACATTGGAAACTTGCTCGAGGAGCTATGTCAGAACCTCAGAGGCCTGGTTTTCAATACCACTATATGGGGGTTTACTGAGGCATCAGTCAGAACAAATGTCTTCTCCACATGGGAAACGTGCTCTTTCAAGCTGTGTCAAAACCTCCGGCTAGGAAAATCCTTCAGGGCCCCGGTGCCACCACCTCATTCCAAGGTCTCCATGGACACAATCCCACATTAGGACCCATCTGCAGGAGAGTCCTTTTCAACTCAGTGCCCTTGGGTGCTCCCCTAGAGCCAGCAGATCGAACCTATCTTGTCACTAGGAGACAATTGGAATGTGAGGCGGACTGGCTAGGCATCCATCTGTAGAAAACTACTCTGAAGTAATTCCATATGGGACGTCCTGGAGCCATCCAACAGGTCACAGCTGTCCTGCAGAAGGAATCCTTGCGCTTTGGAGCACCTCACAACTCCCATCATGGGAAAAGCTCTGTGGCCTCGTGGTGCACTGTCCCCTTCATGAAAGAGCCATCTTGGACAGAAACTCCAACCTGAGCCAACGTCTAATCCTCGCCCTGACTTCAGATGCACGAAATCTTGATTCAACTCTGCAGAGTGTACCTGCCGAAACCCCGCCCCGAAGCAAAACCTAGCTATTGTTCTCAGACTTCGTCCTCACACTCCGAGCCCACCAGCCCTCCAGTTAGGGAATTCTGGAGAGACACAATGCAGCACTCTGACTGCCCTCCAGAAGAGAAACGTTGTCCTATGGGGCTAACCAGAAACACCAAATGAGGATCAACCTGCATGCCACTTGACTCTACCCCAATTATACAGTTTCGCTTCGGCGTTAATGCCCTGTCTTGCACAGCCTGAGGTCTGAATTTTCAACCGGCACCCAGACAGCTGGCTGTACACTGAGCACATCAGACCCGCCATGGCTTTAGGTCATCATCTCTTTTCAACCTTGGTTTTCAGGCTTCAGAACCTAGACCTTATATATACTCACTACCCAGGGGTGAACGTGATGCAGAAATGAAACTCCTTCTTCCTCAAGGCAAGAAACCTTGTGGTTGGCATGTTTTCCAACGTTCAGTGTAGAAGAATCCAGTGTAGCCCATGAGTCCCCGCCCATGCTTGAGAACCGCAATGGGCACAAACACATTGGGACCCTCAGTGTGAGCCCTGTCCTCAAGTAAAGCCTCTCAGGATCTGGACCAAGAACCCGCATTGCCATCCCTAGTCCCCCAATATTAATGAGAGGTTGAGAGTTCTAATCACCCCTATTCAGGTCTCTGCTCTGGAACCCCTGAGGAAAAAAAATATTGAAGGGTCTCCTCCATCCCCTGAATGAGCCCCAAAACTTGGGATCTGACCAAATCTTAAAAGAGAAAGAATCATCCATGGCCAAAGAGGCCATCCCGTCATTCCATGGCCACCATTGACACAAAATCTAGAGACAAAAGCCTGGAGATATGCCTCACACTTGCCCTTTGTTCATAGCCTGATAAATTCTTCTCACGGTCTATAGATCAGGCATGTCATACCTACGTCCCCAAATCTAAGCTGAGTTTGGGTTTTCAGGTTTCTGTCCCCACTGTCCTGGCCCACACACCCTCCAGGCTGGGGCCCCTGGAGCCATGCCTCAGGACTGTGCCTGCCTTCTCCAAGCAAATTCTGCCCATTCCATTGGCCACAACCCTAAAGATTAAGAGAACACTCCAACGTCCCTGAGGCCATCCCAATAGTGTTGGCCACTCAGGGCAAACAGGGTGATCTGTCCCAAGATGAGCAACTACCTCAACTCAGATCCATAGACAGATAACCCCAGAGAAGAAGATTGAACCGGACAGGCACCTAGGCCCTAATCAGATCCATTGCTTTTGATTCCAGGCATCTCTCCTCAGAGGCCTGGTTTCCAATACCAGCATATGTGTTCTTCAAGAGGTACCAGTCTGAACAAATCTCATTTCCACATGGGAAACATGCATTTTGGAGCTGTGTCACAACCTCCAGTTAAGGGAAACCTTCAGGTCCCAGCAGCCAACACCCCATTCCAAGGTCTCCATGAACACAAACCCGCATTATGACCCATCCGCAGGCGAGTCCATTTCAACACATCCCCTTTGGTTGCTCCCCAAAAGAAGCAGATCGAACCTGCCTTGTCATTAGGAGACAATAGGAATGTGAGGCGGGCACTCCAGGAATCCATCCTTAGAACCCAGCACTGCCGTGGTTCCGCATGGGACGTCCTGGAGCAATCTGACCGGTCTCAACTGTCCCGTAGAAGGAATCCTTGCCGATTGGAGCAACTTACAATGCCAATCGTGGGAAAGTCTCCATAGCCCCATGATGCCCCCCACCATCATGAAGGGGCCATCCTGAACAGAAACTTCAACCTGAGCCTACGTCTGATCCTCGCCCTGACTTCAGATGCATGAGATTTAGATTTAGCTCTACAGAGTGTGCCTGCCATGATCTTGACCCAAAACCTAAGCCTAGCTTTTGTTCTCTCACTTCCTTCCTCACAATTCTGGCCCACAAGCCCTCCAGTGTGAGAATTCCGTCGCCACAATGCAGCACTCTTCCTTCCCTCCAGAAGAAAAACGTTGCCCCTGGGGCTACCCAGAAACGCCAAATGAGGATCAACCTGCATGCCACTCAACTTTACTCCAATTATACAGTCTAAGCTTGGCACTAATGCCCTGTCTGACACAGCCTGAGCCTGGACCTCCTGGATGACACCCAGAAAGGTGGTGTCACACCTAAGGACTGTGCCAGTGCTCTCCAAGGGAACTCTGCCCGTTTCATTTGCCACAACCTTACAGATTAGGAGAAACCTCCAATTCCCAAGACCAGCCCAATAGTGTTGGCCTCCCCAACAAACATGGGTGATCTGACACAAGCTGAGCAGTGACCTCCATTCTGAATCTTAGACAGAGACACTCAGAGGAGAATATTGAAAAGGACAGGCCCCTAGACCCTAATCAGATCCATTGCTTTGGATTCCAGGCATTGTTCCCCAGATGCTTGATTTCCAATACCAGGTTGTGGGGGTTTCAGAACAAATCTCGTCTCTACATGGGAAACTTGCTCTTTGGAGCTGCATCAAAACCTCAGGTTAGGAGAATTCTTCAGGGCAACAGAGCCACTGCCCCATTCCAAGGGATCCATGGACACAAATCCACATCATGACTGATCCTCATGAGATTCCATTTCAATTCAGCCCCCTCGGTTGTTCCCCCAGTGACAGCAGATCGAATCCTCCTTTTCACTAGGACACAACTGGAATGCAAGTTGGACTGCCCAGGCATCCATCATTAGAACTGTGCTTTGGAGCATTTCTTATGGGACGTCCTTGATCCATCCAAAAGGTCGTGACTGTCCCGCTGACGGAATCCTTGTGGTTTGGAGCATCACACACTCACAAAGTTGGAAATCTTCCATGGTTTCCTGATGCCCCCCCACCTTCATGAAGGGGACATCATGTACAGAAACTCCAACCTAAGCCAACATCTGATCCTCGCCCTGACTTCAGATGCACGATCTCATTTCAGGTCTGTAGAGTGTGCCTGCCATGTCACCGCTGCGAATTCTAAGCTGAACTTGTGTTCTCAGACTTCTGTCCTAAAACACCTGGCCCACAAGCCCTGAAGTTGGCAACTCTGGAGCCAGAATGCAGCACTCTGCCTGCCCTCCAGAAGAAAATCTTTGCCCTATGGGGCCAACCAGAAACCCCAAATGAGGACCAACCTTCACATCACTCGACTGTACCCCAATTATACAGTCTAGCCTGGGGACTAATGCCCTGCCTGACACAGCCTGAGCCCAGACCTCATGATGGACACAGACATCTGGCCGCACACTGAGTGCATCGGACCCACCATGGCCTTAGGTCGTCATCTCTTACCAACCTCGGTTTTCAGGCTTCAGAATCTAGACCTTATCTCTACTCACTGCCATGCCGTGTACGTGATGCAGAAATCAGAACTCCTCCTTCCCCATGACCAGAAACCCTGTGGTTGGCATGTTGTCCAACGTGCAGTGTAGGAGAAACCAGCATGGCCCATGAGGCCTCAGACATGCTTGAGGGCTGCGATGGGCACAAACACACATTAGGACCCTAAGCATGAACCCTGGCCTCAAGTAAAGCCTCTCCGGGCCTGGACCAAGAGTCCACATATGGAGATTACCATGCCCCTACTCCCCAAACCTTAACCAGTGCTTGAGAAGTCTAGTCACCCCTACTCAGATCTCTTCTCTAGAATCCCTCCTTGGTGGGACACATGAGGTTAAAAAAAAAATAGAGAAAGGACTCCTACCGTCCAAAGAATGACTGCAAACACTTGGAATTGGGCCAAATTCACAGAGAGAAATACTCGTCCATGGCTGATGAGGCCATCCTGACATTCCACGGCCACCATTGACACAAAATCCAGAGACAAAAGCCTGAAAAAGCGCCACACACTCGCCCTTTGTTCAAAGCCTGAAAAATTCTCACGGTCTGTAGATCGGGCCTGCCATACCTATGTCCCCAAACCTAAGCCAAGTTTGTGTTTTCAGACTTCTGTCTCCATTGTCCTGGCCCACACACCCTCAAGGCTTGGCCCCATGGAGCCACACCTCAGGACTGTGCCTGCCCTCTCCATGGGAATTCTGCTCATTCCTTTGGCACAACCTGACAGATTAGGAGAAACATCCGAAGTCCCCGAGGCCACCCCAATATTGTAGGATGTCCGGGACAAACAGGGACCATCTGCCACAAGCTGAGCCACTACCTCCAATCAGACCTGTAGATAGATATCCATAGAAAAGAAGATTGAAGAGGACAGGCACCTAGGCCCTAAACGAATTCATTGCTTTTGTTTTCTTGTATCTCTCCTCAGAGGCCTGGATTCCAATACCAGCACATGGGGGTTTCTGGAGCTACCAATCAGAACAAATCGCATGCCACATGGGAATCATGCTATATGGAACTGTGTCAAAACCTCCAGTTAGGAGAAAATTTCACGTCACTGGAGCCACCGCCCCATTCCAATGTCTCAATGGACACAATCCCACATTATGACCCATCCTCAGGAGAGTCCATTTCAACACAAACCTGGCGGTTGCTCACCCAGTGCCAGCAGATCAAACCTTCTTTGTCACTAGGAGACAATTGGAATGCGAGTTCGTTGCCCAGGTATCCATGTTAGAACTCTGCTCTGGAGAAATTCCTAATGGGGTGTCCTTGATCCATTCAACAGGTCTCAACTGTCCTGCAGAAGGAATCCTTGTGGTTTGCAGCATCACACACTCGCACCGTGGGAAAACCTCCATGGCCTCGTGATGCCTCCACCTTCAGGTAGAGGACATCATGGACAGAAACTCCCGTCTGATCCTCGCCCTGACCTCAGATGCATGAGATCTCAATTCAGCTCTGCAGAGTGTGCCTGCCTTGCCCTCGCCCCAAAACCTAAGCCAGCTCACACTCCTGGCCCACAAGCCTTCCACTTTGGGAATTCTGGAGACAAAATGCAGCACTCTGCCTGCCCTCCAGAAGAGAGACTTTGCCCTAGGGGTCTACCCAGAAACATCAAATGAGGATCAACCTGCAATTCTCTAGACTGTACCCCAATTATACAGTCTAGCCTGGGCACTAATGCCCTGTCTGACACAGCCTGACCCCAGACCTCGTGACCGACACCCAGACACCTGGCCTCACACTGAACACATCGAACATGCCATGGCCTTAGGTCATCATCTCTTCCCAACCTTGGTCTTCAGGCTTCAGAACCTAGACATTATCTCCACTCACAACTAAGTGATGTACGTGATGCAGAAATCAGAACTTCACCTTCCCCATGACCAGAAACCTTGTGGTTGGCATGTTGTCCAACGTTCAGTATATGAGAACCCAGCATGGCCAATGAGGCCTCAGACATGCTTGGGGGCTGCGATGGGCACAAACACACATTAGGACCCTAAGCATGAACCCTGGCCTCAAGTAAAGTCTCTCCGGGGCTGGACCAAGAGCCTGCATATGGGACTTGCCATGCCCCTACTCCCCCAATCCTAGCCAGAGCTTGAGAAGTCTAGTCATCCTTATTCAGAGCTCTTTTCTGGAATCCCTCTTTGGTGGGACACATAAGGTAAAAAAAAAAAAAAAAAAAAAAAAAAAAAACAAGATAAAGAAAAAAAAAAAGTAAGGACTCCTACCATCCAAAGAATGACCCCAAACACTTGGAATCTGGCCAAATCCACAGAGAGAAATACTCGTCCATGGTCGATGAGGCGAGCCTGACATTCCACGGCCACCATTGACACAAAATCCGGAGACAAAAACCTGAAAAAGCGCCACACACTTGCCCTTTGTTCAGAGCCCCCAAAATTCTCAAGGTCTGTAGATCGGGCCTGCCATACCTATGAGCCCAAACCTAAGCCGAGTTTGTGTTTTCAGACTTCTGTCTCCATTGTCCTCACCCACACATTCTAAAGGCTGGGCCCCATGGAGCCACACCTCAGGACTGTGCCTGCCCTCTCCAAGGGAATTCTGCTCATTCATGTGGCACAACCTGACAGATTAGGAGAATCATCCAAAATCTCTTGGCCATCCCAATAGTGTAGGATGTCCTGGACATACAGGGACCCTCTGGCACAAGCTGAGCCACTACCTCCAATCAGAACCTTAGACAGATATCCATAGAAAAGAATATTGAACAAGACAGGCACCTAGGCCCTAATTGGATCCATTGCTTTTGTTTTCAGGCATCTCTCCTCAGAGGCCTGGATTCCAATACCATCATAAGGGGGTTTCCAGAGCTACCTATCAGAAAAAATCTCGTCTCCACATGGGAATCTTGCTCTATGGAGCTGTGTCATAACCTCCAGTTAGGAGAAAACTTCAGGTCACTGGAGCCACTGCCCCATTTGAATATCTCCATGGACACAATCCCAAATTATGACCCATCCTCAGGAGAGTCCATTTCAACTAAACCCCCTCGGTTGCTACTCCAGAGCCAGCAGATTGAACCTGCCTTGTCGCTAGGAGACAATTGAAATGCGAGTTGGGCTCTTCAGGCATCCATCCTTAGAACCCTGCTCTTGCATCGTTCCTTATGGGACATCCTTGAGCCATCCAACAGGTCTCGACTGTCCCACAGGAGTCCTTGTGCATGGACCACCTAACAACTCATATCATGGAAAGCTTCCAAGGTCACATGATGCCCCCAATCTTCATGAAGGCAGATCATGGAAAGAAACTCCAACCTGAGCCAACAGCTGATCTTCGCCTTGACTTCAGATGCACGAGATCTTGATTCAGCTCTTCAGAGTGTACCTGCTGTGCCCTCACCCCAAAACCTAAGCGTAGCTAGGGTTCTCCGACTTCCGTCCTCACTCTCCTGGACCACACGCCCTCTATTTTGGGATTTCCGATGACACAGTGCTGCACTCTGCCTGCCCTCTAGAAGAAAAATATTGCCCTATGGGTCTACCCAGAAACCTCAAATGAGGATAAACCTGCACGTCACTCAACTGTACACCAATTATATAGTCTAGCCTGTGCACTAATGCCCTGTCTGACAGAACCTGAGGCCTGAATTCCCAACCGACTCCCAGACAGCTTGCAGTACACTGAGAACATCTGAACCGCCATGGCCTTAGGTCGCCATCTCTTTCCAACTTCGGTTTTCAGGCTACAGAATCCTAGACCTTATCTCTACTCACTTCCCATGGGTGAACGTGATGCAGAAATCAGAACTCCTCCTTCCCTCTCGCCAGAATCTTGTGGTTGGCATCTTGTCCAACGTTCAGTGTAGGACCCCTGTAGGGCCTACAGGCGTAGTAGTAGGGCCCCTGAGGGTAGTGTAGGGTCCCTGAGGCCCTGCCTATGCTTAAGAGCTGCGGTGGGCTCAAACACACATTGGGACCCTCAGTTTGAGCCCTGTCCTCAAGTAAAGCCTCTCAGTGGCTGGACCATGAGCCCGCATATGGGGCCTGCCATGCCCCAAGTCACCCAATCTTAACCAGAGGTAGAGACATCTAGTCACCCCTACTCAGGGCTCTGCTCTGGAATCCCTCTTTGGTGGGACATTTGAGGTAAATAAACACAGAAAGGACTCCTCCCACTCACAGAATGATCCCAATCACTTGGGATTGGGCCATCCCAAGTGATTGGGGTCCAGAGAGAAAGACTCGTCCATGGCCCATGAGGCCAGCCCGACATTCCACGGCCACTGTTGACACAAAATCCAGAGACATAATCTTCAGCAAGCGTTCACACTCACCCTTAGGTCATAGCCCAAAAAATTCTCCTCATAGTCTGTAGATTGGGCCTGCCATACCTACGTCCCCAAACCTAAGCCGAGTTTGTGTTTTCAGACTTCTATCCTGATATCCCTGTCCCACACACCCTCC
Source organism: Mustela nivalis (assembly GCF_964662115.1). Classification (NCBI taxonomy): domain Eukaryota; kingdom Metazoa; phylum Chordata; class Mammalia; order Carnivora; family Mustelidae; genus Mustela; species Mustela nivalis. Next base: position 1,115,706 of record NW_028136551.1, read on the forward strand.
AGACTGAGGCCCCTGGAGCCACACCTCAGGACTGTGCCTGCCCTCTCCAAGGAAATTCTTCCCATTCCATTGGCCACAACCCTACAGATAAGGAGAAACCTCCAAAGTCCCAGAGGCCATTCCAATAGTGTAGGCCACCCAGGACAAAGAGGGGCGATCTCTCACAAGCTGAGCAACGACGTCAACTCACCCATAGACAGATAACCCAAGAGAAGAAGATTAAACTGGACTGGCCCCTAGAATGTAATTGGTTCCATTGCTTTTTTTTTCTAAGCATCTCTCCTCAGAGGCCTGTTTTCCAATACCAGCATATGGGGGATTCCAGAGATACCAATCAGAACAAATCTTGTCTTCACATGGGAAACTTATCCTTTGGAGCTCTGTAAAAGCCTCCAGTTAGGAGAAACCTTCAGGTAGCCGGAGGAACCGTCCTATTCCAAGGTCTCCATGAACACATACCCGCATTATGACCATTCGGCAGGAGAGTACATTTCAACTCAGCCCCGTCGATTACTCCCCCAGAGGCAGAATATCAAACCTGCCTTGTCGCTAGGAGACAACTGGAATGCAAAGCAGACTCTCTAGGCATCCATCCTTGGAATCCTGCTCTGGCGCCGTGCTCTGGCGCCGTTCCATATGGGATGTCCTGGAGCCTTCCAACAGGTCTTGACTGTCCCACAGAAGGAATCCTTGCAGATTGGAGCATCTCACAACTCCTATCGTGGGAAAACCTACATGGCCTCATGAGATGCTCCCCTTTATAAAGGGGCCATCATGGACAGAAACTCCAACCTGAGCCAACTTCTGATGCATTGCTTTGGTTTCTAGGTATCTCTCCTCAGAGGCCTGGTTTCCAATATCAGAATATGGGGGTTTCCTAAGGAAACAATCAGAACAGATCTCATCTCCACATGGGAAACTTGCTCTTTGGAGCTGTGTCAATACCTCAGGTTAGGAGGATCCTTCAGGGCGCTGGCACCATGGCCCAATCCCAAGGTCTCCAAGGACACAAACTTACATTATGATCCATTCTCAGGAGAGTCCATTTCAAATCAGCCCCCTAGGCTGCTCACCCAGAGCCAGCAGATCAAACATTCCTTGTCACTAGGAGACAGTTAGAATGGGAGGCGGGGTTCCCAGGCATCCATCCTTAGAACCCTGCTCTGGAGAACTTCTTTATGGGACGTCTTGAATCCAACCAACCTGTCTTGACTGTCTCGCAGAATGAATCCTTGTGGTTTGAAGCATCACACAATAACACTCTGAGAAAACCTCCATTTCCTCATGATGCCCCACACCTTCATAATGGGCCATCACGGACAGAAACTCCATCCTAAGCCAAAGTCTGATCCTCGCCCTGAATTCAGTAGCATAAGATCTCGATTCAGCACTTGAGAGTGTGCCTGCTGGGACCTCACCCTGAAACCTAGCCTAACTTGTGTTCACAGACTTCCGTCCTCAGAATCCTGGCCACACCCCTCCAGTTTGGAAATTCTGGAAACACAATGCAGCACTCTGCCTGCCCTCCAGAAGAAAAATGTTGCCCTATAGGGCTAACCAGAAACGCCAAATGAGTAACAACCTGCATGCCACTCGACCATACCCCAATTATACAGTCTAGCCTGTGCACTAAAGCCCTGTCTGACACAGCCTGAGGGCAGACCTCCAGTCCAACACCCAGACAGTTGGCCGTACACTGAGCAAATCAAACCCACAATGGCTTTAGGCCATCATCTCTACCCAAGCTCAATTTTCACCTTCAGAACCTAGACCTTATCTCCACTCACTGCTCAGGAGAGAACGTGATGCAAGAATCAGAAATTCTCCTTCGCCTTGGCAAGAAACCTAGTTGTTGGCATGTTGTCCAATGTTCATTGAAGGAGAAAGCAGCATGGACTATGAGGCCCCACCTATCCCTGAGGGCCACAATTTGCACAAACACAAATTGTGACACTCAGCGTGAGCCCTATCCTCATGTAAAGCCTCTTAGTGACTGGAACAACAGCCCACATATGGGGCTTGCCAAGCCCCTAGTCCCCCAATCTCAACCAGAGTTCGAGATGTCTAGTCACCCCTACTCAGGGCTCTACTCGGGAATCCCTCTTTGGTGGGACACCTGAGGTAAAAAAAAAAAAAATACAGAAAGGACTCTTCCCATTCACAGAATGATCCCAACCACTTGGGATCAGGCCAAATCACCAGAGAAAGAATTGTCCATGGCCCTTGAGGACACCCCGACATTCCACGGCCACCATTGACACAAAATCCAGAGACAAAACCCTGAGCAAGCGCCACATACTCGCCCTTTGTTCATAGCCCGGAAAATTCTCACGGTCTGTAGATCCAGCCTTCATACATACATCCCCAAACCTAAGCTGAGTTTGTGTTTTCAGACTTCTGTCCCCACAGTCCTGGCCCACAGAACATCCAAGCTGGGGCCCCTGGAGCCACACCTCAGGACTGTGGCTTCCCTCTCCAGGGGAATTCTGCCATTTCCATTGGCCACAACCCTATAGATTAGGAGAATCCTCCAAACTCCCACAGGCCATCTGAATTGTGTTGGCTGCCCAGGACAAATAGGGATGATCTTTCACAAGTTAGGAAACCAACTCCACTCAGACCCAGAGACAGATATCCCCATAGAATAAAATTGAACTGGAAGGGCACTTAGGCCCTAATCAGATCCATTGCTTTTGATTCCAGTCATCTCTCCTCAGAGGCCTGGTTTCCAATACCAGCATATGGGAGATTCCTTAGGCACTCATCAAAACAATTCTCTTCTTTACATAGGAAACATAATCTTTAGAGCTCCATCAAAACCTCCGGTTATGAACATCCCTCAAGGCCCTGGATCAAGCACCCCATTCCAAGGTCTACATGGACACAAATGCACATTATGACCCATCCTCAACTCACCCATTTCAACACACCCGCCTCGGTTACTCCCCTAGATCCAGCAGATCGAACTTGCCTTGTCTATGAGACACCTGGAATGGGAGGCAGGCTGCCCAGGCATCCATCCTTAGAACCCTGCTCTGGATAACTTCCTTATGGGATGTCCTGGAGCCATCCAACAGGTCTCGACTGTCCCACAGAAGAAATCATTGTGGTTTGGAGCATCTCACAATTCCCTTCGTTGGAAAACCTCCATGTCCTCGTGACACCCTCCCCTTCATGAAGGGGCCGTCATGGACAGAAACTCCGACCTAAGCCAACGTCTGATCCTAGCTCTGTCTTCAGGTATACGGGATCTCGAATCATCTCTGCAGAGGGTGCCTGCCTTCCCTTCACCTTGAAATCTAAGTCTGGCTTGTGTTCTCAGAATTTTTTCCTCACACTCCTGGCCCACAAGCCTTCCAGTTTGGGAATGCTGGAACCACTATGTGGCACTGTGTCTTCCCTCCAGAAGAAAAACGTTGCCCTCTGGGGCTACCCAGTAACCACAAATGAGTACCATCCTGCACGAAACTCGACTGCACCCCAATGATACAGTCTAGCCTGGGCACTTATTCCCTGTCTGCCACAGCCTGAGCCTGCACCTCCCAACCCACACTCAACAGCTGGCCGAACACTGAGCACATCGGACACACCATGGCCTTAGGGCTTCATCTCTTCCCAACCTCAGTTTTCAGGCTTCAGAACCTAGACCTTAAATCCAATCACAGACCAGGAGTGAAAGTGTTGCAGAAATTAGAACTTCATCTTCCCCATGGCCAGAAAACTTGTGGTTCCCATACTGTGCAACGTTCAGTGTAGGAGGCACCAGCATGGTACTTTAGGCCACGCCCTGACTTGAAAGGATCCTTGGGCACAAAACCACATTGTGAAACTCAGTGTGAGACCTATCCTCAAGGAAGGCCTCTCAGTGTCTGGACCAAGAACCCACATATGGGGCTTGCCATTATCTTAGGTCCCAATGTTAACCAGAGGTCTGGTTGTCCAGTTGCCCCCACCCACGACTCTGCTCTGGAATCCCTCTTTTGGTGGTCCACCTGAGGCAAATAAAAAACAAAAAAGAAAACAAAAAAAAAGTAAACAAAAAAAAACAGAAAGGCCTCCTCCCTTCCCACAGAATGACCCCAAACTTTTAGGATCGGGTCAAATCCCCAGAAAGGGAGCCTCATCGATGGCCCATGAGGACACCCCGACATTCCATGGCAATCGGTGACACATTTCCAGAAAAAAAAAAAAAAGCATGAACAAGCACCTCACATTCGCCCTTTGTTCATATCCCGAAGAGGTCTCCTCACGGTCTATAGATCGGGCCGGCCATACCTACATCCCCCAACCTAAGTGGAGTTTGTGTTTTCAGACTTTTGTCCAAATAGCCCTGGACCACTACGCTCCACACTTGGGTCTTTGGAGCCACACCTCAGGACTGTGCTTCCCTTTCAAGGGAATTCTTCCCATTCCATTGGCCACAACCTTGCAAATTAGGAAAAACCTCCAAAGTCACCGAGGCCATCCCAATAGTGTAGGCCGCCCAGGACAAACAGGGGTGATCTCAAACCAGCTGAGCAACTACCTCCACTCAGACAACAGATGTCCCCAGAGAAGAATATTGAACCGGACAGGCCCCAAGGCCCTAATCAGATCCATTGCTTTGGTTTCCAGGCATCTGTCCTCAGAGGCCTCGTTTCCAATACCAGCATATGGTGGTTTCCTGAGGCACCAATAAGAACAAATCTCGTCTCCCCATGGAAAACTTGCTCATTGGAGTTTTGTCATAACCTCTGGTTAGGAGAATCCTTCAGGGCCCTGGTGCCACTGCCCCATACCAAGGTCTCCATGGACTCAAACCAACATTAAGACCATCCTCAGGAAAGTCCATTTCAACTCAGCCCCCTCTGTTGCTACCCCAAGCCAGCAGATCAAACGTTTCTTGTTGCTAGGAGACAATTGGAATGTGAGGCTGGCTGCCCAGGCATCCATAATTAGAACCCTGTTCTGGAAAAATACCTGATAAGACGTCCTGGAGCCATCCAACAAATCTTAATTTTCCCACAGAAGGAATCCTTGCGGTTTGGAGCATCTCACAACTCCAATAGTGGAAAAACCCCCATGGCCTCATAATGCCCCCCCTTCTTGAAGGGGCCCACATGGACAGAAACTCAAACCTGAGCCAAAGTCTGAACCTCGACCTGACTTCAGACGCATGAGATCTCAATTCAGCTCTGCAGAGTGTGCCTGCCATGTCCTTGCCCCGAAACCTAAGCCTAGCTTGTGTTCTCAGACTTCCGTCCTCACTCTCCTGGCCCACAAGCCCTCCAGTTTGGGAATTCCGAAGCCACAATGCAGCACTCTGCCTGCCCTCCAGAAGAAAAACTTTGCCCTATGCTGCTAATAAGAAACCCCAAATGATTTTCTAATGCATGCCACTCGATTGTAAAGCAATTATACAGCCCACCCTGTATACTAATGTCCTGTCTGGCACAGCCTGAGACAAGACATCCCAAACGACACCCAGACAGCTGGCCCCAACCTGGACACATAGGACCCGCTATGGCTGTAGGTCGTCATCTCTTCCCAACCTCGGTTTTCAGGCTTCAGAACCTAGACCTTATCTCCAATCACTGCCCAGGGGTGAACGTGATGCAGAAATTAGAATTCCTCCTTCCCCGTGGCCAGAAACCTGGTGGTTGGCATGTTGTCCAACGTTCAATGTGGGAAAACCTGCATTGTCCGAAAGGCCACGCCAGTGCTTGAGGGCCGCCTAGGGCACAGACATGCATTGTGACCTGCAGCGTGAGTCCCGTATTAAAGTAACGCCTCTCAGTGGCTGGACCAAGATCCTGCATATGGGGCTTGTCATATCCATAGGCCCCCAGGCTTAACCAGAGGGCTAGTATTCCAGTTGTCAGTACCCACTGCTATGCTCTAGAATCCCTCTACTGGGGGCACACATGAAGCAGAAAACAGGACACTTCCCTTCCCACAGAATGACCCCAAACTCTTGGGGGCTGGACAAACTACCAGAGAGGGAGACTTCTACGACCCATGAGGCAACTCCTACATTAAACGGCCATTGTGGACAAAACATCCAGAGACAAAAGCCTGAGCGACTGCCTCCCTCTCACCCTTCTTTCATATCCAGAGGAGCTCCCCTCATGGACTGTAGATCAGGCCTGCCATAACCTCGGCCCCAAACCTGAGCTGAGTTAGGGTTTTTGGATGTCTGTCTGCACAGCCATGGCCCACACAGCCTCCAGGCTGGGGTCTCTGGAGCCACACCACAGAACTGTGCCTGCTCTCTCCTAAGAAACTGCCCATTCCATTGGCCACAACTCTACAAAATAGTAGAAACCTCAAGGTCCCCAAGGACATCCCACTACCGCAAGCCGCACTGGACAAATAGGGGCATTATGACACAAGCTGAGCAACTACTACCTCCATGCAGACACACAGACAGATATCCGCAGAGACAGAAGATTGAACCAGACAGGCCCCTAGGCCCTATTATGAACTCTTGCTTTGGTGTCCAGGTATCACTCCTCAGAGGCCTGGGTTCGAAGACCAGCATAAGCGGCTTTCCTGAGGCACCAGACAGAAGACCTCTCATCTCCACATGGGAAGCTTCCTTGTTGGAGTTGTGTCAAGCCCTTCGGGTTGGAGAATCCTGCAGAGTCCCTTAGCTACTGCCACATTCCAAGGTCTCCATGGCCACCAACCCACATTATGACTCATCCTCAGGAGAGTCCATTTAAACTCAGGCTTCTGGGTAGCTCACCCAAGAGCCCGCAGATTGAGCGTGCCTTGTCTCCACCAGGCAATGGGAGGTGAGTTGGCGTTTCTCGGCATCCATGCTTAGGCCCCTGCTCTCGAGTCTCTCTGTATGGGGCATCCTGGAACCATCCAATAGTACTCGACTGTCCTGAAGAAGGAAACTTTGATGTATGGTGCAGCTCACAACTCCCAGTGTAGGGAAACCTCCCTGGACTCATGACGCCCCCACCCCCTTCAGGATGGGGCCGTCATGGACACAAACTCCAGCTTGAGGCAACATCTGATAATCACCCTGACCTCACCTGCAGGAGATCTCGATTCAGCCTTGCAGAGTGGGCCTGCCATGCTCTTGGACTCAAAACTCGTGCTAGCTTGTGTTTTCAGACTTCCTTCCTCACAATCCTGGCCACACCCCTCCAGTTTGGCAATTCTGGAGACACAATGCAGCACTCTGCCTGCCCTCCAGAAGAAAAATGTTGCCCTATAGGGCTAACCAGAAACGCCAAATGAGTAACAACCTGCATGCCACTCGACCATACCCCAATTATACAGTCTAGCCTGTGCACTAAAGCCCTGTCTGACACAGCCTGAGGGCATACCTCCAGTCCAACACCCAGACAGCTGGCCATACACAGAGCATATCACACCCACAATGGCTTTAGGCCATCATCTCTACCCAACCTCAGTTTTCACCTTCAGAACCTAGACCTTATCTCCACTCACTGCTCAGGAGTGAACGTGATGCAAGAATCAGAACTTCTCCTTCGCCTTGGCAAGAAACCTAGTGGTTGGCATGTTGTCCAATGTTCATTGTAGGAGAAAGCAGCATGGACTATGAGGCCCCACCTATCCCTGAGGGCCACAATGTGCACAAACACACATTGTGACCCTCAGCGTGAGCCCTATCCTCATGTAAAGCCTCTTAGTGACTGGAACAACAGCCCCCATATGGGGCTTGCCAAGCCCCTAGTCCCCCAATCTCAAACAGAGTTCGAGATGTCTAGTCACCCCTACTCAGGGCTCTACTCGGGAATCCCTCTTTGGTGGGACACCTGAGGTAAAAAAAAAAAAAATACAGAAAGTACTCTTCCCATCCACAGAATGATCCCAACCACTTGGGATCAGGGCAAATCACCAGAGAAAGAATTGTCCATGGCCCTTGAGGACACCTCGACATTCCACGGCCACCATTGACACAAAATCCAGAGACAAAACCCTGAGCAAGCGCCACATACTCGCCCTTTGTTCATAGCCCGGAAAATTCTCACGGTCTGTAGATCGAGCCTTCATACATACATCCCCAAACCTAAGCTGAGTTTCTGTTTTCAGACTTCTGTCCCCACAGGCTTGGCCCACACACCATCCAAGCTGGGGCCCCTGGAGCCACACCTCAGGACTGTGGCTTCCCTCTCCAGGGGAATTCTGCCATTTCCATTGGCCACAACCCTATAGATTAGGAGAATCCTCCAAACTCCCCCAGGCCATCCGAATTGTGTTGGCTGCCCAAGACACACAGGGATGATCTTTCACAAGTTAGGAAACCACCTCCACTCAGACCCAGAGACAGATATCCCCATAGAATAAGATTGACCTGGACGGCCCCGAGGCCCTAATCAGATCCATTGATTTTGAATCCAGTCATCTCTCCTCAGAGGCCTGGTTTCCAATACCAGCATATGGGAGATTCCTTAGGCACTCATCAAAACAATTCTCTTCTCTACATAGGAAACATACTCTTTAGAGCTCCATCAAAACCTCCGGTTTTGAACATCCCTCAAGGCCCCGGATCAAGCACCCAATTCCAAGGTCTACATGGACACAAATGCACATTATGACCCATCCTCAACTCACCCATTTCAACACACCCGCCTTGGTTGCTCCCCTAGATCCAGCAGATCGAACTTGCCTTGGCTCTATGAGACACCTGGAATGGGAGGCAGGCTGCCCAGGCATCCATCCTTAGAACCCTGCTCTGGATAACTTCCTTATGGAATGTCCTGGAGCCATCCACATGTCTCGACGGTCCCACAGAAGGAATCATTATGGTTTGGAGCATCTCACAATTCCCATCGTGGGAAAACCTCCATGTTCTCGTGACACCCTCCCCTTCATGTAGGGGCCGTCATGGACAGAAACTCCGACCAAAGAAAACGTCTGATCCTAGCTCTGTCTTCAGGTATACAGGATCTCGAATCATCTCTGCAGAGGGTGCCTGCCGTCCACTCACCCCGAAATCTAATTCTGGCTTGTGTTCTCAGAATTTTTTCCTCACACTCCTGGCCCACAAGCCTTCCAGTTTGGGAATTCTGGAGCCACTATGTGGCACTGTGTCTTCCCTCCAGAGGAAAAACGTTTCCCTCTGGAGCTACCCAGTAACCACAAATGAGTACCATCCTGCACGAAACTCGACTGCACCCCAATGATACAGTCTAGCCTGGGCACTAATTCCCTGTCTGCCACAGCCTGAGCCTGCATCTCCCAAACCACAGTCAACAGCTGGCCGAACACTGAGCACATCGGACACACCATGGCCTTAGGGCTTCATCTCTTCCAGCCCTCAGTTTTTAGGCTTCAGATCCTAGACCTTAAATCCAATCACAGTCCAGGAGTGAAAGTGTTGCAGAAATTAGAACTCCATCTTCCCCATTGCCAGAAAACTTGTGGTTCCCATACTGTGCAACGTTCAGTGTAGGAGAAACCAGCATGGTACATTAGGCCACGCCCTGACTTGAGGGGCTGCTTGGGCACAAAACCACATTGTGAAACTCAGTGTGAGACCTATCCTCAAGGAAGGCCTCTCAGTGTCTGGACCAAGAGCCCACATAAGGGGCTTGCCATGTTCTTAGGTCCCAATGTTAACCAGAGGTCTGGTTGTCCAGTTGCCCCCACCCACGACTCTGCTCTAGAATCTCTCTTTTGGTGGTCCACCTGAGTTAAAAAAAAAAAAAAACAAAACAAAAAAAATAAACAAAAAAAACAGAAAGGCCTCCTCCCTTCCCACAGAATGACCCCAAACTCTTGGTATCGGGTCAAATCCCCAGAAAGGGAGCCTCATCGATGGCCCATGAGGACACCCCGACATTCCATGGCAATTGGTGACACATTTCCAGAAAAAAAAAAAAAAGCATGAGCAAGCACCTCACATTCGCCCTTTGTTCATATCCCGAAGAGGTCTCCTCACGGTCTATAGATCGGGCCGGCCATACCTACATCCCACAACCTAAGTGGAGTTTGTGTTTTCAGACTTTTGTCCAAATAGCCCTGGACCACACACGCTCCACACTTGGGTCCCTGGAGCCACACCTCAGGACTGTGCTTCCCTTTCAAGGGAATTCTTCCCATTCCATTGGCCACAACCTTGCAAATTAGGAAAAACCTCCAAAGTCACCAGGCCATCCCAATAGTGTAGGCCGCCCAGGACAAACAGGGGTGATCTCAAACAAGCTGAGCAACTACCTCCACTCAGACAACAGATGTCCCCAGAGAAGAATATTGAACCGGACAGGCCCCTAGGCCCTAATCAGATCCATTGCTTTGGTTTCCAGGCATCTGTCCTCAGAGGCCTCGTTTCCAATACCAGCATATGGTGGTTTCCTGAGGCACCAATAAGAACAAATCTCGTCTCCCCATGGAAAACTTGCTCATTGGAGCTTTGTCATAACCTCTGGTTAGGAGAATCCTTCAGGGCCCTGGTGCCACTGCCCCATACCAAGGTCTCCATGGACTCAAACCAACATTAAGACCATCCTCAGGAAAGTCCATTTCAACTCAGCCCCCTCTGTTGCTACCCCAAGCCAGCAGATCAAACGTTTCTTGTTGCTAGGAGACAATTGGAATGTGAGGCTGGCTGCCCAGGCATCCATACTTAGAACCCTGTTCTGGAAAAATACCTTATAAGACGTCCTGGAGCCATCCAACAAATCTTAATTTTCCCACAGAAGGAATCCTTGCGGTTTGGAGCATCTCACAACTCCAATAGTGGGAAAACCCCCATGGCCTCATAATGCCCCCCCTTCCTGAAGGGGCCCACATGGACAGAAACTCAAACCTGAGCCAAAGTCTGAACCTCGACCTGACTTCAGACACATGAGATCTCAATTCAGCTCTGCAGAGTGTGCCTCCCATGTCCTTTCCCCGAAACCTAAGCCTAGCTTGTGTTCTCAGACTTCTGTCCTCACTCTCCTGGCCCACAAGCCCTCCAGTTTGGGAATTCCGAAGCCACAATGCAGCACTCTGCCTGCCCTCCAGAAGAAAAACTTTGCCCTATGCTGCTAATAAGAAACCCCAAATGATTTTCTAATGCATGCCACTCGATTGTAAAGCAATTATACAGCCCACTTTGTATACTAATGCCCTGTCTGGCACAGCCTGAGACAAGACATCTCAAACGACACCCAGACAGCTGGCCCCAACCTGGACACATAGGAACCGTTATGGCTGTAGGTCGTCATCTCTTCCCAAGGTCGGTTTTCAAGCTTCAGAACCTAGACCTTATCTCCAATCACTGCCCAGGGGTGAACGTGATGCAGAAATTAGAATTCCTCCTTCCCCATGGCCAGAAACCTTGTGGTTGGCATGTTGTCCAACGTTCAATGTGGGAAAACCTGCATTGTCCGAAAGGCCACGCCTGTGCTTGAGGGCCGCCTAGGGCACAGACATGCATTGTGACCTGCAGCATGAGTCCCGTATTAAAGTAACGCCTCTCAGTGGCTGGACCAAGATCCTGCATATGGGGCTTGTCATATCCATAGGCCCCCAGGCTTAACCAGAGGGCGAGTATTCCAGTTGTCAGTACCCACTGCTATGCTCTAGAATCCCTCTACTGGGGGGACACATGAAGCAGAAAACAGGACACTTCCCTTCCCACAGAATGACCCCAAACTCTTGGGGGCTGGACAAACTACCAGAGAGGGAGACTTCTACGACCCATGAGGCAACTCCTACATTAAAAGGCCATTGTGGACAAAACATCCAGAGACAAAATCCTGAGCGACTGCCTCCCTCTCACCCTTCTTTCATATCCAGAGGAGCTCCCCTCATGGACTGTAGATCAGGCCTGCCGTAACCTGGGCCCCAAACCTAAGCTGAGTTAGGGTTTTTTGGATGTCTGTCTGCACAGCCATGGCCATCGAAGCCTCCAGGCTGGGGTCTCTGGAGCCACACCACAGAACTGTGCCTGCTCTCTCCTAAGAAACTGCCCATTCCATTGGCCACAACTCTACAAAATAGTAGAAACCTCAAGGTCCCCAAGGACATCCCACTACCGCAAGCCGCACTGGACAAATAGGGGCATTATGACACAAGCTGAGCAACGACTACCTCCATGCAGACACACAGACAGATATCCGCAGAGACAGAAGATTGAACCAGATAGGCCCCTAGGCCCTATTATGAACTCTTGCTTTGGTGTCCAGGTATAACTCCTCAGAGGCCTGGGTTCGAAGACCAGCATACGGGGCTTTCCTGAGGCACCAGACAGAAGACCTCTCATCTCCACATGGGAAGCTTCCTTGTTGGAGTTGTGTCAAGCCCTTCGGGTTGGAGAATCCTGCAGAGTCCCTTAGCTACTGCCACATTCCAAGGTCTCCATGGCCACCAACCCACATTATGACTCATCCTCAGGAGAGTCCATTTAAACTCAGGCTTCTTGGTAGCTCACCCAAGAGCCCGCAGATTGAGCGTGCCTTGTCTCCACCAGGCAATGGGAGGGTGGTTGGCGTTTCTCAGCATCCATGCTTAGGGCCCTGCTCTCGAGTCTTTCTGTATGGGGCATCCTGGAACCATCCAATAGTACTCGACTGTCCTGAAGAAGGAAACTTTGAAGTATGGAGCAGCTCACAACTCCCAGCGTATGGAAACCTCCCTGGACTCATGACGCCCCCAGCCCCTTCAGGAAGGGGCCGTCATGGACACAAACTCCAGCTTGAGGCAACATCTGATAATCGCCCGGACCTCACGTGCAGGAGATCTCGATTCAGCCTTGCAAAGTGGGCCTGCCATGCTCTTGACCCCAAAACTCGTGCTAGCTTGTGTTTTCAAACTTCCTTCCTCACAATCCTGGCCACACCCCTCCAGTTTGGCAATTCTGGAGACACAATGCAGCACTCTGCCTGCCCTCCAGAAGAAAAATGTTGCCCTATAGGGCTAACCAGAAACGCCAAATGAGTAACAACCTGCATGCCACTCGACCATACCCCAATTATACAGTCTAGCCTGTGCACTAAAGCCCCGTCTGACACAGCCTGAGGGCAGACCTCCAGTCCAACACCCAGACAGCTGGCCATACACGGAGCATATCACACCCACAATGGCTTTAGGCCATCATCTCTACCCAGCCTCAGTTTTCACCTTCAGAACCTAGACCTTATCTCACTCACTGCTCAGGAGTGAACGTGATGCAAGAATCAGAACTTCTCCTTCGCCTTGGCAAGAAACCTAGTGGTTGGCATGTTGTCCAATGTTCATTGTAGGAGAAAGCAGCATGGACTATGAGGCCACACCTATCCCTGAGGGCCACAATGTGCACAAACACACATTGTGACCCTCAGCGTGAGCCCTATCCTCATGTAAAGCCTCTTAGTGACTGGAACAACAGCCCCCATATGGGGCTTGCCAAGCCCCTAGTCCCCCAATCTCAACCAGAGTTCGAGATGTCTAGTCACCCCTACTCAGGGCTCTACTCGGGAATCCCTCTTTGGTGGGACACTTGAGGTAAAAAAAAAAAATACAGAAAGGACTCTATCCATCCACAGAATAATCCCAACCACTTGGGATCAGGCCAAATCACCAGAGAAAGAATTGTCCATGGCCCTTGAGGACACCCCGACATTCCACGGCACCAATTGATACAAAATCCAGAGACAAAACCCTGAGCAAGCGCCACATACTCGCCCTTTGTTCATAGCCCGGAAAATTCTCACGGTCTGTAGATCGAGCCTTCATACATACATCCCCAAACCTAAGCTGAGTTTGTGTTTTCAGACTTCTGTCCCCACAGGCCTGGACCACACACGGTCCACACTTGGGTCCCTGGAGCCACACCTCAGGACTGTGCTTCCCTTTCAAGGGAATTCTTCCCATTCCATTGGCCACAACCTTGCAAATTAGGAAAAACATCCAAAGTCACCGAGGCCATCCCAATAGTGTAGGCCGCCCAGGACAAAAAGGGGTGATCTCAAACCAGCTTAGCAACTACCTCCACTCAGACAACAGATGTCCCCAGAGAAGAATATTGAACCGGACAGGCCCCTAGGCCCTAATCAGATCCATTGTTTTGGTTTCCAGGCATCTGTCCTCAGAGGCCTCGTTTCCAATACCAGCATATGGTGGTTTCCTGAGGCACCAATAAGAACAATTCTCGTCTCCCCATGGAAAACTTGCTCATTGGAGCTTTGTCATAACCTCTGGTTAGGAGAATCCTTCAGGGCCCTGGTGCCACTGCCCCATACCAAGGTCTCCATGGACTCAAACCAACATTAAGACCATCCTCAGGAAAGTCCATTTCAACTCAGCCCCCTCTGTTGCTACCCCAAGCCAGCAGATCAAACGTTTCTTGTTGCTAGGAGACAATTGGAATGTGAGGCTGGCTGCCCAGGCATCCATACTTAGAACCCTGTTCTGGAAAAATACCTTATAAGACGTCCTGGAGCCATCCAACAAATCTTAATTTTCCCACAGAAGGAATCCTTGCGGTTTGGAGCATCTCACAACTCCAATAGTGGGAAAACCCCCATGGCCTCATAATGCCCCCCCTTCCTGAAGGGGCCCACATGGACAGAAACTCAAACCTGAGCCAAAGTCTGAACCTCGACCTGACTTCAGACGCATGAGATCTCAATTCAGCTCTGCAGAGTGTGCCTGCCATGTCCTTGCCCCGAAACCTAAGCCTAGCTTGTGTTCTCAGACTTCCGTCCTCACTCTCCTGGCCCACAAGCCCTCCAGTTTCGGAATTCCGAAGCCACAATGCAGCATGCTGCCTGCCCTCCAGAAGAAAAACTTTGCCCTATGCTGCTAATAAGAAACCCCAAATGATTTTCTAATGCATGCCACTCGATTGTAAAGCAATTATACAGCCCACCCTGTATACTAATGCCCTGTCTGGCACAGCCTGGGTCAAGACATCCCAAACGACACCCAGACAGCTGGCCCCAACCTGGACACATAGGACCCGCTATGGCTGTAGGTCGTCATTCTTCCCAACCTCGGTTTTCAGGCTTCAGAACCTAGACCTTATCTCCAATCACTGCCCAGGGGTGAACGTGATGCAGAAATTAGAATTCCTCCTTCCCCATGGCCAGAAACCTTGTGGTTGGCATGTTGTCCAACGTTCAATGTGGGAAAACCTGCATTGTCCGAAAGGCCACGCCAGTGCTTGAGGGCCGCCTAGGGCACAGACATGCATTGTGACCTGCAGCGTGAGTCCCGTATTAAAGTAACGCCTCTCAGTGGCTGGACCAAGATCCTGCATATGGGGCTTGTCATATCCATAGGCCCCCAGGCTTAACCAGAGGGCGAGTATTCCAGTTGTCAGTACCCACTGCTATGCTCTAGAATCCCTCTACTGGGGGGACACATGAAGCAGAAAACAGGACACTTCCCTTCCCACAGAATGACCCCAAACTCTTGGGGGCTGGACAAACTACCAGAGAGGGAGACTTCTACGACCCATGAGGCAACTCCTACATTAAACGGCCATTGTGGACAAAACATCCAGAGACAAAAGCCTGAGCGACTGCCTCCCTCTCACCCTTCTTTCATATCCAGAGGAGCTCCCCTCATGGACTGTAGATTAGGCCTGCCGTAACCTCGGCCCCAAACCTGAGCTGAGTTAGGGTTTTTGGATGTCTGTCTGCACAGCCATGGCCCACACAGCCTCCAGCCTCCAGGCTGGGGTCTCTGGAGCCACACCACAGAACTGTGCCTGCTCTCTCCTAAGAAACTGCACATTCCATTGGCCACAACTCTACAAAATAGTAGAAACCTCAAGGTCCCCAAGGACATCCCACTACCGCAAGCCGCACTGGACAAATAGGGGCATTATGACACAAGCTGAGCAACTACTACCTCCATGCAGACACACAGACAGATATCCGCAGAGACAGAAGATTGAACCAGACAGGCCCCTAGGCCCTATTATGAACTCTTGCTTTGGTGTCCAGGTATCACTCCTCAGAGACCTGGGTTCGAAGACCAGCATACGGGGCTTTCCTGAGGCACCAGACAGAAGACCTCTCATCTCCACATGGGAAGCTTCCTTGTTGGAGTTGTGTCAAGCCCTTCGGGTTGGAGAATCCTGCAGAGTCCCTTAGCTACTGCCACATTCCAAGGTCTCCATGGCCACCAACCCACATTATGACTCATCCTCGGCAGAGTCCATTTAAACTCAGGCTTCTGGGTAGCTCACCCAAGAGCCCGCAGATTGAGCGTGCCTTGTCTCCACCAGGCAATGGGAAGGTGAGTTGGCGTTTCTCGGCATCCATGCTTAGGGCCCTGCTCACGAGTCTTTCTGTATGGGGCATCCTGGAACCATCCAATAGTACTCGACTGTCCTGAAGAAGGAAACTTTGAAGTTTGGAGCAGCTCACAACTCCCAGCGTAGGGAAACCTCCCTGGACTCATGACGCCCCCACCCCTTCAGGAAGGGGCCGTCATGGACACAAACTCCAGCTTGAGGCAACATCTGATAATCGCCCGGACCTCACGTGCACGAGATCTCGATTCAGCCTCTGCAGAGTGGGCCTGCCATGCTCTTGGCCCCAAAACTTGTGCTAGCTTGTGTTTTCAGACTTCCTTCCTCACAATCCTGGCCACACCCCTCCAGTTTGGCAATTCTGGAGACACAATGCAGCACACTGCCTGCCCTCCAGAAGAAAAATGTTGCCCCATAGGGCTAACCAGAAACGCCAAATGAGTAACAACCTGCATGCCACTCGACCATACCCCAATTATACAGTCTAGCCTGTGCACTAAAGCCCTGTCTGACACAGCCTGAGGGCAGACCTCCAGTCCAACACCCAGACAGCTGGCCATACACAGAGCATATCACACCCACAATGGCTTTAGGCCATCATCTCTACCCAACCTCAGTTTTCACCTTCAGAACCTAGACCTTATCTCCACTCACTGCTCAGGAGTGAACGTGATGCAAGAATCAGAACTTCTCCTTCGCCTTGGCAAGAAACCTAGTGGTTGGCATGTTGTCCAATGTTCTTTGTAGGAGAAAGCAGCATGGACTATGAGGCCCCACCTATCCCTGAGGGCCACAATGTGCACAAACACACATTGTGACCCTCAGCGTGAGCCCTATCCTCATGTAAAGCCTCTTAGTGACTGCAACAACAGCCCCCATATGGGGCTTGCCAAGCCCCTAGTCCCCCAATCTCAACCAGAGTTCGAGATGTCTAGTCACCCCTACTCAGGGCTCTACTCGGGAATCCCTCTTTGGTGGGACACTTGAGGTAAAAAAAAAAAAATACAGAAAGGACTCTTCCCATCCACAGAATGATCCCAACCACTTGGGATCAGGCCAAATCACCAGAGAAAGAATTGTCCATGGCCCTTGCGGACACCCCGACATTCCATGGCCACCATTGACACAAAATCCAGAGACAAAACCCTGAGCAAGCGCCACATACTCGCCCTTTGTTCATAGCCCGGAAAATTCTCACGGTCTGTAGATCGAGCCTTCATACATACATCCCCAAACCTAAGCTGAGTTTGTGTTTTCAGACTTCTGTCCCCACAGGCCTGGACCACACACGGTCCACACTTGGGTCCCTGGAGCCACACCTCAGGACTGTGCTTCCCTTTCAAGGGAATTCTTCCCATTCCATTGGCCACAACCTTGCAAATTAGGAAAAACCTCCAAAGTCACCGAGGCCATCCCAATAGTGTAGGCCGCCCAGGACAAACAGGGGTGATCTCAAACAAGCTGAGCAACTACCTCCACTCAGACAACAGATGTCCCCAGAGAAGAATATTGAACCGGACAGGCCCCTAGGCCCTAATCAGATCCATTGCTTTGGTTTCCAGGCATCTGTCCTCAGAGGCCTCGTTTCCAATACCAGCATATGGTGGTTTCCTGAGGCACCAATAAGAACAAATCTCGTCTCCCCATGGAAAACTTGCTCATTGGAGCTTTGTCATAACCTCTGCTTAGGAGAATCCTTCAGGGCCCTGGTGCCACTGCCCCATACCAAGGTCTCCATGGACTCAAACCAACATTAAGACCATCCTCAGGAAAGTCCATTTCAACTCAGCCCCCTCTGTTGCTACCCCAAGCCAGCAGATCAAACGTTTCTTGTTGCTAGGAGACAATTGGAATGTGAGGCTGGCTGCCCAGGCATCCATACTTAGAACCCTGTTCTGGAAAAATACCTTATAAGACGTCCTGGAGCCATCCAACAAATCTTAATTGTCCCACAGAAGGAATCCTTGCGGTTTGGAGCATCTCACAACTCCAATAGTGGGAAAACCCCCATGGCCTCATAATGCCCCCCCTTCCTGAAGGGGCCCACATGGACAGAAACTCAAACCTGAGCCAAAGTCTGAACCTCGACCTGACTTCAGACGCATGAGATCTCAATTCAGCTCTGCAGAGTGTGCCTGCCATGTCCTTGCCCCGAAACCTAAGCCTAGCTTGTGTTCTCAGACTTCCGTCCTCACTCTCCTGGCCCACAAGCCCTCCAGTTTCGGAATTCCGAAGCCACAATGCAGCATGCTGCCTGCCCTCCAGAAGAAAAACTTTGCCCTATGCTGCTAATAAGAAACCCCAAATGATTTTCTAATGCATGCCACTCGATTGTAAAGCAATTATACAGCCCACCCTGTATACTAATGCCCTGTCTGGCACAGCCTGGGTCAAGACATCCCAAACGACACCCAGACAGCTGGCCCCAACCTGGACACATAGGACCCGCTATGGCTGTAGGTCGTCATTCTTCCCAACCTCGGTTTTCAGGCTTCAGAACCTAGACCTTATCTCCAATCACTGCCCAGGGGTGAACGTGATGCAGAAATTAGAATTCCTCCTTCCCCATGGCCAGAAACCTTGTGGTTGGCATGTTGTCCAACGTTCAATGTGGGAAAACCTGCATTGTCCGAAAGGCCACGCCAGTGCTTGAGGGCCGCCTAGGGCACAGACATGCATTGTGACCTGCAGCGTGAGTCCCGTATTAAAGTAACGCCTCTCAGTGGCTGGACCAAGATCCTGCATATGGGGCTTGTCATATCCATAGGCCCCCAGGCTTAACCAGAGGGCGAGTATTCCAGTTGTCAGTACCCACTGCTATGCTCTAGAATCCCTCTACTGGGGGGACACATGAAGCAGAAAACAGGACACTTCCCTTCCCACAGAATGACCCCAAACTCTTGGGGGCTGGACAAACTACCAGAGAGGGAGACTTCTACGACCCATGAGGCAACTCCTACATTAAACGGCCATTGTGGACAAAACATCCAGAGACAAAAGCCTGAGCGACTGCCTCCCTCTCACCCTTCTTTCATATCCAGAGGAGCTCCCCTCATGGACTGTAGATTAGGCCTGCCGTAACCTCGGCCCCAAACCTGAGCTGAGTTAGGGTTTTTGGATGTCTGTCTGCACAGCCATGGCCCACACAGCCTCCAGCCTCCAGGCTGGGGTCTCTGGAGCCACACCACAGAACTGTGCCTGCTCTCTCCTAAGAAACTGCACATTCCATTGGCCACAACTCTACAAAATAGTAGAAACCTCAAGGTCCCCAAGGACATCCCACTACCGCAAGCCGCACTGGACAAATAGGGGCATTATGACACAAGCTGAGCAACTACTACCTCCATGCAGACACACAGACAGATATCCGCAGAGACAGAAGATTGAACCAGACAGGCCCCTAGGCCCTATTATGAACTCTTGCTTTGGTGTCCAGGTATCACTCCTCAGAGACCTGGGTTCGAAGACCAGCATACGGGGCTTTCCTGAGGCACCAGACAGAAGACCTCTCATCTCCACATGGGAAGCTTCCTTGTTGGAGTTGTGTCAAGCCCTTCGGGTTGGAGAATCCTGCAGAGTCCCTTAGCTACTGCCACATTCCAAGGTCTCCATGGCCACCAACCCACATTATGACTCATCCTCGGCAGAGTCCATTTAAACTCAGGCTTCTGGGTAGCTCACCCAAGAGCCCGCAGATTGAGCGTGCCTTGTCTCCACCAGGCAATGGGAAGGTGAGTTGGCGTTTCTCGGCATCCATGCTTAGGGCCCTGCTCACGAGTCTTTCTGTATGGGGCATCCTGGAACCATCCAATAGTACTCGACTGTCCTGAAGAAGGAAACTTTGAAGTTTGGAGCAGCTCACAACTCCCAGCGTAGGGAAACCTCCCTGGACTCATGACGCCCCCACCCCTTCAGGAAGGGGCCGTCATGGACACAAACTCCAGCTTGAGGCAACATCTGATAATCGCCCGGACCTCACGTGCACGAGATCTCGATTCAGCCTCTGCAGAGTGGGCCTGCCATGCTCTTGGCCCCAAAACTTGTGCTAGCTTGTGTTTTCAGACTTCCTTCCTCACAATCCTGGCCACACCCCTCCAGTTTGGCAATTCTGGAGACACAATGCAGCACACTGCCTGCCCTCCAGAAGAAAAATGTTGCCCCATAGGGCTAACCAGAAACGCCAAATGAGTAACAACCTGCATGCCACTCGACCATACCCCAATTATACAGTCTAGCCTGTGCACTAAAGCCCTGTCTGACACAGCCTGAGGGCAGACCTCCAGTCCAACACCCAGACAGCTGGCCATACACAGAGCATATCACACCCACAATGGCTTTAGGCCATCATCTCTACCCAACCTCAGTTTTCACCTTCAGAACCTAGACCTTATCTCCACTCACTGCTCAGGAGTGAACGTGATGCAAGAATCAGAACTTCTCCTTCGCCTTGGCAAGAAACCTAGTGGTTGGCATGTTGTCCAATGTTCATTGTAGGAGAAAGCAGCATGGACTATGAGGCCCCACCTATCCCTGAGGGCCACAATGTGCACAAACACACATTGTGACCCTCAGCGTGAGCCCTATCCTCATGTAAAGCCTCTTAGTGACTGCAACAACAGCCCCCATATGGGGCTTGCCAAGCCCCTAGTCCCCCAATCTCAACCAGAGTTCGAGATGTCTAGTCACCCCTACTCAGGGCTCTACTCGGGAATCCCTCTTTGGTGGGACACTTGAGGTAAAAAAAAAAAAATACAGAAAGGACTCTTCCCATCCACAGAATGATCCCAACCACTTGGGATCAGGCCAAATCACCAGAGAAAGAATTGTCCATGGCCCTTGAGGACACCCCGACATTCCATGGCCACCATTGACACAAAATCCAGAGACAAAACCCTGAGCAAGCGCCACATACTCGCCCTTTGTTCATAGCCCGGAAAATTCTCACGGTCTGTAGATCGAGCCTTCATACATACATCCCCAAACCTAAGCTGAGTTTGTGTTTTCAGACTTCTGTCCCCACAGGCCTGGACCACACACGGTCCACACTTGGGTCCCTGGAGCCACACCTCAGGACTGTGCTTCCCTTTCAAGGGAATTCTTCCCATTCCATTGGCCACAACCTTGCAAATTAGGAAAAACCTCCAAAGTCACCGAGGCCATCCCAATAGTGTAGGCCGCCCAGGACAAACAGGGGTGATCTCAAACAAGCTGAGCAACTACCTCCACTCAGACAACAGATGTCCCCAGAGAAGAATATTGAACCGGACAGGCCCCTAGGCCCTAATCAGATCCATTGCTTTGGTTTCCAGGCATCTGTCCTCAGAGGCCTCGTTTCCAATACCAGCATATGGTGGTTTCCTGAGGCACCAATAAGAACAAATCTCGTCTCCCCATGGAAAACTTGCTCATTGGAGCTTTGTCATAACCTCTGCTTAGGAGAATCCTTCAGGGCCCTGGTGCCACTGCCCCATACCAAGGTCTCCATGGACTCAAACCAACATTAAGACCATCCTCAGGAAAGTCCATTTCAACTCAGCCCCCTCTGTTGCTACCCCAAGCCAGCAGATCAAACGTTTCTTGTTGCTAGGAGACAATTGGAATGTGAGGCTGGCTGCCCAGGCATCCATACTTAGAACCCTGTTCTGGAAAAATACCTTATAAGACGTCCTGGAGCCATCCAACAAATCTTAATTGTCCCACAGAAGGAATCCTTGCGGTTTGGAGCATCTCACAACTCCAATAGTGGGAAAACCCCCATGGCCTCATAATGCCCCCCCTTCCTGAAGGGGCCCACATGGACAGAAACTCAAACCTGAGCCAAAGTCTGAACCTCGACCTGACTTCAGACGCATGAGATCTCAATTCAGCTCTGCAGAGTGTGCCTGCCATGTCCTTGCCCCGAAACCTAAGCCTAGCTTGTGTTCTCAGACTTCCGTCCTCACTCTCCTGGCCCACAAGCCCTCCAGTTTCGGAATTCCGAAGCCACAATGCAGCATGCTGCCTGCCCTCCAGAAGAAAAACTTTGCCCTATGCTGCTAATAAGAAACCCCAAATGATTTTCTAATGCATGCCACTCGATTGTAAAGCAATTATACAGCCCACCCTGTATACTAATGCCCTGTCTGGCACAGCCTGGGTCAAGACATCCCAAACGACACCCAGACAGCTGGCCCCAACCTGGACACATAGGACCCGCTATGGCTGTAGGTCGTCATTCTTCCCAACCTCGGTTTTCAGGCTTCAGAACCTAGACCTTATCTCCAATCACTGCCCAGGGGTGAACGTGATGCAGAAATTAGAATTCCTCCTTCCCCATAGCCAGAAACCTTGTGGTTGGCATGTTGTCCAACGTTCAATGTGGGAAAACCTGCATTGTCCGAAAGGCCACGCCAGTGCTTGAGGGCCGCCTAGGGCACAGACATGCATTGTGACCTGCAGCGTGAGTCCCGTATTAAAGTAACGCCTCTCAGTGGCTGGACCAAGATCCTGCATATGGGGCTTGTCATATCCATAGGCCCCCAGGCTTAACCAGAGGGCGAGTATTCCAGTTGTCAGTACCCACTGCTATGCTCTAGAATCCCTCTACTGGGGGGACACATAAAGCAGAAAACAGGACACTTCCCTTCCCACAGAATGACCCCAAACTCTTGGGGGCTGGACAAACTACCAGAGAGGGAGACTTCTACGACCCATGAGGCAACTCCTACATTAAACGGCCATTGTGGACAAAACATCCAGAGACAAAAGCCTGAGCGACTGCCTCCCTCTCACCCTTCTTTCATATCCAGAGGAGCTCCCCTCATGGACTGTAGATCAGGCCTGCCGTAACCTCGGCCCCAAACCTGAGCTGAGTTAGGGTTTTTGGATGTCTGTCTGCACAGCCATGGCCCACACAGCCTCCAGCCTCCAGGCTGGGGTCTCTGGAGCCACACCACAGAACTGTGCCTGCTCTCTCCTAAGAAACTGCACATTCCATTGGCCACAACTCTACAAAATGGTAGAAACCTCAAGGTCCCCAAGGACATCCCACTACCGCAAGCCGCACTGGACAAATAGGGGCATTATGACACAAGCTGAGCAACTACTACCTCCATGCAGACACACAGACAGATATCCGCAGAGACAGAAGATTGAACCAGACAGGCCCCTAGGCCCTATTATGAACTCTTGCTTTGGTGTCCAGGTATCACTCCTCAGAGGCCTGGGTTCGAAAACCAGCATACGGGGCTTTCCTGAGGCACCAGACAGAAGACCTCTCATCTCCACATGGGAAGCTTCCTTGTTGGAGTTGTGTCAAGCCCTTCGGGTTGGAGAATCCTGCAGAGTCCCTTAGCTACTGCCACATTCCAAGGTCTCCATGGCCACCAACCCACATTATGACTCATCCTCGGCAGAGTCCATTTAAACTCAGGCTTCTGGGTAGCTCACCCAAGAGCCCGCAGATTGAGCGTGCCTTGTCTCCACCAGGCAATGGGAAGGTGAGTTGGCGTTTCTCGTCATCCATGCTTAGGGCCCTGCTCTCGAGTCTTTCTGTATGGGGCATCCTGGAACCATCCAATAGTACTCGACTGTCCTGAAGAAGGAAACTTTGAAGTTTGGAGCAGCTCACAACTCCCAGCGTAGGGAAACCTCCCTGGACTCATGACGCCCCCACCCCCTTCAGGAAGTGGCCGTCATGGACACAAACTCCAGCTTGAGGCAACATCTGATAATCGCCCGGACCTCACGTGCACGAGATCTCGATTCAGCCTCTGCAGAGTGGGCCTGCCATGCTCTTGGCCCCAAAACTTGTGCTAGCTTGTGTTTTCAGACTTCCTTCCTCACAATCCTGGCCACACCCCTCCAGTTTGGCAATTCTGGAGACACAATGCAGCACTCTGCCTGCCCTCCAGAAGAAAAATGTTGCCCTATAGGGCTAACCAGAAACGCCAAATGAGTAACAACCTGCATGCCACTCGACCATACCCCAATTATACAGTCTAGCCTGTGCACTAAAGCCCTGTCTGACACAGCCTGAGGGCAGACCTCCAGTCCAACACCCAGACAGCTGGCCATACACAGAGCATATCACACCCACAATGGCTTTAGGCCATCATCTCTACCCAACCTCAGTTTTCACCTTCAGAACCTAGACCTTATCTCCACTCACTGCTCAGGAGTGAACGTGATGCAAGAATCAGAACTTCTCCTTCGCCTTGGCAAGAAACCTAGTGGTTGGCATGTTGTCCAATGTTCATTGTAGGAGAAAGCAGCATGGACTATGAGGCCCCACCTATCCCCGAGGGCCACAATGTGCACAAACACACATTGTGACCCTCAGCGTGAGCCCTATCCTCATGTAAAGCCTCTTAGTGACTGGAACAACAGCCCCCATATGGGGCTTGCCAAGCCCCTAGTCCCCCAATCTCAACCAGAGTTCGAGATGTCTAGTCACCCCTACTCAGGGCTCTACTCGGGAATCCCTCTTTGGTGGGACACTTGAGGTAAAAAAAAAAAAATACAGAAAGGACTCTTCCCATCCACAGAATGATCCCAACCACTTGGGATCAGGCCAAATCACCAGAGAAAGAATTGTCCATGGCCCTTGAGGACACCCCGACATTCCATGGCCACCATTGACACAAAATCCAGAGACAAAAACCTGAGCAAGCGCCACATACTCGCCCTTTGTTCATAGCCCGGATAATTTTCACGGTCTGTAGATCGAGCCTTCATACATATCCCCAAACCTAAGCTGAGTTTGTGTTTTCAGACTTCTGTCCCCACAGGCCTGGACCACACACGGTCCACACTTGGGTCCCTGGAGCCACACCTCAGGACTGTGATTCCCTTTCAAGGGAATTCTTCCCATTCCATTGGCCACAACCTTGCAAATTAGGAAAAACCTCCAAAGTCACCGAGGCCATCCCAATAGTGTAGGCCGCCCAGGACAAACAGGGGTGATCTCAACCAGCTGAGCAACTACCTCCACTCAGACAACAGATGTCCCCAGAGAAGAATATTGAACCGGACAGGCCCCTAGGCCCTAATCAGATCCATTGCTTTGGTTTCCAGGCATCTGTCCTCAGAGGCCTCGTTTCCAATACC
The DNA here is from genome assembly GCF_964662115.1 of Mustela nivalis. Taxonomy (NCBI): domain Eukaryota; kingdom Metazoa; phylum Chordata; class Mammalia; order Carnivora; family Mustelidae; genus Mustela; species Mustela nivalis. Next base: position 1,140,985 of record NW_028136551.1, read on the forward strand.
AGCATATGGTGGTTTCCTGAGGCACCAATAAGAACAAATCTCGTCTCCCCATGGAAAACTTGCTCATTGGAGCTTTGTCATAACCTCTGGTTAGGAGAATCCTTCAGGGCCCTGGTGCCACTGCCCCATACCAAGGTCTCCATGGACTCAAACCAACATTAAGACCATCCTCAGGAAAGTCCATTTCAACTCAGCCCCCTCTGTTGCTACCCCAAGCCAGCAGATCAAACGTTTCTTGTTTCTAGGAGACAATTGGAATGTGAGGCTGGCTGCCCAGGCATCCATACTTAGAACCCTGTTCTGGAAAAATACCTTATAAGACGTGCTGGAGCCATCCAACAAATCTTAATTGTCCCACAGAAGGAATCCTGCGGTTTGGAGCATCTCACAACTCCAATAGGGGGAAAACCCCCATGGCCTCATAATGCCCCCCCCTTCCTGAAGGGGCCAACATGGACAGAAACTCAAACCTGAGTCAAAGTCTGAACCTCGACCTGACTTCAGACGCATGAGATCTCAATTCAGCTCTGCAGAGTGTACCTGCCATGTCCTTGCCCCGAAACCTAAGCCTAGCTTGTGTTCTCAGACTTCTGTCCTCACTCTCCTGGCCCACAAGCCCTCCAGTTTCGGAATTCCGAAGCCACAATGCAGTACTCTGCCTGCCCTCCAGAAGAAAAACTTTGCCCTATGCTGCTAATAAGAAACCCCAAATGATTTTCTAATGCATGCCACTCGATTGTAAAGCAATTATACAGCCCACCCTGTATACTAATGCCCTGTCTGGCACAGCCTGAGACAAGACATCCCAAACGACACCCAGACAGCTGGCCCCAACCTGGACACATAGGACTCGCTATGGCTGTAGGTCGTCATCTCTTCCCAACCTCGGTTTTCAGGCTTCAGAACCTAGACCTTATCTCTAATCACTGCCCAGGGGTGAACGTGATGCAGAAATTAGAATTCCTCCTTCCCCATGGCCAGAAACCTTGTGGTTGGCATGGTGTCCAACGTTCAATGTGGGAAAACCTGCATTGTCCGAAAGGCCACGCCAGTGCTTGAGGGCCGCCTAGGGCACAGACATGCATTGTGACCTGCAGCGTGAGTCCCGTATTAAAGTAACGCCTCTCAGTGGCTGGACAGAGATCCTGCATATGGGGCTTGTCATATCCATAGGCCCCCAGGCTTAACCAGAGGGCGAGTATTCCAGTTGTCAGTACCCACTGCTATGCTCTAGAATCCCTCTACTGGGGGGACACATGAAGCAGAAAACAGGACACTTCCCTTCCCACAGAATGACCCCAAACTCTTGGGGGCTGGACAAACTACCAGAGAGGGAGACTTCTACGACCCATGAGGCAACTCCTACATTAAACGGCCATTGTGGACAAAACATCCAGAGACAAAAGCCTGAGCGACTGCCTCCCTCTCACCCTTCTTTCATATCCAGAGGAGCTCCCCTCATGGACTGTAGATCAGGCCTGCCGTAACCTCGGCCCCAAACCTGAGCTGAGTTAGGGTTTTTGGATGTCTGTCTGCACAGCCATGGCCCACACAGCCTCCAGGCTGGGGTCTCTGGAGCCACACCACAGAACTGTGCCTGCTCTCTCCTAAGAAACTGCACATTCCATTGGCCACAACTCTACAAAATGGTAGAAACCTCAAGGTCCCCAAGGACATCCCACTACCGCAAGCCGCACTGGACAAATAGGGGCATTATGACACAAGCTGAGCAACTACTACCTCCATGCAGACACACAGACAGATATCCGCAGAGACAGAAGATTGAACCAGACAGGCCCGTAGGCCCTATTATGAACTCTTGCTTTGGTGTCCAGGTATCACTCCTCAGAGGCCTGGGTTCGAAAACCAGCATACGGGGCTTTCCTGAGGCACCAGACAGAAGACCTCTCATCTCCACATGGGAAGCTTCCTTGTTGGAGTTGTGTCAAGCCCTTCGGGTTGGAGAATCCTGCAGAGTCCCTTAGCTACTGCCACATTCCAAGGTCTCCATGGCCACCAACCCACATTATGACTCATACTCGGCAGAGTCCATTTAAACTCAGCCTTCTGGGTAGCCACCCAAGAGCCCGCATATTGAGTGTGCCTTGTCTCCACCAGGCAATGGGAAGGTGAGTTGGCGTTTCTCAGCATCCATGCTTAGGGCCCTGCTCTCGAGTCTTTCTGTATGGGGCATCCTGGAACCATCCAATAGTACTCGACTGTCCTGAAGAAGGAAACTTTGAAGTTTGGAGCAGCTCACAACTCCCAGCGTAGGGAAACCTCCCTGGACTCATGACGCCCCCACCCCCTTCAGGAAGGGGCCGTAATGGACACAAACTCCAGCTTGAGGCAACATCTGATAATCGACCGGACCTCACGTGCACGAGATCTCGATTCAGCCTCTGCAGAGTGGGCCTGCCATGCTCTTGGCCCCAAAACTTGTGCTAGCTTGTGTTTTCAGACTTCCTTCCTCACAATCCTGGCCACACCCCTCCAGTTTGGCAATTCTGGAGACACAATGCAGCACTCTGCCTGCCCTCCAGAAGAAAAATGTTGCCCTATAGGGCTAACCAGAAACGCCAAATGAGTAACAACCTGCATGCCACTCGACCATACCCCAATTATACAGTCTAGCCTGTGCACTAAAGCCCTGTCTGACACAGCCTGAGGGCAGACCTCCAGTCCAACACCCAGACAGCTGGCCATACACAGAGCATATCACACCCACAATGGCTTTAGGCCATCATCTCTACCCAACCTCAGTTTTCACCTTCAGAACCTAGACCTTATCTCCACTCACTGCTCAGGAGTGAACGTGATGCAAGAATCAGAACTTCTCCTTCGCCTTGGCAAGAAACCTAGTGGTTGGCATGTTGTCCAATGTTCATTGTAGGAGAAAGCAGCATGGACTATGAGGCCCCACCTATCCCTGAGGGCCACAATGTGCACAAACACACATTGTGACCCTCAGCGTGAGCCCTATCCTCATGTAAAGCCTCTTAGTGACTGGAACAACAGCCCCCATATGGGGCTTGCCAAGCCCCTAGTCCCCCAATCTCAACCAGAGTTCGAGATGTCTAGTCACCCCTACTCAGGGCTCTACTCGGGAATCCCTCTTTCGTGGGACACTTGAGGTAAAAAAAAAAAATACAGAAAGGACTCTTCCCATCCACAGAATGATCCCAACAACTTGGGATAAGGCCAAATCACCAGAGAAAGAATTGTCCATGGCCCTTGAGGACACCCCGACATTCCACGGCCACCATTGACAAAAAATCCAGAGACAAAACCCTGAGCAAGCGCCACATACTCGCCCTTTGTTCATAGCCCGGAAAATTCTCACGGTCTGTAGATTGAGACTTCATACATATATCCCAAAACCTAAGCTGAGTTTCTGTTTTCAGAATTCTGTCCCCACAGGCCTGGACCACACACGCTCCACACTTGGGTCCCTGGAGCCACACCTCAGGACTGTGCTTCCCTTTCAAGGGAATTCTTCCCATTCCATTGGCCACAACCTTGCAAATTAGGAAAAACCTCCAAAGTCACCGAGGTCATCCCAATAGTGTAGGCCGCCCAGGACAAACAGGGGTGATCTCAAACCAGCTGAGCAACTACCTCCACTCAGACAACAGATGTCCCCAGAGAAGAATATTGAACCGGACAGGCCCCTAGGCCCTAATCAGATCCATTGCTTTGGTTTCCAGGCATCTGTCCTCAGAGGCCTCGTTTCCAATACCAGCATATGGTGGTTTCCTGAGGCACCAATAAGAACAAATCTCGTCTCCCCATGGAAAACTTGCTCATTGGAGCTTTGTCATAACCTCTGGTTAGGAGAATCCTTCAGGGCCCTGGTGCCACTGCCCCATACCAAGGTCTCCATGGACTCAAACCAACATTAAGACCATCCTCAGGAAAGTCCATTTCAACTCAGCCCCCTCTGTTGCTACCCCAAGCCAGCAGATCAAACGTTTCTTGTTGCTAGGAGACAATTGGAATGTGAGGCTGGCTGCCCAGGCATCCATACTTAGAACCCTGTTCTGGAAAAATACCTTATAAGACATCCTGGAGCCATCCAACAAATCTTAATTGTCCCACAGAAGGAATCCTTGCGGTTTGGAGCATCTCACAACTCCAATAGGGGGAAAACCCCCATGGCCTCATAATGCCCCCCCCCTTCCTGAAGGGGCCAACATGGACAGAAACTCAAACCTGAGTCAAAGTCTGAACCTCGACCTGACTTCAGACGCATGAGATCTCAATTCAGCTCTGCAGAGTGTGCCTGCCATGTCCTTGCCCCGAAACCTAAGCCTAGCTTGTGTTCTCAGACTTCCGTCCTCACTCTCCTGGCCCAAAGCCCTCCAGTTTGGGAATTCCGAAGCCACAATGCAGCACTCTGCCTGCCCTCCAGAAGAAAAACTTTGCCCTATGCTGCTAATAAGAAACCCCAAATGATTTTCTAATGCATGCCACTCGATTGTAAAGCAATTATACAGCCCACCCTGTATACTAATGCCCTGTCTGGCACAGCCTGGGTCAAGACATCCCAAACGACACCCAGACAGCTGGCCCCAACCTGGACACATAGGACCCGCTATGGCTGTAGGTCGTCATATCTTCCCAACCTCGGTTTTCAGGCTTCAGAACCTGGACCTTATCTCCAATCACTGCCCAGGGGTGAACGTGATGCAGAAATTAGAATTCCTCCTTCCCCATGGCCAGAAACCTTGTGGTTGGCATGTTGTCCAACGTTCAATGTGGGAAAACCTGCATTTTCCGAAAGGCCACGCCAGTGCTTGAGGGCCGCCTAGGGCACAGACATGCATTGTGACCTGCAGCGTGAGTCCCGTATTAAAGTAACGCCTCTCAGTGGCTGGACAGAGATCCTGCATATGGGGCTTGTCATATCCATAGACCCCCAGGCTTAACCAGAGGGCGAGTATTCCAGTTGTCAGTACCCACTGCTATGCTCTAGAATCCCTCTACTGGGGGGACACATGAAGCAGAAAACAGGACACTTCCCTTCCCACAGAATGACCCCAAACTCTTGGGGGCTGGACAAACTACCAGAGAGGGAGACTTCTACGACCCATGAGGCAACTCCTACATTAAACGGCCATTGTGGACAAAACATCCAGAGACAAAAGCCTGAGCGACTGCCTCCCTCTCACCCTTCTTTCATATCCAGAGGAGCTCCCCTCATGGACTGTAGATCAGGCCTGCCGTAACCTCGGCCCCAAACCTGAGCTGAGTTAGGGTTTTTGGATGTCTGTCTGCACAGCCATGGCCCACACAGCCTCCAGGCTGGGGTCTCTGGAGCCACACCACAGAACTGTGCCTGCTCTCTCCTAAGAAACTGCACATTCCATTGGCCACAACTCTACAAAATAGTAGAAACCTCAAGGTCCCCAAGGACATCCCACTACCGCAAGCCGCACTGGACAAATAGGGGCATTATGACACAAGCTGAGCAACTACTACCTCCATGCACACACACAGACAGATATCCGCAGAGACAGAAGATTGAACCAGACAGGCCCCTAGGCCCTATTATGAACTCTTGCTTTGGTGTCCAGGTATCACTCCTCAGAGTCCTGGGTTCGAAGACCAGCATACGGGGCTTTCCTGAGGCACCAGACAGAAGACCTCTCATCTCCACATGGGAAGCTTCCTTGTTGGAGTTGTGTCAAGCCCTTCGGGTTGGAGAATCCTGCAGAGTCCCTTAGCTACTGCCACATTCCAAGGTCTCCATGGCCACCAACCCACATTATGACTCATCCTCGGCAGAGTCCATTTAAACTCAGGCTTCTGGGTAGCTCACCCAAGAGCCCGCAGATTGAGCGTGCCTTGTCTCCACCAGGCAATGGGAAGGTGAGTTGGCGTTTCTCGGCATCCATGCTTAGGGACCTGCTCTCGAGTCTTTCTGTATGGGGCATCCTGGAACCATCCAATAGTACTCGACTGTCCTGAAGAAGGAAACTTTGAAGTATGGAGCAGCTCACAACTCCCAGCGTAGAGAGACCTCCCTGGACTAATGACGCCCCCACCCCCTTCAGGATGGGGCCGTCATGGACACAAACTCCAGCTTGAGGCAACATCTGATAATCGCTCGGACCTCACGTGCAGGAGATCTCGATTCAGCCTCTGCAGAGTGGGCCTGCCATGCTCTTGGCCCCAAAACTCGTGCTAGCTTGTGTTTTCAGACTTCCTTCCTCACAATCCTGGACACACCCCTCCAGTTTGGCAATTCTGGAGACACAATGCAGCACTCTGCCTGCCCTCCAGAAGAAAAATGTTGCCCTATAGGGCTAACCAGAAACGCCAAATGAGTAACAACCTGCATGCCACTCGACCATACCCCAATTATACAGTCTAGCCTGTGCACTAAAGCCCTGTCTGACACAGCCTGAATGCAGACCTCCAGTCCAACACCCAGAGAGCTGGCCATACACAGAGCATATCACACCCACAATGGCTTTAGGCCATCATCTCTACCCAACCTCAGTTTTCACCTTCAGAACCTTGAATTTATCTCCACTCACTGCTCAGGAGTGAACGTGATGCAAGAATCAGAACTTCTCCTTCGCCTTGGCAAGAAACCTAGTGGTTGGCATGTTGTCCAATGTTCATTGTAGGAGAAAGCAGCATGGACTATGAGGCCCCACCTATCCCTGAGGGCCACAATGTGCACAAACACACATTGTGACCCTCAGCGTGAGCCCTATCCTCATGTAAAGCCTCTTAGTGACTGGAACAACAGCCCCCATATGGGGCTTGCCAAGCCCCTAGTCCCCCAATCTCAACCAGAGTTCGAGATGTCTAGTCACCCCTACTCAGGGCTCTACTCGGGAATCCCTCTTTGGTGGGACACTTGAGGTAAAAAAAAAAAATACAGAAAGGACTCTTCCCATCCACAGAATGATCCCAACCACTTGGGATCAGGCCAAATCACCAGAGAAAGAATTGTCCATGGCCCTTGAGGACACCCCGATATTCCACGGCCACCATTGACACAAAATCCAAAGACAAAACCCTGAGCAAGCGCCACATACTCGCCCTTTGTTCATAGCCCGGAAAATTCTCACGGTCTGTAGATTGAGCCTTCATACATATATCCCCAAACCTAAGCTGAGTTTGTGTTTTCAGACTTCTGTCCCCACAGGCCTGGACCACACACGCTCCAAACTTGGGTCCCTGGAGCCACACCTCAGGACTGTGCTTCCCTTTCAAGGGAATTCTTCCCATTCCATTGGCCACAACCTTGCAAATTAGGAAAAACCTCCAAAGTCACCGAGGCCATCCCAATAGTGTAGGCCGCCCAGGACAAACAGGGGTGATCTCAAACCAGCTCAGCAACTACCTCCACTCAGACAACAGATGTCCCCAGAGAAGAATATTGAACCGGACAGGCCCCTAGGCCCTAATCAGATCCATTGCTTTGGTTTCCAGGCATCTGTCCTCAGAGGCCTCGTTTCCAATACCAGCATATGGTGGTTTCCTGAGGCACCAATAAGAACAAATCTCGTCTCCCCATGGAAAACTTGCTCATTGGAGCTTTGTCATAACCTCTGGTTAGGAGAATCCTTCAGGGCCCTGGTGCCACTGCCCCATACCAAGGTCTCCATGGACTCAAACCAACATTAAGACCATCCTCAGGAAAGTCCATTTCAACTCAGCCCCCTCTGTTGCTACCCCAAGCCAGCAGATCAAACGTTTCTTGTTGCTAGGAGACAATTGGAATGTGAGGCTGGCTGCCCAGGCATCCATACTTAGAACCCTGTTCTGGAAAAATACCTTATAAGACGTCCTGGAGCCATCCAACAAATCTTAATTTTCCCACAGAAGGAATCCTTGCGGTTTGGAGCATCTCACAACTCCAATAGGGGGAAAACCCCCATGGCCTCATAATGCCCCCCCTTCCTGAAGGGGCCCACATGGACAGAAACTCAAACCTGAGCCAAAGTCTGAACCTCGACCTGACTTCAGACACATGAGATCTCAATTCAGCTCTGCAGAGTGTGCCTGCCATGTCCTTGCCCCGAAACCTAAGCCTAGCTTGTGTTCTCAGACTTCCGTCCTCACTCTCCTGGCCCACAAGCCCTCCAGTTTGGGAATTCCGAAGCCACAATGCAGCACTCTGCCTGCCCTCCAGAAGAAAAACTTTGCCCTATGCTGCTAATAAGAAACCCCAAATGATTTTCTAATGCATGCCACTCGATTGTAAAGCAATTATACAGCCCACCCTGTATACTAATGCCCTGTCTGGCACAGCCTGGGTCAAGACATCCCAAACGACACCCAGACAGCTGGCCCCAACCTGGACACATAGGACCCGCTATGGCTGTAGGTCGTCATATCTTCCCAACCTCGGTTTTCAGGCTTCAGAACCTGGACCTTATCTCCAATCACTGCCCAGGGGTGAACGTGATGCAGAAATTAGAATTCCTCCTTCCCCATGGCCAGAAACCTTGTGGTTGGCATGTTGTCCAACGTTCAATGTGGGAAAACCTGCATTGTCCGAAAGGCCACGCCAGTGCTTGAGGGCCGCCTAGGGCACAGACATGCATTGTGACCTGCAGCGTGAGTCCCGTATTAAAGTAACGCCTCTCAGTGGCTGGACAGAGATCCTGCATATGGGGCTTGTCATATCCATAGGCCCCCAGGCTTAACCAGAGGGCGAGTATTCCAGTTGTCAGTACCCACTGCTATGCTCTAGAATCCCTCTACTGGGGGGACACATGAAGCAGAAAACAGGACACTTCCCTTCCCACAGAATGACCCCAAACTCTTGGGGGCTGGACAAACTACCAGAGAGGGAGACTTCTACGACCCATGAGGCAACTCCTACATTAAACGGCCATTGTGGACAAAACATCCAGAGACAAAAGCCTGAGCGACTGCCTCCCTCTCACCCTTCTTTCATATCCAGAGGAGCTCCCCTCATGGACTGTAGATCAGGCCTGCCGTAACCTCGGCCCCAAACCTGAGCTGAGTTAGGGTTTTTGGATGTCTGTCTGCACAGCCATGGCCCACACAGCCTCCAGGCTGGGGTCTCTGAAGCCACACCACAGAACTGTGCCTGCTCTCTCCTAAGAAAATGCACATTCCATTGGCCACAACTCTACAAAATAGTAGAAACCTCAAGGTCCCCAAGGACATCCCACTACCGCAAGCCGCACTGGACAAATAGGGGCATTATGACACAAGCTGAGCAACTACTACCTCCATGCACACACACAGACAGATATCCGCAGAGACAGAAGATTGAACCAGACAGGCCCCTAGGCCCTATTATGAACTCTTGCTTTGGTGTCCAGGTATCACTCCTCAGAGTCCTGGGTTCGAAGACCAGCATACGGGGCTTTCCTGAGGCACCAGACAGAAGACCTCTCATCTCCACATGGGAAGCTTCCTTGTTGGAGTTGTGTCAAGCCCTTCGGGTTGGAGAATCCTGCAGAGTCCCTTAGCTACTGCCACATTCCAAGGTCTCCATGGCCACCAACCCACATTATGACTCATCCTCGGCAGAGTCCATTTAAACTCAGGCTTCTGGGTAGCTCACCCAAGAGCCCGCAGATTGAGCGTGCCTTGTCTCCACCAGGCAATGGGAAGGTGAGTTGGCGTTTCTCGGCATCCATGCTTAGGGCCCTGCTCTCGAGTCTTTCTGTATGGGGCATCCTGGAACCATCCAATAGTACTCGACTGTCCTGAAGAAGGAAACTTTGAAGTATGGAGCAGCTCACAACTCCCAGCGTAGGGAGACCTCCCTGGACTCATGACGCCCCCACCCCCTTCAGGATGGGGCCGTCATGGACACAAACTCCAGCTTGAGGCAACATCTGATAATCGCTCGGACCTCACGTGCAGGAGATCTCGATTCAGCCTCTGCAGAGTGGGCCTGCCATGCTCTTGGCCCCAAAACTCGTGCTAGCTTGTGTTTTCAGACTTCCTTCCTCACAATCCTGGCCACACCCCTCCAGTTTGGCAATTCTGGAGACACAATGCAGCACTCTGCCTGCCCTCCAGAAGAAAAATATTGCCCTATAGGGCTAACCAGAAACGCCAAATGAGTAACAACCTGCATGCCACTCGACCATAACCCATTTATACAGTCTAGCCTGTGCACTAAAGCCCTGTCTGACACAGCCTGAGGGCAGACCTCCAGTCCAACACCCAGACAGCTGGCCATACACAGAGCATATCACACCCACAATGGCTTTAGGCCATCATCTCTACCCAACCTCAGTTTTCACCTTCAGAACCTAGACCTTATCTCCACTCATTGCTCAGGAGTGAACGTGATGCAAGAATCAGAACTTCTCCTTCGCCTTGGCAAGAAACCTAGTGGTTGGCATGTTGTCCAATGTTCATTGTAGGAGAAAGCAGCATGGACTATGAGGCCACACCTATCCCTGAGGGCCACAATGTGCACAAACACACATTGTGACCCTCAGCGTGAGCCCTATCCTCATGTAAAGCCTCTTAGTGACTGGAACAACAGCCCCCATATGGGGCTTGCCAAGCCCCTAGTCCCCCAATCTCAATCAGAGTTCGAGATGTCTAGTCACCCCTACTCAGGGCTCTACTCGGGAATCCCTCTTTGGTGGGACACTTGAGGTAAAAAAAAAAAAATACAGAAAGGACTCTTCCCATCCACAGAATGATCCCAACCACTTGGGATCAGGCCAAATCACCAGAGAAAGAATTGTCCATGGCCCTTGAGGACACCCCGATATTCCACGGCCACCATGGACACAAAATCCAGAGACAAAACCCTGAGCAAGCGCCACATACTCGCCCTTTGTTCATAGCCCGGAAAATTCTCACGGTCTGTAGATTGAGCCTTCATACATATATCCCCAAACCTAAGCTGAGTTTGTGTTTTCAGACTTCTGTCCCCACAGGCCTGGACCACACACGCTCCACACTTGGGTCCCTGGAGCCACACCTCAGGACTGTGCTTCCCTTTCAAGGGAATTCTTCCCATTCCATTGGCCACAACCTTGCAAATTAGGAAAAACCTCCAAAGTCACCGAGGCCATCCCAATAGTGTAGGCCGCCCAGGACAAACAGGGGTGATCTCAAACAAGCTGAGCAACTACCTCCACTCAGACAACAGATGTCCCCAGAGAAGAATATTGAACCGGACAGGCCCCTAGGCCCTAATCAGATCCATTGCTTTGGTTTCCAGGCATCTGTCCTCAGAGGCCTCGTTTCCAATACCAGCATATGGTGGTTTCCTGAGGCACCAATAAGAACAAATCTCGTCTCCCCATGGAAAACTTGCTCATTGGAGCTTTGTCATAACCTCTGGTTAGGAGAATCCTTCAGGGCCCTGGTTCCACTGCCCCATACCAAGGTCTCCATGGACTCAAACCAACATTAAGACCATCCTCAGGAAAGTCCATTTCAACTCAGCCCCCTCTGTTGCTACCCCAAGCCAGCAGATCAAACGTTTCTTGTTGCTAGGAGACAATTGGAATGTGAGGCTGGCTGCCCAGGCATCCATACTTAGAACCCTGTTCTGGAAAAATACCTTATAAGACGTCCTGGAGCCATCCAACAAATCTTAATTTTCCCACAAAAGGAATCCTTGCGGTTTGGAGCATCTCACAACTCCAATAGTGGGAAAACCCCCATGGCCTCATAATGCCCCCCCTTCCTGAAGGGGCCCACATGGACAGAAACTCAAACCTGAGCCAAAGTCTGAACCTCGACCTGACTTCAGACACATGAGATCTCAATTCAGCTCTGCAGAGTGTGCCTGCCATGTCCTTGCCCCGAAACCTAAGCCTAGCTTGTGTTCTCAGACTTCCGTCCTCACTCTCCTGGCCCACAAGCCCTCCAGTTTGGGAATTCCGAAGCCACAATGCAGCACTCTGCCTGCCCTCCAGAAGAAAAACTTTGCCCTATGCTGCTAATAAGAAACCCCAAATGATTTTCTAATGCATGCCACTCGATTGTAAAGCAATTATACAGCCCACCCTGTATACTAATGCCCTGTCTGGCACAGCCTGAGACAAGACATCCCAAACGACACCCAGACAGCTGGCCCCAACCTGGACACATAGGACCCGCTATGGCTGTAGGTCGTCATCTCTTCCCAACCTCGGTTTTCAGGCTTCAGAACCTGGACCTTATCTCCAATCACTGCCCAGGGGTGAACGTGATGCAGAAATTAGAATTCCTCCTTCCCCATGGCCAGAAACCTTGTGGTTGGCATGTTGTCCAACGTTCAATGTGGGAAAACCTGCATTGTCCGAAAGGCCACGCCAGTGCTTGAGGGCCGCCTAGGGCACAGACATGCATTGTGACCTGCAGCGTGAGTCCCGTATTAAAGTAACGCCTCTCAGTGGCTGGACAGAGATCCTGCATATGGGGCTTGTCATATCCATAGGCCCCCAGGCTTAACCAGAGGGCGAGTATTCCAGTTGTCAGTACCCACTGCTATGCTCTAGAATCCCTCTACTGGGGGGACACATGAAGCAGAAAACAGGACACTTCCCTTCCCACAGAATGACCCCAAACTCTTGGGGGCTGTACAAACTACCAGAGAGGGAGACTTCTACGACCCATGAGGCAACTCCTACATTAAACGGCCATTGTGGACAAAACATCCAGAGACAAAAGCCTGAGCGACTGCCTCCCTCTCACCCTTCTTTCATATCCAGAGGAGCTCCCCTCATGGACTGTAGATCAGGCCTGCCGTAACCTCGGCCCCAAACCTGAGCTGAGTTAGGGTTTTTGGATGTCTGTCTGCACAGCCATGGCCCACACAGCCTCCAGGCTGGGGTCTCTGGAGCCACACCACAGAACTGTGCCTGCTCTCTCCTAAGAAAATGCACATTCCATTGGCCACAACTCTACAAAATAGTAGAAACCTCAAGGTCCCCAAGGACATCCCACTACCGCAAGCCGCACTGGACAAATAGGGGCATTATGACACAAGCTGAGCAACTACTACCTCCATGCACACACACAGACAGATATCCGCAGAGACAGAAGATTGAACCAGACAGGCCCCTAGGCCCTATTATGAACTCTTGCTTTGGTGTCCAGGTATCACTCCTCAGAGTCCTGGGTTCGAAGACCAGCATACGGGGCTTTCCTGAGGCACCAGACAGAAGACCTCTCATCTCCACATGGGAAGCTTCCTTGTTGGAGTTGTGTCAAGCCCTTCGGGTTGGAGAATCCTGCAGAGTCCCTTAGCTACTGCCACATTCCAAGGTCTCCATGGCCACCAACCCACATTATGACTCATCCTCGGCAGAGTCCATTTAAACTCAGGCTTCTGGGTAGCTCACCCAAGAGCCCGCAGATTGAGCGTGCCTTGTCTCCACCAGGCAATGGGAAGGTGAGTTGGCGTTTCTCGGCATCCATGCTTAGGGCCCTGCTCTCGAGTCTTTCTGTATGGGGCATCCTGGAACCATCCAATAGTACTCGACTGTCCTGAAGAAGGAAACTTTGAAGTATGGAGCAGCTCACAACTCCCAGCGTAGGGAGACCTCCCTGGACTCATGACGCCCCCACCCCCTTCAGGATGGGGCCGTCATGGACACAAACTCCAGCTTGAGGCAACATCTGATAATCGCTCGGACCTCACGTGCAGGAGATCTCGATTCAGCCTCTGCAGAGTGGGCCTGCCATGCTCTTGGCCCCAAAACTCGTGCTAGCTTGTGTTTTCAGACTTCCTTCCTCACAATCCTGGCCACACCCCTCCAGTTTGGCAATTCTGGAGACACAATGCAGCACTCTGCCTGCCCTCCAGAAGAAAAATATTGCCCTATAGGGCTAACCAGAAACGCCAAATGAGTAACAACCTGCATGCCACTCGACCATAACCCATTTATACAGTCTAGCCTGTGCACTAAAGCCCTGTCTGACACAGCCTGAGGGCAGACCTCCAGTCCAACACCCAGACAGCTGGCCATACACAGAGCATATCACACCCACAATGGCTTTAGGCCATCATCTCTACCCAACCTCAGTTTTCACCTTCAGAACCTAGACCTTATCTCCACTCATTGCTCAGGAGTGAACGTGATGCAAGAATCAGAACTTCTCCTTCGCCTTGGCAAGAAACCTAGTGGTTGGCATGTTGTCCAATGTTCATTGTAGGAGAAAGCAGTATGGACTATGAGGCCACACCTATCCCTGAGGGCCACAATGTGCACAAACACACATTGTGACCCTCAGCGTGAGCCCTATCCTCATGTAAAGCCTCTTAGTGACTGGAACAACAGCCCCCATATGGGGCTTGCCAAGCCCCTAGTCCCCCAATCTCAACCAGAGTTCGAGATGTCTAGTCACCCCTACTCAGGGCTCTACTCGGGAATCCCTCTTTGGTGGGACACTTGAGGTAAAAAAAAAAAAATACAGAAAGGACTCTTCCCATCCACAGAATGATCCCAACCACTTGGGATCAGGCCAAATCACCAGAGAAAGAATTGTCCATGGCCCTTGAGGACACCCCGATATTCCACGGCCACCATGGACACAAAATCCAGAGACAAAACCCTGAGCAAGCGCCACATACTCGCCCTTTGTTCATAGCCCGGAAAATTCTCACGGTCTGTAGATTGAGCCTTCATACATATATCCCCAAACCTAAGCTGAGTTTGTGTTTTCAGACTTCTGTCCCCACAGGCCTGGACCACACACGCTCCACACTTGGGTCCCTGGAGCCACACCTCAGGACTGTGCTTCCCTTTCAAGGGAATTCTTCCCATTCCATTGGCCACAACCTTGCAAATTAGGAAAAACCTCCAAAGTCACCGAGGCCATCCCAATAGTGTAGGCCGCCCAGGACAAACAGGGGTGATCTCAAACCAGCTGAGCAACTACCTCCACTCAGACAACAGATGTCCCCAGAGAAGAATATTGAACCGGACAGGCCCCTAAGCCCTAATCAGATCCATTGCTTTGGTTTCCAGGCATCTGTCCTCAGAGGCCTCGTTTCCAATACCAGCATATGGTGGTTTCCTGAGGCACCAATAAGAACAAATCTCGTCTCCCCATGGAAAACTTGCTCATTGGAGCTTTGTCATAACCTCTGGTTAGGAGAATCCTTCAGGGCCCTGGTGCCACTGCCCCATACCAAGGTCTCCATGGACTCAAACCAACATTAAGACCATCCTCAGGAAAGTCCATTTCAACTCAGCCCCCTCTGTTGCTACCCCAAGCCAGCAGATCAAACGTTTCTTGTTGCTAGGAGACAATTGGAATGTGAGGCTGGCTGCCCAGGCATCCATACTTAGAACCCTGTTCTGGAAAAATACCTTATAAGACGTCCTGGAGCCATCCAACAAATCTTAATTTTCCCACAGAAGGAATCCTTGCGGTTTGGAGCATCTCACAACTCCAATAGGGGGAAAACCCCCATGGCCTCATAATGCCCCCCCTTCCTGAAGGGGCCCACATGGACAGAAACTCAAACCTGAGCCAAAGTCTGAACCTCGACCTGACTTCAGACACATGAGATCTCAATTCAGCTCTGCAGAGTGTGCCTGCCATGTCCTTGCCCCGAAACCTAAGCCTAGCTTGTGTTCTCAGACTTCCGTCCTCACTCTCCTGGCCCACAAGCCCTCCAGTTTGGGAATTCCGAAGCCACAATGCAGCACTCTGCCTGCCCTCCAGAAGAAAAACTTTGCCCTATGCTGCTAATAAGAAACCCCAAATGATTTTCTAATGCATGCCACTCGATTGTAAAGCAATTATACAGCCCACCCTGTATACTAATGCCCTGTCTGGCACAGCCTGAGACAAGACATCCCAAACGACACCCAGACAGCTGGCCCCAACCTGGACACATAGGACCCGCTATGGCTGTAGGTCGTCATCTCTTCCCAACCTCGGTTTTCAGGCTTCAGAACCTAGACCTTATCTCCAATCACTGCCCAGGGGTGAACGTGATGCATAAATTAGAATTCCTCCTTTCACATGGCCAGATACCTTGTGGTTGGCATGTTGTCCAACGTTCAATGTGGGAAAACCTGCATTGTCCGAAAGGCCACGCCAGTGCTTGAGGGCCGCCTAGGGCACAGACATGCATTGTGACCTGCAGCGTGAGTCCCGTATTAAAGTAACGCCTCTCAGTGGCTGGACAGAGATCCTGCATATGGGGCTTGTCATATCCATAGGCCCCCAGGCTTAACCAGAGGGCGAGTATTCCAGTTGTCAGTACCCACTGCTATGCTCTAGAATCCCTCTACTGGGGGGACACATGAAGCAGAAAACAGGACACTTCCCTTCCCACAGAATGACCCCAAACTCTTGGGGGCTGGACAAACTACCAGAGAGGGAGACTTCTACGACCCATGAGGCAAATCCTACATTAAACGGCCATTGTGGACAAAACATCCAGAGACAAAAGCCTGAGCGACTGCCTCCCTCTCACCCTTCTTTCATATCCAGAGGAGCTCCCCTCATGGACTGTAGATCAGGCCTGCCGTAACCTCGGCCCCAAACCTGAGCTGAGTTAGGGTTTTTGGATGTCTGTCTGCACAGCCATGGCCCACACAGCCTCCAGGCTGGGGTCTCTGGAGCCACACCACAGAACTGTGCCTGCTCTCTCCTAAGAAACTGCACATTCCATTGGCCACAACTCTACAAAATAGTAGAAACCTCAAGGTCCCCAAGGACATCCCACTACCGCAAGCCGCACTGGACAAATAGGGGCATTATGACACAAGCTGAGCAACTACTACCTCCATGCAGACACACAGACAGATATCCGCAGAGACAGAAGATTGAACCAGACAGGCCCCTAGGCCCTATTATGAACTCTTGCTTTGGTGTCCAGGTATCACTCCTCAGAGGCTTGGGTTCGAAGACCAGCATACGGGGCTTTCCTGAGGCACCAGACAGAAGACCTCTCATCTCCACATGGGAAGCTTCCTTGTTGGAGTTGTGTCAAGCCCTTCGGGTTGGAGAATCCTGCAGAGTCCCTTAACTACTGCCACATTCCAAGGTCTCCATGGCCACCAACCCACATTATGACTCATCCTCGGCAGAGTCCATTTAAACTCAGCCTTCTGGGTAGCTCACCCAAGAGCCCGCAGATTGAGCGTGCCTTGTCTCCACCAGGCAATGGGAAGGTGAGTTGGCGTTTCTCGGCATCCATGCTTAGGGACCTGCTCTCGAGTCTTTCTGTATGGGGCATCCTGGAACCATCCAATAGTACTCGACTGTCCTGAAGAAGGAAACTTTGAAGTTTGGAGCAGCTCACAACTCCCAGCGTAGGGAAACCTCCCTGGACTCATGACGCCCCCACCCCCTTCAGGATGGGGCCGTCATGGACACAAACTCCAGCTTGAGGCAACATCTGATAATCGCCCGGACCTCACGTGCAGGAGATCTCGATTCAGCCTCTGCAGAGTGGGCCTGCCATGCTCTTGGCCCCAAAACTCGTGCTAGTTTGTGTTTTCAGACTTCCTTCCTCACAATCCTGGCCACACCCCTCCAGTTAGGCAATTCTGGAGACACAATGCAGCACTCTGCCTGCCCTCCAGAAGAAAAATGTTGCCCTATAGGGCTAACCAGAAACGCCAAATGAGTAACAACCTGCATGCCACTCGACCATACCCCAATTATACAGTCTAGCCTGTGCACTAAAGCCCTGTCTGACACAGCCTGAATGCAGACCTCCAGTCCAACACCCAGAGAGCTGGCCATACACAGAGCATATCACACCCACAATGGCTTTAGGCCATCATCTCTACCCAACCTCAGTTTTCACCTTCAGAACCTAGACCTTATCTCCACTCACTGCTCAGGAGTGAACGTGATGCAAGAATCAGAACTTCTCCTTCGCCTTGGCAAGAAACCTAGTGGTTGGCATGTTGTCCAATGTTCATTGTAGGAGAAAGCAGCATGGACTATGAGGCCCCACCTATCCCTGAGGGCCACAATGTGCACAAACACACATTGTGACCCTCAGCGTGAGCCCTATCCTCATGTAAAGCCTCTTAGTGACTGGAACAACAGCCCCCATATGGGGCTTGCCAAGCCCCTAGTCCCCCAATCTCAACCAGAGTTCGAGATGTCTAGTCACCCCTACTCAGGGCTCTACTCGGGAATCCCTCTTTGGTGGGACACTTGAGGTAAAAAAAAAAAAATACAGAAAGGACTCTTCCCATCCACAGAATGATCCCAACCACTTGGGATCAGGCCAAATCACCAGAGAAAGAATTGTCCATGGCCCTTGAGGACACCCCGATATTCCACGGCCACCATGGACACAAAATCCAGAGACAAAACCCTGAGCAAGCGCCACATACTCGCCCTTTGTTCATAGCCCGGAAAATTCTCACGGTCTGTAGATTGAGCCTTCATACATATATCCCCAAACCTAAGCTGAGTTTGTGTTTTCAGACTTCTGTCCCCACAGGCCTGGACCACACACGCTCCACACTTGGGTCCCTGGAGCCACACCTCAGGACTGTGCTTCCCTTTCAAGGGAATTCTTCCCATTCCATTGGCCACAACCTTGCAAATTAGGAAAAACCTCCAAAGTCACCGAGGCCATCCCAATAGTGTAGGCCGCCCAGGACAAACAGGGGTGATCTCAAACCAGCTGAGCAACTACCTCCACTCAGACAACAGATGTCCCCAGAGAAGAATATTGAACCGGACAGGCCCCTAAGCCCTAATCAGATCCATTGCTTTGGTTTCCAGGCATCTGTCCTCAGAGGCCTCGTTTCCAATACCAGCATATGGTGGTTTCCTGAGGCACCAATAAGAACAAATCTCGTCTCCCCATGGAAAACTTGCTCATTGGAGCTTTGTCATAACCTCTGGTTAGGAGAATCCTTCAGGGCCCTGGTTCCACTGCCCCATACCAAGGTCTCCATGGACTCAAACCAACATTAAGACCATCCTCAGGAAAGTCCATTTCAACTCAGCCCCCTCTGTTGCTACCCCAAGCCAGCAGATCAAACGTTTCTTGTTGCTAGGAGACAATTGGAATGTGAGGCTGGCTGCCCAGGCATCCATACTTAGAACCCTGTTCTGGAAAAATACCTTATAAGACGTCCTGGAGCCATCCAACAAATCTTAATTGTCCCACAGAAGGAATCCTTGCGGTTTGGAGCATCTCACAACTCCAATAGTGGGAAAACCCCCATGGCCTCATAATGCCCCCCCTTCCTGAAGGGGCCCACATGGACAGAAACTCAAACCTGAGCCAAAGTCTGAACCTCGACCTGACTTCAGACACATGAGATCTCAATTCAGCTCTGCAGAGTGTGCCTGCCATGTCCTTGCCCCGAAACCTAAGCCTAGCTTGTGTTCTCAGACTTCCGTCCTCACTCTCCTGGCCCACAAGCCCTCCAGTTTGGGAATTCCGAAGCCACAATGCAGCACTCTGCCTGCCCTCCAGAAGAAAAACTTTGCCCTATGCTGCTAATAAGAAACCCCAAATGATTTTCTAATGCATGCCACTCGATTGTAAAGCAATTATACAGCCCACCCTGTATACTAATGCCCTGTCTGGCACAGCCTGAGACAAGACATCCCAAACGACACCCAGACAGCTGGCCCCAACCTGGACACATAGGACCCGCTATGGCTGTAGGTCGTCATCTCTTCCCAACCTCGGTTTTCAGGCTTCAGAACCTAGACCTTATCTCCAATCACTGCCCAGGGGTGAACGTGATGCATAAATTAGAATTCCTCCTTTCACATGGCCAGATACCTTGTGGTTGGCATGTTGTCCAACGTTCAATGTGGGAAAACCTGCATTGTCCGAAAGGCCACGCCAGTGCTTGAGGGCCGCCTAGGGCACAGACATGCATTGTGACCTGCAGCGTGAGTCCCGTATTAAAGTAACGCCTCTCAGTGGCTGGACAGAGATCCTGCATATGGGGCTTGTCATATCCATAGGCCCCCAGGCTTAACCAGAGGGCGAGTATTCCAGTTGTCAGTACCCACTGCTATGCTCTAGAATCCCTCTACTGGGGGGACACATGAAGCAGAAAACAGGACACTTCCCTTCCCACAGAATGACCCCAAACTCTTGGGGGCTGGACAAACTACCAGAGAGGGAGACTTCTACGACCCATGAGGCAAATCCTACATTAAACGGCCATTGTGGACAAAACATCCAGAGACAAAAGCCTGAGCGACTGCCTCCCTCTCACCCTTCTTTCATATCCAGAGGAGCTCCCCTCATGGACTGTAGATCAGGCCTGCCGTAACCTCGGCCCCAAACCTGAGCTGAGTTAGGGTTTTTGGATGTCTGTCTGCACAGCCATGGCCCACACAGCCTCCAGGCTGGGGTCTCTGAAGCCACACCACAGAACTGTGCCTGCTCTCTCCTAAGAAACTGCACATTCCATTGGCCACAACTCTACAAAATAGTAGAAACCTCAAGGTCCCCAAGGACATCCCACTACCGCAAGCCGCACTGGACAAATAGGGGCATTATGACAAAAGCTGAGCAACTACTACCTCCATGCAGACACACAGACAGATATCCGCAGAGACAGAAGATTGAACCAGACAGGCCCCTAGGCCCTATTATGAACTCTTGCTTTGGTGTCCAGGTATCACTCCTCAGAGGCTTGGGTTCGAAGACCAGCATACGGGGCTTTCCTGAGGCACCAGACAGAAGACCTCTCATCTCCACATGGAAGCTTCCTTGTTGGAGTTGTGTCAAGCCCTTCGGGTTGGAGAATCCTGCAGAGTCCCTTAACTACTGCCACATTCCAAGGTCTCCATGGCCACCAACCCACATTATGACTCATCCTCGGCAGAGTCCATTTAAACTCAGCCTTCTGGGTAGCTCACCCAAGAGCCCGCAGATTGAGCGTGCCTTGTCTCCACCAGGCAATGGGAAGGTGAGTTGGCGTTTCTCGGCATCCATGCTTAGGGCCCTGCTCTCGAGTCTTTCTGTATGGGGCATCCTGGAACCATCCAATAGTACTCGACTGTCCTGAAGAAGGAAACTTTGAAGTATGGAGCAGCTCACAACTCCAAGCGTAGGGAAACCTCCCTGGACTCATGACGCCCCCACCCCCTTCAGGATGGGGCCGTCATGGACACAAACTCCAGCTTGAGGCAACATCTGATAATCGCTCGGATCTCACGTGCAGGAGATCTCGATTCAGCCTCTGCAGAGTAGGCCTGCCATGTTCTTGGCCCCAAAACTCGTGCTAGCTTGTGTTTTCAGACTTCCTTCCTCACAATCCTGGCCACACCCCTCCAGTTAGGCAATTCTGGAGACACAATGCAGCACTCTGCCTGCCCTCCAGAAGAAAAATGTTGCCCTATAGGGCTAACCAGAAACGCCAAATGAGTAACAACCTGCATGCCACTCGACCATACCCCAATTATACAGTCTAGCCTGTGCACTAAAGCCCCGTCTGACACAGCCTGAGGGCAGACCTCCAGTCCAACACCCAGACAGCTGGCCGTACACAGAGCATATCACACCCACAATGGCTTTAGGCCATCATCTCTACCCAACCTCAGTTTTCACCTTCAGAACCTAGACCTTATCTCCACTCACTGCTCAGGAGTGAACGTGATGCAAGAATCAGAACTTCTCCTTCGCCTTGGCAAGAAACCTAGTGGTTGGCATGTTGTCCAATGTTCATTGTAGGAGAAAGCAGCATGGACTATGAGGCCCCACCTATCCCTGAGGGCCATAATGTGCGCAAACACACATTGTGACCCTCAGCGTGAGCCCTATCCTCATGTAAAGGCTCTTAGTGACTGGAACAACAGCCCCCATATGGGGCTTGCCAAGCCCCTAGTCCCCCAATCTCAACCAGAGTTCGAGATGTCTAGTCACCCCTACTCAGGGCTCTACTCGGGAATCCCTCTTTGGTGGGACACTTGAGGTAAAAAAAAAAAAAAATACAGAAAGGACTCTTCCCATCCACAGAATGATCCCAACCACTTGGGATCAGGCCAAATCACCAGAGAAAGAATTGTCCATGGCCCTTGAGGACATCCCGACATTCCACGGCCACCATTGACACAAAATCCAGAGACAAAACCCTGAGCAAGCGCCACATACTCGCCCTTTGTTCATAGCCCGGAAAATTCTCACGGTCTGTAGATCGAACCTTCATACATACATCCTCAAACCTAAGCTGAGTTTGTGTTTTCAGACTTCTGTCCCCACAGGCCTGGACCACACACACTCCACACTTGGGTCCCTGGAGCCACACCTCTGGACTGTGCTTCCCTTTCAAGGGAATTCTTCCCATTCCATTGGCCACAACCTTGCAAATTAGGAAAAACCTCCAAAGTCACCGAGGCCATCCCAATAGTGTAGGCCGCCCAGGACAAACAGGGGTGATCTCAAACCAGCTGAGCAACTACATCCACTCAGACAACAGATGTCCCCAGAGAAGAATATTGAACCGGACAGGCCCCTGGGCCCTAATCAGATCCATTGCTTTGGTTTCCAGGCATCTGTCCTCAGAGGCCTCGTTTCCAATACCAGCATATGGTGGTTTCCTGAGGCACCAATAAGAACAAATCTCGTCTCCCCATGCTAAACTTGCTCATTGGAGCTTTGTCATAACCTCTGCTTAGGAGAATCCTTCAGGGCCCTGGTGCCACTGCCCCATACCAAGGTCTCCATGGACTCAAACCAACATTAAGACCATCCTCAGGAAAGTCCATTTCAACTCAGCCCCCTCTGTTGCTACCCCAAGCCAGCAGATCAAACGTTTCTTGTTGCTAGGAGACAATTGGAATGTGAGGCTGGCTGCCCAGGCATCCATACTTAGAACCCTGTTCTGGAAAAATACCTTATAAGACGTCCTGGAGCCATCCAACAAATCTTAATTGTCCCACAGAAGGAATCCTTGCGGTTTGGAGCATCTCACAACTCCAATAGTGGGAAAACCCCCATGGCCTCATAATGCCCCCCCTTCCTGAAGGGGCCCACATGGACAGAAACTCAAACCTGAGCCAAAGTCTGAACCTCAACCTGACTTCAGACGCATGAGATCTCAATTCAGCTCTGCAGAGTGTGCCTGCTATGTCCTTGCCCCGAAACCTAAGCCTAGCTTGTGTTCTCAGACTTCCGTCCTCACTCTCCTGGCCCACAAGCCCTACAGTTTTGGATTTCCGAAGCCACAATGCAGCACTCTGCCTGCCCTCCAGAAGAAAAACTTTGCCCTATGCTGCTAATAAGAAGCCCCAAATGATTTTCTAATGCATGCCACTCGATTGTAAAGCAATTATACAGCCCACCCTGTATACTAATGCCCGGTCTGGCACAGCCTGAGACAAGACATCCCAAACGACACCCAGACAGCTGGCCCCAACCTGGACACATAGGACCCGCTATGGCTGTAGGTCGTCATCTCTTCCCAACCTCGGTTTTCAGGCTTCAGAACCTAGACCTTATCTCCAATCACTGCCCAGGGGTGAACGTGATGCAGAAATTAGAATTCCTCCTTCCCCATGGCCAGAAACCTTGTGGTTGGCATGTTGTCCAACGTTCAATGTGGGAAAACCTGCATTGTCCGAAAGGCCACGCCAGTGCTTGAGGGCCGCCTAGGGCACAGACATGCATTGTGACCTGCAGCGTGAGTCTCGTATTAAAGTAACGCCTCTCAGTGGCTGGACCAAGATCCTGCATATGGGGCTTGTCATATCCATAGGCCCCCAGGCTTAACCAGAGGGCGAGTATTCCAGTTGTCAGTACCCACTGCTATGCTCTAGAATCCCTCTACTGGGGGGACACATGAAGCAGAAAACAGGACACTTCCCTTCCCACAGAATGACCCCAAACTCTTGGGGGCTGGACAAACTACCAGAGAGGGAGACTTCTACGACCCATGAGGCAACTCCTACATTAAACGGCCATTGTGGACAAAACATCCAGAGACAAAAGCCTGAGCGACTGCCTCCCTCTCACCCTTCTTTCATATCCAGAGGAGCTCCCCTCATGGACTGTAGATCAGGCCTGCCGTAACCTCGGCCCCAAACCTGAGCTGAGTTAGGGTTTTTGGATGTCTGTCTGCACAGCCATGGCCCACACAGCCTCCAAGGTGGGGTCTCTGGAGCCACACCACAGAACTGTGCCTGCTCTCTCCTAAGAAACTGCACATTCCATTGGCCACAACTCTACAAAATGGTAGAAACCTCAAGGTCCCCAAGGACATCCCACTACCGCAAGCCGCACTGGACAAATAGGGGCATTATGACACAAGCTGAGCAACTACTACCTCCATGCAGACACACAGACAGATATCCGCAGAGACAGAAGATTGAACCAGACAGGCCCCTAGGCCCTATTATGAACTCTTGCTTTGGTGTCCAGGTATCACTCCTCAGAGGCCTGGGTTCGAAGACCAGCATACGGGGCTTTCCTGAGGCACCAGACAGAAGACCTCTCATCTCCACATGGGAAGCTTCCTTGTTGGAGTTGTGTCAAGCCCTTCGGGTTGGAGAATCCTGCAGAGTCCCTTAGCTACTGCCACATTCCAAGGTCTCCATGGCCACCACCCACATTATGACTCATACTCGGCAGAGTCCATTTAAACTCAGCCTTCTTGGTAGCTCACCCAAGAGCCCGCAGATTGAGCGTGCCTTGTCTCCACCAGGCAATGGGAAGGTGAGTTGGCGTTTCTCGGCATCCATGCTTAGGGCCCTGCTCTCGAGTCTTTCTGTATGGGGCATCCTGGAACCATCCAATAGTACTCGACTGTCCTGAAGAAGGAAACTTTGAAGTTTGGAGCAGCTCACAACTCCCAGTGTAGGGAAACCTCCCTGGACTCATGACGCCCCCACCCCCTTCAGGAAGGGGCCGTCATGGACACAAACTCCAGCTTGAGGCAACATCTGATAATCGCCCTGACCTCCCCTCAGGAGATCTCGATTCAGCCTCTGCAGAGTGGGCCTGCCATGCTCTTGGCCTTAAAACTCGTGCTAGCTTGTGTTTTCAGTCTTCCTTCCTCACAATCCTGGCCACATCCCTCCAGTTTGGCAATTCTGGAGACACTTTGCAGCACTCTGCCTGCCCTCCAGAAGAAAAATGTTGCCCTATAGGGCTAACCAGAAACGCCAAATGAGTAACAACCTGCATGCCATTCGACCATACCCCAATTATACAGTCTAGCCTGTGCACTAAAGCCCTGTCTGACACAGCCTGAGGACAGACCTCCAGTCCAACACCCAGACAGCTGGCCGTACACAGAGCATATCACATCCACAATGGCTTTAGGCCATCATCTGTACCCAACCTCAGTTTTCACCTTCAGAACCTAGACCTTATCTCCACTCACTGCTCAGGAGTGAACGTGATGCAAGAATCAGAACTTCTCCTTCGCCTTGGCAAGAAACCTAGTGGTTGGCATGTTGTCCAATGTTCATTGTAGGAGAAAGCAGCATGGACTATGAGGCCCCACCTATCCCTGAGGGCCACAATGTGCACAAACACACATTGTGACCCTCAGCGTGAGCCCTATCCTCATGTAAAGCCTCTTAGTGACTGGAACAACAGCCCACATATGGGGCTTGCCAAGCCCCTAGTCCCCCAATCTCAACCAGAGTTCGAGATGTCTAGTCCCCCCACTCAGGGCTCTACTTTGGAATCCCTCTTTGGTGGGACACCTGAGTTAAAAAAAAAAAATACAGAAAGGACTCTTCCCATCCACAGAATGATCCCAAACACTTGGGATCAGGCCAAATCACCAGAGAAAGAATTGTCCATGGCCCTTGAGGACACCCCGACATTCCACGGCCACCATTGACACAAAATCCAGAGACAAAAGCCTGAGCAAGCGCCTCATACTCGCCCTTTGTTCATAGCCCGGAAAATTCTCACGGTCTGTAGATCGAGCCTTCATACATACATCCTCAAACCTAAGCTGAGTTTGTGTTTACCGACTTTTGTGCCCACAGTCCTGGCACACACACCATCCAAGCTGGGGCCCCTCGAGCCACACCTCAGGACTGTGGCTTCCCTCTCCAGGGGAATTCTGCCATTTCCTTTGGCCACAACGCTATAGATTAGGAGAATCCTCCAAACTCCCCGAGGCCATCCCAATAGTGTTGGCTGCCCAGGACAAACAGGGATGATCTTTCACAAGTTAGGAGACTATCTCCCCTCAGACCCAGGGAAAGATATCCCCATAGAATTAGAAACAACTGGACAGGCACTTAGGCCCTAATCAGATCCATTGCTTTTGTTACCAGGCATCTCTCCTCAGTGGCCCGGTTTCGAATACCAGCATACGGGGGATTACTGAGGCACTCATCAGAAAAATCTCGTCTCCACATAGGAAATGTACTCTTTGGAGCTCTATAAAAACCTCTGTTTAGGAGAATCTTTCAGGGCCCCGGATCAAGCGCCCCATTCCAAGGTCTCCATGGACTTAAACCCACATTATGATCTATCCTCGGGAGAGTCCATGTCAACTCAACCCCCTTGGTTTCTCCCTCAGGGCCTGCAGATCAAACCTGCCTTGTTGCTAGGAGACAACTAGAATGGGAGGCGGCCTGCCCAGGCATCCATCCTTAGAACCCTACTCTGGAGTCGTTCAACATGGGACATCCTAGAGCCATCCAACAGGTCTCAAGTGTCCCACAGAAGGAATCTTTGCAGTCTGGAGCATCTTACAACTCCCATTGTGGTAAAATCTACATGGCCTCTTGAGACGCTCCACGTTATAAAGGGGCCATCTTGGACAGAAACTCCAACCTGAGCAAACGTCTGATATTCGCCCTGACTTCAGGTGCATGAGATCTTGATTCAGCTCTGCAGAGTGTGCCTTCTGTGCCCTCACCCCAAAAACTAAGCCTAGCTTGTGTTCTCAGACTACCGTCCTCACACCCCTGGCCCAAAAGCCCTACAGTTTGGCAATACTGGGGCCACAATGCAGCACTCTGCCTGCCCTCCAGAAGAAAAACGTTGCCTTATGGAGCTACCTAGAAACCCGAATGAGGATCAACTGAACGCCACTCGACTGCACCCCAAATATACAGTCTACCCTGTCTAATGCCTTGTCTGACACAGCATGAGCCCACACCTCCAGACCTATGCTCAACAGCTGGCCGCACAATGAGCTCATTGGACCCATCAGGTCCTTAGGTCTTCATCTCTTCCCAACCTCAGTTTTCAGGTTTCAGAACCAAGACCTAAACTCCAATCACTGTCCAGGGGTGAACGTGATGCAGAAATCACAACTCTTCCTTCGCCATGGCTGGAAATCTTGTGGTTGGCATATTCTCCAACGTTCAGTGTAAGAGAATCCAGCGTGGCCCATGAGGCACTTCCCATGCTTGAGGGCCTTGTTGGGCACAAATAGGCATTGTGACCCTCAGCATGAGCCCTGTCCTCAAGGAAGGCCTCCCAGTGTCTGAATCAAGAGCCCACATATTGGACTTGCCATGCCCCTAGGCCCCCAAATTTAAACAGAGGTGGGGTTATCCAGTTGTCCCTCCCAAGGACTCTGCTCTGGAATCCCTCTTTTATTGGGACACTTGAGGTACATAAAATAAAATATAACATAAAATAAAATAAATAAATTAAAATAAAATAAAATAAAATAAAAAACAGAAAGGACTCCTCCCCTCCCACAGAATGTACCCAAACTCTTGGGATCGGGTCAAATCCTCAGAGAAGGAAAGCCGTCCACAACCCATGAGGCCACGCCAGCATTCCACCCAAATTGTTGACACAAATCCAGAGACAAAACCTGAGCAAGCACCTCAAACACACCCTTTTTCATATCCCGAAGTGTTATCACGGTCTGTAGATTGGGCGTGCCATACCTATGTCCCCATTCCTAAGCGGAGTTTGTGTTTTCAGACTTTTGTCCCCACAGGCCTGGCCCACACAGCCTCAAGGCTGGGCCCCTAGAGCCAAACTCAGAACTGTGCCTGCCCTCTCCAGGCGATTTCTGCCCATTCCATTGGCCACAACCCTATAGATTAGGAGAAACTCCAAAGTCCCGAGGCCATCCCAATATTATAGGTTGCCCAGGACAAACAGGGGCGATCTGACACAAGCTGAGCAACTACATCCCCTCAGATCCGTAGAAACGTATCCTCAGGAAAGAGATTGAACCGGACAGGCACCTAGGCCCTAATCATATTCATTGCTTTTGTTTCCAGTCATCTCTCCTCAGAGGCCTGGTTTCCAATACCAGCATATGGGAGATTCCTTAGGCACTCATCAAAACAATTCTCTTCTCTACATAGGAAACGTACTCTTTAGAGCTCCATCAAAACCTCCGGTTATGAACATCCCCAAGGCCCCGGATCAAGCACCCCATTCCAAGGTCTACATGGACACAAATGCACATTATGACCCATCCTCAACTCACCCATTTCAACACACCCGCCTCGGTTGCTCCCCTAGATCCAGCAGATCGAACTTGCCTTGGCGCTATGAGACACCTGGAATGGGAGGCAGGCTGCCCAGGCATCCATCCTTAGAACCCTGCTCTGGATAACTTCCTTATGGGATGTCCTGGAGCCATCCAACAGGTCTCGACTGTCCCACAGAAGGAATCATTGCGGTTTGGAGCATCTCACAATTCCCATCGAGGGAAAACCTCCATGTCCTCGTGACCCCTCCCCTTCATGAAGGGGCCTTCAAGGACAGAAACTCCGACGTAAGCCAACGTCTGATCCTAGCTCTGTCTTCAGGTATACGGGATCTCGAATCATCTCTGCAGAGGGTGCTTGCCGTCCCCTCACCCCGAAATCTAAGTCAGGCTTGTGTTCTCAGAATTTTTTCCTCACACTCCTGGCCCACAAGCCTTCCAGTTTGGGAATTCTGCAGCCACTATGTGGCACTGTGTCTTCCCTCCAGAAGAAAAACGTTGCCCTCTGGGGCTACGCAGCAACCACAAATGAGTACCATCCTGCACGAAACTCGACTGCACCCCAATGATGCAGTCTAGCCTGGGCACTAATTCCCTGTCTTCCACAGCCTGAGCCTGCACCTCCCCACCCACACTCAACAGCTGGCCGAACACTGAGCACATCAGACACACCATGGCCTTAGGTCTTCATCTCTTCCCAACCTCAGTTTTCAGGCTTCAGAACCTAGACCTTAAATCCAAACACAGTCCAGGAATGAAAGTGTTGCAGAAATTAGAACTCCTTCTTCCCCATGGCCAGAAAACTTGTGGTTTCCATATTGTGCAACGTTCAGTGTAGGAGAAACCAGCATGGTACATTAGGCCACGCCATGACTTGAGGGGCTCCTTGGGCACAAAAACACATTGTGAAACTCATTGTGAGACATATCCTCAAGGAAGGCCTCTCAGTGTCTGGACAAAGAGCCCACATATGGGGCTTGCCATGTTCTTAGGTCCCAATGTTTACCAGAGGTCTGGTTGTCCAGTCGCCCCTCCCCAGGTCTGCTCTGGATCCCTCTTTTGGTGATCCACCTTAGGTAAAAAATAATAATAATAATAAAAAATATAAACAAAAAAACAAGAAAGGCCTCCTCCCTTCCCACAGAATGACCCCAAACTCTTGGGATCGGGTCAAATCCCCAAAGGGAGCCTCATCGATGGCCCATGAGGACACCCCGACATTCCATGGCAATCGGTGACACATTTCCAGAAAAAAAAAAAAAAGCATGAGCCAGCACCTCACATTCGCTCTTTGTTCATATCCCGAACAGTTCTCCTCACAGTCTATAGATCGGGCCGGCCATACCTACATCCCACAACCTAAGTGGAGTTTGTGTTTCAGACTTTTGTCCAAATAGCCCTGGACCACACACGCTCCACACTTGGGTCCCTGGAGCCACACCTCAGGACTGTGCTACCCTTTCAAGGGAATTCTTCCCATTCCATTGGCCACAACCTTGCAAATTAGGAAAAACCTCCAAAGTCACTGAAGCCATCCCAATAGTTTAGGCCGCCCAGGACAAACAGGGGTGATCTCAAACCAGCTGAACAACTACCTCCACTCAGACAACAGATGTCCCCAGAGAAGAATATTGAACCGGACAGGCTCCTAGGCCCTAAACAGATCCATTGCTTTGGTTTCCAGGCATCTCTCCTCAGAGGCCTCGTTTCCAATACCAGCATATGGTGGTTTCCTGAGGCACCAATAAGAACAAATCTCGTCTCCCCATGGAAAACTTGCTCATTGGAGCTTTGTCATAAACTCTGGTTAGGAGAATCCTTCAGGGCCCTGGTGCCACTGCCCCATACCAAGGTCTCCATGGACGCAAACCAACATTAAGACCTTCCTCAGGAAAGTCCATTTCAACTCAGCCCCCTCTGTTGCTACCCCAAGCCAGCAGATCAAACGTTTCTTGTTGCTAGGAGACAATTGGAATGTGAGGCTGGCTGCCCAGGCATCCATACTTAGAACCCTGTTCTGGAAAAATACCTTATAAGACGTCCTGGAGCCATCCAACAAATCTTAATTGTCCCACAGAAGGAATCCTTGCGGTTTGGAGCATCTCACAACTCCAATAGTGGGAAAACCCCCATGGCCTCATAATGCCCCCCCTTCCTGAAGGGGCCAACATGGACAGAAACTCAAACCTGAGCCAAAGTCTGAACCTCGACCTGACTTCAGACGCATGAGATCTCAATTCAGCTCTGCAGAGTGTGCCTGCCATGTCCTTGCCCCGAAACCTAAGCCTAGCTTGTGTTCTCAGACTTCCGTCCTCACTCTCCTGGCCCACAAGCCCTCCAGTTTGGGAATTCCGAAGCCACAATGCAGCACTCTGCCTGCCCTCCAGAAGAAAAACTTTGCCCTATGCTGCTAATAAGAAACCCCAAATGATTTTCTAATGCATGCCAATCGATTGTAAAGCAATTATACAGCCCACCCTGTATACTAATGCCGTGTCTGGCACAGCCTGAGACAAGACATCCCAAACGACACCCAGACAGCTGGCCCCAACATGGACACATAGGACCCGCTATGGCTGTAGGTCGTCATCTCTTCCCAACCTCGGTTTTCAGGCTTCAGAACCTAGACCTTATCTCCAATCACTGTCCAGGGGTGAACGTGATGCAGAAATTAGAATTCCTCCTTCCCCATGGCCAGAAACCTTGTGGTTGGCATGTTGTCCAACGTTCAATGTGGGAAAACCTGCATTGTCCGAAAGGCCACGCCAGTGCTTGAGGGCCGCCTAGGGCACAGACATGAATTGTGACCTACAGCGTGAGTCCCGTATTAAAGTAACGCCTCTCAGTGGCTGGACCAAGATCCTGCATATGGGGCTTGTCATATCCATAGGCCTCCAGGCTTAACCAGAGGGCGAGTATTCCAGTTGTCAGTACCCACTGCTATGCTCTAGAATCCCTCTACTGGGGGGACACATGAAGCAGAAAACAGGACACTTCCCTTCCCACAGAATGACCCCAAACTCTTGGGGGCTGGACAAACTACCAGAGAGGGAGACTTCTACGACCCATGAGGCAACTCCTACATTAAACGGCCATTGTGGACAAAACATCCAGAGACAAAAGCCTGAGCGACTGCCTCCCTCTCACCCTTCTTTCATATCCAGAGGAGCTCCCCTCATGGACTGTAGATCAGGCCTGCCATAACCTCGGCCCCAAACCTGAGCTGAGTTAGGGTTTTTGGATGTCTGTCTGCACAGCCATGGAACACACAGCCCCCAGGCTGTGGTCTCTGGAGCCACACCACAGAACTGTGCCTGCTCTCTCCTAAGAAACTGCCCATTCCATTGGCCACAACTCTACAAAATAGTAGAAACCTCAAGGTCCCCAAGGACATCCCACTACCGCAAGCGCACTGAACAAATAGGGGCATAATGACACAAGCTGAGCAACTACTACCTCCATGCAGACACACAGACAGATATCCGCAGAGACAGAAGATTGAACCAGACAGGCCCCTAGGCCCTATTATGAACTCTTGCTTTGGTGTCCAGGTATCACTCCTCAGAGGCTTGGGTTCGAAGACCAGCATACGGGGCTTTCCTGAGGCACGAGACAGAAGACCTCTCATCTCAACATGGGAAGCTTCCTTGTTGGAGTTGTGTCAAGCCCTTCGGGTTGGAGAATCCTGCAGAGTCCCTTAGCTACTGCCACATTCCAAGGTCTCCATGGCCACCAACCCACATTATGACTCATCCTCAGGAGAGTCCATTTAAACTCAGGCTTCTGGGTAGCTCACCCAAGAGCCCACAGATTGAACGTGCCTTGTCTCGACCAGGCAATGGGAAGGTGAGTTGGCGTTTCTCGGCATCCATGCTTAGGGCCCTGCTCTCGAGTCTTTCTGTATGGGGCATCCTGGAACCATCCAATAATACTCGACTGTCCTGAAGAAGGAAACTTTGAAGTTTGGAGCAGCTCACAACTCCCAGCGTAGGGAAACCTCCCTGGACTCATGACGCCTCCACCCCCTTCAGGAAGGGGCCGTAATGGACACAAACTGCAGCTTGAGGCAACATCTGATACTCGCCCTGACGTCACCTGCAGGAGATCTCGATTCAGCCTCTGCAGAGTGGGCCTGCCATGCTCTTGGCCCCAAAACTCGTGCTAGCTTGTGTTTTCAGACTTCCTTCCTCACAATCCTGGCCACACCCCTCCAGTTTGGCAATTCTGGAGACACAATGCAGCACTCTGCCTGCCCTCCAGAAGAAAAATGTTGCCCTATAGGGCTAACCAGAAACGCCAAATGAGTAACAACCTGCACGCCACTCGACCATACCCCAATTATACAGTCTAGCCTGTGCACTAAAGCCCTGTCTGACACAGCCTGAGGGCAGACCTCCAGTCCAACACCCAGACAGCTGGCCATACACAGAGCTTATCACACCCACAATGGCTTTAGGCCATCATCTCTACCCAACCTCAGTTTTCACCTTCAGAACCTTGAATTTATCTCCACTCACTGCTCAGGAGTGAACGTGATGCAAGAATCAAAACTTCTCCTTCGCCTTGGCAAGAAACCTAGTGGTTGGCATGTTGTCCAATGTTCATTGTAGGAGAAAGCAGCATGGACTATGAGGCCCCACCTATCCCTGAGGGCCACAATGTGCACAAACACAAATTGTGACCCTCACCGTGAGCCCTATCCTCATGTAAAGCCTCTTAGTGACTGGAACAACAGCCCACATATGGGGCTTGCCAAGCCCCAGTCCCCCAATCTCAACCAGAGTTCGAGATGTCTAGTCACCCCTACTCAATGCTCTTCTCTGGAATCCCTCTTTGATGGGACAACTGAGGTAAAAAAAAATACAGAAAGGACTCTTCCCATCCACAGAATGATCCCAACCACTTGGGATCAGGCCAAATCACCAGAGAAAGAATTGTCCATGGCCCTTGAGGACACCCCGACATTCCACGGCCACCATTGACACAAAATCCAGAGACAAAACCCTGAGCAAGCGCCACATACTCGCCCTTTGTTCATAGCCCGGTAAATTCTCACAGTCTGTAGATCCAGCCTTCATACATACATCCCCAAACCTAAGCTGAGTTTGTGTTTTCAGACTTCTGTCCCCACAGTCCTGGCCCACACACCATCCAAGCTGGGGCACCTGGAGCCACACCTTAGGACTGTGGCTTCCCTCTCCAGGGGAATTCTGCCATTTCCATTGGCCACAACCCTATAGATTAGGAGAATCCTCCAAACTCCTCCAGGCCATCCGAATTGTGTTGGCTGCCCAGGACACACAGGGATGATCTTTCACAAGTTAGGAAACCACCTCCACTCAGACCCAGAGACAGATATCCCCATAGAATAAGATTGAACTGGACGGCACTTAGGCCCTAATCAGATCCATTGCTTTTGATTCCAGTCATCTCTCCTCAGAGGCCTGGTTTCCAATACCAGCATATGGGAGATTCCTTAGGCACTCATCAAAACAATTCTCTTCTCTACATAGGAAATATACTCTTTAGAGCTCCATCAAAACCTCCGGTTATGAACATCCCTCAAGGCCCCGGATCAAGAACCCCATTCCAAGGTCTACATGCACACAAATGCACATTATGACCCATCCTCAACTCACCCATTTCAAAACACCCGCCTCAGTTGCTCCCCTAGAACCGGCAAATCGAACTTGCCTTGGCTCTATGAGACACCTGGAATGGGAGGCAGGCTGCCCACGCATCAATCCTTAGAACCCTGCTCTGGATAACTTCCTTATGGGATGTCCTGGAGCCATCCAACATGTCTCGACTGTCCCACAGTAGGAATCATTGTGGTTTGGAGCATCTCACAATTCCCATCGTGGGAAAACCTCCATGTCCTCGTGAAACCCTTCCCTTCATGAATGGGCCGTCATGGACAGAAATTCCGACCTAAGAAAACGTCTGATCCTAGCTCTGTCTTCAGGTATACGGGATCTCGAATCATCTCTGCAGAGGGTGCCTGCCGTCCCCTCACCCCGAAATCTAAGTCTGGCTTGTGTTCTCAGAATTTTTTCCTCACACTCCTGGCCCACAAGCCTTCAAGTTTGGGAATTCTGGAGCTAGTATGTGACACTGTGTCTTCCATCCAGAAGAAAAACGTTGCCCTCTGGGGCTACCCAGTAACCACAAATGAGTACCATCCTGCACAAAACTC
The DNA here is from genome assembly GCF_964662115.1 of Mustela nivalis. Lineage (NCBI taxonomy): Eukaryota > Metazoa > Chordata > Mammalia > Carnivora > Mustelidae > Mustela > Mustela nivalis. Next base: position 1,175,479 of record NW_028136551.1, read on the forward strand.
GACTGCACCCCAATGATGCAGTCTAGCCTGGGCACTAATTCCCTGTCTTCCACAGCCTGAGCCTGCACCTCCCCACCCACACTCAACAGCTGGCCGAACACTGAGCACATCAGACACACCATGGCCTTAGGTCTTCATCTCTTCCCAACTTCAGTTTTCAGGCTTCAGAACCTAGACCTTAAATCCAATCACAGTCCAGGAGTGAAAGTGTTGCAGAAATTAGAACTCCATCTTCCCCATTGCCAGAAAACTTGTGGTTCCCATACTGTGCAACGTTCAGTGTAGGAGAAACCAGCATGGTACATTAGGCCACGCCCTGACTTGAGGGGCTCCTTGGGCACAAAAACACATTGTGAAACTCAGTGTGAGACCTATCCTCAAGGAAGGCCTCTCAGTGTCTGGACCAAGAGCCCACATAAGGGGCTTGCCATGTTCTTAGGTCCCAATGTTAACCAGAGGTCTGGTTGTCCTGTTGCCCCCACCCACGACTCTGCTCTGGAATCCCTCTTTTGGTGGTCCACCGGAGGTTAAAAAAAAAAAAAACAAAAAACAAAAAAAAAATAAACAAAAAAAACCAGAAAGGCCTCCTCCCTTCCCACAGAATGACCCCAAACACTTGGGATCAGGTCAAATCCCCAGAAAGGGAGCCTCATCGATGGCACATGAGGAGACCCCGACATTCCATGGCAATCGGTGACACATTTCCAGAAAAAAAAAAAAAAAAGCATGAGGAAACACCGCACATTCGCTTTTTGTTCATATCCCGAAGAGGTCTCCTCACGGTCTATAGATCGGGCCGGCCATACCTACATCCCACAACCTAAGTGGAGTTTGTGTTTTCAGACTTTTGTCCAAATACCCCTGGACCACACACGCTCCACACTTGGGTCCCTGGAGCCACACCTCAGGACTGTGCTTCCCTTTCAAGGGAATTCTTCCCATTCCATTGGCCACAACCTTGCAAATTAGGAAAAACCTCCAAAGTCACCGAGGCCATCCCAATAGTGTAGGCCGCCCAGGACAAACAGGGGTGATCTCAAACCAGCGGAGCAACTACCTCCACTCAGACAACAGATGTCCCCAGAGAATAATATTGAACCGGACAGGCCCCTAGGCCCTAATCAGATCCATTGCTTTGGTTTCCAGGCGTCTCTCCTCAGAGGCCTCGTTTCCAATACCAGCATATGGTGGTTTCCTGAGGCACCAATAGGAACAATCTCATCTCCCCATGGAAACTTGCTCATTGGAGCTTTGTCATAACCTCTGGTTAGGAGAATCCTTCAGGGCCCTGGTGCCACTGCCCCATACCAAGGTCTCCATGGACTCAAACCAACATTAAGACCATCCTCAGGAAAGTCCATTTCAACTCAGCCCCCTCTGTTGCTAACCCAAGCCAGCAGATCAAACGTTTATTGTTGATAGGAGACAATTGGAATGTGAGGCTGGCTGCCCAGGCATCCATACTTAGAACCCTGTTCTGGAAAAATATCTTATAAGATGTCCTGGAGCCATCCAACAAATCTTAATTTTCCCACAGAAGGAATCCTTGCGGTTTGGAGCATCTCACAACTCCAAAAGTGGGAAAACCCCCATGGCCTCATAATGCCCCCCCTTCCTGAAGGGGCCAACATGGACAGAAACTCAAACCTGAGCCAAAGTCTGAACCTCGACCTGACTTCAGACGCATGAGATCTCAATTCAGCTCGGCAGAGTGTGCCTGTCATGTCCTTGCCCTGAAACCTAAGCCTAGCTTGTGTTCTCAGACTTCCGTCCTCACTCTCCTGGCCCACAAGCCCTCCAGTTTTGGAATTCCGAAGCCACAATGCAGCACTCTGCCTGCCCTCAGAAGAAAAACTTTGCCCTATGCTGCTAATAAGAAACCCCAAATGATTTTCTAATGCATGCCACTCGATTGTAAAGCAATTATACAGCCCACCCTGTATACTAATGCCCTGTCTGGCACAGCCTGAGACAAGACATCCCAAACGACACCCAGACAGCTGGCCCCAACCTGGACACATAGGACCCGCTATGGCTGTAGGTCGTCATCTCTTCCCAACCTCGGTTTTCAGGCTTCAGAACCTAGACCTTATCTCCAATCACAGCCCAGGGGTGAACGTGATGCAGAAATTAGAATTCCTCCTTCCCCATGGCCAGAAAACATGTGGTTGGCATGTTGTCCAACGTTCAATGTGGGAAAACCTGCATTGTCCGAAAGGCCACGCCAGTGCTTGAGGGCCGCCTAGGGCACATGCATTGTGACCTGCAGCGTGAGTCCCGTATTAAAGTAACGCCTCTCAATGGCTGGACCAAATCCTGCATATGGGGCTTGTCATATCCATAGGCCCCCAGGCTTAACCAGAGGGCGAGTATTCCATTTGTCAGTACCCACTACTATGCTCTAGAATCCCTCTACTGGGGGGACACATGAAGCAGAAAACAGGACACTTCCCTTTCCACAGAATGACCCCAAACTCTTGGGGGCTGGACAAACTACCAGAGAGGGAGACTTCACGACCCATGAGGCAACTCCTACATTAAACGGCCATTGTGGACAAAACATCCAGAGACAAAAGCCTGAGCGACTGCCTCCCTCTCACCCTTCTTTCATATCCAGAGGAGCTCCCCTCATGGACTGTAGATCAGGCCTGCCATAACCTCGGCCCCAAACCTGAGCTGAGTTAGGGTTTTTGGATGTCTGTCTGCACAGCCAAGGCACACACAGCCCCCAGGCTGGGGTCTCTGGAGCCACACCACGGAACTGTGCCTGCTCTCTCCTAAGAAACTGCCCATTCCATTGGCCACAACTCTACAAAATAGTAGAAACCTCAAGGTCCCCAAGGACATCCCACTACCGAAGCGCACTGGACAAATAGGGGCATAATGACACAAGCTGAGCAACTACTGACTCCATGCAGACACACAGACAGATATCCGTAGAGACAGAAGATTGAACCAGACAGGCCCCTAGGCCCTATTATGAACTCTTGCTTTGGTGTCCAGGTATCACTCCTCAGAGGCTTGGGTTCGAAGACCAGCATACGGGGCTTTCCTGAGGCACGAGACAGAAGACCTCTCATCTCCACATGGGAAGCTTCCTTGTTGGAGTTGTGTCAAGCCCTTCGGGTTGGAGAATCCTGCAGAGTCCCTTAGCTACTGCCACATTCCAAGGTCTCCATGGCCACCAACCCACATTATGACTCATCCTCGGCAGAGTCCATTTAAACTGAGGCTTCTGGGTAGCTCACCCAAGAGCCCGCAGATTGAGCGTGCCTTGTCTCCACCAGGCAATGGGAAGGTGAGTTGGCGTTTCTCGGCATCCATGCTTAGGGCCCTGCTCTCGAGTCTTTCTGTATGGGGCATCCTGGAACCATCCAATAATACTCGACTGTCCTGAAGAAGGAAACTTTGAAGTTTGGAGCAGCTCACAACTCCCAGCGTAGGGAAACCTCCCTGGACTCATGACGCCTCCACCCCCTTCAGGAAGGGGCCGTAATGGACACAAACTGTAGCTTGAGGCACCATCTGATACTCGCCCTGACCTCACCTGCAGGAGATCTCGATTCTGCCTCTGCAGAGTGGGCCTGCCATGCTCTTGGCCCCAAAACTCGTGCTAGCTTGTGTTTTCAGACTTCCTTCCTCACAATCCTGGCCACACCCCTCCAGTTTGGCAATTCTGGAGACACAATGCAGCACTCTGCCTGCCCTCCAGAAGAAAAATGTTGCCCTATAGGGCTAACCAGAAACGCCAAATGAGTAACAACCTGCATGCCACTCGACCATACCCCAATTATACAGTCTAGCCTGTGCACTAAAGCCCTGTCTGACACAGCCTGAGGGCAGACCTCCAGTCCAACACCCAGACAGCTGGCCATACACAGAGCATATCACACCCACAATGGCTTTAGGCCATCATCTCTACCCAACCTCAGTTTTCACCTTCAGAACCTTGAACTTATCTCCACTCACTGCTCAGGAGTGAACGTGATGCAAGAATCACAACTTCTCCTTCGCCTTGGCAAGAAACCTAGTGGTTGGCATGTTGTCCAATGTTCATTGTAGGAGAAAGCAGCATGGACTATGAGGCCCCACCTATCCCTGAGGGCCACAATGTGCACAAACACACATTGTGACCCTCACCGTGAGCCCTATCCTCATGTAAAGCCTCTTAGTGACTGGAACAACAGCCCACATATGGGGCTTGCCAAGCCCCAGTCCCCCAATCTCAACCAGAGTTCGAGATTTCTAGTCACCCCTACTCAATTCTCTTCTCTGGAATCCCTCTTTGGTGGGACAACTGAGGTAAAAAAAAAATACAGAAAGGACTCTTCCCATCCACAGAATGATCCCAACCACTTGGGATCAGGCCAAATCACCAGAGAAAGAATTGTCCATGGCCCTTGAGGACACCCCGACATTCCACGGCCACCATTGACACAAAATCCAGAGACAAAACCCTGAGCAAGCGCCACATACTCGCCCTTTGTTCATAGCCCGGTAAATTCTCACAGTCTGTAGATCGAGCCTTCATACATACATCCCCAAACCTAAGCTGAGTTTGTGTTTTCAGACTTCTGTCCCCACATTCTTGGCCCACACACCATCCAAGCTGGGGCCCCTGGAGCCATACCTTAGGACTGTGGCTTCCCTCTCCAGGGGAATTCTGCCATTTCCATTGGCCACAACCCTATAGATTAGGAGAATCCTCCAAACTCCTCCAGGCCATCCGAATTGTGTTGGCTGCCCAGGACACACAGGGATGATCTTTCACAAGTTAGGAAACCACCTCCACTCAGACCCAGAGACAGATATCCCCATAGAATAAGATTGAACTGGACGGCACTTAGGCCCTAATCAGATCCATTGCTTTTGATTCCAGTCATCTCTCCTCAGAGGCCTGGTTTCCAATACCAGCATATGGGAGATTCCTTAGGCACTCATCAAAACAATTCTCTTCTCTACATAGGAAATATACTCTTTAGAGCTCCATCAAAACCTCCGGTTATGAACATCCCTCAAGGCCCCGGATCAAGAACCCCATTCCAAGGTCTACATGCACACAAATGCACATTATGACCCATCCTCAACTCACCCATTTCAAAACACCCGCCTCAGTTGCTCCCCTAGAACCGGCAGATCGAACTTGCCTTGGCTCTATGAGACACCTGGAATGGGATGCAGGCTGCCCACGCATCAATCCTTAGAACCCTGCTCTGGATAACTTCCTTATGGGATGTCCTGGAGCCATCCAACATGTCTCGACTGTCCCACAGAAGGAATCATTGTGGTTTGGAGCATCTCACAATTCCCATCGTGGGAAAACCTCCATGTCCTCATGAAACCCTTCCCTTCATGAATGGGCCGTCATGGACAGAAACTCCGACCTAAGAAAACGTCTGATCCTAGCTCTGTCTTCAGGTATACGGGATCTCGAATCATCTCTGCAGAGGGTGCCTGCCGTCCCCTCACCCCGAAATCTAAGTCTGGCTTGTGTTCTCAGAATTTTTTCCTCACACTCCTGGCCCACAAGCCTTCAAGTTTGGGAATTCTGGAGCTAGTATGTGACACTGTGTCTTCCATCCAGAAGAAAAACGTTGCCCTCTGGGGCTACCCAGTAACCACAAATGAGTACCATCCTGCACAAAACTCGACTGCACCCCAATGATGCAGTCTAGCCTGGGCACTAATTCCCTGTCTTCCACAGCCTGTGCCTGCACCTCGCCACCCACACTCAACAGCTGGCCGAACACTGAGCACATCAGACACACCATGGCCTTAGGTCTTCATCTCTTCCCAACCTCAGTTTTCAGGCTTCAGAACCTAGACCTTAAATCCAATCACAGTCCAGGAGTGAAAGTGTTGCAGAAATTAGAACTCCATCTTCCCCATTGCCAGAAAACTTGTGGTTCCCATACTGTGCAACGTCAGTGTAGGAGAAACCAGCATGGTACATTAGGCCACGCCCTGACTTGAGGGGCTCCTTGGGCACAAAAAAACATTGTGAAACTCAGTGTGAGACCTATCCTCAAGGAAGGCCTCTCAGTGTCTGGACCAAGAGCCCACATTAGGGACTTGCCATGTTCTTAGGTCCCAATGTTAACCAGAGGTCTGGTTGTCCTGTTGCCCCCACCCATGACTCTTCTCTGGAATTCCTCTTTTGGTGGTCCACCTGAGGTAAAAAAAAAAAAAAAAAAAAAAAAAAAAAAAAAAAAAACCAGAAAGGCCTCCTCCCTTCCCACAGAATGACCCCAAACTCTTGGGATCGGGTCAAATCCCCAGAAGGGAGCCTCATCGATGGCCCATGAGGACACCCCGACATTCCATGGCAATCGGTGACACATTTCCAGAAAAAAAAAAAAAAAAGCATGAGCAAGCACCTCACATTCGCCCTTTGTTCATATCCCGAAGAGGTCTCCTCACGGTCTATAGATCGGGCCGGCCATACCTACATCCCACAACCTAAGAGGAGTTTGTGTTTTCAGACTTTTGTCCAAATAGCCCTGGACCACACATGCTCCACACTTGGGTCCCTGGAGCCACACCTCAGGACTGAGCTTCCCTTTCAAGGGAATTCTTCCCATTCCATTGGCCACAACCTTGCAAATTAGGAAAAACCTCCAAAGTCACCGAGGCCATCCCAATAGTGTAGGCCGCCCATGAGAAACAGAGGTGATCTCAAACCAGCTGAGCAACTACCTCCACTCAGACAACCGATGTCCCCAGAGAAGAATAGTGAACCGGACAGGCCCTTAGGCCCTAATCAGATCCATTGCTTTGGTTTCCAGGCATCTCTCCTCAGAGGCCTCGTTTCCAATACCAGCATATGGTGGTTTCCTGAGGCACCAATAAGAACAAATCTCGTCTCCCCATGGAAACTTGCTCATTGGAGCTTTGTCATAACCTCTGGTTAGGAGAATCCTTTTGGGCCGTGGTGCCACTGCCCCATAACAAGGTCTCCATGGACTCAAACCAACATTAAGACCATCCTCAGGAAAGTCCATTTCAACTCAGCCCCCTCTGTTGCTACCCCAAGCCAGCAGATCAAACGTTTCTTGTTGCTAGGAGACAATTGGAATGTGAGGCTGGCTGCCCAGGCATCCATACTTAGAACCCTGTTCTGGAAAAATACCTGATAAGACGTCCTGGAGCCATCCAACAAATCTTAATTGTCCCACAGAAGGAATCCTTGCGGTTTGGAGCATCTCACAACTCCAATAGTGGGAAAACCCCCATTGCCTCATAATGACCCCCTTCCTGAAGGGGCCAACATGGACAGAAACTCAAACCTGAGCCAAAGTCTGAACCTCGACCTGACTTCAGACGCATGAGATCTCAATTCAGCTCTGCAGAGTGTGCCTGCCATGTCCTTGCCCCGAAACCTAAGCCTAGCTTGTGTTCTCAGACTTCCGTCCTCACTCTCCTGGCCCACAAGCCCTCCAGTTTGGGAATTCCGAAGCCACAATGCAGCACTCTGCCTGCCCTCCAGAAGAAAAACTTTGCCCTATGCTGCTAATAAGAAACCCCAAATGATTTTCTAATGCATGCCACTCGATTGTAAAGCAATTATACAGCCCACCCTGTATACTAATGCCCTGTCTGGCACAGCCTGAGACAAGACATCCCAAACGACACCCAGACAGCTGGCCCCAACCTGGACACATAGGACCCGCTATGGCTGTAGGTCGTCATCTCTTCCCAACCTCGGTTTTCAGGCTTCAGAACCTAGACCTTATCTCCAATCACTGCCCAGGGGTGAACGTGATGCAGAAATTAGAATTCCTCCTTCCCCATGGCCAGAAACCTTGTGGTTGGCATGTTGTCCAACGTTCAATGTGGGAAAACCTGCATTGTCCGAAAGGCCACGCCAGTGCTTGAGGGCCGCCTAGGGCACAGACATGCATTGTGACCTGCAGCGTGAGTCCCGTATTAAAGTAACGCCTCTCAGTGGCTGGACCAAGATCCTGCTTATGGGGCTTGTCATATCCATAGGCCCCCAGGCTTAACCAGAGGGCGAGTATTCCAGTTGTCAGTACCCACTGCTATGCTCTAGAATCCCTCTACTGGGGGGACACATGAAGCAGAAAACAGGACACTTCCCTTCCCACAGAATGACCCCAAACTCTTGGGGGCTGGACAAACTACCAGAGAGGGAGACTTCTACGACCCATGAGGCAACTCCTACATTAAACGGCCATTGTGGACAAAACATCCAGAGACAAAAGCCTGAGCGACTGCCTCCCTCTCACCCTTCTTTCATATCCAGAGGAGCTCCCCTCATGGACTGTAGATCAGGCCTGCCGTAACCTCGGCCCCAAACCTGAGCTGAGTTAGGGTTTTTGGATGTCTGTCTGCACAGCCATGGCTCACACAGCCTCCAGGCTGGGGTCTCTGGAGCCACACCACAGAACTGTGCCTGCTCTCTCCTAAGAAACTGCCCATTCCATTGGCCACAACTCTACAAAATAGTAGAAACCTCAAGGTCTCCAAGGACATCCCACTACCGCAAGCGCACTGGACAAATAGGGGCATTATGACACAAGCTGAGCAACTACTACCTCCATGTAGACACACAGACAGATATCCGCAGAGACAGAAGATTGAACCAGACAGGCCCCTAGGCCCTATTATGAACTCTTGCTTTGGTGTCCAGGTATCAATCCTCAGAGGCCTGGGTTCGAAGACCAGCATACGGGGCTTTCATGAGGCACCAGACAGAAGACCTCTCATCTCCACATGGGAAGCTTCCTTGTTGGAGTTGTGTCAAGCCCTTCGGGTTGGAGAATCCTGCAGAGTCCCTTAACTACTGCCACATTCCAAGGTCTCCATGGCCACCAACCCACATTATGACTCATCCTCAGGAGAGTCCATTTAAACTCAGCCTTCTGGGTAGCTCACCCAAGAGCCCGCAGATTGAGCGTGCCTTGTCTCGACCAGGCAATGGGAAGGTGAGTTGGCGTTTCTCGGCATCCATGCTTAGGGCCCTGCTCTCGAGTCTTTCTGTATGGGGCATCCTGGAACCATCTAATAGTACTCGACTGCCCTGAAGAAGGAAACTTTGAAGTTTGGATCAGCTGACAACTCCCAGCGTAGGGAAACCTCCCTGGCCTCATGAGGCCCCCACCCCCTTCAGGAAGGGGCCGTCATGGACACAAACTCCAGCTTGAGGCAACATCTGATAATCGCCCTGACCTCACCTGCAGGAGATCTCGATTCAGCCTCTGCAGAGTGGGCCTGCCATGCTCTTGGCCCCAAAACTCGTGCTAGCTTGTGTTTTCAGACTTCCTTCCTCACAATCCTGGCCACACCCCTCCAGTTTGGCAATTCTGGAGACACAATGCAGCACTCTGCCTGCCGTCCAGAAGAAAAATGTTGCCCTATAGGGCTAACCAGAAACGCCAAATGAGTAACAACATGCATGCCACTCGACCATACCCCAATTATACTCTAGCCTGTGCACTAAAGCCCTGTCTGACACAGCCTGAGGGCAGACCTCCAGTCCAACACCCAGACAGCTGGCCATACACAGAGCATATCACACCCACAATGGCTTTAGGCCATCATCTCTACCCAACCTCAGTTTTCACCTTCAGAACCTAGACCTTATCTCCACTCACTGCTCAGGAGTGAACTTGATGCAAGAATCAGAAATTCTCCTTCACCTTGGCAAGAAACCTAGTGGTTGCATGTTGTCCAATGTTCATTGTAGGAGAAAGCAGCATGGACTATGAGGCCCCACCTATCCCTGAGGGCCACAATGTGCACAAACACACATTGTGACCCTCAGCGTGAGCCCTATCCTCATGTAAAGCCTCTTAGTGACTGGAATAACAGCCCACATATGGGGCTTGCCAAGCCCCTAGTCCCCCAATCTCAACCAGAGTTCGAGATTTCTAGTCACACCTACTCAGGTCTCTACTCTGGAATCCCTCTTTGGTGGGACAACTGAGGTAAAAAAAAAATACATAAAGGACTCTTCCCATCCAAAGAATGATACCAAACCCTTGGGATCAGGCCAAATCACCAGAGAAAGAATTGTCCATGGCCCTTGAGGACACCCCGACATTCCACGGCCACCATTGACACAAAATCCAGAGACAAAAGCCTGAGCAAGCGCCACATACTCGCCCTTTGTTCATAGCCCGGAAAATTCTCACGGTCTGTAGATCGAGCCTTCATACATACATCGCCAAACCTAAGCTGAGTTTGTGTTTTCAGACTTCTGTCCCCACAGTCCTGGCCCACACACCATCCAAGCTGGGCCCCTGGAGCCACACCACAGGACTGTGGCTTCACTCTCCAGGGGAATTCTGCCATTTCCATTGGCCACAACCCTATAGATTAGGAGAATCCTCCAAATTCCCCCAGGCCATCCGAATTGTGTTGGCTGCCCAGGACAAACAGGGATGATCTTTCACAAGTTAGGAAACCACCTCCACTCAGACCCAGAGACAGATATCCCCATAGAATAAGATTGAACTGGACGGGCACTTAGGCCCTAATCAGATTCATTGCTTTTGATTCCAGTCATCCCTCCTCAGAGGCCTGGTTTCCAATACCAGCATATGGGAGATTACTTAGGCACTCATCAAAACAATTCTCTTCTCTACATAGGAAACATACTCTTTAGAGCTCCATGAAAACCTCCGGTTATGAACATCCCTCAAGGCCCCGGATCAAGCACCCCATTCCAAGGTCTACATGGACACAAATGCACATTATGACCCATCCTCAACTCACCCATTTCAAAACACCCGCCTCGGTTGCTCCTCTAGATCCAGCAGATCGAACTTGCCTTGGCTCTATGAGACACCTGGAATGGGAGGCAGGCTGCCCACGCATCCATCCTTAGAACCCTGCTCTGGATAACTTCCTTATGAGATGTCCTGGAGCCATCCAACATGTCTCGACTGTCCCACAGAAGGAATCATTGTGGTTTGGAGCATCTCACAATTCCCATCGTGGGAAAACCTCCATGTCCTCGTGATACCCTCCCCTTCATTAAGGGGCCGTCATGGACAGAAATTCCGACCTAAGTAAACGTCTGATCCTAGCTCTGTCTTCAGGTATACGGGATCTCGAATCATCTCTGCAGAGGGTGCCTGCCGTCCCCTCACCCCGAAATCTAAGGCTGGCTTGTGTTCTCAGAATTTTTTCTTCACACTCCTGGCCCACAAGCCTTCCAGGTTGGGATTTTGGAGTCACAATGTGGCACTGTGTCTTCCCTCCAGAAGAAAAACGTTGCCTCTGGGGCTACCCAGTAACCACAAATGAGTACCATCCTGCACAAAACTCGACTGCACCCCAATGATACAGTCCAGCCAGGGCAATAATTCCATGTCTGCCACAGCCTGAGCCTGCACCTCCCAACCCACACTCAACAGCTGGCCGAACACTGAGCACATCAGACACACCATGGCCTTAGGGCTTCATCTCTTCCCAACCTCAGTTTTCAGGCTTCAGAACCTAGACCTTAAATCCAATCACAGTCCAGGAGTGAAAGTGTTGCAGAAATTAGAACTCCATCTTCCCCATTGCCAGAAAACTTGTGGTTCCCATACTGTGCAAAGTTCAGTGTAGGAGAAACCAGCATGGTACATTAGGCCACGCCCTGACTTGAGGGGCTCCTTGGGCACAAAAACTCATTGTAAAACTCAGTGTGAGACCTATCCTCAAGGAAGGCCTCTCAGTGTCTGGACCAAGAGCCCACATATAGGGCTTGCCATGTTCTTAGGTCCCAATGTTAACCAGAGTTCTTGTTGTGCAGTTGCGCCCCCCACCACTCTGCTCTGGAATCCCTCTTTTGGTGGTCCACCTGAGGTAAAAAAACAAAAAACAAAAAACAAAATAAACTAAAAAAAAAAAAAAGGCCTCCTCCCTTGCCATAGAATGACCCCAAACTCTTGGGATCGGGTCAAAACCCCAGAAAGGGAGCCTCATCGATGGCCCTTGAGGACACCCCGACATTCCATGGCAATCGGTGACACATTTCCAGAAAAAAAAAAAAAAAGCTTGAGCATGCACATCACATTCGCCCTTTGTTCATATCCCGAAGAGGTCTCCTCACGGTCTATAGATCGGGCTGGCCATACCTACATCCCCCAACCTAAGAGGAGTTTGTGTTTTCAGACTTTTGTCCAAATAGCCCTGGACCACACACGCTCCACACTTGGGTCCCTGGAGCCACACCTCAGGACTGTGCTTCCCTTTCAAGGGAATTCTTCCCATTCCATTGGCCACAACCTTGCAAATGAGGAAAAACCTCCAAAGTCACCGAGGCCATCCCAATAGTGTAGGCTGCCCAGGACAAACAGGGGTGATCTCAAACCAGCTGAGCAACTACCTCCACTCAGACAACAGATGTCCCCAGAGAAGAATATTGAACCGGACAGGCCCCTAGGCCCTAATCAGATCCATTGCTTTGGTTTCCAGGCATCTCTCCTCAGAGGCCTCGTTTCCAATACCAGCATATGGTGGTTTCCTGAGGCACCAATAAGAACAAATCTCGTCTCCCCATGGAAACTTGCTTATTGGAGCTTTGTCATAACCTCTGGTTAGGAGAATCCTTCAGGGCCCTGGTGCCACTGCCCCATACCAAGGTCTCCATGGACTCAAACCAACATTAAGACCATCCTCAGGAAAGTCCATATCAACTCAGCCCCCTCTGTTGCTACCCCAAGCCAGCAGATCAAACGTTTCTTGTTGCTAGGAGACAATTGGAATGTGAGGCTGGCTGCCCAGGCATCCATACTTAGAACCCTGTTCTGGAAAAATATCTTATAAGACGTCCTGGAGCCATCCAACAAATCTTAATTGTCCCACAGAAGGAATTCTTGCGGTTTGGAGCATCTCACAACTCCAATAGTGGGAAACCCCCATGGCCTCATAATGCCCCCCCTTCCTGAAGGGGCCCACATGGACAGAAACTCAAACCTGAGCCAAAGTCTGAACCTCGACCTGACTTCAGACGCATGAGATCTCAATTCAGCTCTGCAGAGTGTGCCTGCCATGTCCTTGCCACGAAACCTAAGCCTAGCTTGTGTTCTCAGACTTCCGTCCTCACTCTCCTGGCCCACAAGCCCTCCAGTTTTGGAATTCCGTAGCCACAATGCAGCACTCTGCCTGCCCTCCAGAAGAAAAACTTTGCCCTATGCTGCTAATAAGAAACCCCAAATGATTTTCTAATGCATGCCACTCGATTGTAAAGCAATTATACACCCCACCCTGTATACTAATGCCCTGTCTGGCACAGCCTGAGACAAGACTTCCCAAACGACACCCAGACAGCTGGCCCCAACCTGGACACATAGGACCCGCTACGGCCGTAGGTCGTCATCTCTTCCCAACCTCGGTTTTCAGGCTTCAGAACCTAGACCTTATCTCCAATCACTGCCAAGGGGTGAACGTGATGCAGAAATTAGAATTCCTCCTTCCCCATGGCCAGAAACCTTGTGGTTGGCATGTTGTCCAACGTTCAATGTGGGAAAACCTGCACTGTCCGAAAGGCCACGCCAGTGCTTGAGGGCCGCCTAGGGCACAGACATGCATTGTGACCTGCAGCGTGAGTCCCGTATTAAAGTAACGCCTCTCAGTGGCTGGACCAAGATCCTGCATATGGGGCTTGTCATATCCATAGGCCCCCAGGCTTAACCAGAGGGCGAGTATTCCAGTTGTCAGTACCCACTGCTATGCTCTAGAATCCCTCTACTGGGGGGACACATGAAGCAGAAAACAGGACACTTCCCTTCCCACAGAATGACCCCAAACTCTTGGGGGCTGGACAAACTACCAGAGAGGGAGACTTCTACGACCCGTGAGGCAACTCCTACATTAAACGGCCATTGTGGACAAAACATCCAGAGACAAAAGCCTGAGCGACTGCCTCCCTCTCACCCTTCTTTCATATCCATAGGAGCTCCCCTCATGGACTGTAGATCAGGCCTGCCATAACCTCGGCCCCAAACCTGAGCTGAGTTAGGGTTTTTTGATGTCTGTCTGCACAGCCATGGCTCACACAGCCTCCAGGCTGGGGTCTCTGGAGCCACACCACAGAATGTGCCTGCTCTCTCCTAAGAAACTGCCCATTCCATTGGCCACAACTCTACAAAATAGTAGAAACCTCAAGGTCTCCAAGGACATCCCACTACCACAAGCGCACTGGACAAATAGGGGCATTATGACACAAGCTGAGCAACTACTACCTCCATGTAGACACACAGACAGATATCCGCAGAGACAGAAGATTGAACCAGACAGGCCCCTAGGCCCTATTATGAACTCTTGCTTTGGTGTCCAGGTATCAATCCTCAGAGGCCTGGGTTCGAAGACCAGCATACGGGGCTTTCCTGAGGCACCAGACAGAAGACCTCTCATCTCCACATGGGAAGCTTCCTTGTTGGAGTTGTGTCAAGCCCTTCGGGTTGGAGAATCCTGCAGAGTCCCTTAGCTACTGCCACATTCCAAGGTCTCCATGGCCACCAACCCACATTATGACTCATCCTCAGGAGAGTCCATTTAAACTCAGCCTTCTGGGTAGCTCACCCAAGAGCCCGCAGATTGAGCGTGCCTTGTCTCGACCAGGCAATGGAAGGTGAGCTGGCGTTTCTCGGCATCCATGCTTAGGGCCCTGCTCTCGAGTCTTTCTGTATGGGGCATCCTGGAACCATCCATTAGTACTCGACTGTCCTGAAGAAGGAAACTTTGAAGTTTGGAGCAGCTCACAACTCCCAGCGTAGGGAAACCTCCCTGGCCTCATGAGGCCCCCACCCCCTTCAGGAAGGGGCCGTCATGGACACAAACTCCAGCTTGAGGCAATATCTGATAATCGCCCTGACCTCACCTGCAGGAGATCTCGATTCAGCCTCTGCAGAGTGGGCCTGCCATGCTCTTGGCCCCAAAACTCGTGCTAGCTTGTGTTTTCAGACTTCCTTCCTCACAATCCTGGCCACACCCCTCCAGTTTGGCAATTCTGGAGACACAATGCAGCACTCTGCCTGCCCTCCAGAAGAAAAATGTTGCCCTATAGGGCTAACCAGAAACGCCAAATGAGTAACAACATGCATGCCACTCGACCATACCCCAATTATAGTCTAGCCTGTGCACTAAAGCCCTGTCTGACACAGCCTGAGGGCAGACCTCCAGTCCAACACCCAGACTGCTGGCCATACACAGAGCATATCACACCCACAATGGCTTTAGGCCATCATCTCTACCCAACCTCAGTTTTCACCTTCAGAACCTAGACCTTATCTCCACTCACTGCTCAGGAGTGAACGTGATGCAAGAATCAGAACTTCTCCTTCGCCTTGGCAAGAAACCTAGTGGTTGGCATGTTGTCCAATGTTCATTGTAGGAGAAAGCAGCATGGACTATGAGGCCCCACCTATCCCTGAGGGCCACAATTTGCACAAACACACATTGTGACCCTCAGCGTGAGCCCTATCCTCATGTAAAGCCTCTTAGTGACTGGAACAACAGCCCCCATATGGGGCTTGCCAAGCCCCTAGTCCCCCAATCTCAACCAGAGTTCGAGATTTCTAGTCACACCTACTCAGGTCTCTACTCTGGAATCCCTCTTTGGTGGGACAACTGAGGTAAAAAAAAATACATAAAGGACTCTTCCCATCCAAAGAATGATCCCAACCCCTTGGGATCAGGCCAAATCACCAGAAAAAGAATTGTCCATGGCCCTTGAGGACACCCCGACATTCCACGGCCACCATTGACACAAAATCCAGAGACAAAAGCCTGAGCAAGCGCCACATACTCGCCCTTTGTTCATAGCCCGGAAAATTCTCACGGTCTGTAGATCGAGCCTTCATACATACATCGCCAAACCTAAGCTGAGTTTGTGTTTTCAGACTTCTGTCCCCACAGTCCTGGCCCACACACCATCCAAGCTGGGCCCCTGGAGCCACACCACAGGACTGTGGCTTCACTCTCCAGGGGAATTCTGCCATTTCCATTGGCCACAACCCTATAGATTAGGAGAATCCTCCAAATTCCCCCAGGCCATCCGAATTGTGTTGGCTGCCCAGGACAAACAGGGATGATCTTTCACAAGTTAGGAAACCACCTCCACTCAGACCCAGAGACAGATATCCCCATAGAATAAGATTGAACTGGACGGGCACTTAGGCCCTAATCAGATCCATTGCTTTAGATTCCAGTCATCGCTCCTCAGAGGCCTGGTTTCCAATACCAGCATATGGGAGATTACTTAGGCACTCATCAAAACAATTCTCTTCTCTACATAGGAAACATACTCTTTAGAGCTCCATGAAAACCTCCGGTTATGAACATCCCTCAAGGCCCCGGATCAAGCACCCCATTCCAAGGTCTACATGGACACAAATGCACATTATGACCCATCCTCAACTCACCCATTTCAAAACACCCGCCTCGGTTGCTCCCCTAGATCCAGCAGATCGAACTTGCCTTGGCTCTATGAGACACCTGGAATAGGAGGCAGGCTGCCCACGCATCCATCTTTAGAACCCTGCTCTGGATAACTTCCTTATGAGATGTCCTGGAGCCATCCAACATGTCTCGACTGTCCCACAGAAGGAATCATTGTGGTTTGGAGCATCTCACAATTCCCATCGTGGGAAAACCTCCATGTCCTCGTGACACCCTCCCCTTCATTAAGGGGCCGTCATGGACAGAAATTCCGACGTAAGAAAACGTCTGATCCTAGCTCTGTCTTCAGGTATACGGGATCTCGAATCATCTCTGCAGAGGGTGCCTGCCGTCCCCTCACCCCGAAATCTAAGGCTGGCTTGTGTTCTCAGAATTTTTTCCTCACACTCCTGGCCCACAAGCCTTCCAGTTTGGGAATTCTGGAGCACTGTGTCTTCCCTCCAGAAGAAAAACGTTGTCCTCTGGGGCTACCCAGTAACCACAAATGAGTACTATCCTGCACGAAACTCGACAGCACCCAATGATACAGTCTAGCCTGGGCACTAATTCCCTGTCTGCCACAGCCTGAGCCTGCACCTCCCTACCCACACTCAACACCTGGCCGAACACTGAGCACATCAGACACACCATGGCCTTAGGGCTTCATCTCTTCCCAACCTCAGTTTTCAGGCTTCAGAACCTAGACCTTAAATCCAATCACAGTCCAGGAGTGAAAGTGTTGCAGAAATTAGAACTCCATCTTCCCCATTGCCAGAAAACTTGTGGTTCCCATACTGTGCAATGTTCAGTGTAGGAGAAACCAGCATGGTACATTAGGCCACGCCCTGACTTGAGGGGCTCCTTGGGCACAAAAACACATTGTAAAACTCAGTGTAAGACCTATCCTCAAGGAAGGCCTCTCAGTGTCTGGACCAAGAGCCCACATATGGGGCTTGCCATGTTCTTAGGTCCCAATGTTAACCAGAGTTCTGGTTGTGCAGTTGCGCCCCCCACCACTCTGCTCTGGAATCCCTCTTTTGGTGGTCCACCTGAGGTAAAAAAAAAAAAAAAACAAAAAACAAAAAAAAATAAAAAACCAAAAAAAGGCCTCCTCCCTTCCCACAGAATGACCCCAAACTCTTGGGATCGGGTCAAAACCCCAGAAAGGGAGCCTCATCGATGGCCCATGAGGACACCCCGACATTCCATGGCAATCGGTGACACATTTCCAGAAAAAAAAAAAAAAAAAGCTTGAGCATGCACATCACATTCGCCCTTTGTTCATATCCCGAAGAGGTCTCCTCACGGTCTATAGATCGGGCCGGCCATACCTACATCCCCCAACCTAAGAGGAGTTTGTGTTTTCAGACTTTTGTCCAAATAGCCCTGGACCACACACGCTCCACACTTGGGTCCCTGGAGCCACACCTCAGGACTGTGCTTCCCTTTCAAGGGAATTCTTCCCATTCCATTGGCCACAACCTTGCAAATGAGGAAAAACCTCCAAAGTCACCGAGGCCATCCCAATAGTGTAGGCTGCCCAGGACAAACAGGGGTGATCTCAAACCAGCTGAGCAACTACCTCCACTCAGACAACAGATGTCCCCAGAGAAGAATATTGAACCGGACAGGCCCCTAGGCCCTAATCAGATCCATTGCTTTGGTTTCCAGGCATCTCTCCTCAGAGGCCTCGTTTCCAATACCAGCATATGGTGGTTTCCTGAGGCACCAATAAGAACAAATCTCGTCTCCCCATGGAAACTTGCTCATTGGAGCTTTGTCATAACCTCTGGTTAGGAGAATCCTTCAGGGCCCTGGTGCCACTGCCCCATACCAAGGTCTCCATGGTCTCAAACCAACATTAAGACCATCCTCAGGAAAGTCCATTTCAACTCAGCCCCCTCTGTTGCTACCCCAAGCCAGCAGATCAAACGTTTCTTGTTGCTAGGAGACAATTGGAATGTGAGGCTGGCTGCCCAGGCATCCATACTTAGAACCCTGTTCTGGAAAAATACCTGATAAGACGTCCTGGAGCCATCCAACAAATCTTAATTGTCCCACAGAAGGAATTCTTGCAGTTTGGAGCATCTCACAACTCCAATAGTGGGAAAACCCCCATGGCCTCATAATGACCCCCTTCCTGAAGGGGCCAACATGGACAGAAACTCAAACCTGAGCCAAAGTCTGAACCTCGACCTGACTTCAGACGCATGAGATCTCAATTCAGCTCTGCAGAGTGTGCCTGCCATGTCCTTGCCCCGAAACCTAAGCCTAGCTTGTGTTCTCAGACTTCCGTCCTCACTCTCCTGGCCCACAAGCCCTCCAGTTTGGGAATTCCGAAGCCACAATGCAGCACTCTGCCTGCCCTCCAGAAGAAAAACTTTGCCCTATGCTGCTAATAAGAAACCCCAAATGATTTTCTAATGCATGCCACTCGATTGTAAAGCAATTATACAGCCCACCCTGTATACTAATGCCCTGTCTGGCACAGCCTGAGACAAGACATCCCAAACTACACCCAGACAGCTGGCCCCAACCTGGACACATAGGACCCGCTATGGCCGTAGGTCGTCATCTCTTCCCAACCTCGGTTTTCAGACTTCAGAACCTAGACCTTATCTCCAATCACTGCCCAGGGGTGAACGTGATGCAGAAATTAGAATTCCTCCTTCCCCATGGCCAGAAACCTTGTGGTTGGCATGTTGTCCAACGTTCAATGTGGGGAAACCTGCATTGTCCGAAAGGCCACGCCAGTGCTTGAGGGGCGCCTAGGGCACAGACATGCATTGTGACCTGCAGCGTGAGTCCCGTATTAAAGTAACGCCTCTCAGTGGCTGGACCAAGATCCTGCATATGGGGCTTGACATATCTATAGGCCCCCAGGCTTAACCAGAGGGCGAGTATTCCAGTTGTCAGTACCCACTGCTATGCTCTTGAATCCCTCTACTGGGGGGACACATGAAGCAGAAAACAGGACACTTCCCTTCCCACAGAATGACCCCAAACTCTTGGGGGCTGGACAAACTACCAGAGAGGGAGACTTCTACGACCCATGAGGCAACTCCTACATTAAACGGCCATTGTGGACAAAACATCCAGAGACAAAAACCTGAGCGATTGCCTCCCTCTCACCCTTCTTTCATATCCAGAGGAGCTCCCCTCATGGACTATAGATCAGGCCTGCCGTAACCTCGGCCCCAAACCTGAGCTGAGTTAGGGTTTTTGGATGTCTGTCTGCACAGCCATGGCCCACACAGCCTCCAGGCTGGGGTCTCTGGAGCCACACCACAGAACTGTGCCTGCTCTCTCCTAAGAAACTGCCCATTCCATTGGCCACAACTCTACAAAATAGTAGAAACCTCAAGGTCCCCAAGGACATCCCACTACCGCAAGCCGCACTGGACAAATAGGGGCATTATGACACAAGCTGAGCAACTACTACCTCCATGCAGACACACAGACAGATATCCGCAGAGACAGAAGATTGAACCAGACAGGCCCCTAGGCCTTATTATGAACTCTTGCTTTGGTGTCCAGGTATCACTCCTCAGAGGCCTGGGTTCGAAGACCAGCATACGGGGCTTTCCTGAGGCACCAGACAGAAGACCTCTCATCTCCACATGGGAAGCTTCCTTGTTGGAGTTGTGTCAAGCCCTTCGGGTTGGAGAATCCTGCAGAGTTCCTTAGCTACTGCCATATTCCAAGGTCTCCATGGCCACCAACCCACATTATGACTCATCCTCAGTAGAGTCCATTTAAACTCAGCCTTCTGGGTAGCTCACCCAAGAGCCCGCAGATTGAGCGTGCCTTGTCTCGACCAGGCAATGGGAAGGTGAGTTGGCGTTTCTCGGCATCCATGCTGAGGCCCCTGCTCTCGAGTCTTTCTGTATGGGGCATCCTGGAACCATCCAATAGTACTCGACTGTCCTGAAGAAGGAAACTTTGAAGTTTGGAGCAGCTCACAACTCCCAGCGTAGGGAAACCTCCCTGGCCTCATGTCGCCCCCACCCCCTTCATGTAAGGGCCGTCATGGACACAAACTGCAGCTTGAGGCAACATCTGATACTCGCCCTGACCTCACCTTCAGGAGATCTCGATTCTGCCTCTGCAGAGTGGGCCTGCCATGCTCTTGGCCCCAAAACTCATGCTAGCTTGTGTTTTCAGACTTCTTTCCTCACAATCCTGGCCACACCCCTCCAGTTTGGCAATTCTGGAGACACAATGCAGCACTCTGCCTGCCCTCCAGAAGAAAAATGTTGCCCTATAGGGCTAACCAGAAACGCCAAATTAGTAACAACTTGCATGCCACTCGACCATACCCCAATTATACAGTCTAGCCTGTGCACTAAAGCCCTGTCTGACACAGCCTGAGGTCAGACCTCCAGTCCAACACCCAGACAGCTGGCCATACACAGAGCATATCACACCCACAATGGCTTTAGGCCATCATCTCTACCCAACCTCAGTTTTCACCTTCAGAACCTAGACCTTATCTCCACTCACTGTTCAGGAGTGAACGTGATGCAAGAATCATAACTTCCCCTTCGCCTTGGCAAGAAACCTAGTGGTTGGCATGTTTTCCAACGTTCAGTGTAGTTGAAACCAGTGTGGCCCATGAGGCCCCGCCCATGTTTATGGGCCACATTGGTCACAAACACACATTGTGTCCCTCAGCCTGATCCCAGGCCTCAGGTAAGGCCTTTCAGTGGCTGGATGAAGAGACAGCATATTGGGCTTGCCATGCCCCTATGCCCCAAATTTTATCCATAGTTCGGGTTCTCCCTTCACTTTTCCCCAGGGCTCTTCTTTGGAATTACTCTTTTGGCGGGACACCTGAGGTAACAAACCTGAAAGGAGTCCTCCCATTCCACAGATTGATAAAAAACAATTGGGATCGGTCCAAATCCACAGAGTGGAAAATTCGTCCATGGCCCATGAGGCCTCCCCGACATTCCACGGCCATCTCTGATACAAAATCCGGAGACAAAAGCCTGAGCAAGCGCCTCAGTCTCGCTCTCTCTTCATATCCGGAAGAGTTCTTCTCATGGTTTATAGATCGGGCCTGCCATACCTACATCCCCAAACCTAAGCTGAGTTTGTGTTTTCATACTTCTGTCCTCAAAGTCCTGGGCCACACACCCTCCAGGCTGGGGCCCCTGGAGTCACACATTAGGACTGTGCCAACCCAATCCATGGGAATTCTGCCGATGCCATTGTCCAAAACAGTAAAATTTGGAGAACCCTACAAATCCCTGAGGCCATCCAATAGTGCAGGTCGCCCGGGACAAACAAGGGCGGTCTGATACCTGCTGAGCATCTACCTCCACTCATACCATAAATGGATGTCCCCTGAGAAGAAGATTGAACCAGACAGGACCCTAGGCCATAATCGGATACATTGCTTTGGATTACAGGCATGTCTCCTCAAAAGCCTGGATTCCAATACCAGCATAGAAGTTTTCCTGAGGCAGCCATCAAAACAAATCTCATCTCCACAAGGAACCTTGTGCATCGAGCTATGTCAAAAGCTTAGGAGAATACTTCAGGGTCCCGGTGCCACCGCCCCTTTTTAAGGCCCTCATGGACACAAACACACATTAGGACCCATCCTCAGGAAAGTCCATATCAAGTCAGCCACCCCGGTTGCTCCCGCAGAGCCATCAGATCTAAACTGTCTTGTTGCTGGGAGACATTTGGAATGCGAGGCCAGATTCCCAGGCATCCATCCTCGAACAGTGCCCTGATGTCCTGAAGCTGCCCAACAGGTCTCAATTGTCCCGCAGAAGGAATCCTTGATGGGGGCATCCCACAACTCCCAACGTGGGAAAAACTCCATGGCCTTGAGATTCCGCTCCCTTCATGAAGGGTCCGTCATGCACAGAAACTCCAACCTGAGCCAACGTCTGATCCTCGCCCTGACTTCAGATGCATGAGATATTGGTTCAGATCTACAGTGGTACCTGCCGTGTCCTCGCCCTGAAACCCAAGTCTAGCTTGTGTTCTCAGACTTCCGTCCTCACACTCCTCTACACGAAGCCCTCAAGTTTAGCAATTCCGGACTGACAATGAAGCACTCTGCCTGCCCTCTAGAAAAAAAATTTGGCCTAATGAGCTGCCCAGACAACTTATATGAGGATAAATCTACATGGCACTCGACTGTACACAAATTATATAGTCTAACCTGGGCACTAATGCACTGTCTGACACAACCTGAGCCCGGACCTCCTGACCAACACCCAGACAGCTGACCGCACACTGAGCACATCAGACCCGCCATGGCCTTAGGTCATCATCTCTTCCCTACCTCAGTTTTTAGGCTTCAGAACCTAGACCTTATCTCCAATCACTGCCCAGGGGTGCCTGTGATGCAGAAATCAGAACTCTTCCTTACCCATGGCAAGAAACCTTGTGGTTGGCATGTTGTCCAACGTTCAGTGTAGGAGAAACCAGGATTCACCATGAGGCCCTGCCCATTCTTGTTTGCGAAGTGGGCATAGACACGCATTGTGACCCTCAGCGTGAGTCCTGTCCTCTAGTAAGTCCTCTCAGTGGCTCGACTATTAGATGTCATAATGGGCTTGACATGTCCCTAGGCCACGATTTTTAACCAGATTTCTGGTTGTCCGTTCGGCCCTCCCCAGGGCTCTACTCTGGAATCCCTCATTTGGTGGGACACCTGAGGTTAAAAAACAAAACATGGCAAATCAACAACAACAACAAAACGGACTTCTTCCATCCCACAGAATGACCCCAAACTCTTTGGACGGGGCCAAACCCCAGAGTGTAAGACTCGTCCATTTCCCATGAAGTCACCAGGGAATTTCACGACCATGAGTGACACGATATCCAGAGACAAAAACTTGAGCACGAGCTTCACACTCGCCCCTTATTCATATCCCGAAGAGTTCTCCTCATGGTCTGTAGATCAATCCTGCCATATCTATGACCTGAAACATAAGCCGCGTTTGTGTTTTCAGACGACTGTCCAAACAGCTCTGCCTACACACCCTACAGGCTCAGGCCCCTGGAGCCAAACCGGAGGAGTGTACTTGCCCTCTCCAAGGGAATTGTATGTGCCCATTCCAATGGCCACAACCCTACTAATAAGATAAACCTGCAAACTCCCTGAGGCCATCCCAATAGTGGTGGCTTCCCAGGACAAACTCGGGCAATCTGAGCCCATCTGAGCACCTACATGCACTCAGACGCATAGACTGATGTTCCCAGAGGTAAAAAGGTACGAACAGGCCCCTAGGCACTATTCGGATTCATTGTTGTGGTATCCAGTCATCTCTCCTCAGAGGCCTGGATTTCAATACCAGCATATGGCTGTTTCCTGACTCATCCGGCATAAAAAATCTCATCTATATATGGGAAACTTGCACGTTGGAGCTGTGTCAAAGCCTCTGTTTGAAAAAACCCTTCAGGACCCCAGTGCCACCGCTTCATTCCAAGGTCTCCATAGACACAAAAACATATTAGGATCCATCCACAGGAGAGTCCATTTCAACTCAGATCCAGATTGCTCGCCCAGATCCAGCAGATATAACCTGTCTTGTTGCTAGGACACAATTGGAATGCAAGGTGGGCACCCAGGCATCCATCCTTAGAACCCTGCTCGGAATCGTTGGCCTGGAGCCAACCAACATGTCTCAATTGTCCTGCACAAGAATCTTTGCAGTTTGGAGCTTCTCACAACTAACATCGTGGGAAAACCCCCATGGCCGCTTGACCCCCCCGCCCCTTCATGAAGGGGCCATCAGGGACAGAAACACCAACCTGAGCGATCTTCTGATCCTTGCCCTGACTTCAGAAGCACGAGATCTCGATTCAGGTCTGTAGATTGTTCCTGCCTTGTCCTCACCCAGAAACCTAAGCCTAGCTTGTGTTCTCAGATTTCCGTCTTCAGACTACTGGCCCACAAGCCTCCAGTTTGCAAACCAGAACTATAATGCAGCACTCTTCCAGCCTTCAGGAAGAAAAACATTGCCCTGTGGGGCTACCCAGAAACTCCAAATGAGGATCAACCTGCACGCCATTCGACTGTACCCCAAATATATAGGCTGACCTGGGCACTATTGCCCTTTCTACACAGCCTGAGCCTGGACTTCCTGGCCCCACCCAGAA